>NC_045596.1:83750711-85017496 GCF_009762305.2 Zalophus californianus | reverse complement strand
ACTCATGCCCAAACATTTATATCTCACTCTCACTTTACTCCTTTAATAAATCAATGATTTGTATTTAAGATGGCTGTAGATTTTATCAAGACTTACAGTTAAGATAAATTCCATTAAAGATAAAATCCATTTCCAAGCGGTCAAGAGTTGTTTTTTTCTATGCATTAACTTAACAAAAAATATAAATAGAAAATTTCCTGTGACTACATTTAACCAAAGTAACAACAACAACAGTTCAACCACAAGGGGAAAAAGAGTTATTTTCCATTTTTCAGATTTAGCCTATAAGCCTCTTAGTCTTGGAAAATATCCATTAAAACAAGGTGAATCAATAATTTGATAGCACATTTCCTGCTCTGTGTTTTACTATTTACATCACATTTTATGCTATTAATGTGATTTTTTTCCTAGCAATTGTCTTCCTTTAGCTACCCAGCTGTAGCAAATAAAGTAACACAACGTGTGCATATTTTTCTAAAAGAGCTCACTGTGCAATGTCAGCAGTGGCAGGCATTCAGATTAATTGAGAATCTGCTGAAATGCTGGCTTTGTGAATAAACTAGAAGTTTTGTGTCTGACCCTTTCCCCATAATCAGTTGTTTTATCTTTATGTACTTCACTTTGTTGCAGTAAAAAAAAACTTGATATTATCTATATGATTTAGACTTCAAATGCTAATACATTATGTAAATGTAAAAGGGAGTGTAATTCAGTGTGATTCTCCTATCTTTGTGTCCCTTCCTCATTTCTGTGTCTCCATGACACATTTCTACTTATTTCCATGCATCGTTCTCCGATAACTTGGCATAATATTATTATTCATATTATTAATCATAAAACCATATATCCCTTTTAAAATCTCTACATTTTAAGAAATACATATCTTCCTTTGTCTTCTTTCCTTTAAAATATATACTATAAGTATACATTTTAGGTGTAGGTATACATATATATATATAGGTATATATATGTGTGTGTGTATATATATATATATATATATATATATATATGTAAACCTAAAGTTTATACAGGCAAAAAACCAATATTTTAGTAGTAGATTTTCTATGGAAATGAAAATCAAGAACTATAAAATAGCTTTTTTAAGTTTTTGTCATGTATCACAAAATATCTCCCCCACAAAGAAAAATAAATATTGTAAGCACTTTTATATAGAAGTTCATGATAATTTATCAACTATTTTTCATTCATATATTTTGAGACCAGTTTGTGCTTTGGCTGATGAGTCAATGAACATCATTAGAACATATCTGCTTTTTTTATTTTGAAAATTATATAAATACTTTATTCCATCAGGATATGATGAAAATTTATATGAATTGGGTCTTTAAAAACCTTGATGTCTTCAAGGAAAAGAACTAAGATCAAAACAAAGTCAAAAAATACCTGAAATTTATGATAGTTAGGAATAATATTACCACGAAATACTTCTAATTGAAATAGTGAAGCTTAAAGAAACTAAGAGCTGCTCTGTCTCATTAACTTCTACCCCACCTGGGACTACAACCCACAATTAGGAGTGCCTCCTACACCTGAGCTTTGCATTGACTGCAGATGCCACTTAGTTGCAATCTTCTCCCTGCTCTCTATGGGTGGCAGTGGATGGCAATCATTTCGAAAAACCTAGAAAAGTTTCTGTGTATTTCTTTCTGGTTTTCCAGAGGTACTCAAGAAGAGGAGGTGTTTACTCCTTTTTGAAAAGATAGCACTTGTGGAGGAAATGTCTGCAGCCCTTCAGTGCTTGGCAATTACTTGAAAAGATTTCGCCATGGATTACCCATTAATAGTTCTCATTCTGCAATCACAGGTGCAGAGAATTTTGGGACCAGGTTCAGAAGTAGTGGAATTCTCACAGGAAAATTAAGCTTAGCATATGAAATCTATAACAAGTACTACAAAATCAATACGCAGGAATCTGTTGCATTTCTACACACTGATAACAAACTATCAGAAAGAGAAATAAACAAAACAATCCCATTTACAACTGCATCAAAAAAGAAAAAAATACCTAGGAATAAATTTAACCAAGGAGGTGAAAGACCTGTACACTGAAACATTGATGAAAGAAATTGAAGACAACACAAATAAATAGAAAGATACTCCATGCTCATGTATTGGAAGAATTAATATGTTAAAATGCCCATACTACCCAAAGCAATCTACAGATTCAATGCAATTCCTAACAAAATTCCAATAGCATTTTTTACAGAAAAAGAACAAACAATCCTAAAATGTGTATGGAACCACACACACACACACACACACACACACACACACACACACCACACACAAAACCTAAATAGCCAAAGCAATCTTGAGAAAGAAAAACATAGCTGGAGGGATCATACTTATGATTTCGAACTATATTACAAAGCTATAGTAATTAAAACAGTATGGTATTAGCATAAAAACAGACACATCAATCAATGGACCAGAAATGACAGCCTACAAATAAACTTACATATTATTTTATAACAAAGGAGCTAAGAATATAAAATGAGAAAAAGACAGACTGTTCAATAAACTATGTTGGGAAAACTAGACAGCTATATAGGAAAGAATGAAACTGGACCACTGTCTTAAAATTCTCAATACTTCAGGACACACAAACACACAAATGCACACACAAGAATGGTATCAATTATTATAGGTTTTACAAAATCACCATATGGATAGATAAGATTGAATCAAAGTCTTCTACTGGTTTTTGTGTGTTTGTTATTTAAAACTTAGATCTATCTGAAGTTTATATAAGTTGTAGAATGAGAAAACAGTTTTATTTTCTAGATGTTCTTCTGTTGTACCTGCCACTATTTACTGCATAACCCATCTTTTCCAACACTAACTTAAAATGTCACAATTATCATATCCTAAATTCTTAAATGTGTTTGAGACTCAGGAGAATTTCTATTCTCTTCTATCTGGCTGTTCATGCATTATCACCATACAGATTAAATTAATGAAACTTAATGTATTTTAATATCTGACAGGGCAACTCTCCACTCCATTTATCTTTTTTCTTTCCAGAATTTTCCTAGCTATTCTTCCATGTTTATTTTTACATAAAAATTTTATAAAATCATTTTGTCTAGTTAAAAATGATTTTTGATTTTGAAATTAGATAACATTTATTAACTTTGAGAGAACTGGACCATAAATATTTAGTAAGGGAAAAAATGGAATGGGTTGATGAATGGATAAACCAATGGTATTCTTTTACGTTACTTGAAACAATTGAATGTAATGACTGGGACCAGAGACTCTTAGTGTGCCAACTTCAAATGCTGACTCTGGCACCTATCTTGGGCTATATAACCTATCTGAGCCTCAGAGAGGTTACAACCCTTATAAAATGAAGGAAAAAAATAATAATGCATATACATGTGGTTGTATAGAGATTAAACAAGGCAATGAATGTTAAGTACTCCAAAAAGTGTCTAGCACATAGAACTGTTCTCAGTAAATGGTACCTGTTAATGCCGGTACTTCACTGTGAATATATATGCCAGTATTGCAGAGATCAGAAAGCATCATGTGATAGCAAAGTAAAGAGGTATAAAATTGGCCATTTATCTTTTTAAATATAATATTGACATACATTGTGTTTCTGTGTGCTCTTAATCCCCTTCACTTATTTTGTCCATCCCCCTACCCACCTACACTGACTTCCTTCCACATATATATTACTTAATTCTCACAATATCTATGTGACTTTTTCTTGCTTTACAGAAAAATGAAACTGAGTCTCAAGCTTATAAAATTCATAAGAGGCAGAACTTGGACTTGAATTCTGGACAGAAGTTTTTAGGGCTGTGTTCTTTTAGAGAACTACTTAGTTCAAAGAACCAGGTTTGAGAATGATACTTTATGTCTGAGTATTATTTGTATTATACAAGGTGCATTCTTATATACTGTCTGTACTGAGCTTCATAATTTCCCTGAGGAAGTAGGCCTGGTGGAAGGTGTTTTCTTCCACTTAACAAATCAGGAAACTGAAGCTCCGGGAAGGTGAAAGTGTTCCAAACTTACACAGCTGATAATGGTGTACATGGAGTCCATTCAGTACTATGGAATGCAAGATGACCATTCCTTCCGTTATACTCAACTGCAAAGAATTCGCAACTACCCTTAGCCAGTCTTTTGTGCATTAAAAATTTCTTCCTGGTCATTCCATTACACATCCTGATTTACTCTAGACTACTGCTGTCCAATAGAAATTTCTGCAATGATGGAAATGTTCTGTATCTCGACCGTCCAATGGGATAGTCATTAGCCACATGCACCCAACGAATGAACACCAAGTACAGCCACAATAACAAAAAATGAAAATTAATTTACTTAATTTATTAACGTAAATTGAAATTTAAATGCCACATCTGGGTAGTGGCTACCATATTTTTATCAGTGCTACTCTAAAAAAGGCAGAACAATAAACCAACCAGTTATTTTACAACTAGTGTTTACTCTCATTTACTGTGATAATGTAGTAAGAATTGAAGAAAATGAATAATTCTACCATGAGGTTCATAAAAAACTGAGATTCCTCTACTTTAACATTTTGCTCATAGAATTCTGGTATTTGAAATACTTTTTCTCTATTCTTGATCCTTATTATGTGTTATATGTATTTTAACTATATTGTGTCACATATATACACTTATTTTGGCTACTAAGTTTCTTGAGCCATAAGTAAAGATTTCTTTGTAAGAAAAGGGCCATCATGACTTCCTTACATTTCTGACATGATGCCTAACACAAACACATGTAACATATTTGTACAGTGTTAATGGGGAAAAAAACAAAGCGAAACCATGAACTGTGGAGTCCGATAGGCTGGTGTGATTCCTGGATTATTGGCTACTGGTTCTCTCACCCTCCATTTCTCATTTATAAAATACCAAAATACTATTTCTTTTCTTGAAACTTTTTGATGAGGGCTAATCAAGATAATGTATGTATTAAAGTGTCTGGTACCTAATGCTCATAAATATGCAATTCCAGTCTACACTTACTTTCATCTATTCGTGAGACAAAAATAAACTTAATTATGATTACTAATAAAAATAATGCTTATGATAGCTTTATAAAAGCAACAGCATTTATCGTTCTTGTTACATGCCAGACACTTGATTTGGGTGCTTTAAATAGATGAGCCAACTGAATTCTGACAACCACATGAGGAAGGTACTATTATTATTTCATTTAACAGATGAAGAAGCAGTCAATAGATGGGGTAAGGAATTGCCTAGTCTACTGAATGATAAAGTCAGGATTTGAACCCAGCAAATCTGATTCTAGAGAATGTGTTCCTTTTTTTTAAGATTTATTGATTTATTTTAGAGAGAGAGTGCACACGTGCATGGGGGGAGGGGCGGAGGAAGAGAGAATCTCAAGCAGACTCCCCTGCTGAGTGCAGAGTCTGATGCAGGGCTTGATCTCAAGACCCTGAGTTCATGACCTGAGCCAAAGTCAAGAGTCAGACACTTACCCGACTGAGCCACCCAGGCGCCCCTAGAGAACATGTTCTTAACCTCTCTATTATACTGATCATTTCCATACTTTGCTCCAAATACGGGGGGGGGGGGGGGAGGCAGTAAATAAGAAAAAAGAATTCTTCACTTATTTTTGAATTTATTTAATTACCAGTAATACAATTGAATTATATTATTGTATTATTTATTGACATATTCTGAATTAAAAGTCTTTTGAAGATTAAACTAACCAAAATACATAACATTGTTTTTAAAAAATAATTATTTCCCAGTATCAGCAGTCAACTTAAAATTTATTTCCAGTATCAGCAGTCAACTTAAAAATTAATTCTTAGAAAACAATCCATCAGTAAACTAAGACTGCGTGTATTTACCAAACTGAAGAGGCATCTATTTTAGCTACGCAAAAATGTGTTACTGATCATTAAAAATTGTAAATCAGCTCAATATATAGTATTGTTTTGGTTTTTGTTCAGATCAATTTTTAACATTCTAAAGCTCCGTTTAATACATAAGAAATAAAAACAACAAGCCCCCCCAACAAACTGCCCTTAGTTAATATAACATCCTAAGGCATACTGATATTAATTAATGGTTTTGCAGTAACTATCATCTCTAAGTTCTCTTCCAACTATAAATATCCATGATTGAGATTCATGAATTATTTATTCAACATCAAGTGTATACTAGGCATTGTGCACAGGTGATTTTATTTAACCTTACAAAATCCTATAAAAGAGGCTATGTTTCAGGTCAGAAATATTAGTGGCCCAAGCTCACTGGAACTTTTCTAATGGGTTCTGTGCAGTTGATTTTGCTTACACACCAAAGTTTTTCCTCCTATCTCTGACCTCACTCAAGCAACTGAAGTCACACATATTATATTAATGTCTGCAAGTGGTGTATCATGCAGGGATACAGATGGGAAGACCCACATTTAAGGTCAGTTCAGCATGGAGTCCCCTCCACTCAAAAATAAAATTTATTCTTCTAATTTGTAACACTTCAGTCCCTACATTTTTTTCTCTCTGATCTCAGCCACCCCTCCACCTCCACTTCCTACCCCCAACTCTATCTAGTTGAGGGGAAGAAAAATTATGTGCTTTTACATGTGCTTAGGCAAATGTTTCATAGGAACACTAATGGGACAGAAAACAGGAAGGAAAATCACAGGAAACATTAATACTTAGAGTATCAACTTATGTTTATAGTGTAAGGTGATGTTTATATGCAGTAGTTCTGTGTCCATTACTTATATAAATATGTATTCATATAAAATATACATAATGTTTTTCTATGCACTGCAGCAGTGCACTAGATGATGAGGTAAGGAGGCAATAATGGAGTCTGAAACTAGCTCACAATCTATGATGAAAAAATTTTCCAATTCCATAACCTGTGTAACACACAGTCGCTACATTATTTTACTTTACACTCACAGTAATGTTCCAGGATAGATAGGAAAGGTTTTATCTTACTTTAGAGATACATAAGCAAGAGAGTCAACATTAGAGAAGGTAAAGGTGAAATAGAAAGAGATCAATGTGAAAAACTTAAAATAATCATCAGAGTTTGGTGACTGATTAGATATGAAGACTGAGAGAGAGGAAATTAGAAGTTCTATTTAAAGACTAAATTGCTGAGAAAATTGAGATGCTTGTGACAAGAAATTTGCTTGTGAGCAAATCCAGCAATTTGGAGTGAAAATGAGTTCACTTTTAGAAGAACCCAGCAAGGTGGAAATGGTCCACATGCAACTGGAGGTGTGTTCCAGCAGAGGGAACGTTTACTCGTGCTAGGGAAGATGACAGCTCATATTACAACTGCACAAAATGTCTCACACTTCTTTAATCTAACACTATGAGTTTCAATCTATTCTGTACTGTGATTAGAAATTTTCATAAGAACATTCTATCCCACCCTCTGAAGGACATAATAATTGTGAATATAGGTGTGCCAACTACTGAGTATCATGAACACAAATTCCTCTACTCATGTCCTCTGCTCATGTTCCTTCCTTCCTCCCATTCTCCACACCATCAACCTCCCAAAGCCCAAGTCAGAGGAGCAGAGAAAAATTCTTTTGCCAGAACTACCTGCTTCTATTTATACTTATTTCATGATTTCTATTTTTTATTGTTTCCAATTCTGTTAAAAAAGATTTTTCAACCCATGCAGAAATTTCCATCGATAGAATTGTTCCTCTTTACTAGAAGTAACCAGTTAATAACAGGTTAGTAAAATATTCTTTGAAACAGATGGATGGCTAACTGACCATTTATGCCGCTATTCTTGTGCTCTCAAAAGTAAGAGAGTGAATATCACCTGTCTTCCTCTATTCCTTTTTAATTTTGCATCATCATCATACAGCCTGTTTTAATAATAATGTGTAGTCTTCTGCTTGTGAAGTCACCTGATGTGACGGTAAAAGTCAAAATCATGAAAGGGGAGAACCAGTTCTGGAATTTAGACTTCCTGAGTTCTACGCTGGAACTCTGCTCCTTGTCCCGACGCACACAGGAAAGATTTTAGTCTAAATCTGTGGAATAAAGTGAATGTCTTCAGGACTGTATTAAAATCCTCAGCACTAGAAATGAAGTCTACTGCTCTATTGCTGAATGAGTTAAACTGTTCTTGAAAAGTTTCCATATTTCATTAAATAAAAATATTTCTTAGCCCTGCCACAAGTAAAATAATACATAGGACTCTCCCTATTGTATAGATTCGTGATACGGTATTCCAGTAAGCTAAAAAGTCTAGCCAGTAAAAGGAGTTTATATGCATGCATATAATATTCATTATATAATTCCAAATTCCTTTAACATCAAACTGTGCTGGGAAAAAAAAAGCTTCCTTTCTTTCATAAAGGAGAAAAATACTTCAGTGTTATGCAGGACTAACTTTATCAATATCAAACATAAATTGCCTGACCATGTACAATAATTAATAGACAGGTTCAGCTAACAGAATGATGGATAGCAGAGGGTATACTCCTAGGCTTACGTATTGCATATCCCCACAGCAGGTTTGCCATCCTAGCAAACGTTTCCACAAACCTCCCATTCTGCCCATGCCCTCAGCTGGTAACATTAGTCATGAAGCTTTTTCTAAAAAGAAAACTCCCTTCCAAAAACCCAAAGAATACATGAAGAACAAGCCTTTCTTTCTTAGTGTCCTTTTGGTTGACAACTAGGACACAGGAGTTGACAGAATCAAGGGCTCTCTCTGCTGGAGGTAACCAGTAAGAGATACCAGATTAAATTTGCCATTTCAGCCCCAGGAGCAGCTATGTGAACTGCACATGTATCAGGCTTACTGTGGATCTATCTAGGTTAGGTAACAGAATATAAATATCAGTTATATTTCGTAATACCTGCCACAAATGATTTAGAAGTGGTAAGGGGATGTGAGGAAGAAAGGTGGAAAGAAAATGTATGACTTTGTTAGAGAAGCCATAGCAAACAACCACAGACTAAGTGATTTAAAAACAGAAATTTATTTTCCCAAAATTCTGGAGGCTTAGAAGATCAAGGGGTCGGAGCACCTGGGTGGTTCAGTCGTTAAGTGTCTGCCTTCGGCTCAGGTCATGATCCCAGGGTCCTGGGATCGAGCCCCACATCGGGCTCCCTGCTCGGCTGGAAGCCTGCTTCTCCCTCTCCCACTACCCCTGCTTGTGTTCCTTCTCTCGCTTTGTCTCTCACTGTCAAATAAATAAATAATCTTAAAAAAAAAAGAAGAAGAAGAAGATCAAAGGTCAGCAGGGTTGGTTTCTTTAAAGTCTCTTTCCCTGGCTTGTAGATGACCATCTTCCTCCAGTGTCTTCATATGACTTCCCTCTGTATATAAGGGTACCAGTCATATTAAATTAGGGTCCATCCATAAGACCTTCACTGTGTCTTATTTAGCTTTTTAAAGGCCCTGCTTCCAAATACAGTCCCACTCGAGGGTACTGGGGGTTAGAATTTTAACATATGAATTTGAGAGGGGGACACAATTCAGCCCATAGCAAAGATGTCATTCCTAATTTTTAGAAAGGAACCCTCTGATTCAGTCACTTGACGGTTCTGGCCGCTTGCTGGCACCAAGGAGTATTTCTGCTCTGTTATGAAGAGGCAAGTTCCTTAACAAGGGAGAGAGAGTGCACTAAATGAGGGCTAGGGTAGTGCTCCTCTCCACTTCATTCCAACAGGCTTATCTTCAGCTGAAAGAAAATTGAAACCATTTTTCTGTTTGTTTGACTTGAATGTTTTATTCTTTTTCATCCCTAGTTGGCAGTTTGCTTGTGAGAGCCCTTTGCACTTCACCGTTCTCCTCCAGTCCTCTTTTTTCATTCCTGCCCTCAAAGAAACTGTTCCTTTTGAAATGATTTCACCTTCCCATCATTATGTAATCTCTGCAGTCCTGTTAAAGTGCCTGGTATGATGCCTGAGCCCCCCAGCACAGCACTCTGTGAGTGACTCTTACTCTCCGCATGTTTAATGACAGCCCGTTCCCAGGACTCTCCGTATTCATTTATCATTAGTTATGTGACCTGGTTTTTAACTCACTTCATACGTATCACTTTTTTCATATGTCCTGAATGAAAAATGTAAACTCTCTCAAGGACTTTGTAGATTAGTTGAAAGAGAGAATTTGCCTCTCAGAACATAAAACTCCTTTAGCGTGTCTTCTCAAGTCAGCAACCAGGTACTTATGTCAGTCTCTCCCCCTCTTCACCTTCTCCCTTCCCACCTTTCCTTCCTGCAGCCCCTCCTTGATCCATTTCTCTGCTCCACAAAGACCATGCACCCACAACTTTCAAGGACAAATTTAGTACTGTTCCTAGAGTTCCAACTATAGTACTGTTCTGATAATTCGAATAGTTCCAAACTTGCAAATTCTCATCTATACCCATTACCCTTCTCAGCAAACAATATACCCTCCCTATACTCAATTTCTCTCTCTTTTCCATGTCAGGAGATTATTACAAACTGAAAAATAATGTTGTTGTTGTTGACGTTGTTGTTTTCTGTCACACTATGTTGACAGACCCTTTATGTATGTGATTCTAATTATTTGATCTAAGTCTTTTTCAGGTGTCTTTGTGCTCCTGTTTTTATTTTATTTCATTTCTGAAAAGATTTCGGAGAGACTTCCCTCTCCTATTTGCTTAGGTGGTCATCCTAAAGGACTATGATTCTCGGTACTTCTATATGCTTTCCTCAGTGTATTTCCAAATTTACGTATTTTTCAAATCATTTATATTCCTTCCAAACCTATCTTGAATCTGTTTTTATTTGGAAATATTTAGAACTGGAGAAATAACATTGTGAATTCTTCCTACATTTTCATTCTCAGGTATTATCCTCACATTATTTCTGCCTCATTATTTCATCATTCTCCAACATGATCTGGCAGCATTATACAAATCTCTGAAATAGGAATTTCTAAAGCCTTTTGCCGCAGCCATCTAAGCCCAGATGAGAAGAATGATTTTCACTGACACCTTAAAGGAACACGTACATGTTCACATATTAAAACTGTAAAGGAAAAGATCATCTTAAAAGAACCGAAAACAATGGATAGAATAGTAGTTGCATACCAAAAAGGAATTCAGTATTAATTAGAATAAACAACAGGTCATTCAGCATTATCCTTGCTGATTAAAAGGCAGAAGATCAAGTATGAGATAATAATTTCCTTTATATTAACAGTGCCTCACCGGAAATTGAAAACACATGATCGATGGCCATAAGCTCATATACCACATTAATCCAGCTTGAACATCACAGACCAGTTTATTTTAAAACAAGGCTTCATGGAGAACTAGAAGACACTGCTTCATTCACTTGACTGAGAAAACAAACCAGGTCTCCATCATCACAACCCCAGTCTAACTTCTAGCCAGGAGATTTCATGGGACATCTAAAAGAACATTTCATTACCAGGGCGCCTGGGTGGCTCAGATGGTTAAGCGTCTGCCTTCGGCTCAGGTCATGATGCCAGGGTCCTGGGATCAAGTCCCGCATCGGGCTCTCTGCTAGGCAGAGAGCCTGCCTCTCCCTCTGCCTCTGCCTCTCTCTCTCTGGCTCTCATGAATAAATAAATAAAACATTAAAAAAAAAAAAAGAACATTTCATTACCAGACCAGGGATTTTACTAGGAAAGAGTCTGTACAGAGAGCTCTAACTCCACTGCTGGGAGACAATTAATAAATCAACTTGCATTTACTTGGGGATCACCTGTAATAGATTGAGTGGGAGACTGCAGACCTTACAACTCGGTTTCTGTTGTTCTCCTATCTTCTTCCTATAAGACATCTTAGAATCTAGGCAGCTTTGAGAAGATGATTCAAATGTGAAGGTTTTTACCCGCACCTTCCCTCAAGTCCCACAGCCCCAAAGGGAAACATGGTTCAGGAATGTTTTGCTATAGTGATTTCATTTTTTAATACATATATGACATACAGATGGCTGTTCTATTATATTCTGTGAGGACAAACCACAAAAATATTTTGCCGTAAGCAAAAGGAACTATTTTCCAGCACATGAAGTTGTTAATATTTTTTAAAGTTTTGTAGGAAAGTCACGGAATCCATGTCTTTGGGTGATTGAACAACACAGATCAGATTCTCATCTCTCTGAAATGTGTTGCTTCACACATAAACATTCTTTTCTCATCCAGCTACAGTACCAAGTTATATTAGTTGGCTGGAACTAAAAAAAGCTTCTAGTTGTTTTTTTAGCTTCTAGTTTTGTTTATATTAATTTTAAGGAGAAAAGGATGAATCTATTTATTTTGAATCCTTTTTCTAAGACAGTCGTAGGTATATTCCAGTTTGAGGACAGGTATCCAACAAATGACCTTACACCATTCCCATTGATTTCTGTCCTCCAATTCATTCTGATTCAAACTTCACTATGCATTTATTTTAATTCTAGGAAGTGTGGTTCCTTAAAGCTGGTGAATGCCCTTCCCCAGTGGCCTTAACAACGGTTGTCACTCCTTGGTCCTCTTGCTCCATGCAACTGAGTTCCATGACTCCACAGCAACCCATCTGTTCTGCAGGATGGAACTATATATATATATATATATATATATATATATGTATATATATACATATATATATAGTTATATAGTCATATAGTTATATAGTTATATATTTATAGTTATATATATATATACACACAGAAGTTATTTATATATATATATACAAGTTATATATATATATACAAGTTATATATATATATACACAAGTTATATAATATATTAATGTTTCTTATATTGGAAACATCTTCATAATACATCCCGTCCTTTATCTTTGATTGTATCTTTTGTGCTGTGTAGTGACCCACAAACTGGTACTAATGTTTCACTTCATAGTCTCCAATATCCCACCTTGGAGTTTCCTCTAACACAAGTCATTAATTTCTGACATTACTGATCTGAGTCCATATAATTTAATTTTCTAAATCACTTCCAATTTTCCAGACACATTATGAGGAAGACTTAAATTTACTGTTTTAAAATATATTTCTGGAATCGTTAGAGCAGAGGATATCAGTCTTTCCCAGAAATTACTCATGCATCTAAAGGAGTAGATAGATAGGTTATTTTCTTTTTTCTCAGATGAACTTCACAGGCCAATTGAGATCTTAAATACTAATAGAAAAAATCCTGAGATTGTAAGCCTTGGATTAATTTTATGCTCTACATATTACAGTTAAAAAAATTAAATGGCCATGACAGTCTAAGTGTTCTTTAACTTTTTAAAAACTTTTCTGGTCTTTTTATTGTTCAATTAATATTTTATTAACTAAGTCTCACATTGCTAATTTTCCAGTGGTAAAGCTAAAAGAAATATCAAAAATAAAACATTTATTATTCTTTTTCTTCCTGGTAATATAATAGTTTTCTTACATAGGAAAGTTTTTTAAGGAATACCTGTTATCCTGTTGTTTTATAGAAATATGCCATGTTGGAGAAATGACAAACCACTATAAGTACATAATAACTGGGCTTGTTGTTTTTTTATTCTGTAATGGAAAACATGGATTTGATGTTACTTCCACTTTCTGCTTCCCTCTCTCTCACTATCTCTGTCTCTATCATTCACAATCACAGACACACACATTCACACACAGATAGTAGGACTATGCTTGAAAAAGAGCCATTCTTAAAATTCCTATTGTCTGCACAATTTCTGTTACAAAATTTGACCAAATTTCTTGGCTCTCTAGTACTCAATTTGCGTTTTACCCATTGTCCCCCAGCCTGCCACCATAGTCTTTCTTTGCCTTTACAAAAGGCATGTTTGCAATCAATTTACACGGTACCAACGATTTAAAATTTGCTTATAAATTAGTCAGATTGGGGAATGAAGTGAAAATGAATATCTCAGCATGCCCAGAGTATCTGATGAGCCTGGCATCCACACTTCCATTTAATCTTCACAGGCCATACGTGAAAAGTGTTCTTGTCTTTTCTTAACTAATAACACTGTTGATATGAGGAAAGATTAAGTAATTTTCCCAAGGTCACGTAGCTGTTTATGAACAGGCTTAGATTTAAATCAAAGTCTTAAGAATCTAGTGCTCTTGACACTGTAGTACATTGCTGTGCAATGAAGGCTTCAAGTCTTCTAACTATTCCAGAGAGTGTATGCTTAAAAACACACCACTGCGCAGCCATGTGATGAGCCATTACAATTTTTTTTGCCTCAACACTAAATAGAACCAAGTTGATAATGCCTTGAAATATCAGGGAAAGAATTCCTCTCAACAACTCCTCTTTTTTTTAAAGATTTTATTTATTTATTTGAGAGATAGAGAATGAGAGAGAGCACATGAGAGGGGTTAGGGTCAGAGGGAGAAGCAGATTCCCTGCCGAGCAGGGAGCCCGATGGGGGACTCGATCCAGGGACTCCAGGATCGTGACCTGAGCCGAAGGCAGTCGCTTAACCAACTGAGCCACCCAGGAGCCCTCCTCTCAACAACTCCTTAAAAAAGTTGTGTGTCTCTCCAAATTTGGAAATCATTCTTCCTAGGCCAAACAATGAATCACAGTATATTAATATAAATATTAAAACTAATATCAAAAAAATTACTTTCTAGAAAGCACAGTAGATAATTGGCAACTCAAAGGAAAAGTCTAGAAAATAAAAGAACTAAACACATCCTAAAATGAGCACTTGAAAATATATTATCTTACACTTATCATTGCTAAGGACAAATTGTGTCCCCCCAAAATTCAGATTTTTGGAGCTCTAAACCCTAATATGATTGTATTTGAAGAGAGGGCCTATAGGGAGATAATTAGGGTTAAATGGGCTCATATGGATAGGGCCCTGGTCCAATAGGAATTATGTTCTTATAAGAAGAGACACCAGAGAGCTCACTCTCTCTCTTTGTGAGCACACAGTAAGATGGTGACTGACTACAAACCAGGAAGTGGACCCTCACCAGAAACTAACCATGCTGGCACCCTGATCTTGGACTTCCAGGCTTCAGAACTGTGAGAAAATAAATGTCTGTTATTTAAGCCAGCTAGTCTATGATATTTTGTTACAGCTGTCTGAGCTAAGACAGTTATTGTTTTATTATTAGCTATTAAAATATAATAGTAGCTTTGGCAGTTTACCCCAATAAGATGCTTAAAAGCATTATTTGAAATAATCTTCATCACAATCCTATGTAAGGTTAGTCTCATTTCACATTTGAGAAAGCCTAAAGTTCTACCTTCTCATCTACAACTTGCTAATTCTGAGTGAAGCAGCAACTGAGATAGGACAGTGGACCAAGCTCAGAGGGGTGTGTGAAGCCCAGGGGTGCTGCAACCCAGGAAAAAAAGGCCCAGGGTTTTATGCATCAACCTCATCATTCCTGAGACCGTGAGAATGCTAATGTTCCCACTAGGTCCACGTGGGGCAGACTGCTTTTTGCATCCTCCAAGAACACACAGCAGATTTGCTGCTTGAGGAGAACACTTTCAGTTTATCTTTATAAGCAAGGATGAACAGGGCCTGGAGTTGGACAAAAGAAATAAAAGCAGGGGCCCCTGGCTGACTCAGTCAGTAGAGCATGCAAATCTTGATCTCAAGGTTGTGAGTTCAAGCCTCATGTTGGCTGTAGAGATTACTTTAAAAATTTTTTTAAATCTTAAAAAAAAAAAAAAGAAGAAGAAGAAGAAGGCACCTGGGTGGCTCAGTCATTAAACGTCTGCCTTAGGCTCGGAGGGATCAAGCCCCACTTCGGGCTCCCTGCCCCACGGGAAGCCTGCTTCTCCCTCTCCCACTCCCCCTGCTTGTGTTCCCTCTCTCACTGTCTCTCTCTCTCTCTCTGTCAAATAAATAAATAAAATCTTTTAAAAAAATAAAGAAATAAAAAGAAAAAAAGAAAGAAAGAAAAGCAAGCCTCAGGGATCCCAGCCACTAGAAACAAGACAAAGGAGCAGAGCACTTAGAATAAGCTGTACTTCATGAACTAAAACACAAAAGATAAGTCACTTCATTATGATAGAAAAATTATGAGACTAAATACATGATTTTTAAATGTAAAACTCCAGTTGTTAAAAAGATGTCACCTCAGGTATTGGGGAGGGTGCGTTCTGCTTGGAGCACTGGGTGTTGTGCACAGGCAATGAATCATGGAACACTGCATCAAAAACTAATGATGTAATGTATGGTGATTAACATAACAATAAAAATTATTTAAAAAAAGGATGTCACCATTGTGAAGTGAAGAAATATATCGAAACACAAATATACAAAATACTTAAGGACCACGAGGGAACAAGTAACAGAAGTTTAGAGGAGTCTAGGTTAGTGATATGAATTCATTCCCTTGAATAACGAAGAACTCACTGTATAGAAGAATGTTTTATTTACCTTTATGTCCAGAATCAGCCTCTTCTACTTCTTGACAACATTCCTTGTTAGAAAAGAAATGCATGTCTAGTTAACTGTAACTGAAACGCAGTAGGGCACCTCCAATATGGACCAAGCGCATCAGTTAGAGTGAGGTAGCACACAGAATACGTGTAGCACAGTCCTTTTCATAGAACAGGTCCTCAACAAATTTTAGTTTCCCTTCAACTTAGAAGGCGACTGTTTGTCCTTTACTTTTTGAAGTACTTATTTATTTCTTATCCTCTTTCCTAAACATTCTTATAAAACCAAATGCACCTACATGTTAGTAGTACATTCTGAATTAATTTCTTACAATAGAAAGTCATTTCTTTCCTTATACCATTGCTGCTATTAAGAGAAGAAAGTACAAGCTTTTAGAATATATGTCTTGACTTATATTTGCCTTAGGGTGTAAATAAATCTATACTGACACAAGATCACACTCTACAAAAAGAAGTTTGTATTCTGTAGGCACCATTGAAATAAAAGACAATGCACAATACAGACATGTATCTAACCTGCCTTTTATTCTTCTGTCTGTACATCCTCTAGGTTTCAGCTTAAATAGTGCTTCCTCAAATAGACCTTCCATTGTATTCTACAAATCTACATGTGATTATCTTTATCTATAGAATTTACCATAATATGTAATTTCATATGTTTTCTATACTTATTATTTAACAAATGTCTCCTTGAGAGGATATAAATGCTGTGAAAATAGATAACATTTTTTCTTTTTTAATTTAGCACTGTATCCCTAGAGTCTGGAGCCTTGGTTTCTTTAGAAAAAATGGCATTATTGTAAAACAATTGTTACATAAGTGTAAAATAAATTAAGTACGCAATAATAATTGACTTCCTTCTAAGCCTGAGCCATCACATGGTTCAAATATTCTTTTCAAACTTTGTGCTAAACACAAAAGTCAAGGGCAATAATAATTATCTTAATTTAGATATAAGATATTTAAATATATTTTTGTTTTATTCACTTAAATAATATTTTTGAAACAGAATCAGACCTATAAATATACAGAACAAACTGATGGTTGCCAGAGGGCAAGAGGATAGAGGTTTGGACAAAATGGATGAAGGGGAGTGGGAGATACAGGCTTCCAGTTATGGACTGAATGAGTCATGGAAATAAAAGGCACAGCATAAGGGAGTAGGGGGAGAAGGAAAAAAAGAAAAAGAAATTCTGCCTTCCTACTTCAAAAATGCATATTTTTGAAATCCTATTATGTGCATGATAGGGCAAAACACTCATAAGACAAAGATAAATGATGCTTCTTGCAATTAAACTGTTCATAAAATGAGTGAGAAAATTCAATACCTTCAGTCACCAGGTAATTTATTCAATGTCAAGAACTATGCTAGGTTGGGCGCCTGGGTGGCTCAGTCGTTAAGTGTCTGCCTTCAGCTCAGGTCATGATCCCAGGGTCCTGGGATCGAGTTCCGCATCGGGCTCCCTGCTCCGCGGAAAGCCTGCTTCTCCCTCTCCCATTCCCCCTGCTTATGTTCCTGCTCTCGCTGTCTCTCTCTGTCAGATAAATAAATAAAATCTTTAAAAAAAAAAAAGAACTATGCTAGGTTCTGGAGACACAAAAACGAATAATGCATATGCCCGTATTTGGAAGGAAACAGAAACACGCTTGACTATAACATGTATCTGCGTTATAAGATGTAAGCATTCCTTTTCTGTGTTATAAGATGTAAGCATTCCTTTTCAAAAACTCTTGTTAAAATTACTCTTGCTAAATCTCATTAGGAAGTATCTAACAATACCTGCAGGAAGAAATGAGGGAAGCTACTGAGAGAGGTGAACTTGAGGTGACCTCCCAAAAGATGCATAGAGAATTTTACAGGGAAAGATATCAGATCGGGGCATTCCAGAGTGATAAGCATGTGCGAATCACATAGGTTTATTTCAAGGTAACTACAAATCAGGACAATAACATTATTTATAATCCATGCCTTATTAGATTGTCATATATCATAGAGAAAAATATTAATATTCAGTGGCTGATCTTATTTTCTACCAAATTTAGTGTAGTAAAACGTATTTTTAAGTATTCTCTCCTGTTTCAAAAAGCAATTAAGGTATACACACCTTTAAGACAAAAAGCCAACTGCAAAAGTACTTTAAGACACTGGCTTACTTAATATTTCAGACCGCAGTATATTAATAACAGTGTATTTTTTAAAAGGACAAGTTATGTCAACATAGAGCAAGACATAAAATCTCTTGGTCGGGCAAATGATGTCAGCCTAGCCTTTCTCACCTGGCCAGGCATACTCCCGAGATACCAGATCTCCCCCAGCAACTCCGGGAACAGAAAAGGAAAAGCTGACCCCATGCCATGTTGCCAGCAGGCCGGCAGCTGATTGCAGCTGTTTGCTCTTTCCCACTCACTTCCCCACGAAGGTAATTGAGGCAGAAATTCTCTTCGCTCACTCCCCTTCTGTGAATGTCAAAGGATCTTAAATCCCAACAGTAACCATTTATCTGGGACCAAAGTAATCCTTTTCCACAGACTTGCTTTATGGCTACTAGGTAAAAAGAATATAGGAGATAGTCAAGAATTTATACTTCTTGTCCTTTTGTCTTTAAACATGCTCAACATAAATGAAATCTGTGGAAGTAAGTGGTGCCACATGAGCCCATACAATATTTGAAGTTCCAAGTCCGTATTTCATAGTTTTAATGCAGATAAATCTGCCCATATTCCCGTAGCGATAGATAAAGCAGATTCCAACTTCAAGTTCCCAGCCCACTCCACCATTCCAACTCCTTTTCTCACTCTTTGATCTTCCAGCTTTAGGAAAAGATCCCATCTTACACGAAGCTCAAATGGGCAATTCCTTGGCAAAATAAGGTTGTCTGACTACCCTTCACTTAACCATCCCCTGAGCATGTTAAATGAGGAAAGAAGCCAGGACTATTTCTAAAGGTCTTGAGAAGGAGAGTATATGCAAAATGAGGCCTTAGCTAATGAAGAATTAAGAGATCCAGGAATCCTAGCTCTGAACCTGCCTTTGGGATCCTGAGAAAGCACCCCACCTCCTGGGTTTTAAGTCTTTCACCCATAAAATGGAGAAGCTATATGGTCAAAGGTTTGTCATGAAGGTTAGAGAAGTTCATACATTGGAAAGATTATTTTTCAACGATTATAAAATGCACTAAGCCTGTTACTAAAATCAAAAGTGAATACAACTCTACTGAGTCATCCCTCAAATGCATCTGCTGGCCTTGCCTCACTCAAAGGACAATATTGCTATCAGCATGCTTTTCCTTTGCTGAGCCTCAAAATGAGTGTTAGAACTACCTGACCGATGCATAGAGTGCAGCACCTGGGCTGAACATTGCATTCTGTAGCACAGAGTCTGTGGCACCAGAAACAAGCACAGGAAGGTAATGAGGGAAAAGATAAGGGAACGGAAGGTTTGGAAGGTAGGATGAAATAAGTAGAGCACAGGATAAAATTGAAAACACTACTGTACCTTCTAGAGTTTATAAAGGAGAAATCGGAAATGCAGAGTCAGGAATGGGCTCTTCATGGCACTCCAGTTAAAATGTAACAACCCAGCCCCTCTCTCTCTAAGAGCACAAATACTGATCAAAGAATTTCAAACTTCATTCCCATTACCAGACCACTATCTCATAGTCCATTATGAATTAGTATTATGTTTTGTCAACATGTCGTGAATTGTATGCTTGTATTACATTTTTGTGTTAATTTGCTAAACATACACTTTAAATTAATCCACACTGCTTAACCATACTCTGACATTCCTTTCCATTCTAATAAAACAGAAGCCTCAAAAACATGACTTTGTCCCGGTATTCACAATATGTAACAATTCCTTTTCAAAAACGCCTATTAAAATTACTCTTGATTATTTGGATACCCATGAAATGCTGGTAAATAAATCTACTTCTACTGTTTTTGTAAACCATAGAAATCGTTTTCTGGCTATTTTCTATTTTAATTTTCTTCCTCTAAACTAACAAGCCATAGCAGCTCTGCTCCTTCAGAGGTGAACACCTAAGTATGATAACAAAGAAGCCTTTTGCCTTAATCAAGGGGACCACTCCTCAGTCTAAGCTCAAGTGACAGATTCAATTGGATTTTTGAATTGTATAACAACCAAGAAAAATCCATCATCTCATTTAGCAAGCAAGCTTTCTATATGCAGTGTCATTATTTCTGCTGCAAAGGAATTAACCATGGAAAACGACGGTGCGGCTGAGGAAGACCGTATATAACCTAAGAGAGGCTCATCTGATGCAAATGTAGATCCTGGTCTATTTCTGATATTGCTAAAAGCAATTCTACAGGCAATCCAAACCTCTCTGGAAATCTCCATTTTCTGGGACCCTCTAGGGTATTTTGCCTCCTATTTTGCTGGCATGAAGCCATATCATCTAGTGCCCTCAGCATTTCAAACACTTGCTGTCTTTTCAGGCTGCCATAACAACACACAATAGACTGGTGGTTTAAACAACAGACATTTATTTTCTCACTGTTCTGGAAGCCAGCCATCTGAGTGGAAGGTGTCATCGGAGACGGTTTTCTCTAAGGCTTCTCTGCTTGGTGTGCAGGTGGCTGCAAACCTCTGTCTTCCCGTGGTCTTCCCTCTGTGTGTCAGTGTTCTAATCACTTCTTCTTTCAACAACACCAGTCATACTGATTAAGGCCTCCTCCTAATGAATTCATTTTAACTTAATTACCTCTTTCAACACCCTATCTCCAAATTCAGTCTCACGCTGAGGTACTGGGGATTAGGACACCAACATGAATTTTGAAGACTGACATCAGCAAGATGACAAAATAAGACATCTCTTGTCATCTCCCTAATAACAATGTGGCATGCATCCACAGGCAAAAGTGCCTTTGTAGGAGCTGAAGGATCCAGATAGATCTGGTGCAGTCCAAGAAAGAGGAGAGTCATTTTGAGAAGGCAGGCCTGCATCCAGGAGGCTAAAACAAGGTCCCAGCTATAGACCCAGAAACAGCTCTATACCCCAGAAGATTTGGCTCTTGCCTCATTTGGCTTTGGCTCTTTCACCAGCACCAAACACCAAGGGATCCAGGAGGAATCTCACCCACCGTGAGTCATGTGATGGACCTCCATGCAGCTGTTGACCCTACCGTGGCACATGAACCAACTCTAGCTCCTCTCGGCTACAGTCCAGGATCCCTGGAAAAAACTGATTTAGATAATCACCCATGGACCAGAGAGCCATGTGGAAGTCCAGGAGTCTAGCAGAGAAGTTCCAGCACAGCACTAGAGAAAAGAAAAAATGTGATGCAGATGCACTGGAGAGGGTAAGAAGACAGTTTGACAGCACCCACATCACCTCTCCCTGAAAGTGACACAGCGCAGAGCCAAGAGGGTCTTTCTCAGAGGTGATTTCTCCCAAGGGGGGGAAATGAAAGTATGTGAGTGAGTGAGTACCCACTGCCCCAGCTCTGCAGGGTGCTGCCAAAAAGGCCCATTTCTCTCTCCCTACATCCAGAGAACTGAGTCATGAGCTGCTGAACGAGCAGGCAGGTGAGTGGCTGGGAAAACAGCAAGCAGGGTAAATGGAACCTAGCAGAAGGACTTGGATTCTACTAACCAGTCATGGACTCTACAGGAGGCCGGTCCACAAGCAGCTGGGGATGCCTCTCCTGCAGGTCTCCCACTGGCCCAGTTATAAGATGAATACAGTCTGAGGATCAGATGTGAAGCATGGGGACTATAGTTAACTATACTGGATTACATACTGGAAAGTTGCTAGTAAATTTTCAATGTACTTACCACACACACACATACACAAACCAAACCCAGTAATTATGTGTAACCTTTTGTGTTAATCATCTCACAATACACACATGTATCAAATCATCACATTGTACACTTTAAATATACACATTAGATATCAATTATATCTCAATAAAGCTATAAATAAATAAATAAATAAATAAATAAATAAATAAATAAATAAACAAGGCTTGTAAACTTTAAAAAAATGGGGGAACACAATTTGGTCCATAAGAAGCTTCCATACATTTTTGTCTCCAACCATGAGCCCATTACATCAGACCTTATTCATCTTGCTTTAATGTATTTCCTTTTCTAATTTCATCTCATCTTCCCTTTTGTGGCTGCTTCACTTTCTTTGGCTTTAGACCATCATAAGCCTAAAATTTTATGATGCTCTCAAAGTCTAAGTTTTCAATGGAAAAAATGAAAATACATTAAAAGCAAAACATGTAAAGAAGGAGAGTCCAAATATAACACTGCACACACACACACACACACACATACAGAAATGTTTTCCACACTTGCACTTACACACACACATAGGTTTTTTTTCATTTGTTTGGACTTGACATAATTTCTTACAGGCATTACTCTAACATTAACTGTGTGCACATGTTACTTGGAATTGGCACCAGTGTCACATCTCTTGGATGACACTAACACAGTGCGCCCGTATTCTCATCTAATTCTAAAATCACTAGCAAAATTCAACTCGGCTTCTGGGCCACGGTGTCCTTTTCTTCACAACTATTATCACTGAGTTCTTATGTTCTCACCCAAAACTGCAATTTTTAAGCCTACTGAATGTAACTGAAGCAGCGAAAGTTCAACCTAAATAGCCCATGAAATGATACCTTACATCTTGATGCTTTTATGGAAATTTTTCCCGTATCCCTTCTCTAGGGGTATTATCTTAATTTGCTAATGAGTGGTTAACATAAGCAGACCTGAAATTTTGACTTAAATATTATGGTCCATTTAAGAATGTTTGTGCAGACAAAAGGCGTGGTGAAGTGGTAAGATGTGACCCATGGGACAGTCCTCCAGAACATACGTTCTGAAGAGGTTCTAATCACAGCAAGAAGCTTCCTGTCACATGACGTTGAAAACTTCCGGGTCGGACATTTAGGAAGAATAAGTCCTACACTGAAGAATATAATCCTAGACATTTTTTACAGTTGGCACCATTTTATTTCATTTCCTAGACTTACTTTTTTTCTCTTTTATGACCTAAACCTCAAAATCATACCTCCTACACTAATTTAATATGAAAGATAAGAACAGCTGCAGGCATTCCAGGCTAACCTGTACAGGATACAAAAATCAAAGATTTTTTTTTTTTTACCTTTGATACACAAACAAAAGGTTCCCAAAGCTTATTTTCACTTACCAGGACATGCATTTCAATCCTGCCTATGTGAGTAAAGTGGATTCTTAACTACTAAAAACAGACAGTAGAACTGTATGAGCTACATCACTTTTGTCCCACCTCCCTTGTCTGTGCCAAAGACAGTGGGCAGCCACGACTGTCCTTGTTGCCATGGAAAATGGAAAATAAATCCCATTGCCTCAGAAGTGGGATGCATCTCAGATTTATGAAATACCCAACATCAATCAATCTTTATATCAAGTTGTAACACAATTTGTTAAGACATGGTGAAAGATTTGAATTGTCTCCATCCCAATCTCTTATCTTGCCTAAAAATTTCAGGATTTTCAGGAAGTCTACCAAACTAAATCCTTTCCTGCTTAGTATTTATGTGCTAGTGCCATTGCCCAGCCATGAGACACAGGGGAACTGTTCACAGTTTTTGCGCATCTATCCTTGCTCAAGGTTTGTGCTTCGAAGTGCTCTTTTCCTTAGCAATTTAAAGAGTAGGATTACAATTTCATGATTTTGGCACTTCACAGAGCAATGCAATTTCTCCCACCTATGACCCTGCTTTTGCATTTACATGACACCTGAGGTCACGAAAGTTGGATATCTGAAATAATTCCACAAGATTTTGTGAGCAGAGACTGAAGCTAACAGTTAAAATGTATTTTATAGAAATAAAAAAATGAAGTATATTATAACCATGTTTCACTGTAAAAGATATTTTCTTTGAGTCTTTTAGATTTTTCCTTATCTTCAAATAAGTTTCTATATGTTTTATAACAAGGTCCATAAGGCCTTATATCTGTGAATTAGAAGTTATCTGAAACTTCTGTTCCAGAGGCATTTTCATTTAATTTAATTCTCCACATGCATTTTAATTTTTCTACATTATTGATGGTTGGAATTCACTTAAAAGATTCTGATAGACTTTGTAGGTCTTTAACTACTATTGTTGGAAAACAACTTCATGCACAGGGAGTTTGTGGACAGCCTGCAAAAAAGCATCCAAAGGAGCTTTTATGCATATCTGCTGATACTGTATTTAACAGAGTAGCCTGTACCATGTTCACACTGTCATGGATTTTTTTTTTTTTTGCCCTTAACACTTATTCAGAATAAAATTTAATGTTTTCATGCACCTAAAATAATATATTGGTTATATTGTTTGTACACTCATATTCTTTTGAACTTGTTTGCCTAGAAAAATGAAATAGCAATAAAACATCAGGTTCATTTTATACATACATGCCCATTTTAAACTTGGAGGACAAATGATACCAGTAATTAATGACTGAGTAAAATTGGGGACATCTCTTAACCACCTGTATGACTCTTCATTTCTTTTTTTATTCACTTCCATGTATTTATTTTAAAAAATTTTTGAGCACTGATTATGTATGAAGTCCAATCTATGTGCCTGAATCCATCAACAAAAAACAAAGCAAGCAGAAGATTCTTGCTCTCTTATATTCTAACATGAGGAGACAGAAAGGAAAGAATAAACATAACAAACTGAAAATAAAGAGCAAGCTAAGGAGTTTGGTGCTGGAAGGGCAGACTGCAATTTTAAACAGGTTCGTCAGAATGGGAGTCACAGAGAAAGTAGGTGCAAAGGCGTGAAGAACATGAGCGTGGTACCCTGTGGGAATAATTGGGGGAAGAGTGTTCTGGAGGGCAAATAACTGGGGCAGGAGCTTGCCTGTTGTATTCAAGGAATAGTATGATGTTCGTATATTCAAAATAAAAAGGTAATAGAACTTGTTTCATTCAGTCTTCTATCCCTGGGCTACAGTTATCATGCACCGAATCATTCTTGCTTATAATAAACTAGTAATTGCTCATAAATATTATTTCAATTTTATATGCACTTGTTTACGTTCACCACATTTCCATGCATTTTTTATTTACATTTTTTCGTTATATTGTAAGCTTCTTCAGGATAAGAAATGGGTCCCCTACTCATTATTTTTCTCTATTCTGTTTTCTAGACCCAAGAGACATTCAAAAAATGTTATTAACTGTAGACAGGAAGAAAAAAGACTTAAGAATCTTAGTTTTAAAACTCCAGCCATGTGGCGCCTGGGTGGCTCAGTTGGTTGAATGTCTGCCTTCGGTTTGGGTCATGATCTCAGGGTCCTGGGATTGAGCCTTATGTTGGGCTCTCTGCTCAGCAAGGAGTCTGTTTATCCCTCTGTGCTTTCCCTCTCTCTCTCAAATAAATAAAATCTTAAAAAAAAAAAACCTGCAGCCTTGTTTCATGAATCACAGTGGTCAAATCTTTTGGTCTTTGCCTTAGTTTCCTAAAGCACAATTGAAAACCAACTAATAAGTTGTTAAATACATGAAACATTGTATAAATGTGAATTAAAATATGGTTCTTACTTATATTCCACAAATATATGAATAAGAAATCAGAGAGATAAATGCAGAAATCCGAATACAGCTTTTCAGGAAAAAAAAAATCAGCTTAAAAAGCATTGAGAAAAAAATGCTTTAGATGGTGTGGCCAGGGATGACATTCTGTGACCTATTGACCTAGATCTTCAGCTCTGATGAAGCTCAATACTAGTTAGCTTGATGGTACGGTGATTAGGCCCTTGGGAAAGCTTTGCCTTCCACATTGATCCACTTCATGCTTTGCCTTGTTCTAGAATCATGTCTCTCCTGACTCTTAACCTTGCCAACTTTTCATCTGAATCCCAAACTTGCAGTGAAATGATGAGTACAGTCCATAAATATTGTATTTTCTTAGTTCTAAGATGCCTCATAGATCACTGATGTCTCTCTGATTTGTGTGCTGATCTGACTAGGGATAAGCCCCAAAATTATTTTATTTAACATATATCATTCTAAACATTTTACTATTTCCAAATTGCCAAAAGAAGTATGGATAAATTTAGTAGACAGATTGCCAGTGAGAAATATTAAATGAGGTCATCATAGAATATTATTATTTCCTTTTCCACACAAAGCCAAGCTGCTTTGAGTCTACCTTTCTTAGAGTCACAGACAATGGACAGATTTTATTTCATTTAGGGACATATAAAACATCCTCCCATTCAACGTACTATTGCAAATTGTACATTGTCATTAATTATTCATTCATTCCATATCTAATTATTTATTTTCAGCTATATACTTTGGATTGTGCTAGATGCTGGGAATATTAAGATAATTAAGACAGTCTCTCTGCCTTTTAGGAATTTAAGGCCTAGTGGTGGAGAAATAAAGGTTGATAGGCTACTTTGGCCAGGGCTTTCTAGAATATTTTGTTTCAAAGGTGTGGAAACCAAGGAAATGATCCATGCTTACCAAATTCATAAGACCTAATGTATAAACCAGTTGATTGCCTATTTGCAAATTTAAAGTTAATGATATTTCCTCAGACTAATGTGAATACTCATAATCACTATCCAGAGAAACCTTTCCCAATACCAGATTACAAGAGAAACCAAGTTGATATTCAGAAGGTTGCCTGGTGAGCATGGTATTAGAGTAAAGAAATCTGAATAGTCTTAAGCTATAGTCAGGCTATAGTAAATACTGAGGAACCAGCCCAACCCTTACAGCCTAAATTACCCCCACCATGACTCAACAGTCAGTTTCTCTACATATAATATCTCTGCTATTTTACTGTTCAGGCTAGCACAGCCAAATCTTGCTCCTCTCTCCCCTAAGCTTGTTGGATTTTTGTAAACACTTATTTTCTTCAGGCCAATTAATATATATATTTGTTTCTGTTTGAGTTAGTGCCATCCATTCACTTGGGCTAGGCAACGAAGGAATGGTGACATCAGCATGCTTTCTTGGGACTTATCTTAGGCAGCTGTCCCTGGCTTACCTCCCACTTTTTAATACAAATCCTTAGGCATGCTATGTATTTAACTATATTGGCAGAAAAATATGATCTGCAGTAAACTACTGCAACTAATACATTTAATGACTTTTAAATTTTCCAAAACTGACCTCTTTCCTTCTTTCTTTCTAGGTTGTAAAAATGATGATAATTGTTGTGGTGACATTTGCCATCTGCTGGCTGCCTTATCATATTTACTTCATCCTCACTGCAGTCTATCAACAGCTAAATAGGTGGAAATACATCCAGCAGGTCTACTTGGCCAGCTTTTGGCTGGCAATGAGCTCAACCATGTACAACCCCATCATCTACTGCTGTCTGAATAAAAGGTAGAAACAAAATTACCAAGCCCAAGTTTCTTGTCACTCCTGGCTTAGCTGAAAGCATATAATTTTGTTCCAGCTTTTTGGTGCAAATTAAAAATGCAAAAGGAAGGGAAAATTTAAAAATTCACTGAGAGGAGTACAGAGCTTGATTTTTTTCTAGACTTCCTCCTACTTTCTGAAATATCCCACCTTAACAATTGCGTCCTCAAAACAGTGAACTTAGAAGCTCTAACTGAGAAATTTTTATATGGCCTAAATTCTCCCTCCAGACCCTTCAGAATTTTGTCAGCTAAGAAAAAAAAATCCATCATGATTGAAGAAGGTGAGTTGAATATGTGCTCAAGTCCTCAAAGAAATGAAGACATTTCATAAACATATACAGATAATTTTTATAAGATGGGGAGAAATGATGGCATATGTGAGTGGACTCTATTAAGAAGGATGTCTTGTAAATAGACTTCAAAATAGCAGATGTTGCCGTGAGGGTTATAGAATCAACAGTAAGGGGAGGAGAATTCCAATCCTCCTGCCTATACAATGAGGTCAGTGAGTAAGACAGGGTGCAGTCCCCATGGAAATGGGCTGTGAAGAAATTAAAGTGGTCAGGGCAAAGCTACTTTTACAGTAAAGTTTTTAAAAGGCGGTATTTGACTATAGTCAAATTTAAGACTGGAAAGGAAGGTAAAATGTTTCCAGATAAAAACACCTTGATTGTATGTATAAAACACACGGAGGGGCAGGGTTAAATTTCATAAGATTAGTAATTCCCTGAAGAAACCAATGTGTTTTGAGCACAACTAGAAATAGAACTTCATGTAAGTAACTGTGAGCCAAATCCTAAACTCTCTTTCCAGTTGGGCCTCCACTACACTGTGCCTAAGTTTGTTAAACACTTAATTCTCCCTTTTTTTTTTCATTAATTGCATAAGCTATATATCAATTCAAGCCACCCCACAAGCAGTACATCTGTTTTTAATCAACTTCACTTAATGGTTTACAAAGCAAAGTCTTTTGTGCTTTCATATGCGATTAGATAAAAACCATCAAGATTAGTAATTAATTCTAACATTAAATGAGACTTTAATGTATAAATGTGTAATCATTTCCGAAAGAAGCTATTTTGAAATATGTCATTTTTAAGTGCCTTAACCCCCAAGCCTAATTCAATCACACTTCTGCAAACCTATAAAATTACTGAAGAAATGTACACTGTTTCTTTGGCATAAGGATTACCTGACGCTGTGCTTTTACTCTTCGATGACTTGCTTCTCATTAATAGGAAACTAAAATTCAAACAAGAAAACTTAAAAGACTAGTACCAATACTGTGGCATACATTTAAGGGTTGGAAATCAAATTCAAAACCTGATTTTGCTTAATTGCCTTAAGTAGGGCTTTCTGTGGGAATTGAAGGAAATTTCCACTTGAAAACATGACTTTTTCTTTCTGTGGCCTGCTTCTCTTCAGATTTCGAGCTGGCTTCAAGAGAGCATTTCGCTGGTGTCCTTTCATTGAAGTTTCTAGCTATGATGAGCTGGAGCTCAAGACCACCAGGTTTCACCCCACCCGGCAAAGCAGCCTGTACACGGTGACCAGGATGGAGTCCATGACAGTGGTGTTTGAGCCCAGTGATGCAGACAACACCAAATCCAGTCAGAAGAAGAGAGCAACTCCAAGAGATCCAAGCTTCAGCGGCTGCTCCCACAGGAATTCTAAATCTGCCTCCACCACGTCAAGTTTTATAAATTCGCCTGGCACCTCTGTGGATGAATATTCCTAAATTCATTTCCTGAAGTGAGAGAGTCGTGTGAGGGCCTCATGGTGTCAGCATAAGCCCCTATTCTCCTGTGTAGCAGTCCTGCCCTACCTACTCTCTGGAAACAGAGGGCAATTTTGTACAGCTGTGCTTCAACTGAGGAAGGTAGAAGAGAAATGTAACAAGGACACTATGAAGATATTTGTCCCCTCAAAAATAAAATGGGCTTTCCATTTATTCTTTGAAAATTCTAAATTATTACATGCAACAAACCAACAATAGATCTGAAAAATACTTCTAAGGTGTTACATTTTTCTCATCTAAAAGTTGCAATTATACATTTATGACACTAAAGCAACATAATGATTTTTCCAAGAGAGTAAAGAAACTTTAAAAACATCATGTTTTGAGTGAATAAAAACAAAATCCATATAAATGAAACATTTTCATCTGTAGCTATAAAACAGAAAAAAGAATAAATGACTCATTTTCCCATTGGAATGAAGGAAAATTGCCTCAAAGAGTAGGAATTAATGAAAATCTTTGCTCAAATGAACTTACTTTGTAGAATGAAAAATTTTAAAGATTTAAAGATTTTCTCCATGAAATGTAACTGGAAAGGAAATCTAGCAAAATTATTAGACAGCTGTACATGTCATTAAAAAATAACCCTTTACTTTTTGACTATTATATAAAGTACCAAGTTAAGAAATAGTCACTTAGGACCTTAAAAGGATGAAGCAAATTCCTATGATCTTCTTTACTTTATTTTTCACAAATATTTAAAAATTTTTAGCAAACAGGCAGATTATAAAACATTAAAGATGCCTTCTAATGAAGAAGGGAAGAACCCCATTTGTCTCTAAAACTGGCTACCAATTTTTAGGCAAGAATTAAAGATAGTAATTCATAATTATGATGGCAGGCAGGAACATCTACCAGCTCCAAAGGAAGAAGTGTTTCTCCCCATAACTCAAGGAAAAAGCTTAAGATGGACATCGACTTTATCAATTGCATAGTGTCCTCCTAGCCTCTCCCTGCATTGAAAAAAAAGTAAGGACTAGGGGAAAGTATCAGAAAATATACTCAAATGCAAATCCTTAGAAAAGTAAGTCTACGTACCACCTATATGTACTAATAAACATGTGTAGAAAGGTGAATCAACTGTTAGAATAGAAAGCAGAACAAGAGTGGACACATGTGAACTAATACCAGGCAGACAAGAGTATAATACACACCTTTCCACAGAGAACTTTCCTTTTGTCTGTTTAGATAATTCAGACATCCCCCAGAAAGAAATGAGCTAATGGTCCTAAAGAAGCATCTGTTTACTATAAAAAAATTTACAGTCATATTTCTGAGAGCCATAACACAAAAAAAGTACACTTTAAGTGTCGAATTCAGTGCTATAATCATCTTTCTTTGAATTAAAGATACTGTCAATTTTGCTCAAAAAAGCAGAAACCTGAGAATGTGTATGTACAATACAAACTTTTCAGGAAGTTTAAAATACTCAATTAGATTTTTTTAAAGCTATCCAGCTAACCTAATTACCTATAATGCTTTACTGGATTCTTATGCTTCCATCAATATAGAACCAGCTATTGTTTTGAAGAACAAGATAAAAGCATTATTCAAAAGCAAATCATGGTATTGCTGCCACTACATTAAATTTTCCAATCCTCTTTCCTATTTGGGCCCAAAGCCAAAAATATCTAATTATTACAAAGTCCTAAAAAAAAAAAAAATCTATACAACTCCACCAGGTGTTTAAGCTGATTTCTTCTGATTGTACCAATAAACAGACACACAAATATACACTCACAGGTGTGTACATACAATCATTCTAATGTATGTAACAGCTTCAGAGAATTAAATTCAAAACTGAATGCTAAAATAGTAAGTTGTTATTACAGAGTTGCAACAAAAAGATCAACAAAATCTATGAAGCTTGTGTGCATGCTTTGGATAAGCAAATTTATCATTATTTAGTATTTAATTGTTGAATATAATTTTTTAAATGTTCATTCCAAAACATGTAAATGCTTATCATACAATGTTAAAGTGTCAAGAAAAAAAATCTAATATTTTTTTATTGTTATGTTAATCACCATACATTACATCATTAGTTTTTGATGCAGTGTTCCATGATTCATTGTTTGTTCATAACACCCAGTGCTCCATGCCGAATGTGCCCTCTTTAATACCCATCACCAGGCTAACACATCCCCCCACCCCCCTCCCCTCTAGAACCCTCAGTTCGTTTTTCAGAGTCCATTGTCTCTCATGGTTCGTCTCCCCCTCCGATCCCCCCCATTCTTCCCCTCCTGCTATCTTCTTCTTCTTTTTTTCTTTTTAACATATAATGTATTATTTGTTTCAGAGGTACAGATCTGTGATTCAACAGTCTTGCACAATTCACAGAGCTCACCATAGCACATACGCTCCCCAATGTCCATCACCCAGCCACCCCATCCCTCCCACCCCCCACCACTCCAGCAACCCTCAGTTTATTTCCTGAGATTAAGAATTTCTCATATCAGTGAGGTCATATGATACAGGTCTTTCTCTGATTGACTTATTTCGCTCAGCATAATACCCTCCAGTTCAATCCACGTCATTGCAAATGGCAAGACTTCATTTTTTTGAGGGCTGCATAATATTCCATTGTATATATATACCACCTCCTCTTTATCCATTCATCTGTACATGGACATCTTGGCTTTTTCCACAGTTTGACTATTGTGGATATTGCTGCTATAAACATCGGGGTGCACGTACCCCTTCGGATACCCCTAAAATCTGTATCTTTGGGGTAAATACCCAGTAGTGCAATTGCTGGATTGTATGGTATGTCTATTTTCAACTTTTTGAGGAACCTCCATACTGTTTTCCAAGTGGCTGCACCAACTTGCATTCCCACCAACAGTGTAGGAGGGTTCCCCTTTCTTTGCACCCCTGCCAACATCTGTCGTCTCCTGACTTGTTAATTTTAGCCATCTGACTGGTGTGAGGTGGTATCTCATTGAGATTTTGATTTGGATTTCCCTGATGCCGAGCGATGTTGAGCACTTTTTCATGTGTCTGTTGGCCATTTGGATGTCTTCTTTGCAGAAATGTCTGTTCATGTCTTCTGCCCATTTCTTGATTGGATCATTGTTCTTTGGGTGTTGAGTTTAAGTTCTTTATAGATTTTGGATACTAGCCCTTTATCTGATATGTCATTTGCAAATATTTTCTCCCATTCTGTCGGTTGTCTTTTGGTTTTGTGGACTGTTTCTTTCACTGTGCAAAAGCTTTTTATCTTGATGAAGTCCCAATAGTTCATTTTTGCCCTTGTTTCCCTTGCCTTTGGTGATGTTTCTAGGAAGAAGTTGCTGTGGCTGAGGTCGAACAGGTTGCTGCCTGTGTTCTCCTTTAGGATTTTGATGGACTCCCGTCTCACATTTAGGTCTTTCAACCATTTGGAGTCTATTTTTGTATGTGGTGTAAGGAAATGGTCCAGTATCATTCTTCTGCATGTGGCTGTCCAATTTTCCCAACACCATTTGTTGAAGAGACTGTCTTTTTTCCATTGGACATTCTTTCCTGCTTTGTCGAAGATTAGTTGACCATAGAGTTGAGGGTCTATTTCTGGGCTCTCTATTCTGTTCCATTGATCTATGTGTCTGTTTTTGTGCCAGTACCATACTGTCTTGATGATGACAGCTTGGTAATAGAGCTTGAAGTCTGGAATTGTGATGCCGCCAGCTTTGCTTTTCTTTTTCAACATTCCTCTGGCCTATTCAGGGTCTTTTCTGGTTCCATACAAATGTTAGGTTTATTTGTTCCATTTCTTTGAAAAAAGTGGATGGTATTTTGATGGGGATTGCATTGAATGTGTAGATTGCTCTAGGTAGCATTGACATCTTCACAATATTTGTTCTTCCAATCTATGAGCATGGAATGTTTTCCCATTTCTTTGTGTCTTCCTCAATTTCTTTCATGAGTATTTTATAGTTTTCAGAGTACAGATTCTTTGCCTCTTTGGTTAGATTTATTCCTGGGTATCTTATGGTTTTGGGTGCCATTGTAAATGGGATCGACTTCTTAATTTCTCTTTCTTCTGTCTTGTTGTTGGTGTATAGGAATGCAACAGATTTCTGTGCATTGATTTTATATCCTACCACTTTACTGAATTCCTGTATGAGTTCTAGCAGTTTTAGGGTGGAGTCTTTTCGGTTTTCCACATAAAGTATCATATCATCTGCAAATGGTGAAAGTTTGACTTCTTCTTTGCCAATTTGGATGCCTTTTATTTCTTTTTGTTGTCTGATTGCTGTGGCTAGGACTTCTAATACTATGTTGAATAGCAGTGGTGATAGTGGACATCCCTGCCATGTTCCTGACCTTAGGGGAAAAGCTCTCAGTTTTTCCCTAGTGAGAATGATATTCGCTGTGGGTTTTTCATAGATGACTTTTATGATATTGAGGTATGTACCCTCTATGCCTATACCCCGAAGAGTTTTGATCAAGAAAGGATGCTGTACTTGGTCAAATGCTTTTTCTGCATCTATTGAGAGGATCATATGTTTCTTGTTTATTTCTTTTATTAATGTGTTGTATCACATTGATTGATTTGAGGATGTTGAACCAACCTTGCAGCCCAGGGATAAATCCCACTTGGTCGTGGTGATCCAATGTACTATTGGATCCTATTGGCTAGTATTTTGGTGAGAAATTTTGCATCCGTGTTCATCAAGGATATTGGTCTGTAATTCTCCTTTTTGATGGGGTCTTTGTCTGGTTTGGGGACCAAGGTAATGGTGGCCTTATAAAATGAGTTTGGAAGTTTTCCTTCCATTTCTATTTTTTGGAACAGTTTCAGAAGAATAGGTATTAATTCTTCTTTTAATGTTTGGTAGAACTCCCCTGGGAAGCCATGTGGCCCTGGGCTTTTGTTTGTTGGGAGATTTTTGATGACTGCTTCAATTTCCTTAGTGGTTATTGGTCTGTTCAGGTTTTCTATTTCTTCCTGGTTCAGTTTTGGTAGTTGATACATCTCTGGGAATGCATCCATTTCTTCCAGATTATCTAATTTGCTGGCATAGAGTTGCTCATAATATGTTCTTATGATTGTATTTCTTTGGTGTTGGTTGTGATCTCTCCTCTTTCATTCATAATTTTGTTGATTTGGGTCATTTCTCTTTTCTTTTTGATAAGTCTGGCCAGGGGTTTATCAATCTTGTTAATTCTTTTCAAAGAACCAGCTCCTTGTTTTTTTGATGTGTTCTCCTGTTCTTTTGGTTTCTATTTCATTGATTTCTGCTCTGATCTTTATTCTTCCTCTTCTCCTGCTGGGTTTAGGCTTTATTTGCTGTTCTCTCTCCAGCTCCTTTAGGTGTAGGGTTAGGTTGTGTATTTGAGACCTTTCTTGTTTCTTGAGAAAGGCTTGTATTGCTATATACTTTCCTCTTAAAACCGCCTTTGCTGCATCCCAAAGATTTTGAACAGTTGTGTTTTCATTTTCATTGGTTTCCATGAATTTTTTAAATTCTTCTTTAATTTCCTGGTTGACCCATTCATTCTTTAGTAGGATGCTTTTTAGCCTCCAGGTATTTGAGTTCTTTCCATGAGAAAAAGTCTAATATTTTAAAGCAAACATTATCTTCTTAAATTTACAATGATTATGAGAGTAGCATTAACATTCTAGATACGTGGGGCCATATTCAGCTGCAGAACATGAATGTGAAGTTTGGCCCTCAGGTTCACTGTAGTCAGCCACCACCAGATACAGTTTGAAAAACCTAACTCCTGGCCTTCATACGTTAGGAAAATTTAGTATAATTTGCTAGGACATCTGTGGAAAAACATTGCTTCAATCTGCTGTTTTGTTTGGTTTATTTTGGTTTTTGTTTTATTGGGGTTTTTCAGTAGATTTGTTGTTGCTGTGCTTACCAAGTGTCATCTTTCGAGTGTGACAGAAATACCTTAGGTCCAGATGGCACCAGGAAAACTGACATCATTAACTCAATATTTATGACCTTCAATGAAGCAGAATTTTTAAGGTCAAAAGTTTAAAAAATAATATTAAAATCAGAACAATGTGAAAGAGAAGATTTTAGTCCTTTAGTCTGAATTTTGACACTGAGAATTATAGAATAATACACATGGAAATCATTTTCAGTAGAGGTCACTTTAAATAAAGCTATGCTGATTTGTTCACATTTGTCAGGGCTTGGAATAATTTACCTCCAAAAATCACCCTACTCTCTGATGTTAAAGTTTACTCCAAATCTTTTTCATTATTTGAAGGTAAAAACTGACTAGAAATACTAGGCAGATGGTTAAAACATCCTAGGATATTTTGGATTTAAGTCAGCAACAGAAAAATACAAAATCTTTTGAGAAAAATCTGAGAGAATCCAAAAGACTTGCATCATTTTAAATATTTTTTTTTTATAAGACCAAAGTAAATAAATAATGAATGTTGTATTTTCATTATTTTGCATCTGGAAAAAGTGTTTTTGGAAAGTACCTGCATAGGAAAAAATTAAAGTAAACATGATTATTGTAGAATCTTATCTAACATCTTTTATTTTTTAGCTAGCTCAGTATGCTCCTGCAATTTTCCATCTCCCAACTTCATCATGGTGACATTTCTGACCCAGCAGCCAAATTTGTATTCTTCTCCAGATCCTGCCAATCTCTTATCAACAGAGATCCGACCAACTTCAAAGTGACCTCCATGCTTACAAAGCACAAAGAAGAATGCCAAGAAGCTTAGCATCAAACCTCAGAAGTACAAAATAAATGTGAAAAATCAATGCTAGCCAGCTCAGATTTGAACTGGAATTTTGTTAATGCAGAATTTCATCAAAAAACTCTGATTAGTGTCTGGTAAATTATTCCATCAAATGCAAAGTCAGTAGATTTACAATTTCTCACACTTTTAACAGTAACAAATTAAGATCCCACTTGTTGCTAATAGCATTCTTAAAGTTAAGGAAATGAAGCATGACACTGGCCATGTAGAATAATGTTGTAATAATTTCCCTTAGGGCTAAGCAGGAATGAAGAATAAAGTACAATAGCTCTGTACAAGGTCAGTGATTGTGTGTTATAAAATAGCTTGTCAAAAATTCTGTGTATATAAGAAAGAAATGAATATAAAGTCTGTAGCTAGTGAATAAAGTATTTTTAAGTTGTTCTAGTTATACTGAATAGTTTAATATATTCATACCCTTTGTATATGTGGTAATATGTGACAGATTTGATTTTGCTTTTTTCTTTAAAAATATTAAAAATAATATTAAAAACAAAAGCAGTCCCAATATTTTCCTCCTGGCTAGCAAAAAAAGGTCCTAAATTGTCTGAACACACTCACCCTCAGAACTATGTTGTGCTTTGCTTTCTTCCTCAGTTTTCCTCATTGAAAATATCTAGTTTTCCTTAGTTACCTTGATGCGGGAGAAAAACATCTATGGAAAGAAAAGTTATCAAAATGTAGAAAATATCCGGTGTGGAGAGTACATGAACTGGAATATATAGAGCATAGCATTTTAGAGCTACAGCATCAGGTTTCTAAGAAATGACTGACAAGTTTAAAGCTAAGCCTCACTAACTGAGAGCTGGGGAACCTGGGGCAAGTGATTCTGCTCTGAGCCTCATTTTAGCTCATCAATAAAAAAAGAGAAAATAAAATTTCTTCAAAATGCCAATGTGAGAATTGAATGAGCTTATGCATGAATAGGACAGGGCCAAACATTAAACACATGTTCAAAACTTCATTAGTATCATTGTGTGCATGGGGAGAATATTAAAGAAACCTTTTCATGCCTGTATCAATCTGCCCCCATCCAAAGCTCTTTGAGGCATTAGTAGCCATATAGCCTCCTATGCCTTAGCCCTGGGCTATTTTCAGAGTCTGCACAAGACCTCATGGATTATGTATGCGTTTTCTGGGAATGTGCTGTCTGGCCCTGGGCCCCCGTGTAGGGGAAAGCTGTATAGGTGAAGAGTTAGAAATGGCCAATTAATAGAAGTGGCTTTGGACATGTGAAGTTAAACTTGCTTCTCAAGAAAGATGAAGCCATTTTAGGTTGAAGAATAAGAATATTCAGAATAAAATAGATAAGGAAGAGAATGCAGAAAATTTTCTTTTCAGAGTTCCTGGGCAGCTCCACAGACTGCTTTCTTGGTGCTCCCCCCATGTGTCTGAGAAGAATGCCCAGAGACAATTCCACATCAGGTGTCAGCAGTGACCCTCATTGCCTATCCATTTCCAACAGCCATAAAGACATCTTCCTTGATCTACTTCCTCAACCCCACTCAGATAAAAGCCAAGTATCCTCCACTCTATCTTACCAAGAGAAAAAAGAAGCAGGCTATCTTCACCGGCCCACCACACATCCAAAGCATCAGGACAGCTTCTAGCTCTTAAAATATACCCAAGGTTCAACTGATACACACCATGTCAACCGCTACAAACCTGGTCCAAGCACCAACATCTCCTACCTGGATTATTGCAAAAGTCTCTACACCATGCCCTCCCAAAAATTGATTCTCAATAAAGCAATCAGAGTGATTCTTTTAAAATAACTTCACATCATTTCACTCCTTTGCTCACAATCCTCTCAGGGCTTCCCACTTCACCTAGAAAAAAATATTTTCTTCAACCACAGTGGAATGAAACTAGAACTCACTAACGACAACAACAACAACAAAAAGTAGAAAATCCATAAATATCTGGAAATTAAACAACATGCTCTTAAATAATCAAAAGATCAAAGAATAAATAACAAGGGAGATTAGAAAACACGAGATGAATGAAAACAAAAATACAGGGCGCTTGGGTGACTCAGTCATTTAAGCGTCTGCCTTCTGCTCAGGTCATGATCCTGGGGTCCCTCATCGGCTTCTCCTTCTCCCTCTGCTGCTCTCCCTGCTTGTGCTCTCTGCCTCTCTCTGCCAAATAAATAAATAAAATATATTTTTTTAAAAAAAAGAAATACGTATTTGGCCCTAGGTCCCATTTCTAACACAAAGCTCTTAAAACTCTTGGAATTTCCTAAGTTCTGAGAGCAATAATGAGTTGTTACGTTAATGAGGTGACTTTTGGACCCCGCCTAAGGATTAGGATTGGTTACCAAGAGAACAAACCCTGTGATGAAAGGGTTGGAACTTTCAGTCTCACCCCTTTACTTCTAGAGAGGAGCCATGGAATGAAGTTGAATCAATTGCCAATGGCAGTGATTTAATCCATCATGCCTATCTACGTAAGGAAATCTCCATAAAAACACAAAAGCACTGGGTTCAGGGAACTTCCGGGTTGGTGAACACATGGAGGTACTAGAAGAATGGCGCACCTGGAGAGGGCATGGATGCTCCACACACTTTCCCCACACCTCGCCCTGAGCATCTCTTCCATCTGGGGGTTCCTGAGTTATATCGTTTATCATAAGCTGGTGATCTAGTAAGTGAAATATTTCTCTGAGTTCTGTGAGCTACTCAAGCAAATTAAGTGAACCCCAATAGGAGGTGATGAGAACCTCTGATCTATAGCCAGTTGGTCAGAAGTACAGGTAAACAACCTGGACTTGCAATTGACATCCTGAATTGGAGAGGGTTGTTGGAACTTCCAATCTGTAGCCAAAGGGTAAGAAACACAGATAACAACCCTGGCTTCAGACGCATATGAATTGGTCAGCAGGGAAGCAGTCTTAGAGGATCAAGCTTTTAACCTCCAGATTCTGATAGACTGTCCAAATTGAGTTGAATTCTCAGACACCCTGCTCGTGTCTGAGAATTGCTTGATGTTGTGTGGGAAGACCCCCTGCCCGACCCCCCCGCCCATACACACACATACACACACGTTGCGATTGGGTCCAGGAACCCAAAAGACCCTGAAATGAAACATAAGAATGTCCTTCAGAAAACCCTAGCGCAGGGGTAGAATTTACCCTAGACTCAGAAGCATGTTGCAATAGGATTCCAATCATATAACAAAAAGTAATCCGCTGATTCAGTGTTTCTGGTTACAAGCAATAGAAATGAACTCAGGTACTCTTAGTCAAAAAGAATTTTATAATACACGTTAGGTATCTAACAAACTCCGAGAACTGGAAGAACAGGCCTGGGGCAATGCAGTCACTGGCGACAGACAAAAGAACATCTCAGAGCCACGAAAGTAGCAATACTGCCGCCAGAACTGCTGGGCGCAATCATTGTTCTTCACAAAATTTTCATCCCCCAAAGCAGGCAGCCAGCACGGCTGAAGTACCGCTGCGGCTTTAGCCTCTGGAAATTGCATGTTGGTGCCGCTGCAGCACCGCCTTCGCCGGACTGGGTCTTCCTGCGTCTCTGCTGCTTTGCTTCACCAGCTTCCAAAATCCAAAGCCCATGGCGGCTGCATCCGATTGGGGTAGCCTAGGCTGGGTGCACGCCCTCAGCTCCAGGCCCAGTTGAAAATGAGGATTAGATTTCCTGCTTCTAAAATGGGAGACAGGCTTTGCCTCATAGGTGGAAATTCCCCAAACACACATGCTACGTATTCAGTAAGGATGGCAGATGGTTGTAACAGGTGCCTTGGGGAAAGGAAATATATTTAAAAGTTATGTAAATACCTTTAGTTAGTAGAAGCACAGTTTACAATTTTCCTTTTATTTTTGTGTTAACCATATTTTCCTTAACAAGCAAACACTGTATGTTATAAAAATTTTCAAGAGCATTATTCTGCAGAAAAAAAGTGAAGCTTTCAATTTTAATTGAATTCATAAGAAATGTGTCCACTTTTTTCAAGGTTATTGTTACCGTGGTTTGCGAAAACGAAAAACAATTGCTACAGTTTTTGGAGGTTAGACTATTTGGCTACTGATTAGCAGATGACGTCGCTATTAGGGGAAATGAACATAATTACTCTCTAAATATAATGTCACATTCATAAACACATGTATAAATTAAAGTAACTCCTGTGACTCTGACAAGCCACACAAGGAATGATGAATGATGACCCCATCTCCTCCTAAGGAACTTGAAATTGCCCAGTCTGAGATTTCAGGAGGACAAGGTGAAGACCTCTTTTGATTAATTTATATTTTATTAGCAATAAAATGGTCTTTTCAATTTATAGCAAGACACATGTAGTTCCTTTTAAAGTATATTGGAAAAGCTATAGAAAAAGATCCTAGCGTATGAATGAAAAGACATCAGAATATGGTCCTGTGTGCTAAATCAGAATTCTCATTTGCACCGGAGGTCTCAAATGTTGGGTTCCATCTTCCTCCAACCTCCTAATAACTTGAGAGTGGATCTGTTTGGGCAGTCCTAGGTGGCCTGAGAAGACAAATGCATTTTAACAAATATATTCTCTGAGCATATGCTTATGCACCAGGCTAAAGAAAGCACAAAAACATGTAAAGCTTCAACTTTGTGTCTCTAAAAGGCAGACCCCAAAAGTACATGACTCTATTTAACACTGCACCATTAAGTCTTAGATAAGCAAGTGTAGTGGGTGGAGAGAGTTTGCGGGATGCATGGTTGAACTAATTGATTTCAAAATAAGCAACAAATCATGACAGCAACAAATTCTGAGCACCCAAGAAGCTACCGAGAACCTGAACTAGGCAAAGAGAGACCAAGTGAAACTGACCTAGTGGGGAGTGCAGTGGGGACTCTGGATCAGTGAAGAGTTGTGTGATGGTTTTAAGCAAGAGAAACTGACTCAGAAATGTTCGGTACTAGGAGAAGAACCCAGACATCTCAAAGACAATTTTGCATAGTTAAATATATGTTTGTATATTTGTAGAATTCATGCTAAAATGACAATCTTGAAAAATATGGCTCATTACTAAAAAATGAAGGAATTTGGCTGAAATTAAACTTTCTCTGCTTATATAATAAAGGCACAAGAGATCAAGAGCATAAATTTCCTAGACAACAGTCTTCACCCTTTCATTTCAAGGCCTCACGAGTATAGGTCAGAATAACATTGTTTCTTTACTTAAGAATAGTCATCCAGACTAATTGGTCCAAAAAATTGTGAAATTTAATAGCTGTCATATCTGAAAACACATGAGCCACAAACATACGTATAGATTCAAATGGAAAAATGAGATATCATTAGCCTCCTTTAATATTGACTATGGATGTTAAAACATGAAATAAGTAAAAATACTCCTTATAAGAAAATAATCACACAAAATAATTAATCATTACACTGATTTTTCCCCAATTACACAGAAGTTTTTCCTAATATCCTGGTCTGTAGTTCAATTGTTTGCTCTTATATCCTGAAAGGTGCTGTATATTCTTACGTGATTAACAAATATTTTAATGTGCCATGTATGGACACTGAAGAATGGATCTTTTAATATAGAAGATTTAAATATTTTAGAAAAAAATTGTTTTCAGTTTTGTAAGTATGCATGCAAAGATTTAAAGGAAGTATCCTTCCTTGTTCCTGGATTATGGGAAACCTTCTTTCAGACTTGGAGGTCCAAGTTCCTGGTGAACCAAAATCAAGCAACCTCTTTGCAAGATCTTTTGACTCTGACTATGACAGCTAAAGGATACATGCTAGCTGTTCGCTTCAGGCTGAAAAACCTACCACCTTAAGTTCAGAGATGGCTGCTTCCTCTCCTGGCTGAACCTCTCCTAAACTTCACCCCCTGATTTCTCCCAGAAATCAAAGGAACTTCTGCAATCATGAATCAGCCATTTCCCTTTTATGGTGGTCGGAGTCCATGGAGATGATGGTGAAATATAAAATGTAGTTCCCACCTACCTCATATGATAACAGAAAAGCAGCCTATTAAGGACAGCCCTTTCCAGATAAAGGTGAAAGCAACTAAAACAATCTAAACATTATGTAATTGCATTGCTAATATTCTTCAGTGATTACATGACATTTTATTGTTCAGAATGGGGTTGAGACAATAGTAAAGTTTCAATTTATTGTTATGATCATCCTCAGAGAATATAGTGAGTATATAGACTATTAGGGTATACACCATTCACAATAGTCCATAATATTTTACCAAGGACACAAGGATCTCCTTTCCACATAGACTTAGAGAATGTTCAGTTTATTCCTCTTATTTTGTCTGTTTTGAAAAGCAAATATTTGTGCAAAGGCAAGAGGATTTAGTAGATTTCTTTTTAAGTTAGCATGTTTATTTCAGCAAATAAAGTTCATCACCATCTTCAATCAGCCTCACCCTCCTTATTACCAATTTGAGCACTTAGTCTACACTTTTAAAGTCATAGGTGGCTTATTAATTTTTCACACTTTATAAAGTAATTAAGAAATTAATTTAATAAAGAAATTAAAACAGAGATTTTAAGTATCTTGCCCAAATCATAGGCTTGCTACTGGTAAAACTTAACTTTTTTTTTTTTTAAGATTTTATTTATTTGAAACAGAGAGAGAGCACAAGAGGGGGTAGGGTGAGAGGGAGAAGCAGACTCCCCACCGAGCAGGGAGCCTGATGCGGGACTCGATCCTAGGACTCCGGGATCATAATCCGAGCTGAAGGCAGTCGCTTAACCAACTGAGCCACCCAGGCGCCCTTAAAAAAAATTTTTTTAAAGATTTATTTATTCCTTTGAAGGAGAGAATGTGTATGCACGAATGGGGGGGCAAAGGGAGAGAGAATCTCAAGCAGACTCCCCACGGAGCACAGAGCCCAACACAGGGCTTGATCTCACAACACTGAGATCATGACCTGAGCTGGAATTGAGAGTTGAACACGCAACTGACTGAGCCACCCAGGCACCTCCCGGTGAAACTTAACTTTGAACCCAGGAAGCTTAACTCCAGGACTATCTATGCCTTTGACTAGTAGTCTGAGATCTGGCCACATGGACTTGGTGAAGTAAAGTCTGTATATGTCTGTCTCTGATAATAATCTTAGGAAACAACCCTGACACATTCTGATATTTTAATCTTTAAAGTATGAATGTCATGCATTTAAGGTGGTAATTTTGAAGTAGATGAACTACTACTTCCAAATGTCTGAAAACATGTAATGTTTTCAGAGAAGATGCTGGTCAGTAAGATGCTAAGACATTTCATGAGGTCTAGTTATCCTGATGAATAAACTTTAGTCCTGGTTCTTATTCTAAGCCTGAGGGTATCTCAGGGTTGATTCCAAATCAGGAGAGTTAAGTTATTTTAGCAAAACTGACAGGAAACTGGAGAAAATACCGGAATGTTGGCTAACTAGCACACTAACATCCTACATGGAAAAACAATTATTCAGGAAACTGAGGAACATGGAATCACAACAAGGGTTATTATATAGTCATTTTCTTTTATTGATTTTCTCTATTCTTTTTCCTTGGACTACAATTCTTATCTGTGACTAAGACACTGTTGATAAATATAGCATCTCTCCTGTGGAATCTATCTTGTTGAATCTTCAAAATGTTAAGCTCAGTTGAATTTATGAACAATAATTTCACTACAACATAATAAATGATTAAGAGATTTACAGTAAGGCACCATGGGAACAGATTGGGGAGAGCACCTCTGCCTCCCTGGAAAAATTGCAAGGAAAGAAATGCATAGAGAATAATTTTCACAGATGATGTTTGAGCTGAATCCTGAAGGATAAAGAAGAATTCTCCAAAGGGAAGACAAGTCAGTTATAGAGAAGAGTGCACAGAGGCAAGAAGGCCTAAATAATCCACAGGTTTTTTGTTTTTTTTTTCACTAGCTGTTAAATTACTTTCAAAGTAAGAGTAAAGAAAGCCAATATTAAAATTGTCTTGAGGTTTGAATTTGCCAAATAATTGATTACTTCTGCCAGCTTTTATAATACCAATTTAGATTCACACAACCAAAGAAGTGCTCACATCTCCTCACATTCTCCTTAGGTTCTTTCAGCCGTGCATCAAAGTCATATGAATGGACACTAATCTGGTTACGAATGACCAAGGCCTTTCCTGTCTGTAACATTTCACATTAAACTCGGTGTGCAGAGAATTTCCTGAATCATTGCAAGCAATGAAAAGAATTTTTTATTATTCTATGCTATTGGTACAAGCTGTTGGATTTGTTGGGTACATAACATTTTATTTTGACCCAAAAACATTAATGCAGTCATTTTTTTTAATTTCAGGAAGACTTTAGTATGAAATATTCAGCTTTGTTTTATTATCATACTGTTTAAAACAGACGTGTTCACTCCATGTCTGAGACCGACCTCTTAAGATCAGGGATGAAATGAAGGAAAAGATGAGGGTCAAGTGTGAGTGGAGAGATAAATGGCTTAGGGTAGAAGAAAGAAATATATAGAGATCAGAATGGAGTGACATCAAGTTCAGAGTGAGTCATGGCTGAAGGGAAGATGATGCATGAAGTAACTCTGAGGCATTACTCCATTTTTAACAAAATCTTCCCATATTTGTCATATGTTAATATTTAAGAGATGTATGCAATATAAGAATAACAACATAGATGATAGATCAATCAATCGATAGAATTATTTTGCTACAGAACTCTATATTAACTGGTGTGTCCCTCCTTAGAATTATTATTATTATTTAAGTCAATATGACAGTTCAAACTTCAAATAGATTTTTTTAAGAGTGAAGCTGAACACAGAAACTTATCAGTTCAGCAATACTAATATTTTTTAAAAACTATTCCAATAAGCTTTCGTAGGCATAAGATAAAATGAAAAAAACAGTTGAAATTGGTTTTGTTTTTATCCTTACTGTTAAACGGATCCCTTCTACTTCCACTTATGACTGAGAAAAGAACAATCCAAGTGTTTACTGTTCATTCACACTATACCAAGCCTTGTGCCAAACACTAGAAATATCATTAAGAACAAAACAGAGGGGCACCTGGGTGGCTCAGTTGGTTAAGCGGCTGCCTTCCGGCTCAGGTCATGATCCCAGGGTCCTGGGATCAAGCCCCATATCGGGCTCCCTGCTCAGTGGGGAGCCTGCTTCTCCCTTTCCCTCTGCCTGCCGCTCTGCCTTGTTGTGCTCTCTCAATCTCTCTGTCAAATAAATAAATAAAATCTTTAAAAAAAAGAACAAAATAGAGATCAGGATGTCTTAGAACTTATGGCCAAGTAAAGAGATAGTACTCAAATAATTACCTGGATATGCATTTAATTATGATCATCAGAATTGTAAAGGAAAAATCCACAATGAGAATACATAGCAAGGAAACATAACCTAACCTGAGAGGTCAGGGAGGTTTTCCTGAGAAGACATTTAAGCAGAACCTAGGATGATCCTGATTATACAGAAGAAAATGGGAGATTGTTTTTTCAGGCACAGATGAAAGCACATGCAAATATTCTGAAGAACTTGTTTTGTTTGTGAAAATTAAAAGGTTAGCCAAGCTTCAGCATAGGTATTGAGGGAGTGTGACATTAGAGAAGGCAGGGCCATGTGGTAGGTACCTATATCTCTGCCTGTTGCAATTTCTCAGGGGATAAGTACTTACCCTATTAGATAAGAAACACCCCACAAATTGTGACATTGGCCTTTGAAAGACAGATAAGGCTAACTTCCTATGGAAAAAGAATGAATGCTTCTTTTTTTGTTTTAAAGACTTATGTATTTATTTTATAGAAAGTGCGGGGTGGGGGGTGGGGGCAGAGGGAGAGAAGCAGACTCCCCACTAAGCACAAAGTTCAGGGCTCAATCTCAGGACCCTGAGATCATGACCTGGGCCTAAACCAAGATTCTAATGCCCAATGGACTGAGCCACCCAGGTGCCCCTGAATATTTATTTTCTATATCCACATGCCTTAGATTCCACAGGGGATTTTGTTGTCAAAATTAAACAATGACTAAACACTAGAGACCAGTAGACACCACTGGTTTCACTGAACTATAAATGGGGACCAGCAAAAAATGTCCAATTTCCTCTCCATTTCCCACAATTCCACAAATACCCCCTGCTCAAGGTTATCAGGTTGTAAGTCCAAAGACTACTTATCTTACAAGACAACTCAGGAGTATTTGTCACGTATGATCACTTCCTTCTTGAAATGTTTCTCTTGGATCATGATACTTTATCTCCTGGTGTTCTCCCTATCTCACCAGCTACTCTTCCTAGTCTCTTTGATACTTCTCTCAAAGTGGAAATATACCCAAAGCTAAGTCCTGAGCCCTTTTCTGTATCTATGTACTCTCCCATCCAGGACTATGACTTGATATATCAATAGCTCCTAAATCATTACCTCCATTTCTGACTCCTCACAGTTCTAGATGTGTATATCCAACTTGACAACTCCATGTGAATGGAATCTTCACACAAACATCTCTCTCAAATATAACATAGCCAAAAGAACTCCATGTCCCTTCTGTATTATAAGATCTAGAATTTCAAGTGCTGCCCTGACATCTTTGAGCCTCACAGGGCCCCAAATTCTAGCTGTGAGTTCCTCTGTTCTTGTCAGAAGTGCTCCTACCCGGTGGGAAAGTTTCCCCATCTGACTACTTCCCCATTTGATTCGTTTCTTTCCCTCCTACGCAATCTAATCAGTTTAAAAGTCCCATCAACTCTGCCTTAAAAATGTTTCTTTCCATCTGCTTTACCTCCTGTGTTTAGCTAACATTATCTCTCACCTATATCACTACAGTGACCCCCTCAGGCTGGACCCTTTGCCTTTACTTTTATCATAAAAAATTCATTATTCACACAACAGCCAGTTTAAAAATCTCCAGTGGTTTTCCATCACACTTAGAATATAAATTCTTTTGCTAGTTTACAAAGTCTTAAATGATTTTATTCTGCCTGCCTCCTTGATCCATCTTGCCTTCTGCCTCACATCACCCACTCTACTTCAACCATATTAACCTTCCTCTGTCCCTAGAACTAGATTCTTGCCTTTGGGCTTTTACATTAGCTGTTCTTTCTGCCTGGAAAGAGTTCCTTCTGATCTTGTCATGGCCGGCTAATTATTGTCAATCAGATCTCAGTTACAATGGTATCTCCTCTTAGATATATTCCCTGATCTCTCAGTCTCTATCATATCATCTTCTTTTAATTTCCTTCATACATTACCACCATCTGATATCTCTCTTGCTTATTCATTTGCTCATTTGCTTTGTAACTGTCTCTGCTACCAGACTGAAAGCTGATGAGAGCAGGAATCATGGTTGTCTTATTTACAATCTCAGTATCCAGGGCCATGACTGACATATAATAAGAAATTAATGGCTAAAAGAACAAATGAATAAAACAAAGGAATGCAACTGTTAAAGCATAAAGTTTGGATTCATAGAGGCCATTGTTCAAACCCCCGTGTATGAGCACGCTGAATCGTAGTTTTCTTCTGTTTCAAAAGTGGTTGCAGTCATTTATACTCCTGTTTGCAGTCGTTCCACACCTTCAACAACTTTTGGATTATCTGTCTTTTTCACATTAACTGTCCTGGCAGTGGTACATTAAGTTAGATTATTGTTTTAATTCTTTACTTATGACCAACGAACAAAGCTGAGCACCTTTTTAAAAATATATTGGTCAGGGGCTCCTGGGTGGCTCAGTCAGTTAAGTGTCTGCCTTCCGCTCGGGTCATGATCTCAGGGTCCTGGGATGGAGCCCCACGTTGGCTCTCTGCTCAGCAGGGAGCCTGCTTCTCCTTCTCCCTCTGCCTGTTGCTCTGCCTACTCGTGCTCTCTCTCTATCAAATAAAGAAAATCTTTAAAAAAATGTATTGGTCCTATTAATCTATTCTATTATGAAGTGCTTGCTCGAGTCTCTTGCTCAATTTTTTATTGGATTATTTGTTTCTTCTAATTGACTTGTAGGATATCTATGTATTTTAAATATGAGTGCCTTGTCAGATACGTACATTTAAATATAGTCTTCTACTGTGTAGCTTGAATTTTCTAACATTTGATTAAAATCTTTTTATGAATAATAGTTCTTAATTTTAATATACTACTCTTCACCAATCTTTCCCTTTATAGTTAGTGCTTTCTGTGTCCTTAAAGAAATGGCTGTCTACCTCAAATTTAGGAACATAATCTCCTTGGATTTCTTTCAGAATCTTTTTTGTTTTACTTTTGACATTTAGATCTGCAATCTGTATGGAATGATTTCTGTGTATGATGTGAAGTAGGTGTCAAGATTTTTTTTTTCTTACATATATCTAATTGCTTCAGCACCACTTTTTTGAAAAGACCATCTTTCTCCCACCTCACTAAATTGAAATGCCACTTTTTGGCAGTATGAATATGTGTAGTTATTTTTCTGGATCCCACTCTATTCCATTGGTCTGTTTGTTTATCTCTGGTCCATACTCTCTTAATACTATAGCTTTTACTAAGTTGGTATGTGTAGGTGAAATCCCTCCAATTTTTTTTTTTCCTTTTCTTCAGGACTACTGTCTTGGCTATTCTAGGTTCTTTGAAGTTTTGCATTAGCTTGTCATTTTTAACAAGAAAATCTGTTCACCTTCAAATGAGATTGTAAGGTGTGAATATAAGAATAAATGAGAGGAAAATTAATATCTAAACAACATTGAGTTTTTAATTTATGAATATATATACTTGCATTCCTTTAGGTTTATTTTATTTTTCTCAATAACTAGTAACCTTCTGCTTAGAAATCATTGGAATTATTCATAAATACCAGATGTTTTAAGATACTATATTAATGGTATCAATTTTTAATTTTATCTTATACCTAGCTGCCTCTGGAACAGAAAAAACTTACTGTTTTTAATAAGATTCTTGTGATTACATTGGGCCCACTGAGCTAATTAGTGAATGGATGAATAGAAGAATGATGGATGGATTGACTATCATCCCCCAAAAAAGATTTTATAAATTCCAGGCACAACTCAGAAAGGTTTTTAACTACAGAGAAATGTTGACACAACAATTTCATCCAGAAAAAAAAAAGTCTTATTTTTTTAAAAGATATGGCCAAATTCGAGAAGGCAAATGATTAATTTTACAACTGTGATTAGCACCAGATCACAGGGATATAAAAAACCCTCGTGTTTGTGGTAGGAGTAGGGACAGTTGGAAGAAAGTAAGCAAAGGAAACAGTTGTTGAAACTTTTATCACTATTCTGTTCAAACATACACTAGAACTATTTTGGAAGTTGTTAATTTTCTATTTAAACCTGTAATATTCCAGTCCTAGCTATATACCTGAGAAATCTACACATTTGTGTACCAAGAAATGCATTCAAGAATGCTTATACCAGTACTATTCATAATTGCCCCAAGCTAGAAACAACCCAAATGCCCACTAGCAGTAGAATGGATAAATAAATTGTGGTATGTTCATTCAACAAAGTACTGCAATAGCAATTTCGCAAACAGCAACAAAAATGAACAAACTATTGAGAGAGAGAAAGAGATGCCTAAGGACTCCCAGCTGTTTCAGACCTCAGCTGTTTGAGTCTCCCCAGACTAGGCCCCAAACATAAGATTGAATAAGCCTTTGAGATGACTCTAGCCTTAGCCACTATCTGGACACATCAGCGTGAGAAACCTTGAGTAAAACAGCCTAGGTGGGCCCAGCCAAGCCCCACATTCATAAGCAAAATAAACTATTGTGGGGAGCCTATCTGGCTCAGTTACTTAAGCATCCAACTCTAGATTTTGATTCAGGTCATGATCTCAGGGTCATGAGATCGAGCCCCACGTCGGACTCCGGGCTGGGTGGGTGTGGGGCCTGCTTAAGATTCTCTCTCCCTCTCCTCTGCCTCTCCTGGTCTTTTTCTCTAAAAACTAAATAAGTAAACTATTTTGACTATTAAAAAAACAACAACAATAACAAACTGGGCAGGGGAGTACTAAGGGGAGTACTCAGTGGATTGCTTGGTAGCCATATTCTTCCTGCCCTCAATGTGTAATATTGTCCATACCCTCTCCTGATGATAAGAATCAATTACCTCTGCCAGGTTGGTGACTCCTCTTTCTTCGGGATGGTTGATGAGCACAAGGAGGACAAAATGCACAAGTGGAATTTGTAGCTTATAATTCAATAACCCGGAGTTCTAGAAACCAGGCACCCAAATTTCTCTAATCTGGTCAATTAGAATAATGGCAAGTGATGGTCCTGCTTATATGCCCTTGTTTTCCAGATCCACGTGCTCTCCTTTTGAGGACCAGAACCATACAAAAGTTTTTTACTCATGCTGTATACTGAGGCCTAGAAAATGACTCCCAATGCTACTGAAATATTGCCTTGAAACAGAACTTCACCTGGGCCTTCAGCATCCCATTCCAATTCTCTATTAGGCAGCAGCTTCTGGGTGGTGTAAAATGTCCTATCACCAGTGAATTCCATGTTCATGGGTCCATTTCCACACATTGTTGCTATAAAGCGGATCTCTTCAGCTGATAATGTTTTTTCTGAGAATTCCATAACAGTGGATCAAAACAAATACGTGTAGTGTCTAATGTTTACAACAATCCTTTGCAGTTCTCAAAGCACTTTTATAAAAACAATTTTTTGTCTCTTCATAATAATCATATGTAATAGGTATTAGTGTCTATATTTTACATTTAAGCAAGTCAGAGTTCGTGAAGGTTAAGTTCTTTGAAATGTACAAATAGATACTAATGATTATTTAAAATACACTTTAAAAATACGATCCAGAAAAGGACTTGGCATTTAAGAAGTATAGATGTGATGCCTATCTTACATGTAGACTGAGAGTAAACAGTTGACCAAGATTAGGAGCAGACAGTTATCAGAAGTATGATTTCTTAAAAAAGTCATGTGAAAAAAAATAATATAATATTTGTCAGGGTTCTACTGAAAAAATATAAATTTGCTCTACCTGGTTTGAGCAGAAAGCAATTTAATTCCTTGAACTTTCTAAATCATTAGAATGCCTTGAGAGGTAGGCCCTGGGCAAGCCTCCAGGAATGACTCCAGGAAGGACGTCAGAGATGCCACCTGCCCAGGGTGCCACCTGCTCTGTCTTTCCAAAGTCACAGAGACCAGATGATTCTTCTTCATTACCCAGCCAGAGTTCAAGATTAGTTGTAATCTTTGGGAAGACTTTGCAGAAACCCCCCAAATTTATGGCACCTCTGTAACTTACATGATATTAGTACCATGCAGTTTCCATTTGCATTCCATTCCATTTGTCTCAATGTGCACTTCTCTTAAACTCAGTTCTTAAGGATGTGTTCTTTTTTTAGCTATATCCCAAATTGTTTATCACAGGCCCTGAATTATAGTAGGCCCTCAATAAGTTTTTTTAAATACTTATTTCATATCAGTTATAATTCTATGAACTTTACATGAATTAACTTATTTGATATTCAAAATTTCCTTTGAGGAAGGTCCAGTTATTATCCTCATTTAAACCTAGGCAGCCCAGACCCAGAGCTCACAACCTAACCACCATGCTACCTTTCCTCATTGTAAAGGTAATGTGTCCCAAAGAAAGCAGTTTCGGTAGATTAGACGAAAAGCAGTTTAAAAAAAAAAAAAAAAAAGGAATATTGGTGAATAAAAGAAACACTGAAGCTCCACAGATTCAATCAAGTTTTAGAGTCTTTGAACTAATTTGATGGAACTTTAATGAAAAGCTTTTTGAAAGCCATCTACATTGGAATAAATAATCATCTGTCACAGTTTATTGCTTTTTGCAATTAAAGAAAAAGTAAAGCTAGAACCTGTTTATAAAGGCTTTAAATGTGACATTCTATGAAAGAATTCAGATATGGTAGATGATGACTTAAGAAAAGAGCTCAGCACTCCCTGATCCGAAGCTTGGTGGGATAAAGTGCTTTGTAGATGGAGAGCTTTGTGACGAGAGTTTTGGGGGAACGTGACTAGAAAGCACAGTGTGGAAAGAAAGGGCTATTGTATTTTAAGAACCCTTAAATAGTTTTTCAGTAAATGTTGGATATTAAGTCAACGGACTAAAAAAAAGCAGTAGAGTAACCAATTTTCTCTTTCTCCATTGAAAGCATTATTTCAGGAATATATATCTGAAAAGGCATGCAGTATAATAAAGAAGGCAATGTGAAGATCCTTGACAACGTGGAAATTGGATAATCAGGCCCTTGGAGGGCTATAAAACAGAAACTACTGCTTTGCAGTAATTCATATTAACTGCTCATTTCAATGGCTTTTTGGGGAATAGTGCAATATTCCTATAATCCATTCTTTATCTACTGAAGGAAAGGTGGGTTAGGTGACTCAAGACTGCCCATAGCAAGACAGTGGTAGCTCTGAGACCATTCTTTCATGCCCATTTGTCAGCTCTCTGCTATGTCTGGGGAGAATTCTTTCCCTCTTAAAGGAACAAACACCACACATAACAACTGCTCAACATTCCAAAACCCAAATGAAAATACTGTGAAAAGAATAACTATTTCCTGAAGCTTGTTCTAAGCCAATCCTCATAAATATTTTATTCTCTTTCTGTTCAAGATAATTGCATTGGTCTTTAGCCACTAGAAGAAAAAAAAAGAGATAAACTGTATCAAGTCTTTGTTCATTGGCCATCTCTGCCACCAAATTACCTTTATTAAGATACAATCTTAAATATTTTTCTTCATAAGACTATCAACATAATTTGTGTTTAATATAACACATTTAGATATAACCAAAATAATAATAACATCGATAATAAGTTATTGGGCTAAAAATTCATTCTCATACTTCTGATCTTTTGTTTTCATAAAGGGCATGCACCTGTCTTGTGTGTTGAGAATTGTTGTGAAACCTATGTATAGTCAAGAGAATATACTAATAATAACTACATATAATTTAAGACCAGATAATGCTTTTCAATTCCATTGTATATAAAATAGATTCAATTATGTCAAAATGGATTTTTAGAAGTAACTTAGTTACTGAGTGAGCCAACCAAAATTTCAGTATTCAAATCTCATCATTGCTTAAATCTTGCTATTTATCACACAAATTCAGCAACCCTCAGAAATTTAAACTTTACTGAGTATTAATGTGTGAAATGTATAAGCTACAGAAATATTCACAAATTTAGAAATCCACCAAGCTCCAGAACATGTATTTCGAAGATAAGATGACTTTATGTTCTGGTTCCCCTAGGACAAAGTTTTTGCATCTTTGGGCTCCACATAAGAATAGTAGCACCCCTTTCATTCTTGCTGGGCTCTGTTTAGATGACAGATCAAATGGTTTCCCTGCTCACTGATGACAAAACTCCATTGTATTACCAAATTTTGATAAGAAATGTTTATCCAAATGTTCATGGGCAACATTGGCAAAAACAAATAACAAAGATATATAAAGTGGTTTTGACTTTGTCTCTCAATTATTTTAATAAAGACTAAGATGTTCTCATTTTGTTAAAGTTCCATCACTAAGACACCTAAGAATCTGAACCTTTAGTTATACTTTCCTATATTTCTCCTTCCATCCAACCTGTCAGTAACCCATCACAGCCTAATACGTCAGCTCTCAATGTATGGCAGTAGATACGTGACCATTTTCAAAATAGACTTTTCACTCCCTTTCTTCATAAATGTATGGTAGAGTTTTCCAGAGACTATATGATGTATGATGACATCATCACTCCAGTAGTTAATGGAAAGCATGCTTGTGTATTCTGTCATGTTCTAGATTTTTCTAAAGTAGGGTTTAGGGGATAGAAGTGTACATGTTCGGATTTAACTCATTTTTTCTCAGTACCTCTACTGTATTGTTACTATGGTCTTTCGTTATACTCATTACAATCTCTATAACTTCATAATCACACAGTGAATCATTACTTTAAAATCTCTGAATTTTTCTTATTTACTTATCGCCTCCTACATAGAAATAAAACAAGTAAGTTTACTACATAATTTTGTTTTGTAAAAATAGTTTATAATTTTTTGGAAACATTCCTAAATTTTACATTTTATGTGGAGCTGTCATTGTTTTAGGATTTAAAAATATTTAATTCTAAAATTAAAGAAAAAAACTTTTTCTCATGGAACATTAGTTTTATTTATTTTTTTAAATTATTTTTGAGAGAGAGAGAGTGTGAGCAGGGTGAGGAGTAGAGTGAGACGGAGAGAGAGAATCCCCAGCAGAATCCACACTGCAAGTAGAGCCCAACTTGGGCTCGATCTCATGACCCTGAGATCACAACCTGAACCAAAACCAAGAGTCAGACATCCAACCAACTGAGCCACTCAGGTGCCCAGATGTTTTAAAAGAGAGGGCCTCCCTCCAAAGAAACTGGGCAAAACTATAAATAACAACACAAAAATATGATGAAAGTTACTTTTCCCTTTATAGATATTAATAATTTACCTTCCTATGCGTCATTTTATTCAGTAAAACATGTTTAATAATATTATATTGGCTAAGTTGCAGTGTCACTTTAAGACTGTGTAGTTTTTGGCTTCTTCTACTTTGCAAAATGCATTTAAAGTTTATCTATATTGTTGCAGAATCAATAGTTCATTTCATTTTATTGCTGAATAGAGAACTCCATTGTATGGATGTACCACAGTTTTTGTTTGTTTGCTTTTACTTTGTTTTGTTTATGTATTTGTTTGTTTTTATGCATTCACCTGTTAAAGGACATCTTGGCTATTTGCAGCTTGGGGCAATTATGATAAAGCAGCCATAAGCATTTGTGTACAGGGTTTTGTGTGAACATAAATTTTCAATTCACTTGAAGAAATGCCTAGGTATGAAATTTCAGGTTGTAGGTAAGATAAAAGTTTGTTTACCTCTATAAGAAACTGTCAAAGTGTTTTCCAAGGTCACTGTATCAGTTTACATTTCCACTGATAATGAATGAGTATTCTCATTGCTCCATATGGGCTTCAGATTTCCTTCCCTTCCCCCACGGTCCTTGCTGTTGCTTTTGTTCCACATTTGAGTGAAACCATATGATAATTGTCTTTTTCTGCTTGACTGACTTCACTTAGCATAATCCCCTCCAGTTCTATCCATGTCGATGCAAATGCTGGGTATTCATCCTTCCTGATGGCTGAGTTATATTCCATTGTATGTGTGCCACATCTTCTTTAAAATTCCTTTTATTTTAAACTGAAGTCTGGACTAACCTGGAAATCAGGGATGTTCCACAGCTATACTGCTTGCAGCTCAAGGAACCCACTTCTGGAAAGCTGTTTCCTTCTAATCTCATCCCACTGCCAGCATAGTCCTCATTGACGTAATTCTCTTATTCTTGCGAGGTCCTGGTTGTCAGAGCATGACTGTTACAGAGAAAAAAAATCCAAGTAAAGGAGGATATGCATGAGTTTTAGCCACTCTGGAAAACAGTTTGCAGCTAGCCTCTCATAAAGTTAAAACAAACATACTAATCCCACTCCTGGCTATTTATACAAGAGAAATAAACTTATATGCACACACACACAAAATAGTCAAAATCTCATCCCAAACGGTTGTAGACATCAGTTTCCTGTACTCCTAATTGGGGCCCACTGCCCAGTGTAGTCATGCTCATAGGACACCAGGAAGACCAGAATAGAAATATTATAAGTCTGATGACAGTTAAAGAGAAAATAAGTGTGGCTTTTTTAGTTCATTTTGAGTCTTAAGAGAATGAAAAAGCAGCTAATGTTCTCAAATGGATTTTAAATCAGATTTGCTTTAGAAATTGACCCTAGTGAAGTGTTTCCCTACAAAACAAACTCTGTTAGGGTAGAACAGACTATTAGCTTGCTCCAGTTTCCTAGGGAGATCACACCGAGTTTGATTTTTTAGCCTCTCTGAGTACATTAATCTCTTGGGTTTGTAGGAGAATTCTGTAAAACTCAACCCTGTAGAATAAAAGATAGAAAAAGATAGAAAGGATTTAAAGATAATTAAAATAATATCTCAATGCCTTTAAAAGATGATATAACCTAATCCTTGATTCTTAGACATTTATCCAGTTCTGTGACATTTTATTCAGGCAGAGTGATAGGCTTAGTTTTAGATTCGGTTTGTTTTGCCTTAGTGTGAGTTTGTCTTCTAATCTCTCTTTGACATTCTTTTCCAGTTTTTCTCTTTGTGAATTATTTACACTTAAATAAAATGAAGTGAAAATTAAGCATGTTTATATATTTAGAGGATAAGGAGGAACAGATTTACAATTGAAGTGCGTTAATATATAGAATGCCTCAAAGCTGGAGAAAATGTATGATACATTTTGAGAGGCACACTGAACTTTTTTTTTAATTTTATTTATTTATTTGAGAGAGAGAATGAAATAGAGAGCATGAGAGGGGGGAGGGTCAGAGGGAGAAGCAGACTCCCCACTGAGCAGGGAGCCAGATGTGGGACTCGATCCCGGGACTCCAGGATCAGATCATGACCTGAGCGGAAGGCAGTTGCTTAATCAACTGAGCCACCCAAGCACACTGAACTTACTAGGAGCTATGCAAACAGCTCCTTTGACAACTTCAAGCTAGATGAAAATGAAAGAAATCCATAAAAGTAGAGAGCATTATGGTGGTTCCCTCATGAGGGAGAGTGGAGGGGTGCTTAGCCTCCTCCTAAAGATGGGTTGGAGAAGGAAAAGGAACTCATGGAATTTGCAATTGTCTGCAATGGAAGAGACTAGAATCTTAGATTTGTGAGGTCTTCTCTTTACTCTCACTCGTGGAAGCATGGAAGCCAGGTGAGTGATGCTTTTATCCCAAGCACACTGACCTCCAGGGTTCCCACCTGATGCCAACTGATGGTAATGTTGCAGCTGGATGATGGAGCATTAATGATCTAAAGCTCGGAAACCAAAAGTACATACTTCTAAAATGGAAATATATATACTTATTTAGCTCCCTCTATTCATTATATCTCAAATATAAATATAAACCCCAAGTACTCAGCAATGTGTAGTGAATTACAGCCCAAACTTTTTCATCAATTACACTTGTGTTTTCATCCTTTCCTTACCAGTTATGTAAACTTAGGTGAGTTATACAACCTCTTTAAGCTTCAGCTTTCTCACTGGCAAAATGTCAATATATTATATAATATATATGTGTGTGTAATTTAAGTTTCTGATTGTTGTACAAATTGAATAATACGTGAAAACACTAAGCATAACATAATGCATAGTCATTCTTCCATAGGTATTGTTGTTATTGCTGTTATTATTTCTTTAAGGACAAGGTTCATATCAGTATAATAGTATCTACTTACATATTCACAAGTATTTGATGATTAAATTACTTTTTCTAATTAATGTCTAGTACACATATATATTATCTCAATGGAAGAAAATATTTGAGAAGAAAATTAATGTCTATTGATGAAGATTGTCTTAGTAGCAATTATGATCTACAAAATATCTCAACCACACTTTCAAATGTTCCAAGACAAGGATTCTAAGAAGCTTCTTAATGACCACTTCCAGTCTCACTGAGCACATTTTTTGATAAATTTTCTAACATGTATTACCCCCAAAATTGCTTTTATAAACAGGATACAAACTGTTACAGCCAAGCATTGGCTAAACACCTGGTTTGTCATTTATGGCAAAGCATCAAGGTGAGGGTAATTTGCAGAGGGAATAATGCATCATCAGTGGTGTCCTCTGGCAAATACAACAGAATTTCTCAGAGACCAACTTGAGGGAAGGTTTAATCATCGCACTAGATGACTCATTGAAAGGTGGGAGGTCAATACTGGTAATCTGAAGGCAAACTTCTATTCTTAACTTTGTAAGTGTTCTGTGGCATTCTTACATGCCCAGGAAAAGAAGGTTACTTGAATATATACTTACCCTGTTTTTCTGTGAAAATAGCTTCCAGAAATTTTAGCAGGTTTGGAAACTTTTCTCTGAGTGATCATGTCTCCAAAGCTATTTCAAGTTGTTTTTCCCTGCCTTTTGGTTAAGGAACCATCTATTTCTGAAAAGTCAGTCCTTAGAGAAATGACATAAAAAATTTATAAGCTATTGTCAAAACAAAAATTCCAGCAGAGTTAAACAAGTAAGGAAGACTTTAGTCAAGTCTATTGTAATAAGGAAGAGAGATCAGAAGTCAGTCTGTGCTCAACTCCCTAAAACAAAAGATGGGATCATTTTCAGCACTGAGGTGAGATGGAACACATTGGCCTTCTGTGTCTGCTAATTGGCCACATCCAAAGAAAAAGCAAATTTTCTCTTATCTTCATGGCAAGAGACAGTTTTATAACTTGCAACAAGATACCCACTGAAATTAGGCACCTACCCTCCCACAGAGACTAGGAGATAGGGGCACTATCTTCTGTAATGTTTACATTTCAAAGAGACGGCTCTCAGATCCTTGAAAAAGATAGTTCTGGTACTGGCAAAACTGGCAAAAGGCATTTAAAAAGATTTACATCTCCTTAGGCAAGGGAAAGAAAAGCAAAAATCAGCTATTGGGACTACACCAAAATAAACGCTTTTGCACAGCATGGGAAACAAAGAGGCAACCTACTGAATGGAAGAACATATTTGCAAATGATATATCTGATAAAGGGTTAATATCCAAAATATATAAAGAACTTACACAAATCATCACCAAAAAAACAACAATCCAATTTAAAAGTGGGCAAAGGAACTGAACAGACATATTTCCAAAGAAGACATACAGATGGCCAATAGACACATGAAAAAATGCTCAGCATCACTAATCATCAGGGGAATACAAATCAAAACTACATTGAGAATAACTTCACACTAGTCAGAATGGCTAGTATCAAAAAAAAGATAAAAAAATAAGTGTTGGAGCACCTGGGTGGCTCAGTCATTAAGCGTCTGCCTTCGGCTCAGGTCATGATCCCAGGGTCCTGGGACCCGCATCAGGCTCCCTGCTCAGCGGGAGGCCTGCTTCTCCCTCTCCCACTCCCCCTGCTTGTGTTCCCTCTCTCGCTGTGTCTCTCTCTGTCAAAGAGAGATGAGGATGTGAAGGAAAGGGAACCCTCATGCACTGTTGGTGGAAATGTAAATATAAACGTAAAGCCACTGTGGAAAACAGTATGGAAGTTCCTTAAAAAATTAAAAATAGAACTACCATATGATCCAGTAAGTCCACTACTGGGTATTTACCTGAAGAAAATGAAAACACTAATTCTAAAAGATAGATGCACCTTTATGTTTATTGCAGCATTATTTACGATAGCCAAGATATGGAAGCAACCCAAATGTCCATTGATAGATGAATGGATAAAGAAAATGTTATATATATATCTATATATATGTGTGTGTGTGTGTGTGTGTGTGTGTGTGTAATATTATAAATTAGTAATATTATAAATATTACTCAACCATAAAAAGAGTGAGATCTTGCCATTTGCCACAACATGGATGGTCCTAGAGGGTATTAATGTAAGTAAAGTAAGTCAGACAGAGAAAGAAAAATACCATATGATTTCATTTATATGTGGAATCTAAAAAACAAAACAAATAGGCAAACAAACAAAAAACAGAAACAGGGTGCCTGGGTGGCTCAGTTGGTTGAGCGACTGCCTTCGGCTCAGGTCATATCCCGGAATCCTGGGATTGAGCCCCACATCGGGCTCCCGGCTCAGTGGGGAACCTGCTTCTCTCTCTGACCCTCTCCCCTCTCATGCTGTTTCTCTCTCTCTCTCTCTCTCTCTCTCTCAAATAAGTAAATAAATAAAATCTTAAAAAAAAAAAAACAGAAACAGACTCACAAATATAGAGAACAAATTGGTGTTTGCCAGAGGAGAAGGGGGTGGAGGGTGGACAAAACAGGTGAAGCAGATTAAGAAGTACAATTGTCCAGTTATAAAATAAGTCACAGAGATGGAAAGTACAGCATAGGGAATATCATCAATAATATTGTAATAACACTGGATGGTGACAGATAGTAACTACACTTACTGTGGTGAGCCCTGATAATATATAAAGTAGTTGAATCACTATAATGTACACCTGAAACTAATATAACACTGTACGTTAACTATACCTCAATAGTAAAAATGTTTTAAAAAGTAAAAAATAATAATAACAAAGATTTACATCTCAAAGGGGCAGAGGAAGAATTTATAATTGCAAGTGTTCTAAATTGAATACCCTAAGGGAGGGGAAGGACCTCTAGGGCATAGATTCTGTAAGGACCAGGATGAGAGTGAGGGATTTGAAGACAGAAAGAAGCCTGTCTAAATTTTAGACTAACTGAGGAGAATACTAAGGCCATCCTGATCACTGCAAAGTTGATAAGTAACACAAATGATAAATTTATAAAATAAAGAGATTGTATTATTTTCCTCATTTTCCCCTCAAAATTACCATGCCCTTTTATTTTATTCCACTTAAATTTTAATTTGCATTTTTATACAAGTTTTTTTTTCTCACTCTGGTATTCCTTGAGATTATATTACAATCTGCCTCTTGTTCTTGGCTCCCAGGAATGCTTGGATCCAGATATGCAGCAACAACAATACAACTTGCCATCAAAGCCCCAGCTGGAACCCTGAGGCTAGTTACTTTCAAGTATGTCCCATCTTCCTCTGTATTCCCTGCCTTTCTAGTGCCCTTGATCTATAATTCACATTGCAAACCTTCCATCTAATTTATATCTTCTCTTTCTCAGAGCTATCATTCTCTTTCTGATTCTACTTCTACCTCCTTTTACTGAAACTACATAGAATCCCATCCTATTTCAAAGAAACTTCTCTATGACACACAAGACCTTGACAGTTCCCTCTACCTCTTGGCCCTAACTATAACCTGGCTCTCCTCTAATGATATAATTTTCCTCAGTAAGTCCTCAAAAGAAACTAATTCTCCTTGCATTTTATAGTGAGGAGGTATGTACATCTTTCTCCTCACTATTCGTTCTCATTACATTTCATTCTCACTACATTTGATACTCATCCAAAAACCCCTCCTCATGTGAGTCCCTGAAAATTCAACTATACCCTGTGTTACTCATCTTCATCATTGTCATCAACTGACCTCCACCTCCTCATGCAACATTTATTGAGGACTTTGGGATCTGGATGACAGTCTTTCCACAGAGTCCAGTCATCATTCTGAAAAACAATGCCCATTTGGACAGCCATCTAACAAAATTCACTCTCACTGCCCTCTGACAAAACACTCTTAAAGTTTCTATTCCAGACTTCATCATTTTCCCAAATTCATTTTCTGATCTGAGATTTGCAAATATAATTTGCACACCTGTCTTTACATCTCTACCACTATTTCTTCTCACTAAATATCCATGAGACCTTCTTTACTCAATTAACCTTAGGAACCCACACCTCAAGGATGGGGGGAGAAGTAAGGAAGGATGGAGTTCAAGGTGCTGGTGAAGGTATGAATCAGATTCCTGGACTTCCTGATATTACTGGAATGTGGAAATTCATTACTCTTCTCTTTCCAACTGCCTACTTGACATAACCATGTTTATCAAATAGGGTCATATAATGTGTCCACACCTGAACTTTTTTGATTCTAACCTCCAACCCCAAAACTTACTTACCCCCAACCTTTCCCATCTTAGTAAATGTTATCATTATACACCTAGTTGCTCAAGTCCAAAATTTACAGGTCTACACCGTACACAAAAATTAACTCAAAATTGATCAGAGTTTTAAATATTAAATGGAAAATGATAAAACTTCTAGGAGAAAATCTGCATGACCCTGGATTTGGTGAAGAGATTTTACATATCAAAAACATGATCTATGAAAGAAAAAAATTAATGTTAGACTTTATTAAATGTTAAGTCTGCTCTGCCAAAGACACTGTAAAAGGAATGAGAAAACAAGCCACAGATCAGATGAAAACATTTGAAAAACACATAACTGACATAAGACTTATATGCAAAATATACAAAGAACTCTTGTAACCAAATACATATACATAAAAATCTTAATATATATAATATATATGTAATGTATATATAAAACTTTATATGCATGTGTATGTATATATAAATATATATAAAACTTTATATTTATTTAAATATACATACATAAAACTCTTAAAACTCAACAATAAAGAAAAAAGCCAAATTTAAAAATAGGCAAAGATCTGAGCAGATACCTCACCAAAGAAGATATACATATAACAAATATATAAAATGGTGCTCACTACTATTTTTCATTAGGAAATACAAATGAAAACAATGAGATATCACAATGTATGCATCTATCAAAATCATTGAAAAATACAACCAAATAGAATTCTCATTCATTGTGGGTAGAAATGCTTACATGTTCAAGAAGACAATTCTGTTCACTTTTCTTATACAGACTGTTTTCAAGATTCTATCTGACATGGTCCACAGCATGTTCCATATTTTGGAAATCCGAAACAATTCTACAAAATAAAATTGAACTCCAGGAGTAGATCTTCCAAAATATATATTTGTCTAAGTATTTTTATAAGAAATTATAACCAATACTGAAAGTCTTTTTTTGATTTTTCAGACTTACACTCTTGCAGTTCAGGAAAAACAAGAATCAAATTTTTATTGAGAAATATTTAGTTGTCATCTGCCTTCTCCTTTATACAAGTGAATTTAAATATATGTGATTTTTTTTCCTCTAAAGACTGAGTTTGTTGAGAATTTCAATTATTCTTATGCACCCCTCAGATAGATATTTTTTTATTTCACTGTAAAAAAAAATAAATGGTTTTTTAAAAGTAAAACATTACCCTTATGTTATGCACAAACAATGAATCATGGAACCCTACATCAAAAACCAATGATGTAATGTATGGTGATTAACATAACAATAAAAAAACTAAAAAAAAAAAACATTACCCTTAACTTACCCTTTCTTTTTCCCATATTATGATCTTGTCCTTGTCCATATGCATTCATATTTTAAATAGCTGGAAAAATAAGTGTCATGTTATAAATTCTCCATCTCTATTCATATTCCCTATTTGTTTCAGCCAGTATCTGAACATACTTTCCAGTCCAATACAACACCCCACATTTCAGCACTTTTCTGAGTTTTAGGAAAGAACATAGAAACTCCTGGATTCTACGCTCCCCAGAGTTTCACTCATGGTTCTGAGTCTTGAGTGGTGAGAACATCTGAATAGCTTGGGAGAGCAAGGCACTGGTCCCCCACCTTGTAAGAACGAAGGCAAAGTTCCAAGTACCTTCCAGCTCTCCTTTTTGTATCATCTCCCCTTGCAGAAGTCCTTCCCTTGTAAATTCACAGTATTCTCTTGCTACTCCTAGGAAGCTTCCTAGAAAACTTCCTGAAAGAAGTCAGCAACATGCTAAATTTCAGGTGAAAATGTTCACGACTTAATATATTTATTTTTTTAGAAGTCCCATTACCACACACTGGAGAGAGCAAAACTTCACTCCAAAAAGAGCACTTACACCATAGTGAAATTCTAGACAGTGTAGGATCTGGGTGGCAGAGATATTTCAAAAAGGTCTTTCTGGTACCCTCCAACTGCCTTCCAAAAAAGGCAAAGCCAGCTGCAAGCTCATCTCCCCAAAGACATAACAGAGGATTAAGCTTACCATGTAATTATAGAAACTTGTAGCTCAATAAATTCTCTTTTTACCCTTAATTGCTCCCAAGAGGATAAATTGGGACTACCACTTATCTATGTACTTGTTGGTTTGATAATTTATATATGTGACCCATTACACATTCCTATAAATCAGGATGATTTCTTCTATTGTTCACCAAATTCTTTCTCCCTAAGTTTTGCTGAATGCATTGGCAGAAAATGTTTCCCTTTTCTTTCATATCCTCTGCTCTGCAGTTTAGTACATATTGAAACTTAGTTTCAATAAGAACGGCAAACTACAAATAAGAACTTCCATCTCTGCTCCTACATTGCATTCTCTTCTCCAGTGTATGTGAAAGAAAAAGGACATTATTCCTTGATACTGCCCTCATTTGAAGTTATTTACTCTCTGTAGTGGGTGCTTTTAGTGGGCTAATCATTCAACTCACAAACTGAGAGAAAATGTTCCTTAAGTCATAAAAAAAGCACAATTATTAAATATAACAGATATAATAACTTAAAAAATTGAAATTTTCAATGTTCCAGGCCTAAAATATCTTCTCCAACAAGTATTCCTTATATAAATGGATAAAATGAAATGTTCAGAGACAATGCAATTGACACATCCTAAAATGGTGTTCACCGGACTATAAATTGGTAACCTATGTAACAGAATGTTCAACTGGACATTTCCCATAACTAGAATTTCCTGTAGTAGGCAAAATAATGGACCCCCAGAGATGTCCACACCCTAATCCCCAAAACCTGTGAATACATTATTTTACACGGCAAAAGAGATTTTGCAGATGTAATTCAGGTTAAGGATCTTGAGATGGAGAGAGTACCCTTGGTTATCTGAGTTGGCCCAGTCCAGTCACTGTGAGTTCTTAAAAACAGAGGATGTTTCTTTTCTATAGTCACAGAAAGTCACTGGTATGACTATAAATTATAAACTTGTTTCCTCAAAAATCATATGTTGAAGCACTAATCCCCAATGTAACTGTATTTGGACAGAGGGCCTTGAGAGAGATAATTAAGGTTAATGAGGTCTTAAGGGTGGGGCCCTAATCTGATAGGGCTAGTGTCCTTTTTTTTTTTTTAAGATTTTATTTATTTATTTGACAGAGAAAGAGAGAACACAAGCAGGGGGAGTGGGAGAGGGAGAAGCAGGCTTCCCGCTGAGCAGGGAGCCCGATGCAGGGCTCAATCCCAGGACCCTGGGATGATGACCTGAGCCGAAGGCAGCCGCTTAACAACTGAGCCACCCAGGTGCCCAGGCACCCCAGGCTAGTGTCCTTTTAAGAAAAGAAAGAGATTACCAGACCTCTCTCTGTCACTCCCTCCCTCTCTGTCTCTCTCCTTCCCTACCCCTCTACCAGCCCCCACCTCTGTTCATGGATAGAGAAGAAACTGTGTGAAGACACAGAAAGAAGGTGGCTGTCTAGAGCCAGGAAGAAAGGTCAGAAACCTGAGGGCACCATAATCTTGAACTTCTAGTATGCAAAACAGAAAATAAATTTCTAATGTTTAAGCCACCTAGTCTGTAGTATTTTGTTATGGCAGCCTGAACAGACTAAGACACTACAGAAAAAGGTTCAGAGAGATTCCATATTGTTTGCTTTGAAAACGGGGGAAAGGGGTCATGAACCAGAAAATGTGGGTGGCTGAAAATGTAAGAAAGTGAGCCTCCAAAAAAGAACACAGTTCTGCCAACACCTTGATGTTAACCCAGTGAGATACGTCAGACTTCTAACTGAAAGAATAATAAGGCAATAAATTTGTGTTGTTTTAAGCCATTAAGTTTGTGGTAATTGGTGACAATCACACTAGAAAACAAATATATTTTCTAAGACTGAAAGATAGACTATTAATGGCAGAATTGCTAAAAAGAGAATCCTACTAGGTTTGTGACCCTAACCTCATCACCCTCTCTGGCTTCTGTTTATGTATAAGAACTATCATGTGGGGGCATTTGCAGAAAGGTGTGATAGGCCTAGCAGTTACATCATGCTAAGGTTGTGATTCCCTTCCAGGCTGTTCTCAAAAGACGGGCAGGCTGCCCTCCAAGCCAGGAGAGGGGAATAAGAAGCTCCAGGAGACAGCAAGGAGGTTGCTAGAGGAGAGACTCATCCACGGACTGGATATTTGCTGAGTGCAGAAGCTTGCAGGTCTTTGTTCTGCTGCTACTGAGACAGTATGACAGTCCTTGAAGAAACTTAGGGATGAGGTACAAAGATCAGAGCTTACCTTTTGCCTGGAAGACTCAAAAGGCAAGAAGTGGCAAGAGCTGCTCCTGGTTGCTGATCAAGAGCAATGAAAAGCTGCAGAAAAAGGCTTGAACTTCTAGAGCTTGGCAGAAGAGCAAGAATATGCATAATTTCCATAAGCCAAAATGGACACTCTAGAAGTTAGCCAGGCTTGGTCAGTTTTTAAAGGACTCCCTCCCAGGATAAAAACCTGCTGTGGTTATGAGAACGAAGCAGAAAGAAGCAAGCATGGCACATGGCATTATGAAGCTGTTGAACAAGAGCCATAAGAAGCCAGTGGAGGTCAATGCATCAGGAGCTAGAATATCAAAGATTATCCGTTGGGGTGGGTAGAGTTTTCCAATAACCTACAAAAAGGGGCTACAAGGGAAAGCTAACATCCATGCATCTGCCAGACAGAAGGCGTAAAGCCAAGTGACAACAGTAGCATTTCCTCTGAGGCTTCTCCCTGCTCTGACATTGGAGGTAAAGGAATGCAGTGCGGTGAGAACAGAGTGGAAGAACAGGTGGAAAAGAGGAAAAGGCTGATCACATCCTCTTTCTCCACTGGACTGTAAGAGCTGGGCTGAGCTGGGGGTAGAGACACAGTGGGAGTTTGGAATGGAAGAGAGATTGACGTTTCAATGTAGTTAGGTCTTGGTTTTTTAACACATCAAAATCTGAACTATTAGTTAATACCTGAAGAATGACTAGCAAACAGTGTGCCCTACCTTAAAGTCTAATCTCAATGTCTATATGCCCCAGCAATGTTAATGAGACCTGGTGACAGTATATCACTTTTGTAAAACCATACAATAAAATCACTACCTTTGAATTTCAGTATGCCTCTGCTTATGTTCGTTTCTTCATTTTATTTTCCCTTCTGTATTTATAGATCTGGTGTGGGTTCTTTCCTGTTTATCTTTCATCTTTTTTGTCTGTCAATAGGGCCTGCTCTATTCGGACATCTGCTCGGCTATTTCTAGAAATGTGGAATCAGCACAGGAATAGTGAGTTGCCAGGAAAGGGTCATAACGACAATGCTGGCTTTATAATTGGGAATGTCCTACTACCCAATCTCTTTTGTCCTCTGCCTAGGGGCATGGCTCACTTTGCTTTTCAGCATTTAGGAGACAACTTCAGAGAAGCTCCTTAAATCATCCTCTCCTCACGTTGAATCTAGAGATGTTTATCCTCTCTTCACCTCTGTCCTCACCTCCATATAGCCTCCACCAGTAGAAGGCTACGCTGCAGATGACCACGGTGTGCAGGTGACACTCTCACGTCCCAGCCATGTTGTGGTTTCAGTGGTATAGAGCTGAGGCTCTTTAGAGACATTGCCATGTTTCCAGAGCCCTTTTATGCCTCAGATCTTGCTGCTCTAAGCTAGGAAAGGAGTGTTACAGAAATCTTTCAGAAGCACAGCCCTTACTTTTAGAGTAACCACCATACCCAGGTTCTGAGATGATATGAACTATCTCAGCATCTTGTCTCATATGGGTCCATATTTCATTAATACTACAAATAATAGTGCATTTTTAGTGAATTTTGGCATATTCTATCTATAATATCTTAATTCTTTTCAGTGTTCAGCTGGTGGTCAATGGTTTGGCATTGAGACTATGATGCTAGTGCTATTATTAATTCTTTGAATGATAAGGATTAATACTATTTCATTAAATAGTAAGGATTATTTTTCTTTTTTGCCATTGTGGTTGCTGTTTGTTTTACTGGAAGATGAAAGAACACACAGCCTCGTCTTCAGACTAAGCCATACAAACGTTTTGCTGTCGTCATACTTAGCATTTCCACTGACTTGAGCATACACAGTTCACAACCCAGACCTTCAACCATGCTGCTCCTTCCACCTCCTAAACATCCAATTCTTCATGACATTTCAAGATTTACGTCTTTGTGACAGCTTCTCTGATTTCCCCAGAAAGAGTTAGCCACTACACTCCCACAGCATTTTCTTCCTGCCTTTCTCTAATATCTGACCTTTATATGGGAAGTCTCTCTTTCCTACCCCTGAAGACTCCAAGCTTTTGAATCTCTAGCACTCAAATAGTACCTTGCACAAAACAGACACTCAATAAGTTATACAGAATAAAATTCATAATAATAAATATCAACTAATCAAAAAAGATTTAACAATCTATTCAGTAACTTGTATTTTACACAGGATGGGAAAAATAGACAAACTTATGTAAATCCCTCACAAAAATGCTAAATATAAAAAATGTTTAGTACTTAAAAGAAATATGATTAATTTATATGGAAAATAATTAGGTAAAATATGGGTATTCATAAATTAAGCAGAATATGGATATTGAAAAATTAAGCATCATTGCAACATATTCATTCACTTATTTCATTTTCATACTTTTAACAGTATTTTCAAATCATTTTCAAAGAACAGTTCTAGTAAAACTTTGAAACACACCATTTTTCAGTGGAATAAATATTATTAATACATATCAAAAAAATCTGTGTTTGATGTATTTGTTAATATATTGTTTGTGCAGTTAGCCAAAAAGTTCTTTGAGGAGACTGGAAAAAGATATGGGATAATAAATGAAAACTGCAAATTGAGAGTTTGCAGAGTCTTCCATAATTATTGAAAGTACACACTACTAAATATTTTTTCTAAGAGTTCAGGTTTAATAATCTTCTGATTTCTTCAGTGAAGTAAGCCCATCTGTATGTAGATATGTATACCAAAAAATGAAACTGCATTAATTACTAAAAGTATACGTGCTGACTTAATGAATTTTGGCTCTATTCGTGACATTTTAATTTATTCTAGCAGTTAGTCAATAAGAAATTTCAATGAACATCTATTCTTTGAAAGGTATGATCTCACATGTTGCAATACAAAGAAGAATAAAGCATGGTGATTGTTTTCAGGAGTCCCATAATAACTGAAGAAACAGTTATTCAGCAAAGAAATTATTTTAAGTGCCATAAAGAGACCTGAATATTGTGCCAAAAGTATCTAAGGACATGAGCCCTAAATGGATAATATATGAACTGAGTTTAAAAAGTAGCTTGATAGGGGCACCTGGGTGGCTCAGTCACTTAATCCCATCTGACAGCTTCCACCAATGCTAAGATTAAGACCAAAAGCCTTATCCTAGACACCTACATCCTGTGTAGCTGCTCCCCTGCCTATTAGTCCAAATTCAGTGCCTACCTCTTGCCCCCTTTCTCTCTGTGTTCCATCCACACAGACCTTCTCTCAGTCTCTCAATCAGGTCATGTTCATTACCACCAGGAGGTCTTTGCTAATGCTAACCCCTTTGTTAGGAATGCCCGTTCCTCTATTTTTTACCCAGTTATTTTTTTTTTCTCATACTTTAACCTTTCCCGACTACCTTCTCCTCTCAGGATATATCAGGAAGCTTTTTCAGACACGCTCATGGTACCCTATCCCTTTCCTTCAGAGTATTTATTTCTGTTTTAAATTTCGCATTCGGTAGGATGATTATTTAATATCTGTCTCCCTTCCCCCACTATGTTATAAATTCACTTCAAGAGGAATACTTACTTTTGCCCACCATTATATTCCAAGTACATTTAATAGTAGTTGTCATGTAGTGTCATCCAATAATATATGTGCTGGATCAAGCAATGAATAAATAAGGAATAGAACATGCCTACCTGGGATGGGGAGAAGGGAGAGGAAACATGAACAATTTCAGAATCTTGAAAAAAAACTGGCACATATGGGGAATGATGGTCATTCAATGCAGACGGCATGTAAGTTGCCTGTGGAAAGTCAGTCAGAAAAAAAAAAAAAAAAAACAAGAAAAAGGACAGAAAAAATAGCCTGTAACATTCTTAAAAGGCTTACTATCCCAGAATGGTTTTTGTTCATATTTTATAAGTTAATGGGTTCAACAGATATTTTAACTAAGGAAACGATACACTCTATTTTGTTTTTTGGCATTGTAATTCTAGGATAAACTGGAGTGGGTAGAAATTGGTGGGGCAGAGATCATTTTGAAGGTTATTGCAAAAGATGATGTTACCTTGGAAAACAGAATGATAGTGAAAGTGGAAGACAAGAAGTTACAGATAACTCTAAGGAAAAAGCACCTTCACCAGACAGCACATTAATTATTGGGTGTGAGAGAGGAAAGGTCTCTAGATTGGGAGACTGGATGGATGCCATTCCGAGTGCCAAAATGGATATAGAAGTAAAAGTAGTTGAATATTGGATGATAGTAACTTTCCATCTTGATATGCCAAATTGAAGGTTCATATAGTGTATGTAGTACAGTTGTTCAAAGCAACATTTGGAAAGGTGGGGGGGGAGATGCATACTTATGAATTTTTAGAATGCAAGATGGCAAGTGAAAACATGAAAGGGATTAATTCAACAGAGAAACCACCTAGAATTAGAAAATAGTAGGAAGGGAAAAATGAGGAGGGGGGAATCGGAGGGGGAGACGAACCATGAGAGACGATGGACTCTGAGAAACAAACTGAGGGTTCTGGAGGGGAGGGGGGGTGGGGGGATGGGTTAGCCTGGTGATGGGTATTAAAGAGGGCACGTACTGCATGGAGCACTGGGTGTTATACACAAACAATGAATCATGGAACACTACATCAAAAACTAATGATGTAATGTATGGTGATTAACATAACATAATTTAAAAAAAAAGAAAAAGAAAAAACAGAGAAGGAGTCACTGAAATGGCAGAGTTCAAAAGTTGTTAGAGGTGAATGAGACCCAGGGTATATGCTGGTCTCAAAAAAAAGAGGAAAGGTCTTCAGTGAGTGGTCTGCTGTGTCAGAGGCTGATGAGAAATAAAACACAAAAAAAACTGAGCATAGGACTTCAGATTTGCAATTAAGCTATTAGTGCTTTCAGAAAAACTATTGCAGTAGAATGGCAAGGACTCAAGTGGATTTTTAGGCATTGATGAATGAAGTTGAGAAAAGAAACAGCCGTGCAGTTTGAGCTTTCAAAAAGTTTGTCAGTGAAGAGAGAGAGACCACAGTGATGGCTAAAGAGAGGAGCATATATAGGCAAGATTTTGTTTGCTTGTTTATAAATTACTTTTAAAGCATCAAAAATACCCCCAAATAGTTAATGCCTAAGAGGAAAGAAGAGGTTGTAATAAAAGACTGGAGAAAAAAATATAAAGAGTGTGAAAATTCTTAGTGTTTCCATTTTATGTTTTTATTATTTGAGATGGAAAGTGGCCTCACAGCTCATTAATTTACTTAGTTAAGTGTGTCAGATTTATACACACACACACACACACACACACACACACATTAAGGCGTCTCTCTCTCCTTGAGGAACTTAAAATTTTGTTAGAGAAAGAACACAAAATAATAATACAAAGATTGATCTTGATTAATTCATTTAACAAATATCAGTGCTTCCAATCAGCCAAACATAATGACAGATACAAAGAATGAGGCAGGGGTCATGCCAGATGTGGTTCTGGCCTTCATGGAGCTTGCACTGAGCATTAAAAATGAAACAAATAGCATATAATGCAATAGTTATATAATAATTATTTTCTACATTCCAGGAGATGTAAAGAAGAATTCAATGAAAAAAAAAACTTTAAAGTCAAGTAATCTAAAACACGGTCTCATCTCTGACAGCAGAACAAGTCAAATACAGGAAATCAAGCTGTTATCTTTTTTTTTAAGATTTTTCTTTATTTATTGAGAGAGAGAGAGAGAGAATGGTAGAGGGAGAGCATGAGAGGGAGAAAGGTCAGAGGGAGAAACAGACGCCCCGCTGGGCAGGGAGCCCGACGCGGGACTCGATCCCGGGGCTCCAGGATCATGCCCTGAGCTGAAGGCAGACGCGCAACCGAGCCACCCAGGCGCCCATCAAGCTGTTATCTTAATGCTAATGATAGAATAACAAGATGAAAAATTAAAACTAAGCACTATTTGTTGTTACTGTTTTAAGGCTTAATGAAGTATAAACTTTAATATGTATGTAAAATTTTTTAACTTGTTCTCATTAGGGATATCCTAATTCAGATTAGCCAGGTGTTTACATTTTTAGATATTTATACAAAACCTACCCAGCCCTGGAAGATGAGAGAAGACTATTATTTAAACTAGATTCCTAAACTTGTACAGCGTAACTCTTTTTCTTGATCTTAAGTATGAATACATGCTTTCACTCTTTCTTCTGCAGCCCTCCCATGTGTTGGCTGTTTTATCTCCTAAACTACACATAAAACTGATCTTGGGACGGAGGCCATGCACTTCTGTTCTATAGCACCACTTCTAAACCATTGTTGTTCCTTATTCCCTAAAAAATACCTGCTCTCAAGTATCTGGCTGTTGTTTTTGTCTAAACCATTTGTCCCTCTATAAGTCTTAACTCAAATCCCCACCTATACAAGCTCTTCCACACCTTGACTTTAAACTTATGAACGTAAATTCAAAAATTCTAATAAACTGCATTTCCTCATTTCATTCATTCTCCCATGATGGCAAGAAGCTATTCCTACCTTCTTTCTCCTTAAACCTCCAACAGACCCTCCCTTTTTACTATTTTCAGCTACTGATCTTTCTTATGTCACAGAGAAAAAAAAGCAATTAAGAAAGAACTTCCACAAACTTCCATTACCTCACTTACCCACTTTTTTTAAAGATTATTTATTTATTTATTTATTTGACAGAAAGAGCTAGCGAGAGCAGGAACACAAGCCGGGGGAGTGGGAGAGGGAGAAGCAGGCTTCCCGCAGAGCAGGGAGCCCAATACCGAGCTCGATCCCAGGACCCTGGGACCATGACCTGAGCCAAAGGCAGACACTTAACGACTGAGCCACCAGGCGCCCCTCACCTACCCACTTTTATCTGTACTCATTCGTATTCTACTTTTTCCCCCAATTATAGAGGCAAACTGGAGGGTATTATGCTGAGCGAAATAAGTCAGAGAAAGACATATATCATATGACCTCACTGATATGAGGAATTCTTAATCTCAGGAAACAAACTGAGGGTTGCTGGAGTGGTGGGGGGTGGGAGGGATGGGGTGGCTGGGTGGTAGACATTGGGGAGGGTATGTGCTATGGTGAGCTCTGTGAATTGTGTAAGACTGTTGAATCACAGACCTGTACCTCTGAAACAAATAATACATTATATGTTAAAAAAAGAAGAAGAAGAAGATAGCAGGAAGGGAAAAATGAAGGGGGAGAAATTGGAGGGGGAGACGAACCATGAGAGACTATGGACTCTGAGAAACAAACTGAGGGTTCTAGAGGGGAGGGGGGTGGGGGGATGGGTTAGCCTGGTGATGGGTATTAGAGAAGGCACGTACTGCATGGAGCACTGGGTGTCATAGGCAAACAACGAATCATGGATCACTACATCAAAAATTAATGATGTAATGGTGATTAACATAACATAATCAAATAAATAAATAAATAAAGGCAAACTGTCTGGGGTTCTATCCAAGGCCAACTTCTCCACTCAGGCACTGGATCTCACCTTCTCTCACTTACTCTAAGTAATTGCTTCTGAAATTATACCTTGTCTCATCATCAATTTTTTCACACTCCACTGGCTTATTACTATCACCATACAAACATGCTATGACATTAAAAATCATTCCTCCCTAGATTCCATATGTTGTTCTAACTACCACTTGACTTAGATCCTTTCTATAACAGCACTTCTGGAAAGGACTGTCCAAACTTGCAAACTCCACCTCCTACATCCTCTTGAGCCTGTCCCAGTTAGACTTGCCCTTCCCAAGACAACCTTATTGCCAAATCTAATGATCAATTCCTTCTTGCTCAACTCTTCACAATATTTGACATGAGTGATCACTCCATCCTACTTGAAACACTGTCTTCACATGACTTCTGGGATGCCACAACCCCTGATTTCCTTCCTACATAACTCATCGCTCTGTTAGCCTCCTTTGCTGCACCTTCTTCTGTGTCTACACTCTATAAGTTGGTGTCCGTGAGGACTCAGTCTTTCTAGCCATTCATATTCTCTCACATACCATTTTCACAGTAATGACTTCCAAATTTTTACCATCAGCCTGCATCTCCCACCCCACACACCTCACTTTTTATCCAATTCTACATCTCCACCTGATTTATAATAAGTGTCTTATACTTAACAAGTGCCTGACAGAATTCTTGACCCATTCACCTGAGGCTGATGACCATGGATTTTGAATGAGATCAGACAGAAAAAATGTTTTTGTTTTTCTCCCCATTTTAGCTGAAGCAGTTCAGGCTTGGAGTAGACAGAGATTTAGATTTAACCAGAATGTGATTTTTCTAAACAATTACAAAGAAACAAAAGAGGGGCAGTCAGTTGAAGGTGCATGTGTCTATATAGTCAAGACTACAGAACTTTTGATCAACTGATCCCTGGCTGCCTCTCAGACCTCCCCTTTTCCTACCACTTTCTCCATGCCTGTTCCTCTCCAGCCATCCTCGCCTCCTTGTGCATTCCCATCTCTGAGTCTTTGGACTTGCTGAGCCTTCTTCACCAAATACCTTCACCCTGAATATTCATAAGGCTTGCCCCTTTACTTCATTTATACCTCTAGTCAAAAGGCACATCTCAGAAAGAACTTCTCTCATTAACTTATCTAAAATAGCATCCCGATCACTCACTATCCTCTCTCACTCTATTTTGATTTTTTATTGCTATTTATTTATTATTTATTTATTTATTTATTATATTTATTGCTCATATACTTATTTTATTTCGTGCCTCACCTTCGAGAATATATGGTCCATGAGGTCAAAAGTTTAGTTTCTCCGATTTACCTAGAATTTAAACAGTGGTTTCAAATAGCTAACACTCAATAAATATGTGTGAAAATATGATCACTCAAAATATTTATTTTGTAGGGCAACTCAGATGCTATCTATTTGATCATAACATTAATATTCTTACAGGATAAAGTTCTACTAATAACAACAGAAACTTCAAATGAGAAAATCTACATAGAGTACTTAAAACAGTGCCTGGCAAATAATGATCATTTGATACTTCCTATCATCATTAATTATCAATAGAAATAATACTTAAAAATTCAGAAATGCTCAAAGTACATTTTTGGTTTTATATGCCCTAATATTTTGACTAATAACAAAGGAGAAAAAGGATTTTAAATGACCATCTCTCTTTTTCTTCTTGATCATTCTAGCTTGTTTCTGCAGTTCTGTTATAAACATTATGAAGAGTTTTAAAAGGAAAGAGTTAGAATCAATGATCTCTACAATGCCTTTAATGCTATAAAATATAAAAGTACATCATGCTGCCAGCTCCAACCAGTCATGCATATTGTTCTCAGATAGCTGCCTTGCATTCCCCCCTTATCTCTAATGGATCTGTGAAATGCTCAAGAATTACATGCTTTCAGATAGATATGGAGTAATCAAAACTCCTATGAAAGTCAAAATTGCAATTATTTTCTGAGATGTATACCTAGAAAAGTAAAATGTACCTAGCCTTGACAATTTAATTATGGTCTTCTTCAGTTTGAGGATAGAGTTTTCTATAACATTCACTCTAGACTGCTTCAAGTCTGAGTCATGAGACCATTAAATTGCCTGGTTGGTCATCACCATGTTGCTCAAAACTATCAAATTTAACATGTCTTGGCTAAAGTAACAACACACCATTTTGAAATAAATACAGAGGGTTTTTTTAATGAGAATCAGGTAAAAATAATAAAATCTAGTATTTGGAGTAATTCCATTGAACAAAATGAATTTTTTATCGGGTTGGACAAGGGCAATTTAAGGAGTGAAGTCAGGACTCCAATTCAAGATCCCTTCAAAGTAGAAATGAAAATGCCTAATGGACTTCTCATTGTATAAGTGAATTTTTATAGAGAAACAATCTATTTCCTTTTGTTATATTTGAAATTATTTTTGTCAGTTTGTTTCAAGTTTTTATTTAAATTCTAGTTAGTTAACATATAATGTAAATATTAGTTTCAGGAGAATTTAGTGATTCCTCACTTACATATAACACCCAGTGCTCTAATTCTTCTAATAATGATGAAGATCAGTAACTTGTTGTCGATGTATGTTACTGATTTTCATCATTATTAGAATAATTAGAACTGTTCAGTTTAATTGTTTAATTGTGTAATCATTTTCCCTGTGTTAATACCTGGTCATTTCTCCAAGTATTTGTGGTCCCTTTCATTCTCTGGAGAAACACAGAGATTTAAAAAGCTGTGGATTTTATCAATGTGAATTTTTATGCACATCATGGCTTCACATGGCCAAGGAAGTAGGTTTTACATCATCACATCTCACATGGATTTACAAGCCCTCAAATATCCCCTTCAAAAGATAAGTGGAGGTATGATGGTGCTCTCCAATATCACCCCAAGGCCCATTAGATGAATATTTCATTTCAGTCGTGCACAGTTATAATTATCTCAGAGAAAATTGCCTAGGAATTCCAGAAGTCTAGCAAATCACACATTAACAAGGTAAGGTTAAGAAAGAGTCCAAACACTTGAATATTAAACAAATTGGGAAACTTCTCTAAAGCTCGTTTTTCTCTCCTATAAAATGGATCTCCATTTCATAACAATACAATAATACCTGCTGCCTTAGTTATTTGGGGCACTGTAACAAAAATACCATAGACTGAGTGGCTTAAACAACAAATATCTGTTTCTCGCAGTTCTGGAGGTTGGGAAGTCCAAGGTCATGATGCCAACAGATCCTGTGTCTGGTGAGGGCACTCTTCCTGGTTCATAGATGGCTGTCTTCTCACTGTGTCCTCACATGGTGAAGGGGTGAAAGAGCTCTCTGTGGTCTTCTTTGTAGGGGCAATAATCCCATTCATTAGGGCTCTACCTTCATGACCTAATCACTTCCCCAAATCCCCATATAATACAATCTTATTGGGGATTGATTTCTGAGCATGAATTTTGCGGGGACATAACATTCAGTCCATAACACTTCTTTATAAAGTTTTGAGATTTTGACAATGTCTTATAAGATCAGGTGTTAAATATATGTTGAATGACTGATTCAAATAAGACATTACTATTTAAAACATTTTGACACAACTTGGGCCATGGTAGGCACTCAAAATATGGTAGAAGGGGTAATAGCAATAATGGTAATGTCAGTACTTATGAGAGTTGTAGGGTACTATTAATGTTAATATTAACATTAATCAATGTTATATTGATTTATTTAATATTGGATTGCTTGATCATTTTTCCAAGTGCTAAGAATAACAAGAATTATGCCCGAATCAGGTTTCTACACTGTAGATGTGATGTATGTTTTTCCTGTTCAGCTCTTCACCCATCCCTGACTGTATATAAATTTATCAAAACAAACTTTATACTACATTCTTCTTCTAGTTCCCCCTTCTCTCCAAGCCTACCCTAAAAATCCTAACATCCTGTGAAGAGTCAGCTCTATGATGTTATTGAATAGATAATAACTTCAAGATAGGACTTGAGTAATATCAAGATATCACCTACATACCTATCTCAAAAAGGAAAGAGGATAAATTTTACAAATTAATTATCCATGGGATCAGATAGACCTGGGTTTGAATTCTGACTCTGTTCTGCATTAAATTCTCAGAAAATTATTTGATCTCTCTGAATTCCAACTTCCTCTCATAAAATGGTGACAAAAACCTATGCTGTTAGCTTACTGTGAAGATTAGATGAAATAAAATGTGAATTAATATCAGTGGTATGCTGGTAATGTTTAACAAACAGCCTTTTAGAAATAAAGAACATGATTTGTAGCATTTGTCAATTTCTGTGGTATAAATACTCCCACCATAGCTGTTGTTGTTACCAGTATAATGTGATTGAACAAAAAGATGTGCACCATCAGCTCTCATTATAAGTTGATTCCAGTACAGCATGGGTTGATAAACATTTGTGAAATAATTGCAAACAATTTCTATTTCTCTTTGGCAATATAGACCCAGCTGTTAAGTCACAACAAGATATGATAAAATCCTTATGACTGAACCTGTTTTATAACTCTACAGCTTTTATGAGATACTAATCCATAGCCAATTGAAAACTGTAAATGGATCTTACTTCCAAGATATCTTACCATCATTTTCTAGGCCACTGTGTACTAATTATGGACAGCTCTCCTGTTACCTACATTAATTGTAAATTAATTTAACATTACTAAAATTACTAATGTCCAGAGATTTTACTTATTTTTGAAGACTCAAAATGTGATCTAATAAAGAATCTTGCATACAAATAAAAAATAATTAAAATTTTAATTTATCCCATCTATATTTGAATAGCTATGTAGAATATTATAAATTGGAAATGGTTTAGTTTTTAAAAAGATTTTATTTATTTATTTGACAAAGAGAGACACAACGAGAGAGGGAACACAAGCAGGGGGAGTGGGAAAGGGAGAAGCAGGCTTCCTGCCGAGCAGAGAGCCCGATGTGGGGCTCAATCCCAGGATCCTGGGATCATGACCTGAGCAGAAGGCAGACGCTTAACAACTGAGCCATTCAGGAGCCCCCCAGGAAATGGTTATATTCTAGAGCAATATCTATTCCAGCATGTTTTGTTTTTTGTAACTGAACACCTAACAAAAGGCTTTCTTGCTAACTTATCATTGTATTACTGAAAATATTACATCTTATTTAGAGAAAAACTTGATAGCATACTAAATTATGCAAAAAGTAGAATGCTTCAGTTTCTTCAGTGAGGATATTTTATTATTAAATTTTAATATGGGGTAGCCCAAATATTTGGTATTGTTCATTGTGTTCATAAGTATCTATTCTAACACCAGACCTTAGAATACAGTTTCTGATTTTTTCTTTTTTAATAAAAATTCTAATGTCATTTCTAGAATATAGTACCAGAAAGTAATAGGGAAAGCTAATAATAAATAACACTAAAAAGACATAGCCTTTAAAAAATAATTTTATATTGAGTTTTTCATAAAAGGCCAGATGCAACCAAATAATCAGATTATAGAAGCAGGAAGAATACTCAACATAAGACCTACTCTTCTAACAAATTTTTAAGTGTACAATACAGTATTTTTAACCACAGGCACAATATTCTACAGCAGATCTCTAGAGCTTGTTCATCTTGCATAACTGAAACTTTATGCTTGTTGATTAACAACTCTCCATTTCCCCTTGCTCCCAGCCACTGGCACCCACCATTCCACTCTCTTGATTCTGTAAGTTTGACTACTTTAGATACTTCATATAAGTGGAATCATGCAATATTTGTCTTTGTCTGGTTTGTTTCATTTAGCATAATATCCTCCAGCTTTATGCAGGTAGTTGCATATTGCAGAATTTCTTCATTTTCAAGCCTAAATAATATTCCATTGTATGTATATACCACATTTTCTTTATCCATTCATCCACCAGTGGACTTTTAGGTTGTTTCCGTATCTTGACTAATGTGAATAGTGCTGTAATAAACATAGAAATGCTATTATCTCTTTAAGATCTTAATTTCAATTCTTTGGAATAAATATGAGAAGTGGGACTGCTAGGTCATATAGTTGTTCTATTTTTAATTTTTTGAGGAATCACTATACTGCTTTCCATAGCAGCCACATCATTTTGCATTCCCACCACCAGTGTACAAAGGTTTCAATTTCTCCACATCCTCGCCAACACCTGCTGACTTTTGGTTTGTTTGTTTTTGGTAACAGCTATCCTAGCAGGTGTGAGATGATATCTCATGGTTTTACTTTGTATTCTCCCTAATCTTGATGACATTGAGCATCTTTTCACATACCTGTTGGCCATTTGTAAGTCTTCTTTAGGGAAATGTCTATTGAAGTCTTTATTCCCTTTCTTAAACTAACTAATTAGTTCTTTTACTGTTGAGTTGTAGGAGTTCCTTACATTTTAGAAATTAATCCCTTATCAGATATAAAGCATGCTAATATTTTCCACCAATCCATAGCTCGTTTTTTCACTCTGTTGATGAAGTCCTTTGCTGTGCAGAAGGTTTCTAGTGAGAAATTACTTCAATATAATAAAAAACATTTATGAAAAGCCTATAGCTAACATCATACTCAATGGTGAAAAACTGAAACCTTTTCCTCTAACACAGGAACAAGGCAAGATGCTCACTCTCTATTCGACATAGTACTGAAACTTCTAGCCAGAGAAATTAGGCAAGAAAAAGAAATTTAAAAACACCCAAATCAGAAAAGAAGTAAAATTGTCCTTGTTTGCAGAGAACATGATCTTGCCCATAGAAAACACTAAACACTTCATAAAAAATTGTTAGAACAAATAAGCAAACTCAGTAAATTTACAGAACACAAAATCAACATACAAAAATCAGGGGAGCCGGGGTCGCTCAGTCAGTTAAGTGTCTGCTTTCATCTCAGGTCATGATCCCAGAGTCCTGGGATTGAGCCCCACATCAGGCTCCCTGCTTATCAGAGAGCCTGCTTCTCCTTCGGCCCCTCACCCTGCTCGTGATCTCTCTCTCCCCCTCTTTCTCTCTGAAATAAATAAATAAAATCTTTTTAAAAAATCAATTATGTTTCTATACACTGACAATGAACTATCCAAAAAGGAATTAGGAAAACAATTCCATTTACAATAGCACCAAAAGGAATAAAATATTTAGGAATAAACATAACTAAGGAGGTAGAAGACTTGCACACTCAAACCTACAAAATATTAATGAAAGAACTGAGGACACAAATAAATGGAAAAACATCCATGCTCATGGGTTGGAAGAACTTAATATTGTTAAAATGTCCATACTACACCAAGTGATCTACAAATTCAGTGTCATACTTATCAAAATCCAAATGGCTATTTTTTTTACAGGAAAAAAAAACAACTAAAATTTCTATGGAACCATAGGGAACCCCAAAAACCCAAAGCAATCTTGAGCCTGAAGAACAGAGCTGGAAAAAGCATCACATTTCCTGATTTCAAATATATTATAAAACTATAGTAATTAAAACAATATGGTACAGGCATAAAGACAGACATATAGACCAAAGGAACTGAATCAATTCATTCCCAGAAATCAGTCCATGCATTTATGGTCAACTGATCTTCAACAAGGGTGCCAAAATAAATAATGGAGACACTCATTTTAACAAATGGTATTGGGAAAACTGGAAATCCTTGTGCAAAAGAATAAAATCAGACCCTTACCTTACACCTATACAAAAAGTGACTCAAAGTGGATTAAAGACTTAAATGTAAGCCCTGAAATTAGAAAATTTTTGGAAGATAACATGGAAGAAAAGTTTCATGACATTAGTCTTGACAAAGATGTTCTCAATATGACACCAAAAGCACAGGCAATAAAAGCAAAAATAGACAAATGACATTCTCTACTACAGCTAAATAATTTAGGTTACTGAAAATAACACTATATGCCTACCCCTCCATAAATAAAGCTGCTGTAAGTATTTTTGTACAAGATTTTTGATGGACATGTACATTCATTAGTCTTGGGTATATACCTGTGTATACCTGACAATATACCTTGTGTATACCCATATATATTCCAGACTAATGAATATACATGCTTACCAAAACAGTTGTACAAGAATGCTTATAGCAGCTTTATTCACAGTAGCACAAACCTGGAAACAATAGAAATGTCCAATAATAGTAGAATGACTTAGTAAATTATGGTCTATTCATACATACGCAGCAATAAAAATTATGAATATATTACTACATGTAATAACATGAATCAATCTCATAGACATAATGTTCAGTGAAAGAAGTCACACATAGAAGAATTTATATGGTATGTTTACATTTATTTGGAATTCAAGTATTGTCAAAATTAATCTATGGTTTTAGAAGTCAGAAAAGTAGTTTCCTTGTGATGGTAGTCTCATTAACTTGATAGTGGCATGAGGAAGTCTCTGAGGAGCCAGAAGTCTTTCATATCTTAATCTAGTTAGCGATCACATAATTCATACATATTTTTAAAATTCACTGAACTATATGCTTAGGATATATGCATATATCTTACATCTTTTTAAAAATCTACTGAACTGTACACTAAGAAATGTGAATTTTACTTTACATGTCTACATCTCAATAAAGAAAGATTAAACCCTCTAAATTAACTCATTACTAATCCCAGTACTGGCTCTGAGTAATTTTGCAACCTGTATTGACAAATGTGTTGAATCTTTTGTTTAAAAATAAAATAAAAATAAATTTAGAAAATAGGGCCAGAACAGATAAAAAGTAAAGATTACTCATGTCTAATTAGCATATTTAATTAACAACTCATATTTATGCTTAGCTCCTAAGACTGTGAATTCGTATACACTTTCAGGGAGAGGCGGCAAATTTCCCAACCTATCATATCTTCTAACAGAAGCCTCAGGCTTTCTGGCTTTCTTTCTAAGTAATTAGGATAAAAGTTAATGTTCCTGTTAAATAATCAGAGCATTGTCTTGAAAAGCAGTTCAGGAAATGAATTCTTTGCTCAAGCAAATACTGCCTTAAATATCACACTAGAAGTCCTTTTCTATCTTGTCACTCCAGAGATTCTCAAAATAGGGATGACTGAAAAGTATAATTTTTTAACAGAGATGCTGTGTATTTGATTAAATGGCTACTTAGGACGAAACGCTAACAAGCACAGTTTCCAAGCACACCTACCGCCCTCTTCCCAGCCGTGTGTGCGCGTCTGCACACATGCACCACAGAAACGCAAATCTCAGTGGATTCTGCCACCAAGAGTAGAAGAAGAACATCTGAAGTGTTCATGGACAAAAGGAACTGAGATTCTATCTAGGGGTTAAACATGAATGGCCACAAAGGTCCTAATGAGAACCTGAACGATTTTGAACCTATATCCTAAGTGTTTTAGGAGCCTCCTGGGGATGGTAGTAATTGACAGCCCTGCAACAAGCACCAGCCCACACAGAGGAATGAGTTCCCACAGCACCACAGTCCTCTGTGCCCTATCAGCAGATTCAAGACGAGGAGGGAAATACTGAAGTAGGAAAACAGACCAGATTGTAAGGGAAAGTACCTGTATCTTTTCAGGGGAAAATATAAAAAATATTTGAAATGAGAGTCATAAAATTCTTAGAAACGTTGTCTGTGAATAATTCTGTATCATGATTGCCTAAATAAAATTTTATTATCAAATTTCATGGATGTACGATCCTTAAGAATTTCATTTTCTGAGAACAATACCTCCTAAAAAAGAAAAACATACAGTAATGTCTTTTTGGAAAGGCAAACTTAAAGAACTGACTGTGAAAATTCTACTGAGAAAAATAGCTAAAAGACAGAAAACACATTTTATAAAAAAAAAAAAAGTTGCCTGTATGACAGGTCATTTTAAAAAGAGAAGAGTTGCATACTTTCCTATAGAAAGAATTCACTAAGTTCGTGTAAAGACTTTGAAGGGTAAAATGTAATGCCATTACCTACAGTTTAATCCTATCTGTGAACTGTTTATCTTTTTCATTTGGTATTTTACCCAGAGAAAGTCTATTTTGGGGGCCTTTTTCTAATACACTTTCCTTTCTTTATTGGCAAGTAGTCGTGACTCAAAACAGGGGCAGTGGTCCAAGGGCAGGAACAGAGGAAGAGCAAAACAAGTATGATAAAGACATTATCAGAAAGCTTGAAAAGTCATGGTCCCAGAAGGAAACAGCTCAACACAGCTGGGTTATAAAGGACTATTTACAGAAGTTTGTACAGGGTGTAGGGAAATCAGAAGAAATGATGCAGTATCTCCATGGATGGTAACAGTAGTGAGCTATTACCAACCTCATTCCTAAGGGGCAAGGGGGGAGAGCCTGTGTAGCGGGTTATCCAATAGGAGTTGGTGGTGGAGAGGGGCGGCCAGCAGAGGGTGTCTCAAGCCAAGGCCTCACTCACTCTCCCTCCTAACAAGCCTCCACTGGAAGCCAAAGAGCAAAGGAGCCTGTAGCCATCCATACAAGATAGCTGCCTAGGGCACAGAAAAGCGCACAGAAAGGAGAGTGAAATTAGGGCATAAAACAGATGAAAACCAAAACAAAGTCTATCAAAATAACACCACTATGTGGTAGTTTATGAGAGCCTAGTGAAATTAAACACTCTGCTGGAATTGCTCAGAGGAAGAAATCTCCTGATTGGAGTAATCAAGGAACATTTCAGAAAGGAAGCATTGCTACAGAATGTTGGCTGCCAGGGCTTGGGGGCAGGGGACGAGGAGTCATTGTTTAATGGGTACAGGTGCAGTTTTGCAACTCTTTTGAAAAGAGTTCTGGAGATGGGTGGCACAACAATGTGAGTAGTTAACACTAAGAACTATGCATTTAAAAAATGGTTAAGGTAATAAATTTTATGTTGTGCATACTTCATCACAATTAAAAAATATTTAAAGGAGGCAGTACATTTTAGTTGGATTTCATTAATATGGCAAAAGCTTTGCCAAGAAGAAATAAGGAGAAGATGGAATAAGGGCGATCCAAATGTGAGACTTTTTGTTCAGAGCTGAAGGAAAAAATATAGGAACGCCAGAGAACTAGCTATGATATTCCAAAGGAATTGGGAAGAAAATAAAATATGCTTCTCAAAAAATAAACCAAGCAACCAACCAACCAAATAAACAAACAAACAGAACTTTAATAGGGCAGAGGGTAGGGGTTTCTGTAATACAAGCAATACTTTATATTAGTGCAAAAATCAGAAATACTGGGCCTAAAGACTCTGAAAATATAAATTTATATCTGAATTTCAGGTATAATAATTCATGTTATTTAGTCAAGAATTAAACAAACTCTCTTGGGCAAGTCCATTCATTTCTACTTCTGTTGTAATAAATTACCCAAAATTTAGTGGCTTAAACCAACACAGATTTATTATTTTATGGTTTTAGAAGTCAGAAATTAAAAAATGGGACTCAACTGGACCAAAATCAAGATGTTCTTTCTGGAGGCTCTAGGAGAGAATCCATTCCCTAGCCCAATTCCTAGGGGTCACCTGCGTTTCTCATTTCATGACCCCCTTCCTTCTTCAAAGCCAGAAATGGCTGGTTGAGTCATTCTTACATCACATCACTGGGACACCAACTCTTCTGTCTCCCTCTTCCACATTTTAAGAATGCTTGAGACTAGATTGGGACCACTGAGATAATCCAGGATAATCTCTTTATTTTAAGGTCAGCTGACTAGCAACCCAAGTGTAATTCTACCTGCAACCTTAATTCTCCTTTGCCCTATAATGTAACTTATTCACAGACTCTAGGACTATGATGTGAACATCTTGGGGGGGGGGGGTCGTCATTCTGCTTATCACAGCAAAATTACACAAGTAAGTTTTAAATTATTTTACTTCTCTAAATGTTTTATCAGTGAGGTGTTTATCTAAACACAGCTACATTTTCACTGTCTACTTGAATTATTCTGTAGTCAGTAAATATATCAGAGAGGGTGGAAAAGAATAAAAAATGGAATTTCTTTATCACTCAAGCTAACTAGTTGAAATTTAATCAGAAATCAAGCTCCCTTAATTTTCAGTTTTAAGAAAATTCTTAAACCTGCTCTACATGTATTCTTTATATCAAAAAGAACAAAAAGAAAAGAAAAAGTGTGTGCCTCAGTCTGGTTGTTAACAGATGAGTCTCTAATAGTTAGAAAAATGTATGATTGTATCTGCCAACCCAATGGGCCCTGTGCCATAACACTACTGTTTTACAATTGGATAGAGCTTCCAAGTCATAACAGTTTTTATGTGCATTTGTTCACTTGATTCTTTCTACAAATCAGGAGATTTGACAACACTAAGATGACTTTCAGGGGGAGGGGGTGGTTACCTCCTAATAGATTGTCTCCTGCAAAATTATTGTTGTTTTATTACTAAAATAAGGCTTTCAGATTCAATCTTTTTTAAAAAATTTATTTATTATTTTAGAGAGAGAGAGCATGAACATGCAGGTTTGGGGGTGGGCAGAGGGAGACAAAGAATCTCAAGCAGACTCCCTGCTGAGTATGAGCCCAACTTGGGGCTCCATCTAATGACCCTGAAATCATGACCTGAGCTGAAATCAAGTCAGATGCTTAACTGACTGAGCCACCCAGGCATCCCCAGATTCAATCATTTTGAAATAAAATAGGCAAAAGTGTATTCATAAGAATTAGAAAGCAGCACCCGGGTGGCTCAGTTGGCTGGGCATCAAGCTTCTGATTTTGGCTCAGGTCATGATATTGGGGTCATGGGATCAAGACCTGCATCAGCCTCTGTGCTGGGTGTGGAGCCTGCTTGGTATTCACTCTCTCCCTCTCTCTCTGCCCCTGACCCACTCTCTCTCTCACACACACACACACTCTCTAAAAAAACAAAATAAAAACAAAAATAAGATAAAAAGAATTCTCAGAAAATCTTTTTGTGACTGGAAGGAATGCTTTAATAAGTTTATTGGGGTGGGTAACTGAGATCCCCACGCTTTGAGTAACAATAGAGGGTATAACACTAATGGTAGGTAATTTCTAACCTCAATCAATTCTATAGAGTTCACTAATGCTTGCTTAAAATCATGAATTATTTGATGGAAACCAAAACAGGTGTAGATGCTTTGGTTAAAGTTTTCTTGAGAATAAAAGAACAGATAATAAACTTGGAGACAAAAAAGAAATTACTAATTTTAGTAGTTCAGTAGTCAGGGGATGCGTGAGTGTCAGATTACAGTTCAGAGGACAAAACCAATGAATCCAGCTCATTCTTAGAAAAGAAATAGAAAATAGTATCCCAATATATGGATAATTTAAGGCAGGATTTGATTGAGTTATTTAAGGACGTGCAGGTAATTCAGACAATTTTTATTCAACAATCTTTTTGCACCATATTTTTTTCCAATTCATGTCTCTTTAGCTATATCAAAGACTTCCAATACCCTAACCTTGACTGAAATTATCTAGTTTGTAGAAATCAGTGTGAAGAAAATCATGAAAAGTACTCAGTCTTCAAATACATTTTTCATTCATTAATTTAATAAGGATACATTAATGATCTAATATGTTCAAAATAGCACATTAGAGGCTGTAGATAAAAAATAAATTAGTAAGAAAAGGCACTTTCCTTAAAAGAACTTGTGATCTTGAATTATTTGTAAAATATTAAAATTCTTAAAGAAAGATCAAGTTGATTATTCAGGCAAAGTGACTGATGAACCACTTACTATGAGCTCAGTGCTATGTTTTGTGCTGGGATGGTTACCAGGTCAACAAATTAAATAACTTTACAACCTATCTTTCCCATTTATGGCAAATGCCATTGATGCATCTAGCTTCCCTTCAGCCAAAGAGAAGATTATATTAAATTCCATCCTAAATTTCCCATAATGATATTGTGTCAGATTACCTAAACAGAGTCTGAGAAAAACTGTTCTGCCTGTCCTCACAGGTCTAAACTAAGGATCTGTGTACCAACATCTCAAGGAGCATCTAGTTATGTGGACAATTGCTTTCCTATAAATTACAGTGCATGAGTTGTCCTACGACTTATATATGGTCTATCATAGCCTGAATTTCTATTTTAGACCTAGAAAGAAATTAGAGAAAATTGTATACTCCACGTCTATTTGCAGATGAAGACTTGGACCTGAATAATTTAGAGACATTTCTGACACCAATCAGCTCATTAGGGACAAATAATGACCTTTGTTTGAGTCTATTAAATGCTAAACAATGTGGTACTTTATATGTATTAAGTATTTAATTCTCACAAAAAACTAAGGGATAGACATTATTCTTATTCCCATTTTACCAATTAAAAAAAAAAAAACCTCATGTTCAGAAAAGCTATATAAAATACCCAAAGTCAGACCAATCAAGGCATTTAGAGCTTTGAATTAAACATGGATTTGCCTGAAAGCAGTGCCCATTCTCCTAAACACTCCTAAATTGTTCAGTTCCTAATACCCAATTTCGTACTTTACCCATTAAACTACATGAAAAAGTCAGTCTACACTATTATACATCAAACAATAATTAGTCTGAATATTTAGCTGGGGAAAAACCTAAAGCAAGCACCTAGTCTCAGCATTTCACAAGAATCCTATGTTGTAGGCTCTATTTCTACATCCACTCTATATCTGAAGAATATGAGACACAAAGAGTTTGAGTAATTTGCTCCAGGTCACAAAACTACTAAAAGGCAGAGCTGAGATTCATACCAAGAAAGACTACTGCCAGAGCCCTGCTTTTTACCTCTGTTTGATACTGCATAAATCAGAGATAAATGAAAAGGAAAAAAAATATTACCATCCCTTTTTGCAGTTGATAGGAATTTCTAACTAGGAAATCCAAAAGAATCAACTGAAACATTATGTGAACTACTAAGAGAATTCATATAAAAGATAAACGTTGATGTCGGCAGCTATCATGTGCACTAACATTTTAAAAATTTGACAATTTGGAGGAGGAGCAAGATGGTGGAGGAGTAGGAGACCTGGATTTCGTCTGGTCCCAGGAATTCAACTAGATAGGGATCACACCATTCTGAACACCTACAAACTCAACAGGGGATGGAAGAGAAGAATAGCAGCAACTCCATGAACAGAAAAGCAACCACTTTCTGGAAGGTAGGATGTGCAGAGAAGTGAATCCAAGGGGACATAGGGGAAGATAGATGGCAGGGGAGGGGTCCTCCATCAGCCGCTACTGGCAAGTGATAGAGCAGCAGAGCACAAAATCGGAACTTTTAGAAGTCGGCTCCGCTGAGGGACATTGCTCCAGTGGCTAAGGGGGGCGGGGTGGAACCCTCGCGGGACAGTGTGGTCTCAGGACCCTCGGGGTCACAGAAAGACCGGGGGTGCCTGAGTGCAGCAGAGCTCCCAGGTATTGAAGCGAGGAAGCCAGCTACAAAGATGGAGCTGAGGAGTGGGTTCTCAGCTCAGGGTTGCCATAAACTGGGATCTGCAGCACAGTCGGCCACTGCTCTTCCAGCAGAGACCCAACAAGCGGCAGATCCGGGGAGACTCCCCTTCCTCCCCCCGGGAGGAGCGGCACAAGAGTGTACCACAGGGATCTGCTCGGTTTGGAGACTCCACACAGGGTTGTGTGCCAGAGATAGAAATGCTCGGTCACAGCCTGGGTGAGCACGGAGTGTGGCCAGAGGCCGGGGAGATGGGAGTGATTTACTGCTTTTCTCTGGAGGCTCGCTGAGGAGTGGGGCCCTGAGTTCTCGGCTCCTCCAGGGTGGAGATTGGGAAGCCGCCATTTCACTCTTGTCCTCCAAAGCTGTATGGAAAGCTTGCAGGGAACAAAAGCTCCCAAGAGCAAACCTGAGCAGATTACTTAGCCCCACCCCAGCAAGGGTGGGGCAATTCCACCTCTGGCAAAGACATTTGGGAACGATGGCAACAGGCCCTTTCCCCAGAAGATCAGCAAGAACAGCCAGCCAAGACCAAGCTTACCAATCAATGAGAACCACAAAACTCCAGCACTAGGAGAATCCAGCACATAGAATTCGTGGCTTTTTTTTACATGATTCTTTAGTCTTTCAAAGTTAATTTTTTAAATTTTTATACTTGTTCTTTTTTTTATTTTTCTTTTTCCCTTTTTCAACCAACATCCTATCAATCCCTTTTTTATAAAACATTTTTATTTTTCAGTTTTAGAGTCATATTCTATCCCTTCATTACAGTCAACCTTATTTTTGGTATACATATAGGTTATTCTCTCTTTAAAACTTTGGTATACAGTTTCTTCTAACAGACCAAAATATACCTAAATCTCTAGTGTATGGTGTTGTTCTAGTTTCCTGCCTGATCACATTCTCTCCTTTTTTTTTTTTAATTTCTCTTCTTTCTTTTTTCAACCAACTTCTTATCTTATCAATTCCTTTTATAAAATCTTTTATAATTTTCATCTTTAGAGTTGTACTCCAATCCTTCATTGTATGAACCCTTATTTTTCTACATACATAAGTTTTTCTTTCTTTAAAATTTTGGGAGGCAGTTTCTTCTAACAGACCAAAATACACCCAAAATCTAGTATGTGGCACTGATCTATTCACCAGCCTGATCATATCTGATCATATTCTTTTTTCTTTTTTTTTTCTTTTTTCTTTCTTTCCCTTTCCTTTCCCTTGGTGTCGGGTCTCTTCTGATATGTTTAGTGTATATTTTTCTGGGGTCGTTGTTACCCTGTTAGCATTTTGTTCTCTCATTCATCTATTCTCATCTGGAAAAAATGGCAAAACAGAAAAACTTACCTCAGAAAAAAGAACAAGAGGCAATACCAACTACCAGGGACCTAATCAATACAAACATTAGTAAGATGTCAGAACTAAAGTTCAGAATGACGATTATAAAGATACTAGCTGGGCTTGAAAAAAGCATGGAGGACACTAGAGAAACCCTTTCTGGAGAAATTAAATCACTAAAATCTAACCAAGTCAAAATACAAAAGGCTATTAATGAGGTGCAGTAAAAAATGGAGGCTCTAACTGCTAGGATAAATGAGGCAGAAGAGAGAATTAGTGATAGAGAAGACCAAATGATGGAGAATAAAGAAGCTGAGAAAAAGAGAGATAAACAACTACTGGATCACAAGGGCAGAACTCGAGAGATAAGTGATACCATAAGATGAAACAATATTAGAATAATTGGGATCCCAAAAGAAGAAGAAAGAGAGAGAGGGGCAGAAGGTATATTGGAGCAAATGATGGCAGAGAACTCCCCTAATTTGGGGAAGGAAACAGCATCAAAATCCAGAAGGCACAGAGAACCCCTCTCAAAATCAATAAAAATAGGTCAACACCCCGACATCTAATGGTAAAACCTACAAGTCTCAGAGACAAAGAGAAAATCCTGAAAACAGCTCGGGACAAGAGGTCTGTAGCCTATAATGCTAGAAACATTAGATTGGCAACAGACCTATCCACAGAGATCTGGCAGGACAGAAAAGACTGGCCTGATATATTCAGAACACTAAACGAGAAAAAAAATATGCAGCCAAGAATACTATATCCAGCTAGGCTGTCACTGAAAATAGAAGGAGAGATAAAAAGCTTCCAGGACAAACAAAAACTAAAAGAATTTGCAAACACAAAACTGCCCTACAAGAAATATTGAAAGTGGTCCTCTAAGGAAACAGAGACCCTAAAAGTAACATAGACCGAAAGGAACACAGACAATATACAGTAACAGTCACCTTACAGGCAATACAATGACACTAAATTCATATCTTTCAATAGTTACCTTGAATGTAAATGGGCTAAATGCTCCAATAAAAAAAAAAAACAGGGTATCAGATTGGATTAAAAAAACAAGACCCATCAATATGTGGTCTGCAAGAGACTCATTTTGGACCCAAAGACACCTCCAGATTGAAAGTGAGGGGGTGGAAAACAATTTACCATGCTAATGGACATCTAAAGAAAGCTGGGGTGACAATCCTTATATCAGACAAATTAGAGTTTAAACCAAAGACTATAATAAGAGATGAGGAAAGACACTACATCATACTTAAAGGGTCTATCCAACAAGAAGGTCTAACAGTTTTAAATATCTATGCCCTTAACATGGGAGCAGCCTATTATATAAGCCAGTTAATAACAAAATCAAAGAAACACATTGACAACAATACAATAATAGTAGGGGACTTTAACACTCCCTTCACTCAAATGGACAGATCATCTAAGCAAAACATCAAAAAGGAAATAAAGACTTTAAATGACACACTGGACCATGGACTTCACAGATATACTCAGAACATTCCATCCCAAAGCAACAGAATACACATTCTTCTCTAGTGTCCATGGAACATTCTCCAGAATAGATCACATCCTAGGTCGCAAATCAGGTCTCAACTGGTACCAAAAGATTTGTATCATTCCCTGCATATTTTCGGATCACAGTGCTTGAAAACTAGAACTCAATCACAAGACGAAAGTCAGAAAGAATTCAAAGACATGGAGGCTAAAGAGCATCCTACTAAAGAATGAATGGGTCAACCAGGAAATTAAAGAAGAATTTAAAAAATTCATGGGAACAAATGAAAATGAAAACACAACAGTTCAAAATCTTTGGGATGCAGCAAAGGCAGTCCTAAGAGGAAAGTATATAGCAATACAAGCCTTTCTCAAGAAACAAGAAAAGTCTCAAATACAAAACCTAACCCTACACCTAAAGGAGCCAGAGGAAGAAGAGCAAATAAAGCCTAAACCCAGCAGGAGAAGAAAATTAATAAAGATCAGAGCAGAAATCAATGAAATAGAAACCAAAAGAACAGGAGAACACATCAACGAAACTAGGAGCTGGTTCTATGAAAGAATTAACAAGATTGCTAAACCCCTGGCCAGACTTATCAGAAAGAGAAGAGAAATGACCCAAATAAATAAAATCATGAATGAAAGAGGAGAGATCACAACCAACACCAAAGAAATACAAACAATTATAAGAACATGTTATGAGCAACTCTATGCCAGCAAATTAGATAACCTGGGAGAAATGGATGCATTCCTAGAGATGTATCAACTACCAAAACTGAACCAGGAAGAAATAGAAAACCTGAACAGACCAATAACCACTAAGGAAATTGAAGCAGTCATCAAAAATATCCCAACAAACAAGAGCCCAGGGCCACATGGCTTCCCAGGGGAATTCTACCAAACATTTAAAGAAGAATTAATACCTATTCTTCTGAAACTGTACCAAAAAATAGAAATGGAAGGAAAACTTTCAAACTCATTCTATGAGGCCAGGATTACCTTGATCCCAAAATCAGACAAAGATCCCATCAAAAAGGAGAATTACAGACCAATATCCCTAATGAACATAGATGCAAAAATTCTCACCAAAATACTAGCCAATAGGATCCAACAGTACACTAAAAGGATTATCACCACAACCAAGTGGGATTTATCCCTGGGCTGCAAGGTTGGTTCAACATCTGCAAATCAATCAATGTGATACAATACATTAATAAAAGAAAGAACAAGAAACATATGATCCTCTCAATAGATGCAGAAAAAGCATTTGACAAAATACAGCATACTTTCTTGATCAAAACTCTTCAGGGTATAGGCATAGAGGGTACATACCTCAATATCATAAAAGCCATCTATGAAAAACCCACAGTGAATATCATTGTCAATGGGGAAGAACTGAGAGCTTTCCCCCTAAGGTCAGGAACACGGCAGGGATGTCCACTATCACCACTGTTATTCAACATAGTACTAGAAGTCCTAGCCACAGCAATCAGACAACAAAAAGAAATCAAAGGCACCCGAATTGGCAGAGAAGAAGTCAAACTCTCACTCTTTGCAGATGATATGATACTTTATGTGGAAAACCCAAAAGACTCCACCCCAAAACTGCTAGAACTCATACAGGAATTCAGTAAAGTGGCAGGATATAAAATCAATGCACAGAAATCAGTGGCATTCCTATACACCAAGAACAAGACAGAAGAAAGAGAAATTAAGGAGTAGAGCCCATTTACAATGGCACCCAAACCCATAAGATACCTAGGAATAAATCTAACCAAAGAGGCAAAGAATCTGTCCTCAGAAAACTATAAAATACTCATGAAAGAAATTGAGGAAAACACAAAGAAATGGAAAAATGTTCCATGCCCATGGATTGGAAGAACAAGCATTGTGAAGATGTCAGTGCTACCTAGAGCAATCTACACATTCAATGCAATCCCCATCAAAATACCATCCACTTTTTTCAAAGAAATGGAACAAATAATCCTAAAATTTGTATGGAACCAGAAGAGCCCCCAAATAGCCAGAGGAATGTTGAAAAAGAAAAGCAAAGCTGGTGGCATCACAATTCTGGACTTCAAGCTCTATTACAAAGCTATCATCATCAAGACAGTATGGTACTGGCACAAAAACAGACACATAGATCAATGGAACAGAATAGAGAGCCCAGAAATAGACCCTCAACTCTATGGTCAACTAATCTTCGACAAAGCAGGAAAGAATGTCCAGTGGAAAAAAGCCTCTTCAACAAATGGTGTTGGGAAAATTGGACAGCCACATGCAGAAGAATGACAATGGACCATTTCCTTACACCACATACAAAAATAGACTCAAAATGGTTGAAAGACCTAAATGTGAGACAGGAGTCCATCAACATCCTAAAGGAGAACACAGGCGGCAACCTGTTCGACCTCAGCCGCAGCAACTTCTTCCTAGAAACATCGCCAAAGGCAAGGAAAGCAAGGGCAAAAATGAACTATTGGGACTTCAACAAGATAATAAGCTTCTGCACAGCAAAAGAAACAGTCAACAAAACCAAAAGATGACCAACAGAATGGGAGAAGATATTTGCAAATGACATATCAGATAAAGGGCTAGTATCCAAAATCTATAAAGAACTTATCAAACTCAACACCCAAAGAACAAATGATCCAATCAAGAAATGGGCAGAAGACATGAACAGACATTTTTCCAAAGAAGACATCCAAACGGCCAACAGACACATGAAAAAGTGCTCAACATCGCTCGGCATCAGGGAAATCCAAATCAAAATCTCAATGAGATGTCACCTCACACCAGTCACAATGGTGAAAATTAACGAGTCAGGAAACGACAGATGTTGGCGAGGATGCGGAGAAAGGGGAACCCTCCTACACTGTTGGTGGGAATGCAAGCTGGTGTAGCCATTCTGGAAAATGGTATGGAGGTTCCTCAAAAAGTTGAAAATAGAGCTACCATACGACCCAGCAATTGCACTACTGGGTATTTACCCCAAAGATACAAATGTAGGGATCTGAAGGGGTACGTGCACCCTGATGTTTATAGCAGCAATGTCCACAATAGCCAAACTGTGGAAAGAGCCAAGATGTCCATCGACAGAAGAATGGATAAAGAAGATGTGGTAGATATATACAATGGAATATTATGCAGCCATCAAACGAATGAAATCTTGCCCTTTGCAACAATGTGGATGGAACTGGAGGGTATTATGCTGAGCGAAATAAGTCAGTCAGAGAAAGACATGTATCATATGACCTTAGTGATATGAGGAATTCTTAATCTCAGGAAACAAACTGAGGGTTGCTGGAGTGGTGGGGGGGTGGGGGGATGGGGTGGCTGGGTGATAGATATTGGGGAAGGTATGCGCTATGGTGAGTGCTGTGAATTGTGTAAGACTGTTGAATCACAGACCTGTACCTCTGAAACAAATAATACATTATATGTTAAAAAAAGAGAAGAAGCTAGCAGGAAGGGAAGAATGAAGAGGGGGAAATCGGAGGCGGAGATGAACCATGAGAGACTATGGACTCTGAGAAACAAACTGAGGGTTCTAGAGGGGAGAGGGGTGGGGGGATGGTTTAGCCTGGTGATGGGTATTAAGGAGGGCATGTACTGAATGGAGCACTGGATGTTATACACAAACAATGAGTCATGGAACACTACATCAAAAACAAATGATGTGATGTATGGTGATTAACATAACATAATAAAAAAGAATCTAATGATGTAATGTATGGTGATTAACATAACATAATGAAAAAAACTAATGATGTATCATGATTAACATAGCGTAATAAAATAAAAAAAATTTGACAATTTAAGAAAAATTAGAGAATGGTAAACAAATGTAATGTACATGTAACAGAATAATATTCAAACATAAGAAACTGTTAAGTAGATTTTGGATGTATTTACCTCAAAAGATATATTATTTTTAAGGTTATATAACAATATGGAGTGAAGAAATAGGAAACACTTAGCTTATGTACTCTTTATATGTAAATTATTGGCACTTTTAAAATAAGCACTCATTCATATATTATCTTATGTTTAATTTTATGATTATAAAATTGATACATCATATATGTAATAATTTATTATTTCTCTGAAAATGAAATTTTCTCCTCAAAAGGATTCAAGTTTTAGGAAAATGTGGGTCTGTGCCTTTAACTGGGTCACAAACAAGAAAGCTTATTGTGCCCTTTTCTTTGACCATCCCAGAATAAGCCAACCTGCAGAAAAATCCTGCAATAGGTTGTACTCTTCAAGATCAGAACAAGATATAGCATTGTCAACAAAATCTGACAACACTGGGTTCAAAAAAATTCCAATTACCTAATTTATTATGTAACTTTAGATTTAACCTCTCCATCTCTTGGTCTCTTTAAATGTAAAAAAGAACAAAGGACACAGAAAAAATAAAAGACTGAGTGGTTAGTTGCCATAGCAAGGTGGCTCAGCAAAATGGTCAGGGACAGTCTCTGGTGCCAATCTTCCTTAATTCAAGCCATGGCTCCATCACTCACTAGCTGAGTGACCTTGATTTCATTCAGTCACCTCTCTGTATTCCAGTTCTCCATTTGAAAAACGGGGTTAGTAATGGAACAAGGTGTAGCATCAGTAAGCAAATTAACACTTACTAAGCACACCAAACAGTGCCAGGCTCATAGTTAAGTGCTATGTATGTGCCTTCTAAAATTGTTACTGCTAAAGCCACAGTCCTTCCCATTTCTTCAAGTTTGTTTGTTTGTTTATTTATTTATTTATTTATTCTTTTTAGTTTTGGATTTCTTCATCAATTTTTTAATTTAAATTTTGTTAGTTAACATGTAGTGCAATATTGGTTTCTGGAGTAGAATTCAGTGATTCATCACTTACATACAACATCAGTGCTCATTCAAGTTCACTCTTAAAACCATCTTCCAGGGTGATAGACATTGGGGAGGGTATGTGCTATGGTGAGCACTGTGAATTGTGTAAGACTGTTGAATCACAGACCTGTACCTCTGAAACAAATAATACATTATATGTTTAAAAAAAAAGAAGATAATAGGAAGGGAAAAATGAAGAGGGGGAAATCGGAGGGGGAGTTGAACCATGAGAGACTATGGACTCTGAGAAACAAACTGAGGGTTCTAGAGGGGAGGGGGTGGGGGATAGGTTAGCCTAGTGATGGATATTAAAGACGGCATGTATTGAATGGAGCACTGGGTGTTATACGCAAACAATGAATCATGGAACACTACACCAAAAACTAATGATGTAATGGTAATTAACATAACATAATAAAATAAAATTTAAAAATAAATAAATAAATAAAACCATCTTCCCCCGAGGCATTGCAGAAGAGCTTATAGCTGGTCAGAGATCTTTTCACTGGTTTCCTAGGTCTTATTGTGGAATGGATCTGATACTGCAATATGGAGGTCAGAAATGTACTTGGAACCAGGATCTACCAGCACAGAAAATCTATCATAGATGAGGATATTCTTGATTCCCAAATATATTCTACCCTGTAATTACACTATGTTGTGTACACTCCAAGATCATTAAGCTGTGCCATGAGGTGGTCTCTAGCAAGTATCAGACTAGGTTACACACGCGAGACTGCTCTAATCCACACTATCATGTGGATTTAGAGACAGTTATGCTTCCAGACGAGATTCCAGTCAGACCTTACCATGTGCAATGATGCATTTCTCGGTGAGGTTTGGGACCAGGGATCCTGTGCCTCCCTCTGCCCAGGAGAATGTTGCTGAGCCATCCCTCTGCTACATGTTTTGACTAAGCTTTCTCTAAATTCTTTAGATAAATAGACCTTGGTTTTTCTCTTAAGTATTGTATGCACCTGGTTTTTACCTTTTATTAATATTCATTAATAAAGTGGTAATCCAAGCCCTTAATATGTCACATTCTTGATGTCCTCTTCTTCTATATGAAGATTTTGGTGTGTCATTGTAACTTCATAACCAGTCATAACCAATATGTCTTTCTCCATTTTGTCGCACATTGTCCTTTTCAAGTTCCAATCAAAATTTGTTACTTTTCTTTTGTTTCATTTGTATTGTTCCTTCCTGCATGAGAGTTGTTTTGTTTTTTGGTTTGGGATTTTGTTTTTTTTATTATTTTGTTTTGCACTATGGACATATGGGTGTATTCTGTATTCCTTATTTTGTCTTCTTCAAATTATAACTTATTTTGTGATCTTGTCGTTTTCTAACTAAAAAGAAAACAAACATTTCCAAAACTATCTTCCAAGAGGAATTCATTCATTAAACATAAATATAATTATTCCAAAATACCCATTGGAATCATTACAATAATCTGCCCCCTTATCCACAGGGTATATGTTCCAAGACCCCCAGTGGATGCCTGAAATCATGGAGAATACCAAACACTGTATACTCTATATTTTTTCCTATACATAAATACTTATGATAAAGTTTAACTTATAAGTTAGGCACAATAAGAGAGTACAATAACTAACAATAAAAGGGAACAATTATAACAATATATTGTAATAAATATACTAATACACTGTAACAAAAAGCTATGTGAATGTGGTCTCCCTCAAAATCCCTTACTGTACTGTACTCACCCTTCTTGTGATGGTGTGAGATAAGACATCAAAGTGACAAGATGAAGTGAGGTGAATGACGTAGACATTGTGACATATTGTTGGGCTACAACCCATTAAGAGAGCATCCACTTCCAGACGGCGGTTGACCACAAGTAGATGAAATCACAAAAGCAAGACAGTGGATAAGGGGGAGATTACTATATTTTCACCTCTCCTTTACTTTTATTGTATTTAATTACTTTGACCCTATGACTATATACTGCACATGAAAATAAAACAAGGCTCTCAAAATGGCATACATCTAGTTGACTGCCCTGAGTGGGTATCCTGTTCCAGATGCTCTTAATCGTTCCTTCTTCTCCAGTTTGTTATTGTATGCCCTTTTCATTTCCACTTTTAAAGATTCCCTCCTGCATTTCAGGATCCAGCCATGCCTTCCCCTGCTATGCAGATCTCCCTAAGTTCTTATTTGTGATTAGCTCATTCTAGAAAGTAAAAGGGTATCACTCAGTTCTTACAGCTCTTTCTCAAAACTCTCTTCTTTCTCAAAACTATTCCACAGGGGCAACTGGGTGGCTCAGTCGGTTAAGCATCCCACTTTTGATTTTGGCTCAGGTCGTGATCTCAAGGTCGTGAGATCAAACCCCACATCAGGCTCAGTGCTCAGTGCAGAGTCTGCTTTAGATTCTCTCCCTCTCCCTTTGCCCCTCCCCCTCTCTAAAATAAACAAAATCTTTTTTAAAAAAGAAAAATTAAATTTAAAAGAACTATTCCATAGCTTCCTATTCCACTTCTCCCAAATAACTTCCTCCAAAACGTTATGGGATTTCTCCTACGAGAGAAATAATTTCATTTCATCATTACAACACAGTATTATTGCATTCACTGAGTTTGCTCTTCCAGGGCCATAAAATTAATCAACAATGAGGACCAGGATTAAAATAAAGCTCTAGTGATAAACACTCTGATACTTTCATCAGTGCCCATATAAGTCCCTTGTTTTGTAATATGTAACTATGCCAACCATCTTTCTGCACTTGATTATAGCCTGAACTCATTCTTATGAGTCTCACAGACAAAATCTCTCCATTTCATTTTCTTTAAGCGTTTTCTGCAGGCTCAAATGCAGTTGGCACAGAGGAAGGAAAGAGCATAACATGTGCAAAGCAAAGCAAGATTTGAGTGTGGGAATGGGGCAAAAGGTAGGGAGGTAGAAGAAGCCTAAAATGGGAGGGTCGTTTGTTTATTCATCAAAAACGCATTGGGCATCTTAAGTGCACTGGGCACTGGGTGCTGGGGGCACATCAGCAGTGAAAGTTGGGAGCATTGCTAAAGGGTTTTTTTCAACACAATGCTAGATAATTTAAACTTTTTCTTCTAGGTATTAGAAACCATAAAATGGTATTAAAGGAAAAATCGATATGATCTCACTTTTTGAAATGACTTGTTATACTGTGGAGCAGAAAAGATTGCATGATTAGAAAATAATAAAGTTACAATTTAAATAGTAAAGGTAAAGGACAAATGAGAAGACCAATCAATGACAGTGGCAGTGGGACTGGAGTTGGGAAATGTCTAAAAGGCACAACAACTAAATTGCCTTATAAAATAATAGAAGTTCAAGAATCTTGGCAAATTTTTTTCTTATTTCCCAACATGAAACTAATAAAATCACTTCTTAATTGTGGGAAACAGAACGCCACAACAACCAATGGTGCATGTTCGCTCAGACTCTGAGATCTCTGAGAAAACTCAAGATTGCAGGGTTGAAAATAACCCGAAAGGATCAGTGTGAAATGCCCTTGGAATGTGTGTGGTCAGTTCTAAAGTACGCAGCAGCAGATGTTTTGTAGATAGGAAGCCAGCTGTAAACAGCACACTGTGCACTCCCCTCTTTGTTCTTTATTCTGTTTTAAAGATTCTTACGTGCTTGACTCATCCTGGGTACATGGAGGAATGTGCCTTATTAAGCCCCTGCTGTAAATCATTATAGATCTATATCGCTGTAGAGGGTATATAAGAGTATGGAAAATAAACCTCGGCACCTCAGGCTGTTAGCTCGGGGTCCCCTGTGCCTCGCTATTCAGTTGTCTCTTTTTCTCAGTCCCTTCGCTGCCCCTGGTCCCCAACTCTCAGAGGTCGACACTTAATCCCATTGAATTAAAAATATTTTTTAAATAAAATTTATAAATAAGCAGTGACTATTATAATTTTGTAATTATTTTAAACTAAAGCAATATGAAGATTATATTAATGGTTCATGGGGGTTTATAGTAATATTTACTTTCATGACTAATAATCTATGACAATAGAACATAAATAAAGCCAAAAGTAAAATTAAGGTGCTGTCATATAAGAGTTATTTGGGGGAGAATTGAGAACATAATCAGTGATACTGATACTCTATCCTGTTTTTAATTATTCTATATAAGCAAATCAAGCCTCTTTTCCTCTTATTTTTCACAAATAATTAATTAGCCATAAAAACAGTCACTGAGACAAATTATCTCTAAATGTCTTCAATAAATTTAACACTAAATAAATTTGTCCATATTGGTTTCAGGAACACCTGAAATGTAATTACCTTGTTTTAGCTAATTAAAGTTGTTTTTTAAGGTTTAAAATATACATGCTAATCCTTTTATCAAACATATGTAAGTTTTTATCTGTTGACTTTTAAACACCAAATAATTCAAGAATAATACATCAGGCAGCTATAAGTATAGATGTTCTAAAAACTTAGGAAATTCTTACAACCAAACATTGCCTTTCTGATTCCACACTGATTTGATGCTTTATGCCAGATCCTTTCATACACATTGTCTTGTTTACTCTCCATAACTATCCCAGGAAGGACAATTTTACAAATGAAGAAACTGAAATTTCCAAAAATAAGCTATGTCCCATGTCACATGATTCATAAATGGTGGAAATAATTTCAAATCTGGTGCTGTTCTATATTGCTAAGACACCATTGCAAATGCTCAATATTGACAGGCATAGTGATACGGTAACAACAAAAATTAAGAAGAAAAGAAATTCCAAATAAAAAATTTAACAAATGGGCACCTGGGTGGCTCGGTCGTTAAGCATCTGCCTTCAGCTCAGGTCATGATCTCGGGGTCCTGGAATTAAGCCCTGCATCGGGCTCCCTGCTCAGCGGGAAGCCTGCTTCTCCCTCTCCCACTCCCCCTGTTTGTGTTCCCTCTCTCACTGTCTCTCTCTTTGTCAAATAAATGAAATCTTTAAAAAAAAAATAAGAAAGAAAAATTTAACAAATTATTCAGAAAGCAGATGATCTTCTCGTTGTGAGAAATACCCCTCTTTCCTGGTATCTAACATGCAGTCACTATGAGGGCCTAAACTGGGTCATTTTTATTGCAAGCTTACTGCCATCTAACTTATTACCATAGCCCTCCAGAAGCACTTAGAACAGGAGCTTCTAGACTATCTTTCAGCCGATAATAGAAATGGTCTCTGGAAAATGTTCCTATGTTGTAGAGACGTCTCAGAGCACACGGCCACTCTCTGGCTCAGTTCCAGGTTCTGGTTTGCAGTTTAAACCACCCTTTATAGAATTAATCATCAATATTGTTAAAATCACAGATGGGGCCCTGTAGGATAGAGGAAGCTAAGTAGAGCAAACAAGTCAAGCTAGAAAAATAGGGGCTGATATTGCTGTCCTTGCATACTCATGGGCAGGGTTTCTTTGAGTAAAATGATATGGAGAACAACTGAATTACCCAATGTCTACTAAAGTTACGTATTTAATAAATAAAATAACAGAAAATAAAGGAAAGGGTTTAAATATCTTTTATTTTCATATTAAAAATAAGGTTGGAAAAGGAAAAATTAAAGCAACTTCCCTTTAGTATCTGTATAAAAGTAAAATAATTCTCGGGATGCCTTAGCGGCCTGGTTAGTTAAGCATCTAACTCTTGATTTCAGCTCAGTCCTGATCTCAGGGTTTGGGGATCAATCCTCACATTGAGCTCCATGAGTCTGCCTGGGATTCTCTCTCTCCCTCTCCTTCTGCCCCTTCTCCCCACCCTCTCTCTCTAAATAAATAAATAAATCTTTTTAAAAAATTTAAAATAAATAAAAGTAAAATAATTTTTTAGTCTATTCACAGCAGGCAAATTTTCCTAAATGACTAACGTAACAAAAAGTGCATTGTAAGTATACTATCATAATAGTAACTTACAGACTATAGGAAAACAATATGACTATTTTTACCAGTATTACATATTTTGATGTTATCAACCAACAGTGAGGGGAATCATTATGAAGAGAGTGAAATGAGCTATAAGACTTCATGTTTAGATATACGGCGAAATAAGCCAGGAAGACTTCCCTTTTCCCCAATGCATTCTTTCCCTCTATCATGTGCAATCCCAACTTGATTTGTTGAGCTAATAGTTTTTAGAAGATTTGAACAGTCAGCCTCAAGTCCTAGACCAGAAAGAAAATGTTGGACAGAAATGACCATAAAACAAGTAGGAAAAGGCATTTTGGGTATTCCCACTTTATTAATTTGACCTATTCATCACAATGATTAAATCTACATTAACTCTAATGTACTCAACAAATGTTATCTACTATTATTATCAAGGACTTTACAAGAGCAAGGCAATAGAGTAAGGACATGCCTTGCCTCCAAAGAATTTAAAAGCAAACTTACATGTATGTATGGCATATAAAACACAAGTATTTAGAAACTAAAGCAGAAAATATTAATGCCCAAAACAGAGATCGGGGTAGTACCAGACCTGCAGTAACTGACTCCCAGAAAGAGCAGATGTCTCCATATCCACAGGACACTATGCTGGATAACATGCCTCTACCTCCTTGAGGATCATGGGAACCAGGCAGCAGTAGAGATTGTGGTGAATGAGCTTTCTCAGATATGAAGCACCCAACTGAAAATCACCAACTTTGTGAGGAAAAAAAATCCCACAGTGAGAAATATGCTCTACACTTTAAAAAAATATATATTACATGTAAAATTAATCATGAAACAAATAATACATTTAGAGTAATTAAAATTAATACATTTATAAGGTATGAGAAAAATGATAAGGGACATGGAAAATACATCAACAAGATGCAATGTATATCTAGAATGAGCAGCAGGCATAATGGAAAAGGGAAAAATATTACATGTAGAGCAAAATTTATACAGCTGGCAAAAAAAATAAATTTTCATCCTGAAAAGACTTTCAGAGTTATACTCAAGATGAATAGTAAGAAATCCAACCCTAGAAATTTTACAATAAAATACCTGAACATCATGAATGAAGAATTAATTTAAAATTTCAGAAAGAAAGTTTAAAGAATCACCTAAATAATTAAAATCATATTGGCACTGAATTTCTCACTAGTAACACTAGATGTTTAAAAAAAGCAGTAATAAAACAGATTTAAAATTAATCTGCTTATTACCACAGTATGCCAGTAATTCTAAACAATGTCAGTGATAATCACTCCTTTCCTCAGAAAACTTCCGTTGGTCTAAGTTCTAAATAATTGCCCAGATGACTGGGGATTCTTCGAATTACCTTTTATGCAGAATACAATAATGCAAATTCTACATAAAAGTAAATTCAAAGAATCCCCAGTCATCCAGTCAGCCCCCGATATATGTGGACACAGCTACCCACTCTCATTTTGAGAGTAAATTCATAATGTGTTTGAATCATTCAAGCTCTCTTTGAGTGCTCTTTCCAACCACTGTGGAGCTATATATTCCTGAGTGAAACAGATTAGATAAAAATGGTGACATCCCAGTGATGAAAAGGATGAAGAAGAAGCATGGGATTTATTTCAGCTCTGTCACTCCATGGGATTACTTGAAGTTTCCTTCTGTGTTTGAAATTTCTGAAACCTATAGCACAATGGGCTTTTTTATGAATCTCTTCCAAACATATTTATGATTTTTTCTAGTTTTATATTTATCCCTTTGTGTGACAGAATTTTAAATTAAAATGAATAAAAAGTGTTCTGTTATTGTGAGCAAAGATAGATTGATGAATCTGCTATCACAGTCTATAAGACTGCATAAAGAAAATAAAGTTTAACAAAGCAATTAACAAATTTGCCAAAGTTAAGTTTTAATAACAAAAACTGTAAAGTTATGTATTCATTACTGTAACAGATCAATATATTGGTGTGTTAGTCTGCTCAGGCTGCTCAGACTGCCATAACAAAATACCACGGATGGGATGACTTAAGCAACAGAAATTTATTTTCTCACAGTTTGGGAAAGTGGAGAGAAATCAAGGGTCTGGCTGATTCAGTTTTTTGATTCTCTTCCCGGCTTGCAGATGGCTACCTTCTAACTGTCTTCACAAGGCCTTTCTCCGTGTGTGCACAGAAAAGGAGAGAACGTAAGCTCTCCAACGTCTCTTCTTATAAGAACACTAACCCTATCAGATCAAGGCCCCACCTTATGACTTCATTTAATCTTAATTGCTTCCATATTCCAAATATAGCCACACTGGTGGTTAGGATTTCAACATATGAATTTGGGAGAGGAGAGGTAACATAAATATTCAGTCCATAACAATCAGTGTATACAACAGACCACCGAGTTTTCTTTGTAAAAACCACATTAATGTAATTTAAAAACATCAGTCCATTATTTTTTTCATTTGTATACTGTAATATTTATTTTAGTTACTTATTATTCTTTTTCATTGGTATAATTACATATACAAAATCCATGAATAGAAAATTTTCATGGTCTCCTTTTTTTCTAACCATTTTTTTGTTTCATTTCCTATTACTGGAAGTCATTTTTTCATATAAATAAGCTGCTCCAAGAAACAAATATTACTAGGTATGCAACTTATTGTTTTTATTATCATAATCTTCATAATCAGCTTTGTAAGGCAGAGATCATACCTTAAAATTCTAGGAAGGATTTGTGACTCAGAGAAAATTAGAGAGCTTCTCTGGAACTCAGGTTTCTACTGTATAAAATGTGTGTGCTTTGCAGGTGGAAGGAGAGACAGAGAGTAGGTAGAAAATACTTTGCTAAAGTGTGTTCTTTGAAAGATTGATCTATGTGTTCTATGGTCAAATAAGTTTGCGAAGTGCTGGTTTCTTTATAGTACAATTCTCAGAGCACCCCTCACCACCACAGCACTCTCAGTCCCCCTCACCCTACAGTCCTTTTTCCTATAGCACATATAGCCTTCCTTATACTATATAATTTACTTTTTATTAGGCTTAGGTTTATTATTTATCTCTATCTTTAAACTAGAGTCTGTAAACTAGATAGAGTTTAAACTTCAGAATGTAGACTAGAATGTAAACTTCGGAAGTTAAAGAACTGTCTCTGCTTTACTTTTTGATATATCTCAAGCACTTAGAATAATTCTTGGCACATAGTATATATTCAATAAATACTAGCTGAATGAATGAATATATGAAGGAATGAAACATTAATGTGCTCCTGTGCAAAAGAATTCTAAAAAGGCAACGTAATGTACAAAAACGTCTTAAATGTATTTGGCCTTAGCAAATGTTAGTCATAGAGTTTCCCACAAGACTAATGTGCTATTTTGAATAAAGGGTAAAGAAGACTTCTATGATCTCAAAGAGATATCCAGAGACCAAATCATTCAGAACCTTGTCATAAAGATCCTCAATTTTACTGTAACCACTGAAGGACTTTAAGCAAGGGAGTGACATGATCTGATATATAGATTAATAAAAGTTACTCTGACTACGATGTGGGCAGGAGCCAAGAGGAGGAGCAGAAATAGTAGTTAAGAAGCTACAAGATATTATTGTGGCTTACACTAAAGTGGTAGTAAAGATGGGAAGAAGTAGACCCATTTAAAATATACTTTGAACACACTTATGGATTCTGAGGAGAGTTGAGAAAAAAATGGAGAAATTATGGATGATGTCTAGGTTTAGGGCTTGCCTAATTGAGTGGATACTGGTATTACTTATTGGGACGGGAAAGATGACAAAGAGGTGAGGAGTAGGGAACCATCAAGAGTTCCGGTTTGAAAATTTTAAGTTTGAGATGCCTATTAAGCATTCAAATAAACACGCCCAGTAACTAGCTGAATATATAAATCTGGAGCTCAGAGTGGGGATAGAAAGAAATATATTTTCAAGGTTATTAACATTTAATCACTGTGACTAAATGAAATCACCTAGCTAGAAGATGTGGATAATGATGATTTCAGGCAGAGGAAAAGGACCAGCACAAGAAAACTAAAAAAGAAGAACTAGCCTACAGAGTCAAGTTTGAAGGAACGAGTGGTGAATTGTATTGAAAGCCACTGAGGGGTAGAGCAAGATGAGTACAGAAGGGTTCAGTGGATTTATTGCTGTCCTTGGAAAAACAAAAAGGAAGGAAGAAAGGAAAAGGGAGGGAGGGGGATGTTTCCATGAAGTGGAAGAGATGGAAGCCAGACTGGAGTGGGTTGATTAAGAAATAGTAAGTGAAAAATGGAGAGCAAGTTAAGACAACAATCTTAGGAGAAATGGAGTAAAATTTTAGGGGAATATGCAATCGAGGAATAGTTTTTCTTTTAATGACATAAAAGCTTATCAAATAAAGGTGGAAATAATCCAACAGGAAGAAACTTGTGATACAATTACCTCGAATGAAAAGGTCTTGAAAAATTGAGAGAAGTTGTGATCTGAAGCACAAGAGGTAATATTGGCTATTGATAGGCTTTAAAGGAATTAAAGAATATGATACATATTGACTTACGAAAATAGGGTTACAGCACGGCAATATGAAGATGAAAGCACTTCTGTGTAATTGTTTCTATTTTCTCTCTGAAGTATGAGCAGTCATTTGGCTGAAAGCTGCAGTGGCGGCAGAGATGTTGCACAGGTTTTAAGGCAAAAAAGAGGGTTGGAAAATAGACGGGGGCCAGAATGTGAATGAAATCATAAAGCAGATAATACAGAATCAAAAGATATAGAAGCAAAGGAATGCAACTATTAATATGTTTTAGAAAGATACCTATGGCAATGGGGATGATGGAATTGGGACCAGTTATGACACAAGAATTCATGATTGAAAAGGGCCCCAAACTAGGACACTGGTAGAAAAGATTTTTTTTTTTTGAGGTGGCGGTGGGGGTACAGGGAGGCAGGTTGGAGAGCTAGGAAATAGAATAGTTGGGAAATGAGTATGTGGTTAGGGGATGGTGTTTATCTATCTCATCCACTAGAATGCAAATTCTTCAAGGGCAGGGACTTTATCTACTTGTTCATTATTTTGTCCCAGTTTCAAAGATATTCTCAAGAAATATTTGTGGAATGAATACGTACACAAGTAGTAGGCTTCTGACAAATGTTTGTTTCATTAAATTTCCCAAGGTTCAAGATACTTTTTCTATGAATAACAAAATCATATTTTTGTTTTTTTGTGGTCCTTTTCAGTCCACTGCAATGTTTTCTGATGATCCTACTCATTTTTTAATACTCTTTCACTTTTCAATCCAGATTTTTTACTCTTACTTCTAAAGAATTATTCGTGACAATAATAATCTGAGACAAATCATAATAACATAAGAAAATGAAATATAACAAAACACAAAATTCTACTATATTAAGTTATATATTATTTATTTGTAAGTTCGTCTCCTCCCACTAGAAATAAACACTATGAGGACAGATACTCTTTTTTTTGTTATGTTGATTTCTTTTCACTGATATATCCCCTAGTTCCCAGAAGGGTGGCGGACACATAGTAGTTTAAATTAATGAATTTGCTACAGAAAATGAGGAGAAAAGTAAAGCTAAATAGAATTATAGAGATTTATTATCTTAAAAATGGGTTGTGATAATATTAAACAAGAACGAAGGAAACAGTTTTGGGGGAAAATAATGAGTAGGTTTGAGGATACACATCTGAGATCAATGTATATCCCATTAGGATATGCTTAAAAAATTAAAAGTACCTGAATAAATTACTTCTAAACGAGGCTATCTAACTCTTCCTAAGCCCATAAGCATGGTGCAATGCATTTAATACCCTTCAAGCTAGGCACATTGGGTTTAGTACATTTTTAAAAGAAAAGAGGGGTAAATCACCCCTCTATTCTTCCCTCCCTGATTCCAAGATAAGAGATGATCACAACTCTCTGAGCATTCTTCCTTGGGATGGAGATGACCAGACATGTTTATAATATTAATGCCCTCTTTTGGACCCTAAGTTACTCTTCTTGGGCCCCCATCTGTTTCTCCTAGAGGAAATGACCAAGTGCAAGCTAGGTCTCAAGCACATTGGTGCTGTGTACTGTAGCAGTCCCAGCCCTGACAAAGCTAAGCATCTTCTACTGCTCCACCACATTCATGACTTGTGTCCTGACCCACTGAAGCCATTTCCAGAGTAGTCCATCAATAGCCCTCTGCTGCAGCAGAAGTAGGAGCTTAGCTCTCATTGGCTTATTTCATCAAAATCCTACTAATAAAAGTAGCAAAGAATTATAACTGTTCCTATACTTTGCCTTATTAAGGAGCAGAATTCAATGTAACAGTTGTTGTTTTGACAATAAAGCATTCTCCTAACCATCTCATACTGATCAATACAAAGTTTTCTCTAATTCATTGTACATCAAAGTTAAATCTAATCATGGTCAGTGAGAATTCATACCCTTTTTCAAGGAGAGATTATTGTAACACCACTTTGAAGAAAATTCCTTCTGCAGGTTTTCAGTTTATATCCTTTTCTCCTAATCTTTCCCAAATAATCAAAAAATAACAAAGCAAATAATTCTATAGCCCTTACAGTGTTCCAGGCACAATTCTAATCTTTTTACAGATACTGAATTATATAAACCTCATAACAATATTGTTGGTAGGTACTATCATTATCCTCACTTTACAATATGAAGCTGAAGTTCAGAAAAATTGACTAACGTTCCCAAGATGGATAATACCAGTGGTGGTACTCAAATTCTAACCTGGTAATTGTGGCTCCTAATATAGTAATTATGCAAATGTAACATATTTTGAATTTTAAAAGTGAGAAAAATTGTAAATAAAATATTTTCCAAGAAAAATCTGTGTACAGGTACCAAAGAATAGAATAATTTTTAAATGACCAATATAGAGATTTGGAAAATATTTTTTCATTGCTTAAATATTATAGATCTATATTACAGTCACGACTCTGAGTTGTCTGTAAGGATAGCACTTACTAAGGAAATTAAAATCTGTATCCTAGAATATTCAAGTTCCTTTCTTAAACTTTCCCTGAGAAAACATAAACAACCTGTGTTGGAGTTTGAGCACATAAATATAAGAAACCCACTTTACAGTGGCTAACTGAACATAATAATAAAAAAAGAAAGAAAGAAAGAAACCCACTAAAATTTTCCATATACTCTACTGCATACCTTTCTTAAGCATTCAGAAGATAATTAAAAATACATTAATGTATATGTGGAAGTATAAATCATAATAGATATATCAGCTGGTTTAATCCAATACATTTATTTCAGACATGATCCTATGTACAATTGAAATTTCAGTGATCTGATTCATATATACAATGGGAAAGCAAAATAGAAATTCTTTTTTGTTTTGTTGATAGTTTTCTTTTATAGTTTGTCTTTAAAACACAGAATTTCTATTTCATTTCTCTAGATGTCTCCTGAGGCAAGGGAAACAAAAATAAAAAGAAACTATTGGAGCTACATCAAAATAAAAAGCCTCTGCACAGCAAAGGAAACAATCAACAAAAACTAAATGGCAACCTACAGAATGGGAGAAGATATTTGCAAATGATACATCCAATAAGAGGTTAATATCCAAAATACATAAAGAACTTATACAACTCAAACCAAAAAAATAAACAGTCCAATTAAAAAGTGGGCAGAGGACCTGAATAAACATTTTTCCAAAGAAGATATACAGATGGCCAACAGATACGTGAAAAGATGCTCAACATCACTAATCATCGGGGAAATGCAAATCAAACCACAATGAGATATCACCTAATACTTGTCAAAATGGCTAAATCAAAAGACAAGAAATAACAAGTGTTGACAAGAATGTGAAGAAAATGGAACCCTCATGGCTTGTTTGTGGGAATGTAAGTCAGTGCAACCACTATGGAAAACAGTATGGAGGTTTCTCAAAATATTTAAAATAAAAATACCATATGATCTAATAATTCCACCACTGGGTATTTACCCAAAGAAAATTAAAGTACTAATTCAAAAAGATATATGCACACCCATGTTTACTGCAGCATTATTTACGATAGCCAAGATATTGAAGCAACCCAAGTGTCTACTGATAAATAAATGGATAAAGAGAAAGTGATATGTATATACAATGGAATATTACTCAGCCATAAAAAAGAATGTATCTTGCCATTTGCAACAACATGGATGGACCTAGAGGGTATTATGCTAAGTGAAATAAGTCAGACAGAGAAAGACAAATGCTATATGATTTCATTATACCTGGCATCTAAAAAACAAAACAAACAAATAAAAAAGCAGAAACAGACCCATAAACACAGAGAACAAACTGATGGTTGCCAGAGGAGTAGGGGGTGGAGGGATGAGCAAATGGGTGAAGGAGAGTAGAAGGTACAGGCTTCCAGTGACACAATGAACAAGTTATGAGGATAAAAGATATAGCATAGGGAGTATAGTTGGTAATATTATAATAGCACTGTCTGGTGACAGATGGTAGCTGCACTCATGGTGAGCATGGCATAATGTACAGAGCTGTCAAATCACTATGGTGCATACTTGAAACTAATATAACATTGTGGGTCAACTATACTTCAATTATAAGTAAGGAAGGAAAGAAGGAAGGGAGGGAGGGAGGGAAGAAGAGAGGGAGAGAGAGAAAAAAAGAAAGAAAAGCAATGAAGTCAAACAAAGAAGTTGTTTTACTAAATAAAAAATAAATGGAGGCCTTTAGGGCGCTTGGGTGGCTCAGTTGGTAAAGTGTCTGACTCAATTTCAGCTCAGGTCATGATCTCAGGGTCTTCCCACATCAAGTCCCACATTAGGCTCCACATGCTCATCAGGGAATCTGCTTGAGATCCTCTCTCTCCCTCTGCCCCTTCCCCCCAAACTCTCTCTCTCTCTCCAATAAATAAATAAATCTTAAAAAAAAAAAAGAAACTGAGGCCTTCAAAAAAGAAGCAGCACACTCTTTACTTGATCATCCCCTTCCCATATATACTAGGTATTGTCTGAACATATATAAATTGCTTGTTTAGAACCTGGAAAGAATTTAGAACAGAAACTAAGTGGCTAAGGGAACAGGAATTCTGTACTTTAGATTCTGGGTATCAGAAGTAATCTCTTGCAATCCTACATATTGATTATAGAATACTTCCTACATAATGACCAGAGGAGATGGAATTTTTCCAGCTCCAAGCCACTGGTGCTAGCTCTAGGATCTTGAGGTAGAATAGTATGACATTAAGGAGCAGACATCAGAACAAGTCAAATAGAATCTTGGAGGAAGGCAGATCCAGGATGAGGTTGAAGAGGATGGTGCTAAGTAAAAACGAAAAATAAAATGGGGAGGAGAAGTTAAAGAAGAGTTTGGGAAGGATAGGACTTATCTTCTCTTTTTCCTTTTCTTTTTTTTTCTCTCCCTATCACTCTAAAATAGTTTGAGTTGGACAGGAGTGTAAATGTGGGTGGTTTCAAGGGAGAAAAAGAGGAATGAACAGTTAGCAAATGGTATTTTCCTACTTTTCTCCTCATTTTTAGCTTTGCTTCATTCATAAAAAAATACAAAACAAAACAAGACAAACTATAGATTTTACACAAGATAAAAGATACTTTAAAGTTTTACCCAGAGCAAATAAAAAAAAAAGGAAATTAATACAAAAGATTAGCAAGGTAAATGTTACAAAGAACTACAAAATTATATCCAAAGTGTGCAATGCCTGACATTACAGTTCTGGGTTCTCCTGTGACATTTGAAAATATTAAACATTTTTAACAGTGTGTATGATAACATTTGCCAACTTATAATCTAGCTTAAACACTTTTTAATAGTCCAAACACCTGAGAAAGCAACTCTGTACCTTAATGATATCATCAATGGTAATTTGGAAACACTAGAATTTCAAATACATTCATAGTATTAAAAAATTTTGAAATTTACATATTATTTCTGTATTGAGACTGTACTAAAGCTGTTTACTTAGCATTACCTAATTTAGACTATTTAGCATTACCCTCTTATATAGAATATAAAATTTACTTGTTGCTCAGCCCAAAAATGCTTCTAAGGAAATAAAGTACCATGAATCCATCTGAGTGAAATGTTTATTCTTCATTTAAATATAGGCTGAAAATAATGCATAGGAGCAGATGAATCATCCAGATCAACTTCAAGTATAAATAAAGAAGGTCACATGAGATTCCATGTGATTTAGGGTCATAGTAGTTCACATCCACAAAAGCATTCCTTGGTCCCCTAGGAGGGCCTACAGGATGGAAACAAGAATTCTGGAAGGTGAAGGACCTCCCAACCTTCTCCAGAGGGCATCACTGAGGATCTGCCTGATGGATCAGTTCCTCCCTGTTCCTCAGGCAGGCTTGATGCAGGAATGGAAGTACAGTAACAACCTCAGCCCCATCAACCTAATATGACTGTCATTGTGCCAGACATGAGTCCTCACAGGTTGTTTTCAGGCTGCAAATTCCCCCTGAATTTTCTTCTTCCTCCATCCTAAAAATCTATTGGCCCCATCTTTGAAATTTTTTCTGTCTTGGTTTCTCTACCTACTGTAAGTAATGATAATAACAATAACAATATAGCTAATATTCATTGAGTGTCAACCAAATGCCAGGCATTTTTTGTTTCACTTAAAATTTATTATCCATTAAATTCTCAAAACGACCCTATGAAGTAAGTGCCATTATTATCCCTATCTCATAGATGAGGACATTGAGGCACAAAAAAGTTAAGTAAGTTGCCTGAAGTCACACAGTTAGGAAATAGTATAACTGAGATTTGAACCCAGGTAACCTGGCCCCAGGGTTCATGCTCCTAGCCATTAGACTAATGCCTCCTTAAGAATGGTCTCTTGGATAAAAAACTTTTGCACAACAAAAGAAACAGTCAACAAAACCAAAAGACAACCAACAGAATGGGAGAAGATATTTGCAAATGACATATCAGATAAAGGGCTAGTACCCAAAATCGATAAAGAACTTATCAAACTCAACACCCAAAAAACAAAGATCCAATCAAGAAATGGGCAGAAGACATGAACAGACATTTTTCCAAAGAAGACATCCAAATGACCAATAGACACATGAAAAAGTGTTCAACATCATTCGGCATCAGGGAAATCCAAATCAAAATCTCAATGAGATGTCACCTCACACCAGTCACAATGGCGAAAATTAACAAGTCAGGAAACGACAGATGTTGGCGGGGATGCGGAGAAAGGGGAACCCTCCTACACTGTTGGTGGGAATGCAAGCTGGTGCAGCCACTCTGGAAAACAGTATGGAGTTTCCTCAAAAAGTTGAAAATAGAGCTACCATATGATCCAGCAATTGCATTACTGGGTATTTACCCCAAAGATACAAATGTAGGGATCCAAAGGGGTACATGAACCCCAATATTTATAGCAGCAATGTCCACAATAGCCAAACCGTGGAAAGAGCCAAGATGTCCATCGACAGATGAATGGATAAAGATGTGGTATACATATACAATGGCATATTATGCAGCCATCAAAAGGAATGAAATCTTGCCATTTGCAACGATGTGGATAGAACTGGAGGGTGTTATGCTGAGTGAAATAAGTCAATCAGAGAAAGACATGTATCATATGACCTCACTGATATGAAGAATTCTTAATCGCAGGAAACAAACTGAGGGTTGCTGGAGTGGTGGGGGGTGGGAGGGATGGGGTGGCTGGGTGATAGACATTCAGGAGTGTAAGTGCTATGGTGAGTGCTGTGAATTGTGCAAGACTGTTGAATCACAGACCTGTACCTCTGAAACAAATAATACATTATATGTTAAAAAAAAAAAAAGAAGAAGATAGCAGGAGGGGAAGAATGAAGGGGGGGAAATTGGAGGGGGAGACAAACCATGAGGGACGATGGACTCTGAAAAACAAACTGAGGGTTCTAGAGGGGAGGGGGATGGGAGGATGGGTTAGCCTGGTGATGGGTATTAAAGAGGGCACGTTCTGCATGGAGCACTGGGTGTTATATACAAACAATGAATCATGGAACACTACATCAAAAACTAATTATGTAATGTATGGTGATTAACATAACATAGTAAAAAAATAAAAAAGAATGGCCTCTTGGGAAGATGGCAGAGTAGGAGGACCCTGAGCTCACCCCAACCCACAATTTCAGCTAGATATCCTCCACATCCAAGTCAACAAACCAGAGAGTGATCCGAAGACTGGAAGAAAAATTCCACAACTAAATATAGAAATGAATATTTCTGTAAAAACTCAGTTAAGGAACACACCAAAAAAGGATATAGAATATAATCATATACCTAAAACACGGAGAGGAGAGGAAAAGAATGGGTTCAAACTTGAACTACCATCAACTTAATGTAGACTGTTATATGCTGAAGAGTTTAAATACAAATCTAATGATAACCATATATCAAAAACCACTAATAAAAATACAAAGAATAAACAGAAAGAAATCCAAATATATCACTAAATAAAATCAGCAAAACATGAAAGAGAGAGACAAGAAAGGATCAGAGAAAATCTTCAGAAACAACCACAAAACAAGTAATAAAATGGCAATAAATACATATCTATCAATAATTACTTTGAGTGTAAATGGAGTAAATGCTCCAATCAAGACATAGGGTGACATAATGGATAAAAATCAAGATCCATCTATATGTTGCCTACACAAGACTCATTTTGGACCTAAAAGTACCTACAGATTAAAAGTGAGGAGATAGAGGAACATCTATCATGCAAATGGATGTCAAAAGAAAGCTGGAATGGCAACACTCATTTCAGACAAAATAGACTTTTTTTTAAGATTTTATGTATTCATTTGAGAGAGACAGAGACAGAGAGAGCACAGGGGGAGAGGGAAGGGAGAGAGAGAAGCAGATGCCCTACTGAGCTAAGAGCCCAACATGGGGCTCGATCCCAGGACCTGGAGATCATGACCTGAGCCAAAGGCAGACACTTAACAATCTGAGCCACCCAGGTGCCCCCAAAATAGACTTTATTTTTTTTAAAGTTTTTTTTTTATTTATTTATTTGAGAGAGAGAGCGCGCACATGAGAGGAGAGAGGGGTAGAGGGAGAAGCAGACTCCCTGCTGAGCAGGGAGCCCGATGCGGGACTCGATCCTGGAACTCCAGGATCATGACCTGAGCCGAAGGCAGTCGCTTAACCAACTGAGCCACCCAGGCGCCCCCCAAAATAGACTTTAAAATAAAGACTGTAACAAGAGACAAAGAAGGACTCTATATACTCATAAAGGGAACAGTCCAACAAGAAGATATAATAATTGTAAATATTTATGCACACAACACAGGAGCACCCAAATAAATGAAAAGTTTAATAACAAACATAAAGAAACTAATTGATAATAATACAATAATAGGGCCAACGCCCCGGCGGAGAAGCTGAGATCATCATCGAATTTGAAATATTTAAAGTGGATACAAAACTGTTTCAGCAATGCAGACAATTAAGTGTGTTGTTGTGGGCGATGGTGCCATTGGTAAAACATGTCTTCTGATATCCTACACAACAAACAAATTTCCATCTGAGTATGTACCAACTGTTTTTGACAACTATGTAGTCACAGTTATGATTGGTGGAGAGCCATATACTCTTGGACTTTTTGATACTGCAGGGCAAGAGGATTATGACAGATTACGACCGCTGAGTTATCCACAAACAGATGTATTTCTAGTCTGTTTTTCAGTGGTCTCTCCATCCTCATTTGAAAATGTGAAGGAAAAGTGGGTGCCTGAAATAACTCACTATTGTCCAAAGACTCCTTTTTGCTTGTTGGGACCCAAATTGATCTCCGAGATGACCCCTCTATGATTGAGAAACTTGCCAAGAACAAACAGAAGCCTATCACTCCAGAGACTGCTGAAAAGCTGGCCCGTGACCTGAAGGCAGTCAAGTATGTGGAGTGTTCTGCACTCACACAGAAAGGCCTAAAGAATGTATTTGACGAAGAAATACTGGCTGCCCTGGAGCCTTCCGAACCGAAGAAGAGCCGCAGGCGTGTGCTGCTATGAACATCTCTCCAGAGCCCTTTCCGCACAGCTGGAGTCAGCATCGTACTAAAAGCAATATTAAATCAAACTAAAAAAAAATAATAATAATAATAATACAATAATAGTAGTTTAACAACACCCTACTTATAGCAATGGACAGATCATCTAAACAGAAAATCAACAAAGAAACAATAGCTTTGAATGACACCCTGGAACAATGGATTTAACAGACATATTCAGAAAATTCCATCCTAAAACAGCAGACTACACATTCCTTTCAAGTGCAAATGGAACATTCTCTAGGATAGATCACGTATTAGGCCACAAAATGAGCCTCAACAAATTCAAGATCAAAGTCATACCATGTACATTTTCTGACCACAAGGCTATGAAACTAGAAGTCAACCATATGAAAAAAATCTGGAAAGACCACAAATACATGGAGGTTAAATAACATGCTACTAAACAATGAATGGGTCAATCAGGAAATAAAAGAAGAAATAAAAAAAGCACATGGAAACAAATGAAAATGAAAACACAGTGGTCTAAAACCTTTGGAACGCAGCAAAAGCAGTTTTAAGAGGGAAGTTTATAGCAACACAAGCCGACCCCAAGAAGCAAGAAAAATCTCAAATAAACAACTTAATCTTGCACCTAAAGGACTAGAAAAAGAACAAACAAAACCTAAAACCAGCAGACAGAAGGAAATAATAAACATTAGAGCAGAAATCAATGATATAGAAACTACAAAAACAATAGATTGATAAAACCAGGAACTGGTTCTTTGAAAAAAAAATCAGTAAAATTGGTAAATCTCTAGTCAGATTATCAAGAAAAAAAGAGAAAGGACGCAAATTAATAAAATTACACGTGAGAAAGGAGAAATAACAACCAACACCATAGAGAGCCAAACAATCATAAGAGAATATTCTGAAAAACTACATGCCAAGAAATAGGACAACCAAGAAGAAAGATAAATTCCTAGGAACATATAAACTACCAAAACTGAAACAGGAAGAAATAGAAAACTTGAACAGATGAATAAACCAGCAAGGAAATTGAGTCAGGAATCAAAAACCTCCCAACAAACAAAAGTCCAGAACCAGATGGCTTTACAGGTGAATTCTACCAAACATTTAAAGAAGAGGAGTTAATAACTATTCTTCTCAAACTATTCCAAAAAATAGAAAATGAAAGAAAACTTCCAAATTCATTCTATGAGGCCAGCATTACCCTGATACCAAAACCAGATAAAGAAAGAGAAACCACTACAAAACCACTAAAAAAAAAGAGAGAACTACTGGCCAATATGCCTGATGAACATAGATGCAAAAATTTTCAACAAAATACTAGCAAACCGAATTTAACAGTACATTAAAAAAATCACTCACCATGATCAAGTGGGATTTATTTCTGGGATGCAAGGGTAGTTCATGGCACCAAGCTGTAGTAATCAAAACAGGATGGTAATGACACAAAAATAGACACACAGATCAATAGAACAAAATAGAAAATCTAGAAACAAGCCCACAATTATAGGATCAATTAATCTTCAACAAAGGAGACAGGAATATACAAGAGGAAAAAGACAGTCTCGTTCATAAATGGTGTTGGGAAAACTGGACAGCAACATGCAAAACAAACCATGAAAGACTCTGGACTCTGGGTCCCAAACTGAGGGTTACAGAAGGGAGGGGGTTGGGGGATGGGGTAATCGGGTGATGAGTATTAAGGAGGGCACGTGTGTTGATGAGCACTGGGTGTTATATGTAACTAATGAATCGCTGAACACTGCATCAAAAACTATGATGTACTATATGTTGGCTAATTGAACATAATTAAAAAAATAATAAAAAAGAATGAAACTGGACCACTTTCTTACACCATACACAAAAATAAATTCAAAATGGATTTAAGACCTAAATGGGAGACACGAACCATAAAAATCCTAGAAGAGAACAGAGGCAGTAACTTCTCTGCTATCAGCCATAGCACTTCTTTCTAGATCTGTCTCCTGAGGCAGGGGAAACAAAAGTAAAAATAAACTATTGGGACTACATAAAAATAAAAAGCTTTTGCACAGCAAAGGAAACAATCAACAAAACTAAAGGGCAACCTACATAACGGGAGAAGATATTTGCAAATGACATATCCAATAGGGGTTAGTATCCAAAATACACAAAGAACTTAGACAACTTATGCCCCAAAACCAAATAATCCAATTAAAAAATGGGAAAAAGACATTTCTCCAGAGAAGACATATAGAAGGCCAATAGACACATGAAAATATACTATACATCACTCATCATTGGGGAAATGCAAATCAAAACTACAGTGAGATATCACCTCACACCTATCAAAAAAAAAAAAAGGCTAAAATCAACAACACAAAACACGACAGGTGTTGGTGAGGATGCAGAGAAAAAGAAACCCTCCTACACTGTTGGTGGGAATGCAAACTGGTGCGGCCACTCTGGAAAACAGTATGGAGGTTCCTCAAAAAGTTAAAAACAGAACTACCCTAGGATCCAGCAATTGTACTCCTGGGTATTTACTCAAAGAATACAAAAACAATAATTCAAAGGGATACATGCACCCCTATGTTTTATAGCAGCATTATTGACAATAGCTAAATTATGGAAGCAGCCCAAATGTCCATCAATTGATGAATGGATAAAGAAGATGTGGTGTATATACAATTTACTCAGCCATAAAAGATTTAAAAAGAAAGAAATCTTGCCACTTGCAATGACATGGACGGAGCTAGAGAGTATATCGCTAAGTGAAATAAGTCAGTCAGAGAAAGATAAATACCATGATTTCACTCATATGTGGAATTTAAGAAACAAAACAAGCAAGCAAAGGGAAAGAAAATAAGAGAGAGACAAATCAAGAAACACTCTTAATTATAGAGAACAAACTGATGGCTACCAGAGGGGAGGTCAGTGGGGGATGGGTTAAATAGGTGGTGAGCACAGGGTGATATATGCAAGTATTGAATCACTATATTGGACACCTGACAATATAACACTGTAATATAATAACACTAATATAACACTGTATGTTAACTCACTGGAATCAAAATTAAAACTTTAAAAATTTAAAAAAAGAAAGAATGGCCTCTTCCTTGAATTCTTGCCTATTTAGGTGTCTGAAGACATATTTCTTCTTGACAGCTGTCATTCCTAGAATACGGAGGGATACCCTATATGCAGTTCCTATCCTGGTTGTCAGAGGCTAGAGTTCTGCTGTGAGTATAACATTGGCTCAAAACTTTAATTCTATGGCCCACTTGACTTGGGCATGGGCTATGCTGCACTTTTTTTATGACTAGAACCAGCATATTAACTTTCTTGCTTAGAGATAAGTGTCCACACTTTATTCAAAATAGAACAGGTTTTTGGGTGTCCAGATAAAACACCTTTTTCACAAAAGTCTAAACTGGAAATGCCATACTTTGTCAAACATTTCAATGGACTAAAGAATCAAAGCATGTGTACATTTAACAAAAAAATAGCATTTTGTACATCAGTAATATGTGTAAATATCCTTTATGTCTACAATGGGAACTGATGGAGTTGAGAGAGAAGTGATGAACTTGTTAGGAAGATATCCCGCATTCATTCATTGATTCATTTAATCAACAAAATACTTTTTGAGTACTTCAATAGCCAGTGTTAGGTGCTATGGATTATTAATGGGAAGAGGGTGGAAAAGTGTAAGGGAACCATACTGGAAAGGAAAAGGTTGAGAAACCTAGCCTAGACTCCTAAACCTCCATGAGTCCCAATCTTTTACAGAGGAAGTATATATTTGAGGCTACTGATGAATTGTTTGCTTCACAGTATTTATGTGACAATAAAAGCTTCTGAAACAACTGGATCTCTATTCTGAATGACCTGGTATGTTTTCTTGCACAACTCAGAATCTAGCTTTCTGAAACTCTGTTTATGTTTGGCTTAAAGTATTTTCAGTACTCCAGAGTATCCAAAAATGTTTATACAAGTAAGAATTTAAAATGGGAACAGACACTAATGTTTGCTGAACACTTTGCAGCAAAAGTACATAATGCAACCACCAAAAGGTCATATCAATTACAAATTAAAATAATTATAAATCAAAAACTCAGATTCATAGATAGTTAAAACAATCATCATAAACAATGAATTAGAAAGCATAATGAGTGCAATAACCCTGCTCTATATTAAAATATGATGAAATTCATACTATGAAAAATTGGAGAACTGAAGCTAAAAGACTGGAAAAAGTAAAGAAAGTTTACAAGAAAGCTATAAAATTTTAATAGGCTGGGAAATCTTATGCCTTGGAAAATATTATATGAAGTGAAAATGTTGAACCTGAAGAACCAAAGGTTGAAAAATAATGTATTGCATTTTAAAATATGCAGAATTTTTTAAAACAAGTGATAGCAACAACCATTTCCTAATTCTCTAAATGACAGACTCAGCAAATTTATCAGTGCATCAGCAAAAGGTCATTCTCATCTTATCATCATTGTAGAATATAAGGAGTGTTTGGTATATGCCAGCACTGCAATAAATGCTTTACATATTTCACCTCATTTAAGCTAAAACAACCCTAGGTTTTAATAATCCCCTTTGAGAGATTAAAAAACCGAGATGCATGAGTATTGTACAACTTGCCCAAGGTCACCCATTTGGCAAGGGAGGAGCTAAAATAGAATATTTCACTCCAAAGCCAATGCAAACACGGAGATTATTCTAAGAGTGAAGAAATTGAAATGTTTAACTCTAGTTCTCTGGTTCTGTCCCTCACCATCCATGGTAGCTTAATAAATCACTTAAAGGAGGATTTATTTTCTTCATCTATAAAATGATCAATTAAAGTACTAACATCAAAATTTCTTCCCACCCCACAGTTTGGAGGCTCTGAGACTTAGATAGTCCAGTTGACATCTACTTGGACATTGAGAACGTGTAAAAGACTATGTGATATTACAAGAAACTCGAAATTATTGATTGTTGTCTCTGTCTTCAGAAGTCTACATTGTGTTTAGAGTGATGGCAAGTATGTGAAAAGCTGCACAAAATTTACATAACTGTTTGAGATGGCAAATGCACCATGGAGAAAATAACTTCTATAGGAGTTCAGAGTAGAGGAGGGTGTAGCTCAACAAAGAAGACATTAAGATAAAGATAGGATATGAGCAAGGTAATTAAAAATGACACCTTGGATCTACAAACACAGGAGCAAATTTTATTACACATACATTATGTGTCAAGCACTATGTTAGGTTTCATTACATTGGTTTTTTTTTTTTTGAGACTTCAAAATGGCAATCATACTGTACAGGTCAGAATTCAAGAAGATCCAGAGGCGTGAGGGAGCAGAGCTACAAGAGTACAGAGTATATGACCAAGCTAGGGTGAAAACACAGGTGTATCTAAATCCATATCCAATCCCTTTGCACCATGTAACAAATTCATAGACACAACTTCAGGAGCTAAATGGTGGGACAAAACAATGCCAAAGCTGTTCAGTGGACTGCAAGGGAGCCGTTTTGGTGGGGAGCAGAGGGTTGAAGCTGGACTCAGAGGCAGGCCAACATCACGGAGGGCTTCTCAGTAGGGAAGCCCGGACCTGAACAACAAATGTGGTTGAGAAAAATTAACAAATGTTTTGGGAGAGAGAATGCGGGGGCAGGGGGCCCTAAACCAAAAAGATAGTTATAGCTGTCTCATTTTACTGTAGTTGTAAAGTGGCAAACAACCTGCTGACTTCAGCCTTCTGAAGGGTTTTACTTAATTTACACTGTAGTTTTTAAAATTGTAGATAGTTGCCCAAATTTACAAATTAGAAATAAAGACACCAAAATTTCTGTCTTTTCTTTCAAAAATCAGACCGCTTAATAATATTGGCTGGCCATTCCCGTCTTGCCATTCCCAGAAGATAACAGGCATTTTGCCCACTAACAGTAAGGCATAGGGGCACCTGGGTGGCTCAGTTGGTTGAGCTTCTTCCTACTGCTCAGGTCATGATCTCAGGGTCCTGGGATCAAGCTGGAGTCAGGCTCCCTGCTCAGGGGGGCGTCTGCTTCTCCCTTTCCCTCAGCTCCTCCCTCCCCACTACTCATGTGCTCAAGCACACATGCTCTATCTCTCAAATAAATAAAACCTTTAAAAATAAAATAAAATAAAAGTGGGGCATGAACTCAATCTAAACAAACTCCCCATTCTAACAGAGTGGCTCTCTAATCTCTCCTGCTGATACCTGAGGGCATTTGAGTTTGTTTAGAATCTATTAGGTGAGCCTTAGATATTAGAAGAACAGTTCTAAAAGTGGTATTTTGAAATCATTAAGTTGGATGGGCACTGGAAGAATTGTTTGCATTTGCTTATTAATATGACTAAATGACAACATGATAGGATTATGAATGACTTTGCTGTTTTTGTTTTTCCAATTAGAAAAAGAGGTTTCTTTAAAAACACCCAGAATCATCACCAGCAGAGAAAGAGGAAGGAGAAAGGGATGAGAGTAAGGTTTAAACTGTATGTTACTTTTTTTTTAAGTTAGGAATAGGTGAGAGAATTTTGCATTTATTAATTCATTGATTTAGTACACTAGAGACACATTATGTATATTCCTGATTTTCTTAAAAATTTTTCAAAATTAGGTAGATGATTAGATAGGGAGATAGATATGATAGAATTCTGAAATATATTTCTAACCTATCTTAATATATTGTGCCTCAGTGGACAAGTATTCAGTTGGAATTAATGATGTCATTTAATCAACAATTAAATGTTAAAAGTGCTTAGGAACATTTTCATTTGATTTTTTGCAATTTAAAAATGAAAGTATCATTTTACAATTGTAGCAAGATAGCAAATTTATTCTTTCTGCAACTCAAATACAAAATAATCTAGCATTATTTTTCTCTTTTTTTAAGATTTTATTTATTTATTTGAGAGAAAGAGAAAGAGAGCATGAGCCAGGGAGAGGGTAAAGGGAGAGGGAGAAACAGATTCTCTGCTGAGCGTGGAGCCCAGTACCAGCCTATCCCAGGACCTGGAGATCATGGCCTGAGCTGAAGGCAGATGCTTAACTGATTGAGCCACTCAGGCACCCCTTCTTTCTCTTTTAAAACATGTTTTTCTTAAATATTAGGCAGCTACAAAAGAATTTTTATAAAATATACATACTATCTTAAAAAGAAGATACAATGAATACCAGTATGCTCACAATTCAATATCAAAAAGAAAACATTACCATCATCAAAGTCCCTTTCTGTCCCTTCTCAACTCATTTTCCTCCACTTTACCACTTCAAATGTATGTTTTCCATTCCCTGCATTTCCTCATGGTTTTATCACATATGTTTGCATCCTGAATCTATCGATCTATCATCTATCTACCTACCTACCTACCTGCCTACCTACTTTTTTGGAACTATAGCATACATAATTTTCTGCAATTTGTGCTTTTACTCCTCATTATGTTTGTAAGCTTCATCTATGTTCCCGAATATAACTGTAATATGTTAATGGATCTTTGTATTTCTTCGTACAAATATACCACAACATATTCCTCTCTTCTACTGTGGTGGACATTTGAGTTGTGTGCTTTTTTGCTTTGTCTACCTGTTTTTTATTTTTTTTTTATTTTTTTTAAATGCTTTGTTTACTCCACACATTTTATTTTTATTTTTTTTAAGATTTTATTTATTTATTTGATAGAGAGAGAGAGACACAGCGAGAGAGGGAACACAAGCAGGGGGAGTGGGAGTGGGAGAGGGAGAAGGAGGCTTCCTGCCGAGCAGGGAGCCCGATATGGGACTCGATCCCAGGACCCTGGGATCATGACCTGAGCCGAAGGCAGACGCTTAATAACTGAGCCACCCAGGCGCCCCTGTCTACCTGTTTTTTAATTTACCAGTGCCCTGTAAACTGGTACAAAGGTCTCCTTAGAATATACACATAAAAGATGAATTTCTCCATTATAGTGTGTCTATACATATATATATACTTACACATCTTCAATTTTACTAGAAAACATTACATTATTTTCCAAACTGTATCAATTTACCTACCATCAATGCATGAACATAGTCCTTGTACTTACCAACACTTGGAATAAGAAGGCTTTAGTTGTTGCCAGTATGGTGAGTATGAAATAGTATCTCATTGTGGTTTTAATTATATTTCATGATTATTAATGAAGTTGATATCTTAAAATATGTTAATTAGTTCAGTTTTCCTCTTTTCTGAACTGCTTCTTAAAGCCTTTTATTTTCATTTTCCTAATGAGATTTTTGTCTTAAAAATTTTATTTAAGGATTCTTTATATATTTTAGAATATTAATACTTTGTCAGTATATTAATGCAAATATATCTTCCAATTCATTGCTTGTTTTGTCACTTTCTCTACAGTATATTTTTCTGAAGGAAAACTTTTGGTTATATTGTAGTCAAACATACCAGCCTTTCCTTTATGATGCCTAAAGTTTGTGTCTTGTTATTCAATTCCTATATCAAGTTAATAACAATACTTTCCTATTGTGTTTTCCATAGTTTTGCCTTTCACTTTAAAATGTGTGTTTATTGCCTGTGGTTCTGTGGGTGTGGACTTGAAGCAGGGGCTCTGGGGTGATGGCTTGTCTGTGGTCCACATAGTGTTTTCTGGCTCATTCATTCAGCTGGCTGGTGGCTGGGCTGGTTAAGAGGTCCAAGATGGCCTCTATCAAGCAACGGGTCCTTGGTGCTGACTGTTAATTATGGTGCTTCAGTTCTTCATGCGCCCTTCTTTCTCCACGCTCATCCTTCAGAACCCCTCTCTCCAAGTGGTATCTCCCCATTATCTTTCATTTTAAATTGTTTATCTACACTGAAATATTTTCACTAGTAGTATAAATTAGAGGAGTTGTTTTATTTTTTATCCAAGTGTAATTAAATACAGTTTTATATTAGTTTCAGATGTACAATATAGTGATTCAACAATTCTATACATTGCTCAGTGCTCATCATGAAGTGTACTCTTGGTCGCCTTCACCTATTACATCCATCTCCCCACCCACCTCTGTAATTTAGAGCTTTAATATCATATTGTCCAAACAAAACTTACTGAATTTTTAAAATGATAACTTTACACCTTTACAAATTGTTCACACAACATTAACTAAAAGGCGATTTTGATAAGTTAAATACCACAAGAAAATGATCAGCCAAACCCAGAACATGAGACTTTATGTAAGAAAACGGGCTTGATCTCCTCAAAAAGTCAATGTCATGGAAAAAAGAAAAAGATCGTGAAAATGCTTTAGATTAAGAAAAATCTAAAATACATAATAACCCAATACAATACATGACCTTTGATTGGATACTGGCTCAAATAAACTGAGTATAAAAATAAATTTTAGGGACAAACAGAAATTTGAACATGGACTAGAGATTAGATGAGATTAGAACACAGCCAAGTCTCAATACTCTGTCCACAATAAAAGTGCCTTATCTTTTTGGTAGATTATCAACAGATTTGGGAGTTCTGACCATCACATCTTATATTCAATGAACACCTTAAATGCTGAATCTTATCCTTGTTTAAAAAAATTTACAGACAGGCAGAAAAGCCTAAGAGAAAACTATGAAAAGCATAGTGAATCAGTCCTGTTCTCTGTATGTACTCTAAATAAGACGTCAGATCAAGAAATAAAAAACACATCAACTCAGTTGGTGTGTTATAGTTACGAAGTCCCAGAGCACATTCCTAGTTGATATCTTCACATTTCTTTCTTTTTTAAGATTTATTTATTTATTTATTTATTTATTAGAGAGAGAGAGAGAAAGTGAGAGAGCACGAGTGGGTGAAGTGCAGAAGGAGAAGCAGACTCCCTGCTGAGCAGAGAGTCTGACACAGGGCTAGATCCCAAGACCCCAGGATCATGAACTGAGCCAAAGGCAGACACTTAACTGACTGAGCCACCCAGGTGCCCTGATATCTTCACATTTCTAGTTGATATCTAGTTGATGTTTAAGGACAAGGTTGAAAACAATTTTTTTCATAGGTAACTGTGCAATAACTTTCACAGTATAAATAAGGTGACAAAAAGACTTCCATTTACAACTACTCAAAAAAGGATGAACTAAAAGAATATTCGATTATCATCAATTTATTCATTTGAATATTTAAAATATTTATTGAGTAATCTTTGTTTGCTAGCACTGTGTTAATTATTGAAGATATAATGGAGAACAAAGTAGATGTATCAGTTATTTATTACTCTGTAACAAACCATCCTAAAACACAATGGTTTAACAAACTGCCGTTTTATTTGTTCATTATTCTGTGTGTCACCAATATGAGTTTGGGAATTAAGCTCAACTGAATGGTTCCTGTGTTGGTTTCACCCAGGGTTATTCATGCAGCTGCAGTCAGCAGGTGACTGAGCTGGGAGCTGGTTGATCTAAGGGATCTCAGCTGATACAGTTTGCCTCTTCTCCACATAGTCCATTTGTCAATGAGGCTTAGCCTAGCTTCTTTGCATGGTGTCGGGATTCCCATTGAGCAGCAAGACAAGGCAAGCTGGAGAATGCAAAAGCTCTTTTAAAGCCTCTGCTTATACTGCATTTGCTGATGTCCTGTTAGCCAAAGTATGTCAACATTGCCAACGGCCAACCTCAGAATTAATGTGGAGACCACACAAGAACATGAATACAGGGGGGTGTGATTCATTAAAGGCCATTACTGTAATAACCTACCATAATAGAATGCTCTCTTCCCTTCATTAAATGTATAAACTTCAATGTGATCATTCAACAATTTAACTTTTTCCCTTTAAAATTATTCATTCCCTTCTTTCCATCCTCTATCCCTCTGCCCTAGCTCACATAATTAGTTTACATTTTTATTGTCCTGGATTCTTTCAAATGCCTCCAGATGAGTCTATCTTAATTTTTTTTCTTTTCTAAGTTCACCTACATATCACCACCAGAGTTATTTACTTAAAACTGGATGTATTTTAGCATTATGGAAGATGTGTGCTTTGGATTCAGACTGACCATAATAAGAATCTCTTCTTTGTCACTTTGCTGCTTGATCTTGTATAAATCATTTAAATAAGTTTCCTTGTCTTTAAAATAGGTAAATGATCAGGAATTAATAAATAATGAAATAACAAAATGACATATGAAATACCTTTGAACAGTACATGATGTGTAACAGTCAAGATATTTATTTAAGAAAAAATGTTACAATAGAGAACAAAGACATGACACATCCTGTAAAGTTTTCACATCTTGCTCTGTGTTGTTAGAATTTCTGCATGCTTTGTTTTTATTAGTAACTGGAAGAAGTTTGCTTCTCAGTGCCCAAAATGAAAAAAAAGAAACTTACTTTAGTTCTACAAATATAGTCCTTCTTTTATATTCCTTATCATACTATCCACCTAGTTGTTAAAGTCAAGAAACTAGGAATAATCCTAAATTTCTGCCTCTTGCTAACCTCCAAGTCCGATCAGTCATGAGGTCATTCTTCTACATCTTTCCCATATCTGAGTCCAGCTCAGAATCCCCACTGTCACTACCTTGGTTTCTCTCTTCATTGTGTCTCACTCAGATATCTTTCTCCAGCCATTCCTCTTCCAAACTGTTTTCTAATCTCATTCTAACACTCAATTCTTCTATTATTCTCAATCGCCTTTGTGACAAGAGTCAAGACTCTTAAACTTCATGATCTGGTCCCAGTTTGTTCTCCAGCCTAATCTTTCACATTCTCCTTAAATCTGTCATTCTGGGCACATCCAACTACCATCCATTCACCAATACACCATGTTCTTTCAAGTATCTCTTCCTTTCTACTTCCATTCCAAGTACAAGGTATGCATGTAAGAGAAGGAAGGAATCAGTTTTAAAAAAAATGTTTATCCTTGGTGGAAATTGGCTTTGTTACTAGAACTATTTGTCTGTGTTTGTCTTTGTCGTTTTGTTGTCCATCAATAAGAGGAAAATTCATAAGGAAGAGACTGTAAATAGGCCCTGAAATAAGTCTGTTTCAAGCCAACCCTGGGGACAAAAAAGTTAAGCTTTCTTCTTAGAGTAGCGATCCTTTGTACAAAATTTTGCCATAGGTTAGTCATCAAAACTTCATGAGAAATTGCCTCAGATTTCTCTCATTTTGCTCATATGAGACATGGGAGGTAACTCTTCTCTACACAACGTTTCCACCCATTCTTGTAGGAGGTTTGAAGTTGGATGCTTCCCAAGCATTCATTTGAGGGGCTCAAGATTTTAGGTACACAAAGAGCATTTTTGGACTGAATAGTCCTAGACTCCCACGTATTTGTCTCAGTCCAAAGGTAAGTCCATGCCTCTTCCTATAGGATGAACTCCTGCTTCTTACAGGTATTTACATGATAACACAAATTCATGTGCTTAACTTTCTAAATGGCATGATTTCACCAAAGATAATGGCCACTCTGGAGAACTTTTGAAATAATTAACATTTTTTAAGAAATTGCTCAGAACAAAAGGGAAACTCTGCTTCCAATGGAAGCAGGACATTTTGAAATGAGCATTTTGAAATCACCTTAGAATGAAAACAAAGTAGAATCATGAATAAATGTATATCTTAATGGATAAAACAACTAGATACTCCCACATCAGTCATCCAACCCTAAAGAAGGGAGTGTCTTAATAAAGATACTTGTAGCTACTATAAACAGAAAGGATACTGGTGGGGTTGAGTGGATGGGAAAATTTCCTGTCTTGGCTAAGAAAACAGAAAATATGGAAAAAGTAAAATGATTAATCGATGAGGTGCTCAGAAGGAACTCTAAAGGAAAAGTCTCTCTAAAGAAGATTAAGGGGCTCTTCTTAGTAGTTTGTAGAGATAAATAAGTGCTTATACATTAAAGATTCCTAAAAATTTCCAGCAAATAGACACTGAACTACTGCTTGTAATATGCTTAAAGAGTATTCTGATAGAATCTTAACTCAAATATTTTAAGAATCAAGTTCCCATATTTTATGTAAAATTTTACAAATAAGACTAGTTTATTATTTTGTTTAATAAAAGCAGCTATGTCTTCCCTGGTTTATCAGCACTGAGTATAATATGAGCTTATATTTTTAGTCTACTTGGATATGTTCTTCCTAAGTTTATGTAGAATTACTAATCAAGTAAGCTACCAGTAAGTCTACTTAAGTGTAAGCCTTTGAAAAATGTAAGTTGGCATTTAACCAAATTGATTCACTCAAACTCTGCAATTTTTGTTTCAACAGTAATTATGTCTTATAGTATATGAATTCAAAGATCAGTTTGCAAGATCTTTAGGACCACCATAAAACTGAGCTAACTAATCAGTATTAATTGGATACCTAGATCATTTCTAAAGCATTCAGAATACTAAAGATTGATTACTAAGCATAGCTTCTTCTGTTTATATTCTACAGAGGAGCTATTTTTCACTCTTTTTTGAGAAGTTGTATAAGGGATTTCTGTATCTGTAGAAAGTTATTCAATGTGTGCTCATATGCTTTGCTCATCTAAGATGCTAGTATATGACAGCTGACAATTACCAATTCCCTGTGAAACAGAAATTGCTTTGGCCAAAAGTTATAATTAATACACTTTAAAGAGACTCTACTATAAATAGTCTTGTCAGAGAGGCACAATTTTTTGTGCCAAATAATAAGATATGGTTTTCTTTAGAAAGAGAGAATAGTTTTGTCTTAAAGTAGAATGACAAGGACAAAACCTAATGGATACAGAAAGTAGTAGAAGAAAGGACACAGAAAGGAAATTTCATTTTCTCAGGTTATAGTAAGTACAGATAATGAGTCTGACAAGTAATGAATGTGTTAAAATCCTAGCACAGTTTGCTCAATTTTGATGGGTTTGTGTCCTCAATTTACTGTTTACTGCTTTCACCTAAAAGATGAAGGGTTATTTTTTTTTTCTGTGTAATCTGCTTGGATAGCAATGATTCTGTGTTTTGTTAAAATTATTTTCTGTGCTTTCCTTTGGTTTTATTACATCCTTGTTTTTTTAAGAAAACAAAACTTCCTCACAGTTCTTAAAAATTACCTTATCTTCCCTGTTAATTTTTTTTAAGATTTTATTTATTTATTTGACGGAGACAGAGACCGCGAGAGAGCGAACACAAGCAGGGGGGAGATGGGGAGGGAGAAGCAGGCTTCCCCCTCAAGGAGGGAGCCCAGTCTAACCCATCCCTCCACCCTCCTTCCCCTCTAGAACCCTCAATTTGTTTTTCAGAGTCCATAGTCTCTCATGGTTCGTCTCCCCCTCCGATTTCCCCCCCTTCATTTTTCCCTTCCTTCTCCTAATGTCCTCCATTCTATTCCTCATGTTCCACAAATAAGTGAAACCATATGATAATTGACTTTCTCTGCTTGACTTCTTTCACTTAGCATAATCCCTATTTATTTTTAAATGTATACTGTTACTCTCCGTTGAGTGGCCAATTATATCTCAACACTCACGTTCCTAAATTTTCAAATCTCCTGACAACTTTTAATTTTTTTTTTCCTTCCTAAGATTTAATCCTAAATGTGAAATTAAATAAAATACTTTCAGGATATCTTTTGTTCCTAAAAATATCTTTGGGATTTCCCACAGGGTCCCTGGAAAAGTACGAAGACTCATTTTTTCACTGTAGAAAAGAAGGTGCCAGAAATAATTAAGATTGTTTGAAATATTACTTTTGATGAGTTCCATGGCAAGAGTTGTCAACTCAGAAAAGATGTTCAGTTTTCTCTAGGATAAATTGTGTGGGTAAAAATGCTTCAATATTTCAGAAACCGTATGCTAAAGGGGAATTAACTAGAGACTTGGTATCCTTGCTGGCCTTCATATATTTCTATTTGTTAGAGTCTTACTGGCACTCTGCTTGATGTAGGCAACAACAATATAATAATTTATCATAATTATTTTGATAATTAATTATCATAGTTTTGTAATTTCAGTTATTATTTAAAATATTAGCTTGGTCACACTCTTACTTCTTTCATTTGAATCTAGCACTTTCTAGGACAGTGCTTTTTAATACAGGATGCACAACAAATTTATCCACAGAGTTCTATTAAAATAGAGGGGTTTTTTTTAAGGTTTTATTTATTTATTTTTCAGAGAAAGAGAGAGCACAAGCAGGGGGGACGGCAGGCAGAGGGAGAGGGAGAAGCAGGGTCTCCACCGAGCAGGGAGCTCAATGTGGGGCTCGATCCCAGGACCCTGGGATCATGACCCGAGCCAAAGGCAGATGCTCAACCGACTGAGCCACTTGGGCGCCTCTAGAGAGTTTTTTTGTAAGACCTACTCTAGACTTACCAAATTTGTTATCTGCTTAGCATAGTCTTGGTATGAGATATATATTATGTCTCTCGTTAATTGTATGTTACATTTCAAGATATTTTCCTCTATAAAACAAGTACATTTACAGTTTTTTATAAATAAGATGTAAACATTATCTGTTAAAACATTCTTCATGCTTAATCATTATACTTTGAGCCATTTTGTCTAAAACTTCTAGATTGTCTTTATTATGTTTGTTTTGCATGCCACAGAAACAACCAAATTTCCCTGCATTACCATATTACTGTATAGTTGTATTACTATATGCATTACTGTATGAATTGCATTACTATAATGAATTCTCATCAGATCTTTCACTTTAGAAAATTATCAATAATAACCACAGCCATGTTAAATCTCTGTCATCTCCAGATACTATTTGTTTGACTCTGATACTTCCCTAAAGCCTCAGCTACAAGTCAGAAATTTGTGTTTAACAAAAGACTGTATCACAATCTGAACTACAAGGACCTGATCAGGTATTGGTAATAACTAGCACAGCAGTGAAACACTTAAATAACTGACTCTTGGACACATATCCTTCAACCAAAGAGACGAAAAACATCCTCAAACACTGGAAGACTATCCCTATCAGAGATCTCAAGCTGAGACTTCTCAGGAATCCAAAGCAGCTTGTCTTCAGATGTAGATAGCTTTCACCCAAGATCACAGAACAATACCACAAGTTGTCACTTTTTAATCTGCATTCTTCTCTATAGTAACTACTTTTTTTTCCTCTTGCTGGCCTATGGCTGTTTTTAACCATGTGGCTTGTATAAGTCCCTTATTTTTTTTGAAGTCCCCTATTTTTAATATTTAAAATTGTTGTCTGTATCGTTAGTCACTGTCACTCCTTGGTTGAGTCCAATAACTGGCTATAATTTTGCCACAAACTGGTTATAAAGCATTCAGTTGAAATAGGTGAAGCAGATTAAAAGTTACACACTTCCAGTTATAAAATAAATAAGTCACAGGGTTGAAAAGTACAGCGTAGGGAATATACTTAACAATATTGTAATGAAGTTATATGGTGACAGATGGTGACTACACTTATTGTGGTGAGCACTGATTGTCAAATCACTATGTTGTACACCTGAAACAATTATAACATTGTATGTCAACATTATTTAATAATAATATTTTTTAAAGTATTTAATCAAATTGATTATGGGGTTTGTACACATTTCCCTTTGGAAATTATCCAGCTTCCTTTGGTTCCAGTTCCTTGTATTAAACAAGTTGGTTTCCTGGGTATCGAAACTCATTCATTGGGTGACTATTTACATGGATAACACCAAAACTGTCCAGGCATCCTGAAATCTAAAACTTCCTATCATTTCAGGCATAGTAAAGGAGGTTCTTGCTTCTACTGAAACAGTACCCAGAGACGTTTTGTGAAAGCAAGTCCTTGCAATGGAAATTTCATGGAAATAGAACGTGGAGGGGAATAGGAAATAAGTGATATATATTTGGATCACTTTCATGGGTCTTACAAGGAAAATATATTACTTTTCTTTTGCTTTAGATACACCTAATGATCTTGATACTGCAAATCACAACATGGCACAAATCCGTTCTTGATGAAAGGTGCCAAAATGTTATAGATAGCATTATTTAACAATGCTAGAGGAGCATTTTTGCCAAAGATAGATCACTGGGTGTCCCCTAATGATTGGCATTGGATCTGTGGTGTAAAAGCCTACTGGCTATTACCTACAAACTGGGCAGGAACCCACGGTTTTGGCAAACTAATGCCTGCTTTCAGGATTGTTTCTGACATCACCCAGGGTCCGTTTTGGCACATTGAATTGTCTCCAAAGAAAAAGAGATCAGTAAGTAGCTTGGGCGCCTGGGTGGCTCAGTTTGGTTAGGCGACTGCCTGCGGCTCGGGTCATGATCCCAGGGTCCCGGGATCGAGTCCCGCGTCCCGCGTCGGGATCCCTGCTCGGTGGGGAGTCTGCTTCTCCCTCTGACCCTCTTCCCTCCCTCTCATTCTCTCTCTCAGAAAAATAAATAAAATCTTTAAAAAAGAGAAAGAGATCAGTAAGTAGCTTAACTCAAGAAGGAGAAACCCAGGCTCCGATTCAAGAACTGAAGTGGTAACTACATTCTGGGAATTCTGGGAGAATAGTAAGTGATTTGGACAATGCCACTAAGGCCAGGAAACTCCTCAACCAAGAAGTTCATGAAATTGGACACTGATGATTCAAAATAGGGTTGCACTAGATATACTATTGGCCTCTTGAGGGGTAATGTGTGCTATTTTAGAGGAAGAACTTTGTACTTCCATGCCTGCAGACCTCTCCGAGATTTTTATTAATACTAAAAATATCTAGGAAATAAACAAAGAACGATAGCTCTCTGTGTCTGTTAAGTGTCGGGGGGGGATGGGGAAAGGACTTCTCATCGTTAGTGGACTACCTTGAGTATACCTAACACTTCACTTGATGAATTCTGAACTAGAAATATGTACTCCCGAGTGCTTAGCAACTATTATATGTAACACTGATGAGGGAATTTGTATGTAAAAATATTACATATTCTGCTATTATTAACTGTCAAACTGGTTATTACATTCATTTCTCCAGGCTATTATAAAGACTGAAAAGAATTTTCAGCCCAAAATATGTACTGTTTCAAACCTGAGCACAACTTAAAAATTGAATTCTAAAGCTGAACCTTGAGTCCATGAAATGATAGGAGGTTTTAGATTTCAGGATGCCTGAGCAGTTTGGTGCTATTCATGTAAACAGTCACCCAGTGAACGAATTTCTATCTTATTTCCTTATATGTAATTCTTCAATCAGAGGCATCTACCTTGCCTAAATGAGATTAGAACTGTAAGCAGTTTTAAAAATTAAAAGAAACTGCTAATGTTCAATTTTTGTTCTTATTAATTTAACTTAAAATAAGCCCTTGAACCCATATCAAGAACAAAAATAAAACTGTTTTTAATTTGTGGAAAGTAAGATTACTGAGAAGTAAAAACTCTTGAGAATCAGAAAGAAAGGCCCAGAAGGAAGCAAAGCACAGAGTTCATGCCATAAAAATAGATTAAAAAAGACAAGAGGGTAACCCTGACTATTCTCTTCAAGTAAGACTAAATAAGAATCCCAACAGGACTCAGGAGGGGAAAGCTCCGTGGCATAGTAATATGTAGGATATTTATGGAGAGCTTGGAATGAGATGGTGAAGATAAGACCTGGGACTCCAGAGAGAGGAGGGGAATTGCATCTAAACCCTGTTAGGGAGCCAAAGCCAGCCCACTGCCCATCCCTATGATAAGAAGCCCTGTGAGGTGTGCTGTTTGTAGCTACCTGGTGGGGACCTTCCTTTGTCAGCAGTCTGCAAGTCTCCCCCAGAGCTATCAGCAGAAATGACACTCTCTGACAACCAGGAATGTACTGAGTCACATCCAAAACCTCCAATGTGGATTAACCTTTTTCAACAGTCTAGAACATTCATAATCTTCCCAAAACAAAGGGGTGACTCCTCAGAGAAGTGGTGGAATGGAAGGGAAGTCCTCAGCAATTATACTTGGGCTGATAATACTAAAACCTAGACCAATTTTATTGTATTATTATAATGATTCCTTATTGTTTTCAGGCCATGTTTAAGCCCAGAGCCTCCATAATCTGGGCTCCAGAGTCCAGTTATTTCATATTACCTCCTTCTTGCTCACAACATAATTATCCAGCCAAATGAGATTAGTCACCAAATGTCTATAAACCATGATGATGCCAACTGATGTTTCCAGCCATGCTTAGGATATTTCTTGTGTTTCTCCTTTGTCTATTCCAAACCTTCCCATTTTTCAATGTCCACCTTACATCCAACCTTCTCCATAAATTTTCTATAACCAACCCCAGCCAAGTCACCAATCTCTAAGCCACTAGTAAGCTTGGAAATGCTACATAGTTGAGCCCCTGAATATATATTGCCTTGTGTCTCTCTCTTTGTATTTTGTGCATTTTTCTCATCTTTTCAAGTAGATTAGATGTTTGTGGTAGTTAAAGGCTATATCTTATTTGTCTTATGTGTGCTATGCAATGGCATTCCAAATGCTGAGTCATATAGTAGGTACCAGATAAATACCTGTTGATTAACAAAGATGTTCTGAACACTGTAGGTTTATAAACCACTTTAGACCATGTAAACTATTTAATTGTGCACTAGCTACATTTCAAAAATGACATATAAAATCATACCAACATCCCTTTGGTGAGAATAAGGAAGTACAAATGAAAATTTTTCTGAAAGAATATCTGTAAATCCATTATATTTCTGTGTTTTGCATCAAAATGTGTTACATATGCTTTTTCACTTTTCTTTCCACAGACACAAAACAAATCAACAGAACTATGTGAAAATTAGTTAAAAATATTTTCTGACCTATAAAGCTCCCTACCAGCTGTATTCCTGCCTTTTTGTTATACTGACCCAGCTTTTATACTATTCTTGGTACTACAGAGTCTTTAACATACTGAATTTTTCATAAAATATTAATAACTTAAATATTAGTAAAATGAGAGTTAGCAATATATTCTGACAATATTTCTTCTAGGGTTGATACCAGATTTGAATTATGTGCTAGACATACGTCATGGGGGTAAATCGATAATCAGGGAAATAAAGAACACAATCCAGTTAGTTCAGAGGTTCTCTCTTTATTTTCTTACCTATGACCAAGGATAAGCTGTTTATTCCAGACAACCCTCTGTTAATTTCCTCTCATTTTCCCTTCTTCATGTTTCTACCCTGAATATGAAGAGGAACATGAGTGTGAGTAGCATGATTATACTTGGTCTGCGGTCTGGCATTTGATTCCAGCATGTCCATCCCCAGCCCTCTCCTGGTCTTCAAGTACACCTGGTTCTGACAGAAAGAACTGTTGTCACTGGTCGGGAGTATGGGATATTTCAGTAAAATAATCTTTTTATTTTTTTAAGATTTTATTTATTTATCTGAGAGAGAGAGAGAGAGCACAAGCTGTGGGGGGAGAAGGGGCAGAGGGAGAGGGAGAAGCAGACTCCCCGCAGAGCAGGGAGCCTGACACAGGCTCGATCCCAGGACCCTAGGATCATGAGATGAGCTTCCTGGGAGGCAGTTAAGGCAGGCACTTAACTGACTGAGCCACCAGGTGTCCCAGGGAAGTATTCTTTTTAAATTGGCCCAAATCAAGCTAACTACATGTAACTTTTCCAAGGAAAGACAGGCAAGCTTATAAAATCTATTTTTATGGGTTGTAACACAATAATATCTTACCAAATAGTAGGCTCTAAATGATAAAGAACTTTCTTGTGTCTACTCTGTTAGTAATGTACACACACACACACACTGAGGCAGCCATGGAGATGTGCTATTTGGATTTATCTTCAAGAAAGAACTTCTCATTCAGCTGCAAGGAGTCCAGTTACTGACAGCTCCCAGCTGTTAGTGCCTTCAGTATCCACCTCAGCTTTTGAGGGGAGGTCACGCTCTGTCACATCTGCATCACTGCCTGAGGCTCTCCTGCCCAAACAAGGTCCACCCACCTTTTCTTTGGCAGGTGAAACAGTCAAAACTCTTTCTTCCTCCCTTTCTCTCTCTAAGGTGTATTTCCTTCATTAAGCCTCTTGGACTGCTAGTTGTCTCACTGTCTTCTCCTCAGAGGATGCCAACTGACACAAACACCATATTTTTATTTTATCTTGTAATATTTGAATTAAAAATTACTGTGTGTGTAATATCTATGTATACATACAGACACACACATATAATTACCTCATGCACAGCTGAAGCAGAACAAGTACTTTTCAGTTTTTAGGACTAGTGAGCTCATCTCAACTTCCCTGTAAGTTACTCTGAAATTTATTACCCTTTTTTGTTAGAAAAGAAACCATCACTTCAGCAGAAACTAAATCATAGTGTTTAGATGTACATAAAGGAACATAATAATCAAATTCCTTGTGTTACACAGAAGTCTGTAAAGTGTTATTTCTTGTAATCACCAGCTATTTGTAAAGGGTGTTTGTAGGGTTTTTTGATAAATACAATGCAAAAGTGTTTCATGAGGCTGCTAATAGAAAAATCCAACATTATTCCCTCACATCCATATTGGGAAAATTGCACTCTTTTGCTCTGAGCCATACCCACTGTTATTAAGAGAAAACTAAAATATATAGTATTAATACAGTTCTGATCTCTATAAATAGCAATTATTAACAATGGCATAGGGGAAAACATCTACTGAACAAAAGCCTTGATTAAAAATAACTATTTTAAATACAGTTATTAAAGTAGGTATTTTAAATAGAATAATCAGGGTGGATGATCAGGAGAGAAACATCCACGTGAGTCCTTTAAGCAATCATCTTGGGAAAATGTAATTTATTCCAATGAAGCTATTTTGATCAGGTAGTTTTGTACTTCACTTTGAAAGTTATTCTTACCTATAGTTTATAAACCATTCAAAAAATAAGTCAAATAACTATAGTCACATATTTTTAAATCCTCTAATATCTACCTTATCATAGCACTTATTTCTAGGTAGCTTCTAAGTTTTTCCAAGAATGAAACACAACTTCAAAGAATAAATATATGCCACATTCAGAAACATTTTTTTAAAGATTTTATTTATTCATTTGAGACACAGAGATACAGAAGAGAGAGAGAAAGAGCATGAGCAGGGAGAGAGGCAGAGGGACAGGGAGAAGCAGGCTCCCCGCTGAGCCAGGAGCCCGATGTGGGGCTAGATCCCAGGACCCTGGGATCATGACCTGAGCCAAAGGCAGACGTCTAACCATCTGAGCCACCCAGGCACCCCTCAGAGACATTTTTAAAGGATATATTTCCCAAAATAATTCTCAGAAATTTCAGCAGTTTCAAACAATGGCAGAATTTCTCGAATGAGCTAATAGTTCTCAACTATAAAATCTGAAAGAACAACATACATTTTTCCTCTGTTTGTTAAAATTTGTTTTCTTGCCTCTTAGTGACCTGCCATTCATCTTTAAACTCCTCTCAAAATATTTAGAGCTCAATTTCCCCAAAATAATGTTATTCAGAAGAGGCTTGCTCCCCTGGATACTCCCCTGGACACAAAAAACAGTCTATGAACCTGTGGTAAATCTGGTCCTTTCTTATGAATAATAATTTTTGAAGATTCACTTTCTAACACTGAGCTAACAGATTAGATTGTCAGATTAGACAAACATGAATCAAGATTTTAACCAGTATTACACCCAAGTAAGTAATTTCAATTAAAAGGACCAAACAGACAAAGAAAGACATCAAGGTTGGTTCTCCAGGTCCTCCCTTGCTGGATCAGTCCCACCCTTCTGGTCAAGAATAGATGAGGTTGCTAAGGGAAGTTCATAGGGTCCTCACACAGTGGGAGCACCCAGTTATAAAACATCTTCATTTTATACCCCAGAGTCTTCCGTAGTTTAAGAGACAATCTCCAGGGTGCTGAGCTCCCGATCCTAGTTTAATTTGGCTTAGCCTAGACATCACGCTGAAAGCATTTTCAAGACAAGGCTTTTCTTCCTACCAAATACCATCCATCAGTCCTTTCTCCCTGAGAACTTATTGACAAAGAGACTAAAGCTGCCTTAACTCCTTCCTCTCCATCACTTAGTAACAATTTTAGGAGTGGGAAGAAAGAAAAGAACAACAACAATAGTAACAACTCTAGAAATTCTGTCTGTCCATGATGTTACCTGATCTTGAGGTTTATGGTGGTTTAAAAAAAAAAAAAAAGTTGATGTACAACAATCAGTCAGAAATGGTAGCGAGTATCCTGTGATTCCCAGTGGTTTAGTAACTAAAAATCACTTTCTAAGCAGGCAAGCCACTAATCTGCTAATAGAAGGATCTATGATACATTATGGTCCATCACCAAAAATGTAAACATAATGTGTCTGGATGTCATAATCCTCCAGCAAAGAACTTTAAGGAGTAAAGTTATTATCTGCCAGTAAAGAGAAGTATGTGTTTCCAGCCACACAGGATGTTAGGGATTATGAAGTTATTTAAAAGCCTTATTACAATCTTATCAAGTTTCTTGCAATGACCTTCGAGTTCCTAATTGATCACATGATCTGTTCAACAACCCCAATCGTTCTCTGAATGTACTCTACTTAATCTCGTCTGGCCACAGTGCCTATTTTCCTTGCACTGCCTATATTCCTCCACATGAACTGCTCTTCCTCTGGATGGGCAAGGTCACTTCCTCAGGCTTTTCTCAGATGGAATTTGCTCAACAGACCTATTCTTATCATCGCCCCTAAAATAGCACACCACTCCCATTGCCAACTCCATATACCCACTGTATATTTTTGTGCATTGTACTTATCATCTTTTACTTTATCTTATAATTTCCTTATGCATTTTATTTTTTGTGTCTGCCAACACAATATAAGTTCCAAGGGGATAAGGATCATTTCCAGTTTTATTTATTAGTATATCCCAAACTTAAAGTAGTCCCTGGCATATAATAGGTGTTCCATAAATACTTATTGAATAAATGTGTAATTCTAAAGGCAACAATAGTACAAGAAACACAGACATGGGACAATCAAGAAGAAAGCACTAAATAATTTTAAATATAGCTGATAAAATATATTATAATCATGTCAAAAGTTCAGTAATTAATCAAATTTAAGTCATGGTTTAAAACCTCACAGTAGAGGTTAGAAGTCAAGGGTTTAATGCGTCAACTGTAGTCTATGATAAAATAAGGCAACTTATAATAAAAGGTAATATGTGAGCCATGTAAGTTTTTAGCCTGGTCTAAATCCAAGCTCTATTACTTATTAGCTAGACGAACTAGATCAAGCCTTTTGATTTCTCTTAGCTTTAACTAAGTCATCTATAAAGTAGGATAATAATGCCTACTTTGTAGGTTTCTTAGGACCATTCATATCAGTTAGTTCATATGAAGTACTGATCCCAAGGAATGATTAAATAAATAAACTGATAATATTACTAAGATTTTGAGGGAATAAATACAGAAAGAGATTTCTGGCCTCTATCAGTAAATACATAGTTATTTAATCAGGATGGTCACACAATTCATAGAACTTAGATTTGCAGAGAGACAGTTCTCTTATTTTGTTCATAACTAATCTGTCCACAAAATAGAAACTCAACTAAATTTTTACCTAGTTTAATTTACTCCCACCCCACATTTTAAAAGGCCATGTGACCTCTCTATTAATATTTTTATTAATAAAATATTTAACCTCCCATATAGCACCCCCATCACCTGTTTCTCTCCCTAAATTGACCTTGGGATATAAGGGTCCTACACATCCTTGAGGCACAGCAAGCAAGGACACCCTTCATTTCAATGTCCTTTGTCTTTAGGTCACTACAGTCAAATAGCCCAGGCTACCTCTGAAAATCTCATGGTCAGCTCTTTTTTTTTTTTAAGATTTTTTATTTATTTATTTGACAGAGAGAGAGAGCACAAGCAGGGGGGAGCGGCAGGCAGAGGGAGAAGCAGGCTCCCTACTGAGCAGGGAGCCCGATGTGGGGCTCAGTCCCAGGACCCTGGGATCATGACCTGAGCCGAAGGCAGACTCTTAACCGACTGAGACATCCAGGTGCCCCAAGTCAGCTCTTTGATCTATGCGGGCCTCATAGGCTGCCAACCTTTGAGTGATTACCATTTATTTTGTCTAGTCTCCTGCCCTAGAGTTTTCCACCTGCCTCTACTGTAGGATCACCTTAACCTCCCCAGAAGCTTCATGGTAACAGGCTGGCTGGCTCTCCTCTCAGGATGCATGACACATGGGAGAGCCATCTGGGTTGGTTATGCACACCTTCTTGGTACAAAGTAGGTATATCGGTTATCCAGAAAATCCTAGTTTTTGCCAATTGTCTGTGTGATTACTTTCACTCTAAATAATGTCGCACTCTGGATTGTCACCCCACAAATGGGAGCGCAAGTAAAAAAGCTCTGCTCTTGCCATACCACTACCTGTGTAAGGTCTCTGTGCCTTGCATCAACTGCTTGGAAAACAAAAACCCAGAGAAGGGAAATCAGGATGCAAAAGCCCTACCACTTTACTTTCCTCCGAGAGTCATTCCTTCTCTTCTCTTTCTTTTCTCCTCCCCCTCTTCCAAACTCCACTCTCTGGCTAAGCTTTTATAACAAACAAGGAGATTTCGTCCACATTTCAGGAGACATCTATTAGCTGAGTCCTCCAGGCTGAATTTCTGGTATGATAATAAGATAGATAAACCAATTCTGCTTAATTCCTTCTTAAAACAATAGACTGGCAAAGTCTATGCTGTTGTATAATTCTGTTTTTTAATGAGAAAAGCTGAACATTTGGCTCATATTCCTTGTTTGGCCAGAGCTTATTCTGCCTATTGGGTCATACTGCAGGGGCTAAGACTATAATATCTGTGCTACTCGCCCTAAAGTGTTTTCTTTTATTACTTTTCTCTTAATGATTTTTTCAATCTTACATCAATCCAACTGAGATCTCCTTCAAAGAGATTAACTTCAATTGTTTAAATACCAAAGGCAAGAAAGAATGTTCCATAAATTATAAAGTGACTATGTCTCAATCAAAAGATGAAACCAGAACTGAAGAAAAATTATAAAGAAATTAACAATTTGCTTCAGAATTGCTTCCACATTTCTAATTGGCACCTTCCTTCCCACTGAGGCACATTCACCTTCAAGTGTCCTGCCAACCATTCCTCAGCCAGATTTTCTTCTCCCTAAGGCATGTATTTTGCCCTTGAAAAAACATTCTTGGAGTACCATTTTATCTTCTATCGATACCTACTCCCATAAAATAAGCAATCTGGAAAGCTCTAACAAAAAATAGAGCATATGTATGTTATATGTCAAGACAAATAATGTGAGTCTGGGAAAATGATTCTATAGTAGGCACCAATAGAAAGGACAGTTGGGAAATGACGTTTGAGTGAGCCAAAGAACAGTGTCCGCCATGATGTCTTCTCTTCCTAGTGTCCCATGGGTTATATGTCAAGAAAAATAATGTCAGGTAAATTTATTTTTTTTTTATTTTATTTTTTAGGATGGAGCAATCCTTTATTTTTAGACACTTTCACAAAGAGATTTTCAGTAAGTAATCTTTCCAGTGGAGAAAAGCGAACACATAGAAATCAGTTACCAGCCATTAACAGTTGCTCTGCTCAAGGCCTAGGATCCTCCTGGCCTAAGTGATAAGGTGGAGACATGTACTTCCTTTTCTTTTTTAGTTTATCCTGCCGCCTCTTGATGGCACTCCCACATTTTATCAATTTCTGCCAAAGCAGATGTTTTAATGAAAAACAACACAGATGGGGCGCCTGGGTGGCTCAGTCGTTGAGTGCCTGCCTTCGGCTCGGGTCGTGATCCCAGGGTCCTGGGATCGAGTCCCGCATCGGGCTCCCTGCTCCGCGGGAAGCCTGCTTCTCCCTCTCCCACTCCTCCTGCTTGTGTTCCTTCTCTCGCTGTGTCTGTCTCTGTCAAATAAACAAATAAATAAAATCTTAAAAAAAAAAGACAACACAGAGATCTTAGAAATGTGTTTTTACAAACACAGTTCACTATAGCAATTTTTCTCAAAGATAACTTTTCAGAAAGTAATTTTTTTCAAAGATTGCTTTTCAGAAAGTAATTTTTTTTTTTTCAGAAATCCTGGGGCCTGGGACATTTCCCTGGAAAGATTTAAGTTATACCGCACCTTCAGAAATCACACAAATATAATACACACACACTATTATATAAAAATGTGTCATTTATGCACAAAGAAAGGAACCAGAAGGGAATTCCTAGTTGAGCTACTTCTATATAACAAACATTGTGATTATTGGTAAGATCTAGAGATAAATCAAAATAATAAATTAATGATAATAATTAACATTTATCAAGCACTTAGTATATGCTTAGCATGGACTGTGATTTCATGTAGTTATGTTGTTTAATTTTTACAGCAATTCTATGGGATAGGTATCACTATTATTCACACTTGATGATTGAGGACATGAAGCCCCACAGAGATGAAGTAACTAGCTCAAGTTTGCATAGCTAGTAACTAGCCCAGCAGGATTCAAACCCTGACCATCTGCCTCTAGAGCTTGCACTCGTCACCACTAAACCATATTGGCTTCCAGGACCAGGATGTCCAGAAGAGAGAGGGAATAGGAAATAGTTCAGGAAACATCATACAGGGGGCCAAAATGAACACCAGTGATACAGAAGCAAGGTTCTGAAAGAATTTCAGGAAATTTTACATGGTAGTTAAGCCGCCTTTTCAATACTTAAACTCCTAATAAACTTGTTCTTACAGTGCCCAGGCTCAGGGACACTGGGAATGAGAGGTGACCGTGTCAGACACTGTCCTTTGGCCAACTCAAAAGTCATTTCACAACTGTCCTTCCTGTTGCTACCTACAATGGAATCCAAAAGCTAGATTCTCGTTTTCCCAGACTCAGAGTAATAGGTTGCCATGTGACCGAGTTCTGGCCAAAGAGCCATGAGTCAAAAAGGGAACTCTAGCAGAGAGTTTCTGGGAAAGATTTTGTGTGCTGACATTACAAAAGAAAAAAAGCAAGAGATAGTGCCACTCCTTCCTCCCTTCCACCCTCCTTGAATATTGGCATAAAGGCAGGGATTATAGCAGCCACCTTGAGTGCTAAAGTCAAAAAGCAAGCTGAGGATGGACCTAGAGAGTATTATGCTGAATGAAATAAGTCAGACAAAGAAAGACAAATACCATATGATTTCACTTGTATGTGAAATCTAAAAAACAAAACAAATAAAGGAAAAGCAGAATCAGACCCATAAATACAGAGAAGTGAGGTTGCCAGAGGAAAGGCGAGAACGGGCAAAGTGAGTAAAGGGGAGTAGGAGGTACAGGCTTCCAGTTACGGAAGGAATAAGTCATGGGAATATAGTCAATGATATTGTAATAGTTTTGTATGGTGACAGATGGTAGCTACCCTCGATAGCATAACCTACAAACTGTTGAATCACCATGTTGTACACCTGAAACTAATGTTAACATTGTGCGTCAACTATGCTCAAATTCTTTTAAAAATTAATTAAAAACATTTTTAAAAGGAAGCTGACATAGGGGAACAGACATATTAGAGACTTGTACAGAGAGTAGGATTGTGGCTGTCAATGCAGAGAAGTTGACCCAGCACCAGTCTTCACCTACCTAGAGATTTGGTATGTGAGAAAAATAAACCTTATTTGATTAAGCCTCTGTTTTCAGCTGAATGTATTCCTAATAGGCATAAGGCTTTAACAAACTGGATCAATTTTTATTTCATTTTGTCAGAGTAGGATCAGCCCTAGTTGGATTTTAGGAGTTTCAACTAAATGATTAATGGATTATTTATCACATTTGTTGCCCTCTCTTTCCCAGTAGGTAAAGCATTTTGTGAGACTGAAGCTAATGTCAGTGAGCATAGAAGGAACTTTGGGTAGATTAAGGATTTCTTCATTTTTTAAAAAGTCGATCTGAAGCGTATTTTAGGACTCACATGTATTTCTTCTCCCATAATATCTTTCAATGTTTTATTTTTCATCATTTTAAAATCATGAAAAACATACTTGTTTATGGCACATTGCAAAAATAAAAGGTAACAAGTGTTTCTTTTCTTTGTAATCAAAAATAATTAAAGATGTTGCTTTAAATATTGCAAATGCCTAGGTCACCATGGTGATTCAGTATGCTAATACATAAACGAATTATTCACAAATATTAAGCATCTACTATGGGTTCATTTGTGGGCTAAGCTATGAATGTAATAAAAAGATTTATTTTCTGTAAAATGATTTTTCTCACTCTTTTATGGCCCATTCATTTATGTAATCATTGCTTATGTTAGATATCATGGATTTCTAGAACAAACATTCTCAAACATAAGGGAGCATAAGAATTGCCCAAAACACATATTAAAGATGCAGATTTCTAGTCTTAAACTCCAAATTCTGATTTAATAGATCTGTGGTAGCAGCCAGTGATCTCCTTACTTAATAAGAACCCAAGAAATTGTGATGGAATCAGAATCACTGGAATAGCATTTGAACAACTGTCCTGAAAGGCAGACACAATCTTTTTAGTTCTCATTATCCGGGAGGGTTCTTGATCACTTAATATAGGGCACCTGGTGGCTCAGTGGTTAAGCATTTGATTCTTGGTTTCAGCTCAGGTCATGATCTCAGGGTCCTTAAGACTGAGCCAGGCACGGGGCTCTGCACTCAGTGTGGAGTCTGCTTGAGATTCTCCCTCGCCCTCCACTCCTCCCCATACACATGCATGCACACACTCTCTCCCCCTCTCTCTCTAAAATAAATAAATAAATATTTAAAGTATATATAAGACAAACAGGTGAAAAGCAATATGGGATTTCTACATACAGTTTTGAATAAAGTATAATATATATAATAAAAAGTGTGAAGTGGTTTTTGTATTTGTCTTAATTCTTTGTTTTTGTTTGTTTATTGTCTTTTGTTTTCAAAGAGTTTATATTATCATGCTCTATTATTATTGAAAGATATTAACACTAATACAAGTTCTGACAGAAATTAGAAATTTTACATGTTCTTTTCCATTTATTATTTATGGTCCTTGTTGATATTTGTTGGTCAGTTTAGTTATAGTAAATTGACTTTATTGTAAGCAAAATCTCCATTTTAATCCTTCCCATTGTTAAAGCCCTAATTTTATTAATGTCTCTCTAGCATTCATTCATATATAATTTCACAGAAAAGTCTGTAATTCAAATTCACATTCGCCTAAAAATGGGAATTTCCACAACAGCAGTGGATTACAATCTTCTTCAACCCTCTTTGATCTTCTCCCAAGAGGTAGAGTCTTTGAGGATAAATAATTTTGCTTTTTTTTTTGATGATAAAAAATTTTGCTTTTGCTTCCTATAGTCAATTTCTCTCATCCCTTTTCATTTCTTGTATGTGGCCTGATGTGTTCCATCACTCCGTCTAAAGTAAACTATTTATTTGTGATTGAGCAGAACTTCACATGATGGGTAACGGATGAAGTATTCTAACATATTGTGTCACTCAGTATGAGAAGCAAGATGAATATGAAAAGGAGGGATTGGAATAAAAATTACTGACGTTGAATGAAATATATACTAACAGATACATCAGAAACATGTCTTATTGGCCTGTGAGACTAAAATTGCTCTTTATCTCTTCATCTTCTTTAAACAAACATGCCCTCCCCGGGCGCCTGGGTGGCTCAGATGGTTAAGCGTCTGCCTTCGGCTCAGGTCATGATCCCAGGGTCCTGGGATCGAGTCCCGCATCGGGCTCCCTGCTCCTTGGGAGCCTGCTTCTCCCTCTGCTTCTCTCTCTCTCTCTCTCTCTCTCTCTATCCCTCTGTCTCTCATGAATGAATAAATAAAATCTTTAAAAAAACCTCTCTGGTCTGGCTCTCTCCAGACTTTGAAACTGAATTCACTTTTCTTTCCTCTGTGTCTCTGACATTCAGTGGCCCCCTCCCTGTGGCTCGGTCGCAACCTTAGATTGACCTCTCTCTTTTTTTCTTAAACTTTTTTTAATTGAAGTATTCGTGCACAAAATACTGATTCAATAATTTTATACATTATTTAATGCTTACCACGGTAAGCATAGTCAACATCTGTCACCGTAAAATGTTATTACAATATTATTGACCATATTCCCTCTGCTGTACTTTTCATCTCTGATCCAGTTATAAAATAAATAAGTCATGGCTTCTCTCTTTCTTCCTCACTCACCCCCTCCACCAGAAGCTCCTTCACCTCACTCGTCTCTCCCAGGGGCTGCTCTCTCTGCACCCATTGTCTTTCCAATCACACTGATGACTGATCATGAGCCAAACTGCTGACATAAACTTGCTCCAAAATATGTCCGTAATATCATTTTCCTGCTTACGTATCTGTAGTTCATTCTCTCTCTCTGAATTTCAACAACTTTCTTTGTCTGCTGCATTGATTTTTCTTGTATCAGCCATGGTATCCAAAGAGGTGTGTCTGGTGTCCTCTTAGCCAAAAGAGGCAGAGAATATGAGGTGAGGACCAAAAGACTCAGGAACAGGAGACAGTGACAGTTTTTTACAAACAGTGAGCGCCAATTATTTGGCAAAACTGCACTATATATGCTTATATGTTAAAATCCATACTCTATATCAGGCTATTTCAAAAAGCAATTGTAATTTGCCAGAAAGTAACAGCAACATTTTAAGGCTCATGACAGATAGGCAGGCAAATGTGGTCAGGGTTAGAGGCCAAGGAGGTTAGGCATCTAAACAAGAAATCCTGACTGTAAAAGGGCTACTTACATATAGGAAAAAAGCGAAAACAATGTAGTTATACAAGAAGCATTCCAGAATCTTTGGATTTTAAAAGTCTTTATATCAAAGAATAAAAATAAACAGAGTACATATCAAAGGATAAAAATTAATGTTTGGTATCATTCTGTAAGAGTTGTCACAGAAAAGGGCGCCTGGGTGGCTCAGTTGGTTAAGCGACTGCCTTTGGCTCAGGTCATCCTGAGACTCACATCACCCCCTGGAGTCCCAGGATCGAGTCCCACATCGGGCTCCCTGCTCAGGGGGGAGTCTGCTTCTCCCTCTGACCCTCTTCCCTCTTGTGCTCTCTGTCTCTCATTCTCTCTCTCTCAAATAAATAAATAAAATCTTAAAAAAAAAAAAAAAAAGAGTTGTCACAGAAAGGCTGAAGCCATAACGAGCTGATTGGGAAGACAGTTCAAGGCCGCAGCAACAAAGCTTTTTAACATGGTCAGAAATAAGAAAAGAACAAGGGAAGAATAGATCTGCTTTGAGGACAAATAGTGTCCTGCTGATGGCTGACAGTGGGAAAGCAAAATATCTCAGCTTTATTCTTTTTTTCTCTGTCAATAAAAAAGATTATAAAACTGAGAGTATAAAACCTAGCATTCAGAAATCAAAACCCAGGAGGAAAAAAAATGCGAGAGAGCCAGGCAATAAGGGCCAGGCTCCAGGCTAGGCAAATGATGTGTCAGATGTAGAGACAGTACCATGAGATCTTTCTCTTAGCACATAACATACCCTATGTATAACTGAGAAGAAACAGGTTGCTCATGGATTTACTGTGGTTACAAGACAAAGCACAGAATAAAGTATGAAATATAATGATAAATCATTCACAGATAAAATACATCTGCCAGTTTTTCTCATTTCTTCTCTGGGAAAGATAGCATTGAGATGGGTTTCTACAAAGAAGCAAAGTAGAGTAGACTCAGACCAGCATTCTTAACTTCCATCAGAACTTGTACAGCTAGAAACTGTACCATAACTTGGAACCATGAAGTGTGAAAAGGCACATGATTCCCATGTCAATTTTTGCTGTGAGGCAGGGCTATAGAGCAGAGTATTGGGATAAGGAAGGATGTGCTGGCTCGCACAAACCAAAGCAAGAAGGGGTGTATGCAACTAGTATATTGATTTTAAACTCTATGAGATATAAAAATGAAACAACTTTTTTTCCAATTTCTGATTAAAAATCCTTTGGTGACTCTCTCTTTCCTGTGTGTTAACTACATTTTAAGTATTTCATACTTCTCCAGGCACTTTTGGTTATCCAGACTTAGTCCAGTCCATTCTTTTTTTTTTTTTTAAAGATTTTATTTTATTTATTTGAGAGAGAGAGAGCACAAGGGAGGGTAGGGTCAGAGGGAGAAGCAGACTCCCCGCTGAGCAGGGAGGCCCATGTGGGACTCGATCCCAGGACTCCAGGATCATGACCTGAGCCGAAGGCAGTCGCTTAACCAACTGAGCCACCCAGGCGCCCAGTCCAGTCCATTCTAAAACTCCAAATTCATATCCAACTCTGAGCTTTCCTTTTCTTCCTATGAAGATAGGTGTTGTAATTCTATTCCATGATCACTGATTTATTTAAATTTAAATTTATTTAAATTTTTAAAAAGCATGAAGTTAAAACACATAAAGTGACACATTTTTAGATATGGAAATGGTATCTCAGAAAACAGAAGACAATCTCCTTATTTCTATAGATGAAGGAGCCAAAATCAGAGAAAGTAAATACCTTCTGAATGTTAAACTAAAGAAGACCTAGACCAAAGAAGACCTAGAGAGTGAGCCCACAATTCCTTGTTTGATGCTTCCTTCATTGTAGCACTAATCCACTTTACATTAGTTTATCTGCAGTATCTTCAAATGCCAAAAATGGCAAACATGTTTTTGTTTTTTCTTTTCAAAATTATTTTTAATTTACTGATTAAAACAGAGAATATGGCATTGAGTCTTCTTCCGCGTGGAGAATAGCAAGTTCTCTTGGTGTAGCGTTATTCTGATCTACATAAACACGTAGTTCGAATACTTAAGAAAAAAACACAATTTGAACTTTGCTGAAATCTCCTGCGTTTCCTAAGTCAATACCATTTAGCATTCCCAACTCATTCCCTATTCCTTTCTCCACCATACATCCAGTGTATACTCAGGCCATATATTATGGTATCTTCACTTATGTTGTGCATTTTTAGAGCTTTCCAATTTGTTAAACTTCTTCCTGGAAGGTCCTATCCCTTCCTTCTTCATCTTTTTCATTCCTTCCTACTCTTTCCACCACCCTAAAAAATGGTTGTTGTCTTCTGTGATACACTCACTTCACTCTGTGCCTCTATTATAAGCACTTTTCACTTTAAAACATAATTAATGCATGTATGTTCTCCCAATGAGACGTAAGTTCCTTGACAGCAGAAGCATATTTTATGCATCTTTATAGAAACAGAACCAGCTACGGAATCTGGCACATTGTAAGAGCTCAACAAAACAATGTTAAGTCATGGATCTGAACTTTTAGCAATAGATCCTAAAGTGTTCTGAATCAAAACCTCTTCACTTAGGGAAAGAAAGCATTAAAAGAGGGTATTATTTAGGAGTTTTTCACCTGCAGATAATATAAAACTGAAATAAAACAGATTAAAATTTAAAATACAGGAATACATTGCCTCCATGACTGAGAATTCCAAATGTGAGGGAACCTTCACGAGTAATTTGATTAGAAACCTGGTTCCACTTGTCTTCTCACTGCATTCTTCCCTGTGTCAGCTCTATCTTCAGGTTGGTCCCATCATGGTAAAAAATGGTGTCGGGAATTCCAAGCATCATCACATCTATATATCTCAACTTCTAGATGATAAGCAAGTTTGCCTTCTCCCAATCATTAACTTAGTTAACAAACCAAGTATTTAGCAAGAAGATTGAGTTAAAGTGATTGGTTTAGACCATTTAGGGTCCAACAATTTGTTAATGGTGTTAGTTATAGCAAATCCTCTTGGCTGGGGAATTCAGTGTCCTATTTGGAAGTGGGAGATTGGGAAAGAACTAATGGGAAAACACCAAAAATGTTTACTACAACTAATTAATGAGTAAGGTCCCTTTCAACTCTCAGGGTTTATGCTCTCATTAATCTCACTAATATCCTTCCTATTTAGCTTGTGAATTATTAAAACTCTCTATTTTATTGAATTGCCTTGTATTTTAAAGAGAAAGAAAATACTTCAAAATTATTTTACTGCCAATTCTGATGCATAATTGATACTTGAGAAAAGGAAAGTAATATATCTCAAGAAAAGGTTTTTTTCAATACTCATCTCACAAGAACACACATACACAAACATAAATATATATGTATATCTTTTGAAAATTTCTGCCTTGTTTCATTCTACTAGTCCAATTTCTCTTCATGTCAATTTAAAGACTAAAGTCTAATCCACTACAGCATTATTCCTTTTCCAGGAAAAATTCTTGTACCCACAAAAAATGAAATTATTATTAATTATGTCAATAATAGATCAGGTTTTGGAGTAGATCACCCAGGACAATGATCCAAGTATTTATTTTATAAAATGACAGTTACAAGTTAATTAGGTGCAACTTGGCAGGGGAAGGCTCTTTTAAAAGACATATAATGTTATTTCCATCCTTTCCTGTAACTGAAGCAGGATTGGTCTAAGAAGGCATGAAATGCTTGTTTGGGTTTTTGTGTCCTGAGGGGAGAAGCTTCAGGCCCAAACAACACAAGCCAGTGAGGAGGGGTGAGAACACAGATGGAGGATATGACACCTAACACTAATACACAGGGTGACCTTTGAAAATAAAGGATATCTAAGACAGAGTGTACAAAGTTCATGGTGATCTTCCTTGGTTCTAAGAAGATGGGAGCAGCAGAAGAGGGAGACTTAGAGATGCTCTCATCCCAGGCAATCTGGCCATTCCTAGCCATACCTTGCCCAATGAATGGTTAACTTCATTACGTAGAGTTCCACTTCTGAAGAAAGGAAGGAAAAAAAGGAGGAAGAGCTAGATAGAGGAAAGGTAGGACTAAAAAAGAAAAGTAGGGGAAAAGAAGGAAGGAGAAAAGGAAGGAAATTGAGACAAAACCTCAAGGTAATAGGTAAAATCTAAATAAATGCTGATGGATGCAGAAGTACTTTGATTCTTTGGTTTTGGAGAATACATAATAGCGGCATGCTAGTAAATATTTAACAACCAGGTTACTGAGTGAAAAAAAATAGCTTTATTTTTAGCATTTGCAAATTCCCATGGCATAAATACTCGCACCATAACCCATTTCAAGTTACTAATGTGATGTCACTGTTAAGAGATACACAGTAGTATACCATTGTCTGGTATTTCTGCCTTACAAGCAAAGTGAATATAAATAACTTCAAGAACATATATAATAGTAAAATATAGTAAAATTAGTAAAAATAGTAAAATTAGGAAGTGAGAAAATTTGAGATTTTATTAATTTTGCTTTTAATATGCTTTCTTTAATAATATGTCTATATAATTTTAATAATGGCTGTGGATATAACTGGTACACAGAATTCATGAAAATTAAGAGTTTAATGAATAAATAACACTTTTAAGCTGACTTCCCCATACCACACATGATATCCTCATCCATGGCAACCAGATGCAGTTTATTGACAGCCGCACATATTTCAAAGCTACCTAAATATTAGGGAAAAGCTATGTTTGTCAAGTAAAAGTTAGATAGGATACTGAAGCAGAAAATGTCCATTGGAATATGACAGAATTAACACATGTTTTTCTACCTGTCTCCCAAATCAACTAAAATTTCCATGAAAAATTTTTTAAAAAGTAAAATCCATAAGGGAAGGAGAATGGGAGAGGCGGGGTTACCAGGGGGGAAAATGTAGCCCAAATTTTGGAAGCTGGGAAGTAGAGACAGGAAAGGCAACTCTTTTATTAGCAGAGTCTGGAAAAAAGAATCTACCAATAAAGGAGCAGCTAGAAATCTATTGTTCATTCATACTTTCTATTTCACACAATGAGATGATCTTCTCTTCCCAAATACTTGCAGGAGACAAAAGAATGTATATGGGTATGGATTATGGGTGGGTGTGGTTGTGTATGTGTACAAAACATGAGAAAGTGCTTTGTCCTGTTTTAAGACTGTACCAAGCAAAATAGGAAGCTGAACAATGGAGCCATTATATTTGAATCACATTAGCGATTAGTGATTCACGTAGTGTATCCTTGGAATACCATCATCTTTCTACCAACTACATGTCCTTTAAGCAGCTGCAGCTGGGTCTGTCCATCTTTGCATGCCGCATTAATTCAAAAGATAGTTTTTTGGTGCCTGCCCTGAGATGAAAAAATGTCATAAGCCTTAGTATACAATGAAGAATAAGAGGCATTTACTTTCAAAATATACCTAAAGATTAATATTGAAGATACTCCTATAATAATCTCATTATTATAAGAAGATAATATAAAGATATAGAAATAGGGATAAGAACAGAGCAAGCACGAAGCAAGATGAATCCTAACTGCTAAGTAGGTGTTAAGTGGCAAGGGAAATAGTGTTTTGTCACAGAAATAAACTACAGGAAAGCCAAGATAGAAAAGTACCTCAAATCTGGGAATCAGTGAGTAGATCAGTAGATTAGTGTGGCTGAGGTATAAAGTAGAAGGAGGAAATGGAGAAAACTATAAATATAGAGATAAGCAGGCACCATATTATGACTGACCTTAAAAGTCATTTTAGGAATTTTGGACTTTGTCCTAAAAGTGATGCTGTGCTTCATATGAAGTCACAATTCACAATTTTTTCCATACCACCAGGGATCTTGACACTTGCTATTCTACCTGCTCTAGCTACAGTTAGCAAGATCATGAGTATCTGTATTCCAACATGATCTCCCTATGAATACAATTCACAGAAAAGGAAAGATTAAATTATATCACAGAGAATAAGCCCATGCTACATTCTATTTAAGTTTCTACTGGCTGATTTTCAAAGTGCATTACACAATATTTACTTATTCTTAAAGCAATTTGCAGAATGCACATGTAAGGAAATTAAAGACCTAGTGACAAAGATAATTTAACTTGTAATGTGCTTGGTCGGAAGGTGGGATTTTGGTAATTTAGTGTTTTCTTTAAATAATTCTTTATTGTTCATAGACAGCTATGGAATTCTTATTCTCAGAATTCCCATGCAGTGATATATTATAGGTGACTCTCTGACAATCTGCCTTGCATCACTCTAATTTCATGGTCTTTCTTGTTATGTATAATATCCTCAAATTATCTATCACAACTTAATTTATGAACACCCAGGGTCTGAAATCTCTTGAGAAGAAACTAACGTCTAGGGTGAAAAGACCAGATGCGTGCGTCTACCCAGAAAAGCCAGAATGAGAATGCAGGTAAGAGAAAAACCAAAGTCACATACTAGGATGAATATGGAAGTTAGCCAGCAGTGAATGAAGAGTATCTAAGAAAATTCAAATTTGTATTTAAGATCAATGTTTATGGGTCCCCCGGAAGTGGAGCCCTGGACTTCCACTCGTGCGTGAGGCTAGCGGAGCCGGAGTCGAGACCGGAGGCCGAACTCGGGATCTGACAAGATGGCCGGGCTGCCCCGCAGGATTATCAAGGAAACCCAGCGTTTGCTGGCAGAACCAGTTCCTGGCATTAAAGCAGAACCAGATGAGAGCAACGCCCGTTATTTTCATGTGGTCATTGCTGGCCCCCAGGATTCCCCCTTTGAGGGAGGGACTTTTAAGCTTGAACTATTCCTACCAGAAGAATACCCGATGGCAGCCCCTAAAGTACGTTTCATGACCAAAATTTATCATCCTAATGTAGACAAGTTGGGAAGAATATGTTTAGATATTTTGAAAGATAAGTGGTCCCCAGCACTGCAGATCCGCACAGTTCTGCTATCGATCCAGGCTTTGTTAAGTGCTCCCAATCCAGATGATCCAATGATGTAGCGGAGCAGTGGAAGACCAACGAAGCCCAAGCCATAGAAACAGCTAGAGCATGGACTAGGCTATATGCCATGAATAATATTTAAAATCGATCTGATCATCAAGTTCTCCTGTTCTGTTCTGCCAAGACTTATTCCTTTTTTGTTTGCATTTAATGGACACAGTCTTAGAAATATTACAGAATAAAAGCCCAGACATCTTCAGTCCTTTGGTGATTAAATGCACATTAGCAAAACTATGTCTTGTCCTGATTCACTGTTGTAAAGCATGAGCAGAGGCTAGAAGTACCATCCGGATTGTTGTGAAACGTTTAAAAGCAGTGGCCCTTCTCAGCTTTTATTCATTTTCCCCCATCATGGTTTGAGTATAAAGCACTGTGAATGAAGGTAGTTGTCAGGGTTAGCTGCAGGGGTGTGGGTGTTTTTCTTTATTACTTTTTTTGAGCGGGAGAGGTAGTTATATTTTAATTTTATGGGCTCCTTTCCCCCTTTTTATGGTGATCTAATTGCATTGGTTAAAAGCAGCTAACCAGTTCTTTAGAATATGCTCTCTAGCCAAGTCTAACTTTATTTAGACGCTGTAGATGGACAAGCTTGATTGTTTGAACCAAAATGGGAACATTAAACAAACATCACAGCCCTCACTAATAACATTGTGACTTGCTGTCAAGTGCAGAATCCTTCCTTCAAGAAAAAGCTTGTGACCATTTTGTATGGCTTGTCTGGAAACTTCTGTAAATCTTATGTTTTAGTAAAATATTTTTTGTTATTCTACTTTGCCTTTGTACAGTTTATTTTACTGTGTTTATTTCATTTTCCCAATGTGACAATCGTATTTAAAAAATTAAAACTGATGGAACGTTCTCTTTTGGTCTTTACCATCCGACAAGTTGATCCGGCAGGAGGTGGATTTTGCCAGTTTCTTTTCCCTGATGCAAACTTGTGTTAAGATGTCACTGAACGGAATATTTATAAGCTGGCCCTGAGCATGCATAAAGCATTGGTATTTGATATTTTTTTTTACCTCCTAGAAATTTGCATAAATGTGTTTGTGTTGTCTGATTAGATGATCATAGGTGTCTTGCCATGATGTTTGAAACTTACTGTACAGGAGAGTCACAGCAAAGCAGCAGTTGTGACTGTGTAGGACTCACATGTTGTGCCACATTTGTTTGTGTCTGGCATTTGGGATATGACCTTTTTCTTAGTTCTTGTCTGGAAACTTCATGTGTAACCACTGGTATGTGCTACTAGGAAACACCAATCTGATAATCATTTGGGGTTGCTGAGGCATTTATGAGGCTTCCTTATAGACCTGATGAGCAGATCTCAAGCAGCCAACTTGCATAAGTGTCATCTGAAAGGTTTCTTCCTTTGAGAGTATCAGATTCTCAGTTAATGATTCTTTCATCCTTCAGTATTTGCTGTGGGAGCTCCTATTGTTTGATATTCAGTAATTTTTTTTCTGCATTGACAGAGTTCCTCCCCTCAAAAAACTGTTCTTTCCCACCCTTCTCCATATCGAATTCCTATCCTTGTTCTTTGTAAGTCATCAGTGTAGCCAGTCCTGGGTATGTAAATGTTAACCCGCAGGTTGGAAGCTTTGTCTCTCGCAATTTAAGGTAATGGATATTGTAGCCCGTCTGAATTTCCCCCACTCTTGATTCTCATAACTTCTGGAGTTTCTTCAGAATGTGGTGTATTTTACTGTGCTCCTATGTAAGATGAAGAATTATCTATTAAAATTACATTTTCAACATACGAAAGTTAAAAAAAAAGATCAATGTTTATGGACAGAAGCTGAGTGAGTGTGTGTGTGCGCACGCGCGTGTGTTTGTTACACTCACAAAGTCATAGAATTAAGACAAACACTGTATTCTCACTATGTTGCTGCTCATGGGTCTGTGCTAAGCCATCTCTAACAGGTGAGACCATGCTACATATCAAGTTTCCTCTGGAGCTTCTTTCTTCTTTGGATGGGCTGGCAGGTGGATATGTATCAAATTAAATTATGGTCTAAGTATTTTTAATAAATATGTCTTCAAATAAGTTAATAGCCTCTTCATTAGCAAGAGCCATTCTTAACCAAATGCACTTTTGTGGGTGGGAGTGAAGAGCTTTTCTCTAAATTGTTGGTACAGTAGCCTAGCAGAACCCTGTGTCCTCCTAGGGAGTGTTTTATCTTTAACACTATGAGAAGCCTTCCTGGACAAAGCAGCTCCTGGAAGTCCTGACTGCTAATGATCTATTCCTGATTCTCCAAACCTCTGTCCCAATGAATCCCTCTGCTAATGCACATGACCAGCTCATCTGTATCATCCACCTCTCAGTCTTTCCAGAGTGCCCAGGCTTCTCAACCACCCAATCTTTATCTGCTGGCCTAGTGTCTAATCCCATTTTCTCTAACAAGCTACTTACTCTCATAAGAAGCTCTAGGTTTAATTCCTGACAATTTGCTTTATTCTCTCCTGCTCTGCCTTCCCTTTCTCTGCTTTAAGTTTCTGTATTTTGAATAATTGGCAAAATGCAATAAAACAGTACATGCCTTATTACATGGAAAAATGCAAGTCAAAGTACAAGCCAGAGAATAAAGCTTGAAATGAGAAATCAGGGTAGCATATGCTAGCTGATGATGAACTGAGACTTAAAAGCTCAAATAAAGAATAGCTCACTTGAAGGTCTGGCCTGAAAGTTTTAGAGTAACAAAATAATCTATAATATATTCTGTAAAGTATATGTAATACTCTGCTGAATAAAGGAAAATAGAATTTAAGCAGAACAAAAACAAACATCAAAGAGATTCAAGTTGGAGAAACTCGAATTAGGATTGCCAGATAAAAGATATCTAATTAAATTTGAATTTCAGATAAACAACATTTCAAATGTAATTTTATCTTTCCTAAATCTGGTCACCCTAACTCCAGTGGAATTTTTTTTTTATTTATTTGACAGAGAGATAGAGAAAGCCAGAGAGCACAAGCCGGGTGGGGGGGGGGGTGGAATGGCTGAGGGAGAGGGAGAAGCAGACTCCCCGCTGAGCAGGGAGCCCAATGAGGGGCTCTACCCTGGAACCATGACCTGGGCTGAATTCAGATGCTTAACTGACTGAGCCACCCAGGCTCCCCTCCAGTGGAATTTTAATACATCTCCAGAGAAGTATTTAAAACTCATCTTTACTCCTATTTAAATGTGCACACTTGAGCAGCTAACTAACAATGTCCCATCTTAAAGCCAGAGATCAATCAAAGGTTAAGGTTTCTGTGACTTTACAGATCCTATTTCTTATACGAAAGTCTCATGTCTCCTTTGCTTGCTGTGATCCTCACTGGTATTGGTTTCCCAACATCAAGATAAAAATAAGAAATAACATTTGAAGGACATTTTTCAATTTACAAGAAATTTCTACATAAAACATGCCATTCAGTATACACAATTGTAATTAGTATAATTCTATCTTTTTAATATTTGGAATCTCTGGTTTTTAAATAACAAATATGAATAACACTTCTGGGATTCTTCTTATAGAATTGATTGTCTTCTATGTCCCACAGTGCCTACAAAAGTGCTTTCTATATAATAACTATCTGTTCAATGTTTGTTTAAGGGATAAATATGTAAATGGCTTTCTATTCTTATTCCAGAGAGAAATGCAGCCTCAGTTTCAGTTCTTCCCTCCCACCTCCACATTGTTTGCTGTAGACAGCACTAAGAGCAGAAAAGGGAATACCATAGTGCAGTTGTGCAACACCCCAAACCTGCCAAAAATCAACAAGGAAAACCATGTTTGAGAGTAGTTTCCTAACACAGGATCTGTAAAGGGGCTTCTGGGGTAGAGTCTACAAGAAACTTTCTATAAAAATGTATGCATATTCCTGGAGAGGAACGGTATAACTTTCATTATGTTCTTAAAAGGGTTCTTGACCTAAAACCAAGTTTAGAATTTGTTTTTAGAATTGATTCATAGGTGAAGTGATTCATAGGTGTCACTAATATAAATCAGAGAGAAATGTATATTATGTATGTGTTGAAGACATTTTTTATTTGCTACAAGAGAAAATACAAAGCTATGAAAGTTATCTGTGTAGCTAAAATAGTGTTTTAACATTCAAGCCATACACTAACAGTATTTTCGTGGTACCCCATTGTAAAACTGTTGTCAGGATCAGAGTTATCTGTCTCACATGTTGCCAGTTTCATGGTGAGAAATTTATACTACATATAACTGTAAACACAAGAGGCTTGATTTGGCCAGCAAATTAATTTTACATTCAAATGCCTTGTTAGAGAATGTCTCATGATTTATTCCCACATTTGTTACTTTATCTTAAGAACTTCATCATTATTTTTATTCAGATATAGTTGACATTATAAAAAGAGTAGGTAACCATCTTTACTTAAAACCCGTATATATGCGAAATCTTCTATTAGACTTAGCTTAGCACTTTTAATAAGTATTTGAAGCAAAAAGTATTTTTTAAATATAATTTCTTCATCATGCTGGAGATTTTTCTCATTTCTGGACTTCTTCCCATTTCTTGTAGCTGGATCTTCTTTTCTGAATTTAGATCTGGGTCCATGCCCCTTCCACTCTCCCCCAAATAACAGGATAAGCACAGCAACTTCAGAAGAAATGAAGCAAGAGATTGGGGGCATATTCTAATCACATTTTCAAGGTCTCTTGCACCCTCCCATATTGTTACACAAAACATAATAAAAATTATTTCCTGCTTCTGCTATATACTTTGATAACAAGTCACAAAGAACAATGTCCACTCTGACCAATACTAAGAACAACAAAATTTGCTCAATACCTGCCAAAGTGTAAACTGACTCTGATGTCACTGAATGGAGTTACACATTTCAGTGTGTTGGCAATAAAAATAAAATCTGTGAGAGATGTAAAGCCAAGTGAAAAGGGGGAATCAAGGACACACGTTTTAAAATCCTAAAACAGGAGAACTCTTCCACACCTGTAACTTTCCATTTAAGTGCTAATTTGCCCATTATGATTTTTCATACTGGGTTGCTTTCCTTCTCCACCTTACATAAAATGGTGTTCATTTTGTGTGGGACCCAAGAAAACATGTCCTAAGCTTCTACTTTAACTCACACTGTGATAAGCATACAACAGTCATTAAATATTTTTAACTTGAAGACTTTATTGACCAAAGTGTGAAGTTTCTCTAAGAAACATAAAAACAAAAGATTCAAAAATGCACAAAGCAGGTAAGTAATAAAACATCTGATCTATAGAGGCAAAATGACAGTAACAAAAGGCATTATTATTGTTAATATTCTTCAATGTCCCATCTTAAAGCCAGAGATCAATCAAAGGTTAACAACTGCCATAGTGAAGAGCTACATAAACTTTTTACTTAGAATATCCAAATAGTCAAAAGCTTTTTCCAGATGTCACTTTTCTAACCAGTTTAGTATTTAATGATTAGCTTATATGGTAAAATTCACTCCTTTATTTCTGAGGCGAGTTATTCAATTAGAATTTTCTCTTCAATACAAAGGGATATAATGTTTCTTCAGGAATCTTGGAACAAGCAAAGAAGGAACAAAGCAAAGAAACAAAAAAGAAAATTTTTAAATACTCATAAAGCCACCTGCCAGAGAGAAACATTTGATATTTATCATTTTAGACTTTTTATAATATATAGGCATTGTGGATGGAAATGATAAAAATGATCAATTACCCACATGCCTTCTTCCATATTCTCCTCTATCCTTCATGTGCCATGTGTTGAAGATGGCAATGCCACAGAAGTGAGAAGCTGATCCCCTATATTGCCACAGGGAGCATCACCCACCAAACATCCAATTAGACTGAGATGTGAGTAAACAAGCATATTAGAAACCAGAAATAAGCATATTAAACTACTTAGGTTTTCACAATAGTTTTTTAGCAATATTAGCTTATTCTAATACAGTAATTTGTACTTTGAAGCGAGATGTTGCCTTAACAATTCCTTAAATATATGTCATCAGCTGAGCTGTTGGATTTTGAGTGATGAGAAATCTGATATCAGAGACTAAAAAACAATGAGCTTTATGCATAGTGGAAATGGTTAGAGAGAATACAAAAAGTAGTGTGTGTGGGCTGCCATTACAGGAGAGCAGCTAACTATTATGAGAAACAGATAAGCCCAGGAGAGAATGTGCTGATTTGCAACGGAATCATTAGAGTCAACAAATCGGGGGCCTGGAAGAACTGGAAAATATCACTTCTAGAAACCAAACAGTAAGACATAACATAGAAAAAGGTGGAGGAACCAAAGCCCCTTAAGACATAGCCTTGTGAAGAAGACAGAATAGGTTATAGATTTTTGGCTTTGACAGGACTTTAGACACCTCCATTAGAAAGAAGGTGAGTGTGAATATAATAATAAAATGTATATCCCAAGATTAGAGAGATAGTTATGAAAGTAACAGTGCTATGTGTTCATTAAACAATTTTTATCCTCTGAATATACACACACAAACACATTTTCAAGCCCCCTTGCATAAAAATAGGACCTTTAACTATTTCTCCTCAAAGAAAGTGAGCATTCTATGTTTCAAGCAGTTAAAAGCAAGTATGCCTTCACTACACTCCTTTTTTCTCTCCTTACTGACTAGATGATGCAGGTGTATTGAAGCCACGTAATGAGTATGGAGTAGCCTCATGATACACTGTGATAGATCTCTGAATGACTACGTGCAACAAACACTCCTCACTATCTTTCCCCTACCACATTCACGAACATATCCAGATCAGATTGTGAAACTACAGACAAATGACCTTATATTATATTTAGCAACTGTGATGTTAAGATTGTGATAGCAATTAGCATTATTTCCCTAATACAAATGGATAAATAGATCATGTTGTATTTATGTAATGGAATACCAAATAGCAATGTAAATGAATAAAATAATGAATTATAGGTATACATGATATCAAGGGCCAATCTCAGGAATAATGTTCCTGAGACAAAAATAAATAAACAAGTTTAAGAAGAAATGCATGGAAAAAACAAATTTAATATCTCTAAGAGTGAAGTTCTCTCTGAAAGTAAAGAAAGGAGTATGAGATTGGGGAGGAAGATCAGATACAATGTTCAAAGATAAAGGTAATGTTTTATGTCTTTGTATCACATGTTTTTAATATATTTACTTTTTACAAAAATTTTCATTATTCAGTCGTTGCCTTGAAAAAACTTAAAATCAATGTATTCAGTAATAACATTTTTGAATCACAAATATATACCTACAGGGTAAATGAATAAACAACTCCCCTAATAATATGGAAATCGTACTTAGCACTTTTGCAAAAGCCTCCAATGATAGCATTAGACAGGCTTCACAGGGTGCTGCATCTCAAATAAGCTTGCAGTCAACATGATGTTCTCTGGACAACTGAAGGCAATAATAAAGTGGCTCTAACCATTAAAAAATAATGCAAGTTATTGATATCAAATACAGAACCAGAGTCTGAATAAAATTATTTCTTAAAATGTGAGGGGGTGATATTTACATTTATAAATTGATATATAATACGTAGTTTGAAATATGTATGCATAACTATAAAGTAAATATAAACAGATATATAACCAGAGGAGGTGTGATTTTTATACTTTTTTGTATTATTTAGTATGGCTTAAGGTTTTTTTTTCATAATGGGCGTGTATATCATTTTTATAAAAACTATAGTCACTCTCTTTAAAAAACTCAGAAAATACTTTGCACCACAATGAGTGTTCTCAAATGACTTTGCCACTTTATGTTCTATATCATTTATCTGTTGTTGTGTAATAAACCACCCCCCCCAATCTGGTAGCTTCAAATAGGAGCCATTTATTATTCCGTCATGAGTCTATGGATCTGCTGGGTGGCCCTGCTCATCTGAACAGGTTCAGCTGATCTTGACTAGGCTTGCTTATGTTTCTTCAATGAGTAGGTTGGTCAGCTGGAGGCTGGTCACAGCTGGGATGACCTAGCCAGCCTCCACTGCCACAGGCTATCCCAGGCTTGTTCTCATGGCAGAGGAAAGTGTTTACAAGAGGCAGTGAAAGTACAAAGCTTCTTGAAACTTATACTAAAAACAGTCACTTCCACTGAATTCTTTTAATCTGAGAGAGTCAAAAGTGCAGCCCAAATTCAAGAGGTGAGGAAAAAGATCCCACTTACTGAAGAAAGAGATGCAAACATTGTAACAGGATGATGGGGTGGGAAATAGGGCCATTCTGGCAATTAATCTACACAGGATCTCATTTAGAGCCCAAAATGAAAACCAATTATTCACCAAACGAACCCAAAATCTACTCCTACTTCTCTTTAACATTACTTATTTCATGTGTCCAAATGCCCTGTTTCTCTAGCCCATCCAGTGGGACCTGAATTGTAAGAATTTCATGTCTCATTATCCTTGAGCCTCATTTCTACATATTTTAGTTTAGTTATTTATTTAAAACAAAACTACTGAGTACAATGCTAAGTGTTAGGAGTAAAACAGTAAAGATGGCACAGTCCCTGCCACCAAAAAAAATGGGTGTGATTCAGTGCTTCATCTGAGTCTGGATGTGGTGTAAGGAGCCAGAGCCTCCATGGGAGTAGCTGGTGTTGTTTTAGAGCAAGACATACAGGTGCTGTTCCTGCAGCAGCAAGCAAGAGGGTAAGAGAGAAAATGAAACCAAGCAAAAGTGCAGATCCAGTACAGAACAAATGAATAAAAGAGCATCACACATAAAGGCCAGATGAGCACAACAGTTTCTTCTATTATCTCCTACGTTTGGGGGGAAAACAACAACAACAACAACAACAACAACAAAACAAAACAAAACTTTGACCTTCATTTAGTGTACATAGCTCTACACCTCCATAGAGATTCATTCCTACATGCCAGTGCCCCGGCTGGGTTCAGGAGTTCTAACCTCCTCCCAAAAATTCCACTTTAGAACCCAATGGAATCCATCAGAACATGGTAGGACCTCTTCTTCCACCATTACTCCTCCACATTAGCCAAATTCCTCCTAATAGGATGGAAGTTCCAAAGCCTGGAATGTTTGATTTCTCTCCCAAATATATATATATACAATACAGATATATTAAAGAAATATTGCATTGCCATGCCATTTTTGTGATCCTCTCCTTAAATCCTACTAACCTTTAATTTCTCATTCTCCAAAAATCAAAAGGAATTTTAATTAAGTTCTTCATGGAAAATAAAGATGGGACCCTAATATTTCCCAATATGTGGCAATACCTGTTCCCTGAAATTTCAAAACCCTAGAACCAAGTAAAATATGTGATCTCGATAATGGCTGCCATTACTTCAAGGGCCTCCCCTGATATTAAAATAGCATTGGAGGAAAAGTTTTCCATCTGTGGAAACTTTAAAAACTGCTATACTAGAGGACCACTGGCTATCTTTTTTTTCCATACGAATCTAAAGTTAAATATGCTGTTTCTAGACCATACTCTTTGTATACATTTAATCACTCATCATGACTGCTTATCTCTACTTTTAATAAAATTACTGTATTCTGACATTGGTGCTATGCAATGGTCTGACTTACATGTTTGTAATAATAATAATAGCAATAGTTAAAATAAGTATAACTAAAATTTGTTAATGACTTTAACATTTAAAAAACATTTTCACATATATTATTTTATCCTTTTTCCTTGGAGCAAGTTATTATAATTCCATTTTAAACTTGGGATAATTAGAAGTTGTTTTGAAATTTTTCAATATAATCTTTTTATTAATAGGCTTATGTTAGGAGAATAATATATTCTCATGGAAAAACTTGAACCATATAGAAATATGGTAGGCAGAAGTTCAGAATGGCCCATGACCCTTGCCACCCAGTGATTATGTTATATATGGCAAAAGGGAGAGATTTTACAGGTTGGGTCTAATATAATCTCATGAAATGTATAAAAATAAGTTTTCTCAGGCTTGTAAGGAAAGAGGAAGTCAAAGAAATTTGAAGCATGACAAGAGCTCAATTCATCATAGCTGATTTGAAGATGGATAGGGCCATATAAGAGGGATATGGGGAGCCTCTAGAGGCAAAAAAAAAAAAAAAAAAAAAGCCTGGCTAACTGACAGGAAGGAAACAAGACCTCAGACCTACAACTTCAAAATAATGACTCAAGGGGCACCTGGCTGGCTCTGTCAGTGGAACACATGACTCTTGATCTTGGTGTTGTGAGTTCAGGCCCCACGTTGGATGTAGGGATTACTTAAGAATAAAATCTTTAAAAAAAAATTTACACACAAAATAATGACTTACTTCTTAATTTGCACATTTTATGCCTCATTTATTTCTCTAGTTTAATTGTATTAACTCGGGAATTATAGTACTGTTACTCTATTCCCAAACGCTTTTGGTTCCAAATAAAGCCAAGAAGAACACAGTCATGCCCACTAGATATTAATAGTGTTTTGTCCTTAACTTTACTGGGAATACTGCTTGCTAAAATTTTTTATCATTTATTTAATGTAAATACCAGGCTGAGTTTTATAAATATTACATCATTTAATTTTCATATATAATAATACAGGCTAAGTAATATTTATCCTCATTTTAAAGTTGAGAACACTGAAGCTTCATGAAAAATGTTTCCCACAATGAGTGATCATAAAATTAATAAGCAGAACATGATCCTCTTTAAGCTAAGATCAAATAAATAAAACTGAAACAAGTTTTAATTATCTCCAAAAAGAAGGTAAATTTGAATAAACCTCAGTATACAGAGTTTTAAATGTGAGAGAAAATTGTTGCTCTATTCCTCCTCTCAAAAAAATGCTAGTAACTTCTCTATGGTCTTTAAACAAATGTCAGATTAAGAAAGTAGTCCAGGGGTGCCTGGGTGGCTCAGCTGTTAAGCGTCTGCCTTCGGCTCAGGTCATGATCCCAGGGTCCTGGGATTGAGCCCCACATCGGGCTCCCTGCTCTGCGGGAGGCCTGCTTCTCCCTCTCCCACTCCCCCTGCTTGTGTTCCCTCTCTCGCTATCTCTCTCTCTGTCAAATAAATAAATAAATTCTTTAAAAAAAAAAAAGAAAGAAAGAAAGTAGTCCAACCAGGAATCTGAGACTCTTACAAATCTAAATAGACATTATAACATAGCATAAGTTTCCATTTTCATAGTGAGGCATTCTCATACTTATTTTTAATTAGAATTATGAGATATAGTTACATGAAGTTATATGTAATAAAATGCACCCATAAGCATACTGTTATGGGTACATTTCATGTTTTGACAAATTTATATATCCATATAACCATCCTAACACAAATATATCTCACATCCTTTGCACTACCACACCCAGCATCAGCAACTACTGATTTGATTTCTGTAAATATAGATTTGACTTTTCTCAAATATCATATGACCAGAATCACATAGAATGTGTTTATTATGTCTGCCTACTTTCAGACAGCATGTTTTTGAGATTCATTCATGTTGTTGCAAGGATCAGTATATTTCTCCTACACAATATCTGTGGAATGCATTTATCTATCAATAAAATAAAAGAATGAAAATAAGTGGACTAAATTCCCAATTTAAAAATCTAGGAAAAGATTAACTTAAGTAAACAAAAAGAAAGCACGAGAAAGGAAATAAAAAGATAAAAGCAAAAAATAATGAGTTTAAAAAAAGAAAAACTATAGATAAGCTAATAAACCAAAATCCTAATTCTTTCAGAAAATACAATGAAAATATAAACTACTAATTTAATTAAAATAAAGAGGAGAAAACACAAACATACAAAATAAGAAATAATAAGAAAAATAATTATTGCTACAAATGAATTTAAAAAATCATTAAGAAACTGCTTTGTAAACCTCTATGTAAATAAGTTTACAAATCTGCATGAAGAGGATTTTATAGGAAAATATAATCTATCAAAACTGAGCTCAATGGAAATAGAAAGTAGAAGCAGATCTAATTTCCACAGAAGAAACATAGAAAGTTGTCAAGGAACTATCTCACACACACACACATACACACCAGATTCAGATGATTCTGTGGGGAAATTTTACCACACCTTTAGAGTCTAGATATTTCCAGTGCTATATAAATTGCTTCAGCATATAGAAAATTAAGGAAACCTTCCAAATGACTTTAATGAAGCAAGTATAACTTTGAAACCTATACCTGATCAATTCATCACATGCAAAAAAGAAAATTACAGATCAATATCACTTATGAACACCAGTGGAAAATTCCTAAATATTAGAAGAGAGACTCTGACACTCCATTATGAAAATATGTCATAACCAAGTGGGATTTAAGCTAAAAATATAAGAATAGCCCAATAGTAGGAAATCTGTTGATATAATTCATCAAATTATTTGATCTAAAGAGAAAAAACATTATTTTCTCCATAAATGTTGAAAAAGGCCTTGGCAAAATTCAATACCCATTTCTAAGAGAAAATTAATGAAAATAGAAAGTATTGGATACATCCTTAAAGTAATAATATATATTACTCAATCCTCTAGTCAGTATCTTATATAAAGGGAAAACACTGTAAAGGATTTTCACAAAGATCAGAGACAGGACAAAGATAGCCATTACATCCTCTACTATTTAGTAATGTATTGGAAGCATCAGTTAGAACAATTTGCTTCTTTTAAATCATAAAAAATTTAAAAGCAGCAAAACCATATGTATTTGCCAATAGCATGATACTCTGCTGGGAAACACTAGAAAATCAATAAAAAAAAACTGACAAAAAACACAAACATAATTCAGCAAGGTAGCAGAATACAAACTGTTTAACATGTAAAAATCAGTGACCTCTATATACACTAATAACAACCAGTTAAAAGAAAAAAAAAGAAAGGAAAAGTATGCAAACACAGTAATAATGGTAAAGATAAAATATTTAGGAATGAACTTAATAATTGGTTATTCCTGTATTTAAAAACTTTAAAACCAGAAAAATAGATAGTAGCAAGTGGACAGATATCTCTTTTTCTTGGATATGACCACATTATCAAGATGTCAGTTCTCCCTAAGTTAATTTATAAATATAATGGAGTGCCAGTAAAAAATAGCAAAAAAGTTTTTTTCCCCTATGGCTAGACAAGTTGATACTAAGGTTCATAGGAAAAAAGCAAAAATACACATAAAAATAGCTAAAGAAACACTAAAATGAAAAAACTACGAAAGGAGCCACAAGAAGATATTAGAACACATTACAAAGCCTCTATAATGAAACAGTGTGATACAAGAATGACAGATCATAACAATAAGTACCCAGATTTTGGTTTCTAAATACCATTCTCCACTAAAATAAGCCAGATCTCAATGGATAAATGGTGAATTTCTTATCTGGGATACGAAAGATATGAGTATTATCTCATTGTGTGCCACCAAGTCGGAAGTGCTTATAAAGTAATTGAGGCATGTGGAAAGGACACAAGAGTCAGCTTGAATGCCAAATCATAATAATAGAATTAATTAGTAAACTGTGGAAGCAGAATTCAAGTCTGGATCTGAGACTGCAGAACTTGAGCTCTTAACCACACTACTCTGACTCCTGGATGCATATACACACAGAGACATAAACACATTCTTGCAAACACACATCAGAGACAGTTTAGCTTGCAGGGTGCTAGAGCCAGCTGGTGAGAGTTACTTGAGTCTCTCAACTCCCCAGCATCCTCTTACTTACCTGTCTGTGTGCTGTTCTCCTACCACACATCGGTTCCAATTCCCCATGTGAATAACTCTTCCTTTCTGTTTGGCTTTCTCCCTAGATATCACTTTCTCTAGAAAGCCATCACTGACACCCCATTTAATCTCTGAACATTTCATAATTTCCCCCATCAATTATCACATCATTATATTACACAGTATAATAGACATTATATGAGATAGATTAGTGTCTAATACCTTTCTTGGTGTATAGCAAGCGCTCTGTAAGGGTTTAATTAAATGAATAGAAAAAAAATAGGTTCCAAGTGTTTTCCATAGGTAGAACATATTCATGGAACATTTTACCTGAAGACGTTACACAGATTAAAATAAAAATCACAGGAAGAAATTATAAACAACACATAGATTAAATAGACAGATAGATGGAATTTTGACAGTAGTGATGGTTGTCTGGATAAATCCTGAACATTTGAAGGTCAACATGAGGCACTTGGCCTCTAACCCAGAGACTGGCAAACTACTGCCCATGGGCCAAATCCAGCCCAATGCCTGTTTTGTAAATAAAGTTTTATTGGAATGCAGCCTATTAGTTTACAGATTCTCTATGGCTGGTTTTTTTGCTACAATGGCAGAGTTGAGTAATTGCAACAGGAAAAAAAATTTTGCCACTTCTTCTCCAGCAAAAGGTCCCTTGCACCAAAGACCACATCTTGCCTAAACTATTACTACCACCTAATTTTTCACGTTTAATGTACTTAGGTCATTTTGCTCCCTACACTTCCACTTTTTATCTTCACTAAATGAGTTGTTAAGCATTTTAAGAAGGGAACTGAATAAAGAGCAATGACGTTTTTTATTATAAATTAGAAATAGTAAAGAGAAGTTTGGGGAACAACAAATTTAAAATGTAAATTACATGAAAATTTAATACTAATGCAGGAAATAATTCCAGTTGTTAAACTAGAATTTACTTTTTTTAAGATTTTTTTTTATTTATTTGAGACAGAGAGAATGAGAGAGAGAGAGAGAGAGAGCGCGCGCACATGAGAGGGGGGAGGGTCAGAGGGAGAAGCAGACTCTCTGCCGAGCAGGGAGCCAGATGTGGGACTCGATCCAGGGACTCCTGGATCGTGACCTGAGCCGAAGGCAGTCGCTTAACCAACTGAGCCACCCAGGCGCCCGTTAAACTAGAATTTAATTAAGAGCTAATATGACCTTAAAGAGATTATGGATGCAAAATGAGGACTTTAGAAAATTTTATATCACCAGTAAATTATTTCCTTTTTCATCCTTGTATTAAACAATCATAAATGTGAATGAGCTCTAACATTTTTTACCCAAATTTTTACCTGATTATCAAGGTCATATTTCACTTAATTTATGTCTGCTACAGAATATTTGCTTCTTTTTTAAGATTTATTTATTTATTATTTGAGAGAGTGTATGCGCATGTGTGCACACAAGCGGAGGGGGGGTAGGGAGAGAGGGAGAGAGAGAATCTCAAGTAGAGATTCTTCCACTGCATATAGAGCCAGATGCAGGGCTCAATTCTGAGATCATGACCTGAGCTGAAATCAAGAGTCTGAGGCTTAACTGACTGAGCCACCCAGGCACCCCACGAATATTTGCTTCTCCTTGAAAGGCCTGGGCTAGTTGTTTATTGTCCCCTTGACACTATATCTACAAGTCAGATTCTGCCATTAAGTAAGTTGTGGGGAAACAGCTGAATATTCCAAGACTTTCTTTAGACTGGATAATGGAGGACCATATCACAGCATATGATTCAAACATTCTATTTTTTTAAATAGAGCAATTCAAGTAACAAAAAATATTAACAAATTATTAATATACGCTCACATACGTAAATGTAGAATAAGGTTTAAAGACACCAAACACCTAAAGAGAATTAAATAGCTTTACCAACTCATCATAATGTAGAATGATTGATAAAGAGTAGCAATACTAGAAAAGAATATTAATAAGATTAGACATATATAAGTAACTATTCTTAACTGGAAGTAATGAGTAGCTGTTGCGTGGGTACATTTCATGAAAACTGATATCGTGGCCAACAGAATGAAATAAAAAACTTGTATAATCAGTATTCATGACTCACTTCAGTTCACAAAGCCATCACCAGAGGTCAACCTCTTATACCCTGTATACCTGGCAGAAGGTATCTAGTGTCAAGTTCACCCTCTCGCATGCCATAAATGTGTGAAATATGACAAATAGAAGGCTAATTAGAGTAACAAACCTCATTCTCTAAATATTACCCATTCTGAAAATACCTTCAGCAGAAAGTTCTATTTGAATATCAAATAGACATTTCTATTTTAACATGTCCAAAACTGAACTCCTAACTCTCCTCCTCAAACTGCTCTTCCCACATGCTTTCCCATCTGTCAGTGGCAGCTTCATTGTTCAGGCTAGTCAGGCCAAACACCTCTGAGTCTTCTTTCTCCGTTCTCCATTCCCATAGCCAATCTAAAGTTGGCAGCTTTCCCTACAAAATACGTCCTGGACCTGACCACCACTTACCATCTTCACCATGAGATTCCCAGCACAACCACCATGACCTTGCTCGTTGATTACTGCACTAGCCTTCTACAGGTCTCACTGCTTCCACCATTCTGTGATGCAGCATTTTTCTCCACATAGACTTAAGAGAGTCTTTTAAAACAAAATCAGAATATGTTACCTTTTTGCACAAATTCCTGCAGTGCCTTTCCATCTCACTCAGACTAAAAACTGAGGCTTTCACATTGGCCTATCCTCTCCCCAATTTCTCTGCTCTTATTGCCTACCACTCTCTTCCTATTCACTCTACTCCAGCCACACTAGCCAACTCTTCACAGCCATGTTCCTCAATGACACTATGCACATTCCTGCTACAGGCCTGGGCCCTTGCTGTACCCTCTCAGGGACAGTCTTCCATCAGAAATCTATATGGTTCACTCCTCACTTTCTTTCAAGTCTTTGCCCAAATGCAGTCAATTCTTGTTATTTATAGTAACAATGTTCTATATGGTCTATAATATAATAGTGGCTGGAACACAGAAGGCACCTAAACCCAACTGTTAAATGAATAAATGGAATTTGTTAGGAGGGAAGAGGCAGTTTTCTATCAACTGTTCAAAGCACAAGATATCATCAAGGAAGATCACAACCCAGCACAGACACCAAGTAGAAAGCCGTGGGAACTAGGTACTCTCTTCCATGAAGAACCCCTGAAGAGGGCTAAGGAAGGAATTGCTATCTTATCAAAAACCCATTTTTATTATCAAACAAAGTATCCAAGGGGGGAAAAAAATTGCCATGATCTGTCCCCACACATCCACATACTGTCATGCAGGGCCAGTGAAAAGAAGCTGAGGTTCCCATAACAACTTCCCTATGTTACCTTATTCCTCAGGCTGGGGCAGGGTGGAGAGAGACATGATCCAGTGTAAAGCACAAGACAATGAACTCAATTGGTAAAACTCAGGGAATGAAATATCTACCCCTTAAATCCACATATGCTACTCAGAACCCACTATGCTGGCCAGAACTTTTTTTCTGTTAAGCATTCGAAAAATTCTACCCTTCCAAAATGGCTACATTCATGATAAGTATATAGCTCATTTGAGGCATCTATGTGTTTAGGCCTCACCAACTAGGAAAAACTTGGATTCAGGTGCAGAGGAGGTTAGCAATATTGTAGCTCTTCTATTCTATAATGCACATTTACTTTAAAATAGAGATGCAGTTAAGAGTACTTAGGACCCCAGGTTCTGAATATTATGTGTTTTTTTTCTATCTTATACATCAAATAATGAATAATCTTAGAACCACTGGTGCCTTAGATTCAATGAAATATGTTTAAAGCAAATTTAGAAGTATTAGAGCCATTTGAGATTTAGTAGGAAGGTACCACCTATTAAAAGGAAGGGGGTTCATAAAACCTTCTTCTTTTAATGAGATACTGAAATAATATCTCATGCAGACTGGTATCTATTTTCAGAAAAAGTCATATTTTTAAGAAAACTTCATTTTTACTCTGGTACCTCTTAATACCTTCATGACTTCTTTGGGTGGAGACTTCATGGAGAAAGGAATCACAAAAGAAACAACCCTAAGAGCTCATGAACCTGGACAAGCTAAAGCAGAATCCATGGGAAAGTGTCCTCTCCCAGCCTAATGTTGCCCTCCTGAATTTTGGCAGAATACTCAGGCAGTGTAGATAATTAAGAGACGGTTCAAGAATCTGGATACAGCAACTGAAATCCTGGGCACTGAATTTCAGTACGGCTGTCACCACTGCAGGGAACACTGTGAGGAAATAGGGTGGAAATGGTGTCTTACAGAATTTTCAGAGGGCACTTATACTCAGTCAATTTCCTCTCAAAAAAGGAGGACAGCTTCATCTTCTCAACAAATGCTCTAAATAGTAATGTCGCTTATCACTGCAAATGAATCTTAGCATTACAACTCCTTTGAGTTCTCTCATGTTTGTTCAACAGATATCCAGTTAAGAGACATTTTTAAATCTTAGATTGGACAGTGCAATCATATCAGAGCCTCTAGAATGGAGTGAAGAAGTACGGAGTTTATTTAGTAGGATGAAAATGCCTTGTGAATAAACAGAATTCTCCAAACTAAAAAATGTCTTCATTGGTGGTTATTCTACAGTGTTTTTAAAATAGCTCACATACCCTCATATATTAATTTATTCCTTTTAAAATGAATAAAGATAGCAATTTTTCTGGGGAATTTAAAAATAAATATTTAAAAACAAGAATAGGGATCATTGATGTTTTTCTCTTTCTTATCCCCTTCCCAAAAACTCTCCTACCTGCTACAGAAAGATTAGTGTGTGTGTGTGTGTGTGTGTGTGTGTGTGTGTGTCCGTGTGTGTGTGTTTTAATCAGACCATTTGCCCTTCATTTTATGAACCCACTTCTTTCCTCTATTTCATTCCTTTTGAAATTGTTATAAGAAAGCAATTTCTAACTACTCACTTGAGGAAATTAGTTTTGGATCAAAACAGTTCTAAGGCCTAACCATGTAGTTGAAGTTTCCCATCCTGGGCTTTCATATAAGTCCAGCCAACTAATTAGCTGGCAGTCTTCTCCCTCTTATTTAATCAGTTTTCAATAAAAGTCAAGCTTTCTGACTCACTAGTTATGGAATTTTTCCTTGAATCTCAGTAATGCAAGAAAGCCCTTGGTACTTAACATGACACTTCTATTAACAGAGTCATTACACATGCTGTTTCCAAAATTTCTTATCCAGGAGAATAAGACTTATTTCTCCTAAATAATTTCTCTTTCAAAGTCTTCCACAGTCAAACCCAATTAAGAAATAATATAACAAGATGCTCTTCCACTCTCAAGTCTGGCACTTCATTTTTCTTCCCACCATCTCGTCCCTCTAACCCCATTTGCAAATATACCAATGGGCTACTGTCCAGTTATGGTTCTCAGCTTGCTAACACATGCAGAATAGGCTTTGGCTCCTTAGAGATCAGTTAGAAACTATATAATAACATAATGATAATAATTATAATAAACTATATAATAAGCATATGTACATATAAGCCATATATTTGTGTATGTGTGTGGTTGTTTTTAACATATAACAATAATTAAATTCTGTATTTTATTAACTATTATTCATTTTATTCTTTAGAAAATAAAAATCAATTGGCTTTTATACAAGGAATTAGATTTTGTAACTTTCAAAGCACCACTAATTTATTCTTAAAACTGGTTAAACCCAACAAAAATCCAACTGTGGTCATCAGTAATCATTTATCTTGTTTAACAGTGACATTTTTCTTTATCATCAGTTCTCTGGCCCTCACGTCAAGAAAACCTGTTTGTATGTATATAAGTAGGCCAACCAGGAGACCTACGTAAGTGGATAATTTCACAAAATTTCAGCCCCCAAAGCTACTTGTAATTGTCCATCTATAAACAAATACAGTCCTTCAAGCAATGACATTGTAGCTTTCCAGCTAGCACCTCACAGAGCTGAATAATGTCATCCCATTGCTATAAGCATTTTCCCAGCAAGTTACCTTCTAAAGCTAAGCTGGGTTGTGAAAGGCATTTTTTTATGCATTCGCATCTCTGAGCTCCTAAGCTCCTAACAGTTTTGAGTGCAATCAACTTGGTATTGTACAAGCTCTTCAGGCAAACACAAATAGTAGAAAATAATGTCTTTACCTTTAAGCACAGAGGATACTAATAATCTAAAGGAGCAATGCAAGCCAAAATAAAAAACAAAACCAAAAAGAACCCTAAGGAATAAAAGGTAAAATACTGCCTGGATGACTTTAATGGTCCTTTACTTAGTAATATTTGAGAGACAAATGATCAACCCTCTATTTCACTTTATTTGAATAGATATAGGTTGTACATACATTAAGGAAAATTACCATGACCTTCCAATCATAATGAAGTGATTTGTTACCTAGTCAGCAATTCACGTGTGAACTTCTCTCCTTCTTATCCTAATTTTTAAATCCTGGAGTCTCCACTCATGCATTGTGTACCATTGCCCTTCTGAAAACTATCACCTACTATAAAAATGATGCTTAACTCTTGTCTCTGAACAAAGACCCGTCTCTGTCCATGTTCTGCTACCTGCAGCATGGATGAGCTTACAGCTATTAAACCTTTATGAGCCAGCATATTCGCATCTACCTAATGGGGATAATTTTGCCTTTCAAAAATTTTAAGTGAGTATAAAATGAAATAATGAATGAAGATCTTTGAAAAGAAATGCAAAGTGCTATATCAGTGTAAATTATTATTTTTCATAGTTACATGCAATGACCAAACTACATACAACTTGTCAAATATGTGCCCAAGTATTATTCAAATCCAGTATTATCTAATGCAAATGTCAAATTTTGCCACAGCCACTAGAATAAAATAAGTACTTTCCGGGTCTTTTACCTAAGTTTTGCTAACCAACAATGAAGAGGACCAGATATATATTACCATTATGTTTTTAAAGGTACTTTCACTTTTAATATTAAATTAAAATATGTTTAAATATAAACATTATGAGATTTGTTTACTGGGTAATTGCAGGTAGACAGACCACTTAGGAACCACAAGTCTGTGCCTTCCGAATAAAGCAACAACATCTTAACTGCATTCCTTTCCACTTTTTAATCAATAACCAAAACCTGCTAAATATATCTTAAATGTGTTTATGTCCCTTCATCCCTCTGAACACTGCGACTGGCCCTGTTCTGGTCCAGTACACCATCACAAAGCTTGTTGAGATACCCCATTGAATGTCAGGACTTAATACAGTGTATTTAAGGACAAGCAGAATAACCATCTTTATTTGTGCATTGCATATTATTCTTGGGTTTGATCTTATCTTTCATAAGTGCTAACTTCAGTTAACTCTCTCTAACCATCAAAGTTAGAAGAGAAAAAAATACTGATTTTTCTCCAGATCCACGTGATCATTTTCTAATTCTATATTCTGTATTTCAACCATACAGAAAATTTTTAAATTTTTCAAATGTGTCATATTCTCTCTCACTATAAAAATTTTGCAAATTCTGATATCCTTCTTGGACACTCTTTACCCAAATACCCTCCTCCATTAATTCTCTTCAGTTTACACATCATTCAGATTGTTTCTTTAAAGACACTCCTCTAGGGGTGCCTGGGTGGCTCAGTCATTAAGCACCTGCCTTAGGTTCAGGTCATGATCCCAGGGTCCCGGGATCGAGTCCCTCATCGGGCTCCCTGCTCCGTGGGAAGCCTGCTTCTCCCTCCCCCATTCCCCCCGCTTGTGTTCCCTTTCTTGCTGTGTCTCTCTCTGTCAAATAAATAAATAAGTAAATCTTTTAAAAAAATAAAATAAAACAAAGACACTCTTCTGGGAAGGCTTACTTGCCTATTCTTGAATTACCTAAGTGTCCCTGATATAAGTACACATTGTATCCTCTCATTCCAACACAGCTTTTACCAGAGCTGTTGTAATGAGGTTAATTTCTCCTCCACTGGACTTTTAGTTTGGTGAAGATAGTAATTGTGTCATTCTCCCTCATTTTTTTCATCCCAAGCACCTAATACCAGATCTGGTATCTATTAGCAGCTCATAGTATTTGTTCAATGAACTGAGACTGCAGAGATCAACATCTACCTCTTCCATCAATCTTTCCTATTTTCTTGAGCCCCTATCTCCATCATATGTCATTAATATGTCTACTCAAAAATTTGGACTGGGGCGCCTGGGTGGCTCAGTCAGTTAATCATCTGACTCTTGTTTTCGGCTCAGGTCATGATCTCAGGGTCGTGAGATTGAGCCCCACGTTGGCCTCTGCACTGGGGCAGGGAGTTTGCTTAAGATTCTCTCTCTCCCATTCCTTCTGCACCCCCCTCTAAAAAAGTGGATTTTACTTCCTTTTGTAATTCATTAAAGATGTGATAGTTTTTAACTTATGTCATTTAATGATTTTAGTTATAAGACTAGCAAGTAATTCTCACTATATTAAATATTCTGAGTAATTCACAGAACCCAAAGAGCCCAGCAACTAATCATAGAGACTTCCCAACCAGGGAAATAGTGAAATTCATATCAGAGAACGGGTCTCATGAAGACATCACAGCTACTACCCAAGGGTGCAGACACCTTAGGTAATTCCACCAACCCCAGCAATGCTGGCTATTAGGTACTCCTGCTATAACCCTGTCACTGTTGCCTGTTGCTTCTGAAAGAAGATGCAGCATTGGCCACTGCCTCAACTCTACCTGAAGGCATTTTGAGTGGTCCCTCCCACATCTGGGTATGTGTATCTGCTTCTCAGACCTGGGTCAAGGGCCAAGCCTAGATGCAAGGGAGGCTGTGGAGGGAAGTTCTATAGTGTGAAGTACGTGCAATCTCATGAGGTGACATTGGAGCAAAAGGGGGGAAATGTCTACTATATCCCACACAATTATTCATGAGTTACGATGAATAAATTGGGGGAAATCTATTTCATTGTTCTGTAATATCTCTTAAAACACCCAGAACAATGTACTGCATACAGTAGAATTTAAATGATTAGTATTTTAATATAGGAAAAAAATAGCAAACACATCAAACAATGCCACTGACAGGGGCTCCAAAAATCACAGTTCAAAGCAGAGTCCAAATTTTAACACAATCCATATGACCTTTTTATTTATGCCATACAATCTGTGATATTACAAAAATCTAGACCTATTTAAATGTGCAAAATATGTGAAGCAAATACTCCTTTCAGCAGCCAGAAGGTGCTAACTGCATAGCAACATGGAATAATAAATCATTTATGGGGCTCCATAAAGAATATTATAGACTTACACAGTATTAGGAGAAGACATCATGTAGCATGCAGACACCAATCCTTAATAACAGATTCTCAGACAACTGGTCACCAGCACCACTCAGAAGAATGACTGGTAGACAGAAGTTATAAAATTGGACTCACTTATCTCTGAAAGCCAACATTCCACCAATAAAGCAATGACAGAAAGATTGAAAACAGATTGCATATAGACACATGGTCTTTGAGTCATAAAACCATTGTCTTATCTCATTCTACTAGAGCAATTCTTTGAACTAGAGGATACTTAGCAGATTTTAAAACCTCATTTCACAAAGCTAGGATTAGTAAAGATGCACTGGCATTATTTATGTGAACAAGAGAGAGATTTTATTTTCTGCCTGAAATATTGAAGTGCTTATATTTGAACAAGCTTCCTGCAGTAGGCTGTGACCAGGCCAGGCAAAGAACAATTATATACTAGCTTGCTTTTCACATCTAAGCTTGGATATAAAATTTAATCTGAGCAGAAGCAATTTACAAAAAAATACACATAAAAGAGATTACCATGGCTTTTCTTTTCACACACAAATCTGTTCAATAAAATCTTAATATCTGGTGTCTAGTAATCATTCAGAAAGAATAAAGAAAGAAAGTTTAGAAAAGAGAGAAATTCTCTTTCCAGCAGTTTACACTGTGGTGACAGGATTTCACATACAGCTTTCATAGATTAAAGACCTGGATAGTGTTGAGACCTTTGAGAAATCTTTCAGTCCTCCTCTCCATAACTTTTTTGGAAATGCTAAAGATTCCAAGCCATGATCAAAAGGATAAGTTCCAAAATCTTTCTTTAAATGTCTGCAGTAGGAAAACCCAGTGTCTTTCAATAACACTAAATTGGAAAAAAAATAGGCATAAATTAAACAAATGGAAGGTGTGACGTCCCACAGCTTTCACACACACTATCCTAAAACAATTCCTTTAAATAAAAGAAAGATAGTAATAAATATGTTCATGATGAGGCCATTTTTACAACAATGATAATATTGAGTGTTCCTTTATGCCTGTTGGCAGAGACTACGAGCGGTCCCTCCTTCTGACCATGAGGGTAAGGAAGATTTATGGAATTATTTTTCCTCCCTAATAAAAGGAAGACCCCTTTCTCCATTCAGCTTTTTCTCCTGCCAGCAATGCCTTTATATAAAGGTGTGATAGTTGAGGTTGTGAAAGCTACCTTATAACCATGAAACAAGAATTCTGGGGAGAAAAAAAAGCAAACAGGGAGGCTGTGACCTCGCTGAGCTGACCCCCTAACACTAGAAGCACTTATCTTCAAGCTTCTTGATTATGTGAAATAATTTAATCTTTTAAATATGTCACAAATGGTCCAGTATTTAATTACAGCAGAGAACTTCCTCTACTGATACATTTTGTACTTATGTAGAAAAAAAATCTGTTAATCTTTAGACATTAGAATAATAGGTGGATTTATACTTTTACTGTTTAGATTTGTAATGGTTGGATTTGTTTATAAATATAAATTACTTTACAATAAAAAACAATTATATTAAAAAGAATGGACTCACAGTACCTCTACAAATATATTTGTTTAAATCTTGCTCATATATTGCTTGAAATATGCTGTTTAAATCTTGCTCATATATTGCTTAGAATATCATTTATATTTTTTTATATATGAAAAATTATAGATACTTTTCAATGTTTTATTTTAATAGATACTGTATCTTTATCTCACAATCAATTTGCTAATCCACAAATACCTATTCAATAAATAGATCATTTTATTTGATATTTTAATACTTAGATTTTGAAAGAAAACTCTTTTTACAGAGAGATTATGTTGTCCAACTACTTAATAAGAAAACACACAATGGAAAGAAAAAAAGCAAGATTCAAGACATAAAAGGAAAGAATCGGGAAACCAAATTAATGATTCCAAAAGAGTAAGAAAGTGTATGAACTATAGTTGTCCTGGGACTGGGCATCACTCCATAAAAGTAAGATAGAATTGGGGTATCTTAGAGTATTAGAGGGAAGCAGAGAACATCTATACCTGGTTATAAGTACCTGATTTAAGCCAGGAGAAATCAAACTAGCCAACAACTAACTAAAACATTTGAAAAATAAGAGCAAAAAAGTAGATTAGATTGAGTGTCAAGATAAAGAAGAGGAGAGGGACAGGTGCTGAGAAATAAAAATGGGATGGCCAGAGGTGAGACAATGTACAGGTAAGTCTAAGTTAAAACAGGAATGAATTACACAAACCTGGCCCCTCTAACACCTTATTCCATATTATTTCCGTCTTATTTCACTTCAAGAAACTGGGAGCAAGTTTTTAGTAAATTCAATTTTTATTTAATTTATACATGTACATAGTACATAATTCAAAATATGCAAACAGGGGGCACCTGGGTGGCTCAGTCAGTTAAGCGTCTGCCTTCAGCTCAGGTCATGGTCCCAGGATCCTGGGATCGAGCCCCACATCGGGCTCCCTGCTCAGCGAGAAGCCTGCTTCTCCCTCTCCCTCTCCCACTCCCCCTGCTTGTGTTCCCTCTCTCACTGTGTCTCTATCTATCAAATAAATGAATAAAATCTTTAAAAAAAATATGCAAAAATGTGTAAAGTAAAATAGAAGTCTTCCTCCTTGCCTGTTTTATACACCTAAGTCCTTTCCCAGCAGCAACTGTCACCAGTTTCTTGTATATATTAGGGAAATATTCTTAAAGACACAATTTTTTAAAAACAGAAATTTTTTAAATTTGATTTGGGAGTGAGATTTAAATGAATTAAAAATCATCTGTTGTTCATGGCTTAGAAGACTTAATATTAGGATGACAATATTTCTCAAATTAATCTACAGATTCAGTGCAATCCCTGTCAAAATCTCAGCTGCTTTTTTCTTTCTTTGTGCAAAAATTGACAAGCTGCTCCTAATATTCATATGGAATTACAAGGGACACAGAATAGCCGAACTAATCTTAAAATGAATAACAAAGTTGGAGACCTCCTTCTTTCTGATTTCAAAACTTATTACAAAGCTACTGTAATCAAAACTGTGGTACTGGCCTGAGGAGAGAGATACATATCAATGAAATAGAAATGAGAGATCACATATAAACCCCTACATTTATGTTCAATCAATTTTCTACAAGGATGTCAAGACAATTCAAATAGACATGAGGATGTTTTTGGAGTAATGAGATTATTCTAAAGTTTTGAAGCTGGTTGTATAGTTTTATAACTTTATTAAAAGTCATTGAATTTCACATTGGAAATGGATGAATATTCTGATTTGCAGATTGTATTTCAATAAAAATTTTTTAAAAATTGTTTTAATTCGTTTGTTCATATGTCATTAAGTTATATTTTAATCTTATGTTTAATTTTTAATTTAAACAGCATTTTAATGATATTGTTTACATTCACCTAAATAATAAGGATCTATTTTTTTTTTGCTAGAGAGAAAAGATTATCAGACACATAATTAAAGCCATTTAGATAAAATGTCTGATGACTAAAGTCTAACTATTTTTAGTACTAAGTTAAAAAAACTGTTAGCACCCAGTAATAGGTACCAAAACTGCATGAGCAGACTTCATTGAAGTTAGGTAGAGAATCCAAAGATATACAGTGATAAAAAATAATAGAGACAAAATTCTGATTTAAATGTTTCATTGGGTGGCAATAGAGGAGAAAGACATATATTCAATTTTTCTGAGGCCTTGTAAAAGCAAGCATCTTTAAAGCAGATTTTATATGAATTCAAAGTTTAAGAAGAAAAAAAATCCAGGGTATAAAGTTATTTTCAACAGAGGTCAGTAACAAAAAAAAAAAAAGAAAGATATTTTGTGCGACCATTTGAACATCTGCCTGAAAGCTTAAATTGTCAAACTTGAAGCAATTTTAAAATAATAGCATTAAAATTAGGGGCAATTTATAGAATTTAGGTGTATATCATCTGATTTAATCTTGTAGAAATTAGTAATGTACCCCTTCCTCAATTTGAGGATTAATCTAAACTGAGTCAAATCTTTTATAAGATATGAGGTAAGTCTTCAATCAACAAATAATAATTAAAATCTTATGACAGGCCAGGAACTGGGGATCTAGTTATGAACAGGGCATATATATTCTCTGACCTCCTAGAGCTTATACACTAGTATGAAAAATACACTTTACACAGATAATCATGTAAACAATCATCTAATTAGTATAATTTTGAGTCATTATGCTTAGTAGTATATCCATTTTATTCATTCATTTATTCAATCATCACATATTTATTGAACACTTACTATGATCCAGGTCCTGTAAAAGTACATCTTGCCAAAACTCCTAAAATCTTGAAGTCTTGGGTATAGCCTAAAAATACTCTCATCCCAAAATGTCAAATGAATGTTCTCATTTTTGGAAAGCCTGGAAAGAGGTAGACCTTGGAGGAAAAATTGGAAATTCTATAGGTGAGCTAATAGGACTTCAATGAGAAACAGCATCCCTCCTTTCACTGGATTGGACTGCTTCTAGACTCCAGATGGGCAGACATTTTCAGCTGTACTTCTAATAGAGGGCATCCATGGCAATAACTCAGGAGCTCTACAAGGAGATCACCCAGAAGCTAGTCCATGAAGCAGCACTTTAGCTACAAGAAAGATATCTTGTTAGGGTCAGGGATTTCATCAGAATGGTTCCATCAGCAGGTTCTGAGAGTAACCACATTGGGTTACTTACATTTCTGAATATGTAATAAAAAAATCTTGCTAAAAGTTATAATCTTATTTTAACTATTCTCTAAAGAGATCTTAACAGAAATTCTTATGCTTGGATCAGAGTGCTAATGGGAAGACAGTGACCGCCCCTCCTCCCTCTCCCCTTTTTATTCCTTAAGCACATGTCAAGGCAAGGGTGGTGGTAGTAGTAGTGGCCAAGGAGCTCAGGGAGCTAGTACTAGAGGAAATGTAGATACAGCCAAAATCAGAGAGAAGACACCATTTTGGGGACTCCGTGAGAGAGGTTATATCATATAGGAAATATCAGTAGGGGAGTGAGGATCCAGCTCTCAAAAAGGATGTGGAAGTGATGACAAGCCTGTCATCACTCAAACATATCTGGGACTGAAAAGAGAATTACAAGAGTGGCATCATTTGGTTTGCAGGTGCAGCTATCATTTGCTAAATTAGAGATATTTGACTCTGACTGTTAGGAATTATACTGCTATTGACAGATATAAGTCTTATATTTAAAACAAATAAAATAAAACAGATTGTGATGTTCCTTCCATAATTCAATCCTCAGTAACAGCAAAACAGCTTGTTTCTGAATTGAAATGCGAAGCATGTATGTTGGTGAGCACCTGTTATAGAAGCAGCATGAATCTACTTGACCTAATTCCATTCTGTATGTCAGCCTGAAATGCAATAGAAAGCCCAGAGTAAAGATAAACAGAAAACTCAAAGCTCAATATGTGGTCTCCCCCTGCCACCTGGGAATAAATGTCACAGTAGTCAATCTTCTAACTTTTAGCTATTTTCTTCCTTCTAGCCAGAAGGAGGGGGAGAAATTTAATCAAAAAGAGATCAGGTAGTAAAATAAGAAATAAAGGAATCATCAAGAAAGAATGTAGTAAACATCCCCAAAAAGGAAAAAAGAAATGATATAGTTAAGATTGAACATACCTGCCATATTAATAAACATAAGTAAGTTTATGTACCCAATACAAAAACCTTTGAGAGTTGGATCAAACAACACAACTACATGTTATAAACAAAAAAATGTAAAGCAAAATGACTTGAAAATGTTGAAATGAAAAGAATAAACAATGGTTCACCTATCAAGGGAAACCCAAAGGCAAGATGAGGGCTGGGCAAGGAAAGGGAGAATGGGATGAAGAGGAGAATTTTGAAATAATAAAGGATATAATCTGCTGTCAGTAAATAAATCAATAGGTAGATAGGTAAATAGTTAGATCAGTAGATAGATATGGTTAGACCAAATAAAATCAACAAGGATGGGGAGAAAAAAATGAATTACAAACAAATTAACTGGAATTTTTCCATTCTTTTAATTTTTTTATTGAAGTATGATTAACATTCTTCAATATTAGTTTCAGTTGTACAATATAATGATTCAGTAATTTTTTTAAGGATTTTATTTATTTATTTGAGAGAGAGAGAATGAGAGATAGAGAGCACGAGAGGGAAGAGGGTCAGAGGGAGAAGCAGACTCCCTGCCGAGCAAGGAGCCCGATGAGGGACTCGATCCCGGGACTCCAGGATCCTGACCTGAGCGGAAGGCAGTCACTTAACCAACTGAGCCACCCAGGCGCCCTGATTCAATAATTCTATACACTTTTCAGTGCTCATCAAGTGTACTCTTAAAAACATGATCCACTAATTCTACTACTGGGTATTTACCCAAAGAAAACAAAAAAAACTAATTCTAAAAGATATGTACACCCCTATGGTTATTGCAGCATTATTTACAACCTAACTGTATTTTAGATGAATAACATAACCACACTAAAGGGTTAAGCGGTGGGAAAAATTAACCTGAAGAGTTTTGAACAGAATATGTTGATTCTTTTTTTTTTAAGATTTTATTTATTTATTTGACAGAGAGAGACACAGCGAGAGAGGGAACACAAGTAGGGGGGAGAGGGAGAAGCAGGCTTCCCGTGGAGCAGGGAGCCCGATGTGGGGCTCCATCCCGGGACCCTGGGATCATGACCTGAGCCAAGGAAGAAGCTTAACAGCTGAGCCTCCCAGGCACCCCAGAATATGTTGATTCTTTATCTTCAGGTGAAAGTAAAAAAGAACAGTAGTATTCTAGTTGGTAGATTTGTCTCTTGCAAGAATATGGAATAGCAATTACTGAATTAGATTATGTTTGGGAAGAAGTTTAGCAGCTTGCCTGAGATCAATTTCTCTCTCATTACCAGGAAAGAGAGAAGGAAAATGACACAGCCTAATCTCCTTGTAAACTCATAGCTAATAGACACATGGCTTATCTATGGAATCTATAGAATGATTTTATCAGGATGTCCCTGGTTTATGATTGTTCTGGTAAACAAATCTAGACTCTATGAATTTATAAGGCAATTCTTCTTGGAAAACTTCATGTAATCTATGTAAATATCTGAGTATATAATGGAGATGTGTCATAACCTAAAATACTCCCAGCTGTGTAAGTTAGGGGCCTAGTAAGAGCTCATCCTATTTAATTAGACTTCTTTTTTCCAAAAATGGATACTAAACTAATACATATAAAAAGAAAAATTCAGAGGATTCTCAATGTTATTAAGACATTTCATCATAATAGATTTCCTGACCGTGACCTGAAGCACAATTTTGCTATTTTAAATTCAGTAATGTTGATATTTTATCTATTTGCCTTACAGCAGATTTACTAAATACTACGGTTTTGACCCATAATTATAAAACTATAACCAAAATTGTAATTTTGTCAATATTGGAATTCCCAACTCAAAGGTATCTTAGAAAAGAATTCAAGCCTTGATTCTCCAACTTGTTACACATTAGAATCACCTGAAGTATTTTGGAAGCATAACCAAGTGCTCAAATGATCTATTTCTACATTAAAAAATTACTCCAACACTTAATGGCTTAAAACAATAACCAATTTATATTCTACAGTTTTATGGGTACAGAATTTATACAGGGATTGGCTGAGTGACTCTTCTGCTACTCCTGATTGGGCCGGGCTGAAGGATCCAAGACAGCTCTTCTGATTTGGACATCTGGAATCCTGGATTCAAAAGGCCCCCTCTCCCTCACTACGTATTCTCATGGCCTTTTTGTAAGGTCTCTCCAAGCAGGTTTATCAGACCTCTTAAATGGAGACCCAAAACTCCAAAAGCCAGTGTTCCAAGAGTCCTGGAAGGAAGTGCAAGGCTTCCTATGACCTAATTGCAAAAGTCCCAGAATGTCACTTCACTCATTCTTTTGGTCAGACTAGCCACTAACATCAGCCCAGATACTAGGGAGGAAAATCAGACACTATTTCTCAAAAGGAGTAACAAAAAAAAATTGCAATATCCTTTGTCTACTATGGTGGACCTCACCTAATTCTAATTAACACAGAATCTCTAGAGATGGGGCCCAGCAAGAGTATTATTTTAAAACTCCCTAATTCTAACGTGCCTCTAAGGTTGAGTATCACTGAATCAAAGTAAAGGGCATTAGCAAATGGGATGAATACCCACCATTTGCATCAACATGGATGCAACCCAAGGGTATTATGCTAAGTGAAGTAAGTCAAGCAGAGAAAGACAATTATCATATGGTTTCACTCATATGTGGAATATAAGCAATAGCACGGAGGACCATAAGGGAAGGGAGGGAGGACCATAGGGGAAGGGAGGGAAATCTGAAGGGGGACAAATCAGAGAGGGAGATGAACCATGAGAGACTATGGACCCCTGGAAACAAACTGAGGGTTTCAGAGGGGAGGGGTGATGGGTATTAAGGAGGGCAGGTGTTGTGATGAGCTCTGGTGTTAGGAGTAACTAATGAATCATTGAACACTACATCAAAAACTAATGATATACTATACAGTGGCTAACTGAACATAATAAAAAAAAGAGAGACCAAAAAAAAAAAACCACTCTTAAATGTAGAGAATAAACTGGTGGTTGCCAGAAGGAAGGTGGGTGGAGGGTTGGATGAAATAGGTGAGGGGGATGAAGAGTATATTTATCATCATGAGCACTGAGTAATGTATAGAATTGTTGAATCATTTTATTGTATACCTGAAACTAATATAATACTGTATATTAATTTTAAAAAAATAAAATAAACTTATGGAAGTAAAAAAGGGGGGGCATTAGCAATTTCCAAGTCATTCCCTCTATTGGTTAATTTTTTTTAAATTAACTTCTAGGGACGCCTGGGTGAGCGTCGTTAAGCATCTGCCTTCAGCTCGGGTCATGATCCCAGGGTCCTGGGATGGAGCTCTGCATCGCATCGGGCTCCCTGCTCCACAGGGAGCCTGCTTCTCCCTCTCCCTCTGCCTGCCGCTCCCCCTGCTTGTGCTATCTCTCTCTGTCAAATAAATAACTAAAATCTTTTTTAAAAATAAATTAACTTCTAAAATATTTTACTTTCTATTTCTGCATAACAACCATTCTGACCAAAATGAGGACATGTGGAATTCAAACATGTGGAATGTTTGAACTTATTTTTAAACACACACACACACGCACACACACACACACACACACACACTGCTAATCTATCCCCAGGAGACAGATTTAAGATGGTTTTCCAGCATTTATGAAGGATTTGTGTTGATTTATGCCTTTTCTGCTTCCAGGTGTTTCTTAGAACAGAACTTCTTAAAATACTTCAAAAGGTAAAATAATAGCGCAGTATAACTAGGAAGCCAATGATAAATTTTAATTGGTAGTTACAGTAATAAGAAATTGACTTTGGATGTTTTAAGGACCTGTGCCAATGAGTATATTATATCTATTTACCTCACTTTTTTGTTGTTGTTGTCCCAAATGTGAATCCAAATATCTGTGGGATTTCATATAATTCTTTACATAAATGTAACAATTACACTATCTGTCCAGATCCTTCACTCACAATCCAACAGGGTTTGGAAACAATTATCACTACTCCTTGCCCCATACACTTTAGTAAGTTTTGGGCAAAAGACGATATGACTGGCCCAGAAAGGCAGCCAGATGATCAACTCTTGCCTAGAAACTAGAAAATGGCAGATCTGAGAAATAAATCCAGGATATCTAGCTCCAGAGTCTATGATCTTAACTATGCTACTTCGGAGAACATATTTCCTAATCAGGGAGCTTTCCACCTACCAGTAAATTAAATGAGATTGATTTCCTAAACAAAGAATAACAATAACAAATTTAATGTGTATTTACTATATGGGTGGTATTATGCCAAGTATTTCCCTTGAAATGTCTCTTTTAATCCTACAACAACCCAGGAGGAATTTATTTTTATCTCAATTTTATAGATGAGAACTCTAAGAATACTTACATATAATTAATCCTGCTGAGGACACTTACAGCCTCGGGCTCATTTCAATACACGTTCCTAGGCCAGGACTACCAGTTTCACAGGGACATAAAGTAAGTCACCTTCCCCCAACCAGGATAGCCAGTGACATCTAATGGCCAGTGACAACAGCCCCTAGATTCCCAAACTCAACCTCCTTTTCTTGCAAATTAAACCTGGAAACTACTGCTCCTACCTCACTCCCCCCTCCCATCTACCCTCTCCTCTCTCCCTGTTGTCCTAGTCCCCACCTTGATCAATCTTCATCATTAATATATATTAGTGAACCAAAAAAGATATAGCTCCTCCCTCATAGGACTTATAAATTGGCAAAGAACAAAAAATACAAATGTGATAAAATATACAAAGTAATGCAGTATCTTAGGAAGAAACCAAACTAGTTTTTGAAGTAGGAATACCTTCTTTTGGTATTTAAGGTGAAGTCTGAGAGATAAAAGGCAACTTACCAGGCAGAGAGAGGAAGAAGATAAAGTTTGACTCTAACAAAAGCCAAAATATCAACATCTTAATATGAAAACTTACTTGTCAGTCACGTAAAAATCCAAACATAATCAAAGTCTTTTTTTTCCTTTAAATTTTTTATTGTTATGTTAATCACCATACATTACATCATTAGTTTTTGATGTAGTGTTCCACGATTCATTGTTTGCATCTAACACCCAGTTATGCCCTCTCTAATACCCATCACCGGGCTGACCCCTCCCCCCACACCCTCCCCTCTAGAACCCTCAGTTTGTTTCTCAGGTATAATCAATCTAAGTCTTATCTGTTGGCTTCATAGGACTAGGAATTCAGTCTTCTTCTCTCTTGTTGTTCTGCCTTATTCAACAAGCAGCTTCCATCTCCTTGTCTATGATGACTATTCCAGCTGCCAAGTCTAGTTTCCAGCCAGAGGCAAAGACAGGAGAATTGGAAGACATGCTCCTCACCCTTTAAGAGCATCACCTGGAAATTGTGCACATCACTTCTATTCATGTCCTACTGTCTAGTCACAAGACCATGACCAGCTGCAAGAAATTCTGGGAAATAAAGTATTTAGCTGGGCAGCCATGCTAAATACCTTTACTAAATAAAACTCTAGTGTTCTATTAATAAAGGAAGAAGCAGAAAGAAACAATCTACAGAATATGACAAGTCCTTGACAAAAGAAAAAATATAGCGAATCCTGGAACTAAGAAAAGTCCAATAAGAGATAAATCATAGGTGTAATGATAATACAGCAAGCAGAGGAAGGCAGTGGAAAAAAAATCTCATAGAAGTAATCCCAGGGGCGCCTGGGTGGCTCAGTCGTTAAGCGTCTGCCTTCGGCTCAGGTCATGATCCCAGGGTCCTGGGATCAAGCCCCACATCGGGCTCCCTGCTCCACGGGAAGCCTGCTTCCCCTTCTCCCACCCCCCCCAGCTTGTGTTCCCTCTCTTGCTGTGTCTCTCTCTGTCAAATAAATAAATAAAATCTTAAAGAAGAAGAAGAAGAAGAGGAAGAAGAAGAAGAAGAAGAAGAAGAAGAAGAAGAAGAAGAAGAAGAAGAAGAAAGTGATCCCAGCTCTCAATTTCTAAATTCTAAGTTCTCCAGTTTGAAATTTCAATTTCTTCCAGTCCTGAATCCTTGTCCCAAGCATTTATCTTCATGAAAAATGTCTTGCCTCAACCCCATTCTAACAACTAAGATTCACTTCATCAGTAAATCATCAGTTATAACCTAATTGTTCATCTGATAGCCCTGGACATCACTCTCTTTACCCGGCCCTCCAAAGCTGCCTAATCCACCTTATTGAAAAGGTTTTCAAAGAAACTGTGACTTGCGAAAAACCCCAAAGGTTATTATTCACATATTATTTCATGTGAGTTACCCTGGTTCAGTTATCTATAACAGGGCAATGGTTGTAGAGTTGCAAATAACTTTGTTACCATCCACATTTTACCATCCCCTTGTGTGAGATCAAGAATCTCAATAAAGCTGTTTAAAAAAAAAAAGCCTCTATAGAGCACTCTATCTCCAGGCATGTTCCAGCTGCTGTAAAACTCTCTCCTAAAGGCATGTTCTAGTTGCTGCTAAACTTTTAGAGCTAGAGTTGTGTGACTCTAAGGAAACATAAAAATTACCAAAAGATCCATCAGGTAATCCAGACTGAAAGAATCAGAAATGACATTCAGGTCTGACTTAATATTTTGAAAAAAAAGTTATCCATATTTCCTCAACATAGAAATAATCAGTATTAACTTTTTGAGCTCTTTACTAAGCACATCTTTTTTTTTTAACATAAGTAAAATTATACCTCAAATAGATTTTTGTATCCAGATTCTTAGAAGCATTTTTAAAAGATTCTGAAAAGTCTTTGAAGTCTACATAATATTAATATCTCTTTATATACCACAATTTATTAATCTGTTTCCTGATTATTGGACATTGGTACAGTTTTGATGCTTTTATTAAAATTCATAATTTAATAATCAATCATCATTGGATATAAATTTGCATATATGTTCTTAATTGTTTTCTTCTCTGGAATTGTTGGGTCTAAATATATGATAAATTTCATTTTTAAAGGTGTTCTCAGTTTATACCCATATGAGCTGTATATAAAAGCGAATTTCTCACTATGAGTTCATCACTATTTTTAAAACAGTTTCTAATTAATATGTAAAAAATAATATCCTATGACCTTAATTTGCATATTTTATATTGGTAAAAAGTCAGACTTTTGGAGATTTCGTATATTTAAGAGTTACATGCATGTTTTGTCTATGAGTTGTAGATTTGGTCCCATCTGTTTGGCTGGACCTCAAAGGGATGGGATTTCTATTGTTTTGAGAGTCTCCATGTTATCATTTTTATTGTAAATATTTCTAAATTTGCAATTCCTAGTTTAATTGCATTTATAGTGCTCTTTATGTTAAGAAACTATTAACTACTCTGTGGTCAAATCTATGAATTTTCACCTTTGTGATTTCTTCTATTTCCTTTAGCAAATCTTTTTCATCTGGACATAAGTATTCACCCATATTCCCTGTAGAGATTGTAACTGTTTTCTTTTTAACACCTAACTCTTTGATATATTTGCAATTTACCTTTGGTGAAAATGGAACTTGATTTTTTTTCATCAATTCAAAAATTTGAATTTTCCCTTAGCTAACATTAAAATTCTAAACATATATGAGCAGTGAGAAAATAATTGCCTCAAAATCATGAAACTATATAAACTAGAATTTGAAAATGATGGCATAAGCTAGGGCAGAGGCAAGTAGATTAAAAATCTCTCCAAGAGACTTGGCCATTGCCTCATAGAAGGTCAACCATTGGCTTGGGCTGGGTTTTTAGGTTTTATTTGGTTTGGTTTTGTTTTTTAATCCAGACATTCCCCCCAAGGGGATCGCAAAAGAGCAGTTTTATTTGAGAACAACATATTCTATTAATTTGAACCATTTTAGGATGCAGGAATCTGAACTACCTCACTACATTGCTTCAAATGTCTAATTCACTTAGTGTGTAAAGACAGCCTTGGAACAGTGCCTGTCTTTCAGTCTATCCTAGTGTCATGACAAGCTAAAGCTGATTTTATTGTAATTCCTTCAGGGCATGATTTTACAATAACAAGATAAAGGAATAAAAATCACAGAGAAATCAACTTTTCTATACGCGTAATCCATAAGAATTATACGAACTGCAAAATGGATGCCTAAAACACATTCAGGAAAGAAATCACGTAAGTGATTCTTAACCTAGAAAGAAAGAAAACTATCAATAAAGGGGAGCATTCTCTTATTTTTTAAGTTGTGTTATTATATAATAACAACCTCAAAATTCCAGTTACGTCTTTAGTGGAGTAAAAGAACAGCCGATCTTAGATGGAGTTCCTTATAGAGCCTGTATAGGAGATTCTTTTTTTTTTTTTTAACTTATAATGTATTATTTGTTTCAGGGGTGTATAGAAGATTCTTATAAAAGTAATTTACTGATGGAGGTCAGGAGAAGGGGACTGAAGGAAGCAGGGTAGGGCAGGAAAGGGAAGCTAAGATAGGAGGTGCTCTCAGGTGGAGATAAGCTTCAGGCTTCAGATCCTATAGGGAGCTCAGGAGCATGAATTTCACCATAGAGCTGCTACCTCTTTGAGACAAGGAAGCCAGTCTTCTATTCCACTAACACAGTCAGTTATTGGCTCTTGGGTAGGTTGCAGCTGTGAGCCCTAAAACTCTCACCCACATATGTAGTAGCCACAATCATGACTCTACTAATATCTACTACAGCACTGCACTGTTGCTACCACACTCACCAAGCTGTACTCACTCTTCCTGGAATGCCCTCTCTAGTCAAACTCCAAAGTTACCTCCTAAGTGAAGTCTTTTCTAGCCTCCCACCCAGATAACTAAACATTGCTCTTCTGTGTGTATGTTCTCATTACCCTCTTTTCTTCTACTATAATATTTATCACATCATATTGTAACAATTGGTTTACATGCTTTTTTCTTTCCTCCTGGGAATTTCTCAAAGAAAGCAATTGTGACATTACTTTCTCTATGCCCCAATGCTTGGCAGAGTGCCTAATAAATAACTGGTGTTCAATAAATGTTGGTAATCCAAAGCTTCTAAAAATACGACCAGAAGTTAAATTCTAATGCTGCATAATGTGTATCCAACAATCAAATTTAGGCCACAGTCAATACAGCAGAACTTGCCTTTGGATTCCTTAAGTACGTGAATGTCAGTGGTGGTCAGACTTCAGTATTTACCTGTCTTAGTTATTTCTGTCATTAGACTGAGAACTCATCAGTAGGATTTTCAACCATCTTCTTAAATTAATGTACCAGGTACACTATCTATTCAAGATCTTTCATAGACAAACCAGCAAGTATGGAAAATAGTCCCTGCTACTCCACATCCAATGGCTCAATTCTTCATCTAAAAATTTCATGAGAAAGTCAAGATGCCAATTATCTAGCCATTGCTGCAAAATAAACCACCTCAAAACTTAGTAGATTAAGACAAAAATCATTCATTCTCGTGAACAGGTGTTGAACTACAGGTCAGCTGATCCAGGTCTGTTTTGGCTAGGAATCTTTGCTTCAAGCTGTTTCAGCTCTTTATTGTGGGTTGAGCCCATTGTTTCTCCATCTGCGTCCCTCTTCATTTACCTTTTAAAGTCTAAGGAAATAAGGTTTACGCGTGTGATGAGATCTGCAAAGTAGTACAGTGTCCTAGGGGTAAATGCTTAACTAGTTTGGGGAGTCAGAGAACCTTTCCTAAGGAATTGGTATTTAAGCTGAGACCTGAGAGGCAAGTAGCCCATAGCAAGACAAAAAGAGAGAGGACTAGTAGGCAAGAGATATCTGATACAGGGATATGGCTTGACTGCTATAACAAAAGCCAAAATAATAGTGGCTTAATTAAAACTAAAGTTCATTTCTCAATCATGTAACAAGTTTGAGTGAAAATGCTCTAGGACATTATGAAGCCTCTATGGTGCCAGGAATCAAGTCTTCTTCAGTCATCCTCAACATGCAGCTTCCATTCCAGAAGCAAAGATGGCTGTTTCAGGTGTGTCCATATCCCCACAAGGCCACAGCAGTCCAAAAACCTGGTAAATGCTGTGTGGTAGAGCTGACATCCTATGTACAGGGGATCTTTTGTCATTGTTTCATGTTATTCAATATTAAACTGTGAAGTAGAGAAACTTTCTGCTTCAACTACACAGACTTCGTGCAGAAACCTGTTGTATATTTCTTCTCCTAATATTTCGTTTCTTATTTATGACGTCATAATGCGAAATGGGGGTATATTCAGGAAGTAGGGTTTTCCTGGAATATAAACATACTCCCAACTTCTGGGTTTTATCTATCATTTGAAAATCTTGGGGACATCAAATGTCAGCTTGCCCCATGTATATATCTCTAGCCCAACTTTTTGTAGTAGATAAACTTAAAATAATACCCCTAGGCAATCTCCATGCCATTATACTGGTTTATTGCCTTCACTGCATTCATCACTATTTGAAATTATTGTGTTCATTTGTTTATTCATTTGCCACTAGAAAGTAAGTGCCATGAAGCATAAATCTTTCTTACCTTGTTCACCACTGTATGTCAAATGCCTTAGATTGTGCCAGACATAAATGTGCATTTAACAATTATTTTGTTCAATGAATGGAGGATAAATGAATGAATGAATGGTATCCAAGTTCTTATCCATATGGGGTACACGTGCTCAGAGAAAGAGTTATGAACTGGAAAGGTGCTCCAAAATTATCTAATTCATATATTTAAATTAGACAAAGTAGATTTCCAAAATTCAGATCAATTGACTTAGAATTATAAAAAGAAGAAATAAATTAATTATTCCCCATATTTCATATTCAATTACTTAAAATCAAGGATTATAAAGAAAATTTCATCTTCACCCTGTATCTCTCTCCTAAAGAAATGCACTTGACAAACTCCAAACTATAAAATCAGTCATGAGGATATAATGCACAGCATTATAGTTAATAATGCTGTCATTGTATATTTGAAAGTTGCTAAAAGAGTAAATCTTGAAAGTTTTCATAACAAGAAAAAAATATGTAACTATGCATACTGATGGATGTTACCTAGATTTATTATGTTGATTATTTCATAATATATACAAATATGATATCATTATATTGTACACCTAAAACTAATGTAATGTTACATATTATTATATCTAAATTTTAAAAATAATAAATGTACTTGTTCCTTCCCAGCTCAGAACTTAAACTGGCTGACTCAGAGGAAACAAGAAATAATTACCAAAAAAACCCACACCTCTTCAGGGTAATCCATGACGGAAAATCAGAAATAGCACCCAGGTTTGGGGTAAGAAACAGAAACATGTATATTCTTGTCTTTGTTGCTTTAAACCCCCAAAACATTTATAAGTTCTAAAACCCAAATAAAATTTAGCTACCTTCACTCATATGACAGCACTTTCACATGACTTTGTCCTTTTTTAAAATAATTTTCATATTAGTTAAAAATTATTCTGTAACTTTCTTTATAAATTTTCAAAATAGTTCATTTTGTGATTATTAAAGAAACACTGGCTCACATTAGAAAATTTAGAAAGAAGGTAAATTGTAAAGGAGAAAATTAACAGAATCCATAACCACTCAAAAGAGTCAACTGCTATTAATCTTCCGGCATATTTACTTCTAGCTCTTTTACATAATTTTACATAGATAGACTCCTACCTAATACAGAATTTTATAAGACTTTTCCTATGTCTTTTAATTATTTTGATGATTTCAAAGATTACCTCATCATTTGGTTTATCATACTTTATTAGACCACTAAACCACTTCCTGATTGTTGAACAGTAATGTTGTTTTGATGATTTTATGTATAAGTAATATTGCAATAGTCACACTTGTACATAAAGCTTGCCCATATTGCTATAATTTCCCTCATGGAAGAAAAATTATTAGGTTAAAAAAATTATTAGGATAAAGATAATGTCAATTAATAAATATCTTTTCTTTAATAGTTTATTAAGTTGTTACTTTACCAGCATTTTATGAGTATTTCTCAGGAAGCTCATTAGCATATTATTTTTTCTTGAAATGCTTTTCAATTTGATTATTTGAACTATAATTTCATTGTTTTAACTTGTACTTCTTACATTAATAAAGAAGTTGGGCTTTTTGTATGTTTTTAACATATTTGTAAGCCACTTTTTCTATAAATGGTACACATAAAGCCTATGCTTCAGTTGTATTTTAGAGGTTCTTCTTATTTTTTTATAAACCTTTTTATTTTAAAATAAAATATAGATACAAAAAAGAACCTACATAATACAAAGGTAGAGCTTAACAAATTATCACAAGGCAAATACTCATGTAACCATGACTCAAGTCAAAATAAAAAATTTTGACATTAATTAGCTTGATTATGGTAATCATCTCACAATGTATACATATATTAAAACAACACACTATATACCTTAGATACATATAATTTTTATTTGCTATCCATGTCTCAGTAAAGCTGGGGTATGGCAAGAAATAAAACTTGGTCAGTCATCCAAAAGCTCCTACATATCTTCTATCCCAATCATAATCCCGTTCTCCCAAAAAAATAACCAATGTCCCACATGTGCCCAGGGTCCAACTCCACCATGTCTAACAGAGATTGCCTACTCTATTATTAAAGGTTGAACAATTATACAGTTCTGGGAGATATTGTAGTACTAGCCAGGATAGAAAGATCATACCAAGTGCCCTGACCCTTCAGTTGAAATTACAGAAGGGTCACTCCTTTGGAGTCAAGAGTATGCCCTGAAGTAAGAGTCACAAGCAAAGACTAACTCAAAAATTAAAATATACCCTCCCACCCTAACAAGATAAAAATACTAAGCCTGACAGGACCCAGAGTATATCAAAATTTAACAGATCATCAGAACAAAAATAAATACCTTTTAAAAGAGAACACATAATCCATACTCACAACAATCATCCACAATATGCAGTATACAATAAGTATTACTAGATATAGAGAAAAAGAGAAATGTAATGCATTATAAAGAGAAGAAATAGTCAAAAGAATCTGATACAAATACAACCCAGATGTTGAAATTCGCAATCAAGAAAATTAAAGCATCTCTTATAAATATATTCTAAAACATAAAGGAAAATGTGGTCATACTTAAAGGACAGATGAATATTCATTCTCAGCAAAGGAAAGGCATTTATATTTTTTAAAAAAGCCAAATGAAAATTTCACAATGGAACATATAATATATGAAATGAAAATTTCACTGGATGGGTTTAGAGGGAGAATTGAACATAACATGGAAAAGGAACAGTAAACTTGAAGATAGATCAATAAGAAATATCCAGTCTAAAAAGCAGATAGAAAAAAGATGTGGAAAAACAAAATAAACAGAATATCAACTACTGAATCAACATCAAGCTCTGTAACATATCTGCCACTGAAGTTTTAGAAGAAGAGGAGAAAGAGAATGGAAACAAAAAATAATTCTGAAGAATTAATGGCCCCAATTTTTCCAAATTCATACATAACATAAAAAGAAACAAACACAGAAGCTAACCTCAAGCAGATAAATACAAAGAAATCAACACCCTGGTTCATCATAATCAAACCGTTGGAAATCGAGATAAAGAAAAAATTTTGAAAGTAGCCAGAAAATAGCAACAGATTTCATACATATTTATATATAACAATAACCTAAATGAGGGTTGACTCTAAATAAGAAACAATGGAGACCAGAAGACAATGGATCAATATTTTTAAAATGAGGGAGAAAAAAGATGCATCAGCCCGGAATTCTACACGCAGGGAAAATATCCATCAAAAAAATGAAAATATTTTCAGGTAAATGGAAATTCATAGAATTATCAGCAGACTTGTTGTACAAAAACTGTTAAAGAAAATTCTTCTTCCTGAAAAGAAGTTACCCTAGATGGAATCTTAGATCTAGTGGAAGGAATAAAGAGCACAGGAAATGGTAAATACAAAACTGTAATTTTTGTTTACATCTCTTTATATCCTTAAAATACATATGACTGTTTAAAGCAAAAATTATAATACTATACTTTGAGATGTATAACATAAAGAAATGTAATTCGGACGGAAATAACATCACAAAGAATAGGATATAAACAGAACTTTATTGTTGCAAGATTTTTATATTTAACACAAAGTACCATAAATTTAATTCCAAATAGATGTGATAAGGTAAATGCCTATATTGTAAACCTTAGTGCAACCTCTAAATAAATGCAAAAAACTATAAATAAAAAGTCAATAAAAACATAGCAAAATGAAACCTAAAAATACTTGATTAAACCAAAAGATGGCAGGAAAGGAGGAACAGAGATATAAAAAGCAGATGAGATAAAAAGAAAAATAGAAAACTGGCAGGGTTAAGCCTAAACAGATAAATAATTGTATTAGATTTTGTTTTTTTAATTGTATTAGATTTTAACAGACTATACATACCAATTAAAAGGCAGACATTGCCAGATTATATAAAAAATTAAGATCCAGCTATCTGAACTATAATAGATGCAATTTAAATATAAAGAAACAGATTAGAGATTTAAAAATGAAAATGATAGATTATGTATATAAGATATATAAACATACAAATGCTAAAATAAGGATATATGTAGTTGAAAAGATAGATTTCAAGACAAGAACTATTATCAGAGATAAAGAGGAACATTTTATAACTTAAAAAGACCAATTCATCAGGAAAACAAAATTATCTCAAATGTGTATGCAACAGAATTTTAAAATCCATGAAATAAAAATAGACTGAACTAAAGAGAGAAATTTAAAAGTCCATAATCATAATTGCAACTTTTTTTAAGATTTTATTTATCTACTTGAAAGAGAGAGAGAGAGAGAAGGAGCAGGCAGAGGGGCAGAGGGAGAGGGAGAAGCAGACTACCCGCTGAGCAGATAGTCCGACGTGGGGCTCGATCCTGGGACTCTGGGATCATGACCTGAGCCAAATGGAGATGCTTAACTGACTGAGCCACCCAGGCACCCCATAGTTGCAACTTTTAATACTCTCTCTCAGTAATCAATAGAACAATTAAAAGAAAAAACTGAGAAGGGATATAGAAGATCTGAAAAACATGATCAACCACATTTATAGGAGCCAACACAAATAATGCACAATACACATTATTTTCAAGTGCACATAAACAATTCATCAAGATAGACCGTATGTTAAGCCATAAAACACATCTCAATTAATTTAAAATGATTGAAATCTTAAGAGTATGCTTTTTTAACACAAAGATATTAAATTAGAAATCAGTAACAAGGACTTCATTTTCCTGTTCCACATGTAAGGAGCTTGAAAGTCTCCACTGCATCCAAACAACAAGAAAAAAGCTGAACAGACTGAAACACCAACAACTTTTCTTTGATCTGTACGAGAGGGCAGAACACAGAGCAAACCACTGCCTCTAAGACTGGACAGACAGGCAGGAAAAAACGTAGGTCATCATGGCTTACAGGAGCAGAGATGCAAAAGCAGAAACTTTGGGAACCAGTTCAAAAGCCTTGGGGGATCCAGTGCCAGAGTAAGTAAACCTGAACTGTAATTGATGAATTTCTGGAGTAGACAACTCTGAGAGTTAAAAATTCCAGGAGAACCCAACCATTGGGGAACCCCACAGTTTTGTCAGATTTACCTTCAAGACCCAGGCCAGACTCCCACGGTAAATATGGGAGAAAAATCCCCTGGGCTCTGGCAGGGACAGGGGAACTCCTCACAAGGTGAAGTTTACAGTCCAGAGGCATAGGCTCAATAAAAGACTGAGACTTAATCATAACACTATGGAACACTTCCTCTCCTCATCTACCTCACCACTACAAGGTCTATTTATAGTGGTTCCTTTACCCAGTGTATGATGTCTGCCTATTAAAGAAAACCACAAGGCTTATCAAATGGCAAAAAAACACAACTTGAAGAGACAATGCAAGCATCAGAATTAGCCATGTCAGAGATGTTGTAATTACCAGACTGGGAAATTAAAACAACTATGATTTACATGTTAAGGGCTCCAAATGATAAAGTAGACAGTGTGCCCAAACAGATGGGCAATGTAAGCAGAGAGATGGAAATCCTAAGAACCAAAAAGAATTTCTAGAGATTAAAAAAAAAAAAACTAACAGAAAGGAGGCATGTCTTTGATGGACTTAGTAGTATAATGGACACAGATGAGAAAACAATCTCCAACCTAGAAGATATATCAATAGAATCCTCAAAAACTGAAAAGCAAAGAGAACAAAGGCTGGAAAAAAAAGAACATGAAGCACTAGTAGATAATTATAAAAGTTATAACATGTGCATAATGGGAGTACTAGAAGGATAAAAAAGGAACAGAAGAAATATTTAAAACAATAATGACTGATAATTTCCCCCAAATTAATCTAACACACCAAAGCACAGATCCAGGAGCTCAGAGAACAGCAAGCAGAATAAACACCAAAAAATTTAAATATAGGCATATAATTTTCCAAGTATAAGAAATCAAAAAAATCTTGAAAGAAGCCAAAGGAAAAAACATTTTACCTATAGAAGAACAAAGATAGGAATTACATCCAACTTCTCAAAAATCATACAAGCAAGAAGAGCGAAGTGAAATATATTTGGTGCTGATAGAAAACAACCAACAACCTAGAATTCTGTACCCTGTGGAATTATCATTCAACATGAAGGAGAAATAAAGGACTTTCTCAGACAAAATAATATTGAGGAAATATGTTGCCAGTACACCTGCCTTGAAAGAAATGTTAAAAGTTCCTTAGAGAGAAGGAAAATAATACAGGTCAGAAGCTTGGATATCCATAAAACAAGGAAGAGTATCAAAGAAGGAATAAGTGAAAGCAAAATAAAAACTTCTATTTTTCTTATTTTAGTTGACCTAACAGATAACAGTTTTTCCAAGATAGTAATACCAAAAATATATTTGATTATGTATGTTTATGTCTATTATCACGCATATGTATAAACATACACACATATATAAGTCTAATGAATGACAGCAACGATACAAGCAAGTGATGAGAGGAAGGAATTAGGACTATTTTGTTATTGTAAGGTACTTACACTACCCATGAAGGGTTATTTGAAAGTGGACATGGATTTGCTGCAATATATATTGCAAACTCTAGAGTAACCAGTAAAATAAAGTAAAAATATACATGTAACCAGTATGCTAAGAAAGGAAAGAAAATGAAATCATATACAATGCTTAATTAAAACCACAAAAGACAGAAAAAGACTGGAATACAAAAATAGAAACAAAGAACAGGGGAACATATAGAAAACAGGAATGAATATGGTAGATATGAATCCAACTATATTACTTTAAACATAACTTTGTGTAATCACTTTGTAGATCACTGATCTACATGAACCAGTTAAAAGTGAGATTGTCAGAGTGGACCAAAAAGCAAGACTCAAATATATGTCGTCTACAAAAACCCACCTTATATAAAAAGACACATATAGATTTAAAGTAAATGGATGGAGAAAAATATACCATGCTAAAACTAATCAAAATAAAGCAGTAGCTATATTAATTCCAATGAAAACCATAAGACATTGATGAAAGTGAAGAAGATACACGTGAGTGGAAAGATTTTTCCATGCTCACAGATTGGAGGAATTAATTTTGTGAAAATGTGCATACTACCCAGTCTACAGACTCAATTCAATCCCTATCAAAATTTCAATGGCATTTTTCACAGACATAGTACAATCTTAAAATCTGTATGGAATCACAAAAGACCCTGAATAGTGAAAAACAATCTTGAGAAAGAAGAAAGTTGGAGGCATCATACTCCCTGATTTCAAACTCTATTACAAAGCTATCATAATCAAAACAGTATGATACTGGCATAAAAACAGACACATAGATCAATGGAATAGAATAGAGAGCCCAGAAATAAACCCACGCTTACATGGCCAACTAATCTACAGCAAAGGAGCCAAGAATATACAATGGGGAGGAACAGTCTCTTCAGTGAATAGTGTTGGGAAAACTGGACAGCCACATGCAAAAGAATGAAACTATCTTACAACATACACAGAAAGTATTTCAAAACGAATTAAAGACTTAAATATAAGACTTGAAACAATAAAATTCCTGGAAGAAAACAGGTGGTAAGCTCCTTGACGTCACACTTGGTGATGATTTTTTTGGATCTTACTCCAAAAGCAAAGGCAGCAAAATAAAAAATAAACACATGGGACTACAACGACCTAAAAAGCTTCTGCACAGCAAAGGAAACCATCAACAAAATGAAAAAGCAACTTACTAAATAGAAAGTATTTGCAAATCATGCACCTAATAAGGGGATAATATCCAAAGTATATAAAGAACTCGTACAACTCAATACCAAACAAACAAATAAACTAAAAAAACAGTTAAAAGATAGCCAGGAGATATGACTAGACATTTTTCTAAAGATGGCAAAAAAAAAAAAATGACATAGAGATGGCCAACAGGTGGATGAAAATGTGCTCAACATCACCAATCGTCAGGGAAATGCAAATGTTGGTTTACAAACTGGCCCCCATATACAGAGGGCAAGGAAGGACTGAATAAAGAGCCAGTCCACTCCAGACTGGTGTGGGAAACAGAACGCCACAACGACCACTGGTGCATGTTCGTTCAGACGCCAAGATCTCTGAGAAAACTCAAGATTGCAAGGTTAAAAATAACCCGAAAGGATCAGTGTGAAATGCCCTTGGAATGTGTGTGGTCTGTTCTAAAGTACGCAGCAGAAGATGTTCTGTAGATAGGAAGCCAGCTGTAAACAGCACACTGTGCATTCCCTTCTTTGTTCTCTTATCCTGTGTTAAGGTCTGAGTGCAATGGTGTTTACAATTAATTGATCACAGCCAGTTACAAATTTCTTTATTCCTTCTCCACTCCCATTGCTTCACTTGACTAACCCTGTGTACGTGGAAGAATGTGCCTTATTAAGCCCCTGCTATAAATCATTATAGATCTATATCACTGTAGAAGGTATATTAGATTATGGAAAATAAACCTCGGGACCTTGGGCTGTTTGCTCGGGGTCCCCTGTGCCTCCCTATACTGTCGTCTCTTTTTCTCAGTTCCTTCACCGCCCCAGGTCCCCGACTCTCTGAGGTCGACAGATTGGTAGATGACAGTTTTAATAAACTTACAGAAGAGGCTTATCTTGGACAGCCACAAGACACAAACCAATAGGTCTCTACAACCACCCGCCAGAATCTTAAAAGTTTACGTAGAGGCCTTAACTGAGTTCAGTCATGTATTCAATCCAACAACACATTACTCTCTCAAGGCTGTGTCCTTAAAACAGTCCCTAGTGTGGGAATGGTGGGCAGACACACATTCCGAGGACAGGGGAGGAGTTAACAAACCTTGGATCGCCCAGGTCCAGCTTACAGGTCAACTGACAGTCATGTCCTCTCAATAACCTCCTCCAACACTACACCCCTCCTGTTGGCTCTTATAATCTTACATTCTCCCTTCTTCCGCAGTGTGCCCTGAGTGGTCAGCAAGGAGTTACACTAGGATGGAGGTAGCTCACTGGGCATCTATCTGCCAAATGAGGCAGATAATATAGCAAAAATAGGGGCACAGGCAAGAGAAAACATGGATCAAGATAATGATTCCAAAATAACTATTTTTTCCACCAGGAGCCCTATGATCCTAACTAACCATTAATTTATTAAGTCCCTAGGCTTGGGGTTGGATCATTCAGGATGTTCACTTGTGTTCTTGGGTGATTTAGTAAAGATGATACATTAGCAGATTTATCAGGTATGAACACACATTCTGTTTGGATAATGACACAGGTGCCTCCTTTTGAGGCAGTAATAACCTCCAAGGACATTCTAATTTGGAAGACAGCTTTTCTCAGAGACACTTCAGTATTCAGTAAGGACAGGCTTTGTTGGCTATCATTTAAGGCTTGTTTAGTGAATTTAGTAAGGGCTTCCCTGTCTGTTATACTGTCCTCCAGGCCAAGGGAGGGGAAAAAGATGGCAGCCAAATGATTGTACCAGTGGAAAACAGAACATGCCTACCTAACCTTGAAGAGAGGGAGGTTGGCAGCTTTAGAAACTTGACCTAGTTGTGCATAAAATACATGTTGGTTGGGGGAGGCAATATTGTCAGAAGAGATGGACTGGGGGTGGGATATGCCAGACGACAACTCCTGCCTTTTCCCCTTTCAATAGTGTGTTTTCCATTCCAAGCATTTCAACAGGTCCAGCTTGCATCAGGACAAAATGAAATCCCAATGGAGATAAGTACTTTCCCTTAACCCAGGGGTGCAAAATAACTCATGCAACATTCAGGAAAGGAAACCATAAGATCTCACTTTATTCCTCTTATTTAACGTGTATTAATTTCTATGAGGCTCATATCATCAGTATTGTCTTCAGTGAAGAAAAAGAACAGAAGTGTGCCCTTTCAGAAAATAACAGGACACTTGATAATAAATACTTATACTTCCACTAAACATTTCCATTTATCTAATCAAGTTTTTTAATATGCATGTCTTGTGTGACTAAAAAAAAATTTTCCGTACTGACTTGTTACTGTTGGGTTTTTCCTCTCAGTATTTTACTTTCCTCTCATTCAAGCAAAGAATTAGATTCAAACAGAATGATATACAGCAAAACAACAACAACAACAACAAAATAAAAAATAAAAATGTGATTTTTCTCGCAGGCTTTTCCAAAAAGCCTAAGTCCCAGATAGATCGGGAATTTTGAGTTGTGTCATAGACAGAATAATGACCACCCAAATATGTCCACGTCCTAATCACCAGAACCTGTGAATATGTTCCCTTACGTGGCAAAAGGGACTTTGCAAATACTATTCCATTAAGGATCTTGAGATGGGGAAATTACTCTGGATTTTCCAGGTGGGCCCAAGGTAATCATGAGGGTCCTTAGAAGTAAAAGAGGGATACAGGAGGCTAAGAGTCAGAAAAAGATGTGACGATGGAAGTAGAGTTAAAATAATGTGATTGCTGGCTGGGGGGACACGAGCTAAAGACAGCCTCTGGAAACTGGAAAAGGAAAGGAAATGAATTCTCCCTGAGAGGCCCCAGAATGAACACAGACCTGCCAACACCTTGATTTTAGCCCAGAACTGTAAATAATAAATGTGTGTTGTTTTAAGACATTAATGTTGTGGTCATTTGTTACAGCAGCAACAGGAAAAACTAACACAAGCTATCAACAAGGTATTTTGGGCAAAACACAGAGAGATCACTTAGTCCTCTATACCCAATCCAACACCAAATAAGAAAAATAAACACCAAATTAAAAAATAAAAATCCCTGACTGGGGGCCTGGGATGGGGAAGAAGGGGAAGGGGGTAAATTTCCTCCCCGAACTCTCCAGGAGTTCTATGAAAAATATAGCAAAGACCTGGAAGAGTTTTGCCAATATGGTACATCCAGGCTCATCCTAACATGATCAGCCTTCTAGAAAGATTCCCCAAGCATTACACTAAATTAGCATAAAGACACAAAATCAGAATGGCCATGCTAACTCAAACCATGACAGATCAACTGTAACCTTCAAACTAAGATATTTATTTAATAATGACATCCCATATTTCCCAGTGTCTTGATATAACACGTTTCTGAAACTAATTTGGGGGTAGGAAGTGGGAAATACAAGAGACTAAGTTTAAAATTTTCTGACTACCCAGAGATACTAAATAGAAAGTGGAGCCATAGAAAAAGAGAGAGTATGTTTCTCTGTAAATGAATTTTTAAACTGCAATTCATAACTGTCTCATAAGTAAGTGTTCCTTGATTTTACACCATAGATGTTTTCTTAGCATATAGTAGATCCACAAAAAAAAAATTTACTGTAAATAATTCCTTAAAGTGTAAATCAACTTTGAAATAAAATAACAGTTTAAATGAACAAAATAATTGCTTTACAAAGAAAATCCCTGAATTGACTTTGGAATATAGCCTACAAATTTTGCTAGAAGAAAGATGCACCATGCTTCCAATGAAAAATTATTTTCCCATTCTAGTAGCATCTTGATTGCTCTCTCTAGATTTTCCCTGAATCTACACATGTCACTAGCTGTGAAAAACAGAAATGGATGCATTATTTAAAGGCATATCACTTGATATTGACTTCAATAAAAAAGTTTATCTCATAGTTTCTACACCATATATTTTAACCTATTATAATATATGAGCCACTAAAAGGAAACCAGAAAGCTTGAGTTAAATCCTATTTATCAATTTTACTAATTGTATATATTAAGCATTTTACCTGTCCCCTTGTATGCCTCAAAAATAAATGGGACAAATATCTGCCTCTGTTTATTTTTTCATAAAGATGTTATAGCACAAGTAAGTATAACCCAAGTTCTTCAACCTTGAGCAGCCTGTGGGTATAAGCAAAACCAAATTAATAGTGGTAAGTTGGATTTTATTCGCTCATTCTCACAACTCTATTATGTAAATAACCTTAGCCCCTACCTCCTTTAAATCCCCAAAGCTCTCACACATTTATGAACGAATATCTTATATTCTGCTCTGCCTTTTGCATAGTGTTGTCCTCTATCTCAAAGCCATTAACTGACACTGTCCCTGAATGTTTGGGGCAGGGGGGCTGCCTGTGACTCTACAGTTGAATATGCTGGGGTAGGGGGAGACATACAAACATGCTAGCTGATCTCATTTAACATTCATGACCACCAGTGCTGTACATGACACACTGACTCCAGAAACAGGTCATATTTTAACATCCTCTCTTCTTCCACAAAAACAAAATTACATCCCAGTAATAATTATGGCAGAGAACAAATATATTTTATGGAAGAACCCTAAAAACTGAATTCTCAAAAAAAAAAAACCTATAACAACTCACAATTTGAACTCTGCTCCACTGTTGCAATTTTCAGTTAAAAACTCCAAGTGCTCACATAAAATGGCAATATTGAAATAACTCAAGTTCTGTTGTCTTTACAATCACTGAGCTATCATTGTTTATTTTGAATCTACTGTTAACCTTGGGAATATAGAGGGGCGAATTCACCTGAAGCAAGCTCAAGTGAGCATAAACCATTTTAAATTACAAAAGGAACCATTGAAGTTAAGTCTGTTTTGGAGCTCAGAGGCCGATAGAATACAATATTTATTAAAGAATAAGGACATTAGCAATCTAGCACATTTTCATGTGCTAAACTGAAGCTATTAAAATTCAAGAATAATCATAGCAATTGTTTAGATTAAAATTAGACTAATAAAACATTTTTTTCAGGGAGTACATTATCACTGACATTGTTTAGAATTGCCTACATGTGATGATAATAAATAACAGACCAATTTTAATTTAAAATTTTAATATAAATTTTAAATTTTAATTTTAATTTTTAATTTATTTGTATTTAAATTTAATTATTGATTAAATTTTGATTTGAATTTAAGATTTAAAATTATTTAAAATAATAATAATAATTTAAAATTATTTTAAAATTTTCTACAGAAAATTCATGGCTTACCACCTGCACCCAGAGTGAACAGTTCTCACTATCCCCACACTTGCCCACTATTGATGACCACTAACTTAACCTCAAGTTAGTCAAAATGTCTATTTTACACATTTGCTTTCTTCCCAAACCTCCATTGCCCCATTTTTCTCCTAACTTTTACCTGATTGTGATGCATTGTAATCACCTGAGAAAATCACCTGAGAAGCAAGCATAAGAGCATTTCATCTTCCTACTATAAAATCAACCAACCCTCCATTATCAGTGCTCATAGTCTCTAATTTCTTTATTTTTAAAATAAATGAATGTCCAATTCCTTAATTTACATACTGTATCCTTCCCCTCTCACTTACTCAAGGATTTTGCTCTTACAATTATCCCTTCCTCCTGCAATCAAGTTTTTTTCCTCTCATTTATATCTTTTCCATCAACAAATAAATTTGTCATATCTGATAGTAAAAGAAAAAACAAACAAACAAAAATAACTTTCCATGACTATTCTATTTCCTTTCTCCACTTTGTTACAAAAATCCTTGAAAAACATTTGTGTATACTCACTGTCATGCCTCCTATTCCTACCTGAACTCCAGACTTCATTGCCATAACCCCAGTACATCCACTCTTGTCAAGGCATCAACAACCTCCATCTGATCAAATCCAATAGCAACTTTCAGTCTTCAATTTCCCCTATAAAGAGCATTTAACATGGTTAGATATTCTCTCCTTTTTGAAATTTTTTTTTCACTTGTCTTCTGGGATTCTACCCTCTCCTAGTTTCCTCTTACCTCATAAGCTAATTATCCTCAATCATCTTGCAGATTTCTCTCCTCTTCCCAACTTCGAAATGTTGGAGTGCCTGATTTTTTCAGGACTCCCTCAACTAGCTTCACTGTGCCCATTTAGCAGTCTACTATTCAGTGGTTTGAGCTTCTCATTTGAGGGATTTCTCCGCCAAGACTCTACCTCTCCCCTTTTGTTCTCCCAGTGCTTTCGGTGATCAGCTGCTTCCTGCAGTGATCTACTTTAGGGTTTTTTTATGTTCCCATTTTTGCTATGTAAGCCCCAACATATGTATAATTAGTTGCCTAAATTATATCTCCTCTGTTGAAATACCTAGTTTCTGTTTTCCTAATGAGATCCCTACGATAGTGATACCATCAAGCTTTATCACTTTAAATAGCATCTACACACTATATCTCCAGGTTCTTTACCTCTCTTGAGTTCCAGATTCATATATTCAACTGCCTACTTTAATGGCTAATAAATATCAAAAATTTAACAGCTCCCAAACAGAACTCTGATTTTTCTCCTAAAACCTGCTCCTCCTCTAATCTTCCCACCTCTGTAAATGATACCACAATTCACCCAATAGCTCAGAACAAAAACAAGAAGCCACTATTAATTTTTCTTCCTTACATCCAATCCATTATCAAGACTTGTGGTTCTACAACCAAAATACATTCAAAACCTTACCAATTATTACCATACCCATGACTTCCATATAGTGCAATCCACCATCATCTCTTGCCTTAAAATTACTTTATTCTGAAATGATCTGGTTGCTTCCACTTTTGCTACCATATGGCTTGTTCTTTACAAATGATTAAATAAAAATTTAACTCATAGTAGGTCATTCTCCTACTCAAAAAACCCTGATGGCTTCCAGTAGTAATTTAAGCCAAATCCAAAATCCTTAATATTCCCTATATCTGACCCTTATAATGTCTCCAAACTTCTTTCCAAGCACTTTCCAATTGCTTCTCTCCACTTAAGTCATCCGATGCTGTTCTTTGAACACACTAATAAAGCTGGGCTGTACTGTTCCTAATTAATAAAGCCTAAAATTGAGCCTCAAAGGGATAAAACTTTCCAAATAATTCAACTTTTCATTGAGTAAAACTCAAGAATATTTAAAGAGTATCTAGTAACCAACAAGGTAAAATTCATAATATCTGGCTTTCAAAGAAGCAGAAAAATAGGACCCATAATGAAGAGAAAAATCAATCAGTAGAAACAGACCCAGAAATGATTTACATGGTAAAATTAATGGATAATAATTTTAAAACCATATTACAATTCTGTTCTATACATTCAAGAAAGTAAAGGAAAGCATGAGCATGTTAAGGAAACAATATGTAAAAAGACCCCAATAAAACTTCTAAGAGATAAAAAATACATGGTTTGAGATATATACATTGGGTTGGATTGACAGGAGGTTAGACACTACAGAAGAAAAGATTAATGAATGTGAAGACATCGCAACAGAAACTACTCAACACAGAGAAAAAAGACTAAAAAAAAAAGGACAAAACATCTGCGAGCTGCAGAACAACTTAAGTTGGCCTATATATGGGAAATTAGAATTCACAAGGGAGAGGAGAAAGAGGCCAAGACAGAAAAAATATTTGTAGAAATAATGACTGAAAATTTTATTTTGAAACTAAACATTGATAAAAGCTATAAGCCTAGAGATCCAGTAAGTTCAACAAACCCCAAGCATAAGAAACATAAAGAAAATTACCCCAGACACATTATAATCAAAATGCTTAAAAGTAGTGATAGAGTGAAAATCTAAAAAGTAGCCAGAGGAAAACACATTATGTAAAGAGAAATGAAGTAAAGAATGATAGTGACTCTCAAAAATAATGCAAGGTAGAAGATAGCGGAGTGACATCTTTAAAGTATTGAAAGTAAAAAAGACTCCTATCAACCTAGATTAATATACTCATCAAAAATATCTTTGAAAGCAAAGGCAAAATAGACATCTTCAGATATATAAAAACTGAAAGAATTGCAGGGTAATTTTGCCCCACTACGAGGCATTACCCTTCTGAGTACTCTAACTAATGGCTATGTATTTTTGCCTGGTGGGAACATAAATTATCTCAACTCTCTGTGACCTCTGTGTATAGTTCCCCTAGCTCTTTTCCAGTGGTTTTTTCTAATGTTAGGTAATTTCCTCACATATATGCAATGCTGATACTCAGCTGAACACAGGGAGGATAAATCTTTGGAAAATGTCTAGACTATATCTCTGTAAGACCCTCTCTTCCATGATACTCTATCATGTGAATTCTAGCCACCTTGAAATCCTGCAATCTCTCAACTCTGTTTCTTCAACTCAGAGACATCTTCAGGTTCTGTTTGGGTTTACCTTTCCTGCTTGGTAGCCCGTAAATGCTCTCCAGGCAGCAATATGAAGACTCAAAGGCCCATCTAATTTGTTTACTTTCCCTCAGAGATTAGTGTTTTGCTGCCTGTTGTGCAATGTGAAAATTGTTATTCTATGATTTGTCCATTTTTTTTAAGATTTTATTTATTTATTTGACAGAGAGAGACACAGCAAGAGAGGGAACACAAGCAGGGGGAGCAGGAGAGAGAGAAGCAGGCTTCCCGCCGAGTGGGGAGCCCCATGCGGGGCTCTATCCCAGGACCCTGGAACCATGTCCCGAGCCGAAGGCAGACGCCTAATGCCTGAGCCACCCAGTTGTCCATTTTTAAAATTGTTAGAGACAGGAGATTAAATTTGGTCTCTGTTACTCCATCATGATTGGAAGATAGAAATGAGAATATTGGTACTTTATTTGAGACATGGTTTTGAGATTTCTGTGGAGAGGATCAATTATCTTTGAGGATTACTGTTGGAAAATAGAACTGTTCTGAGAAGGTAGAGCCTCTGCTACAAACCAGAGCCACTTGCACCTGCATACCACAGCACAGGCTAAAACTTTAATACAGTTTCTTTAGCACATTTTAATAGATTCATGTCCTGAAGTCTTAAAATTTCATCTTAAAAGACTATTTTAATATAAGAATTCAAGTGCCTTTACTTGCAATTCTTGTCAAACTATGTGTATTATACATGACAGAAAGAGAAAATTTTAAATAATATAGAAATTTTTTACAAATTTTGGAATGAAGTTTCTGCCAACTAAATAATCTATCAAGCCAGAATTATCCACTAATCCCCTGAAAACTGATCACTCAATAATTCTTGATCAAAAAGTCATATGTATTTTTATTGTTGAAAATAATAGCCTTGTTTTTTTCTTTAAAATATGTTCATAAAAATAAAATAAAAATGTTCATATATAATATGCAATTATAAATGTGTAATTATATTAAATTGATTTCATATTGAGCTTTCTGACAAGGTACAATAAACATAATATTAAAAATAAAGAATTTGATTCTAAGTTTTCAGTAATTGGGTCATAAAAGATATGTGGATTCACTTATAAAAATATTTTTTGAAGCTGGATTTTTAAAAGCTTGGAAAAGCCTGCCTTTTATCAAAATATGTATATAGTGACCACAGATCCTTTATGGGAAGAGGCAGAAGTATAAATAAGTAAATAAAAAGAAAAGAAAAACCTTCCTTGGTATTCATATACTCATAGATCTGATTATCAGGCATAGCCCAAATAACTTACAGATTTGTATTTTTATTACTATTCAGTAAATATCTGTTACTTGAAAATTAAGGTCCCATCCATAAGAATCCTAAAAGCCAAATGGGAAACAGGGCATTGCCTGATAGTTCTGAATTCATTTATGTGGTTCATTTCTAAACAAGCATTCTGCTTTTAAAAAATAAGAAAGGGCATGGATCATTTAGCATGTAGCAGTTGCATTCTACAAGACACACACTACAGGCATATCTAATATACTTCAGAGTTGTTTTGAAAACTGGAAATTGTCTCACCCTGATTTCTCTTTATATAATCTTTAATCAAATCCCTTTACACTCTCAAACCCAAAATTCATAAACATTACATTGCATGTTTTCTTGTATTTTTTCCAGAGAGCCAAGTGAGTTTTCCCCACCTGAACACTGCCTTGTCTAACCTGATAACTGCCTGGGAAGATGAATTCAATTCAATTTCAACAATTTCCTGGAGTGCCCACTTCTGCACTGGGGTCCTTGACAGAGATTAATACAACATGCAATCTTCCCCCAGCAAATAATAATAGCAAAGATTCCTTGAGCATAAGGGTATGCCACACTATTAAGTGTTTTACTATTTAGCATTATAAGTGCATTATAAGTGCGAACTCATTTAATTCTCACAACTACCTCCATTTTACAGATAAGGAAAGTGAAGCATTTTTTTTAAAAATGTAAGAGATTGGCTAAAGTTACACAGCTGGTGAGAGGTAGAGGTGAGTTTTAAATCCAGGCTGATTGGTATTCACCACTGTGCACACTGCCCTACCCAAAGAGAGGTAGACCCATATATATAAAAACCTATGTTCTAAGGGTATTTAATTACCCAAAACACAATAAAGAAACATGCCATGAAAGCATCAAAGACAGTGTGATTTATTTCTTCTAGGAAAACTGAAAATAACTTAATAAAAGAGATAATATTTGAACTGAATATTAAAGTCTGAGACTATCAGCAGAGACAAAAGCAAATGGCATTCCAAACCAAATGTTCATCTTGGATCTTTGCCACATTCTGTTTTTGTGGTTCTTGGACTCCAAGGTGCATTAAGAATCTCACTTAAGATGCTTCTGAGCCATGCAAATTCCTTGACATACACTCAGGCAATTAGTTCAAAGAGTCTAATAATCTACATTTTCTTTTTCTTTCTTTTTTTTAATTTAATTTTATTTTATTTCACTTTATTATGTTAATCACCATACATTATTACATCATTAGTTTTTGATGTAGTGTTCCATGATTCATTGTTTGCATAGAACACTTAGTGCTCCATTCAGTACGTGCCCTCTTTAACACTCATCACCAGGCTAACCCATCCCCCCACCCACCTCCCCTCTAGAACCCTCAGTTTGTTTTTCAGAGTCCATAGTCTCTCATGGTTCATCTCTCCCTCCGATTTCCATCCCCCTTCTTTCTCCCTTCCTACTATCTTCTTTTTTTTAACATATAATGTATTATTTGTTTCAGAGGTATAGGTCTGTGATTCAACAGTCTTACACAATTCACAGCACTCACCATAACACATACCCTCCCCAATGTCTATCACCCAGCCACCCCATCCCTCCCACCCCCACCACTCCAGCAGTCCTCAGCTTGTTTCCTGAGATTAAGAATTCCTCATACCAGTAAGATCATATGATACATCTTTCTCTGATTGACTTATTTCGCTTAGCATAATAAGTTTCATCCACGTCATTGCAAATGGCAAGATTTCATTCCTTTTGATGACTGCATAATATTCCATTATATATATATATCCACCACATCTTCTTTATCCATTCATCTGTCAATGGACATCCTGGCTCCATCCATAGTTTGGCTATTGTGGACATTGTTGCTATAAACATCGGGATGCACGTACCCCTTCAGATCACTACATTTGTATCTTTGGGGTAAATACCCAGTAGTGCAATTGCTGGGTCATAGGGCAGCCCTATTTTCAACTTTTTGAGGAACCTCCATACTGTTTTCCTGAGTGGTTGCACCAGCTTGCATTCCCACCAACAGTGTAGGAGGGTTCCCCTTTCTCTGCATCCCTGCCAACATCTGTCATTTCCTGACTTGTTAATTTTAGCCATTCTGACTGGTGTGGGTGGTATCTCATTGAGGTTTTCATTTGCAGATGATATGATACTTTATGTGGAAAACCCAAAAGACTCCACCCCAAAACTGCTAGAACTCATACAGGAATTCAGTAAAGTGGCAGGATAGAAAATCAATGCACAGAAATCAGTGGCATTCCTATTCACCAACAACAAGACAGAAGAAAGAGAAATTAAGGAGTTGATCCCATTTACAACTGCACCCAAAACCATAAGATACCTAGGAATAAATCTAACCAAAGAGGCAAAGAATCCGTACTCAGAAAACTATAAAATACTCATGAAAGAAATTGAGGAAGACACAAAGAAATGGAAAAACATTCCATGCTCATGGATTGGAAGAACAAATATTGTGAAGATGTCAATGCTACCTAGAGCAATCTACACATTTAATGCAAACCCTATCAAAATACCATCCACTTTTTTCAAAGAAATGGAACAAATAATCCTAAAATTTGTATGGAACCAGAAAAGACCCCGAGTAGCCAGAGGAATGTTGAAAAAGAAAAGCAAAGCTGGTGGCATCACAATTCTGGACTTCAGGCTCTATTAAAAAGCTGTAATCATCAAGACAATATGGTACTGATAATCTACATTTTCGATAAGCCTCCAAATGATTGAAATGCAGGTAACTTCAGGATTATACTGAGAAACACAAACCTAATTGATTTTCAGCACCAGCATCTATCTTCACACATCCTCCTCCTGCAAGCTCAAACTCTCACTACCATCCTCGCCCCAAGCAGGAAATTCTAAAAATTCCAACCTCTACCAGGTAGAATTTAAGAAACACCAATCCAACACTCAGGATTCAGCATCCATCACCCTCACTGCTGGCCCAGCCCTGATCTTGCATATGAAGTCAAATAGTTAGAATATTCCATTGCTCTTTTTTTGTCCCCAGAACTGCTTCATATCAGTCTTTTCACAGATATTAAACATTGAAAAGACTTGCTTTATTCTAAGTTCTATACCTTAAGTGAATTGGAATCCTTTATTCCATAAAATACCCAGAACAACATCTGCAAAACTAGGGCCCTGGATACTTTATTCTTTCCAAAGCCCTACCTATGGACTAGCGTTCTGATCCTGACCTCTAGCGCAAGGGTTAAAATCCATGGTACAAAATGAATTTTAACACCAAATATCTCCTTGCCTGTTTTTCCAAGTATCACTTCCCTCTGGATTACAAAGCTATGTTTCACCTGTCAGCCAAGATGCCATCATTCATTCATTCATTCATTCATTCTCTACACAGCTATACCTTATACCTTATACCTGGCCCTGTTCCCTATCATCTCCCCTAACCATGTGGAAATTTGGCATTGCGCTATTAACTAGGGGGGAAGTATAATTTTTTTGCGTTTTTTTATAAATTGGAGAAGGTAGTACACAAAAAGACAAAGGTAACAGACAAGCAAAGGGATACGTAGAGCTTTTAGAGCTTTTAGCATATCAGGCAATATTTGCTTCCAACAAGAAATATCAAATATTCTAAGCTTCTACTGTCCCTTTCAGATATTACATAAGCTCTTTAAAAACATAACATTTATATGTAATTTCCTACCTGTGGCAAAAATTAGGTCAGCACTCAAGAGATTGAACAAGAAATAAAAACAAAGCTAGTTATAAAAACTTATTAATTGCCAGATTTTAAAAGCCAAAAATGTAAAAATATGTGCTTTTTAATAATATATTTTGAGTAATAAAAGTGCTGTAATCACAGAAAAAAAGTGAAAATAAATACAAATTCAAAGGAAAACACCCATATCCTCACCACAACCAGTATCAGTATTTTTGAGGCATATCATTTTGTTTTTGTGATATGTTTTCTAAGGGTGAATTTCAATCAAGACCAAAATAGGATTGATCTTTCATATCAGAGGGAAGGGTCAAACTCAAATGTATAATTTATCAATTTAAACAAAAAGGGGAAAGGGTAGGATTCTTCCAAGGCTCTTAGAACTCTCAACCCACATCAGGGATGCAGAAGGAAACCCTAACTGGAGAAAGATTTCAAGAGAAGATTTGAGGAAAGAGCTATTGAAATTCTGGGTGTTCAACTGACACCCAAGGGGAGAAGCATTAGGAATGCCTGCCCATACTTAAAGCTTAACAATGAAGGAATAGGAAGTACAAGCTTCAATAGAACTACTGAGAGAGTTTAATATGTGACCCCTAATGGGGGTGTGATGGACTGGAATCTGACATTCCCCTGGAGAAATCTAGGGAATACAAAGGCCAGCTTCTCTGATGGTGAAGCCCGGTGAACCACTGCTGCCTGGGACATGGCCCAAAATTTCTGAGTTGCTCAAGTCAAAAGATAAGTGAAAATTCCCCATGTGAAAAAGTACTGGGATTGTCTTGTCTCTTTCAAAGGATAAATGGATCCCAGTAACAGGAAATTGGAGATGGACTCAGGATTCCCAGGGGTTGCAGAGAGCTTCCCAGAAGAATACACAAAATAGTAATTCACATGTGAGGCATGGCAGGTAAGGAAGTCCCCAGACATGAGGATCTGAGAAATCCACCAATGTGCTCCTTTAAAGGAGTCATGCACCAGACATCTGCCGACCCTTAGAGGTATAGCCAGCTTATAGCATTAGGAGTTCCAGTGAGAACTTTCTTATCCCTCTTTCTCTCCTTTCTCCCACATACACCCATCATGGAAGGGCATGAATTCAAGGTTGGACATACTGCAGATCAAGAAAAGGAGGAGGAGACACCATCCACATACCCTTCCCAAAAGCAGGTGGGCCACCTGAAAACTGTCCTATCTGAAAGAGGGGAGAATATTTAATTTTAAATAAAGTTTAGAATTTTTATTATTAAAACTTCATATCCTATTTTCTAAATGAATACTGTACTTTATAATTTAGACAGTTGGTTTTTAAGTTTACATTCAGGGGAAGAAACTTTCTCTACTAAATTAATTTTAAAGGGTCCATAGGAGAAAAAAAATAAAATTTCTTTTTTATTCCATTCCTATAAGTTATCAACTTACTATCAACTTAGTGGGCATATCAACATTATATATACATATATGAATATATCATATGACACAGTGTGTCCATACTATGTATATCTTGGAAATATAATAAAACAATCTACACAACTTTGTCTCAGGTTTTAGTTTCATATAGTAATATATTGGAAATATTTTTTTTCTCTTGTCAACAGGTATTATTCCACAACCTCAGTGCTCCAATTGTCCCCAGGACAGCAGCTGCAACGTGACTAAGAGCTTTTTAGATATGAAAAGTCTTCAGGCTTTTTCCCAGACCTTCTGAATCAGAATCTGCACTTAAACAAGGCCACAAGTGATATATAATTCAGTGGTGTGCTAGAGGGGGTTGCATTTTAAGGGAGCCAGTTGTGCACATCTCCTCCCAACTCTGCATTCAGTGGTGTCACTTTGGTAGCATCAGATCAGCCGTGGTGGAATATTTGTATCACAGAAATCATCAAATACTTCACACAAAATTTTTTCCGGAAAGCTAGTTGCTAAACATTTACCAGAACACCACTGATTCACATGTACATTAAATCTGAGAGGCCTTGATCTACATTATTTGTCAAGATTGCATAGTAGTGTAATTGACAAAAACATGCCATATTTAGTTGATCTATCTTTATTGTTGAATTCAGAGTGCTCGCATTTTTGCCATTGTAACACTGAAATGAACATTCATTTATGTATTTTTTCATCTACACTTTTTTATTTCTTTAAGATACAATTTTAAAGTGTGACTGCTGCATTTGTATATTGACATTTATCTTGGCACATATTACCAACTTCCCTTCATTTTTTTCATCTTTGCCACTGATCTTTAAGAGGTAAGTCATTTTTTAGAACTCCCACAGAAATTATCTATCTGTAACTATGCATAGCTAGAAGCTAATAATCTGAAGAACACAGTCTATACATTAAACTTATTTATTATTTTTCTTTGTTTTCTTGTATCTCAACAGTGATATCTTCCCCTCTCTAACTCAACCTGATCTTTACATCCCTTTCTTTTCCCCAGTTATTCTTAGAGTTCTAAAAATAGCCTAAAATTAAATTTAAAAATTTGAGTGTATCTGTATGTGCACATTTCTACTGAAGTTCAATGAATTTCATCATATTCCCAGAATGGCCTCATTTCAGTTCCAGTGTTGGAAATTCAGGTAATAAACTATCATGAAGTCCATTTCAGAGGGGAAGAAATGTAACAGAGGCCTAAAGGACACCTGCATACATGCAGTAATTGAGTTCCCACAATAAAGGGCAATTATAAGTTCACTTCTACAAGTAAGTCTACTGCATTGTGGTCAGTTGTTTGTTTACAGATAGTTGTCACCCTGTTATCTACATGGCCAACTATAACAATCTCTGTGCAAGAAGCCACTTTTCTACTACACAATATTCATCTAAGTAAAACTGCCTATGATAATAGAAATTATATCTTTTTAAAAAATCTGACTTCGTATAGCAAGAATATGTGGAATCAAATAAACGAGACTCTTTTCTTTAAATTTTTAATTTAACATCAAATTAGTTAACATATAGTGTATTATTAGTTTCAGGGGTAGAAATTAGTGATTTATCAGTTGCATATAACACCCAGTGCTCATTACAAATGCCCTCCTTAATGCCCATCACCCAATTACCCCTTCCCCCCCCACCAAACTCGCCTCCAGCAACCCTGTTTGTTTCCTACAGTTAAGAGTCTCTTATGGTTTGTCCCCCTCTCTGGTTTTGTCTTATTGTATTTTTCCTTCCCTTTCCCCATGTTCATCTGTTTTCTTTCTTAAATTCAACATATAAGTGAAATCATTTGCTATATGTCTTTCTCTGACTGACTTATTTCACTTAGCATAATACCCTCAAATTCCATCCACATCATTGCAAATGGCAAGATTTCATTCTTTTTGATGGCTGAGTCATATTCCATTTTATATATATATGTGTATATATATATGTATATGTATATATATACCTCACATCTTCTTATCCATTCATCTGTAAATGGACATCTGGGCTCTTTCCATATTTTGGTTATTGTGGAAATTGCTGCTATAAACGTTGGGGTGCATGTGCCCCTTTGACTAACTATTTTTGTGTCCCCTGAATAAATATACCTAGTAGTGTAATTGCTGAGTCATAGGGTAGTTCTATTTTTAACCTTTTGAGGAACCTCCATACTATTCTCCAGAGTGGCTGCACCAGTTTGCATTCCCACCAACAGTCTCCACATCTTTGCCAATACTTGTTGTTTCCCGAATTGTTAATTTTAGCCATTCTGACCAGAGTGAGTTGGTATCTCATTCTAAACCAGACTCTAACAGAGACTTTTCAGTATGTATTCACTCAATCTATAACAGTAGCACACACTTTGTTCAAGTGCACTATGGTTCATGTTTAATTTCCTTTTCTTCTCTGGGAAGTTATAAAATCTAGCAGATGTTAACCATTTAAAAGGCAATGGAAATAAAATAATAAACTTAGCAGTCAGCTCAGAATATGGAAGAAAGGATTATTATAAAAGCAAAGATACTCACAAAATACCAAAGCCTTGAAGAATGGAAGAATACAGTTCAGTTTAATAAGTAAAGCACAAAGGGGGATTTGAAATAGTATATAATAATCCTATTCTAACAGGCCCTGAAGGACAGCACACAGACCAGATTCACTAACCATTAATGGAATTCAATTATACTCATGACAACCAAATGACACAATTTAATGTTTCATCATCAATCAAGGATTGAACTGTGTACCAAGGGAAATAAATATAGCTATTTATGCTTTATTGATTGTTCATATTTTAAGTAAGTAAACTGAAATAACAAGCTCCAGCAGGCTCTCATCTTGCATTAAGACAAAAACAAAGTATCTGACAAAACAAAAGATGCCAGGCATACAACTGGCAAACAAACAACAGAATTTGCATTTTATTTTTTTAATTATGTTATGTTAGTCACCATACAGTACATCATTAGTTTTTGATGTAGTGTTCTATGATTCATTGTTTGCATATTAACACCCAGTGCTCCATGCAGTACGTGCCCTCTTTAATACCCATCACCAGGCTAACCCATACCCCATCCCCCCTCCCCTCTACAACCCTCAGTTTGTTTCTCAGAGTCCATAGTCTCTCATGGTTCATCTCTCCCTCCGATTCCCCCACCTTCATTCTTCCCTTCCTTCTCCTAATGTCCTCCATACTATTCCTTATGTTCCACAAATAAGTGAAACCATGATAATTGTCTTTCTCTGCTTAACTTCTTTCACTGAGCATCATCTCCTCCAGTCCCATCCATGTTGATGTAAAAGTTGGGTATTCATCCTTTCTGATGGCTGAGTCATATTCCATTGTATATATGGACCACATCTTCTTTATCCATTCATCTGTTGAAGGGCATCTCAGCTCTTTCCACAGTTTGGCTATTGCGGACATCGCTGCTATGAACAGTGGGGTGCATATGGCCCTTCTTTTCACTACATCTATGTCTTTGGGGTAAATACCCAGGAGTGCAATTGCTGGGTCATAGGGTAGCTCTATTTTTAATTTTTTGAGGAACCTCCACTCTGTTTTCCAAAGTGGCCGTACCAACTTGCATTCCCACCAACAGTGTAAGAGGGTTGCCCTTTCTCCACAACCTCTCCAACATTTGTTATTTCTTGCCTTGTCAATTTTTGCCATTCTAACTGGTGTAAGGTGGTATCTCAATGTGGTTTTGATTTGAATTTACCTGATAGCTCATGATGCTGAACATTTTTTCGTGTGTCTGTTAGCCATTTGTATGTCTTCTTTGGAGAAGTGTCTGTTCATGTCGTCTGCCCATTTTTTGACTTGATTATTTGTTTTTTGGATGTTGAGTTTGAGAAGTTCTTTATAGATCTTGGAAATCAGAGCTTTGTCTGTAGTGTCATTTGCAAATATCTTCTCCCATTCTGTGGGTTGCCTCTTTGTTGTGTTAACTGTTTCCTTTGCTGTGCAGAAGATTTTTATCATGATGAAGTCCCAAAATTTCATTTTCACTTTTGTTTCCCTTGCCTTTGGAGATGTATCTTGAGAGAAGTTGCTGTGGCCAATGTTGAAGAGGTTACTGCATATGTTCTCCTCTAGGATTTTGATGGATTCCTGTCTTACATTGAGGTCTTTCATCCATTTTGAGTTTATCTTTGTTTATGGTGTAAGAGAATGGTCGAGTTTCATTCTTCTGTGTATAGCTGTCCAATTTTCCCAGTACCATTTATTGAAGAGACTGTCTTTTTTCCATTGCATATCTTTTCCTGCTTTGTCGAAGATTATATGACCATAGATTTGAGGGTCTATATCTGGGCTCTCTATTCTGTTCTACTGGTCTATGTGTCTGCTTTTGTGCCAGTACCATGCTGTCTTGGTGATCACAGCTTTGTAATAGAGCTTGAAATCAGGCAACATGATGCTCCCAGCTTTTTGTTTTTCTTTTTCAACATTTCCTCGGCGATTCGGGGTCTTTTCTGATTCCATACAAATTGTAGGATTGTTTGTTCCAGCACTTTGAAAAATGCCATTGGTATTTTGATCAGGATGGCGTTGAAAGTATAGATTGCTCTGGGCAGCATAGACATTTTAACAATGTTTATTCTTCCAATCCATGAGCATGGAATGTTTTTCCATCTTTTTGTGTCTTCAGTTTCTTTCATGAGTGTTCTGTAGTTCCTAGAGTATAGATCCTTTAAGTCTTGGTTAGGTTTATTCCAAGGTACCTTATGGTTTTTGGTGCTATTGTAAATGGAATCAATTCTCTAATTTCTCTTTCTACAGTTACATTGTTAGTGTTTAAGAAAGCAACTGATTTCTGTGCATTGATTTTGTATCCTGCCACATTACTGAATTGCTGTAAGAGTTCTAGTAATTTGGGGGTAGAGTCTTTTGGGTTTTCCACATAAAGTATCATATCATCTGTGAAGAGAGAGAATTTGACTTCTTCTTTGCCAATTTGAACACCTTTTATTTCTTTTTGTTGTCTGATTGCTGTTGCTAGGACTTCTAGTACTAAGTTGAACAATAGTGGTGAGAGTGGGCATCCCTGTCGTGTTCCTGATCTTAAGGGAAAGGCTCTCAGCATTTCTCCATTGGGAATGATAATTGCTGTGGGTTTTTCATAGATGGATTTTATGAACTTGAGGAATATTCCCTCTATCCCTATACTCTGAAGAGTTTTAATCAGGAAAGGATGCTGTATTTTGTCAAATGCTTTTTCTGCAATTTCTGCATCTATTGAGAGGACCATATGGTTCTTCTCTCTCCTCTTATTAATGTGTTCTATCACACTGATTGATTTATGAATGTTGAACCACCCTTGCATCCCAGGGATAAATCCCGCTAGATCATGGTGCATGATCCCTTTATTTTATTTTTTTAATTTAATTTAATTTTATTATGTTATGTTACTCACAATACAATACATCATTAGTTTTTGATGTAGTGGTTTTGAATGTACTGTTGGATCCTATTAGCTAGTATTTTGTTGAGAATTTTGGCATCCATATTCATCAGGGATATTGGTCTGAAATTCTTCTTTTTGATGGGGTCTTTACCCGGTTTGGGGATCAAAGTAATGTTGGCCTCATAGAATGAGTCTGGAAGCTTTCCTTCTGTTTCTGTTTTTTGAAACAGATTCAGGAGAATAGGTATTATTTCTTCTTTGAATATTTGGTAGAATTCCCCAGGGAATTCATCAGGCCCTGCACTCTTGTTTTTTGGGAGGTTTTTGATCACTGCTTCAATCTCGTTACTTGTTATTGGCCTATTCAGGTTGTCAATTTCTTGCTGTTTCAGTCTTGGTAGTTCATAGGTTTCCAGGAAGGCATTCATTTCATCCAGGTTGTTTAATTTACTGGCATATAGTTGTTGATAATTTCTAATAATTGTTTCTATTTCCTTGGTGTTAGTCATGATCGCTCCCCTTTCACTCATAATTTTATTAATTTGGGTCCTTTCTCTTTTCTTTTGGACAAGTCTGGCCAGTGGTTTATCGATCTTATTAAGTCTTTTAAAGAACCAGCTTCTAGTTTCATTGATCCTCTCTACTGTATTTCTGGGTTCTAATTCATTGATCTCTGCTCTAATCTTAATTATTTCTCTTCTAATGCATGGCTTAGGCAACATTTGTTGTTTTGTCTCCAGTTCTTTAAGGCGTAAAGTTAGTTGGTGAATTCAGGATTTTTCTTTTTTTCTTTTTTTTTTTTTTTTGAGTGAGACTTGGATGGCAATGTATTTTCCCCTTAGGACCGCCTTGCAGTATCCCATAGGTTTTGGACCAATGTGTTTTCGTTCTCACTGGTTTCCACGAATTGTTTAAGTTCTTTGATTTACTGGTTGACCCAAACATTCTTAAGCAGAGTGGTCTTTAGCTTCCAAGTGTTTGAATTTCTTCCAAATTTTCTCTTGTGATCGCATTCCAGTTTTAAAGCATTATGGCTGAGAATATGCAGGGGAAAATCTCAATCTTTTGGTATCAGTTGAGACCTTATTTGTGAACCACCAGTATGTGGTCTATTCTGGAGAAAGTTCCATGTGCTCGAGAAGAGTAAGTATTTTGTTGTTTTAGGGTGGAAGGTTCTGTATATATCTATGAGATCCATCTGGTCCAGGGTGTCATTCAAAGCTCTTGTTTCTTTGTTGATTTTCTGCTTAGATGATCTGTCTGTTGCTGAGAGCGGAGTATTGAGGTCTCCTAAAATTAACATATTATTATCAATATGTCTCTTTATTTTGGTTAACAGTTGGCTTATGTAGTTGGCTGCTCCCATGTTGGAGGCATAGATATTTACAACTGTTAGATCTTCTTGTTGGATAGACCCTTTAAGAATGATATAGTGTGCTTCTGTGTCTCTAACTACAGTCTTTAGCTTAAAATCTAATTTGTCTGATATGAGAATTGCTACCCCACCTTTCTTTTGAGGTCCATTGGCATGAAAGATGGTTCTCCATACCTTCACTTTCAGTCTGGATATATCTTTAGGTTAAAAATGAGTCTCTTGTAGACAGCTTATGGATGGGTCCTGTCTTTTATCCAATCTGCAAACCTGCGCCATTTTATGGGAGCATTTAGGCCGTTCACGTTGAGAGTGATTATTGAAAGATAAGATTTTTATTGTCATTATGTTGCCTGTGAAGTCCTTGTTTCTATATATTGTCTCTGTAAATTTCTGTTCTATATCTCTCTTGGGGTCTTCCTCCTTTTATAGAACCCCCCTTAATATTTCTTGCAGGCCGGCTTAGTGGTCACATATTCTTTCAGTTTCTGCCTGTCTTGGAAGCTCTGCATCTCCCCATCCATTCTAAATGACAGCCTTGCTGGATAAAGTATTCTTGGCTGCATGTTCTTCTCATTTAGTACCCTGAATATGTCTTGCCAGGCCTTTCTGGCTTGCCAGGTCTCTGTGGATAGGTCTGATGTTATTCTGATGTTCCTCCCTCTGTACGTAAGGAATCTCTTCCTCCTAACTGCCCTTAAGATGGTTTCCTTGGTTCTAAGATTTGCGAGTTTTACTATTACATGCCGGGGCACTGGTCTGTTTTCCTTGATCTTGGGAGGGGTTCTCTCTGCCTCTAGGACATGAATGTTTGTTTCATTCCCCAAGTTAGGGAAGTTCTCAGCTATGATTTGCTCAGATATATCTTCTAGTCCTCTCTCTCTCTCCACTCCCTCAGGGATCCCAATAATTCTAACATTGGAACACTTCATGGTGTCACTTATTTCTCTAATTCTGTTTTCACAGATTTTAAGCTGTTTGTTCCAGGCCTAACTCCTGTTCCATCTTTTCTATCAGTTTGTCTTCTAGATCATGAATTTGTTCTTCTGCCTCATTTACCCTAGCTATTAGAGTATCTAAATTAGATTGGATCTCATTGATAGCATTTTTAAGTTCTGCCAGATCAGCTTTCATTTCTGCCTTTAGAGGGCCCTTAGAGACTCTGTGTTGCCATTAATCTATTTCTCCATTCTAGCTATTGTCTTCACAACTACTATCTTGAATTCCATTTCTAACATCTTGGTTATATCTGTATCCATTTGTAAATCTGTGGCAGAAGTCACAGTCTGTGAGTTTTTCCTATTTTGGGGGTTCCTCCTCTTAGTCATTCTGTTGAGGGGTGGTTGAGGGAATGTACAGAGTCCAAATTATTGACCACAACCCAAGCAAAATGCACTTATTTTATAGAGACCTTAGGGTTGTCGGCCTCTTGTTCTCCCAGCCTGTCTTCTGGGGGAGGGGCCTGCTGTGCTGTTACTCAGGCAACCCTGTTTGGGCAGAGATGTCCTGCCCCCTGTGGGGGAGGGGGAATGGACTCAGTGAAAACCGGTTTGGGGGGCTTTTGTTCTCTGGCAGCTTTCCCTGATGGCTTATCGTGTCTCTTCTGAGAGTAAGCAGAAATGACCATTTCCAAACCTCTGCCTCAGAACAGAGAGATTGCAGTCCGTTCTTCGGTGAGCTCTCCAGGCCACACTGTCTCCATTTCTGTCTGCACTGCTAAAACTGCAGGATCCTGGGTTGTGTGTCCCACAGCTGCACTCCCAGTCCTTACCTCCAGGTCGGGCACGTCTCTGCCCTTTGTGCTTCTAAAACTGCCAGCTTCCCCCAAATCACATGCATGCCCACACAGCTCCAGGTTTCAGTCCGGGGGGCTGCCCTAATGTCCTTTCCCCACTGCTACTGGTCTGCGAGTGTGTGCTCCATCTGCAGCATGGGAGGCTTTTGCACTCCTGTGGTGCAGGATCCCAGAGGCTCCCTCCCCCTTACATTTATCTTCTGATATCTGGCCACAGAACCATGGCTCCCCACTTCATACCTTGAAACCAACCACTGGGTATATTCTGTTTGTAGAGATCTAGATATATCTTCTTACATCTCAGATTGATTTCATGGGTATTCAGAGTGGTCTGGTAGATACCCAGCTCAATTCAGGGGACCGGTTGAAATAGGGTCCCATACTCCTCCACCATCTTTTCCCAACCCCAGAATTTACATTTTAACATGACTCCTAGGTGATTTATATACACACTGAAATTTGAGAAGTACAGTTGACCTTTAAACAATGTGAGGGATTACAGGCACCTGTATGTTCTGAGGTTGATATCATCAACAGTTGATTAACACAGATTTTGTATGTTGCATGTATTATATGCTGTATTCCTACAATAAATTAAGCTAGGGAAGAGAAAATGTTTATTAAGAAAATCATAAGAAAGAGAAAATACATTTATAGTACTGTACTGTAAGATTCCAAGTATAAGTAGACTCAGGCAGTTCAAACCCATTGTTCAAGGGTCAATGGTACTGCTTCAAGGGATGGGGAAGCAATAAGATAGGGGCACTTGTATCCCTGGGCCACCTGACAGAGCAGAGCTTCACTGCAAGAAGATGTATGTGGGGTTGACCTTCCAAATCTTGCACTAGTAGGGCTCAAATCCAGAGCTTTTTAAAATGTTATTCTTCAATCTCTCTACTAAGTAAAAAAAAACATTGGGCCACTGGATCTGAGGAGAGAGTTCATTCAATGGATGTAATATTCATGCTCACTTATCATTTCTACCCTATAAACATTTGGCAAGCACGGGCATCTATTTATTGATTCAGTAAGTGTGTTGAATATTTGCCTCATGTCAGACACAAGTATCCTATAAAATAGAACTAATGCTGTTATGTAGATAAACTGATCAAGGAAGTCTTTATTTCAATCAACTAACATATTCAGAAATCAAGTTTGAAAAAATCTATATTATCCAAATTGTTGTATTACCAATCCTGTAAGAAATAATAAGACCATACCCAAAAAAGAAAGGAAACAAGCCTGTTTCCATGAAGTTACTATTATATTTTACAAGATATTGAAAATAAAGATTTAAGTTTTTGGAAAATGCTTTGCTCTGAAAGTTGAAAAGTAATTACAAATATTTCTATAAGAAATGATTTCTAAACAAGTTGGAGTCTTTGAACAAAATATGAACAAAATAAGTTTTTATTTATATGAATTAGAAACAATAGTGTTCATTTATTTTATAAAATATATGTCAGGTATATTTTTATACATGTACTCAGGAAATTCCTAACAATGGTTGCATTTAATGAAGCTAAAATGCCAAGCTCTCCTGAAAATATTCAACAGTAAATTATATAGAAGGTACAGATTATCTATATGGGGATAATTCTTTTTTTAGCATTAAATGTAAATATTTGCTAATAACTGTCATTCCTTCAGATTATTAGAGGTTTTATTTTTGCATTTTTGTGGTACAATATGAATAATCTTCACAGAGCACTCTATTTACTTCCACAAAGAAATCACAAAACTGCAAAAGACTCACTCTATTTCTGTAAATAGGAATTATGGCTTTTAGATTGACAGTTTTTCAATCTTTTCCACCAATAGGTTTGATTACAGGCTAAGACAAGAAAAAGGATACCATCAATTTTTAAATGAAGATTCTAAAGAAACATACATAAATACCTTTGAAACACAGATTAAAAGGTATATTCAGTCATAACAGATTCAAGAGGCTCTAGCGATGTACGTAAGTGGGCCCAAAACCAGCAGAATAAGTTAAGCAATATGCTGAAATAAGATGTGCATTATATCAGAAAAGAAGTCATATACCAAAACTTCTTCTGCTGGCTGCCATAATTCTACCCCCTCTGTTTCTGATCCCCCTTAAACCCAAATGTGAAGTAAAATTGTCTTTTTTATGTGCAGCATTGTATAAAGAAGACTTTTGGTAATCTGTACAAATTATCTTGGAGGGCTAAACATCCTGCACACTTTCACTTATCAACGTATATTAACTAACTAGCATAAATTTATCTCTTTGATACCCTGGAAATCTAAAACAAGAAAGAAAAAATTGAAGGTTGAAAATATGAGGTATCACTTCTCTACAATCTTTCAGAACATAGACACAGAGGAAATATTTTATAACTCAATCTTTGGAGCCAGCGTTACCCTAATACCAAAAACAAGAGAAAGACATTACAAGAAAAGGAAACTACATACCAATATCTCTCATGAACACAGATGCAAAAATCTTCAACAAAAATTACCAAATCAAATCCAACAAGGTATAAGAAGAATTATATGCCATGACAAAGTGGGATTTATGTCAGGTATTCAAGATTGTTTCATTAATTACACATCAATTAATTATAATCCATTATATCAACAGACTAAAATAGAAAAATCATTAGATGGAGGAAACCATTTAACAAAAATCAACACCTATTCATGATAAAAATTCTCAGTAAATTAGGAGTATGGGAACTTTTTCAACTTGATAAAAAATGTTCATAAAAACCGTCAGCTAACATCATAACTTAAGTATGAGAATCTTTTCCACTAAGCTTTCTCACTAAGATCAGATATAAGGTAAGGATATTCCCTCTCACCACTTCTTAGCCCTTGTTAATGCAATAAGGCAAGAAAAGGAAATAAAAGTATACATACTGGGAAGGAAGTAATATAACTCTCTTTGTTTACAAAAGACATGATTCTCTATGTAGAAAATCTGAAAGAATTAACCAAAAAAACCTCCTGAAATTAATAGTAATTATAGCAAAGTTTGAATATTCAAGGTTAATATACAAAAGACAATTGCTTTCCTATATAAGAGCACTGAACAAGTGGAATTTGAAACTAATAACAATACCATTTACATTTACACTCAAAAATATTAAATACATAGCATAAATCTTTCAAAATACGTACAAGATCTCTATGAGGATAAACAAATCTCTGATGAACAAATTCAAAGAACCAAACAAATGGTGAAGTAGTACATGTTCATGGATAGGAGGACTCAATATTGTCAAGATGTCACTTCTTCTCAACTTGATCTATAGATTCAATACAATCCTAATCCAAATCTCAAGTTATTTTGTGGTTATCAACAAAAGGATTCTAAAATTTATATGGAGAGGCTAAAGACTCAGAGTAGCCAATATACTATTGAAGGAGAAGAGAAAAGTTTGAAGACTGATGCTACCCAACCTCAAGAATCACTAAAAATCTATAGTAATCAAGATAGTGTGGTATTAGCAAAAGAAAGACAAACAGATCAATGGAATAGAATAGAGAGCCCAAAAATAGAACTACATAAATATTGTTAACCAATCTTCAATAAAAAAGCAAAGGCAATACAATGGAGCAAAGATAGTCTTTTCAACAAATAATGCTGGAGCAAAAAGACATCCGTATGCAAAAAAATTAATCTAGACACAGACATTACACCCTTCACTAAAAAATAATAATTTAATTTTAATATAGTTGACATACAACATTACATTAGGTTTCACAAAATTTAACTTAAAGTTGATCACAAAGTTAAATGTAAAACATAAAACTATAAAATTCCTAGAAGATAACATAGGAGAAAACATAGATGACCTTGGGTATGGTGATAACTTTTCTGTCACAACATCATAGGCATGATCCATGAAAGAAAAAATGGACAGTCTAGACTTGATTAAAATTAAAAACTTTTGCTCTGTGAAAGACAATGCTAAGAGAATGAGAAGACAAACCACAGACTGAAAGAAAATATTTGCAAAAGATACATCTAATAAAGCACTGCTATCCAAAATATAGAAAGAACTCTGAAAACTCAACAATAAGAAAATACACAACCTAATTTAAAAATGAGCCTCAGGTCTTAACAGACACCTCACCAAAGAAAATAAGCAGATGGCAAGTAACCATATGAAAAGATGCCCCACATCATATGTCATCAGGGAAATATAAATTTAAAAAACAATGAGATACCACTACACACCTATTAGAATGGCCAAAATCCAGAATACTGACACCAAATCCTGGTGTGGTTGTGGAGCAACAGGAATTCTCATTCATCACTAGTAGGAATGCAAAATGGTATGGCCACATTTTTTAATATTTTAAAAGCCAGATATATTTTTTAAAAGATCATGCCTACGGTAAGTAACTTATGTAGTGATTGAACATCAAAAACAAAAAAAGTTGATGAACAAAGAGGCACATTCTAAGAGCTCAGGAGTAGAAAAAATAGAATTCTTTTTGGTTTGGTTCGAAGGTAGTAGAAAAGGGAAACAGGTATATTAAAAATTATTTTTCAGGTGAGGGCTTCTGTTACTTGAAGCAGTTAACACTGGCTTCTTTCTCCCTGGTCCAAAGCAGTCTTTTCTCTCACTGACTTCTGAGAATGTGTTTAATCTTCCACTGTGTAGAGGTGATACATCAGGGCTACCCTGAGTGCTAAGATGGCTGGGATCACCCAGTTGGTCACCAGATGGAATTAGAATGAACAGTAGTAATGACAGTTTCCAAAGGCTTGATTATCTTTGATCTGTCATCTGGATGAAGCTCCCCAATTATATATGTTTTAGACAATTCTCTAGCATCTGTAGAGTGCCTGACCCTCCAAGTTTTCAGTAACATCCCTCCAGTTTGTTGCCTTAACACTGCTTCCCCCCAACCCCCCAGGATATTCCTCCACAAACTTGGTCAAACTGTACACCTTGTGGTGCAGGATCAACCAGGTGCTCTTGCTGTAGTTGTGCTTCTGGATCTCTTCCAGGATGTAGTACTTGATGGTCTGGTCCCACTATTTGGCCATTTCTAAACACAGCAAGCCCTCAGGCCATGCAGACACTAACAAAGCTGGCAGAGCATAGCGCACAGGTCTCAGAGAGCTGGGCCTGGGACATTCCTGGTGCCTGGGCCCTACACCAGAGCAGGGTGGCCCGCACTGCCCAAAATGATTTGGTCACTTTGGAAGAGAGCCTGGCAGTTTCTTATAAAACTAAACATACTCTTACCATTGATCCAACAATTGCCCTTCTTGGTATTTACCCAAAGGAGATGAAAACTCATGTCCACACAAAAACCTGAACATGGATGTTTATAGCAGCTTTATTTATATTTGCCAAAACTTGGAAGCAACCAAGATGTCCCTTCAGTACGTGAATGGATAAGTAAACTGTGGTCCATCCAGAAAATTGAATATTATTCAGCATTAAAAAGAAATTAAGCCTACCTTTTTTGTAGTTTTTTAAAAAACTAAAAGGGTTTTTAATGGAAAAATTTTAAGTGCAGATTACTAAGTGAAAGAAGCCAATATGAAAAGGCTACATACAATATGATTCCAATTATATGCCATTCTGGAAAAGGCAAAACTATGGACACAATTTAAAAAAAATAGCAGTTACCAGGGGTAGTGGTAAGGAATGGATGAATAGGCAGAGCACAGAGGATTTTTAGGGCAGTGAAAATAATATGATATTGTTGAACACTACATCAAAAACTAATGATGTACTATATATTAGCTAACTGAACATAATAAAAAAATAAAAAGAAAAAATAAAAAAAGAAAAAGAAAATAATATGATATTATAATGGTGGGTACATATGATTATACAGTTGTCCATATCCATAGAGTGTATAATACTGAGTGAATAATAATGTAAAGTATGGAATATGGTAGATTATGATGTGTCAATGTAGGTTCACCAATTTAAAAAAAAAAAGGAAAAGAAAATATAAGGTATCAAGCAAGAAAACTATATTCAATCTACCAAGTGTGCTGGACAGAGGTGGAGAGAAGTAGGTTTGGTACCAAAAGAGAGTTATAAGCAGGTACATAGGTTAGAGAACAACTATTCTTATAGTTGAAATATTTCAATAATTTCATAATTTTTTTACTGTTATTCATGTTCCATGTCACAGAATAGAAGCCCCCCGTGTTTTTTAATCATGAATTCTTTGGAATTTTGGAACATGTACATGGTGAAATAAAGTTTTCTATTTAATTGATGTATTTTTCAGTTCTGGTTATTCATTTTACCCCATGTTCCTTCCTCTCACTCAAGCAGAATTCCTATTACTTCAGGGAAAGAATTTTATCACAGAAAATAATAAAAAGAAATGGAATCATAGCTTTGGAGTCTCAAAATAACTTTCTAAAACTCATAGCAAAAAAATAGTTTTAACAGCAAAGGTTTTTTGACTTTCAAAAATGAAACTTTTGGATGTCAAAATCCAAAACTGTGATGGATTGGGGCATAACATTTATGCTACAATAACAAACTTTGAAAAAATAAAAATCCTTAAAACACTAAATAAAGAATCTTTGGACAGAAGGAATAGGAAAATCAGAATTTGCCTAACCTTTACTTTTTCTGTCCATTACAAGACAGCATTTCCCTTCAAAGAGGCCTGTATCCTGACCCTATCTCAGGATGGTTTGAATAATGAATAAAGAATTTCAACAAAAAGCGTAAGAGTATACAGAACTAGAAATTAAATGGAAATTCTAGAGATGGAAAGTAAAATAACTAAAAGAAAATAACACAAATATAATTTTAAAAAATCAACAGAGGAATTAAATAGTATTGTGTGAGTATTCATAGCATTCTTACTCATAAGAAAAAATCTGGAACCAATACAAATACCCCTTGATTGATGAATGGACAAACAAAATGTGGTATATCCACAGAAAGGACTATTATTCTACAATAAAAAGGAATTAAATACCAATACATGCTATAACACAAACTTCAAAAACATGCTAAACAAGATGCACAAGACTTCATGTCATATGATTTCATTCATATTATAAAATATTATGAAAAGGTAAATTTAAAAAAAAAAAAAGCAGATCAGTGGTTGTGACTGAAGGAGTTGAAATTGTGCTAAGTTGCAAATGAGGTTGAAAGAAATTTAAAGAAAAATCATTTGTGGTGTGCAGGATATAAAATCAACATACAGAAATCCATTGCTTTTCTATACACTAATAATGAAGTCCAGAAAGAGAAATTAAGAAAATAATCCCATTTAAAACTGCAGCAAAAATAATAAAATACCTGGAAATAAACTTAACCAAGGAAGTGAAAGACCTGTACTCTGAAAACTATATAACACCAATGAAAGAAATTGATGGTGACACACAAAAAATGGAAAAATATTCCATGCTCATGGATTGGAAGAACAAATATTGTTAAAATATCTATAGTACCCAAAGCAATCTAAACATTTAAAGCAATCCCTATCGATACCAACAGCATTTTTCACAGAACTAGAACAAATAATCTTAAATTTTGTATGAAGCTACAAAAGACCCTGAATAGCCAAAGCAATCTTGAAAAAGAAGAACAAAACTGGAGGTATTACATTCCCAGATTTTAAGATACAGTACAAAGCTGTAGTGATCAAAATAGTATGGTACCAGCACAAAAAACAAACATATAGATCAATGAAACAGAATAGAAAGCCCAGAAATAAACCCACAATTATATGGTCAATTAATCTTCAATGAAGGAGACAAGAACATAAAATGAGAGAGAGTCTCTTCAATAAATGGTGTTAGGAAAACTGGACAGCTACAAGCAAAAGAATGAAACTGGACCACTTTCCTACACCATACACAAAAACAAACTCCAAATGGATTAAGGACCTAAATGTGAGACCTAAAACCATAAAAATCTTAAAGGAGAGCACAGGCAGTAATTTCTCTGACATCAGCCATAGCAACATTTTTCTAGATATGTCTCCTGAGGTAAGGGAACAAAAGCAAAAACAAACTAATGGGACTACATCAAAATCAAAAATTTCTGCACAGGGAAGGAAACAATCAACAAAACTAAAATACAACCTACTGAATGGGAGAAGAAATTTGCAAATGACATACCCAATAAAGGGTTAGTATCCAAAATATATAAAGAACTTCTACAACTCAACATCAAAAAACAAAAATCCAGTTTTAAAAATGGGCAGGAGACATGAACAGACATTTCTCCAAAAAGACATAGCAATGACCAACAGACATATGAAAAGATGCTCAACATCATTCATCATCAGGGAAATACAAATCAAAACTTCAATGAGCTATTACCTCATACCTGCCAGAATGACTAAAACCAGTAATGCAAGAAACAACAAGTGTTGGTGAGGATGTGGAGAGAAAAAAGGACTCTTGGTGGGAATGCAAACTAGTGCAGCCAACATGGAAAACAGTATGATGGTTCCTCAAAAAATTAAAAATAGAATTACCATAAGATCCAGTAATTCCACTACTGGGTATTCACAGAAAGAATATGAAAACACTAATTTGAAAAGATATATACACCCTTATGTTTATATCAGCCTTATTTACAATAGCCAAATTATGGAAGCAGCCCAAGTGTCTGTTGATAGATGAATGGATAAACAAGATGTAGTATACGTATACAATGGAATACTGCTCAGCCATAAAAAAGAATGCTATCTTGCCATTTGTAACAACATGAATGGAGGGCGCCTGGGTGGCTCAGATGGTTAAGCGTCTGCCTTCGGCTCAGGTCGTGATCCCAGGGTCCTGGGATCGAGTCCCGTGTCGGGCTCCCTGCTCCTTGGGAGCCTGCTTCTCCCTCTGCCTCTCTCTCTCTCTCTCTCTCTCTCTCTCTCTCTCTGTCTTTCATGAATAAATAAATAAAATCTTTAAAAAAAAAAACAACATGAATGGAGCTAGAAAGTATAATGGTAAGTGTAATAAGTCAGAGAAAGACCAATATCGTATGATTTCACTCATATATGGTATTTAAGAAACAAAATAAATGAGCAAAGAAAAAAAGAGAAAGACAAAACAAGAAACAGACTCTTAACTATAGAGAACAAAAGGATGGTTACTAGAGGGGAGGGGAGGCGGGGAATGGGTGAAGTGGATGATGGGGATTAAGGATTACACTTGCGATGAGCACCAGATGTTGTATGGAAGTGCTGAATCACTATATTGCACACCTGAAACTAATATAACACTGTATATTAACTATACTGGAATTAAAATTTAAAAAGAATAAATAAAAATAAATTGATATCTACCCAACTCTATGAATTTACTAAAAATCATTTAAATGTGCAATGTTTTTCCTACACTAAGTCCTAATCTTAGCCTTTGCACCAAGCATTTCCTGTCTATTCTACTATTGCTCTAGTAAACTCCCTCTCCCACCCTAGCTAAAAGGCAATTTCAAATAATTTTGGAAGGCTCAGTTTGTAAGTTAAAAAAAAAAGGTTTTTCCTTGAGACAGCCATTGCACTTTGATATGCAATAGGACTTTTTTTAAAGATTTTATTTATGTATTTTGAGAGAGAGCGAGTTACGGCGGGGTCGGGGGGGAGGGAAGGGCAGAAGCAGAGGGAGAGCAAGAATCCGAAGCAGACTCCATACCAAGCGCAGAGTCCAACTCGGGGCTCAATACCAGGACATCAAGATCATGACCTAAGTGGAAATTAAGATAGCCACCCAGGCACCCTTGCGGTAGGACATACTTAACTGAGCTTGTTTTTATTTTAGTGATATCTTACTACAAGCATGTGTTACCTTAATTCCTGCTAAACTCTAATTGTTTCATCTACCCTTGCTTTTAAAGTATTGGAGCTAATGTTGACACAATAAAAAGGCAAAGACTTACTATTATTATGAAAATAGTTTTGACCATACAGAACCTCCTGAAAGGGGCTCAGGGACACTCCAGGGTCTGCAGACCACACTTGAAGAGTGACTTTATGGGAAAACAATGATAATAAGATAGGTTTTATAATGAGTATCTTCAACCAAATAGTTAAACTGAATTTTAAGAAAGAAAAATGAGAAAGTGTTAACGGTGGCATGATTTGGTAGGGAAAACAGATGGTGACGCCATTTTCAGAACCAACACGGGTGATAATTCTTTTGTGTGATTTCTGAGAAAAGAGGCAAACCAGATATCAAAAAATTAGAACTACCAAGACATTTAGCTAGTTTATTATAAATGAAGAACATTTGAAATCTCCATAATTTTTTAAAGACACCTATATTCCATGGCCACAAAGAAAATCTTCAAAAAAAAAAAAAAAAGGCAAAAGCAATTCCTTGTTCTAAAAGGTCCTAAGCAACTTATATCCAATATTTTTCCTCTTCTAGCAAAAACAAAAAGAAATAAAGAAACCCATAATAAAATATTAGAGGAAAAAGAAGAAATGCAAACAGTGCATAAAATGAAATATTATCAACTTTTTCTGGAAGATTTTATATTTTGTATGGTACTTGCTACTAGACATGATTGCTATCCATCTCAATATTTACCTAATAAATTTAAAAATCAAATTTTCTGCCTGGTCTTAGTATATTAATTGAGTACTGCCCATCCTAGGACCAGACACAGTAAGAAGCCAAGAGGTCTCAGTCCCTTGCCTAACAGAACATAGAGTCTAGCTCTCAGGAACAAGCCTTGATTTGAATCGCTATTTACAATATGACCTTAAATATAAGCTTGAGACTAAAGATCTCTTTGCCCAGAAGGTATAAACCTGTAAACTGCAACCAAATATAGCCCACAAACTTGTTTTGTTCTACCCATGTCATATTTTATTTTTAGTTAGTTTTAATATGATGGAACACCAAGTTCAGATTTTTTACTACACATGAATAACTGACAGATATGGCAAAATGGGTTTGCATTTTCACATGACAACCTGCATGCAATTCACCCCAGGCCCTTACACTTCCTGTTCTTCCTATTAGTGACCACTGTCCTTGCCCTTTTAAACCCACTGCTACTCCAGATCCCAACATCAATTAACTGGAAAGCCAGAAAGTGGAAGATTTTTTCCCTCTTTTCTTATTTCTCAATGGTTGTTGACACCAAAGCAAAACAAACAACTGAGTCATCTTATGCGTATACACACATTTTTTCAGCTATAGGATGTTGCTGTTGTGAGACCTAAAAATATATTTTTTATTTTTATTTTTTTTTTAAGATTTTTTTATTTATTTGACAGACACAGAGAAGGAACACAAGCAGGGGGAGTGGGAGAGGGAGAAGCAGGCTTCCCACGAGCAGGGAGCCCGATGCGGGGCTCGATCCCAGGAACCCAGGATCATGACCTGAGGCGAAGGCAGACGCTTAACGACTGAGCCACCCAGGTGCCCCAAAAATATATTTTTTAAATACAGTGATGTCATTATATATCTTTTCAAGCAGCAAAAACTGTAAATACAACAGTAAGATATATGGGCCTATGCAATTCTTTATTTATTTGAAGAGACTTCAAAACAGGAACTCTATTTTATTTTATGGTTATAGGCACTTTATTTTAGAGGATAATTCAGAAATATGTACTCAGTTGTCAATACAATTAATTTTCAAAATTTTCACTTCTAGGAATGAATTCCTTGGATATATGTGCTCGAACTAGTATACACAGATGTCCATCAAATATTCTTTGTAATAGTATAATTCAAGAAAAAGGTTAAAATCCATCAGAGGGCAAGGGAGTTCAGTGAACCAGAGAATTTCTCCCAGATATCTGAAACAGGGTCTGCCAGAGGGCCTAATCAAGGACCTTAACCTTCAGCCAAGGCAGCAAATTCTTAATATTCCTGCCCAACATCATTTGGCCACTGTTATGAGCAGTGACTATATTTCCAATTCTCCCCTGTTATAAGTAGTTTTATTGTGGTTATTTTGTTTTTTCTCACCAATAAAATTTGAGTGTGCTGGGGCCAGAGAATTTGCCTTTTGGGTTATAGGATATCAAACATCCTATAAATAAAGCCACATTTAGATCCAGTGGAGAAAACTGTGGACTTTGAGCTAGATGCAGCTTTTTTCTTATCAATAGTGAAACAAAATTCCTAACTAATATGACTCTTTGAATACTGTCCATTTCATCTTCCTTTCAAACATCATCTCATGCAAGTTCTCATTTTTATGTAGTTTCAAGACTTGCCCATTTTCTGTCTTTCCTAATTTCTCTACGCACCACCTTTTGCTTAAGGAGAATCGATCAGGCTCTCCAACATTGCGTTTCACTCCTAGAACCTCATTCATTTAACTCCCACTTAGGAAAGCATAAGTCTGTTCTTAGTATCTACCTTCCTTAGATAGCTACATGAATATTTATATGCAAATGTAGAAATAAAATTGCTAAAATTTAGTCAATACGTACTACATCAAGGACTAGTCTAAGGTTCCAAGCCTTATTCAAATAGTTTTATTGAATTTTCACATTAATCTTCACCACAACCCTGAGTTTATCTCACTAAAGTACAAAGGTTAAGTTAATTTGACCAAGATCATACAACTAGTGGTAATGAAGCCTATATTTGAAACCAGAAAGGAGTCTAGGCCTGTGTGTGTATGGGAATGTGTGTGTGCGCATGTGTGCATGTGTATCTATACATGTGTGTGCATGCATTGTGCATGTGCATGCACAGGACACTTAAGTCTCCAGTCCAGAGGGGTTATTACTTCTGTCATTATAGCTGAACCATGAAAGCTTTATGGCCCCAGATCACAAATACAACATAAAAAAGGATCCTCTCCATGAAGAAGAGTAAATAAAAATCCCACCCTCCCAGTCCAAGAGAGGAAGGGTTGAAATAAAAAGTCAGTTGCTTGAGCCCCTGCTTACACTCACCCTCAGGGCCACACCTTAGAGTAGGGAACAAAGAAACATGTAGGTATGGGTGCCCTTTAAAACAGCAGGAATTAATAAACTGTTCTTAGGCTAAGCGTAGAGATTCTGCAGGTCTTGAAGACAGTGTTTCTCAATTCTGGTAGTGCTTTGGAAACGTCTAAAGAGATTTTAAAAATTGTGATGTTCTGGTCTACCCCTAGCATCTGCCCAGTATCATTTGACCATTGGCTTCAAATTATGCAGTTCTACTAGATACACATATCCACCCTGCTAGGAAAAGTCCTATAGTCAGTTCAGCAGCTCATCCCAATAGTATGATGCAGGCTACCTAGAGCACAGGACTTAGCCTGAGTTGGAGCTCCAGATACGCAGTAGTCTGCACTTAGGGTAAATGGGGAACCAGAAATTGGAATGCAGAGTTACTGAGAACATGGCAGGAATAGGCACACAAAAGGCCATTTGGTGTTGATAGAAAAAGACCACATAGTTCAGACCACAGGATTACAGGACCACAGACAGAGGTTGTGCTTAAGGTATTCCCCCCACTTCCAGCCTGATACAAGCTCATGAATATTCATTTTAAAGTAAATACTCTTCATTTTCTTTGCACATCTGAGTTATAGTGTGAAAATATCAATCCCCTCACAGACAGAATAATACATAACAAATAGGTTACAGGAATAGGGCTTTGGAAAGTTGGGATCTGAGGGCTTTCCTTTTTACCACTATGACCTACAAGCACCCACATCCTTATGTCTGCCTTTCTTCCTGTTAATGTCCATGAACCATCTATGCTCCTTCCATCAATAATCCTGCTACCTGTGCACTGGCCCCCAACCCCTCTCACTTATTCAAACACATAAAATTTCCCTTATTTCTCCTAGATCACTAATTTTTCTGTCTATCCTGGATCATTCTTATCAGCATACAAAATGTTATTATTTCTCCTACCTTAAAAACAAACATTAAAAAAACTCTTGTGTGCCCTCTCGTCCCTTCAGCAACTCTGCATTTCTCTATATCCCTTTATAGCAAATGTCCTCCAGGTTGACCATACTTACTTACTGTTTCAAATTAACCTCTTCCACTGTTCTGTTAAGTCCACTGCAATCAGGGTAGTGCCCACACCACTCCACCAAAACTGCTTTTGTCAAGTTACAAATGACCTGCCCGTTACTAACTCCAGCGGTCAATGTTCAGTACTCATGCAACCTGACCTGTCAGCAACATCTGTCTTAGGCCACACCCTCCTCCTGGAAACATTTTTTTCACTTGACATTCTAGACACCACCCTTCCTTGGTTTTCCTTCTCCCTCCTTGGCCAACTCCAACTCAGTCTCCTTTGTTTGTTCCTCCTCTTCAACCTCGTCAATCCACTTCCAAAGACTGAAATCTCAGGGCTCAGTCCTTGGTCTTATTCTCTTCTCAATCTACACTTATTCCCCGACATGATCTCAGCCAGTGTCATGGCTTTAAATACAATGCCAGCTTCATATCTCCAACCTGGGACTCCAGTACATAACCAATCACTATCCCCAACCAATATCTAATGGGCACCTCAAGTTGAAATTCCTGACCTTTCCCCTGAAACCTGTTTGACTTGCATCTTCCCCATTTCAGTTAACGGCAGTTCCACATTTCCCGGAGTTCAGAATCATGCTTGACACCTCCTTTTCTCTTACATCCCACATCTCACCTATCCAGAAATCCTGCTGACTGTCTTATAGAACACCTGGTATACTCCAATCCAGACACTTCTCACCACCTTATCTGTTACTGCCCTGGTTCAGGCCACTGGCATCTCTCACCTGGATTTTAGCAGTAATTGTTTAACCACTCCTGCTTCCACCCATGCTCCTTATAGTCTATTCTCAGCATAAGTAACCAGAGTACTCCTTTTAAATCCTAAGTCAGAACATACTACTTATCTGCTCAAACCCTCCAATGGCTCCATGTAGTTCTCAGAATAAAAAATCCTGGTCAGGGGCACCTGGGTGGCTCAGTCGGTTAAGTATCTGCCTTCAGCTCAAGTCATGATCCCAGGGTCCTGGGATTGAGCCCCCCATCTGGCTCCATGCTCAGTGGGGAATCTGTTTCTCCCTCTCCCTCTGCCCCTCCCCCCTGCTCATCCATTCACTTGCTCTTGCTCTCAAATAAATAAATAAAATCTTTAAAAAAAGTCTTGGTCACTGAAAGAACCCCCAGGGCTGTCCAGCCCCCTCCCCTTCATTCCTGCTGCCACTCCTCTATCTTACTTTCTCTTCCCCTCTCATCCACTCCTCTTCACAGTTCCTACCGCATTTGCCGCTAGCATCTACCTTCCCCTTCATTCTGCTGCCACTCCTCTATCTTACTTTCTCTTCCCCTCTCATCCACCCCTCTTCACAGTTCCTACCGCATTTGCCGCTAGCATGTACCTTCTCAGCTGTTTTAGCTGTAACTCTGCTCTTTTTGATACCACAAGACTCATCTTTGCATTTCTCTTAAATCTTGGCTCAAATGTCAATTCATCAATGAGATGACATCTGACTAACCCATTTCAGTTGTCACCTCCCCACTTGCCTTTGCATTCCCAATCCCCCTTAGTTTATTTTATTTTTTCCAAAAACATTATCACTCCAAACACATAATTTATTTACTCTTACATGGTTTAGTATCTACCTCCTGCAGTTACAATGTAAGCGTCACAAAAATAAGAATTTTTGTCAGTAGTATTTACTGATGTATATGCAGCATCAGAACCTTGCCTGACATATAGGAGGCACTCAACAAATATTTGCTAAGTAAATTAATACACACTTCACATTTATATACAGGTTGACTTTTTGCATCATGTAACATTTTTACAGTAACTTGCACAAGACATTTTCATACTCAATATCATTGGAAACAACTATCAGAAGGTGGGTAATATTCCAGGCATCACCATATATATTTGTGATCCCTAGCAAGTTACTTCAACCTCTCTCAGCCTCAATCCCCCACAGGGAAAGTAGAAATTATAATTCTTATGTGTGTGCTCTCCCAACTAGGGAGAGCATAAAAAAAGAAATAGTTCTATGTAATACACACTAGAATGTTAGCTCAAATATTGTTGTATTCTGAGGTAGACACAGGTTTACCACAACATGGACTTATGGGTCAAACATCTATTAAATTTTTTGTAAATCCTAAGGCACTCTTTTGTCACTTTGTCACCTCCCAACTATTCTAAACTCACAGCAAAAATGAAAACAAAGAGAATCTTTCTCAGATTTCTTTCCGAAAAATCTGAAGAGTATTTCTTCCTGGAAAAAAATTATTTATAATCTATTAGAAAACAATCCATTAGAAAACAAATCCATTAGAAAAAATTACAATCCATTAGAAAAAAATTATTTTATAATCCATTAGAAAACTAGAAATCCATTAGAAAATAATCCATTAGAAAACAAGTTGATAGGCTGACACAGCCTACCAACTTGACACCCAAAGATTCAAATTGATTTTTTTATTTCATTCACTGGTAACATCTAAATATATGGTAGCCAGTTTTGTTTTCAAAGCATGTTTCTGTCCCCAAATAGATTTTTCAAGGCCACAGTTTCCACATATTTTTGTTAATGACTGGTATTATTTCATCTTGATTTGTATATTACCCTCTTTATAAAAGTATTATTGCCAATATGTCAAAAATATCTTTAAAGTTGTTAACTCGGGGCGCCTGGGTGGCTCAGTCGGTTAAGCGTCTGCCTTCGGCTCAGGTCATGATCCCACGGTCCTGGGATTGAGCCCCTCATCCGGCTCTGTGCTCAGCAGGGAGCCTGCTTCTCCCTCTCTCTCTGCCTGCCTGCCTGCCTGCCTACTGGTGATCTCTCTCTCTCTCTGTCAAATAAATAAATAAAATCTTTTTAAAAAATAAAGTTGCTAACTCAGGGAAGCCTAAGAAACAATTACTTGAATTGGCACTCAAAAGTAAATTCAACACAACAAACAGAAATTACCATATAAAACAAAACATAAGATATGTATATAAAAACCACAGGTCAGTTTATTGTGCTTTTGACCACATAATTAATACTAATTACAAGGAAACACCTTACTAAATAATATTATCAGCACCTTATAAATCATATAAATTATTTATATGTATATATAGTTATATATAAACACAATAACTAATGCTAATATTTCCAATCAATTTATAAAGAGTAGGGGAAAGATAAAACTATTGATTCTGTGTATAATAGTCCCCCCTTATCCACAGGGGATAACTTCCAAGACCCCCAGTAGACGCCTGAACTGCAGATAGGACCAAATCCTATATATACTGTTTTTCCTATACATACATACCTATATAAAGTTTAACTTATAAATTAGTCACAATAAGAGATTAATGACAATAACAAAATACAAAACAATTATGCTGTGATGAAAATTATGTGAAATGTGGTCTCTCTCTCAAAATATCTTATTGTACTGTACTCAACTTTCTTCTTGTTGTGATAATGTGAGATGATAAAATGCCTATGTGATGAGATGAAGTGAGGTGAATGATAAAGGCACTGTGACTTAGCATCAGGTGGCTATTGACCTTCTGATGTGCCATCAGAGGGAAGATCATCTGTTTTCAGACCACAGTTGACTGGGGAAAACTGAAACCAGGGAAAGCAAAACCATGGATAAGTGGGAGAGTACTTTATACTTGGAAAAATAAAGACTTTGAAATCAAATTCAAAATCATTTCCTAGGGCACCTGGGTGTCTCAGTCAGTTAAAGGTTGGACTCCTGATTTAGGCTCAGGTCATGATCCCAGGGTCCTAGGATCAAGCCCTGGGTCAGGCTCCCAGCTCCCATGCTTGTGTGTGTGCTCTCTCTCTCTCTCAAATAAATAAATAAAATCTTTAAAAAAAAAGATTATTTTTTGTGGACTATGATGCTCATCATGTTATTGTTAATAGTATGGAGATACTATTAATATCTAACAGTTAATGGTAATAGGGAATAACTAGAAAACTAAATATTCAAAAATAAGAACTAAATTGGTTAATAAAGTATGGCATTATCATAAAATGTCTTACAGGGCAATAATTAAATTGTGCTGGAAAAGAATATTTAATGACATGTGAAAACATGTAAAATATAAAAAACCTAAATAAAAAGTTTTGATTGCAAACATATATGATATGAATTTAATTGTTTAAGCATCCTTATAATTAAAGATATTTACTATGATGATTAATTTTATGTGTCATTTGGAACATGGGATGCTCATATTAAATTAAATGTTATTTTTGGGTCTATCTGTGAGGACTTTCTGGATGAGATGAACATTTGAATCAGTTTTCTGAGTAAAGTAAATTGCCCTCCCTGACGTGGGTCAGCATCATCCAATCCAATGAGGGCCAAAATAGAACAAAAAGGTGGAGGAAGAGGGAACTCTCTCTCTGCCTGACTGCATGAACTGGGACATCATTCTTCTCCTGTATTAAGATTCATACAGGGGTTACACCACTGGCTCCCTTGGTTCTCAGGCCTTTGGACAGGACTGGAACTATACCACCAGCTTTTCTGGGCTTCCATCCTGCAGATGGTACATTATGGGACTCCTCAGCCTCTGCAATCAAGTGACCAGTTCCTTAAAATAAGCATACATATAACACACACACACACACACACACACACACACACACACACACACACACACAAAATCTGTTATTTCTGTTTCTGTGGAGAACACTAATGAATACACTTACCAACTATTAATGCTTATCCATAGAGGATGGGATTATGAGACATTTTTATTTTCCCTGATTTTTTTTTTTTAGCTTTCATTTTGATTTGAGAAAGTTTTCATGATAAACAGGAGTTGTAACTGCAATCAGAAAAAAATAAATAAATGTAGCAGCTATGTAGTACACCTCTCAGATCTCCCTCCAAGAACCTGCCATGAGGAGTGCATTCTACTAATAGCCTCCAGGTGTAACACTTTCAGGATCCACTGCAACATCTGAGTTGAGGCCATGCTCTCCCCAGAAGTCCCCACTAATGACTGAGCCTGGTGGGGGCACTGGGGCCTGGCCTTTTCTTCCCAATTCAGGATTCCTCTATGGGTCATCTGTGAACAGGCTCCCCATAGGGTTGGCTGAGATTTCTCAGAACTGCTCTGTAATCTGTGACCTTCCTACCCTCCCCTCTCCTCCCATTCTCCCTGCACAGTCTCAGAGCAGCACCATCTTCTGAAGGCTTTCCCCACCTGCTCCTGCTTATTCTGCCACTTTTCTTCCTCAGGCTAGACTTCTAAAAAAGCTCTTACACTCCCAACTTCATCTTGGACCTGAGCTGATGTAATCATAATCCAAAACTGTTGAAGTTAAAATCATCAAAGGTGATCTGAACCCAGAGATCTGGACATGTAAACAGTGCCTCCTTTCCCTCCTCCCTCCTTTCTCTGGATTCCTTCCTGCCCCTATCTCTGACTTCAGTGTCTAAAGTCTTATCTGTCCTCAAAATAGGAATAAACTAAGATCAAATAAATTCTTTTACTATACCATTGATGTCAACCATAAATTCAGCTTCCAAATACTGCTTCTAATATGGAAAAAGGGAAATTACAATAAAAGAATTGATGATATCAGATCTACCCCTAACATATTGTGGAACCTGGATAAGAATACAAATGGAGATTCACAAAACATACAATACTAAAAATGACACATCCAGCTAACAAAACTATAAATAAAGTATGTCCTATCCTACTACCTTGAAAAATATACTTTGACCAAACCCTGGAAAGGTAGGTTCAAACTTCTTTCAGATTCCTCAAAGTTCCACATCAGTACATAGAGGCACGGACAAAATGATCCCCCCTTCTCTGTCTCCATCCCACCCATGGCTTACCCCTCCTCTTTTCCATGCCTAGCCTATTCTTGCTCCCCTACACTCCTTCCACATAGCTATAGCCCAGGTCTATGGGTACAGGTATCCACAGGTGGACAGAGCTCCCTTCATGAGGAATGACCAAAGTCAGAGTTTTCTCAAGCCCTGAAAGTGGACTCAGGCCATTTAGTTACAGAATTTCAGGGTCTGGGTCCACATAGTATGGTTCAGAGGCAGGCATAGGTACCAGATGGGCCCACTTCCCAAGCAAGCATATCTCTGTGGTCCTATAGACTCCTATTCCTTACGGGGACAGAGGGCAGGAGGAGGGCCAAAAGGGGGCATTATGAGTCATAATATCTATATTAGTTTGCTGGAGTTACCATAACAAAATACTACATACTGGGTGGTTTAAACAACAGAAATTTATTTTCTCATAATTCTGAAGGCCAGAAGTCCAAAACCAAGGCATCACAGGGTTGGTTTCTTCTGAAATCTCTCTTCTTGGCTTGCAGATGGCCACCCTCTCACTGTTTCCTCACACGGTTGTCCCTCTCTCTCTGTTTTCTGTGCCCTACTCTACTCTTTTTATAAGGACACCAGTCAGGTTAGATTAGATCTAATCCTATTTCACTTTCGTTACCTTTGTAAAGTCCCTGTCTCCAAATATAGTCATAATCTGAGGTACTGGGGGTCAGGACATCAACATATGAATTTAGGAGTTGGAAGGACACATTTCAGCCCATAGCAATACCGAAAGAAGGGGGTCCTTTGGTCTGGGCTTAAGAATGGTACTAGAGATTACTATATAACCTGGAGAATTTCAGATCGTGCATGATCAACAGCCACCTTGTGTAAGACTACCTCAGACACTATACAGAGAACCTAGACCTCATGTAGTAATCTCAAATTTCTACAAAATAATGAGGCAGTAGAAAGTTGGCAGTTTGAGTGGGATGAAAGGAGTTCCATGAGTCATGAAAATTCACGCTGTGTATTCAGAGTAATCATATTTATCCCTAACCATCTACAGAATTTACATAAGGGACAAATACAATAAATATGAAAAAGAAACAAAAAAGCTGTATCACCTTCAACCTTAGAAAAATCACATTCAAATCAGTGTTTATTTGTTAAGCACCAATGCCTGAATTTAGCAATATACAAATTATGTCCAAACCAAGAAACCTTCTGCATATTAGTGTTCAATATATATATGTGATGCTTTGGTTTAATAAAAAAAAATGTAATTTTTGTAAAACAGACTTGCAACTGAATGGTTGAAAGATTACTCAATCATAACACTGCAATATTAATCAAGATCTTAAAATGCTGTTTGTTGTCTAGTCTTTCTCCAATATCCTCTTTGAATTCCCAGAGAGTATATAATCTAAACTTCTTTCAATCTATCCTATTGGGAAAGCCCCTATGAAAATTATAGAATATAATTTCCCATCCCAAATATCATCTCTTAGTGACCCCATTTCTACCTTCTTTCTCCCCACCTGACTTCCCCAAAGGTAGGCAAAATTTCCTTCTAATATTTAATAACCCTCATTGCAGTTAAATATCAATTCCTTTTTATTTTCTTCAGCAGAAATGGACAATAAATAAACATCACCTTCTGCTTACAAGATTTTCTTACAGTTGAAAACATTATTAAATTGTTTCTCAGTCTTCCACTTGGTAAGAAAAAGTGAAGTTTCTAGTAACTGTATATATCATGAGGTGAAATCATTGAGCAAAGCCAGCTATTCAGCAGCTGCATTTTACTATCTGTAATGAATGCCCAGCTCTACTAGTTTACCCTATCAGGGTCATGACTTACAAAAAATCAACTAATTGGATCAAAGATCCAAACTTAGAACACCCAAAACAACAACACAGAAATGAAGGAACATAATATAACTTTTCTATGCACACCTTTTTTTTTCTTTGTGCGAAATGCCTTAGGTGTTATAATTGAAAGACTTTAAGACTTAAAAATTTTATTGTGTTGAACTAGGAGGAAAACAAGAAAGACAGATATTGAAGGGTAAAATTAAAAAAGAAGTAGTTAATTTTATGACCAGTAATGATACTATGGTGAGATTATCAAATCAAACTGATACTGGATAAATAGACCTGAGAGAACACCTCTCTGCCAATGTTTGCTATTATCTCTACAGGTCCAGGCTCCTGGGACAATTACAGTCTTATTCTTAACCCACAAAAGAATAATGTTATTAGTACACTTAAAAATAATCTGAATGCATTTTAAAGCTGCATAAACACAAAAAGAGCAGAATAAACATGGCAAGAATAGCTAAATGCCATGGGAACCCCAAAAGTCATGTTATAAGCAGCCCTGCTCCTGGGTTCTTCACCACCTAGGACCAAACATTCCAACCGAAGGAGATTGTTTTTAATTTGGTTTTGTTTATTAATTTTGATTTTGGCTAGGTTTGTTGTGGGAGTTTTTGGTTTGTTGTTGTTTGGGGGGTAGAGAGAAAATAATATAATCAGAACAAAACAAAGAAGCAAGAAGCTCACTACTTGGACCATCTATCATCTACAATACATTGCTAACAAATAACAGAGAAAATTAGGTCTCCCATTTTGCATCCATCTTTGCTTTAAAGAGAAAAGTCTCCACACAAAAATGGATAGAATAAATTTTTGAAAAACACAGAAAAGACCCCAAATAGCCAAAGCAATCTTGAGAAAGAAGAACAAAGCTGGAGGCAACATGCTCCCTGATTACAAACTCTATTACAGAGCTATAGCAATTAAAACAGTATGGTGTTAGCCTAAAAACAGGCACAGATCAATGGAACAGAACAGAGAGCCCAGAAATAAATCCACACATAGATGGACAAAATTAATTTATGACAAAGGATTCAAGAATATACAGTGGGGAAAGTCAGTCTTGTTAGTAAATGGTGCTGGGAAAATTGGACAGGAACATGTAAAATCAAACTGGACCATTATGTTACAGCATATACACAAATTAACTCAAAATGGATTAAATACTTGAATGTATTTAAGACCTGAAACCATAAAACTTTTAGAAGAAAACACAAGCAGTAAGCTCCTTGACATAGGTCTTGGCCATGATTTTCTGAATCTGACACCAAAAGCAAAAGCAATGAAAACAAAAATAAGCAGGTGAGACTACATCAAACTAAAAACCTTCTGCACACCAAAGAAAACCATCAACAAAATAAAACAACAAACTACTGAATGGGAGAAAATAGTTGCAAGTCATAAAAGGGGTTAATATTCAAAATGTATAAGGAAGTCATACCACTCAATAGAAAAAATCAAAAAATCAGATTAAAAAATGGCAGATCTGCATAGATATTTTCCCAAAGAAGAAACAGAGATAGCTAACAAATACATGAAAGTATGTTCAATATCATTAATCATCTGACAAATACAAATTAAAACCACCATGAAATATCACTTCACACCTGTCAGATTGACTATTATCAAAAAGACAAACAAGTGTTGGTGAGGATATGGGGGAAAAGAAACCCTGTGCACTGTTGGCAGGAATTTAAATTGGTGCAGCCACTATGGAAAACAATATGAAGTTTCCCCCCAAAATTAAAAATAGAACTACCATATGATCTAGAAATTCCACTTCTGGGTATTTATCCAAAGTTAAAAAAAAAATCACCAACTCAAAAAGATATATGCACCTTCTATGTTCATTGCAGCATTATTTACAATAACCAAGATAGGAAAAAACCTAAGTGCCCATCAATAGATGAATGGATAAAGAAGATGTGGTATATATCTACAGTGGAATATTATGCAACTATAAAAAAGGAATGAAATCTTGCCATTTGCAACAACATGGCTGGACCTCGAGGGCATTATGCTAAATGAAATAAGTCAGACAGAGAAGGACAAATATGGTATGATGTCTCTTATTCCACAAAAACTGTACATATGGAATCTTAAAAAAAAAAAAAAAGCTCATAGATACAGAAAACAGATTGGTAGTTACCAGAAGCAGGGAGTATGGTGTGGGAGAAATGGGTGAAAGGGTGAAAAGTTTAAATAAACAAATAAATAAATAATTTAATGATTAAAAAAGTACAAGAGTTCCAAAGTTTATTTCAAACCTGTTTGAGGAACGTAACAGATATGTGATATTTAGCTTATTACATTTTTGTCCATTTATTAATCCCTCACGTAAGGTCACACTCCAGCAGAGAGAGCCAGTTGATGTCAGGTAATGGGTTTCAACCTGCACTCCCTGTCACTCATGGCTTTCTCGTGTCTGAGATAAGAGAAGGAATAGCTCACCACATAGCTCCTTTAGCTCTTCAACAAATCTAAAGACATCGTGTCCTCGAAATGTGGATTTTAATAAGGAATTCCTCTTGAAAATGAATTTATTTCTGTTTTCATCCTTGTAAATAAAAGGGTCTTTAAATAATTAGAATTTCAAATTCAGAGCTAGATTTAAATATAGTGCATAAATTTGCTAGCTACTCTTCCCTCACTGTGGATGTTAGATAGTGTTCACTTTTTCTTCTTAACCTGTAGACTACTGTTGAACCTACCAGGGAGAAATCTCAATCCTTATATAGTTTTTTTAAAAGGATTAAAATCCAAAATTGATGACATTGAGAGTTGAAGAACTCCTTTCAGTTTAGTTGGTTTGCTTTTTGTTTGTTTTAAGTTCATAGGGGGCTCACCAGGATGAATTTTATCCCTGAATACTAAAAGGATTTGCAAATTCAATGCAGGACAAATGTCAGCATTTGAGACATTATAGGGAATAAAAGAGATGACAGAAGACTGAGGATGAGCAAGCAAATGAAAACTACAGACTTCTAAAATTTATTTCAACCACTGGCAAAAAAAAGAAAACAAAACTTGAACAAATCATTAACAAGGTATGTAAACATTTATAAATGTTAATGACTAGGAGCCAGCCTGGCCTTTGAAGAATAAATCATGCAAGTTAACCTAAAATCTCTTTCTCATAGCCAGACTGGCATAGAATGTTACATTTGGGTTACAGCAGGGCATTTGAAGTTTTTAATGATATACTTACTAATTAGATGGAGAAATGTGATCTGGATAATATTACAAGTGAGTGATTTAATACCTAAATGAATGAGAACCATAGAGTGCTGGTTAACAGATCAAATTCAACCTATAACAAATTATATATTTTGATGCTTTCACTAACATGTGGAAGGAAAATTTTACTGTTCATAAAATTTGTAAATAAACAGAAATTAGAGCAATAATATGCTTGACAGCATAATCCAAATCCAAAATATGCAACAGCCTATACTAAGAAACCCATTAGGAAGATACAAAAATTTTAAAGGAAAAATCTAAAATACTACCTACAGATTCCAAAATTCAAGTACCCAGATGCAAAACTAGGGAAACATGCCTTAACTATCTGCTAAGATTCTTGCCAGCAGTCTCAGGGCAACGCTAACTTCCTAATAACCCAGGGAGGTAAAAAGACTGTGCTCTAGACCTTGAACAAGATGCATGCGAAGGACCAGAAGCAAATTATGCTCTTCATGCTGAGAAGCCAGCAAGCAACTTTGGTTAACCAGGGCAAGGAGCCTAAGGTAAAGAAAAACAAAGAAAAAGGAGCTAGACCAGAGGAAGGAACTGATGCTAATAGTCTGGGAGTAACTGTTAGGGCAGGAAGCAGATACACAGCAAGAGATTTCAGAATGAAGAAATCATCATCCTAATGTTATCTGAAGTTTATGATTCTTTTGCTGTTCCGTGGCTTACAGACTACATGGAAGGATAGTGGCATGAATCATCCTGAAAATACTGTCATTGCCATCCAGGCAGAGTGGAGACCATCTTAGTAACAGTGAAAACATGAGGTAAACACCAGTCATACTTGAGGAGGCATGAATAATTCTCCCTGCTGCCCTGTGGGGTTGGCCACTTCAAACAAAAACAGAAAACTTTTAATGGGAAAAGTTGAGTGCAAGACATTGTGCGAGGCATTCTGGAAGAAACAAATATAAGCAAGATACACATAGGTTTTCATGTACATTTAATCCAAGACAGTTATCTGTTGTGTTCAATGAGTAGGACTAACACAGTACTAGACACATTCAAAAGATAGCAAGGTCCTTCTGGCTGGGTTTATGAGGAAGTTTTCTTGGAGGAAATGGGATTTAGCAAGTTAAAGTTAGTAGCATGGGCCTTCCCCAAATACAACACAGCTCCACTTGGATAATGGTTGAACCCCTCAAAATACAGATACCTGTATGCATAGCTTGATCTCTTCTGTTTGCCCTTCAGATCCTCTTCCAGCCTGGTCTTTTCCCTGGGAGACTAGTCTGTGTGGACTGCAGCAAGCTTCCAGCTGCATTCAGTAAACCTGAGGCACCAGCAAGGGCAGCAGAAAGCAAGAGAAGTATGAGGTCAGAGTCTCTCTTGGTCTGATTCCTCCCTGCCAGCCACCCAGATTATGTGTGTCTGTCTCTCAAAAGCCAGCTCCTGTCAGAGGACCCTCTTTATACAGCTCTCAGCAAGTTCATGAGCCACTCTCTCCTTGCCCCTTTCAGCCTAAGAGGGCACAGACCCCCAGATGATACCAGCCCTAAGGAGCTGCTCTATCTATCGCTTATAGTCTTCACTAACACCTGCCCACAGCTTTACATATTGTCCTTTTATTAAACTCTGCTCAGTTACCCAGTTTGAGTGTGGCATCTCTTTCCTGCCAAGACCCTGGCACATACAGTGAGCTTTTGGATCTCATATTCATATTGCTAATCTGAAGACTTTTATCAAGCCTTAAAATAGGAGTCTGCTTATGAAAAATGAGATATTAGGAATTTAAGACACCAATCTGACTCTAAAAGGACTCTTTGAAAGGAGATGAGTTTAGGCAATTGGCAGAAAGAGGCACAAGGTCTTGCCTTTCCAACTTCATTAGTAACTGTGTATGCATATTTGGAATCAGAAGGACAGATGTGAAATGCACTAACTCAATAAAATAAACAGCTCTTAACTTTGCACGACTGGACCAAGCAATAGACAAATTAGGAATCTTAACTCACTAATGCCTAAGAAGTATGATCACGTTAACCCTGCCACGGCTGTTGCCACCACCCATATCCGATGGCTCCTGGCTGCTAACTGCCCCAGGCGAAGCCTCCAAAGACCAAGCAAAAGCTTATTATGACTTTGGTAATAAAAATGAAATAAAGTGGACTTCTCAATTTGGGGGAATCTGCTGCCTGCTTTAGTAAAATGTTGCAAAGGCAGAGACAACATTATTAGTAATACTATTCCTTAGCTTAGGCAGATCCATGTGTTTATTTCCTTATTATATTTCTCTCCTTTTTCTCGCTCCATCTGGTCTCACCCTTGTCTCTCAGCAACCAAAGACACAAAGCTGTGCCTGCAAGAGATTCCACAGAATTTGGACAGAGCAGACAAGCCTCACATCACTGCACAGCACTGCCAACAATTTAAAATTAAGGATTAAACCTCCCTTCTGCCATCTCCAACTTAGAGGAATTTTCAATGATTGTGTCTTTCCAGGCTCCAGCTTCCCACCAGTCGGCAGTCTCCACCCTCCTCCCACCCCTCTCCACCACTCCTCTCCCCTCCCTAGATTGCTCAGCTCTGAACCCTCCAAATTTGTTTATTTCTTAGCCGGAGAAGTTTAGGAATCTATGTTTCGCTGCACCCCAGAAAGCCTCGTTACCGAGATGAGGCTTTACATTAATATCTCTATTACATTAATATCTCTATTATTAGAGATATCTCTATTATCTCTAATATCTCCTCACATTAATACCTCTATTAATGTAAGTAATCAAATATCTCTATTAATGTAGTTCTCTCCTTGAGATAAATCCTCTGCAACTGCTTAGAAAGTAATAGAGTTTCTCTCTACCACAACTGTGAACTCACTTTATAATGGAATGGATTTTCATGTGCATATTTTAAGAAAACTTTCCAAAATCTAATCACTTCCAGCTTACAGACACCATCAGTGTCCGTACCATAAGGTTGCAGAAAAGATGGAGGAAATACACCTTTGGAAACTTCCTTTCCATGATAAGGATCTTTAAATTTCAGGGCTTAAAATACAGCACAAAGCAAATGTCAAAGTTGTTTCACAAGGCAACCTGACCCTGGCTGGCAGGCACAATCAACACTGCAGACTTTAGAGATCTTGGGACAGTTTTTGCACACAGTGGGTGCTCAATAAATATTGCTGGGTGATTGAGTCAGGCTCCAGTGAGCCAGAAAGCTCACACAGAAGCAACCAGTTTGAAAAAGAAATTGTGCATGACTTGCAGGCTAATAGCTACTGTACAAGCAAAATCCAACTAGGGAAAACTTATTCTAGAGTGAATTGAATGCAGTTTTCACTTTTTGATTTTTAATTTTCAAACAAGTACTCTGTTGTGAGCTCCAACATTTATATGTTGTAATCCTCCAAAATTTTATGTTGAAGTCCTAACCCCCAATACCTAGAAGGTCACTGTCTTTAGAGATAGAGTCTTTAAAGAGGCAATTAGTTAGTACGAAGTCATTAGTGTGGATCCTAGTCCAGTATGACTGATGTCTTTTTTTTTCTTTAAGATTTAATTAATTTATTTGACAGAGAGAGAGCGCACGTGTGCACACACGCACAAGCAGGGGGAGCAGCAGGGAGAGGGAGAGAGAGAGGGAGAAGCAGACTCCCTGCCAGCAGGGAGCCCAGTGTGGGACTCCCCAGGACCCTGGGATCATGACCTGAACTGAAGGCAGACGCTTAACCAACTGAGCCACCCAGGCACACAAGACTGTTGTCCTTATAAGAAAAAGAGATTGGGGGGCGCCTGAGTGGCTCAGTCGTTAAGCGTCTGATCGAGCCCCTCATCGGGCTCCCTGCTCGGCGGGGGGCCTGCCTCTCCCTCTCCCACTCCCCCTGCTTGTGTTCCTGCTCTCGCTATCTCTCTCTCTCTGTCAAATAAACAAATAAAATCTTTAAAAAAAAAAAAAAGAAAAGGAGATTGTGACACAGACATGTACACAGGGAAGAACATGTGAAGACATTGGGAGAAGATAGCCATCTATAAACCAAGAGAAGGGACCGACCCTGCTGACACCTTGATCCCAGACTCCGAGCCTCCAGAATTGTGAGAAAACCCACTTTTGTTATTTAAGCCACCCAGTCTGTGATATTTGTTCTGGCAGCCCTAACAAAGCCATACATACTCTCATAACTTTCTAGTAACAAAGTTCTTAACATTTGGGGGAGGGGAATTTGCAGAACTCTCAAAAAGCCTGATAAAAGTCTCTGGAATATCACAAAAAACACAATGCTACATTTAATAATAGGGAATTCATGGACCTTTTTTATCCCAGACCTACAATTCAGATTCCCTGTGTGTAGTATCAAAAACTCTCAAAAGATAAGCATGAAAATTTCGCCTAACTAGTCCTGAGAGTTCCACAAGCAGTTTACCCAAATCTGCAGTGATTGGTATGAGAGGTATGATCATTATCTTTGCAACCAAATAATAAATAATACATAATTAAAAGATTATGTAACATTTCAAAATTTCACAAAGAAAAGTAAGCGACTAAGGAAACAAACCTTGAACATCTTTGATTTGGAATTATAGTTAAATAGAGGCACCTGGCTGGCTCAGTCAGTAGAGCATGCAACTCTTGATCTTGGGGTCGTCAGTTCAAGCCCCACGTTGGGGAAAGAGTTTACTTTAAAAAAAATTTTTTTAATTACAAAGTTATAGTAAAATAATTGTGAAAAATAACTTAATGAGCAAGTTGAATATGCTTAAATATTTCTCCAATCTAATACTCAAGAAAATATTGATATTGATATTTAAAGTATTGAATATATATCAATATTGAAAATAGTGATATTGATCAGGATTTTTTTTTAAAGATTTTATTGATTTATTTATTTGACAGAGAGAGACACAGCAAGAGAGGGAACACAAGCAGGCAGAGCAGGCAGAGGGAGAAGCAGGCCTCCCGCGGAGCAGGGAGCCCGATGAAGGGCACAATCCCAGGACCCTGAGATCATGACCTGAGCCGAAGGCAGACGCTTAACAACTGAGCCACCCAGGCGCCCCTGATCATGATTTTTTTAAAAGTGAATAAAATGTCCATGCAAAAATGAAATGAACTAGAAAAAAGTGTATTCTTTTTGAACTACAATATTATATGATTTGTTTCAATAAAGGAGTTTCTGCTGAATAAAAGGAAAGAAACCTGTCTCCCCCAAAACAAGTTGTGAGTTAAGATGGCTCATGGCTGGAAGTGTTGGAGCAGGGGCTAGATAATCAGCTGTTAAGGGTGTAAGAAAATATTCTGGTGAGGGTTGAACTACGTGTCTCGAACACCTACACTTCACTAGTAAGGGAAATGATACAAGCAAAATAAATTCCACTGCAGAGTGTATTGTGTCTTAAGAAAGACAAACTGATAGAGAAATTCAAAGAAATGTGCTGTCTTTTGCATGTGAATTTCTAGCTCTGAGTTCCCTGAGCCACTTTCCTTTGTTTTCCAGCTGATCACAGAGGTGAAGGGGCAACATAATCAATTTAAGGTTACATCTCAGGGAGCAGGAAAGGCAGGGCTGCCAACAGAAATCAAACCTGCTGCTTTCCAGCACAAGCCAGCCAGGAAAGCAACTAGAAACCCGAATCCACTTTAAAGGAAGGAGAAGGAAGGAACCATACAGGCGCCAGCAGCCAGTCATCAACATGGGCATGCATTTCCACCCCTGTGACTGACGAGATCAACATGGGCATGCATTTCCACCCCTGTGACTGACTAGATCTCCAACACCAAGAGATGGTTGTTCCTGCCTTTTTCCATTTCGTGTGAAGTATTTATTATTAATTTTTAGTGTTAAGATTCACCCTGAATGATAGTTTGTTCCAGAATATTTTTAACATATATACCGTAAACCATTCAGAAATAGATTTCCTCCTTGGTGTGCCTGGGTGGCTCAGTCGGTTAAGCATCTGCTTTCGGCTCAGGTCATGATCCCAGGGTCCTGGGATCGAGCCCCTCATCAGGCTCCCTGCTCAGTGGGAAGCCTGCTTCTCCCTCTCCCACTCCCCCTGCTTGTGTTCCCTCTCTTGCTGTCTCTCTCTCTCTGTCAAATCAATAAATCAAAATCTTTAAAAAGAAATAGATTTCCTCCTTTAAAAAATGAAAGTTTTCCCCATAAAAATGTATAATAGTTTGAATATTTGAGATCAAAAAATTTTAAGTCCTTACCACTAAATTACCACATTAAAAAAGCAGTTATTTTTATTTTAAAATAATACATTTGGAGATAAATATTACCTATCAATCCCTATTAAATTCCAGAGATGTGTTTTTTTTCTTTTGTAGAAGTGGAATGATATGTGTTAGTGAGTCAATTAATTACCTTATCAATTTAAGCTAACATTTACTGAGGCACATAATGTGCTAAGCACTTTACATGCTTTATAGTATTTATTCTTCACAATGGCCCTATGAAGCAGACACTATTAAAAACTCCATTTTGTTGATGAGACAACTGCAGCACAGAGCAATTAAGTAATCTGCCCAGGATTACACACCAAATTAAGAGGTAAACCTAGAATTCTCCCTCAGAACATCTGATTTCAAAGCACATGCCCACTATAATATTCTGTTTAATTCTTCCCGGTCTTGGTTTGCTTGGTGTTTTTTGTTTGTTTGTTTGTTTTGCTTTCAGGAAGTGAGGACCGAGGCCACCTATGGAGGGTTTGATTTTGTTTTTGTTTTTGTTTTTAATATTTTATTTATTTGTTTGACAGATAGAGAGACAGCGAGAAAGGGAACACAAGCAGGGGGAGTGGGAGAGGGAGAAGCAGGCTTCCCGCCGAGCAGGGAGCCCAATGCAGGGCTCGATCCCAGGACCCTGGGATCATGACCTGAGCAGAAGGCAGATGCTTAACGACTGAGCCACCCAGGCACCCCACCTATGGAGTTTTAATAACCATGCAGAGTAGCTTTGAGAAAGTAGTCATAAATCAGCAATATGCAGCCTAAAGATGTATATAGAAGGGAATCCTTTTAGAGTAAGAGAATCCCATTACTTTCCCATCAAGTACTTCCCTTTTTCAGCCTTCCTCAAGTACTATGCACTGAGCTACACTGTGATCCTCAAAGCATGGCACTCTGGCAACCGCCTCCATCCTGTACACTCCACAAACTGCTCTGCCCATTTTTGATTGGTGGGTTATGGTGATGCCATGACAAATTTAAAGAAAGGCACCTCTGACTTCTCTGTAACAGGAGAGTTCTCTTGCTCTCCTTACTGCCACCCACTGATCTCCACGACACCATTCATCGACAATGAGCTCCTTCCACCATGGCTGGACCATGACGGCTAATTTTACTCACAATCATGATTCTCAACAGCACCTGCTCAAAGTACTTAATTTGATCTTACAGTAGTCCCCCTTTATCTGTGGGGGATCCCTCCCTCCAGTGGATGCCTGAAACCACAGATAGTATTGAGCCCTATATATATGGTGTTTTTTCCTACACCTACTTATGTATAATAAAGTTTAGTTTATAAAGTAGGCATAGTAAGAGATTAATAATAACTAATAATAAAATTCAACAATTATAACAATGTAAATGTGGTTTCTCTCTCTCTCAAAATACCTTATTGTACTAGACTCACCCTTCTCCTTGTGATGATGTGAGATGATAAAATGCCTACGTGATGAGATGAAGCACGGTGAATTATGCAGGCACTGTGACATAGCATTAGGCTACTACTGACTTCTAATGATTCATCATAAGGAGGATTGTCTGTTTCCACGGTTGACCTCAGGTAACTGAAACTACTGAAAGTGAAACCACGGATAAGGGGGGACTGCAAGCATACCCCAGAGCTATCGTGAGTTCACTGCAAAAAAGCTAGTATCACAATAAACCAAGTCAAAGTTTTTGGTTTCCCAGTGCAAATTAAAGTTATGTTACACTATACTAGTAAGTCTATTAAGTGTGCAGTACATTATGTTTTTTAAAAAAGTACATACCTTAATTAAAAAATACTTTATTGCTAAAAAAATGCTATCATCTAAGCTTTCAACAAGTCGTAATCACTGATCACAGATAACCATAATAAATATAATAATAATGAAAAAGTTTGAAATATTTTGAAAATTGCCAAAAGGTGACAGACACAAAGTGAACAAAAGCTGTTGGAAAAATGATGCCAATAGACTTGTTCAACACAGGGCTGCCACAAACCTTCTATTTGTGAAAAATGCGGTATCTACAAAGTGCTGTGAAGTGAAGCACAATGAAACAAGATATGTCTGTACTGTATTCCAATCATCCACTGAAACTTACATATGTTTCTATCTTGGAGTTCTGCTTTCTGCCTTATTCACAATGGTCTTGAGGACCAATCTAAAAACCCACTCCAATACTACATTTACTTATTGTTTATTATGGCCTTGATGTATAATTGTATGTTTGGCTTAGTTCCTTCTGATTATTTCTGGATTCCTTTTATTCATTCTCTTTTTCCCTTGAATCCATACTCATATTCTTTCTCTCACTGTATCCTAAATCAAAGTCCCACACTATATTCCAATTCTTATGAGACTAATGAACAAATGTTTTTCCTACACAGATTTTCTATTAGAGTTAACCATATAAATAAGCATGCAAAAAACTGGTAAACTCTTGTGCAAATTAAAATAGCCAGAATACTAGTCAGAATGTGCCCTGAAGAAACCCAAAAACATTATTCAGAAAAAAAATAGCTGAAGTCCTTCCATGTAAAAAAAAAAAAATTGATGTTGTCATTCACCCTAGACAATAACATTTTATTGGACATGTTGAAAGATGACATATGCTAGTTTTTTTTAATGGAAGACTTCAGACCTTTTCTGTTGGTTTGAAAGGTATATTTTAAGGAAAGAAAAACTTTAATAACCTAGGTTAGCCTCAGAGGTAAAGGTAGGCAGGAATGTGGCAGAGACACTAGGGGGAACAGAAAGAACAAAGGGCCCAGTTAACCAGTCATACAAAAATTTTGACACAATGATACAGAACCAATTACAAAATGACAGACATTCTAAGTCATCATGCTTGAGTGCTTTGGGTTGCCCTTATAATAATTAAAATCATGTTCTGGGGGCACCTGGGTGGCTCAGGTGGTTGAGTGTCTATCTTCGGCTCAGGTCATGATCCCAGGGTCCTTCTCCCCCTCCCTCTGCCTCTGCCCCTGCTCATGCTCTCTCTCTCTCTCTCTCTCTCTCTGTATCTCTGTGTCTCAAATGAATAAATAAAAAATCTTTACAAAAAATCATGTTCTGTCACTGATATCCTTTATGCAAGCAGTGGCTAATACCCACCCTTCATAAATTATGGGGTACTCCAGGCTCATATGTGGTAGCAAGTGATAAGAAACTAAAAGTAAATATATTCATCCAGTCTACAAATCTGAGCCTAACAACAGCAACAGCCATATGTTGAGATTCACTAAACAAGAATACATATTCCTCAACACTGAACCTTTCAAATTACATATTATCAAATGTAGTGCCATGGTCTTCCAATTGCTCAAGCCAAAAATTTTCTACTTATATCAATTCACCAGCAAATCCTGTGATACCTACTTTCAAATTGTATGCTGAATCCATCCTCCTCACTTATACCACTACCCATCTCCTACCCCATTCCAATCCACTTCCATCTCTTCTCTGGATTATTATAATAGCCTTGTTCCTAAACATTCTCTCTGCTCACACTCCTAAACCCAATAATCTGTTCTCAACTGGGTAGCCAGAAAAGTCTCTTTTTTTTTAATTTTATTTTATTATGTTATGTTAGTCACCATACAATACATTAGTTTTTTTAAATAATTTTTTATTTTATTATGTTATGTTAATCACCTTACATCATTAGTTTTTGATGTAGTGTTCCATGATTCATTGTTTGCGTGTAACACCCAGTGCTCCATTCAGTACATGCCTTCTCTAATACCCATCACCAGGCTAACCCATCCCCCCACCCCACCCCCTCTAGAACCCTCAGTTTGTTTCTCAGAGTCCATAGCCTCTCATGGTTCATCTCCCCTTCATTAGTTTTTGTTGTAGTGATCCATGCTTCATTGTTTTCATATAACACCCAGTGCTCCTTTTAAACATAAGAAAGATATCACTTTCTGCCCATCATTTCAACAGCTTCTCATCCCATTCATAGTAAAAGTCTCAAGACCCACCATGACCGACTGTTGAAATGATCCACCACTATTGCAATATCCAGAGAAGATGATCCAAGAGAAGAGAGGGATCCATAGTGGTGGTGGAGCCGAGGGTGGACAAATTATGTAGGACACCACTTCTCTGGTCTCTCTTACCACTCTCTCTTACTCCAGCCACATTTGGCTGCCTTGCTCTTCTGCCAACATTCTAATTCCTTCCCACCTGTATCAGTTATGGTTCTCCAGAGAAGAGAACCAACAGGATACATACGAGAGGAGATTTATTATAAAAATTGGTTCATGCAATTCTGGAGGCTGTGAAGTTCCACAACCTGCTGTCTGCAAGCTAGAGAACCAGGAAAGCCAGTGGTATAATTCAGTCTGAGTCCAAAGGCCTGAGAATGGGAATGATGTAGTTTTGGAATGTTGGTGAGGTCCAAAGCCGACAACGAAAAAGAATTCTTGAGATGTTTTTGGTACAAAAAGTGTGATCCGGTGGGCAGAAGGAGCTGCTGCATTGAGGTTGGGAGGAATGGCTGATTATACACTTGGGAGTGAGGGAGGCAAAGAAAAAGGGAGGTTTTCAAAAGGACTTTGATATGCTAAAGAAGACTCTCAGGATACTGGAGGCCTTGCTATTGTCAAGGTAAGGTTGTTTTTCTTTCTAATAAGGCATTAATATTAAGACCAGTTGGGATGTTTCCTGGAGAAATGTTACACTCTTTGTGTTACAAGTCTTTGTCAGTAGGCCACAGGTAGTAAAGAAACTTAACTTTGTTTACATTTCCTTCTGCCTCTGTTTCCCACATCACTCATGGAAGGGAGGGTGATGTTAGGGCTCCAGGAAATTGAGTTATGGATTTCTGGGAGTCATGTTATTGAAAAGAATGCTTTTTCCTTGAAAATCACTAAGACATTTGTAAACTGATGGAGACTCATGTTTGGCAGGACTGTGATCTATATTAGTTAAATATTTGTCTTTTCCTTCTCTTACTTAGTTTTAGGGCAGCCAGGAGTGCTTGAGGAATGTCACACATATCCTGAGGGTGGAGGCTTTTGCAGGGTGTCAGCTTGTGTTTTGTCCTTAGCTTGCCTTCTGCTCCCTCATCAGGAAGACAACGGTGTAAGTCTTAGAGTCTGGGAACACTGATGTCTGAGGGCAGAAGATAGATGTCCCACCTCAAGCAAAGAGACAGCTGGACAGCTACAAAAGAAGAGATTCCTGCAGAAAAGCAGGATTAAAAGTGACAGGGAATCGAGGTGCCTGGGTGGCTCAGTTGGTTAAGCATCTGACTCTTGATTTCGGCTCAGGTCATGATCTTGCGGTCCTGAAATCAAGCCCCCCATCGAGCCCCACATCGAGACCCCATCGAGCCCAGCATCGGGCTCCACGTTGAGCTCAGACCTCTGCTTGAGGATTCTCCTTTTCCCTCTCTCTCTGCCCCCCTCCCAACTCGTACATGCATGTGCATGCATGTGCATGCTCTTTCTTTCTCTCAAAGTGACAGGTAATGTTTTAAGGACAAAGATTTACATTTACAAATAGGTGGCTGTATTTCTAAAAATCATTAAATGTCTAATGCATGTGTCACTTTACTATAATAAAAAATTTTTAAGTACTTTTAAAGAGGTATTTTTAGGGGGAAACTTTGCTTTAGGAATCATGTGCAATCTTGGTTATCCATTCCAAGGAAAGGTAAGACTTTATTTACTTACTTACTGTTACGTACTTACTTATTTACTTACTTAGTTACTTGTTTTCCATCTCTCTCACCAGAATAGAAACTGCATGAATGCATGGCTGCCTCTGAAGATTAAATTTTTTAACATCTTATTTTGGAATAATTATAGATTCACATGAACTTGCAAAAACAGTACAGAGGAGAGGTCTGTACCTTTCACTCAGCTTCCCCAATGGCTACATCTTACATAATTATAGTCCAGTATCAAAACTAGGAATTTGACATTTACACATGAGTGAGTTTAGTTCTGTGTCATTTTATGACATGCGTAGATTTGTGTTACTAACAACACAATCATGATACAGAACTATTCCATCAACACAAAGACCTCCCCATGCTATTCTTTCATGGTCACATCCACCTCTTTCCTCCCCCTCCAACATACCTAACCCCCAGCAAACAAAAATGTTTTCCATCTTCATAATTTTGACATTTCAGGAATGTTACAAAAATGGGACCATACAATATGTAACTTCTTGAAATTGACTTTTAGTCACTGACCATAATGCCTATCCAAATTACTGCATGTATCAGTAGCTCATTCACTTTTGTTTTTATGGTTGAGGTTGGTTTGGTTTTGGTTTTGGTTCTTTGCTGGGCAGTATTCCATGGTATGAATATACCAGAGTTTGTCTAACCACTCACCTATTGAAGGATATTTGGACTACTTCTAGTTTTTGGCTATAAAGCTATTATAAACAATTATGTACAGATTTTTGTGCAAATAGAGTTTTCATTTCTCTGGGATAAAAGCCCTGGACTACAATTTCTGTGTCATATGGTAAGTGTATGTCTAGATTTTTAAGAAACTGCCATACTATTTTCTAAGGTGGATGTACCATTTTACGCTCCCACCAGCAATGTATGACAGATTCAGTTTCTCAGCATCCTGGCCAGCATTTGGTATTGTCACATTTTCAAATGTAACTGTTTTTATAGGTATGCAGTGATATCTCATTATAGTCTGAATTTGCAATTCCCTAATGGCTAGTGATCCTGAACATCTTTTCATGTGCTTATTTGTCATGCATACATCCTCTTAGTGAAATGTCTCTTCATGTCTCTTGCCTATTTTCTACTTGGATTGTTTGCTTTCTAATGTGAGTTTTCAGAGTTACTTTTATATTCTAAAAATTGGTCCTTTTTCAGACATAAAGTTTGCAAATATTTTCCCCGGGTTTAAAGCTAATCTTTTCAACCTCTTAATGATGTCTTTTACAGGAAAAAAAAAAGTCTTTAATTTTGATGACATGCAATTTATAGATTTCTGTATTTTATGGATTGTGTTTTTTGTGTCATGTCTAAGAACTTTTCACCAAGCCCTACATCCCAAAGATTCTTCTCCTATGCTATCTACTAAAAGTTATATGTATTATCTTTCACATTTATATTTAGGATGCATTTTGGCTTAATTTTTGCGTAAGATGTGAGATTTAGTTCAAGTTTTTTTTGCTTTTGTTTTTGTCTGTGAATAGAAAATTGCTTCAACACCATCTGTTGAAAAGATTATCCTTCCTCCATTGAACTGCTTTTGCACTTTTGTCAAAAGTCAGCTGGCCATACTTTATGAGTCTATTTCTGGGTTCTCTATCCGTTCCACTGATCTATGTGTCTATCTCTCTGCTAATACCACACAGTCTTGATTACTGTAACTAGATAATAAATCTTGAATTAAGTAGACTTTTTCTCCCACTTTATTTTTCTTTTTCAAAATTGTTTTAGTTGTTCTAGTTCCTCTATCTTTCCATATAAATTTTAGAATAATCTTGAGTATATCTACAAAGAAATCTTGTTGGGATTTCGAATACTTGTTTATCAATTAGAGAACTGACATCTTTACTATACTGTTTCTTCTAATCCATGAAATTGGCACATCTCTCCATTTACTTAAACCTTCTTTGATTTCTTTCATCAGCATTGTGTAGTTTTCAAAATAAAGGCCTGCAGGTGTTTTCTTACACTTACACCTAAGTATTTCTTTCTTTTTTGAGTGATTGTAAATGGCATTGTATTTTTAGTTTCAGTGTCAACACTCATTCATGGTAAAAAGTCTCAGAAAACTAGGAATAGAAGGAAAGTCCCCCAACTTCAAAGAACATCTACAAAAAACCCACAGCTAACATCACACTTAATAGTCAAAGACTGAAAGCTTTCCCCTAAGATTGAGAACAAGGCAAAGAATACTTTAACCACTGTTACTCAGCCATAGTATGGGAGGTTTTAGCCAGTACAATAAGCAAGAAAGAGAAACAAAAGCATGCAGATCAGAAAGGAAGAAATAAAACTGTCCTTATTTGCAGGTGACATGATGGTTTATGAGAAAATTCCAAGGAATCTATTTTAAAAAAGGCCAAACAACTCTTAGAACTAGTGAGTGAGTTCGGCAAGGTTGCAGGATACAAGATTAACATACAAAATCAATTGTATTTCTATGTAATAACAGTGGGAACCCTCTCTCCTACATCCTTCTGGAAGCAAAGATGTGAATTGTTTTGTCCCTATCTGTCCCTGAGGCTCTGTTTACTTTTTTTCCAGCTATTTTTTTTTCTCTGTTGTTCAGATTGGATCATTTCTATTGTTCTATGTTCAAATTCACTGACTTTTTTTTCCCTCTGTCTTCTCCATTCTTCTATTAAGCCTATCTATTAAGTTTTTATTTTGCTTTATCTTTCTTTTTTTTTTTTTTGGTTCTAAAATTTCCATTTGGCTCTTCTTTATATCTTCTATTACTTTGCTGAGAATTTCAATTTTTTGCCCAGATTTCAATGGTTTCAAGCATATCTGTAATTGTTCACTGAAGGATTTTTATGATGTCTGCCTTTTTTTTTTAAGATTTTATTTATTTATTCATGAGAGACAGAGAGAGAGAGAGAAGCAGAGGGAGAAGCAGGCTCCCAAGAAGCAGGGAGCCCGATGCGGGACTCAATCTCAGGACCCTGGGATCATGACCCGAGCTGAAGGCAGACGCTCAACCATCTGAGCCACCCAGGTGCCCATGATGTCTGCTTTAAATTCATTGTCAAATAATTCTAACATATATATCATTTTGATGTTGGTGTCGATTGTCTTTTCTCATTCAGTTTGAGTTCCTCCTAGTTCTTGGTATGATGAGTGATTTTTTATTGAAACCTGGACATTTGGAGTTTTATGAGACTCTGAATCTTATTTAAATCTTTTTTAGCAACTTTTTTTTAGATTTATTTATTTATTTAAGAGAGGGAGAGAGTGTGTGCATGAGTGGGGGAGGGGCAGAGGGAGAGGGAGACAAGCAGACTCCTGCTGAGCAAGAACCCAAAGTGGGGCTCAATCCCAGGACCCTGAGATCATGACCTGAGTCGAAATCAAGAGTTGGATGCTTAGCCGACTGAGTCACCCAGAAGCCCCAGCAATTTCCCTCTGATACTACTCCACTGAATGAAAGGGGGCATCACTTCAGTACTGCCAGATGGTGGTGGATACCCAAGTTCTGCACTCAGCCTCTGTTGGAACCTGAGGGGGTTAAGGGTTCCTTGATACTGCTGGGCAGAGTGAGAATTCAGGCTCCCACTAGGTCTCCACTGATGACATCCTGGCTGGGAGGTTAAGGGGTGCCATGTCACTGATCTACTGATACTGCAAACAAGGGAGGGGGGATTCATTGTGCCCAGCAGGGATGAAAGTCTCAGTTTCTCACTCAGCCTTCTCTGACACCCCAGCATGAAGAATGGGGCACCTCCTACAGTCTGGCAAGGGTGGAAGTCCAGGTACTCTACCCAGTCTTCACTGGAAGGAGTGGGCACAGAGCTGCAGCTTTCTTCTGTGGTGTTTGGCTGGAGTAGATCATTTATTGTATACATGTTTTCTGCCTTTCTAGGCTGGCCCTTCCTTCATCCTTTAGCTAATGAGAACAGGATTTTCTTGGGTTTTGTTTTGCTTTGTCATTTTGGGGTTTGTTTGGGTTTTGTTTTGGTTGGGTTTTTTTGTTTTGTTTTGGTTTTGGTTTCTTTGGGTTTGTTTGGGTTGGGGGGGGCTTCTTTGGTTTGTTTTGGTTTGGGTTTTGGTCTGGTCTCTTGGCATTCTTAGGTGTAAAGCTTCTCCAGGACACAGTTTGGAATATACAAGGCAAAAACAAAACCTAAGGAATTCCCCACTGTCATTCCTTGGTCCCAGGATACCTAGCCAGTTTGTCTTGTTTTCTCTACCTTTCAGGGTCTTCCTATGTTTGTGTTATATTTGAGTCCAGAGTTTTTAATTGTTCTGAGAGGAGGAACTAGGAAAAATTACATTTATACCATTCTCCCTCAAGTGAAACTTCCTTAACATTTTTATAGAAGAAAATGAAAAATAGTCCACTATAGCCAAACTCAAATTCCCACCATTTACCTATTATTGAATTTTACTTTTACTGAATAGTCAATAATTACTGAGTTCATTTATCACTGAGTACCTCTTAAATAAAAACATTATGTTTAGGAGAAAATAGCTTCTGTTTACCAGCTTTGGAAACACAAATCTGTGAAGTGATAACAAATATTACCATACATGCAGTAAAGAACACCAGGTTTTAAGATTATTGAGTTATTAGGTCAAATTATTATTAGCTATTTCTGCTTTAAATTAAATATTTTTAAAACTGTAGTCTATATATTATCAAGAGATATTAAATTTTCTAATTCTCTAAGCATATAATCCTTCAGAGATCATAATGCTATCTATAATTAGCATTATCCTAATATGATATATATATATATATATCATATATCACAGTGGCTCATATTGTTCTTAATTCTAATATATTTTAATTTTCCCCATAATTCTAAGCTCTCTGCTGAGGATGGCCACTGAAACACAGAATTTCAGAATTGGAATAAATCTTATATCTTAATTATTGATCTACTTTCTACTCACTTTCCAAGAGTTTCTCTGCTAACATTGAAAAACTTGGCAGACACTGGAGATCACAGTCTTACTACAGGGCTCTAAAATATGCTGGCAAAAACAGCCTTCAAATTCTGCTTCTTTACCACTCCCATCACCTACCCTCTCCTTTTCCACTGAGAGGTTTGCCAATCCAAATTATAAAACAGGTTGGGAAACTTTATCTATTATAGATCCAAGATGGAGAGAAAACCAGGAAGGAAAGATTAGCAAAGCTAAATTTATTGTTAACAAGATTGGGAGAAGGGGGGGAAGGGGGAGAAGGAGAGGAAGTGAGTGCCTCATCAAACCATGGACAAGAAGTTGGGAAATACTGACTTTTTACATGCAAAAAGTTCTTCCTATCTTTCTTTTTTTAAGATTTTATTTACTTATTTGTCAGAGAGAGGGAGAGAGAGGGAGAGAGAGCACAAGCATGGGGACAACATTTGCTTTAGCTCTGAACATAAATAGATAAAAGCCATACTTGACATGTCTGATCACTCTCCTTGAAACATTTTCTATACTTGACTTGTGTTATGAACTGAATTGTAACCCCCTAAAATTCATATATTGAAGTGTACCTCCCATTGTGACGTTTTCTGAGATAGGGCCTTTAAAAAGATAATTAAGGTTAAATGAGGTCATAAGGGTAGACCTTAATCCAACAGGACTGGTGCCCTTATAAGAGATAAAAACACCAGAGCTCATCTCTGTGCATACACAGAGGAAAGGTCATGGAGGACATAGCCATCCGCAAGCCAGTAAGAGGGTCCTCACCAGAAACCGAATTTGCCAGAACCTTCATCATGTACTTCTAGCCTCTAGAACTGTGAGAAAATAAATGTCTGTTGTTTATGCTGCCCAGTTTGTGGCAGTCCATTATGGCAGCCTAAGCAGACTAATACAATTTCAAACATATCACACTGTCCTGGTTTTTCTCTTACTGCACTGGAGACTCCAAATCCATTTCTTTTGGTAGTTCCTCCTGATCTCTCCATCTTTCCACATTGGGGTGTCCCAGGTTTCATTCCTCAGAAACCTCTCCTTTACAATCTATACTTCTTGTTTGGTAATCTGTCTCAACCTCTGTATATTCAGTATTAAATACGTGTTGATGATACCCAGATGTGTGTCTCCTGCCCACAGTTCTCTCCAGCTAACTATTCAGCATCTCAAATTTATCATATTGATCTTTCCCACAGTTTGATTCTTCCACATTCTTCTCCATTTCAATCAGGGGCAACTTCATCCTTACAGTTGCTCAGACCATAAACCTTGGAGCCATTCCTTGATTTCTCTTTTTCTCTCATACTGAACATTCAATGTGTCTGAAAATTCTACTGGTTCAGCTTTCAAAATTTATCAAGAGCCAAACCACATCTAACCATTTCCCCTGCCACCTCTATGGTTCAAGCCACCCTCACCTCTCGTCTGGATTACTGCTGGAACCCCCTGTTGGTCTCTCTGCTTCCACAGGGTATTCTCAATAGAGCAGCCAGGGTGACCAGTTAAAATGTAAATTTTACCATGGCACTCCTCTAATCAAAATGGTAGAGTAGATTTCATTCTCTACAGTCTCTTATAAGATCAAAATGATCTGTATCTCACTCACCATTCTTTCCCCCACCATACCTTTCTAATAATATGTCTCCTCTCCTTTTTGTTCACTTTGCTCTATCCATAAAGATCTCTTTGGTGTTCTTTTTTTTTCTTAGAAAGAGAGCATGAGTGAGGCAGGGAGAAACAGAGGGAGAGGGAAAGGGAGAATCTCAAGCAGGATCCATGCTCAGGGCAGAGCCCAACACAAACAAGGTGCTCAATCTCATAACCCCAAGATCATGACCCAAACAGAAATCAAGAGTTGGACACTTTAAGCGGTTGAGCCCCCTAGGTGCCCCTTTTTGATGTTCTTCTAATATACCAGATATTTTTCTACTTCTGAAGCTATGTATTAACTATGGCTTCCTGTTCTATAAAATTAAAATAATATTTACCTTGGATGGATGTCATTAAGGATTAAAGGTAACATGTATAAACCACATGGCACATAACTGATGTAGCTCTTAACATGGAAATTAAATTTCCTTATAAGAAGTTCAAAGCCCTATTTTTATTGCAGTTAAACTAATATTTTTCTGTAAGGATTTTTAAAGAGTTTATTTGAGTCATTAGAAATTATATAAACTAAAGCAAAATATGACAAAAAGAAATATCAGAATTCTTGGTCATATCAAGATGGAGAAAGTCAAAAAACATACTTGAGTTACAAAGACCAAACAGCAAAACACAACATCTAACAGCAACAATTATTATCTATAATCCAGTATTCAAGACATGTATCACCTTGATTTTATATTCTGGGAAAGAGACACTAAGAAAATTCATAATATAAAATTTCTAGCTCATTGCCATTTTTCTTCTTTATTTTATTTAAAAAAAGACATACCTCCTAGAGAATGTGAGAAGGTATTTTGGTTTTGTTTTGTTTTTCTGAAACCTATAACTTCTCACCATGGCATAATCCTTGGAATAAAAAGAGACTTAGAGACAGACCTCCCTTCGCTCCAATGTGGGCTTTGAGTAAGCCTGATGTACTGAAAAGAGCATGGGTGTCAGAATCAGACACATCTATGTGTGAATCCCAGCTGTGATTACATGTGAGATGCTGGACAAGTGGGTGAACCTCTGCAATCTTTGGTTTCCTCATTTATAAAATCAAGATAGGAAATTTGCATGGGTTAAAGAAAATGTATGTGAACTCTCTGACCCACTAGAAACTCAGGACAGGTCTCTCTTACTACTATGGAGATTAACTTCATAATAACAAGCTCTAAAAGATAGTGTTTGGCTATAGAGAACTTCTGTTGTACTAAATATCACTTGCTTTCATTTGATATTCTCTATAATATGACACTCAAATGGGGTACACTTTTTTTCCCGATACTTTGCTAACAAAATAGTAGAAAATTCCATCTCAAAGAATTATTGGCAAAAGCTGGTAGCAAGTTGTCTTTAGATAATATGCTTTACTACAATATGTAACAATAGGTAAGAGAATGAATGCTAGTCACCATAGATGAGGGTCAACACTGACTCTAGAATGATCGTGGGCAACTCACTTAACCACTCTGCATCAGTTTCTTCTTTGTGAAATAGAGCTAGCTCATAAAATTCTTGAGGGGATTAAATGAAGTAATACAAGCAAACTGCCTAGACAGTGCCCAGAAGGGAACAAATATACATTAAATGTTATCTATTAATACTCTGAAAATATAAACTTAGAAACAACTTCACAATTTCAAATGTCAGATGTATTTTTCATTACCTGATTATTTTTGCCATATGTAGATTTTTTTCTCACTCAAAAACCAGAAACTAGTACAAACAATTCCTTACAAATAGAATACATATACTTGTTATCCTTATAATCCTTACTTTTTCTGAGGGCAAGGAGAGCAAAAAGTTTACCTAAATTATTAAACAAGGTAGCAATTCTAGATTTTAATTAATTCCATGTATAATTTCTATATTCTCTGTGGTAAATTTTTAAAATCAATTCCACATATTTATTTTATTTTATTTTATTATGTTATGTTAATCACCATACATTACATCATTAGTTTTTGATGTAGTGTTCCATGATTAATTGTTTGCGTATAACACCCAGTGCTCCATGCAGGACATGCCCGCCTTAATACCCATCACCAGGCTAAGCCATCATCCCACCACCCTCCCCTCTAGAACCCTCAGTTTGTTTCTCAGAGTCCATAGTCTCTCATGGTTCAACTCCCCCTCTGATTCCCCCCCTTCATTTTTCCCCTCCTACTATAGTCTTCTTCTTTTTTTTTTTTAACATATAATGTATTATTTGTTTCAGAGGTACAGGTCTGTGATTCAACAGTCCTACACAATTCACAGTGCTCACCATAGCCCAAACCCTCCCCAATGTCCATCACCCAGCCACCCCAACCTTCCCACCCCCCACCACTCCAGCAACCCTCAGTTTGTTTCCTGAGATTAAGAATTCCTCATATCAGTGAGATCATATGATACTTGTCTTTCTCTGATTGACTTATTTCACTTAACATAATACCTTCTAGTTCCATCCACGTCATTGCAAATGGCAAGATTTCAGGTTTTTTGATGGCTGCGTAATATTCCATTTTATATATATATATATATATATATATATATATATATATATATATATGCCACTTCTTCTTTATCCATTCATCTGTTGATGGATATCTTGGCTCTTTCCATAGTTTGTCTATTGTGGACATTGCTGCTATAAACACTGGGGTGCACATACCCTTCAGATCCCTACATTTGTATCTTTGGGGTAAATACCCAGTAGTGCAATTGCTGGGTTATAGGGCAGCTCTATTTTCAACTTTCTGAGGAACCTCCATACTGTTTTCCTGAGTGGTTACACCAACTTGCATTCCTACCAACAGTGTAGGAGGGTTCCCCTTTCTCTGCATCCCCGCCAACATCTGTCGTTTCCTGACTTGTTAATTTTAGCCATTCTGACTGCTGTTAGGTGGTATCTCATTGAGGTTTTTTTTTTAAAGATTTTATTTATTTATTCATGAAAGAGAGAGAGAGAGAGAGGCAGAGGGAGAAGCAGGCTCCCCGCAGAGCAGGGAGCCCAACACAGGACTCAATCCCAGGACCCCGGGACCATGACCCAAGCCGAAGGCAGATGCTTAACTGTCTGAGCTACCCAGGTGCCCCTCTCATTGAGGTTTTGATTTGGATTTCCCTGATGCTGAGCAATGTTGAGCACTTTTTCATGTGTCTGTTGGCCATTTGGATGTTTTCTTTGGAAAAATGTCTGTTCATGTCTTCTGCCCATTTCTTAATTGGATTATTTGTTCTCTGGGTGTTGAGTTTGATAAGTTCTTTATAGATTTTGGATACTAGCCCTTTATCTGATATGTCATTTGCAAATATCTTCTCCCATCTATCAGTTGTCCTTTGGTTTTGTTGACTGTTTCCTTTGCTGTGCAAAAGCTTTTTATCTTGATGAAGTCCCAGTAGTTCACTTTTGACCTTGCTTCCCTTGCCTTTGGCGATGTTTCTAGGAAGAAGTTGCTGCAGCTGAGGTCGAAGAGGTTGCTGCCTGTGTTCTCCTCTAGGATTTTGATGGATTCCTGTCTCACATTGAGGTCTTTCAACCATTTTGAGTCTCTTTTTGTGTGTAGTGTAGCCACAGCAATCAGACAACAAAAAGAAATAAAAGGCATCTGAATCGGCAAAGAAGAAGTCAAACTCTCACTCTTTGCAAATGATATGATACTTTATGTGGAAAACCCAAAAGACTGCACCCCAAAACTGCTAGAACTCGTACAGGAATTCAGTAAAGTGGCAGGATATAAAATCAATGCACAGAAATCAGTGGCATTTCTATACACCAACAACAAGACAGAAGAAAGAATTAAGGAGTGGATCCCATTTACAATTGCACCCAAAACCATAAGATACCTAGGAATAAATCTAACCAAAGAGGCAAAGAATCTGTACTCAGAAAACTATTAAATACTCATGAAAGCAATTGAGGAAGACACAAAGAAGTGGAAAAACGTTCCATGCTCATGGATTGGAAGAACAAACATTGTGAAGATGTCAGTGCTACCTAGAGCAATCTACACATTCAATGCAATCCCCATCAAAATACCATCCACTTTTTTCAAAGAAATGGAACAAATAATCCTAAAATTTGTATGGAACCAGAAAAGACCAGAGGAATATCCAGAGGAATGTTGAAAAAGAAAAGCAAAGCTGGAGGCATCACAATTCCGGACTTCAAGCTCTATTACAAAGCTGTCATCATCAAGACAGGATGGTACTGGCACAAAAACAGACACATAGATCAGTGAAACAGAATAAAGAGCCCAGAAATGGACCTTCAACTCTATGGTCAACTAATCTTCGACAAAGCAGGAAAGAATGTCCAGTGGAAAAAAGACAGTCTCTTCAACAAATGGTGTTGGAAAAATTGGACAGTCATATGCAGAAGAATGAAACTGGACCATTTCCACATTATTTTTATTTGAAATAACAGGCTTTGGAAAAGTGTCAAAGCTTAATGTCAACTCTAAACAAAATTCAAAACTAAATTATCTACACATGATCAATAGATGACTTAAAAAATAAAATGTCAAGAGTAAATAATGTCAAACTAATTAATTTTTTTCATTGGTAAGTTTTCTTCTGAAGTGGGAAACAGGAGAATCTTACTGATTTTGTGGGCTTTTTTAGATTAACAAGACATTCGATGAAATAGTTCATATTATTTTTATGATTAAAAGAAGAAAGTGTCACCTAAGTGAAACTACTACTGAAATGAATTTCCAATAATTTAAAAAGAGCAGCCAAATTGTGGCATCTGGGTGGCTCAGTCAATTAAGTATCTGCCTTTGGCTCAGGTCATGATCTCGGGGTCCTGGGATGGGACCCCGCATTGGGCTCCCTGCTCAGTGGGGAGCCTGCTTCTCCCTCTCCCTCTGCCTACACCCCACTCATGAGCACTCTCTCTCTCTCAAATAAATAAATAAAATCCTAAAAAAAATAACAGCCAGAGTTGGAATTATGTACACAATGGTGCATTAAAATCTATGTGAATATACACACAGATTTGTGCATTGCACAACCTGTGCAACTAAATACAGAGGCAATGAATTATTAGTTTCTTCAACTTTAAGTTTAAAGGGATTTTACCATGATCAAAAGTTTGGCATCAACTTAAAGGGAGTCTCTAATGAAATGCAGTAATTTTCAAACCTTGGCTCTTTCCCACTTAACTTTTCCAAATCAGTTACTTATATGAAAACATAGAAAGCATTCTTAACAAATTTTCAGAAAGACAGCACTGGGAAAATAGCTAATAAATCAAAAAAGAAAATCAAGATCCAAAAGTCTGAATAGGCTGAATCATTAGCATGTAGTAATCAGGAAGAAATTTAATAGTGTGGGTTTTTTCCTTTTTTTTTTTTTTTTCAGTGAGCTCTACACCCAATGTGGGGCTTGAACTTACAACCCCAAGATCAAGAGTCACATGCTCTACCGACTGAGCCAGCCAGGCACTCCAACAGTGTGATTTTTTTTTATCCTGATTTTCAAAAAATCAATTTGTACTAGTGTCTCAAGAAGAAAAGTCAACTTGGCAGAAGTTCTTAGGAAAAACACCTGAGGGATTAAGTTGACTTCAATTCAATATAAGACAAAAGCATAATGGGCTTTACAAAAGAGCTAATGCAATCTTAGATGGTATTAATTGAAGTATATTGGGCAGGACTAAGTTGCTGACCGTACCACAGTATTTTTCATTTGTCAGACTCTTCCTGAAGCACTGTGTCCAGTCTAGGTATCAGATGACAAGATACACCGACTGTAATGGAAAGTACTAAATCAGGTTAAAGTTAAATTATGGTCAATAGTATCTTCACAGCTGGTACTTCAACCAATTATACAATTATTTCCTTAACTTTTATGTTTAAATCAACTAAATTGCCATTTAATTTCAATGTATTTTTAAGAACTTTATATTCCTATCATAAATGGAAATCCAGCATCACTTCCCAAAAGTAGAAAAAGTGAAAATAAAACTATTACATTTCAGTTGGTTACTGTTGTCAGCCAGGGTCAGTTTGAGACCTGCTCTCTCTTTATAAAAAGTTACACTAGGAAGTTTTAGTTGTTAAATATATTCTATTATCAACCTGAGATCTTTCTTTACTAATGAGAAGAACTATAAAAGTTAAAAAAAAATCTGTGATTAGATGTTATTTAAGACCATGTCCCTCAGATGTACTATCTAAAATTATCTCCTTTATAAGTAGTGTGTGTCTCCACCTTGGGAAACTAAATTAAAACTAATTGGTATACCAGGCTATTACAGTCTGGAGATTTAATCTGGAGAAGACTAGAAACACTAGAGAGCTCCTTACTCAAAAATATCTCCCCTGCATAGTGAGAAAATTATCTGGATATATGTGTCTGTTTGATAATGGTGCTCCCCTACCATGATTTATCTCCTCCTGGCAACATCTATCATAGACACATGTCTCATGGAACAAAAGGATATGTGTCCATGAAAGATAGTGGACTGAGGGAACAGGGTGAGAGAAAATGGAAAGGAGTAGGAAAACTGAAAAAGAAGATCCATGGGTTCTACTCTTTGGTGATCTTCTTCCCCTTGACCCAATTCCTCTCCTTATCATTAACCTAAGTTTTCTGAAGAGTCTGATATATCTGTGGAATTCATTGTCCTCAAATGCCTGAAAACAATTTATTCTCTTAATCCAAGATAACATGTTTGCTCATTACAATCCAAATAATTGAGATAAAAATTTCTACAGAATAAAATGTCCTAAATTCACAAATCATTAACAGACTCATTAAGCTTTTATGTCTTCTCAGCTTAAAGTTCTATGACTTCACAACTTGTTCAAAGGCTGAATTTTCAATAACCCTGTCTAGATAAATAGATAAATCAAAGAGCATTGTGATATGTGAAAACTGCCCATGATGAGTTTAAAGAAAGGCCTCATTTTCACATCAAATATTTAGCACCAACACAGTGTCATATATACAGTAAGTGTTCAAGATGAATTATTAATTAACTTTTCAGCATTACTCAAGGAACAACAATAGTTTGATTTAAAAAAAAAAAAGAAGTAGCATAGACCAGAAAGAGAAAAATAAATGTATATTTATTGTCTGTTGCGCAGCAAGAACTTTCCCAAAATTCTTTTAATATCCACTTAAAAGTTGTCCAAGTGAGAAAAACACACATACAGAACTGACAGAGTTTAAGTAATTTGCTCAAGGTTACAGAGTTAGTAAGTAACAGGGCAGGAATTAAACCCAAGCTGGGGGAGGGTGGGGAAAATGCAAGATGTTGATTAGCAGTACAAACTTTCATTTATAAGATGAATACATTCTGAGGTTGTAATGTACAGCATGGTGACTAGAGCTAACAGTACCGTATTATATACTTGAAAGTTGCTGAAAGTAGATCTTAAATATTCTCACCATAAAACAAAACAAAACAAAAAAAAAAAAGGAATTATGTGAGGCGATGAAGGTGTTAACTAACTTCATTATGGTAATCATTTTGCAATATATATGTGTATCAAATCATCACATGTGTGTCTTAAACTTAATGTTATATGTTAATTATGTCTCAATAAAGCTAGAAAAAAAAATGCCTTAAAAAAGCTGAGGCAGCAAAAATCATCTGAAATTCAGTGATAGCACAATTTATCCTGATAATCATCCTCATCATCCTCATAGCATAACTTTCTCATCAGATCTTCTCAAATTAGATTCTCAAAACTTAGTAAGCCACATGTTTTTATTTTTATTTTTCAGGCCACATGTTTTTAAAGATCTAGCATCTAATAAGGAGAGCACAGTAGTGTCTAATAGTTGTTTATATGAATGATTGTGAATAAATACTATCCATAATATGAGAATTATTGTCAGTATCTATTCAAAATTACTTAAGTAAGTTGTAACAGATATCCAAAACTTACGAAAATATATTGGTACTCCAATTACTCTTAACTTTCAGTGTTTTTATAGTAATACTGAAGCAAGTAAAAAGATATATAATTAATAAGTGTGATATCTTTTCTTGTACTTCCAAGTTTCTTAACTCATATCTACCATAAAGCACATACAATATTGAGCCTTTCAAATATTTCAAAGAAACCAGAAGCTATGTTTGGGTAAACTCTGTGATAGAGGGAAAATTAAGTAGAATTCAGGTTGGGTAAAACATGAATTTTCTAAAAGACTGTTTTTTCCCATATACTTAAATAAGACCGGACATTCTCTGCCAATAATAGCATTCTAACAAGAAAAAAAATAATAACATTGTTATTGTAGACAAGATTTAACCTCTATAAACTATGAAAAAAGAAATACATGTTTTCCCTCTGGAATGACATTATGACATGGTCAAGTATAGGAAGAAAAGTTTAACTTTTTTAACTTTTTAAAATAATTGCCAGGCTTGTGCTTTCATGACTTTATTATTTCTGGTATTATGTTTATAAAAATTTTAATGAGTCACTAAGGGTATAAAGAATTTGCTTGTCCATCCTTTCTGCAGCCATAAAGTGGATGAGAGATGATGTACTATCTCTAAATCTGTCAAATCAGCAGTATTGAAAGCCAATGATAATATTCATTACAGGCTACTGGACAGGTTCACAAAAGGAGAGAGGAGCAAGGGAACCCTGAAAGCGTTTTTACTTATAAATCAACAAATATCAGTTATAAACTAAGTGAAATGCAATTGCTAAGTGCTGTTGAGAATATAAAAACTTCATGTGACACACAATCTCTGTACTCAATAATGTGATTTTAAATTTAGAGAAATTTTTTAAAACACATAAAAATGAGTAAGCAATATGAGCAAGCAATTATATTAAATGTAAATATTGTCTTAGTGCTCCCAAGCAAAGGTCAGCAGACAAAACAGACTACTAGCTTCCACTCTTCTTGAAAAGTAGAGAATTACTTTAAGATGATATTTTGCTTTTATGATGCACAAACATGAAAGAATTCTGAAACACAGTAGAAACCTGCGAGGAATTACTTCAACAGAAGATAAAAATAAAGTCAGAAGACTCATTACTACCACAGATAGTAGCCAGGGAAAGATATAGAAGCATTTTCTCAAGCTGACTGACAGTTCAGACTTTTGAGGACATCCAAGGACTTCCAACTTCAAGTATCTCAAATGTATTACTAAACACATGCAAATTAAAGTCTGTGGATCAAAATGTTGTTGAAATAAGCAAGTAACAAGAATTAGGGAGAGTACCCTAATTCAAACAGAAGTTTGTGTTTATCCTGTTAAAAACACTGTAAGAAATATTTCCCTTACTGTTTAATTTTGTTATTTACCGTAGTGTTTTATATTTTAAGTAAAAATAAAAATTAACCTGTATATTATATAAAGCACTAGATAAATGAGACTAAAATACCAACTATCTGCTCAAGACGATATGCTTCATTCAAGACAAACCTTAAAAACTTCAAATGGTAGTACTGTGAACCAAAAAGCTAAAATGTAATCACATGTACTACAGACACGTAAGTATTTGAGTATAGACATCATATTAAAACAGTGGCTGGGGGCGCCTGAGTGGTTCAGTTGGTTAAGTGGCTGCCTTCGGCTCAGGTCATAATCCTGGAGTCCAGGGATCGAGTCCCGCATCGGGCTCCCTGCTCAGCAGGGAGTCTGCTTCTCCCTCTGGCCCTCCCCCCTCTCATGCTCTCTCTATCTCATTCTCTCTCCCAAATAAACAAATAAAATCTTTAAAAAAAAAAAAACAGTGGCTGACCTATAATTTATTTTTGTTGATGTTTATCACCATAATATAATCCAACAGAGATTTATTGAGCACCCATTATGGACCAGCAAGTGTGACAGATGCTGGGGTAGAGAGATGAATGAACTAATTAAATGGTGGTTCTGAATCTAGCATCAGTTTTCTCCCCACAATTTTCACACTCTCGTCTTCCCATTCATTTCATCTCACCTAAACTGATTTTGAACCAATAAAAATTAATCTGATTAAAAGTATTTGGAGATATTCATATCATTTTAGATTTGATCAGGATATTTTCCAGTTTCAGCGAAATAAGTAAAGTAACCTGATAATAAAATTCAAAATAGACTACTGCATGGTTTTACTTCCATTTTGCATTTTACAGGAAGAGTCACCCTTTTCAAGATTCCTCTTTTAATTTGTCTCACTCTCTCTCTTCACACACACCCCTACAACTTTAATCCACATTTAATCTTTTAGACGTCAATCATTCTGAGCTAATTAGCTAGCTTCTTGAATGATCACAATTTCAACATTTTCATTGGTCATGCATATTGTTTAGAACCGAAAATCATAATAATGTGCTGCCTTTCTATAACAGTATATAGAGTAAAGACTATTAAAATAGCTCTAGAGTGAGTCAGGCAAAATATAAAACCCATATTGGATGTGAACTCATCTGCTGATTCACTGTGAGAAACAACATAGTCGGAAGGTACAGGAATTTAACTTGAGCAATCTTGAAGTCCCACTTAGGTAACAAAGGGGGCACAGGTGGTGCTTCGTCTGCCTCTATTTAATGAAGATCATGATTTTGGAAATGAAAACTGAACAGCATCTACACAGATGTTGCACAAAAATAGGGTTTGTTCATTCATAAGCCCTACCGTGCCAGGCTAGTGGAGAGCATTTAGATGAGGGAGAAAGAGAATAATGATATCACTACAGATCCCCACATAGAAGAAAGAAGTGACACTTCCCTGACAGAGGTTATAAATCCAGCACAAAGGCAAGAGATTGTAGTCTCAATTAATCAGGATATCTGCTAGAAGTCACATCCTCCTTTAGAAAAAAGTACTCTGCTTCAGAAATTCTTCCTCTCTCCCTCTCTCTCTCTCTCTCTCTCTCTCTCTCTCTCTCTCTGGCATTCTTGCCTCTCTGATAATATCCTCATGCACAAAATTGAAAAAATATTAATATTCTATTTTGGACTCATTTGTAATGTAGATATGATAGAAATTTATATAGGGAATGGCCTCTTCAGAGGAAGGAAATATTGAAAATGGTCCAACATAATCAAACTGCAGATATAAAATGTATTGAGAGAGAAAAGGAGAGAAAAATATGATGATCTCAAAGTTTTAAACACAAACATCACAAAAGTGACATAAAGCCTTAAAATAGCTCTGGAAAGATTTAAGCCCAGGATATGCTGAAATTGTGGAAAATAGGAAAAGAACTGAAATGTTTTCAGCTAATTCCAGAGAAGCAATAATCAAGGAATGTCTATTTCCCTGCTGGAGATAGAGAATGGAATGTTAATGGATAATAAAGGAAAGGCAGAAAGATCCATTAAGCAATTTCATTTTCATCTTCTCCAATGAGTACAATCTTTATCAATATGTTGCCTCTTAAGCTTGCCTGAGCTGTTAAGATACCCAACAGCAAATGCTAAAACAACTTCTGGAGAGCCAATGAGGCAGGACTAAGTAACGCTTTCCCATGGGGAACAAATATCAGACATTTCATTTCACCCATAAATGTATTAGAATATATGTCTACAAGATTCTTTTTAAAAAAAATACTATTACCACGCCTCTTAAAATTAACAACTTTTTCATATTATCAAATACCTAGTCAATGTTCAAGCATCTCTAATCATTTCATTAACGTTTTAGAGTTGATTTGTCTCAAGCAAGAACCAAACCAGGTCCATATGTTGCATCTGGTTAACGTGTTTCATAAATCTCTTTAATTCACACATTCCCTCTCCCTCTTCTTTTCCTCACAATTTTTTTTATTTTAAAAAACAGGATTGTTGTTCCTATACTTTTCCATATTCTAGATTTTGCTGACTATATATCCATGGTGTCAATGTATTATTCCATCTCCTATGGATGATTAGATATAGAGGTCTGATGAGATTCAGTTTGATATTTTGTCAGGAATAAGTCATACTGATACAGTGTGCCTCTATTAGGAAGTATGTAATATTTGGTTTTCCCTCTTTGTGAGTTTAGGTATTGCTGGCCTGATTCTTCCATTAAAATGTTTTTAGCAGCTATTGTTGGCCTTTGCCTAGATCTATTTTTATTAAAAATTAGAAATGATAATGGTCTCATTACTTTACTTCCTCTTTATTAAGCTGGAATACTTCAATAAAGATCCACTTATGACCTATATGGCTGCCCTGAGGTTCTTCATACAGGAAAGACATGTTTGATACATTCCCTTCCTTACCAGGATTTGGAAGAATGAGTTGGTTCTGTAACATTCTTCAAAGGTAAACAATGAGGCTTTTTTCTTAAGTTTTGATTTAAATTCCTATTAGTGAACACACATTGTAATATTAGTTTCAGGTGTACAATATGGTGATTTAATACTTCCATACAAGACCCGATGCTCATCACAAGTATACTCTTAATCTCCATCACCTATTTAACCCATCCCCACTAGCCACTCCCTCCCACCCCTCCCAACCCCCGGTAATCATCACTTTGGTTTTTGTTTCTTTGTTTGTTTCTTTAATATTTTATTTATTTATTTGAGAGAGAGAGGGAGAGTACAAGCAGGGGGAGCGGCAGGCAGAGTGAGAGGGAGAAGCAGGCTTCCCGCTGAGCAGGGAGCCCAATGTGGGGCTCGATCCCAGGACCCTGGGATCATGACCTGAGCTGAAGGCAGATGCTTAACTGACTGAGCCACCCAGGTGCCCCATCACTTTGTTCTCTATAGTTAAGAGTCTGATTCTTGGTTAGCCCCTCTCTCTCTTTTTTCCCTTTGCTTGTTTGTTTTGTTTCTTAAATTCTATATATGAGTGAAATCATATGGTACTTGAGATTCTTTCTCTGACTTATTTTGCTTGGCATAATACTCTCTAGCTCCATTCACATCGTTGTAAATGGCAAGATGTCAATCTTTTTTATGGCTGAGTAATATTCCAGTGTGTGGGTGTGTGCCACATCTTCTTATCCATTTATTTGAGTATCATTATGAAGTCATGCAGTTTAACATAACTGCTGTCCTTTTAATCCAATACAGTCATTAATCCTGATATGAGGAAGCCTCTTTAATTTGGCTCCTTTGCTTTTTTTGTCATAACTCATAATAGTATTTTAGCTTCCTCATTTTCTGATTTAACAAGGTCTTTCTGACTCCTCTTGTACATTCTCTGCCCTGGACCTAGAAATACCCATTTCTGCAAAAACTGTGGTTTCTTCTTATAAGAAAAAAAAATTTAAGGACCACAGCTTGGGTACTATTAAGTATTGTCTCAGGACTTTTTTAGCAGACAGGGCTAGGAAACAATTCATTTTAAGAGAAAATATATCATCATGAATTCATGTTAATATTTCCAATCCAAATTTAGGTTGACGTTTTTAGTTAATTTTTTGTACTTTCATATGTCTCTTCTCTTATGCTAAAAATATTGGTTCCTAACAGCATTAACATAATTACTTATTAATTAGTTTTGAACAATATCATCACTAACACTGGTAACTGAAAAAAACAATTTAATATTTCTTTGCAGATCTTTTTCTCCTTAGGGCATATTCACTAGAGTTGTACAGTCAAAATTATTATGTTTTAAGGTCCCTTGAAGAATCTACTCTCTGTCATTAACCTACCAACTCAATATGTTTCATTTTGCTCCCTATATTTTAGGAACTCCTTTTAATTTTGGATTAACTTATTATATAGTTATGTAAAACATTGTCATGGTTCCAAAGTCAAATCTAAAAATTAAAATTAAAAAAGATATATTCTGAGAACTCCAGCTTCCATTTCTACCCCTCCACTCTGTTCCTTCCACAATCATCGAGATTCTCAAAAAAGTGCCCCCAGGGACATTTGGCAATGCCTTGTTGTCACAACTAGGTAGATACATCTGTAGGTAGAAGCCAGGGATGCTGTTAACCATCCTACAGTGCATGAGATAGTCATACAACAAAGAATTATTCAGTCCAAACTTTTACTATTGTTGCTGTTGAGAAACCCTGTTCTATAAATAACACTTGTTCCTTTTAATTTTGGGTTACTCTTTCATTTTTCTAATACAAGCCAAAGAAAAAATTACTTCCTTAGATAAACAGTATGCATAATACATAATTTTCTCCTTGATTTTTTTTATGTAATGATCTACCCCAGAGCTCATTTCAAAGCAGTATATAGATATATTCTTCGTTCTTTTTTTTTTTTACAGGGGCATACTACTTCATTATGTGGATGCATAATAGTTTATTCAACTACTTCTTATTCATGGATATTAGACTTGAGTCTTTTTCTATTGAAAACAGTTCTGCAATGAATAGTGTTGTGAGTATGTCCCCTGTACTTTTGCAATGTCCACATATTTGGATGAACTTCTAGAAGGGGGATTGTTAGGTCAAAGAGAAAATGCAAATATAACTTTGGTAGATATTGCCAACTCCCCTTCATATGGGTTGCACTTTTCTTCATTCCCACCAGCCAGTGAAATATATTTTTGGATTCTTTATTCCTGTTTTTCTGAAGATTGAGAAATTGTATGTTGGCATAATTTTAGTTTGCATTTCTCATTACATATGAGTTGAATATCTTTTCATTTCATCTAGGACCATGAGCATTTATTATTACTTTTATTAGTTCACTTCTGCCAATTTTGCTTAGTGTTACTGGTCTTGTTTTACTGTATTTTTAGAAGCTCTTTTTGCATTAGAGATAGTAACCCTTTGTCTATAATATAATTCACAGTTTTCCTAGTTTATTGTTTTTTATTTTAATTTTCTTACAGCTTTTTTCCATGTGAAATTTCTTTTTTATCTTAGCACAGTCAAATTTATCTGTCACTTCCCCATGTCTTCTAGATTTTTGAATTTTTAATAAAATTTTCCCATTTACGAATTATAAAGGAATGCCCCCATTTTTTTCCAGTAGTTGCATGACTTCTCTGATACAGTTGGACTTTATCCTGGTATATGGTTCAAGGAAGGATCAAATTTTATCATTTTCCATGTAGCTATTCAATTATGCCAGTATCATTTATTAAAGTATCCATCTTTTCAGCCCTGCTTTGGTATGCTATCTTTATAATATAACAATTTCTGTATGCACTTGGGATTTCTGGGCTTTTTATTCTATTAGTCTGTCTAATTACATTATTTTGCTTATTACATTAGTCTGTCTAATTCATGCACCAATAATGTCTGCTAAAACTAGCATCCCAATCATTTCTCTTCTTTTTTAGGGCTTCCCTAGCTATTCTTGCTTGGTGTTCTTTCAAGTAAAAATTGAATAAACTAGTATATCTCCACTTTTCATTTGGATAATAATCAATTTATAAATTAACTTAGGAAGAGTTGTCATCTTTATGTTATTCAGTCTTTCTAGTTAATAACATGGTATGTCTTTCCATTTGTTCCAATCCAATTTTGTGCATTTTGGCGATGTCTCACAGTTTTCCTCAGTTAGACTTGAATATTTCTTAAGTTCATGCCTAGATACTCTATTTCAGTTCATCTCATTTTCTATCATAAACAGGATCCTCCATTCCTGTTGTATTCTAATAGATTATTATGTGCAAATATGAATGCTATTGATTTTGTTGATTGATTCTTTAACATACTATTTTCCTAAATATCAGATGTATTTGGGTCAGTTTAGCATTCCCTTATGATAGCTGTAAGAGGTCCAAAGAAATGCTGTTTTATTATGTTTGAGAGCTCCTATTTTTAGCTTAGGTTGATATAGCCAAGGGAAACAGATTGCCATGAATCAGAAGAGTAAAACAAGTACCACTGAGAAAAAATGGAAGTCCCATCAGAAAAGGAAATAGTAAAAGTACACTTAGGGGAGGCAATTTTCTGAAGTGATGGAAATGCTTTGTATCTTGATAGATTTGTGTATATGCAAGTGACATGAATTTGTCAAGATTCATGGGATTGCACACCTAAGATTTCTGCATATCACTACATAGAAATTTTATTTCAATAACCCGTAAATAAAAAGAGTATCTAGGTTTTTCATTTCTTACTTTTTTATTCTAAATAGATATCCATTGAAAAACTTCAAACCAACAGCTATGGATGGTTAAAATTTTCCACCTCCTCCCCAAGCCTACTCTTCACAGGAAATCACTGTTAATACTTTGATGTCAATACCCCCAGACTGTCTATAACATATAAATTCTCTCTGCCTTCCTCCTCCCTCCCTTCGCTATCTCCTCTCCCCTCCATCCCTCTTCTTTTTCTTCTTCCTCCCTCCCTCTCTCCTTCCCTCTCCTTGTTAAAGCCAAGAACCCACACAATCCAAATTCAAGGAAGAGACTCCTAAAGGAACAAATTTCAGTAACCAAAACCTAATATCAAGTTCTTTTATTTCTCAAATATAGTGAACAGGACATATGCTTCATAGCAATATTTCTTAAAATTCCCCCCTTTATTTAAGAGATTCATTTATTTGAGAGAGAGAGAGAGAGTGGGGGGAGGAGCAGAGGGAGAGAATCTGCAAGCAGACTCCCCATTGAGCATGGAGCCAGACACTGGGCTCAATCTCAGCATCCATGTTATCAAGACCTGAGCCAAAACCAAGAGTCTGCCAAGGAACCAACTGAACCACTCAGGCGCCCCCAAAATCCCCTTCTTCTATCAATTTCCAGTACAAATGAAGGGGCTTCATCCAACTTCTGGGAAAAATCCTCTGAAATATCTTTTCCCTCATTCCCAGATTACACTTTTTTTCTATTCTACCTCATTCCTTCTCCCACTTCTACATCACTAACACAAGTACTGACAGCTTAGACAGCTGTTGGAGCATTAGACAGAAGAAAAAATGTGAGAAAACAGAAGCCACCAAAAGGTGGGGAGGAAGCTGAGAACAATATTTGCCATAATAGAATTATATGCATATGTATACACAGATACAAATTATAATCCTATTTTACAAACATCCTGCATTATGATTTTCAATTTACTCAACTATAAATTCAAAGTACTTAACTGTACCCTAGACAGATAGATACTTTATTTGAAGTCACTAGACAGGTCAAAAGACTCAGAGGTGTGAATTGAATAAAATACCTAGGTATGGTTACTGTTATTGAGAATAGTAACTAGATTGCTGATTAATGACTATCAATCTGGAGAGTGTTCTCTAGTGACTTGTTGCAGAATTCTATCCTCGTCTCTGCCCTGTTCAGCATTTTTATTGATAATTTAGATAATGACATAACAATCATGCTCCTGAAAATTGTTTGACACAAGTATAAGAGGAATTGCTAATGCAATGAGTGACATAATCAGGATTCAAACTATTCTTCGTAAGTTTAATTAAACTAAAAACCAACAAGAAAAAATGTAAAAGTAAAATATAAAGTTTGAAACAGAATAAAACCTCAATAACTTAAGTGTAAGATGAAAAAGACTAACAGCAATTCCAATAAAATGACCAAAAAAGTACATGCCCAAAAGTACATTAAGTAGTAATAACTCATGAAATCTAAAATAGCTAACAGACTTCTTCATTTGCATTAACAGGAAGTTAACATCCAGATCAAAGGTGGTCACAGTACTCAACACCCACTGTAACCTGACAATGGTCAGCAACATTAATTGATTTAATTCTGGGCACCATACCTTAGGAAGGACATTGACAACAATGTACTGAAAGGACAACAAAAACAATGAGGTATACAAAGTCTACTTTACATGGGGTGTAAGTTCATTTGAATTAAATAACTAAGAGTGATTTATCTATAGAGGCCATAATTAATCATATAAAGGGCTGGCATATGAAAGAGAGGACAAATAAAATATGTGTCATCCAAAAGGAAAGAGTAGGATCAATATATTAAAATTAGTGAAAAGCTGTGCTTATGAGAAATAGCCATACACAAATTTTAACTGTATCAGCTTGTATATAAAGAGAGAATAAAGAAAAATGTATATTAATTTTAGGGATAGCACATCTTTTATTTAATGTGTCTTTTTTGCTTTGTTATCTGAAAAGCAAAAGAAACATTTTATATCTTAATGTGTTATTGCCAAGACGTCTATTTTTGCAAACTCTGGTTGTTTAGAAATCCCCTGTCCAACACAAAGTCCAACAAGTCTAATGTGAGTAAGGTTAATGACATAGAAGAATTGTATCATTTAAACTAGTGGTTTTGAGCCAGGAGTGGTGGTACCATACCACATTTGGAAGAATGTGAAGATGTTTTGGTTGTCACAATAATTAAGGATGCTATTGTTTTTTAGGGGGTAGGACCATGAATGATAAACATCCTGGAAAGCATGTGAGGCTATCCTTGCAAATAAAAAAAAAATTACTGCCCAAACTCCCAATAGTTGCCATGTTGAGAAACACATGTTTAGACCATTGTGTTCATGACATACTTTGAATACTAGAATTTTGGGCTGCATATTTAAAGGATTGCAATTTTATCCACATATTACAGTATTCTCTTGGATGACCTTCAGCACTCCCCTGATGTTTGAGTTGATGTGTTTACTGCCTTGATTTCCATCCCATAAACTCACCAGGCCAAATGTTAATTTGTTCCAGTAAACATGAAGTTTTCCTTGGTGCCAACTTAGTGATATATGCTACCTCTTATATGTTCCTTGTGCCTCACTCCTCACATCTTATAACGCTTACAGGTATAGGTTCAGTCTGTCAGACATTGCTAAAATAGTTTCTATTCTCCGTAATAGCCAGGACCCAATGAGCAAACTCCCAAGACCACACATTGGGGGGATTTATAGCACGCATGCCACAGGAAACCAGTTGAGAAAAATCAAGGATATACAGACAATCAAATTTTAATTTTACAAATTTACAAGTAACTTCCCCAAGCTCTTTCTTTTCATATGCTATGCCTTCCTTTCATATTTTTCACCAAAATGAATATAAAAGCTCATAAGAATGATAATTTATCAAGAGTCTTCAAATTAACACTTTGTTATTTACATCCTTTTCCAAATGAGGTATGCTCAGCTGTCAATAGTGATAGCCATCAACGGTTAGCTAGGCCTTCTATTTCCTCTTTATCCTGGCCCACCCAGAGCTAAAACAGCTTCTTTGCCCTAGGGTGCTAATCAAACTCTTTTTTAAATAACAGATGGTTCAACAGCTGTTAACATTTGAGAAATCCTTTTGTTCTTATCCCAGAAAATTTTGTGTATTCTTATTAAATGCAAAGGGAAGAAACGGAAGAAAACACAAAAGAGAGAATGTGGACAAAACTATTCTTCAGAGAACTTTCTAGCTTAACCTATGAGCCATGAAATTAGTGATGTGCTAAATAAGCTGGAAATTTGACAATTTAAAGATCCTCACAATATAGGGTGGGCTGCTTCCTTGCCCATGTATATAAAGAAATAAATAAATTATGGACATAAACTGCAATTTATGTAAACACACAAATAGAACCCCTAAGACAGGGGTTGGTAAACAGACCCATAGGCCAAATCCAGCCGGCCACCCATTTTTGTATGGCCCAGGAATTAAGAATAGTTTTTACATTTTTGAATGTTGAATGATCGAATAAAAACAAAAGAGGAATGATATTTTATGGTATGTAAAAGTTAACTGAAATTTAAGTTTCATTGTCGATAATTATTTATTAGAACATCACCACCCCATTCATTTATGAACTGCATATACCTGCTTTCACACAGCAATGGCAGAGTTGAATAATTGCAACAGAGACCATATGGCCCACAAAGTCTACAATATTTACTGTATGGCCATGGCCTTTTAGAGAAAAAGTAAAGGATGAAGAGCATCAGAAAAAGTTTAATCATGCAAAGGGATGCGCAGTAAATACTTTTTTGAAAGCAGTGGTGGTGGAAAAGAAGCATTGGAGCTGCATTCCACTTTTCATTCAATGGCCAATAACTCAATCTTTTAAGTTTAGATAGCTCAATCATGAAATGGAAATGAGAATATTTAACTTGCATTTTTGAAAATAAACTATGTAACTGAAGTATAAAACACATAATATACAAACTACAAGAGTCAGCTCAATGAACATTCACAAAGTAAACACACATTTACAACCTCCATGAACATCAGGACATAGACTATCACAGGACCCTCAAAATCCCCCTTCTAAAGTACAATGCTCCTCTTCCCAAAAAGAAACCACTATTGCTGATTTCTAACACTATGAATTTGTTTTGCCTATTTCTTATCTTCATTTAAAGTAGATCAGACAGTGTATATCCTTTTGTGTCCAGCTTCTCCTGCTCAGTGTTGCATCTGTGAGTTTTATCCATGTCACTATAGAACTAAAATTATATTTGACATTTTTATTTTAGGCTGGAAAAACAAAAACAAGCAAACAAACAATAACAAAAAAACTTGAAATAGGCTTGTCAAATGATGTAAATTCATCCTTTCCAGGGAAGCAGAAGGTAGACCAGTGCAGGTTATCCTCAAGGCCACATACATCCTGCTTCACTGCTGCTTGCACTCTGCTGGGTTTTGATCCTTCTTTGAGTCATAGTCTGGATCATTTTCCTCATCTCCTTCTTCTTCCCCTTCCTCATCTGCTTCTTCACCTTCTTCATCATAATCATCATCATCATCTTTGATAGCTTCTCCAGTAAAGTATAACACTGATCTTGGGATTATACACTCATGTAGAAAGTGACCAATTTCAAAGTCTGCAGCAAGGATAGCTTCAGCATCATCATCCAGATCTCCACTTTCAGGAACTTCAGGGGAGGGCAAAAAAATTAAAGAAAGAGTCGTTGGAAACTGTTTTGGTCACAGTACAAACTGTCCCACGTCCCTTGTGTTTCTGTTTCTTCTTAATGGTTTTCAAAGTGACATTCTTTCCTTTTTTCCAATCTATCTGGCACCCTGTACAACCCATAATTTCTGGTCCATCAAAAGAAAACGGCTCAGAATCATCTGGTTCTGACCTCATCCTATATGTCTTTGTCAACACTTCATTTGTGAAATATTCATTGGGTTCAAAGTGAAATTCTAAGACAAAACTCATGGGCTGCCCAACATCTGAGAACTTCACTTTAATATCTTTCAACTGCTTCAAAATAGGTTCATCATGTTCCTGAACAATATCACTGATCAAGTCAACGTTCTTAAAGACAGTCAACCAGAATTCAGGAATTCCCTTGGGGTCTTCTTTTTCTTCATCCTTTTTCTCATCTTCAATCTTGGCTTTTTCTTTCAGCTCCTCCGAAATTTCATCCTCCTCATCTGGTTTCCATTCACATTCTTCTTCCGTAGGTTCATAAATTGCATTAATGATCTCAAATTGCTTATCAAATAGAGGCTGATAGAGAACAGCATACTTTCTTTCAAGATCTTCCTTGAACTTCCTCATAGAATTTGGCTTCTATCTGTGCACATTTAACTTGAAGGTTTTTGAGAGCATTCATTCGTCTTTTAACTACCCTAGGCAAGCTTTCAATGTATCCTGTTGGTGTTTCTACCAGACCATCAAGTCTTTCTTGAAGGGCTGCAAGAATCTGAGGATTTTGCATCATCTGAACAGTCAGCTGACACCTTTGATTTTTGTTTCTTCACCAGTTTCTTCTTCTTCTACTTCTTCAACATCATCCAAATCTTGATCAAGTTCAGACTGTTCTTTGTTGTCAATGTCTGCCATGTTGTAAGAATTCCAAATATCGGTGGCTAGCACGGGGAGCCAGGCGGTCGGAGCTGCGCAAGCAGTGACTCAGGGCGGCGGCAGGAGGAGCAGGAGGCGGTGCCGCGAGCAGATGGCGCTAAAAACAAAGCTCTGCATTTTTTTTTTTTAATGAAGAAATGTATAGGTAAGAAAAAGTATAAGAGAAGAGGAAATAACTTATGGAGATAAAGGGATAAGACAACATGGCAGAAGGCTGCAGTCTATAGATATAACGGGTCTATGAGAAGTCACCAAAGAACTTTGAAGAAGAGGAATTTTAAACATTCAATATTAAGCTGCATGAACTGTATTGTGTAATCCATCTCCATTTACTCCCACCTGAAAACTCTGCTGCTCATGCAAATGCCTTCATGAGTAAATTGGTCAAATTGTTTTTCCATGAACAGCAAAGAAAGAGGGAGTTACTACACATCTAGAGTAATACAGCACAGCAAATTTAAGAACATAGCTAGAATATAGCACAGCAAAATTAAGAAATAAGCAAATGTGTTGGGTGTCTGAAACGATTATTGTGTCTTATTTGTTATGGACTATGGAAGCAAACAAAGATAAATAAGATACAGTCCCACCTTGAAGTCCTACATAATTGGCAATCTATAAAAATTAAGCAAATTATTTTTTATAAATTATATGGCTTTATTTTTTTATTAAATAAAATAAATAGATTTTATTTATTTATTTGACAGAGAGAGAGAGAGCACAAGCAGGGGGAGCAGTGGGCAGAGGGAGAGGGAGAAGCAGACCCCCAGCTGAGCAGAGAGACCTGGGGACTCAACCCCAGGACCCGGGGATCTTGACCAGAACCGAAGACGCTTAACCGACTGAGCCACTCAGGCTCCCCTATATGGCTCTCTTTAAACATATTAAAAAAAAAAAAAAACTCTCCTTTTCTCAGCAAAACATTTATAACTGTGGTACCTAGAGCATGAAGAGTCCATCTTCCACATTCATAGAAAACCTATCTTATTAAATATTAATTCAGGGCATTCAAAATTTTAACACAAAGATTAGGATAATCATTACAAAACCACTAAACATTAATTGGACCACTTTTTAACTTTTAATTTTGAAATAATTGTAAACTCACAGTAAATTGTAAAAACAAAAGGTAGAGGGAAGTAGATGAAGGTACCCTTCATCTAGTTTCCCCCAACGATAACATCTTTCATATTTATAGCACAATACCAAAGCCAGGAAAACCACATTGGTACAATCTACAGAACTTATTCGGATTTCACTGGTTTTTTTATGTACTCTTATTTGTGTGCAGTTCTATGCTATTTTATCACCTGTGTAGATTTCTGTGACCACCACCACCATCAAGACACAGAACTGTTGCATCACCACAAGGCTCCCCCCCCACCTCTTTATAACAACTCCCACTCTACTCCCACCTCCCATCCCTAAGACCTGGCAACCACCAATCTATTTTATGTCTCCATAATTTTATTTCATTCACCTCCCCAAAGAAAGCCTGTCCAAGCACATTTCTGAATTCAGAAAGTGGAATTAAAACAAGGATATTTAGATGTCACAATAAAGGATATTCTTAGTTCGTCTGTATGGCCTGACACATTTTTAACTTTAATTTTTTTATCTAAATATAAAATTTTGAGGATCTTCAGTCTCCTCCCAAAACAAGAACCTTAACATGTTTCAACTACCCTTTGAATACTACTCCTCTCTCATATCCCTCATTATTTACTAGGGTTTTGTCTTTTCTTTAAAAATATACCCTAAAAACCAAGTTCTTTTTTGCAATCAGTAGTTGGTTAAATTTATCAGAATATTTGCCACTTCCTGAATTTATCACTGTTTCTTCCATTGCACTTCTTCCCCACCCCCCACCCCACCTAGCTGTAACACGTGCTTTGATAGTTTTCTCAATGAACATCTAAGTCCTCTTATTATTTCTATGTTTGCAAATGTCAGTATAATTCTACCCTCACTCTTGTAACAAGTTCGCTAGACATAAAGTTCAAGATGACAGTTATTTCACCCCAGCACTTTGAGGATACTTAGTATATTTACCTTCTGTTATATGCTTCTACTGGTGGGAAATTTGCTGTCTAATGTCAATCCTCAGGTAATTTTTTTTTCCTTTCTGGAAACTTTTAAAATTTTTCTTTTTATTCTTGATGTTCCCAATTTCACAAATCTGTGACTAGGTGTGAAGTTACTTTTAATTATTCTACTTGCTCTTTGCAATACACTTTCAATCTCAGGAATTTTGAAAATTCCTCAGATTTTGAAAATCCCTCAGTCATTTGAATATTGAATATTGCTTCTTATTTCCTCTATTCACTTCTTCTGGAATTACTGTTATATTTAAGTGCAAATGTTGGAGACTCTAGCTATCCTTCATTTCTTTTAATCAAAGTCATTTTGTCTACCTGGGCTGCATTCTGAGCAAATTCCTGAGTATTATCTTGCAATTTGCCAATTCTCTCTTTGATTTTGACCTGTCTAGGAGGAAGTCATCTTCCATCTACAGCTTTTGTTGGATGTGTTTCCTAAAATGAATTTTCCACATTTGGAATTTGGACCTTTTTCTATTTGAAAGAACTTGAGGGCGCCTGGGTGGCTCAGTCGGTTAAGCGGCTGCCTTCGGCTCAGGTCATGATCCCAGGGTCCTGGGATCGAGCCCTGCTTGGGTTCCCTGCTCAGTGGGGAGCCTGCTTCTCCCTCTCCCCCTACTCGTGTTCTTGCTCATTCTGCTCTCTCTTTCTCAAGTAAATAAATTAATTTTAAAAAAATAAAGTACTTGATAACTCTCTCTTTCCTCTGCTCCCCTCTCTTTTACCCAACATTTTGACAGTCCAGAACCAAATCTCCTAACAGCGGCTACAAGTTCCTCCCTCCCAGTAAAACTGAGCATACTGCAAATCAATTTGCTGCACCAGAGGGAAGCTTGGCTTAAGACTGGTCCAAACACTATATCCAGAAACCTCCATAGACTCAAGCTTTGCATAAGCCACAGCCCCAGGCAGTCACTGGTAGTAAGCCTCCAGTCTCCCCAGCTAAACAGAGAAGTCCTGTTGTAGCCCCTGGATTCAAACCAAACCTGGCTTGGTTGTTTTTGTTTTGTTTTGTTTTTTGCCCTTACCCCTTTACCTCGTGGGATCCAAACACCCAGAAGATCCTTGGCTTCAACTTTTCACCCCTTTATACTGCTATATCATTTCTGAATTACAGAAATTCTAATTTTAATTTTCTTCTCTTATATTGTATCCAGCATTAATAATAGCTTGGATGCAGAGATTAGAGTGAGGTCATGAAATACTCAAAAGAGGGAATTTATAATCCCCATTCTTTCTATTTTATATTTATTAAATAATATTTCTTATAGAATAAGGGAACTATTTGCATTATTATATGAGACAAAATCCAACTTCTTTAATTTAATTGATACTTAAGGAAATAAAACTATGTACATAATGCTTCAAAAGCAAAAACACTATGCTTGAGAGGCATAAAATCAAAAACATGTAAATGATCACTTAACTCTTGTTATCTAGTTAAAAACAACTCCTAAAACACAACAGCTTAGTTAAAATAAAAATGATAACCAAACATAACAAAGATTCAGAAAGAATCTTTGGACAGACTTGATGGTCTGTAGCAGGAAAAAAAGTAGGCGTGAAAGGAAATCTAATTAAAGGTACATTTGTATTTCAACATTTACCATTAAATACTCCAAATTTTAAATAGATGAGTGAGTGAGTTTGTGTGTCTATCCATGTCTGTATGGAGAGGAAAAACAGGTCTACAGGGAATGGAAATGTAGTTGGAATTTCAAATCTTTTGGTCTAAGCCATTATTAAATGTGAGTAAAACAAAAAAATGCAAAATTAGAGCAAAATCTTTTTATCTGCTTTGTTCAAAGATGCATCCTAAATTCCTAGTTCCTGGCACAAAGAGATACTCACTAACTAATTGTTGATCAATCAATAGCATGTGGTTGACATAGTGTATCTTGATTTCATCAACATAAGTAACAAGGCTCTTTTTACTTAGGGAACAATTAAAGAAATAAGACTGATTAACATAACATAATAAAATAAAATTAAAAAAAGAAATAAAACTGAATAATAAGTACAATTAGGTAAACTAATCATTAGTTCATAATCTTTCTCAATGTTCATTTATTAGAGAATTGAAGTGATATGAATTGAAATGAAAATAAAATAACAGCTTCAGATGATCTAATTCCAGGACAAACAGGAAGAATGCCAACCATAGTCATCCATCTGGAAAATCTGATATGATCCATCTAGAGGCACCTTCTCTAACAGGGGGTCATTCGCTACATGAGTTGCCTTCTATTTTAACAGGCTGCTCCTTACATAATCCAGGGAAACCAGCCAAAATTCTATTTTCCCTTTCCTTTTTACTTCACCTGGAGACCTCCTCTCGGTTGTCTGGCAACCCAAATGGATTTCACTGATGAGAACCCAGAGCTCAATGCCTCCAAAAGCAATGTGTTCATAGTAAGCTATACCCAGGTAGCAGGCAGAGGAGGGGAAATGTCATCCTTGTCTCCATCTTTCCTAGCTCTCCCCATAAACCATGAAGTCATTCTAGCTAACTTTCTCCCCAGTATCAATCATGCTAGGTCAAAGTACATAATCTGATCAAAAGAACAAAGACTGGTAAGAATTACAATTTGGACAAGCTAGAAATATTTTCATTTTATTTTACTATTTATTCAATTACTAAGCAAAGGAGATCAAGCACATTTAGAGATGCAGGTGAATTCTGCTTTCATGCTTCTCACAAAGTCAAGACCAGATTTAGTGAAGGATCCATATCCATATACCCAAGGATGCCAGAACTACTAATTTTCTGGTTTCATTCTCTTTTAGACAGGAAACATCAGTCCACCACACTAGTTTTTGGAAGCAGGGTGGAGAGGACTGCATCGGAAAGCAACCTTTTCTCTTTGGGAGTCCTTGAGGAATCTCTTACCTATGGTTCATTTGATATAAGTGATGATTCCCCCGTGTTATTTGGTCATAACTGTCTCCTGCCTCGGCCACTGATTCCCCATGTTTCACTCTCCTCTGGGGTCCCCTCACTCCAGGAGGGTCTTTGGAAGAAGCTCCACTCAAGGAGGACCGATCCAGCTTCCTTTCAGTTAGTGTACATCTAGCCCATAAGAAATAACGAAGGAACTAATGGCCAAGTTTACGATTGATAACTTCATTTTGTAAGTTTCCTTTTAAAAGTTGTTTTATTTTTATTAAAATAGCATGTGCACATATTTTACAAATCAAGTAGTGCTAAAAAGCTTAAAACAAAAACAGCAGTTCCCTTATGCCCTCTACCCTTTATCTACTACTCACTCCCACTCCTCAGAGACAGCCACTTTCAAATCTCTTAACTTGTAATGTGGGCACTGAGCATGTTTCCAGCTAATAGATGCACAAATTTCTACAGGATTAGGTTGTTATCATTAGGTTGGTTGGTTGTTGCAGTCTGAAGAAGCCAAAGTTGGCAGTAAGATAAAGGGATTAGCTATTTTTTAGGGGTTCCCTGGGATTTGCTTCTACTTTCAGTTAACTCTCCAACAGTTTCTCATAAAATGACAGGTTATCTCACAAAGAGATCAAATTACAAACCTATTAAGAAAAAACTGAAAAACAATTAAGAGTACACTCTGGCAAAAAGCTCAATGTTTGACTGTGGCAAGTGCTACTATTAGGTTTTCAAATAAACGCATTCCGTGATTATTCTGGGTACCAAGAAAATTCATGTTGTTCCCATGCATATATTTGCAAATGTATTTCAAAATAACTTTCAAAAACTAATGCAGTCATACTTACAATACTTAAGAGAAACATACATAACAGTAAGGTTAAACCACGGTGTTTTACTGGTGAGCAAATCTTACACTTCACCAAATTAAATAAATATTTTATTTTAAAAGGTCAGTGTATCCTCTGGTACTAAGACATACACATTAAAGATTGTAAAAGTCAAAGAAGCCAAAAAACAAATACATGAAAATCGTAATCAAAACAATCATTCTTACCCACCATGCAAATGTAAAAGTATGTGCCCCACATGGTCATTTGTTCTGCTAATTACATATGCAATGCCCTTTATGGATCCTGGAATGAAATGATGTGGTTCTCAATATTACTGGTATACACATATTCCAGAGATTACATTTCAGAGACAGCTCTAGGCCTGAAAAAAAGATTATGTTATTAGGGCCCATTCTAGTTACAGTATATCAATTAAACATTTTCAAGAAGACAGTTACTTCATGCATATTTTCAGCTACTTCTCTCAGTACAGAAAGAAGATGAAATTTGATAGGTGATAAGGAATATTCACTCAACAACTTTAGATAATTATTTTAGAGTGATTCTTCTTTTTGTTATTTCATAGCCTTTTTTTCTGAAATAGAGACTAATTCCTGAAGCAGTGTCCTGGAGAAGACTGAAGAGGACAGACTCAGGGTGTAAACAGAAGAATCCACCTCAGTCTCTCAGAGGTGACAAACACCTCATTCTCCGGAAGTGTGTGAAAATAGAATTGGTGGGATATGGGTCAACTGGAGGATAGTCTGCAAGGGTTGAAGAGCTGGGAGGTGAGACATCTTGCCTGGTTTCTCAGCAAGGATGAGGGTGGGACCCAGGCATGAGGAGAGAGAGGGAGGTTTGGAACTGTCACTAAGGGAAAGAGGAAGGATGCTCATCAAGGACAAGGGAGGAAAAGTCAGCCAGCCCATGAAATTTTTATTATTGAGGCCTAGAAGTAGCAGCTTTAAGTGCAAGGTTTGCTTTCTGGCCGGAAAGAAGAGAATGGATTTTGGTGGACTACCGTATCCTTCTCCGCAGCACTGAGACTACCTGAGATATCCTCTGCAAGCTGCATGGCTTTGCCCACCCCCTCACTCATTCCTCTTCTATCTGACACACATCCAAACTCAACTTTAATAAGTTTCTCTTTTTATGAAGACGTCATAGACTTACTGAAGCTGACAGGAATCCTAGAAATTCTCTCAGCCAATTTCCTCATTTTGTGGATGAGAAAATGGTAAATCACATAGTTAACGATTTTCTGGTGTTGTGGCATAGCCTATAAACGGTGGAGATGGACTGACCCAGGTCAGTGCTACTTCCACACAAATCCCACATAACCATGATTAAAAGAAAAAGGATACTATGTTTGTGATCATTACAAATAGTTATAGCAAAATTAAAGATAAGACTTATGCTTTGGAAATTAAACGTATCTAGTAAAGAAAAAAGTATTCTTGTTGAAGATAATAGTATGGTATAAATATATATTGTAATTAATTTTATATGAAATGCATAAAATAAATGAAGACAGGGGAATAATTTGAATTGATGCATATTTCTAGTCTCAGGAGCTTCTCTGAATCCTAAAATGTGTGCCACACTCAAGAACTGCAAAACACTCAAGGCTATGCCACGCTTTTGGAAGATGTACAGTGCCCTCTGCAGCTTCTGCAGAAATTAACACAGTTTGGGGGAAGGGGGGAACAGTAACTTAAATATCAACATGGAAGTGTGTGCAATTAACATGCCTCAAAAATTCACTTTACCTTCCAAAACTGAATGAAAATATTTATGTAAAGATCACATTTTTAGCAAAGTGCGCCATAGCATGTACAGCAGGTATTTTTGTAAAAGGATATGCAATATATGAAAAGAAATATACGTGCACATCTATAGATTAATTTGAGGATAACACTCTAGGAAATGGCAAAATTGCCTTTGGGATGACAATGGCACCCTGGGGATCAGATGTGCCAAGAAGGTTTATTTTTCACTGTGATTCTTCATGTACTACTTAAATGTTTTCATCACGTGCATGTATTAATCTTCCAGGTAAGAAAAAAAAAATTAATCAATAAATGTTCTAAGTACCTTTTAGAAAGGATATGCATCCAGGGCTCCTGGGTGGCTCAGTTGGTTAAGCAACTGCTTTCGGCTCAGGTCATGATCCTGGAGTCCCGGGATCGGGTCCCATGTCGGGCTCCCTGCTCAGCGGGGAGTCTGCTTCTCCCTCTGACCCTCCTCCCTCTCATGCTCTCTGTCTCTCTCATTCTCTCTCTTGCAAATAAATAAAATTTAAAAAGAAGAAAGGATATGCATCCAAATCTTAAGCCACTCTCTCCAGAAGTTCTATAACTTCAAACAAGTTGTTCAATCTGTTAAAAAACAAACAAAAAGGTCCAAAATAAAGTTATTTATGTCAAGCCTCACATCACCAAACTGAGACTTAATTACTGTTTCAGCTCTCCCAGAAATGGACTCCATCAATCAGGAATCACCTAATCTGCACGAGTTTGGTGATATACCTGATAAACCCCTCCTATCCCCTAAAGGAAAGTAACTTTTCAATAATTGACCTGCTTTTTTTTGCCTAGTATGACTTCCTTATTCTCATTCCTTTCTGCCTATAAAAGTCTCAGTTTGTACACCTCCTTAGGGCTCCTTTCTGTTAGATTGGATGCTGCCCAATTTGAATCAATTTTTGCTCAAATAAACTTAAAATTTTTAATATGCCTCAGTTTATCTTTTAACAAATCTCTTTGCCTTCCCTGATCACTCACATTAAAACATAGCTTCATTCACTGTTTTATCTTATTAGATACAGCCTAGCATCTTTAAATTTAAAGTAGTCTATACTATTTAACCAAAACCAGTCATGGATGAGTAGACTATTTTACATAGAGTTTGTATCTATTAACTAATTTCTTAAAGTTGAGAAAAACAATATTCATTAATTAACATATTAATGATAATGAAGTAAAATACAATGAAAGGTAGGTCTATTTTCTAACACACTCCTCCCCTCCAAAGATTAGTTGTCCTCTGTGCAGCTTTCCAGAAATTATGTTAATAAGTATTTATGAAGTGATTGAATAAGCAATTTCTTATTTTATTTTATTATGTTATGTTAATCACCGTACATTACATCATTAGTTTTTGATGTAGTGTTCCATGATTAATTGTTTGTGTATAACACCCAGTGCTCCATTCAGTATGTGCCTTCTTTAATACCCATCACCAGGCTAACCCATCCCCCTAACCCCTTCCCCTCTAGAACCCTCAGTTTGTTTCTCAGAGTCCATAGTCTCTCATGGTTCGACTCCCCCTCTGACTCCCCCCCTTCATTTTTCCCCTCCTACTATCTTCTTCTTCTTTTTTTTTTTTTTACATATAATGTATTATTTGTTTCAGAGCTACAGGTCTGTGATTTAACAGACTTACACAATTCACAGCACTCACCATAGCACATACCCTCCCCAATGTCTATCACCCAGCCACCCCATCCCTCCCACCCCCCACCACTCCAGCAACCCTCAGTTTGTTTCCTGAGATTAAGAATTCCTCATATCAGTGAGGTCATATGATACTTGTCTTTCTCTGATTGACTTATTTCGCTCAGCATAATACCCTCCAGTTCCATCCACGTCGTTCCAAATGGCAAGATTTCATTCCTTTTGATGGCTGCATAATATTCCATTGTATATACATTCCACATCTTCTTTATCCATTCATCTGTCGATGGACATCTTGGCTCTTTCCATAGTTTGGCTACTGTGGACATTCCTGCTATAAACACCAGGGTATATGTACCCCTTTGGATCCCTACATTTATATCTTTAGGGCAAATACCCAGTAGTGCAATTGCTGGGTCATAGGGCAGCTCTATTTTCAACTTTTTGAGGAACCTCCATACTGTTTTCAAGAATGGTTGCACCAGCTTGCATTCCCACCAATAGTGTAGGAGGGTTCCCCTTTCTCCGCATTCCCGCCAACATCTGTCTTTTTCTGACTTGTTAACTTTAGCCATTCTGAATGGTGTGAGGGGGTATCTCATTGAGGCTTTGATTTGGATTTCCCTGGCACCGAGCGATGTTGAGCACTTTTTCATGTGTCTGTTGGCCATTTGGATGTCTTCTTTGGAAAAATGTCTGTTCATGTCTTCCGCCCATTTCTTGATTGGATCATTTGTTCTTTCAGTGTTGAGTTTCATGAGTCCTTTATAGATTTTGGATACTAGCCCTTTATCTGATATGTCATTTGCAAATATCTTCTCCTATTCTGTTGGTTGTCTTTTGGTTTGTTCAACTGTTTCCTTTGCTGTGCAAAAGCTTTTCTTCTTGATGAAGTCCCAATAGTTCATTTTTGCCCTTGCTTCCCTTGCCTTTGGTGATGTTTCTAGGAAGAAGTTGCTGTGGCTGAGGTCAAACAGGTTGCTGCCTGTGTTCTCCTTTAGGATTTTGATGGACTCCTGTCTCACATTTAGGTCTTTCAACCATTTGGGGTCTATTTTTGTGTGTAGTGTAAGAAAATGGTCCAGTTTCATTCGTCTGCATGTGGCTGTCCAATTTTCCCAATACCATTTGTTGAAGAGACTGTCTTGTTTCCATTGGACATTCCTTCCTGCTTTGTCGAAGATTATTGACTATAGAGTTGAAGGTCCATTTCAGGGCTCTCTATTCTCTTCCACTGATCTATGTGTCTGTTTTTGTGCCAGTACCATACTGTCTTGATGATGACAGCTTTGTAAACAGCTTGAAGTCCGGAATTGTGATGGCACCAGCTTTTCTTTTCTTTTCTTTTTCAATATTCCTCTGACTATTCGGGGTCTTTTCTGGTTCCATACAAATTTTAGGTTTATTTGTTCCATTTCCTTGACAAAAGTGGATGGTATTTTGACAGGGATTGCACTGAATGTGTAGATCACTCTAGGTAGCATTGACATCTTCACAATATTTGTTCTTCTAATCCATGAGCACGGAACGTTTTTCCATTTCTTTGTGTCTTCCTCATTTTCTTTCATGAGTATTTTATAGTTTTCTGAATACAGATTATTTGACTCTTTGGTTAGATTTATTCCTAGGTATCTTATGGTTTTGGGTACAATTGTGAATGGGCTCAACTTCTTAATTTCTCTTTCTTCTGTCTTGTTGTTGGTGTATAGAAATGCCACTGATTTCTGTGCATTGATTTTATATCCTGCCACTTTATTGAATTCCTGTATGAGTTCTAGCAGCTTTAGGGTGGAGTCTTTTGGGTTTTCCACATAAAGTATCAAATCATCTGCAAAGAGTGAGAGTTTGACTTCTTCTTTGCCGATTCGGATGCCTTTGATTTCCTTTTGTTGTCTGACTGCTGTGGCTAGGACTTCTAATACTATGTTGAATAGCAGTGGTGACAGTGGACATCCCTGCCATGTTCCTGACCTTAGAGGGAAAGCTCTCAGTTTCTCCCCATTGAGAATGATATTTGCTGTGGGTTTTTCATAGATGGTTTTTATGCGATTGAGGTATGTACCCTCTATCCCTATACTCTGAAAAGCTTTGATCAAGAAAGGATGCTGTACTTTGTCAAATGCTTTTCTGCATCTATTGAGAGGATCGTATGGTTCTTATTCTTTCTTTTATTAATGTATTGTATCGTATTGATTGATTTGTGGATGTTGAACCAACCTTGCAGCACAGGGATAAACCCCACTTGGTCTTGGTGAGTAATCCTTTTAATGTACTATTGGATCCTATTGGCTAGTATTTTGGTGAGAATTTTTGCATCCATGTTCATCAAGGGTATTGGTTTGTAATTCTCCTTTTTGATGGGGTCTTTGGTTTGGGGATCAAGGTAATGGTGGCCTCATAAAACGAGTTTGGAAGTTTTCCTTCCATTTCTATTTTTTGGAACAGTTTCAGAAGAATAGGTATTTATTCTTCTTTAAATGTTTGGTAGAATTCCCCTGGGAAGACATCTGGTCCTGGGCTTTTGTTCATTGGGAGATTTTTTATTACTGCTTCAATTTCCTTAGTGGTTATGGGTCTGTTCAGGTTTTCTATTTCTTCCTGGTTCAGTTTTGGTAGTTGATACATCTCTAGGAATGCATCCATTTCTTCCAGGTTATCTAATTTGCTGGCATAGAGTTGCTCATAATATGATCTTATAATTGTTTGTATTTCTTTGGTGTTGGTTGTGATCTCTCCTCTTTCATTCATGGTTTTGTTTATTTGGGTCACTGCTAAGTCTGGCCAGGGGTTTATCAATCTTGTTAATTCTTTCAAAAAACCAGCTCCTAGTTTCGTTGATCTGTTCTACTGTTCTTTTGGTTTCTATTTCATTGATTTCCTCTCTGATATTTATTATTTCTCTTCTCCTGCTGGGTTTAGGTGCTATTTGCTGTTCTTTCTCCAGCTCCTTTAGGTGTAGGGTTAGGTTGTGTATTTGAGACCTTTCTTGTTTCTTGAGAAAGGCTTGTATTGCTATACACGTTCCTCTTAGGACTGCCTTTGCTGCATCCCAAAGATTTTGAACAGTTGTGTTTTCATTTTCATTTTGTTTCCATGAATTTTTTAATTCTTCTTTAATTTCCTGGTTGACCCATTCATTCTTTAGTAAGATGCTTTTTAGCCTCCATGTATTTGAGTTCTTTCCAACTTTCCTCTTGTGATTGAGTTCTAGATTCAAAGCACTGTGGTCTGAAAATATGCAGGGAATGATCCCAATCTTTTGTTACTGGTTGAGACCTGATTTGTGACCTAGGATGTGATCTATTCTGGAGAATGTTCCATGGGCACTAGAGAAGAATGTGTATTCTTTTGCTCTGGGATGGAATGTTCTGAATCTATCTGTGAAGTCCATTTGGTCCAGTGTGTCATTTAAAGTCTTTATTTCCTTGTTGATCTTTTGCTTAGATGATATGCCCATTTCAGTACTATTACTGTATTGTTGTCAATGTGTTTCTTTGCTTTCATTATTAATTGGCTGCTCCCATGTTGGGGGCATAGATATTTACAATTGTTAGATCTTCTTGTTGGATAGACCCTCTAAGTAGGATATGTGTCCTTCCTCATCTCTTTTTAGTCTTTGGTTTAAAATCTAATTTGTCTGATATAAGGATTGCCACCCCAGCTTTCTTTTGGTGTCCATTAACATGGTAAATGGTTTTTCACCCCCTCACTTTCAATATGGGGGTGTCTTTGGGTCTAAAATGAGTCCCTTGCTGACAGCATATCGATGGGTCTTGTTTTTTAATCCAATCTGATAGCCTGTGTCTTTTGATTGGGGCATTTAGCCCGTTTACATTCAGGGTAACTACTGAAAGATATGAATTTAGTGCCATTGTATTGCCTGTAAGGTGACTGTTACTGTATATTGCCTGTGTTCCTTTCTGGTCTATGTTACTTTTAGGCCCTCTCTTTGCTTAGAGGACCCCTTTCAATATTTCTTATAGGAATGGTTTCATGTTTGCAAATTCCTTTAGTTTTTTGTTTGTCCTGGAAGCTTCTTATCTCTCCTTCTATTTTTAATGACAGCCTAGCTGGATATAGTATTCTTGGCTGCATATTTTTCTCATTTAGTGCTCTGAGGATATCATGCCAGTCCTTTCTGGCCTGCCAGGTCTCTGTGGATAGGTCTGTTGCCAATCTAATGTTTCTACCATATTAGGTTACAGATCTCTTATCCCATGCTGCTTTCAGGAGTTTCTCTTTGTGTCTGAGACTCGTAAGTTTTACTATTAGATGTCAGGGTGTTGACCTATTTTTATTGATTTTGAGAGGGGTTCTCTGTGCCTCCTGGATTTTGATGCCTGTTTCCTTCCCCAAATTAGGAAGTTCTCTGCTATAATTTGCTCCAATATACTTTCTGCCCCTCTCTCTCTTTCTTCTTCTGGGATCCCAATTATCTTAATATTGTTTTGTCTTATGGTATTACTTATCTCTCAAATTCTGCCCTCGTGATCCAGTAGTTGCTTATCTCTCTTTTTCTCAGCTTCTTTATTCTCCATCATTTGGTCTATCACTAAATCTCTCTTCTGCCTTCTTTATCCTAGCAGTTAGAGCCTGCATTGCTGATTGCCCTCCTTAATAGCTTTTTTTATTTTGACTTGGTTAGATTTTAGTTCTTTTATTTCCCCAGAAAGGGTTTCTCTAATATCTTCCATGCTTTTTTCAAGCCCAGCTAGTATCTCTAAAATCGTCATTCTGAACTCTAGTTCCGACATCTTACTAATGTCCTTATTGATTAGGTCCCTGGCAGTCAGTACTGCCTCTTGTTCTTTTTGTTGAGGTGATTTTTTCCATCTTGTTTTTTTGTCCAGAGGAGAATAGATGAATGAGAGAACAAAATGCTAACAGGGTAACAACAACCACAGAAAAATATACACTAAACAAATCAGAAGAAACCTGAAACCTGAGGAAAAGAAAGGGAAAGAAAAAAAAAGATAAACAAACAACAACAACAACAAAACAATATGATCAAATATGATCAGGCTGGTGCATAGATCAGTGCCACACACTAGATTTTGGGTGTATTTTGGTCTGTTAGAAGAAAGTGCCTCCCAAAATTTTAAAGAAAGAAAAGCTTATACATGTACAAAAATGAGGGTAAATATGATGAAGGGATGGAATATGACTGTAAACATGAAAATTATAAAAGATTTTATAAAAGAAATTGGTAAGATAAGAAGTTGACTGAAAAAAGAAGGAAGAGAAATTTAAAAAAAAAGGGGGGGAGAGAATGTGATCAGGGAGGAGACTAGAACAAAGCCATATACTAGAGATTTAGGGTATATTTTGGTCTTATAGAAGAAACCGTATCCCAAAATTTTAAAGAGAGAACTTATATATATATATATATATTATATATATATATATATATATAACAAATAAGGTTAACTACTATGAAGGGATAGAATATGACTCTAAAAATAAAAAATAAAAAAAGATTTTTTAAAAAAGGGATTAAGATGTTGGTTGGAAAAGGGAAAAAGAAATATTCAAAAAAAGAAAAAAGAAAAGAAAAAGAAAGTTAAAAAAAATTAACTTTGAAAGACTAAAGAATCATGGGAAAAAAGCCATGAATTCTATGTGCAGTATTCCCCTAGCGCTGGAGTTCTGCCGTTCTCATTGATCGGTAAACTTGGTCTTGACTGGTGGTTCTTGCTGATCTTCTTGGGGAGGGACCTATTGCCGTGGTTCCCAAAAGTCTCTGCCGGAGGCAGAATTGCCCCGCCCTTGTCGGTCTGGGCTAAGCAATCTGCTCGGGTTTGCTCTCAGGAGCTTTTGTTCCCTGCAAGCTTTCGGTACAGCTTTGGAGGACGAGAGTGAAAATGGTGGCCTCCCAATCTCCGCCCCGGAGGAGCCGAGAACTTGGGGCCCCACTCCTCAGTGCACCCCCAGAGAAAAGCAGTCAATCACTCCCATCTCCCCAGTCTCCAGCCGCACTCCGTGCTCACCCGGCCTGTGACCCAGCATTTCTATCTCTGGCACCTGACCCCGTGTGGAGTCTCCAAACCTAGCAGATCCCTGTGGTGTGCTCCCGCGCCACTCCTCCCCAGGGAGGAAGGGGAGTCTCCCCAGATCTGCCGCTTGTTGGGTCCCTGCTGGAGGAGCAGTGGCCCAACTGGGCCACAGATCACGGTTTATGGCAACCCCGAGCTGAGAGCCCACTCCTCGGCTCCGTCTCTGCAGCCGGCTTCCCGGCTCTGATACCTAGGAGCTCTGCCACACTCAGGCACCCCAAGTCTTTCTGTGACCCCGAGGGCCCTGAGACCACACTGTCCCAGCGAGGTTTCCACCCCCCGCTTAGCCACTGGAGTGACATCCCTCAGTGGAGGCGACTTCTAAAAGTTCCGATTTTGTGCTCTGCTGCTCTATCACTTGCCAGAAGTGGCCGATGAAGGCCCCCTCTCCCGCGATCTATCTTCCCGAATATCGCCTCGGATTCACTTCTCCACACGTCCTACCTTCCAGAAAGTGGTCGCTTTTCTGTTCAGAGAGTTGCTGCTATTCTTTTCTTCAATCTCCTGTTGAGTTCGTAGGTGTTCAGAATGGTTTGATCCCTATCCAGCTGAATTCCTGGTACCAGACGAAATCCAGGTCTCCTACTCCTCCCACATCTTGCTCCTCCCCCTCCTGAATAAGCAATTTTGTCTTACTAGAAAGAGACACTAAATCTCTTTCTAGGTGCAGGGGGTAAGGGATAAACAAAAACGAAGTTGCTAACTTCATAGAGCTGACACTCTAGTGGGAGGAGACAAATAATATGTACATAAATTGATACATACATACATTTCTGGAAGTTATAAGTCATCTTTTAAAAGAAGAGTAAAGAAAGAAGTTGCAGACAAGAGAGTTGCTATTTTATAGAGAGAGAGAGAGTTCTGAGAAGGTGACCTCTGAGCAGATACTAGATTAAATGGAAGAAGGAAAACATGGATATCTATGGTAAGAGCCTACCAGGCAGAGAACAGCCACTGCAAAGGCCTTTAGAGGGTGCCTGTCCAGTATTTAAGAAACTGTCAAGAGACCATTGTGGCTGTAGTGGAGACAGCAAAGAAAGAGAGTAGTAGAGGGTAAGGCCAGATGGTTAACAAGGGACAATATCATGGCAGGGAAACAGCTGAGACTAGGGTCTTATTTGAGAAAAATCAGGGTTGTGGGTGGCACTGGGGGTCTTAAGAGAGAATTAATATGACCTAACATATCTTTAAAGGTTCACTAAAATTGCTGTGTTGTGAATAAACTGGTAGTGGGGGTGGGCAAAGGTAGACACATAGAGATGAGTTCGGTGAGAGATAAGGTATTTTGGACCTGATAGGTAGCAGAAGTTGTGATAAATGGTCATATTCTAGAATATTCTCAAGGTAGCCCCAACAGAATTTTCAGGCACACCAAATCTGAGAGAAAAGAGGTAGTTGTGGTCTGGGTAACTGGAAGGGTGGACTTGCCATCAACTGAGAAGTGGAAAACTGCAGATCCACTAGGTTTTGAGGAGAAGATCACGAATTTGGTATTAGACATTTTAAGTTTGCAATATCTATTAGATATCCAAGATGGAAGAAATTAAGGCATATGTTTGCTAAAGACCAGTCTATTAGAGAAGGGGAAATGAGGACATCAGACAGAGAGAAGTTAAGCAGGAAGGGGCAGGATCTAATGCAAACATGGAGAAATTTTCAGAGTGGAGGACAGACAGTTGTTCACCTACTTACAATCTGGGAGATGAGTTAAATGGGCACAGACAAGTAGGTGGGTAACCAGGTTGGTAGGAATCAGTGTAAAGTTTCTGCTAGCTGCTTCTATTTTCATAGTGAAGTAGAAAAGAAAATCTTGTTTCAATAAATTAGTGAATCCCTTTCTACTCCCCTGCTTAAAACCTTCCATCCACTTTCCCTCACCATTGGAATAACAGCCAAACATTTTATCACAGCCCACAAGGCTGCACAGGACCCGGCTCTCACCTATCTTTCTCCATTGCCTAAAATGTTTCAGCCACAGGGGTCTTATTTTCATGCCTCAGACATGTACAAGACAAACTCATACAAACCTTGGGTTCTCTGACTGGGATCCTCTGTCTGGGACAAGTAAAAGAGGTACCCTACCCTCCCAAGTTTGGCTAATTCTTGTCATATAGGTCTCACCTGAGGAGTCCCCTCCTCAGGCCTTTCTTGAGCATCCCATCTAAAGGGGTACCTCCTCTTATCAAAAGTTAGTTTACTTACATGTTACTGTCCACTTCTTCCCACAAATGTGTTTCATGAGAAACTAGCACCCCCAGCCCACCCCCACTTTCTCGTTCTCTCTCCTCTGACCTGCTGTTAACTTTTCTTCTCAATATTCATTACCACTGTATATTTATTTGGGCATTATCCATCTCCAATAAGAGAGTAATAGCTATATCTGGCACACAGTAGGTGCTCATGAGTATTTGCTAATGATCGTATTTTATAAAATTAAATGAAAAAAATGCAGGTAGAGCATACAACAGAGCAGTTGGCACACAGTAAATCTCAATAAATGTTAGCTGCTACAATGATGACAACAAAGACTAGCATGGCCATAATCACAAGCACAACTATGAAAGGCAAATCCTCTGTGCCCTTGAACCAATCCCCTTTCTGTTGTCAGAGGCTTTCTCTCATTAACTGTACGTCCCTTCTTCCTCTTTACAGGCTCCTTCCCTTCCACTAAATATGTGCAATATTTTACTACCATTTTTAAGAAATCAGTTAAAAATATACTTTTCTTAACACTGTCTTATCTGGCACAGCCAAGTATCATCTCAGTGTAGCCACAAAAAAAGGAGTAGTCTATACTAGCTCACAGCTGGTTAAGCAAATCTTGAATGATCAAACTCATTGTTATTTACTGTTTTTTTCTATTAACTAGTTTCTTCAAGTTGAACAAAACTATTGCATGGTTAAAATACTAATAATTATAAAATATTATACAATGGAAGGTAAATCTATTAATCTAACTCAGTCTTTCCACTCCAAGGAAATCAGGTATAGTCTGTGTATCTTTCCAGAAATTATGTATGCATATCCAGACATATAAATATCCTTTGAAATATCAAACAGGATCATATTGGGCACATAATTCCACACCTTGGGTTTCTTTCAGTTAATGAAACACTTTGAATGGCTTTCTAAAGTTCACATTAAGAGCTATATTATTCTTTGTACTGGCTACATAACATTTCATTGTATTGATAAAATGCCATCTATTTAACTAGTCTCATATTTATTATTTATCAGCATTTAACATGTTTTCAGCCATTTGCTATTGTAAACAATGTTGCAAACCATATACATATATCCTTGCACAGTCCTTCAAATATGTATAAATAAAATCTTAAAAGCAGAATTGCCTGAATAAAAGGCACATGTGCCTTCAGTTTTTTACTGATATTGCCAAATTACCTTCTAAAATAGTTTTATTAAATCACCAGAATTTTCTACTCCTCTAAATAATAAAGTTATTAGTAACTGCAGATTTTTGGTGAAGGAAAAGGAATAATTCCTGAAGCTCCTCAAATCAACTAAGAAAGGGAATGAAATCATTCCTAAAGAAAATGTTAACACTTTACCATGATACATATTTTTAAAAAAGAAACCAGCACTATTTCTGGGAAAGAATTATTTTCCCACTTTTGCTAATAAAAGTTCACCTCACTACTCAGAGTTTTTCCAGTCCTCAATAATTCTTTTTCTAAAACAACCTCTTAGGAACTCACAGCCAATGGAAACAGGAGTTGAAAGAAAAAGGAAAACATAAAACTCAGTTTCTAAGGAGCACAACAAGATTCTTAAGTTTCGGAGCAGTTCAGTGACTTTAAATTCTTACCGTTAGAGATGTTTTTAATTAAAAAAAAAACTTAGTGGATTCTTTAAAGGTTTCAACTCTTGCTGGTGAAAACAACAATTCTCTGCCTTATTTTTCCTACAGATTGCAAACTCTTTTAGGGTGAGGTGGAGGACGGAGTTTGTAACTGCTTCCTGCATTGCAGTCGCTTTTCGCGGATAATAGTTGTCCCTGCTCTAGCCAAAATAGCCGCTCTACGCCTGCTTCCCGCAACCCCTCTCTGTGACTCCCTACCCGGCTCTCCTCCACATCCTTTAACCCCCCCCCTTTATCCGTGGACGCGCCTCCGGCCTCGCGCCCTCCCCCCCCCCGCGCTGGGCTCAGTGGAACAATCCATGACGTCATGAGGCCGCGGCTCAATCAGACGCAGCGTTTGGGAAATTTTAAACTTAAAGGCGGGGCGGCCCGTGCTCTCTGAGGCCGAGAAGGTAGAGCGTCTGCGCCAGTTCTCTGGGGTCTAGCCTGGCAGGATGGCAGAGGAAGGGGCTGTCGCGGTCTGCGTGCGGGTCCGGCCGCTCAACAACAGGTAGGTAGGCCAGACCGAGACCAGGACCCCGCTGCGGGCCTCCGGTGCGGGCCTGAGCCGGAGAGTCCCGGCTGCTCCTTCCCGGTTCCGCTGCTTGGTATCTCCGCCCCTTACAGATAGGTTTTGCGTCCCTCTCTGTAAGTGACGGAGAAGGATCGGAAGATCTAGAAGATACTTTCCATCTGTAGGAGTCTCTTAAACGTATAACTCAGGCTGGCAAACGTTAAAGACCTTGACGCCGGCCCTGCACTGCCTTTCTCCATCTGAGCCTCCCCACCCCACCCCACCCCATTCCTTAAAGGAAGTCGTATCGGATAATTCTTACAGGCACTCATCACAGTTGGTCATTTTGCACTTAACTGCCTCTCCCTCTTCACTATATATTCCTTGAGAGCAAGGACTAGTCTGTCTTATTGCATTGTATTCCTAGGCACTCAAGACTTCATTCAGTCAATGACTGAATTCAACATCCAGAACGTTGAATGGCTGATATTTATTAATCCTGATTTTTTTTTTTTTTTTAGTACAGTGTCCACTACTAAACAGACACTACCATCGTTGCCTCTGTCGGATTCACATTCTAGGAGAGCAGACAGGAAATAAAGTAAAAAATATAGAATGTTAAGTTGACATAATGTTAGGGGAGTAATAAATGCTGTAGAGAAAAAGCAGAAAGGGGAAGAAATGAAGTCTTTGCTTCTCTAGTCTCTGGCCCTCACTCCAGAATACTAATATATTTTGTGTTTGAGAAATAACTGTTAAATATCACAAGGTGTTTAATAAATGACAATATCAAAATGAGGAATTTCCTACATTTAAAGGGCTCATTATCTAATGCATTAGAAAACAGTTATATAAACCATTACAATACATGGTAACAAGTGTTATGATAGGTGCAGAGTGTTTGCTAGAGGAGTCATTAAGCCCTCTGAGATGACACCAGGGACAGGGCTGGTGTCAGAATGAAAAAATAGTTAAATTACTTAATGGGAAGGTAAGTCAAGGTATTCCAGACACAGAGGGGCTGCATTTCTTATTTTGAAAGAGAACTTCAGGTAGCTGTATGGAGTTAGATATATATCAGAATTTAGAGCAAGATAACGTTGAAGAGAAATAAACATGATCCAAGTCTAGTGTGCCATATTAAGAATTTCAGATGGTTTTTTAAAGTTTTGAGCAAGAGGAACATGATCAGAGTTGCATTTTGAATGTATCTTTTCAGCAACCAGTACTGGGTAGGTGGGTGGAAATGAAGAACTTTACAAGGAAATTCCCATGAGAAGGCAGGAGATCACTGACCCCCCACTTAAAAGTGTTGACCCCTTAAAGGCAGATTTTCCAAATTTCTAATACATAGTATAAGTCGATATTGTCTTTTAAAATATTCTTCAGAAGATGGAATCTTTTATCTGTCATATAACATGACTTCCATGGCCAGTTATACTAAAATGCAGTGTTTTTATTCTTTCAGAGAAGAAGCTCTTGGAGGAGATACCCAAGTTTACTGGAAAACTGACAATAATGCTATCTATCAAGTTGATGGCAGTAAATCCTTCAATTTTGGTAGGTTTATAATAGCATCAAAAATTAATCTGTTATCCTTTTCCTATTAGGAGTATAAAAGTCTTATCAATAATACTGGATTTGTCATTAAAGATCAGACTAAACCTATAAACTGCTTCAGTGGAAACTTTAAAAAATTGTTCATCCATCATGTATGGTAAGTAAGATAATAAATTGATATTTAAAATGAAGTTATAGGAGAGCCTGGGTGGCTCAGTCAGTTAAGCATCTGCCTTCAGCTCAAGTCATGATCCCGGAGTTCTGGGATCAAGCCCTACTTCGGGCTCCCTGCTCAGCAGGGAGTCTTCTTTTCCCTCAGCAGGGTGCCCCTCACCCTGCTTGTGCTGTCTGTCTCTCTCTCAGATAAATAAATAAAATCTTTTTAAAAAAATAATAAATAAAATGAAGTTATAATCATAGTGCCATATGGTTGAAACTAATACTTCTTCCTCTTATTCATTAGTTTATTTGTGGCCCAAACCCCATAAGCCTAAAATATGTTGCTTCATGTCAAGTCATCTTTAAGATCTTTCTTTCAATTTCGTATATATTTTCCACCATTATTTTTTTTATTTTATTATGGTATGTTAATCACCATACATTACATCATTAGTTTTTGATGTAGTGTTCCATGATTCATTGTGTGCGTATAACACCCAGTGCTCCATGCAATACGTGCCCTCTTTAATACCCATCACCAGGCTAACCCATCCCCCCACCCCCTTCCCCTCTAGAACCCTCAGTTTGTTTCTCAGAGTCCATAGTCTCTCATGGTTCATCTTTTAAGAAAATTCTTTAAAGAATATATAGTAAAGATATTCCTTCTTTGTGTGCTGGAATAGAGCAGAGACCTACCCCAGCTTTTGTGAAACTTATATGGTGAGAGAGGCTTTAAATGAGTAATCACACTTGTGTTGACATATGCTTTATGAGAGTTTATAGCGGATCTAACTGGTCTATGTGTCTAAAAGGATACCAGTGACACTGGGACCTGCAGGATGAGTGAGAGCTAATTAGGACACAGGACATGCAGACCCTAAAGGTTGACTAGGCTGATTTGTGTGTTGATTTAATATGGATGTACTGCTGACAATGTGCCAGACATTGTTCTAAGCATGTCATACAGATTAACTCATTAATCCTCCTAACAAGCTTATACTGTAGGTACCTTTCTATTTCAGTGAGGAACTGAAATAGGCCTGGAGTCACACAGCCAGCAAATGGAAGAGTCAAGCTCCAAATCCAGCCACACTAGCATGCTGCCACTTAGGCACCTCAGAAAAACAGTGAGGTCCTCTCAACAACTTGAGGAGTAAGAATGGCTAGGTTGTTGAACTAGTATTAAACTAGAAAGCCATCATAAAAGGTTTTGGAGCAAAGATCTGTAAAAGAGAAAACAATTTCTGGTAAAGGACTGTTTTAGAGCATTAACATAATTTTTAAAAAGGTAAAACAGTATATCCCAGAGATTATAAAACCAAGAGTGAGGGATACAGAGACATTCAGACACATGATCTGTAGGTTCTCAGTAGCTATGTATGCCCATAGAAGATTTAGATTTATCCACCCATCTAAAGCAAATGGCATGAAGATTTGGATCATCCTACCATCTCTCCTTGCTCTGAAATCATAACCCCTAAGCAGCTTTCAGATGGCACTTTTGTTTCCATTTAGTTCTGCCAACAGGGCAGTTGTATGGTCAGAATGCAAACAGTCTGACCACTGAATTTCTTGTTGCAGGTGGATCCATTTCCTTCCTGATTTACAAATCCATTTCTTATGAGATTTTTACTATGAGGCCACCATTGAAAGAGTAGTCCATTTTTAATGTGCTAATTATGCTAACAAAAGCAGAGAACCACATCCTAGACTAGTGAACTCATCAGCACAAATGCTACTGTAAACCCAGCCTCCTTTAGCAGCCAGCCAGCTAGTCATTTCCTGTAACCTTTCAGCTTTGTTCAGGTCTCCTCTTCCATATGTGTCCATTTCTTAGTTTAGTTTGAGCTAGGCCTTCTTGTCAAATATGTTATAAACTTTAAAATTTCTCAGAGCATAGTAATAGTTCACATTTCCTAAGTATTAACCATATGTTCATAATAATTCTATGAGGAAGAGAATACATATCCATTTTACAGATTAGGTAATTGAGGCACAGAGACGTCAATCTCCTTGCCCAAAGTCACACAGCTTATAAGTGGTAGAACCAGATTTGCAGACGGTCTGATTCTATACGCCTGAATTCAGCCGCTATGCCCTACTGCCTCTTAAAAGCACATAGGATAGTTGAGAAGTCTGACTTGTATTTTTTCTTTGTGAGGACCAACACATCTCACCTTATAGAGAAGTATCTTTTCAAAGGACCAATAAGTTGAAAAGAATATTGTGTCCTAAATATTTTATCTTACCATATCCTGACAATTTTATTTCTTTGGACAACTACTAAGAAAGAAAACAAAGTTGATTTGTTTGATTTAACCTCTGTGTGTATGTGTGTGGTTTTTTTTTTTTAGATCGTGTCTTTCACAGTAATGAAACTACTAAAAATGTGTATGAAGAAATAGCAGTACCAATCATAGATTCTGCCATACAAGGCTACAATGGTTTGTATTCACTGTAGAGATATTTTAGTATTGGTTCTCTTTTCAAGTGTTGATAGTTTTACACCCTATAGATTCATTTTTAATCTTTGCATGTGTGTGTGTTTTGTTTTTACAGGTACCATATTTGCCTATGGTCAGACTGCTTCAGGAAAAACGTACACCATGATGGGTTCAGAGGATTATTTGGGAGTAATACCCAGGGCAATTCATGACATTTTCCAGAAAATTAAAAAGGTAAATACCTTAGCTAAATTTCTGGTATATACAGGTAAAAGTAGTAATAGTCTCTTGTAATGATGAAAGGAAGTAGGTTTATAGTTATATCTTCATTAGCCATGGGTAAAGAAGGCATAACATAGATTCACTTTTTCCCCCACAAACTTACTTTGTAGAGCTTAAAGTTCTTTCAGTCTTCCCCTTGAATCCTGAAACAACTAATCACACCAAAAAGTGAGTGTTAAGGAACAGGAAAATCTTTCAGGAATGCTTAGCTCCTCCTTGCCTTTGTTTACCTACAAGTGATTATTAAGGAGCAGAGAAAAGTAGAGGTAGAGAAGAGGCCAGAATAAACAACCTAAGAGTTGGTTTTAGGTTTATTTTTTCATTATTTTTTCATTTTAATGATTTTTAATGTCCTTATTTGAACATTCGTTGGTAGGGTTTTATTTTGAGTTTAGAGAGTTGGACTGGGTGTTCTCCTAATTATTTGATACTATACTTTTCATTATTCCTGAAACATATTTTTATATTTTTGTGTTTATCATCAATATAAAACCATATGAGGTTTTGTTTCTTGTTTGCTTTGCAAAGATAATTTCTAGAATATTTTAATATTTAATATTAGCACATAGGTATTCAATATTAGGTTTTCACAAATGGATGATCTCTGATGTTTTTACACTTTTTTTTTTCTTCCAGTTTCCTGACAGGGAGTTTCTCTTACGTGTGTCTTACATGGAGATATATAATGAAACCATTACAGACTTACTCTGTGACACTCAAAAAATGAAGCCTTTAGTAATTCGGGAAGACTTCAGTGTGAGTAACAGAGTTGAAGTAGCTCTAAAAATAGACTTGCTTATTGGGGTTATTATTCTTGAACATTTCCCTTTAATTTCTATATTTCTCCTGTTTGTATGGTTTATTTTTTCTTAAGTGTTTATAAAGACAGCATATGAGCAATATGTATAGTTTTTAAACATTGACAGCTATAATATTTTGGTATAAGTGCCTTAAAAAAAAGCAAGATGGAAGTATCAGGTTAGAATTTGCTGTGCTTTGGTATAGGAAATAAATTGTACATATTATAGGTTTGCTTGTTATTTTCATACATTTTCCACTTATAACTTCCACAAATGAGTTCTGTAATAGTTGACACCTTCTTTTGAGATTCACACTTTTTAATGACTTCTTCTCTACTCTTATAATTAAACTTGTTTCAGAGGAATGTGTATGTGGCTGATCTCACAGAAGAAGTTGTTTATACATCAGAAATGGCTTTGAAATGGATCACCAAAGGAGAAAGTAAGACTTTATACTGTATTTCCCCAAAACACTTGTAAAAACTATTCAGTTAAATGTATTTGGCTTCAAATCACACTTTTCACTCTTAAAAATAAAAGTTAATGTTTTTCTTTGGATTTTAATGTATACAGCTGAAATATGACTTACTTTTTACAGAGAATAGACATTATGGAATTACAAAAATGAATCAAAGAAGCAGTCGCTCTCATACTATTTTTAGGATGGTAGGTAACTCTCTGTTTGGCCTTTCCAATTAAAAATGCACTAATTTTTTACAAGTTTTCTTTTCTGTCTAGATTTTGGAAAGTAGAGAGAAAGGAGAACCTTCCAATTGTGAAGGATCTGTCAAAGTGTCCCATTTGGTGAGTATTGATGGACCATGGTACTGTACCATATGGGCCAAAGCATAATTTAATTTGGCTGCTGGATGTTTGGTTTCATAAGAACTGTTAACTGAACTAAACAGGCAAAAACATGTATAAATTGGTAGTTTAGTCTCATTTGTGGACATGAGATTACTAGCTAAAACATAGGAAGAATTCAGAGGGTCTTTCTTCCTGTTATGTTATGGTTGCCTCTCCTAAAATTTAGATTGAAGGACTTTTCCTAACCAGAGTTCTTGGGGGAAGGCTTTCCATATGCATTTAAGAGTTAGAGTGTTCTTGGAATGGGGGTGGGGACTGTTCGGTTTGTTGTTGTTGTTGTTTTGTCTCAACCAATAGAATTGAGACCAGGAGATCAACAAAAACTAGCTCGGACTGTTAAATAGTAAATCACATTATTCAAGTATATTCTTAAATATAATAAGAAAATGTTTTATATTATACACGTAGTGTTTTAGACTATAAATCCCTTGAAGGGAAGAGTGATAATCTTATTCATCTTTATAGCCTCAACACATTATGCATAGTTTATGTTCAATACCTGTTTGTTAAACAGTGAATATATACATTATGCAAACTTTCCTTTCTCCACATAAAAAAAACCTCCCATTTCCTTCTTGCTGTACTGTATCATTTCTCTCTCTTTTTCTGTACTTCTTTCCTGTTCCTTGCCAATATTCTCTGTCTTCATGGTCTAAGTTTTTTAGCTTCATCTAGGATATGACTGAAGATTATTCTATTTGATTTGAAAACTTCAGGGAAAAAATAATAAATCTATAATATGTTTTTTCACTTTCAGATTTGAAAAATCAGAGTCTTAATTAAATATCTAATTCAGTTCACCTCAGTTATTTCACTGTACCAGCGTAAAATTTATTTTAGTATACTGGTCTTTGATTTAGCAACAACAAAAACACAAAACCTAACTTCTGTTTTGCTTTCTAAACCCAGTCTGTGATATTTCACTACAATTTTAACGTTTCTCTTAATTTATTTTTAATACTCTTGACATATTCAGTGATCCATTTGGTGACTTTTTCCATATTCTTTGATGCTCTATCATCTAGGGACTATAGATACCATCTGGTTCAACCCTTCACCTTCCCACTTACTCTAAGTATCTTCTTGGAAAGAAGTGTTCCCCAAAAAAGTCATTTTCTGGCTCTTTGGAAGTGGCCTTTATTTATTTATTTTTTTAAGTGTGTTTTGATCTTTCTGGTTCATAATATCTAGCTTCTTTCAGTTCTGCTCCTTCTCTATACCCTTTGTGGCTTCTTTTTCCTACCTTCCTATCAAAAACATAGGAGTGTTGTGGCCTTTCTTACTTCCTGTGTTTGCCCCCAGGCATTCTGTTATCATTTCTGTATTGATGACAATCAGACATTTATTTTATCTAGAGTCTCTGAGTTCTAATTCATGTCTTTGTAAAGATGATTATAATTGTGTGTCGCGCTGTTATTTCAAACTTCAGTGTGTCTAAAACAAAATTAATTTCTTCCTATCATAGTGAATATTCCTTCTTTCCAGTAGTACCAGCGTTATCCTGGTCACTTAGGTCAGACCCATGTCAATTCTGCCTCATCTTTTTCTGCCTTCCCCTTTTGTCCAGTCATTAATATTTCCTATTCAACATTCCCATGGGTGTCACACTCATTTAGGTTCTCATCTCTTGAATTACTGTATCATTCTCCTAGACCTGGCCCCAAGACTCTGGTCTTCCTTTCTGCAGTCTGTTTGCAGATTTCTAATTTTTCTATTGTTACTAAGTACAGCTCGTGTTGTGTCTCCAATTTTAACCAACCTAACTTCACTTCCTTCTACTCCACGTGAGCTCCTCTCTTATACATAAATTGGGCCTCTTGGTGTCTTTGAACACTGATACTTGTTCCATCTTTATTCCTTAATTCATGCTGCCTTCCTCACCATTTTGCCCCTTTATTATGTATCTAGGTCTTCGTAATAAAGATACCATACAAGAAAGATTAGACTTTGAGTATTTTAGGGAAAGTAGTGTCTAGATAGGACATAATTAAAGCAGGAGTACATAAGTACTGCCCATCCCTGAAGGTGTCTACAGAGAGACAGAATTTAAATCTCTGACTTTGTTTTAATGCATTAAGAATATTTGCTGAGGCTTCATCATGTTCTGAGCATAGTACGGCTCTGAGATTAAAAGACTAAAGAAAACATCCCTCCCCCACTTACTGTCTCCACGGCTACCTCCCTAGCCCAGGCCACCATCACCTCTCAGTCAGATTCCTGTAGGAGCCTCCTGACTGGACTCCCTGCTACCACTCTTGCCCCTCTCCAGTCCAGGAGCCAGAAAGTTAAATCAAGATATGACTGTCACTCTCTTGCTTAAACCCTTTCCCATCGCATTTAGAAAATCCAGAGTTCTTACTCTTCCTTACAGTGCCCTGCACAGTCTGACCCCTATCTACTTCTCTTACCCTATATTGTCCCATCTCTACTTCACCAACCCTGCCATGCTGCCCTTTCTATTTTTTGAATACACCAAGCTCATTTCTGCTTTGTGATTGAGTGTACAGGCTATTCTTTCTATCTAGAGTATGGTTCCCTTGATCTTTGCATGGCTGGCCCCCTCTTCTCTGTCATTCCCGATCCTAGCTTAACGGGAGGGCTTTCCTACCGCCTGGTCCAAAGAACCTGCTCTGTACCTTCTTCTTTCCTCTTCTGGCACTCTCCTTAAATTATCTATATTACACTTACCATGATGTGTTTCTTATGTGTCTTTTCCTCATTTCTCATGAATGTCCTCCTCTCCCCAGCCTGCCCCATATGGAATAAAAGCTCTGTGAGAGCAGAGAACTTATTTGTCTGGTTCACTGTCATATCCCTAGCACCTAACACACTGCCTGGAGCATGACGGGCAGTCACTTTTTTGTCAGTAATATTTGTGAAATGAGGAGGCCCATGCTTTTAAAGATGCTACGGTGTAGTCACAGACACAAATGACTAACTCAGCACAGGAAGTGCTAAAGAATAAGTCATATCTTTAAAGACCGCTGGGTACATGACTGAAAGAGCAGTTCATTCAAGTGTGGGAGAGGAAGGATAAAGGTGGCAAAGTTTTAGTAGGAAGGTAACAATCATCTTTGGTCCTGAATAAGGAATAGGGGCAGACTAGAACATTAGGACTGATTAAACAAAGGGAATGGCAAAAGGTAGCTCTTGGAAGCATAAAAATACGTGAGGCATTTAGGGCATAGCGAGTAGGTCAGCTAGAATTCTGAGTAATGGGTCGATTTACAGCTGGAGCAACATAAGTGCCAGATTGTAAAGAATCATATTCACCAGTAAGGTTTTGAACTTTGTGTAGGAAATGGAGAGGCTATTCTGACAGCATTATGGAGGATATATTATAAAGAAGGAACAAGGTATATAGATCAATCTGACTCAGAAAGGGGAAAGCCTAAACAGTGGAATGAAAGACAAGCATCCAAATGGGGTATGCAAATAGATTGTGTGTTAAAAATTGTTCTTTCAGTAGTTGGGTTTTTTTAGTTCAAGTTACCCTTCCTAAAGGTTTATTTTCATCTACCTTACAGAATTTGGTTGACCTTGCAGGCAGTGAAAGAGCTGCTCAAACAGGCGCTGAAGGTAATGGAAACTCATAAATGTATTGGTCTCAATGTCATCTTGTTCTTTTACAGAATAAAAAAAAAAAGTGCTACCTTGCACTTTAGAAACTAATAAAGATAGTAATTTTGTGATGAAAGTCCTTAACATAAAAAGCAGCATATGGGGGTGCCTGGGTGGCTCAGTCGGTTGGGTGTCCAACTTTAGATTTTGGTTTAGGTCATGATCTCATGGTTGTGAGATCAAGCCTTGTGTTAGGCTCCCGCTGGGCATGGAGCCTGCTTGAGATTTTCTCTCTCCCTCCCTTCACCCCTCTCGTGTTCTCTCTCTCTCTCTCTCAAAATTTCAAAAAAAAATTTTTTTTAAGTTCATTTAAAAGCAGCTCCTATATCTGGCAAATTAGGCTACTATAGCATCAAAAGCTAAACTGTGCAGTTGATAGGATTGCATAGCTGCAAAGCTTATGAGAGCCCCATGAAAACCAGATTTTCATAATTAGTAAGGAAATTCAGAAAGGTGGTGGAGTACAAAATTAATATACAGACATTAACTCATAATACAAACAACAACCAGTTCGAATATTTAGTGTACAAAAAGAGTCCATCCATTTACAATAATGACTTAAGAGATCTAATACCTAGGTAGATACTCAACAAAAATTACCCAAGACCAAAATAAAGAAAACTTTAAAACAGACCTAAAGGACATAATCAAATACTTAAACAAATGGAAAAGCATACTTAGACAGGAAGTTTTGAAATCATGAAGATGTCAGACCTTTCTATGTCAATTTCCTACAGCCTGACACAGAGACACTCATCTGCGCATGACCTATATCCACCAAACTGGTGCATCCTGCAACCTGTGGACAAGAAATACATGCTGGTGTTTTAAGCTGGCATGTTAAGCAGCAATATTACAGCAGCAGCTGAATCATGCACCTGTGAAATAACAGCTGTCCAAAACTATTTGTAGTACTTTTTGTATATGTGGGGGATTGAAAACCTACATGTCCCTCAGTAGGGTGCTGAGTGAATAAATTCTGATACATCCATACAGTGGAATTTTATGCTATAAAAAAGAATGAAAAACACCAGTGTTTACTGATAGGATATATTGCCAAGTAAAAAAAGAAGCAAAGTACAGATTAGCATATATAATGTGCTACTATTTGTGTAAAAAGGAAAAGGAAGAAATAAATGTATGTGAACTTGTATTCGTAAAAATCTCTACAAGAGTCGACTAGTAAAAGTGGTTTCCTGGTAGGAGGATAGGAACTGTTCGAATGGAGCATAAGAGTAGGAGAGAGCTTTTCAGTGTACTTTTGTGTGTGTGTGTGTGATATATGAGCCATATGAGCATATTAGCTTAAAAATTAGAACTTTGTTGGTTGTGAGTCTACAGGAATGAATTTGGTTGTTAAGTCTATAGTTGCCTATATTTGGAGGTTTGGAAAAAAACAGATTTGAATTGAGGAGTTAGACAGGCTCTTTTAGGAAATGAACTTTTCTTCCCTTTGATTTTATTTTTCCTTAGCCATCTGTTTCTTTTTGCTCTTCCTCTCAGGTGATAACATTTCTAGTTTACTTAATAGGTCAGAGAAATAGGGAGAGAGCTCCTTTTACTAGTGGCATTGAAAATGGGCTCAGATCCAATCCAAAGCACAGACTTTACCATCTGACCCTTTAATTTCTAATTTCTTTTATAACTTACTGATAAATAAGTTCATCATCTAGTACAGAGGTCAACTTTCATTTTCATATTTGCCTAATAAATGCAGGTGTGCGACTCAAGGAAGGCTGTAATATAAATAGAAGTTTATTTATTTTGGGACAAGTGATCAAGAAACTTAGTGATGGACAAGTTGGGTAAGTTTATTCCATTGTCCATTTACTTATTGATGCTTATATTTTGCGTGAGGTTGAAAATTGTAATACTTCAGTAACACTCAAATAATGTACTGATTTCTTCCCTGTATTAAAAAGCTTTTGTGATTCTGTGAGCATGCCTAGCTTCTTAGACATATGACTGTGACCTACTAAATTTACTTTTTATCTTAAATATGATATAGTTAGTAGTTTTGATCTGCCTCAGGTAACCTGTAAAGAATTAATTTTTAAACTGTAGCTAATTTAAGGTTCTGCATTAAAAACCAACCACTGTTGTTGTATAAAAATTCTTACTATTTTTTTCCTTAAACCCCTTTCTCACTAAGTGGTTTCATAAATTATCGAGATAGTAAATTAACACGAATTCTCCAGAATTCCTTGGGAGGAAATGCAAAGACACGTATTATCTGCACAATTACTCCAGTGTCTTTTGATGAAACCCTTACTACTCTACAGGTGAGTTTGATTTTTATTTCAATATGGGGGAAAATCGTCTTTAAGCAGAAAAAATTACCCACTAAAATTAGGTATCTTTTTTTTAATGACATAACATACCTGTTGCAATAAAACTGATGTATTGCCTACTAAATAGTATTCCTTTATTTTCCAAAATTTCAATCATTCATATCCCAACTCCATAATTTTTGCCACATCCAACACTGTCATACTATTTTTCTTAAAAAAAAAAAACTCACTTTTTCTACTTATTGTAGAAGGAAACTTTGTCTCAGTCCCATGAATGAAAAATTAGTATCATTTTCAACAAATACCTGTGTGTGTTTATAACAAAGTAACTCTTGAACTCCTGCTATCTGATTGTTGTTTGCCTTTGCTCTGAGCCTAAGGCTTACATTTTCTGTTAAAAAAAAAAAAAAAGAAAAAAAAATGAGAAATGTCAATAGAACAGCTGTCTCAGTCAAGGATTTGGTATTATTTAATGGTCACCTTCATGGACCTACTTATAGTTACTTCTGCTACTTACACTCTAAGAAATGTTGTTCTCAATAGTTACTGAGCACTGGATCAAGGTAGTGTCAGAGAAACAAAGATAGAAGGTACAGTCCCTGACCTCACAATTTATAGTCTTAGAGGGAAGGTAAGACCTGTCTTCCAATGTGATTGCCTGGTTTAATTAACTATTGATAAGTAGAATAGAGTTCAAAGGCAGGAGAGATACTTTCAAATGGAAGCAAAGCTTCAGAGTAGAGGGGGCAGCTGCCCTGGACTTTGAAGGGTGGTTGGGATTCTAGTAAGCCAGTGTTTGTAGGTTCTCTGTTGGCATCCATCCATCTTCAAGATATTTCCATCACTCATCTGAAGACTAGAAGCCAGGATAAGTTACAAGGACATAGAATACTCTCCATGTTCAAAATTATTAAGCCACCGGGGAAGAGTATTGATCTTTCTTTATAAAAATTATAAGAAACCGGGCGCCTGGGTGGCTCAGTTGGTTAAGCGACTGCGTTCAGCTCAGGTCATGATCCTGGAGTCCCTGGATCGAGTCCCACATCGGGCTCCCTGCTCAGCAGGGAGTCTGCTTCTCCCTCTGACCCACCCCCATCTCGTGCTCTCTATCTCTCATTCTCTCTCTCTCTCTCAAATAAATAAATAAAATCTTTAAAAAAAATTATAAGAAACCTAAATATTATCAATTAAATTAATTTTTTATATTGAACACTTAACACTCTTGTATTTTTCCCCAGTTTGCCAGCACTGCCAAATATATGAAGAATACACCTTATGTTAATGAGGTATCAAGTGATGAAGCTCTCCTGAAAAGATATAGAAAAGAAATAATGGATCTTAAGAAACAGTTAGAGGAGGTATGTATGAACCATGTATTTCAGTAAAGAATAGGGTCAGATGGAGAACTAAGATCTGCCCAAATGCCCAGAGTTTCTTAATTCATCAATACCTGAGGTCTGTAACCTAAATTTAAAACAGCTTTCAAGTAAGGAGAAATCACCTCATAAAAATTTTAGTTTAGGGGCGCTTGGGTGGCTCAGTTGCTTAAGCGACTGCCTTCAGCTCAGGTCATGATCCTGGAGTTTTGGGATCGAGTCCCGCATCAGGCTCCCTGCTCGGCGGGGAGTCTGCTTCTCCCTCTGACCCTCCTCCCTCTCATGCTCTCTGTCTCTCATTCTCTCTCTCTCAAATAAATAAAATCTTAAAAAAAAAAAAAATTTTTTTAGTTTAATTTACTATAAACTGAAAACTTTGGTTTCTTGAAATTATTCTAGATTTTGTTTTTTATTTCCAAAGGGCAAAATTTGAGATTTTCAGATGAGCCAAGTAGAGACATTCTTTCTAAATTGTCACAAATACATAGGGAACTAGGTTAAAAAGAAAGACTGTATGTAGTTACTTAAAACTTTATTTTTTGTATTTTCACATTATCTTGAATTCTTCTGACCCTAAGATAAAGTCTAATAAGGTAGCATAATCACTTGTCATTGTAATTTGTTTGTTTTAATCATTGCAGTTTCGTATTTTATAAAAATCTTATATTTTGGTTATCTTTTTTTAAATGAGCTAAAATTTAAAAAAATAAAATGACCTAAAATATCAAATGAAAGTCTTATGAGAACATCTGTTCTTTTGCCATAGGTATTCAAGCCTCTGCTTTTATAACTTCTCTGCCTATCATTTATATATTTTTAGGCAATTACTAGAATTGCTTTAACAGCCTTGCTATAATCTTACATATAGCATTTAGAATACACAGGAAGAAATGTGTATTTTACTTCATTATAGGTTTGAGAAATTACTGATTATGGCAACTGCCATAGTGTTAGTATTTTGTAGGTAGGGTATATTTCATTTCAGTAAAGCCTCGATTATCGCGACCCTGAGATCATGACCTGAACTGAAATCAAGAGTTGGACGCTTAACTGACCACCCAAGAGCCCCCACATACAAATTTAATATTCTATTCTTTTAAGCTACTTTCAAGGTTTTAAAATATAGCTACATTTATTATTAACATAACTTAATATTACATTCTATAGGTTTCTTTGGAGACTCGGGCCCAGGCAATGGAAAAAGACCAGTTGGCCCAACTTTTGGAAGAAAAAGATTTGCTTCAAAAAGTACAGATTGAGAAAATTCAGAACTTAACACGGATGCTGGTGACCTCTTCTTCCCTCACATCACAACAGGAATTAAAGGTAAAATTTAAAAGATGACAACCCAGACTTGGTATACAGAGACTAGGATTGGTACTCCTATATGTTTATTATATAGTTATGCATTTCTTATCCTTTGATACAGTATATTCAGAAAACCCAGAACATTTTGTGTGTTTGCTTATACATCAGTAAAACCTAAGAGGTTCATTAAAAATACAGATCTCTGATCCCACATGTAGAGATCCTAATTCAAGAAATCTAAAATACTGACAAGGAATCTATGTACAATATGTTTCTTAAGAAATTCTAATGAAGTTGATCAGGTGATTGGGAACCATAAGTGCCTAGGGTATGTGGTAATATTTTCTATTTGAAGAAACAAATATTAATCTTAGGAAAATTGATCTAGAATATAGATCAACATAGTGATCAAAATTCTGACTTCCAGTATGTGTACTTTTTGTTTTTACTAGAGTTAGGGTTTTTTTTTTTTTAGTCCAGTAGGTATTTTTTATCTATGATTGTATCATGATTAAAAGGATGGCCTCTGGAGCTTGACTGCCTGGATTTGAATCCTGGTGCTGTCAATTCCTAACTCTTTACCTTAGGTAATTTCTTAAATCCACTTTGCTGCAGTTTCCTTATCTGTGAGATAGTTTGATTCCCACCTCATAAGATTGTTGTGAGAATTAGGTGAAATAATGCATAGAATGTGCTCAACACTACATTTTCCAAAGGGCAAATCCTCAATAAATATATGCTCTTAAGATAATATTATTAATAGACATTATGTTCAAGTCACCATAGTAGGTATAAAGAAGATATCCCAAGTGCTATTTGTTGACTGACTGATGAATAGGAAACAGCCCAATGGAAGGTATAAGGAAGAATATTTCAGGAAGAGATCCACATGTACAAAAGCTTGGAGTAGTGAAAACAACATAATGTTTCCCTTGGATTTAAAAACGTTTTGGTGGCAGGGGAATTTTAAATCACAGTGAAGGATTTGAACATTGCCTTATGCTAAGGGCAAGGAAAAGTCTTGTAGGTAACATGATCATGATTGTATTTCAGAAAGGTACAGCTGCTTGTGTGCATCCGATTGGTTGGGGCTCTACAAGGACTGTGTCTCTGGAGATGGAAAAAAAAACGGATCAGTTGGAGAGCTATGTGGGAGAGAGACTCAACAGGACTTTGTGATTCCTTAGATGTGAGGGTCAGGGAGAGGGAGAGAGAGGTGTCCAGAATGACTGGCAAACATTGCTGGGTAGCTGGTAGCAGTATTCACTGTTAAGGAACATCGAATGAAGAGCAGTGCAGCTGCTCAGTGTTTTATTTGGGACATCTCCAGTTAAAGATTTCAGGCAATTGAAAATGAAAATCAGGTGAAAGATGTGAGGTAGAGATATCAATTTGGGCATTAGCTACTGCAGATCCAAAGTCAAGTCGTGGGAATGGATGGGCTGGTTCTGAGAGCATGTTGGGAATGAAAAGAAGACCAAAGACCAGACCCCAAGAACGACTTTTAGATAAAGGTAGAAGAATCCCAAAGGGAGCCAGGATTCGCTCTAGAGTTAAGAAGGAAACCAGGTGAGTTGTGGTCATTAAGGGAAGAGAATATTTCAGAGAGGTAGTACTCAGCAGTGTCACATTCTGTTGAGAAGTTAATTAAGATAAATATAGACAATTTTTTGGATTTGGAAACAAGCTCATTTACAAAGCAATTTGAGCTGTGTGCTAGGAGTGAAAGCCATCTTACAGAGGGTTGAGATGACCCCAGGGGATGAGATTGTGAGCACATTAGAGGGGACTGGCCTCAGATAGAAAAAAGGACCATTTATAGATCAGCTCACCTATAAAAAGGAGGTAGTAAGAGGATAGTTGGGAGGATTAAGTAAGATGAGATAGTACTTGTACTTCATAGAGGGACAGGAGAAGAATGGTAGCCATGAAATACAGGAAAACACAAGCAGAGGAAGAGAAGAAACCAGCAAAGCAGAGTGAGTGGTGGGATAAGCACCAGGAGACAGAGGTGTTCCTGAAAGGATGACGAAGGAGTAGATGGATGACGAGGAAGAGCACGAAAGAGAAATGAAAAGAAAATTGTAGCTAGAGAGAAGTAAGGAGTGAAGGGTTTGTTTAAAAAAAATCAAAAGCAAATGGAGAGGCTGGAGCATTCATTCATCAAGCTGTTAGAGGGGGCTGGTGAGGCTAACAGATGAATCCATAACCCAGGGAGCAAGGTCCCAGGGGAGAGAGGAGCAATGAGGTTAGGAGCCCTGGGGAAGGCATTAGCTTTACTGCATTGGAAGAGACTGGCATTGTGAAGGCTGTGTGGAGATCTACTCGCTGAAGGAAGTTCAAATTGACCATCTGTCTGTCCCTTCCCAGTCAGAGCTGGACACCCCAAAGTGCTTTTGGTAGCTGTGGTGGGCAGCAGCAGCTTCCCTGCTAGAGAACACCGGATTACTTGAAGGCGGGAGTCAGCCGATTCCTTTCAATTAAGTCCCAGAAAAGTTTGTAGGGAAACTTTCAAATAAAACATGAATTTTAAATGATAGTTTTATCAAATTTTTTATAGGGTTAAACACTGATTTTAAAAATTTGTTTTCTCATGACATCCTTAGACTGATAGGATGTTAAAATAGGCTTAAAAAGAATTCTACCAAGTCCATGGTTTCCAAGAAATGTAAATTAATTCCCTTGTTTCATGATGTTTGAGCCCAGATCTGTGTGAGGTAATTTTGATTTTTTTCCTCTTAGGCTAAAAGAAAACGAAGAGTCACTTGGTGCCTTGGCAAAATTAACAAAATGAAGGACTCAAATTACATAAATGAATTTAATATGTCAACAAATGTAACAAAAACACGAAAGGCGGCTGTAACTGTAGTGGGGGAAATTGATGAATGTGAGTGCTTTTTTAGCTGCTTTTAATTACCATAGCATCCCGGTAAAGAACTACTTTATTTATAACTGAGTTAATGTGATAAACACATTTAATAGAATGTATGTATTTTAGATGCAATTACAATGGAGATAATGATAAAAATTAGTGATTTTAAGAAAGTGAACATTCTCTATTATTTTCACATCTCTTACGAATGATACACTTTAGTTGAAACACAAGACATTTTTATTGTTGGTTTGAATCATTATCCAGCTAAATTAGTATCCATATAACATCTGCCTTAAACTTTAACTTTGAAAGGGTAGCATTACACAGGCATGTTTCAAAATGTCTTCAACATTAGCAGTATTTTTAAAGGGCATTTTAAAATCTACTTACATTGATCAAATCTCAAATTCAGAATTTGTCCTTTTACCTATATTGTATCAAGGATCGAGTATTTTATTACTAATTCTAACCAGGGATCTTAATTCATACAATATAAATGGTGATATCTGTTGTTAATGTATTCTTGGCATTCATATTTTGAGCACATGTTAGCTATTTGGAGCTTATTATTACCTCCAATCAGATTTTTTTTTTTTAGTCTTTGACTTTTAAGAAACTTTATTAAACATATTTATGGATAAATTTCTTTTTCCCCTAATTCTAGCTTTCTGCTCAGAGTCGGATATTTTCAGTAATACTTTTGATACATTAAATGAGACAGAGTGGAATCCAGCAACAAAGCTACTAAGTCAGGTAACTTAAACCTATTTTATAAAACATTATCTCTGACTCTTTTTAAAATTCACTTTTTGTTGGTGTTTACGTTGTTGTAGCAGCACATTACTCGCTCTGACTTAATTTTAGTAACAGTTTTGGTTCTAATTACTCGTTACACTCCTAATTGATAACTGACATGTAGAAGGAAGCTAAAAATTGTATAATGCAGGTGTATGGTAATAGGTAAACATTTGTGTCTAGTTCTTTCCCAACAGATCTTGGTATCTATGTTTTTTTTTGGTTTTGGGGTTTTTTTTTTTTTTTTTTGGTTTTAGTTTTGTGGGGTTTTTTTTGTTTCTGTTTTTCCTTACATAATCCCGTAAGGGTTTTAAAAAAGGCTGATTTTTAAAGTGTCAAAATTCTCAGGCATATAGTAGAAGAATGATACAGCAGGGAGGGGGTAATATTGCCAAATCATACTGAAAAATAAAAGTAAATGTATTATGTGTGGTTTTATCAAACCTTTAGGGAATACTATGGTGAATACTCAGAAGGTATAGAGTCCATATTGACTTTCTAGGCTACTAATGTCCAAAAAAGTATAGTATAGTTTTATAAATGTATTTGTTAAGAAAATTCCATTTTAGTTTTAGAATAAAATTACAGTGATTCTTGGGAATTATCATTACTTAACCGTTGTATTAGTTAAAATTAGGTGTTAAAGTGCTTTTATGTCCCTAAAACATCCTCTAGAAGTGTGTTGTTTTTGGAAAATCCCTGGTGTTAATTTTTGTTTTTTTAACCTGCAGTTTATCTCTTTCTCATAATAGTATACAAAACAGAAACAGGCCTCTTTTGAGTATGGTAAAACATAGCAGCATTTCGAGTTTTAGAGGTCAATAAATAATACCTCTGTTTCCCTTCCAAAATTCAGACCTATTTAAGAAATAAAACAGGCATCAGGCAGGTGGAGAATTAAATTATCAACTTCATAACTAAGGAGCATAAGGATCTGTGGTCAAGTGGACTTCCCGGGATACACCCCACCTCTCCGGGATGCACCTACCTCCCCAGCTTCCTACTCCTGACAACTTTCTCAGTTAGATATAGGCAGTTTATATGTTAGATATAGGCTTGTTTATATGATCTTTTTTTTTTCATTCCTGTCAAAGTAGTTTTCTAAGCTAGTTTACCAAAATGCACATCCTTTATTTTACCCTGGATCAAGCTACACCATTAGAAAGATATTGAAGAAGAGAATGACCTAAGTTAACTACATGATTTCAGGTTAAACTATTTGACTAGCCCAAATTTTAGTAAGGAAACAATATAGGATTAGAATTCTCTCTGACTTGAAAATCTGGTTTTGTTTCCAATAGGAAAACTTAGAAAGTGAACTGAATTCCCTTCGTGCCAACTATGATAATCTGGTATTGGACTATGAACAACTAAGACGAGAAAATGAAGAAATGGAATTGAAATTAAAAGAAAAGAATGATTTGGATGAATTTGAGGCTCTAGAAAGAAAAGCAGAAAAAGATCAGGAGGTAAGAGATATGGAAACATGAAAATAAAACCACACTTTTAAAAGAAGTATCATTCTCTTAAAGATGTTTATTTCTAAGGTTGACATATGGAGAATCCAACCATTTTCTATGTGTACACAAAATTTAGAGAATTTAAGAAGTAATTCACTTATATTTTAAAATATTTAAATCATATTTATTTCACATATGAATTATTTTTCTCAAACATTAATTTGTTGAGCACACCAGAAGTACTGTCTAGAGTATAACCATTTCCTACTGAGACCAATATGAATTTTACTATCTGGCTGAATGTTTTATGCATGGATACTATGTGTTAATGGATTTCATTTTCTTTACAAAGTATATTCCTAAATATTTAGAACATTATTAGAATGGCTGGGGAAGCTGATTTTGCTCGTGTCTTTTTCCATATCAGAGAGTTATTGTGAAAATTATTATAACTAGTACTAAATACTAGTAATGAATTTATTAGAAATGAAACAGATCACTTAAATTTCCTAAATATATAATATTAAGCTATAATAGAAATTGTTCCAAGAAATTCAAGAGATTTCTTAGAGCAGACCTTCCTTAACCTAGAGGTCACAGACATTATAAAATTATTTTGCAGAATTTTTGAATGCATATTCATTGTCCTGGAACAAGAATCCATAGCCATTATAAGACTATGAAGCAATCTATAACTCCCCCTACCCTCAAAATAAGAGCCAGTGTTCTGGTGTAGTTAAAATATGAGTTAATTTGCAGCTACTTCCAAGATTTCTGTGAGGATAGCCCAAAGGGACACAATGCTTTTTCCTCGGTATTGTTTCATTTCTCGCCCTCTTTTTTTTACTTTTTTTTTAAATAAGGAAAAAAACAATTCAGTGCCAAAAGTATTATTTCCATTCTACCTATAAATTAAAGTTAATCCTACATTTCATGGGTATATATACTAAGATGCAAAGTCTGTATGTTCTCCACAGGGTTTCATTTAACTTGTTTTAAAATTTGCGTGTTAACAAAATACAAAATGTCGAATACTGACCCATAGACATCAATCAGTAAACACTGAGTTTTATAACGAAGGGGGTGGTCTAGTGTCATGGTTAAGAGCATGGTCTCTGGAGCCAAACTTGCTTCCAAGTAGGATACAAGGCTTTGAGCGAGTCTCGGAATCTCTCCGGACTTACTTCCTGTTTCTCTCCACCCTGGGGGTTGAACCAGGTGCTTGCCAAGGCCCCTTCTAACTCCCAATGTCATCTAATTCTGTCTTACTCGTTATAAATAATATGACATAAAATTAACTTTGGGCATAAGTATAGCAATACTTTCTCAAAGTTTTTTACATGATTTATATATTCAATAATAAAAACTGAAGCTCACAGAGTATATGACTTGACTCTCACAACCTGATTTTTTTTTTCCTTTTAACCACAGTCAAGGGGGGAAATAATCCTATTCTTTTCATCTTTACTTGGACACAACTAAAATTCTAGGTTCTATAAGGTAACCTAAAATACTAAGTAATAAAAACTTATTCTGCTCAAAGGCAGTTCCATTCTATTTTAAACTAAAAATATGTCTGTGTATGCAGTAAAATATGGTCCCAAACCTTCATTTTGGGAAAAGCTTAGCCAAAAAGGAGGGAAAATTCAAATTATGGCCTTAGGACATGTGGTCATTGCCCTGGTTTGCCTAATGCTCTTTTTTTTTTTTTTTTTTTTTGCCTAATGGTTTTATAAATCACCAGAACTGTGTATCATTTTCAAATGGGAATATAGAAATACAGGATGTTTAAATAGTAATTTTTAGAAGGAGGGGTAAACAAAGTCAAGTCTCATCAAGCTCAGGGAACAAAGAAAATTCCAACCCTCTACTTGATTTAACTTGATTAATTTTAGAATTTTAACAACTTGGAGATTTTTGTCTTAAGGAATTAAATATTTTACCTGCTGAAAATTACAATTGAAATCTGTAATTTTTTTTTATGTAGCAGCCAATTAACTTTTGACTATATCATATACTTTCTCTTTATACTCAGCATCTTAGATAATACCTCATTAGGAAGTCACAGTCCAAGCTTTACAAAAGTTCATCTTTCTCCATTAATTAGAACTAATACTTAAAGTGCTATTTCAAATGAGAAGTGAGATAATTTTTCTTTCTAAATGTTTCTTTTCTAAAATAAAGATTAATTTTTTAGTTCTTCCTTATTTTCTTGTATTGTGTTATATTAATCACCATACATTACATCATTAGTTTTTGATGTAGTGTTCCATGATTCATTGTTTGCATATAACACCCAGTGCTCCATGCAGTACGTGACCTCTTTAATACCCATCACCAGGCCAACCCATCCCCCCACCCCTCTCCCCTCTAGAACCCTCAGTTTGTTTCTCAGAGTCCATAGTCTCTCATGATCATCTCCCTCTCCAAATTCCCCCCCTTCATTTTTTATTGGTAAATGTGATTTTGTTGCACAAAATTTTTCTAAAAGAAAGAGAAGATAAAAGATGGAGCCAATTTAAATTATAGCCAACACAAATGTCTAAAATTTTGCTGAACAGTTGATAGCCACTAACCACATGTGATGATTGAGTACTTGAAGTGTGGCCAGTTTGAACTGACTTAAGTATGAAAAAAAATGTAAACTGTTTAGTTTTTTATATTGATTACATGAACAAGTGATAATATTTTGGATATATTAGGTTCAAATATATTTTTAAAATTAGTTCTGTTTTTTTAATGCAGCCAGTAGGAAATTTTCAATACTAATTTGGCTCACATAATATTTCTGGAAGATGCTGACCTAAAATAGGAATGTCAACACTAGTTTGAATCTAAACTAGTTAGGACTGAATTAAACATTCAGAAAATATTACTTAAACCAGACACTATTTTCGTAAATCCCTTACATTTCTACTAGAATTTGCCTTTACTTTTTTCTTCTTTTTTAATCTAATTTTATTTAAATTCAATTAATTAACATAGAGTGTATCATTAATTTCAGAGGTAGATTTCAGTTATTCAACAGTTGCATATAACACCCAGTGCTCATTACATCACATGCCCTCCTTAATGCCCATCACCCAGTTACCCCATCCCCCCACCCACCTTGCCTTTACTTTTTAAGGACTCGTCGAATTATGAAGATTTCATAATTCTAAGAGAAAGTATGTTTATCTCTGGTAAGTTGTCATTTACGTGTTTTGACACAAAAGTATGTAGTACTCAAATATTTAATGCTTCAGGTATTTGATGGAAAGGAAACTTTAATAGAAACACATATATTTTTAAGTATTCTTTATACTTTTAGACAGTTAAAAAATATAAAACAATAACATCATCTTTCCCATATTTTCCATAGAATGAATCAAGGTAATAATTGATAATCCTATACATATCTCTGTAGCTTTAGTGAACAGTGATATTATTGTAAAGGCACCACATGAAACTACCCTAATCCAGACCTAAATTCTAAAACACAAATCCTTAAAAAGTATGCCAGTGTAAAGCTAAATGGCTAATTTATGGGAAGAAACCAAAATATCTTGTAGAATAAATAACATTTCTGCACTGAACCTCCCCAAAACAAAAATCTATTAAAAGTGTTTTTTAAAGTTTGATTACCAGTTTATATCTTCCAAGGGATGCATACTAATTTGCTTTTGACATTATTATAGCATTATTAACAGGTGACATAACCGTTACTTGGGTCATGCTGAGGTTTTTTTCTTGTTTGCTTGTTTTGTGGGGTTTGAGGATTTTTTGTTTGACTTACTGGGTTTCTGTTTGTTTTATATCTTCAAATGATGAGGTGCTCTGTAACAGTAGCTTGAACAATTGATCTCTTAATCCCTTCTTACTGTTTTGGTGATTCTGAAGCAGTGAATAAATGCTGTCTTTTGGGGGGTTTTCCTTCTTTCTTTCTTTTTTTTTTTTTTGCTTTATTAACTTTTGGTTTGCTCTGTTGCCTGTTCACATGCTCTTACAGATGCAACTAATTCATGAAATTTCCAACTTAAAGAATTTAGTTAAGCATGCAGAAGTGTATAATCAAGATCTTGAGGTGAGCATTTATGTTGGTATTTCTATCATAAGGAACTAGAACTATAAAATGTACATTATACGTAATTGAACATGATTTCAGAAAATAGAAGAAACGTTTTGTTTTTTAAATATCAACTTTTTAAATTTTACTAATGATTTAAACTATTAAATGTAAGTTCTTTTTTATCCCCTAAAATTTAAATACAAGAAAATACGTTTCACTTTTTTCTGTTTCATACTTCTTATAGAATGAGCTAAGCTCAAAAGTAGAGCTGCTTAGAGAAAAGGAAGACCAGGTTAAGAAGCTACAGAAATACATAGACTCTCAGAAGTCAGAAGATATGAAAATGGACTTGTCATACTCATCGGTAAAAATCAGGTTTATTTTGTTGTTTAATCATGTAGGCATTTATAGTATACCATCATCATTATTATCAATATTGAGCTTACATTGAGCCTACTGTGTGCCAGGCATTGTTGCAGTTGTTTTACATATACTATTTTATTTAATCTTGTCTGACTCTATAAAAGAGGGACTGTTAATATCATTGCCATTTTACAGATGAAGAATCATTCGTAGAGAGTTGAGGATATCGTTCTTTGAGTGAATATAAGTAAGGATGAGCTTCCATTAAAAATTAGTAATTCAAAATTTATTACTTTTTTCAATTATTTTGTGCAAATGCATGCAGAAGTATGTAGTCAGTATCTCTAGGTGAGCACTTATGTTGGTATTGATAAGTAACTGAAACTATACATATCACATGCGATTGAGCATGGTTTTATAAATTTCATTAATATTAATGAATTCTCATTATAATTTAAATAACTATTTTAACAGTTTGGTATTTTTCAGAAACTGTAGTTCTAGATGATTTTAGTTGGTATAAGATATGGTATTAAGGGACTCCTGAGTGGCTCAGTCAGTTAAACGTCGACCTTCAGCTCAGGTCATGATCCTGGCATCCCAGGATCAATCCCGGGATCAGGCTCCCTGCTCAGCGGGGAGTCTGCTTCTCCCTCTGCCTCTACCCTGCCCCCCTGCTCATGCTCTCTCTTGCATGCTCTCTCTCTCAAATAAATAAATAAAATCTTAAAAAAAAAAGATATGGCATTAAATAACATTGAATTTCATGATGAAATTGTTAATTTTTGCTGCTTGCTTTCTATTCTATTTGCCTTCAGTCCTCCTGATTACCTCAAGAAAGTATCAGTTTGATTCGAGTTTTTAACTCTTTTTAAGAAGGCAGCAGTTTCAAGCTGAAATTTTGGTTTTTCTTCTTTTGTTTTCATTTAAGTTTTTCAGAGTACTTTTTATTACCTTCTATCAGGACTCTTCTGTTACCTGACAAATGATCCTTTGTAAAAGTAATCTTACTGTTCTAAGGCCCTGGGAAGAAAGGCACTTTCATATAATCCAGGAGTTGTCTGTTGATAGAGTCGCAAGCAGAATTGCCCACTTTTTAAAAATTGCTGTTTCTTTCCCTTTATTCATCCAATTCATTCATTCATTTGTGCATTAATATTCTGCCAAGGATATATGTGGTTGAATTTATGTAAGCTAAAGTTAAAATGCCACTTCTCTCTAAAAATGAGACTGAGATCTTTTCATGTATTTATCAATCATTTGCATTTTCCCTTCTGTGAGTTACCTGTTCATCTTTTCTCTGTTTCTCTATTGGGTTTTTTGTCTTTTTCTTTGAAATTTGTGATTTCATATCCTTAATTTTAATTATGAACTACTCACCTGCCATTTTTAGATGGCAGGTCATTTTAAGTCATTTTAGAATGACTTAAAAATACATAGGAAATTTTAACAAGCTAGCTGAACAACAATTGTGTTAACCTTTTTTAAACAATAACAGATTTCTTCAGTCTATACAATGCTTCTATAATTTGGAAAAATATAGCCAGAGTTTTTAAAATATTTTTATTGTGGAAATATTATTTCTTTTCATCTTTTCCTATTAAATACACATTTGAAATTAGCATATTTCACTAAGTTCTTTTTGTCCTGTGTATAGGAAAGCACTGAAAACATAAAACAAATGAAACAGACTCTGCTTGATGCTGAAACTGTAGCCCTTGATGCCAAGAAAGAATCAGCCTTTCTTAGAAGTGAAAATCTGGAGCTGAAAGAGAAAATGGTAACTGTTTCCTGTAATATTTATAATAAAATAGTTGCTACAATCACTACATTTCTGTGAATTTGCAATGTTTCTCTCAACAGAAAGAACTTACAAATACATACAAGGAAATGGAAAATGATATTCAGTTATATCAATGCCAACTGGAGGCAAAAAAGAAAATGCAAGTGGATCTGGAGAAAGAATTGCAATCTTCTTTTAATGAAATAACAAAACTCACCTCCCTTATAGATGGCAAAGTTCCAAAAGGTATTTCATAATTTCACTTAATTCTTTGCAGATCTGACTTTGTCTAGAAACCTACCTGAAGGATTTTGCGACTATATTCCAATGGGTAGAAATCTGTTATCCTCTGATATGATTGTTTTAATAGCTTAATAATGAGTTTCGATAGAGATCAGTATTTATAACTGCTTCCATGGAATTCCAATTAATAAGGATTTAAGAATTATTTTTCAAATAAATTGGACCTGATTTTCAAAAAGTGGTTGAAGAACTATTAACGGTTAGATTACCTGTTAACCAACATTGACTCTTTAATAAATTTTATATAGTCTGATTAAATAATCTAACTTTGCATATTATTTAGATTATCCCAATAACTGTGGGCTGTTTTAATTTACCCAAAATATCCTAGATTTGCTCTGTAATTTGGAACTGGAAAGAAAGGTTACTGACCTCCAGAAAGAACTGAATAAAGAAGTTGAAGAAAATGAAGCTTTGCATAAAGAAGTTAATTTGCTCTCAGCATTGAAATCTTTACCCTCAGAAGTAGAAATGCTGAGGAAAGAGGTAAACACATTTTAAAGCAAATAATTCTTATTTTGAAATAAAAACCTTGGTAATAGCACTTTAAATGTCTTGCTGTAGTTTATCTTAAAGTAGCAGTCAAGAGAGTGTAAACATATGACTCAACTTGTTAGGAATAGAAATGAATGTAGTTCCTCCCCCAATTTTCTTATTACCAGAAAACACACTTTCAAAGCCTATTTAACAGTATACTTAGTAACTTGATCCATGTAACAACCAATTCTGTAGTCCTCAAATGTTTCACTTAAACAGAGTTTTGGGGGCGCCTGGGTGGCTCAGTTGGTTGAGCATCTGACTCTTGTTTTCGGCTCGGGTCGTGATCTCGGGATTGTGGGATCCAGCCCTGCAGTGGCTCTGGGCTCATTGCAGAGTCTGCTTGCCCCTCTCCCTCTGCTTCTTATCCCCATGCTCTCTATCTCTCTGAAATAAATTTTTAAAAAAAAAACATTTAAACAGAGTTCTATGGGGGCATCTGGCTGCTCAGTCAGTAGAGAGTGTGGACTCTTGATCTCAGGGTTGTAAGTTCAAGCCCCACATTGGGTGGAGAGATTACTTAAAAATAAAATCTTTAAATAGAGTTCTATGGCCCATCCTTTTTTTAACTTTTTTGTTTTTGGTACTAGTTCCATCACTACGTTGAACACAAAAACATAATGAGATGTAAGGGAGGGGACTGATAAAGTTTAGGGGTCAGTGTAAATCTTGCAGGCCAGTGAACAAACCTGTGAACCATCAGCCAGCTTTTCCTTCCTCTCTACTTTTCTAAAAGAAATAAAACTGACAAGTGTTTGAAGACCCAAGTGGCAGACATCATGCTAAAGAACTCTAGCAACATTATTTAGTCATCCTAAAAACTCTTTAAAGTAGGTGCTGTTTTTTAGCTCAACAAATAGTTATGAAGCCAGTAGCTGAGCTCCACAGATGTGCCTGCTGTCCTAAGTCCATGAATGAAACAACCCTGCTGTATTAGCCCCGTCCTTAGTCTCTGCTGTAAGTCCGCCTCTCTTCTTCCCACCATTGCTACCTTACCTTTCACAGTTATTTTACTGTTTATTAGCTGGATAGGGTTGATTTAAATAATAATTCAAATAAAACTTAACTATTTAAATTATTCAGGGATGATATTTTTAGAATTTGGAGCTACATTTAAAGGCTTTAGGAGAAAAATGTCAAATTCTAAGACAAAACATAAAATGACACACGAAGAGGCTAGAAAATACTTTAGAATGATAGATAAGGAGATAAAGGCACATCCTGAAATGAAGTGTTTCTACTGAGTACCCTTCTCCATGCAATCCTTGCTAGAACCCAAAGAGCATAGAAAATGAAACTGAAGGTAAAGTTAAAGAGGATAATACATTCTTAAAGGATGGTGACAATAAAAATGTTGCCTTTCCTCGGTCAAATTTTTGCATAATTTCAATGTCTTCCCCCTCCCCCACCTTACCCCCGACCCCGAAGAAACTTTTTTTTTTCCTGAAGACTGCTTCGGTAGACCATACATTGCTAACATAGCTAATTTTATTTCGTTTCCATAGATGCATGATAAATCTGAAGAGCTCTGTATAATAACATCAGAAAGAGACAATTTGTTTTCTGAAGTAGTTCAAAAGGAAAGTAGAATTCAAGATTTACTTGAAGAAATTGGGAAAACTAAAAATGACCTAGCAACTACCCAGTTGAATTACAAAAGCACTGATCAAGAATTCCAAGATTTTAAAAATCATCATATTGAATTTGAGCAAAAGTATAAGATGGTCCTTGAGGAGAATGCAAGAATGAATCAGGAAATAGGGAATCTCTCTAAACAAGCTCAAAAACTTGGTTTAAGTTTGGATGCTGTGAACACAGAGGTTGGTACAAGACACCCTCTGGGGAGTGATCTTTAACTTTCTGGGGTTTAGCTTCCATTTATATACCATAGAATGCTCTGCTTTTCACATTTACTTTTTCTTATTTTAAAGCTTTCTCCCAAATCTGAAGAAGTTCAGAAGACAACTAAGAGTCAAAACAGGTTAAATGAAGTGGAAGAGCTGAAGGAACAATTAGAAAGTAGAGATTCGAGGCTGCAAACTATGGAAAAGGAAAAAACACTGATTGCTGAGCAACTTCAACAAACTTTAGTAGAAGTAAGAACCTTAACCCAAGAAAAGGAGGACCTAAAACAACTCCAGGAGAGCCTGCAGATTGAGAGGGACCAACTCAAAAGTGACATTCAGGATACTGTAAACATGGTAAGGCTTTTACTGAGTAAACTCTGAAAATTCAGAGCCTCTTTACAAACAGGACAGGAGCCATCACTTATAATTCATGATCCGGTAGCCACTACAAAATTACTTCCACTGTTATACATTATTCTAATGGACATTGTTTTCCATTTCTCTGACAAAGAATATAGACACCCAAGAACAATTAAGAAATGCTCTTGAGTCTTTAAAACAACACCAAGAAACAATTAACACACTAAAAATGAAAATTTCTGAGGAAACTTCCAGGAATTTGCATACAGAGGAAAACCTAGGAGAAACTAAGGATGAATTCCAGGAAAAGGTAAATGGTGTTTCCATTCAAAGTTTTTATATGTGTAGATGAGCTTTCTCTTTTACCTCAAGCAGTTAAGTACATAATGATAATCTCAATCTTGTTTATTATTCACAGTGCTAATAACTAACAATAATTTACAAGCATAACCCTGATGTCTTTGAAATAACTTCAGATATAACTGCTTACAATCAATTTGGGAAAAAAAGGCAAAAATTAGTTCAAACTTTAAGCTGATATTTTGAGGCCTAATGTATTTGAAATGTCCTTACAAACCCCTCTGAAGGGGTGCCTGGATGGCTCAGTTGGTTAAGCAGTCGCTTAACCTTCAGCTCAGATCATAATCCCAGGGTCCTGGGATCGAGCCTCACATCGAGCTCCCTGCTTGGCCGGAAACCTGCTTCTCCCTCTCCCACTCCCCCTGCTTGTGTTCCCTCTCTTGCTGTCTCTCTCTCTCTGTCAAATAAATAAATAAAATCTTTTTTTAAAAATTTAAAAAAATAATAAAAATCCCTCTGAATTCTAAGAATAGAAGAAAGTTTGCTTATTACTAACTGTCTAAAATATTTGTTTTATGTCAGATTTTATATATTAAACTTGCTTAGAGATCCCTGTAAAATCAATGTGTATATTTTATTAATGCCTGTTTCTAGGGCTTAAGCTATAATTTTTACTATTAGGTGCTTAAATCTCACCTTAATTTGTTCTAAGTAGTATGGTTCATTTTGTTCTGAGACCTTAGGAGAATAAGGTCTTAACTGGTTATTCAATTATATACAACAAACACTAGGAGATGCTAATGATGATTTTTTGTTTGTTTGTTTGTTTGTTTGTTTTAAGAGAGTTGTGTTAGTCCACTAGGGTTTCCATCACAAAATATCACAGACTGCTGGCTAAAACAACAGAAATTTACTTTCTCCTGGTTGTGGAGGCTAGAAGTCCAAGATTAAGGTGCTAGAAAATTTAGTTTCTGTTAAGTCTTCTTTTCCCTGCATGCCAATGGAACCTTCCTTCTGTATCCCTCACAGGGCCTTTCTCCTATGCTCAAGCTGAGAAAGAGCACTGGTGTTTCTTCCTCTACTTAAAAGGACACGAATCTGGGGCACCTGGGTGGCTCAGTCAACTGGGTGACCAATTCTTGATTTCAGGTCAGGTCTTGATCTCAGGGTTGTGAGTTTGAGCCCCACGTCTGGCTCTGCGCTGGGCATCGAGCCTAATGAATGAATGAATGGATACCAATCCTATGGGATTAGGGCCCTCGTTTTATGACCTCATTTAACTTTAATTACCCTCCTTAAAGGCTTTCTCTTCACATACACCGTCACATGGGGGTTAGGGCTTCAAAATGAATATTGGGAGGACAAAATTCAGTCTGTAACTGGTGATTGCCTATAATTTTATACAATGGATTCATTTACTATATACATTTCTACTTTTCAAAAATGCCTTTGATATATATTAACAGGATTTTTATACTGTCTTTCAGTTTTATGCACTTAATACTATTGATTCCAGAACATTTGCTACTAGAAATTTAAAACATTCATCAGTGGGAGACTGATGAAATAATCTTTCACACATCCGTAGCTTGGTATAGTATATGTATATATAATATGTACGTATGTATATAGATAATGCAACTGGGTTTTATGTGGTCATAAAATTTTTTAAAACTGCATATTATATGCAAACAGAAAAATCATCAGGATGGACATATTATTAAATAAAAACAAATACTGCTTAAGAATAATTCAGTAACCTCCAACTTATATAAATAAATCTCTATGTAGATTTATATGCTATTTATATAATGAGTTTTCCCCCATTTACCCTTGGGGTACAGTATTCTTGCCTTGGAAAAGCTTTCCCTCTCTCTCCCTATGCTTCAGTACTTCTCTCCTAGAAAAGCATTTTCACTTGTTTTCTATCTTGTGTTCTCAGCTTATATGTAGTTTGGATCAATCAAATGAGCCAAAGGCATTTGACCTTGATTTGAAATTTATAACTTTCACTTTCATTAGGGGAAGGTTTTTTGAAAAGATTTTTGAAAATAAGATGCAACAATACTTAGCTGCTTTTAAACAAATGCAAAAATGCAATTATAGGGCCCCATGAAAAGGGGCAATAGCAGAGAAGTGAGGGAAAAAGAGAGTTCTATTCACTGGGACCAGCTGGTGTGTGGTATTAAGTTTATGCTAGAATCATCTATGTTGATAAAAAAAAGGTCCAAATGGGGCTTTTCTGTTTCTTGGGGTGTCTCAAATCTGGGATGGAAAGCTAGGATCAGCTTAGTCTTCTGTTACCATGTTCATAATGGAATCCCGCATGGACCCCTCAGTTCATCTGGACCCCAAGGGGCTGCATTAGTAGGTTTCTCATGAATCCCCTTAGAGTGCACACTTTATTTTTTTTTTATTAGGTTAATCACTATACATTACATCACTAGTTTTTGCTGTAGTGTTTCATGATTCATTGTTTGCGTATAACACCCAGTGCTCCATGCAGAACGTGCCCTCTTTAATACCCATCACCAGGCTAACCCCTCCCCCCACCCCCTCCCCTCTAGAACCCTCAGTTTGTTTCTCAGAATCCAGAGTCTCTCAGGGTTCGTCACCCCCTCCAATTCCCCCCCCTTCATTCTTCCCCTCCTGCTATCTTCTTCTTTTTATTTATTTTTAACATATAATGTATTATTTGTTTCAAAGGTACAGGTCTGTGATTCAACAGTCTTACACAATTCACAGCGCTCACCATAGCACATAGCCTCCCCAGTGTCTATCACCCAGCTACCCCATCCCTCCCACCCCCACCACAGCAACCCTGTTTGTTTCCTGAGATTAAGAATTCCTCATATCAGTGAGGTCATATGATATATGTCTTTCTCTGATTGACTTATTTCATTCAACATAATACCCTCCAGTTCTATCCACGTCGTTGCAAATGGCAAGATTTCATTCCTTTTGATGGCTGCATAATATTCCATTGTGCGTGTGTGTGTGTGTGTGTGTGTGTGTGTGTGTGTGTGTGTGTATACCACATCTTCTTTATCCATTCCTCTGTTGTGGACATCTTGGCTCTGTCCACAGTTTGGCTAATGTGGACATTGCTGCTGTAAACATTGGGGTGCATGTACCCCTTCGGATCCCTACATTTGTATCTTTGGGGTAAATATCCAGCAGTGCAATTGCTGGGTCGTAGGGCAGCTCTATTTTCAACTTTTTGAGGAACCTCCATACTGTTTTCCAGAGGGGCTGCACCAGCTTGCATTCCCACCAACAGTGTAGGAGGGTTCCCCTTTCTCCACATTCCTGCCAACATCTGTCGTTTCCTGACTTGTTAATTTTAGCCATTCTGACTGGTGTGAGGTCGTATCTCATTGAGGTTTTGATTTGGATTTCCCTGATGCCGAGCGATGTTGAGCACTTTTTCACGTGTCTGTTGGCCATCTGGATGTCTTCTTTGCAGAAATGTCTGTTCATGTCTTCCGCCCATTTCTTGATTGGATCATTTGTTCTTTGGGTGTTGAGTTTGATAAGTTCTTTATAGATTTTGAATACTAGCCCTTTATCTGATATGTCATTTGCAAATATCTTCTCCCATTCTGTCAGTTGTCTTTTGGTTTTGTGGACTGTTTCTTTTGCTGTGCAAAAGCCTTTTATCTTGATGAAGTCCCAATAGTTCATTTTTGCCGTTGCTTCCCTTGCCTTTGGCGATGTTTCTAGGAAGAAGTTGCTGTGGCTGAGGTCGAAGAGGTTGCTGCCTGTGTTCTCCTCTAGGTTTTTGATGGACTCCTGTCTCACATTGAGGTCTTTCATCCATTTTGAGTGTATTTTGTGTGTGGTGTATGGAAATGGTCCAGTTTCATTCTTCTGCATGTGGCTGTCCAATTTTCCCAACACCATTTGTTGAAGAGAGTGTCTTTTTTCCACTGGACATTCTTTCCTGCTTTGTCGAAGATTAGTTGACCATAGAGTTGAGGGTCGATTTCTGGGCTCTCTATTCTGTTCCATTGATCTATGTGTCTGTTTTTGTGCCAGTACCATACTGTCTTGATGATGACAGCTTTGTAATAGAGCTTGAAGTCTGGAATTGTGAGGCCACCAGCTTTGCTTTGCTTTTTCAATATTCCTCTGGCTATTCGGGGTCTTTTCTGGTTCCAAACAAATTTTAGGATTATTTGTTCCATTTCTTTGAAAAAAGTGGATGGTATTTTGATAGGGATTGCATTGAATGTATAGATTGCTCTAGGTAGCATTGACATTTTCACAATATTTGTTCTTCCAACTCATGAGCATGGAGTGTTTTTCCATTTCTTTGTGTGTTCCTCAATTTCTTTCATGAGTATTTTATAGTTTTCTGAGGACAGATTCTTTGCCTCTTTGGTTAGATTTATTCCTAGGTATCTTATGGTTTTGGGTGCAATTGTAAATGGGCTCGACTCCTTAATTTCTCTTTCTTCTGTCTTGCTGTTGGTGTATAGGAAGGCCATTGATTTTATATCCTGCCACTTTATACTGAATTCCTGTATGAGTTCTAGCAGTTTTAGGGTGGAGTCTTTTGGGCTTTCCACATAAAGTATCATATCATCTACAGAGAGTGAGAGTTTGACTTCTTCTTTGCCGATTCAGATGCCTTTTATTTCTTTTTGTTGTCTGATTGCTGTGGCTAGGACTTCTAATACTATGTTGAATAGCAGGGTGATAGTGGATATCCCTGCCGTGTTCCTGACCTTAGTGGGAAAACTCTGTTTTTCCGCTTTGAGAATGATATTCGCTGTGGGTTTTTCATAGATGGCTTTTATGAGATTGAGGTATGTACCCTCTATCCCTATAGTCTGAAGAGTTTTGATCAAGAAAGGATGCTGCACTTTGTCAAATGCTTTTTCTGCATCTATTGAGAGGATCATATGGTTCTTGTTCTTTCTTTTATTAATGTATTGTATCATAATGATTGATTTGTGGACGTTGAACCAACCTTGCAGCCAAAGGATAAATCGCACTTGGTTGTGGTGAATCATCCTTTTAATGTACTATTGGATCCTATTGGCTAGTATTTTGGTGAGAATTTTTGCATCCATGTTGATCAAGGATATTGGTCTTTAATTCTCCTTTTTGATGGGGTCTTTGTCTGGTTTAGGGATCAAGGTAATGGTGGCCTCATAAAACGAGTTGGGAAGTTTTCCTTCCATTTCTATTTTTGGAACAGTTTCAGAAGAATAGGTATTAATTCTTCTTTAAATGTTTGGTAGAATTCCCCTGGGAAGCCATCTGGTCCTGGGCTTTTGTTTGCTGGGAGATTTTTGATGACTGCTTCAATTTCCTTAGTGGTTATTGGTCTGTTCAGGTCTTCTATTTCTTCCTGGTTCAGTTTTGGTAGTTGATGCATCTCTACGAATGCATCCATTTCTTCCAGATTATCTAATTTGCTGGCATAGAGTTGCTCATAATATGTTCTTATAATTCTTTGTATTTCTTTGGTAAGTTGGTTGTAATCTCCTCTTTCTTTCATGATTTTATTTATTTGGGTCATTTCTCTTATTGATAAGTCTGGCCAGGGGTTTATCGATCTTGTTAATTCTTTCAAAGAACCAGCTTCTAGTTTCGTTGATCTGTTCTGTTCTTTTGGTTTCTATTTCATTGATTTCTGCTCTGATCTTTATTATTTCTCTTCTCCTGCTGGGTTTAGGCTTTATTTGCTGTTCTTTCTCCAGCTCCTTTAGGTGTAGGGTTAGGTTGTGTATTTGAGACCTTTCTTGTTTCTTGAGAAAGGCTTGTATTGCTATATACTTTCCTCTTAGGACCGCTTTTGCTGAATCCCAAAGATTTTGAACAGTTATGTTTTCATTTTCATTTGTTTCCGTGAATTTTTTTAATTCTTCTTTAATTTCCTGGTTGACCCATTCATTCTTTAGTGGGATGCTCTTTAGCCTCCATGTATTTGAGCTCTTTCCGACTTTCCTCTTGTGACTGAGTTCTGGTTTCAAAGCATTGTGGTCTGAAAATATTCAGGGAATGATCCCAATCTTTTGGTACCGGTTGAGACCTGATTTGTGACCTAGGATGAGATCTTTTCCGGAGAATGTTCCATGGGCACTAGAGAAGAATGTGTATTCTGTTGCTTTGGGATGGAATTTTCTGAATATATTTATGAAGTCCATTTGGTCCAGTGTGTCATTTAAAGTCTTTATTTCCTTGTTGATCTTTTGCTTAGATGATATGTCCATGTCAGTAAAGGGGGCGTCAAAGTCCCCCACTATTATTGTATTGTTTCAATGTGTTTCTTTGCTTTTGTTATTATTTGGCTTATATAAGTGGCTGCTCCCATGTTAGGGGCATAGATATTTACAACTGTTAGATCTTCTTGTTGGATAGACCCTTTAAGTAGGATATAGTGTCCTTCCTCATCTCTTATTACAGTCTTTGGTTAAAATCTAATTTGTCTGATATAAGGATTGCCACCCCAGCTTTCTTTTGATGTCCATTAGCATGGTAAATGGTTTTTCACCCCCTCATTTTCAATCTGGGGGTGTCTTTGGGTCTAAAATGAGTCTCTTGCAGACAGCATATCGATGGGTCTTATTTTTTTATCCAATCTGATAGCCTCTGTCATTTTTTTTAAAGATTTTATTTATTTATTTGCTAGAGAGAGAGAGCATAGGCAAGAGAGAGTGAGCAAGAGCACAAGCAGGGGGAGCTGCAGGCAGAGGGAGAAGCAGGCTCCCTGCTGAGCCAGGAGCCCGATGTGGGACTCAATCCCAGGACCCTGGGATCATGACCTGAGCTGAAGGCAGCTGCTTAACCGACTGAGCCACGCAGGCATCCCTAGGCTGTGTCTTTTGATTGGGGCATTTAGCCCGTTTACATTCAGGGTAACTATTGAAAGATACGAATTTAGTCCCATTGTAAGGCATGTAAGGTGACTGTTACTGTATATTGTCTGTGTTCCTTTCTGGTCTATTTTACTTTTAGGCCCTCTCTTTCTTTAGAGGACCCCTTTCATTATTTCTTGTAGGGCTGGTTTCGTGTTTGCAAATTCCTTTAGTTTTTGTTTGTCCTGTAAGCTTTTTATCTCTCCTTCTATTTTTGATGACAGCCTAGCTGGATATAGTAATCTTGGCTCCATATTTTTCTCATTTAGTGCTCTGAATATATCATGACAGTTCTTTCTGGCCTGCCAGGTCTCTGTGGTTAGGTCTGTTGCCAATCTAATGTTTCTACCATTGTAGGTTACAGATCTCTTCTCCCAAGCTGCTTTCAGGATTTTCTCTTTGTCTCTGAGACTTGTAAGTTTTACTATTAGATGTCGGGGTGTTGACCTATTTTTATTGATTTTGAGAGGGGTTCTCTGTGCCTCCTGGATTTTGATGCCTGTTTCCTTCCCCAAATTAGGGAAGTTCTCTGCTATAATTTGCTCCAATATACCTTCTGCCCTTCTCTCTCTTTCTTCTTCTGGGATCCCAATTATGCTAATGTTGTTTTGTGTTATGGTATCACTTATCTCTTGAATTCTGCCCTCGTGATCCAGTAGTTGTTTATCTCTCTTTTTCTCAGCTTCTTTATTCTCCATCATTTGGTCTTCTATATCACTAATTCTCTCTTCTTCCTCCTTTATCCTAGCAGTTAGAGCCTCCATTTTTGATTGCTCCTCATTAATAGCCTTTTTGATTTCAACTTGGTTAGATTTTACTTCTTTTATTTCTCCAGAAAGGGTTTCTCTAATAACTTCAATGTTTCTTTCAAGCCCAGCTAGTATCTTTAAAATCATCATTCTGTACTCTAGTTCTGACATCTTACTAATGTCCTTATTGATTAGGTCCATGGCAGTTGGTACTGCCTCTTGTTCTTTTTGTTGAGGTGATTTTTTCCATCTTGTCATTTTGTCTAGAGGAGAATAGATGAATGAGAAAACAAAATGCTAACAGGATAACATCCCCAGAAAATATACACTAAACAAATCAGAAGAGACCTGAAACCTGGGGAAAAGAAAAGGAAAGAAAGAAAAAAGAAAAAGATAAAAACAAACAAAAATGAAACAAAACAAAGAAAACAGAATATGATCAAATATGATCAGGCTGGTGCATAGATCAGTGCCACACACTAGATTTTGGGCGTATTTTGGTCTGTTAGAAGAAAGTGCCTCCCAAAATTTTAAAGAAAGAAAAACTTATATTTGTACAAAAATAAGGGTTAATACGATGAAGGGATGGAATACGACTGTAAAGATGAAAATTATAAGAGATTTTATAAAAGGAATTGATAAGAAGTTGGTTGAAAAAAGAAAGAAGAGGATTTAAAAAAAAGGAGAGTATGTGATCAGGCAGGAGACTAGAACAAAGCCATACACTAGAGATTTAGGGAATATTTTGATCTGTTAGAAGAAACTGTATCCCAAAATTTTAAAGAGAGAACAACTTACATATATACACCAAAAATAAGGTTAACTACTATGAAGGGATAGAATATGACTCTAAAAATGAAAAGATTTTTTTTAAAAAAAGGGATTGATAAGATATTGGTTGAAAAAGGGAAAAAGAAAAATTCAAAAAAAAAAAAAAAGACAGGTGAAAAAAAATTAACTTGAAAGACTAAAGAATCACAGGAAAAAAGCCATGAATTCTATATGCAGTATTTCCCTAGAGCTGGAGTTCTGCCATTCTCATTGATCGGTAAACTTGGTCTTGGCTGGCTGTTCTTGATGATCTTCTGGGGGAGGGGCCTGTAGCTGTGGTTCCCACATGTCTTTGCTCCAGGCAGAATTGCCTGCCCTTGCTAGGGTTGGGCTATGTAATCTGCTCGGTTTTGCTCTCAGGTGCTTTTGTTCCCTGCAAGCTTTCCATACAGCTTTGGAGGACGAGAGTGAAGATGGCAGCCTCCCAATCTCTGCCCCAGGGTAGCCGAGAACTTGGGGCCCCACTCCTCAGTGCACCCCCAGAGAAAAGCAGTTAGTCACTCCCGTCTCCCGGGTCTCCGGCCGCACTCCGTGCTCACCTGTCCTGTGACTGCGCGTTTCTATCTCTGGCACCCGACCCCGTGTGGAGTCTCCAAACCTAGCAGATCCCTGTGGTGCGCTCCCGCGCCACTCCTCCCCGGGGAGGAAGGGGAGTCTCCCCGAATCTGCCGCTAGTTGGGTCTCTGCTGGAGGAGCAGTGGCCTGACTGTGCCACGGATCCCGGTTTATGGCAACCCCGAGCTGAGAGCCCACTCCTCGGCTCCGTCTCTGCATCCGGCTTCCCTGCTCCGATACTTCGGAGCTCTGCCACACTCTGGCACCCCCAGCCTTTCTGTGACCCCGAGGGTCCGAGACCACACTGTCCCAGCGAGGGTTCCACCCCCCACTTAGCCACTGGAGCGATGTCCCTCAGTGGAGCCAACTTCTAAAATTTCCGATTTTGTGCTCCGCTGCTCTATCACTTGTCAGAAGCGGCAGGTAGAGGCCCCCTCCCCCGCCGTCTATCTTCCCAAATATCGCCTCCGATTCACTTCTGTGCACGTCCTACCTTCCAGAAAGTGGTCATTTTTCTGTTCAGAGAGTTGTTGCTATTCTTTCCTTCAATCTCCTATTGAGTTCATAGGTGTTCAGAATGGTTTGATCCCTATCCCGCTGAATTCCTGGGACCAGACGAAACCCAGGTCTCCTACTCCTCCGCCATCTTGCTCCTCCCCCTCAGAGTGCCCATTTAAATCCTGCTTGATGTTTCTCTCTCTATAAATGCAGTTTCTCTAGTGTGTCTCAACACAAATCTTAAACAATGATTAGTAAACTTATATAAAGGACACAATTCCTTTTCTTTATTTAATAAGATATGTTAGATATTGTTCATGGTAGCTGAAATACTTTCTAGGCTGGGTTCATTTCTGAAATGTCCCTTGGGTATTCTCACATACTTTGTCTCAGCCTTCTTTGTCTTTGTGTACATTCCTATGTTTAGGAGCACAGATATGAGATTCTGAAGTACAGTATCTGACAAACTAGTCCCAACAACTATCTGTTCCTTACCTTAAGTTCTCATGTAGTTAGCCCTGTGTTTTCCATTGTCAGAAACTCATGCATACTGCCAACGGTAAGAGAATAGTTAAAGTATGGTTTGTCCAAACCCACTCTAGAGAATTGAGCAACTACTAAAAATTATAAGTTGAAGATTATGTAACAGCATGGGAAAATGCATGTGATCTAAATGGAAAAGAGCAAAACTGAATTCTGTATATATTAATCATAATTACTGTGTTCAAGAAAAATTTTTTCAAGAACAGACTCTGAAAGGAAATATTCTAGAATTGTAGTAGTGGGTTGTGTGAAGCTGGTGACATTGGATGATTTTTTCTCTCTTTATTTTTCAATTTTTTTCCAATGTAATTGTAGATTATTATTAAAACTTTTTTAAAGCTTTTATTTATTTATTTGAGAGAGAGAGCAGGGGGAGGGGCAGAGGGAGAGGAAAAGAGAATCTCAAGCAGACTCCCCACTGAACACAGTGCCTGACACAGAGCTACATCTCACAACCCTGAGACCATAACCCAAGCCGAAATCAAGAGTCAGATGCTTAACTCACTAAGCCACCCAGGTACCCCTATTATTAAAACTTTTTTAAAACATATATAGCCGCTATGGAGCTGTATTTCCTGGATGTGTATGGTTACATAGTGATACCCTAATTTCATACCAGTGATTGTAATGTTAGTCTTTGTTTCACTTTCTCAAGGAGTACACGTGTTAGGGTACCTTTGCTTAACACTTGTTTATGGATAAATGAATTTATATAACATGCTTTTCTTAAGCAGTATATAAAAAGTATATATTTTTAAAAGGTGGATTATACTACTATAATATGAAATCTGTTTTTATCAAAGTTATTTTGCCCTCTCCTATGATAAAACTCCAACCTTTTGTGAATATGACTGCTTCTGAAAATAATGATTTGTTGGGAGTGGGGGATAGAGAATCATTTCCAGCTTTTGATGGAAAGAAAGTGGTGGAGTTCAAGGTGGCTTATTCTTTCATGAAATTAGGTTGACCCATCATCATACATGAAGATAATTGTTAAATAGCTACAGCTGTCCAGATAGTTCTTAATCCATGAACAAGAGTATGCTTAAGGGCACAAACTCTGGAGCCAGACCTCTTGGCTTCAAAACCTGAGTGACCTTGGGCAAGTGACCTATCATCCTCTCTCGGATTCAATTTCCTTATCTGTCAAATGGAAGTAATACTAGTACCTATCTCATAAGGTTAGAGTGAAGATTAAATGTGTCAGTATATGAAAATAGTGCCTGGTATGGGGCACCTGGGTGGCTCAGTCATTAAGCATCTGCCTTCGGCTCAGGTCATGATCCCGGGATCCTGGGATCAAGCCCCGCATCAGGCTCCCTGCTCGGCGGGAAGCCTACTTCTCCCTCTCCCATTCCCCCTGCTTGTATTTCCCTGTTTCGCTGTGTCTCTCTCTGTCAGATAAATAAATAAAATCTTAAAAAAAAAAAAATAGTGCCTGGTAAATAATAAGTAATAAAAGTTTTGGCAATTTTTATTATTATTAAAATTGTTATTAATTGAGAAATTCTTGTTTAATCTATTTATATTTTAGATGGTTGACACAGATAAACAGAATTTGAAAGCCAAAAATACTCAAGCACTGATTGCGAATGTTGAAGATAATGAGCTAACTGAGCAACAGAGAAAGATATTTTCTTTAATACAGGAGAAAAATAAACTGCAACAAATGTTAGAGAGTATTACATCAGAAAAGGAACAATTACAGACTGACCTAAGGGAAAATATTGAAATGGTAGTATTTAAGCACTGTATACTTAGCTGTATGTTTTTGTCTTGTATGTTCTGGATTTTTACAACAATACTGAGGCATAATTTACATGTGAGAAATGTATCTGATGCAAGTGTATAGTCTGATGACTTTTGACAAATGTTTCTACTTGTGTACCCTCTACCCCAGTCAAGGTGTAGAACATTTGCCTCACCCTACAGAGTTCTCTTGTGCCTTGACCCAGTCAATTCTAATCTCACTCTCTACCCCATATAATCACTGTCCTGACGGTTTTTAAGCATTGGTCACTTTGTCTCTTCTAGAACTCCATACAAATAGAATCATACAGCATGTACTCTTTTGTACCTACTTTTTTACATTCCTTTTTATTGCTGGGTAGTGTTCCATGTATGAATAGGCCACAAGTTGTTTTGCCTTTCTCCTGTTGATGGAAACCTGAGTTCTGTCCAGTGTTTGGCTATTTTGAGTGAAGCTGCTGTAAACATTCTTACACAAAACTTTTTATGAACATTTTTTAAAAAATTTCTCTGGGGTATCTAAATGGAATATCAGGGTCATAGCAAATTACTAGACTGATTTCCAAAGTAGATGTACCATTTTACATTCCCATCAGCAAATTAAGAGAATTCTGATGGCTCCACATCCTCACCAATGCTTCCTATTATTGGTGTTTTCAATTTTAGCCATCCTATTGAGTATGTACCTCATTGTTTTCATTTGCCTTTCCCTAATGATTAAGGATATTGATCATCTTTTCATATGTTTATTGGCCATTGCATATCTTTCTATAAATTATCTGTTCTCTCAGTGATGTGTTGTAGATTTTAGTGTACAGATCTTGTCCATATTTTGTTAAATTTGTTCCTAAATTTTTTTTATTCTGTTATAATTTTTAAACTTCATTTTTAATTATTTGTTGTTAATGTTTGCCATATTGTCAAATCTACTTTAGTTTTTTTTCTGTATTTGGGACAATATAATATGTATAGATTGAAATTCACATTTTTAGAAGTTTGCTGTGGATTTCAGGAGAACCTGACCTTTTGTGTAATTTTCCATATTTCTTGGGATTGTCTGGTCAAAAGAGCTAAGTTTAAATAAGAATACAGACAAAAGTCATAATCTGTTCTTGGTCTCATATTTGCAATGTTTTTATGGTCATGATACGTGAGAATGTCACTGTTTAAGCTTATAACTAGGGTTAGCCCAAGTCATGCTAGCAAAGGATGGCTGCCATTTTGAGCTTGCTGTTAACTGGTGCCCTAAATCATAACCATTCTAGCATATGAAAAGCCCATAACTGTAGTCTTGTCATCAGTCCATGAAAGCTTAGAAACAGTCTCCTTTGGCTTAAGGGTAGAAAACGGGCAAACCTCTCGAGACAGAATACCAAATCCAGTTCTAATTTTCATGATAGGAATATAAGTGGAGCAATAAAGAAACAGCATAAAAAGCAGATGCTTGGCATCTATATGATTAAATTAAAGACTTTCTTTTCAAGGTAGTCTTTTCCAATAGAATTTGCCATGATTTCTTCATTTTTAGGCTGAGGTAAATGCTGATTTTTACCTGATTTTATAAATGTAATACTAATTTTAATCTCAACTTTTTTTTAATTCTAGACTATTGAAAACCAAGAAGAATTAAGAATTCTTGGAGATGAACTTAAAAAGCAACAAGAGATCATTGTACAAGAAAAGAACCACACCATAAAGAAAGAGGAAGAGCTTTCTAGGACCTATGAGAAGTTAGCAGCAGTTGAAGAAAAGCTAAAGGAAAAGGTGAATTTTAAAGTTACCTTCCTAGCCATATTATATTTCCTGACTAAACTTTTTTTTAAATACATTTTGATCGCTATAGAGCTAAGTTCTAGAAATAGCATTATCTCCCAAATGAACACATTTTAATGCTAATTATTTATGTGGACAGTTTCAACTCATACCTATATCTTAACCAACACTCTTTGTGAGGATTATATTACCCTAGTCTTTAGATGAGAGAGAAGGCTTTGATTCATCTAAATTATCATATAATATATTCATTCATCAGAAACTTATTGGGAGGGGCGCCTGGGTGGCTCAGTCGGTTAAGCGACTGCCTTCGGCTCAGGTCATGATCCTGGAGTCCAGGGATCGAGTCCCACATCGGGCTCCCTGCTCAGCAGGGAGTCTGCTTCTCCCTCTGACCCTCCTCCCTCTCGTGCTTTCTATCTCTCATTCTCTCTCTCTCAAATAAATAAATAAAATCTTTAAAAAAAAAAAAAAAGGAAACTTATTGGGAACTCCCCATAGCCCAAATGCTGTTCTGGGTCTTGAGATCCATTAGTCAGTAACACAAAGATCCTTCCTTTATAAAGATATAATACTGATTCTTTAAAATGTAAGATTTATGACTGTTACCATCTCTTAGACATTTACAGTTTCCTGACTCATTTATTTTATGGAAGTAAGGTGCTGTTGTAATATTTGTATAAGGGCTAAGACTCTTGTAATAATTGTATTGCCCAAGTAATTCTAAAATGTACCCGCTGAGGTCTTTCTGTTTACTCTAAGGACAGTGCCACATGCATTATAAATAATATATTGTGATTTCCATTGCGCTTCTGTGGAATGTTTTTCTCTTAATATACTCTTAATTCCCCTCCCTTTCACTATAACCTAATTAAATTTACTAAAACCTGATGTCTGTTTCATACTCAGCCTAAAGAAGTGAAATTAATAGGCTTATGTAAAAGTTAATGCCTCAGTATTGAGCACTGGGTATTACATAAGATTGATAAATCACTGACCTCTACCTCTGAAACTAATAATACATTATTCATTAATTAATTGAACTGAAAAAAAGAGATAGACTTATACATATTTATGAACTTTAAAAAAAGTTAATGCCTCACTAAAAATAACAACTCAGGAAACAACACATGTTGGCGAGGATGCAGAGAAAGGGGAACCCTCCTACACTGTTGGTGGAAATGCAAATTGGTGCAGCCACTCTGGAAAACAGTATGGAGGTTCCTCAAAAAGTTAAAAATAGAGCTACCATACAACCTGGCAATAAAACTACTGGGTATTGACCCAAAGGATACCAACAGTGATTCGAAGGGGCACATTCATGCCAGTGTTTATAGCAGCAATGTCCACAATAGCCACAATATGGGAAGAGCCCAGATGTCTACCAACAGATGAATGGATAAAGAAGATGTGGTATATACATATTTACAATGAAATATGACTCGGCCATCCAAAAAAATGAAATCTTACCATTTGCAATGGTGTGGATGGAGCTAGAAGTTATGCTAAGCAAAACAAGTCAGAGAAAGACAAATACCATATGATTGTACTCATAGGTGCAATTTAAGAAACAAAACAGATGAACATAAGGGAAGGAAAGGAAAAATAAGATGAAAACAGGGAGGAAGGCAAAACATAAGAAATTCTGAACTATAGGAAACAAACTGAAGGTTGCTGGAGGGGAAATTTGGGGAAGGCACTTGAAGTAATGATCACTGGGTGTTATATGCAAGTGATAAATCACTAAATTCTACCTCTGAAACTAATACTACACTATACGTTAATTAAATTGAATTTAAATAAGTTTAATTTAAAAAAAAGTTAATGCCTCAGTGTTTTTTGGGCCACCCCATAAGGACCTTATTAGAAGTAAAAATAGATTATCCACAAGTTTTTAAGAGTTGAGGAATTATAGTTATTTGGCAACTATATCTTTAAATTTAATTAGTCTCTTTTCAAGTTTTTCTCATTTTCACTTTGCCTCCTTGATTAACCTACTGACACTGTATTAGTTTCCTAGACCCTCTGTATCAAATTACCATAAACTTGGTGGCTAAAGAACAACAGAAATTTATTGTCAGATTTCTGGATTGTAGTGGTCCAAAATCAAGTTGCTGGCAATACCATACTCCTCTGAAGGCTCTAGGGAAGAATCTTGCGTCTAATAACTATCCTTGGCTCCCAGCTCTCCTTGGTGTCCTGGGCTTATAGCTCTATCACTCTTATCTCTGCCTCCATCTTCACAGGACTTTCTCTGTGTCTCTGTGTGTCCTTTTTTGCCTCTTACAAGGACACTCTCATTGCATTTAGGGCCCACCCCAATCCAATAGGATTTCTTCTCAATCCTTAATTAATTACATGTGCAAAAACCGTACTTCCAAGTAAGGTCATATTCTGAAGTTCTGAATCGACTTGAATTTTGGGTAGGACACTATTCAACCTACTACGGTCACTATGCTTAGAAGGTTACTTTACTTTTATAGCTGCTTGTCTGTTTACATTGGGAGTGTAGGCAGGGCTGTGATAATGATTATTTCCATTCAGCAAAGTACATTTTACATGAGATTTTAAGAGTATATAGGCAAAATGGTAATTAAAAATTTTATTTCTTAAGAACCAACAACTACAAGAAAAACAGCTACAAGTTCTTAGTATACAAGAAGAAATGAATGAGATGCAGGAAAAGATGAATGAAATAGAGAATTTGAAGAATGAACTAAGGAAGCAAGAATTAACATTAGAACGTATAGAGATGGAGAGGCAAGAGTTGGCTCAGAAGCTCCATGAAAATTATGAGGAAATGAAATCCATAACCAAAGAAAGAAATGATCTAAAGGAATTACGGGAATCATTTGAAATAGAGAGAAAGAAACTTAAAGGATACATAAAAGAAATCGAAGTTAGAGTAAGTTATTACCCTTTTCTTTCATCATCTATTAAATGTTTCTTTAAAACGGAGCCAATTGGAAAAGGGGGAGGCAATGTTAGGATGATGTGGTTATAATATTCTTTAAATTCCACTTGCTAATAAAGGGTCTAGAAACAAAAGAAGAACTAAAAATTACTCGCGTGCATCTTAAAGAACAAGAAGAAACTATTGATGAACTAAGAAAAAACATTTCTGAGAAGACAGCTCAAATAATAAATATTCAGAAGGACTTAGAAAAATCCAGTATTGAATTACAAGAAAAGGTTTGTCTCTTCTCTCCTTTGTCCCTTCTTCTTTTCTTTTTTATTTCAAGGAAAGGTGAGCAATAAGTAGTGACTGTGTGAATAGTTCATTCATTTATTGGATACTATTTGTTGAGTCTGTAACGTGGCAGGCAGAGTCCTGGGTTATAGAAATAAAATGGGAACAAGGTGAACAAAATTTCTATGATCATAGAGCTGACTCTAGTGGAAAGAGGTAACTGGTAAATAAGCAAACAAATGAGTAAGGTAATGTGAGATAATGGCAAGTGCCATAGAGAAAATGAAACATTGGGATAACTGAACCAACCTAGGTTAAAGGCCACTGTGTGCAAGCCTTTGAAATTAGATATGATTAAGACATTGTTCTCTCCCCCCAAGTGTGGGCGTATAAAATAATCCCTCAATTCCAGTAGGAAAAATGCAGAAATATGATATGCAAAGTTACATGGAACCACTAATGACCATAGGAAATGGGAATCAATCTGTAAACATAAAAAAATTGAGACATAGCATTGACGCTCATCTGAGAATGAGGGACCATTCGTTTATTGAGATATAATCTGCTCAATGATGACTTTTCTCCTGTGGCATTTGGGAACTAGTATAGAAATGAAGAAGTGTGCAGCTGACTAAATTGACAGTGTGTTAGCCAAGTATAAGAACTGATTCACTTTGGATGTAAGCTGGAGCAAAAGAAAATTATGGCAGAATATGACCAGCAGAAAAGTCATGAGTAGCTTTGGTAGGAATCAAGGGAAAATGAATAAATTGGAGTTCGTGATCCACAGTAGGCTGTGGGCTCAGGATCACTTTTATTTCTGTGGATAATATCCTCATCTTTTCTCTTTAAAGAATTATGATAACACAGCAGCAGCTCCTTCTGCCCCTGGTCCTGTCCCTGTGCTTTAATAGAATCTCCTTCTGGCGTGCGCGTGCGCACACACACACACACACACACACACACACACACACACATACACACACCATGGTGATAATCAGAGTAACCTTGGTATTTTATGCACATCACAAGATCCCAGTGCTTCGTGAGGAGCAGGCGCTAGTGCCTAATGTGAAAGAAGTCAGTGATACTCAGGGGGCAGTGGATGAAGTGGAGCTATTGGAGAAGCAATTCAAAACCAAGGATTCAGTGACATTGGCACGCATAGAAATAGAAAGGCTTGAATTGACTGAAAAACTTCCAGAAAGTCAAGAAGAAACAAAATCTCTAACTGAGGAAAGAGACAAGCTTCAAACGATGCAAGAAGCAGTTCAGGTTGGACAAGACCAGCTGCAAGAAGACATTAGAGAAACGTTGGCTGAAGTAAGTTTCATCCTTTCCTTCCATTTAATAAGTATTTTATAAGAATCAAGTCTTTGGAAAAGGAAGCGCTTGTGTTGTAGTTATAATGTTACTATCATGTTTTCTTTAAATGTCTCTTAATTATGAAGTGATTGGAAACAACTAAAAATATAAATACTAAAAAACTGTTGAAATTGAGAGAAATGCTTCAGAGAAGACAGTGGTCTTCTTAAATATTTAAAAATGATTTAGAAAAAGCAATGCTAAAGTACAGGAAAGGATAAAGCCAGAAAAACCATTTTCTTTCCTTCTTAAAATCTATTCCTACAGCATCTCATAAGGCACTTCCTCAGTACCTGAGACCAAAATCTGAGAATCACCCTTCCCAGTATCCTTTCCTCCCATTCACTCTATAATCCAAGCACCAAACCTTGTTGATTTTAAGAGGTGTGTGTGTGTGTGTGTGTGTGTGCGTGCGCGCGCACACACGTGTGCCTATATGTGTGTGAAATCTTCCATCTTTTCTCCCCACATTGCCAACACCTTAAACCAAGCCACCATAATCTCTGTCCCTGGCTTTCTGTGGTAGCCTCCTTATTGGTCTCCCCATATTCATTCCTCTACTTCTGTAATTCATTCCCCGTTCTGAACCCAAGTAATCTTTTCTTCTTAAAACCCTTTAATAGTCTGTTGCTACTCTTGAACTAAAGACTGGAATCCCTCACATGGCCTCTGAGGCCCTGGGTCCCATTCCTTGCTGGTCTCCAGCCTTATTTCTGCTCACTCTTAGCCCTGCTCATGATGCTCCAGCATTGTGCTTCTACACATCATGGCTTTCAGATGTTCTGGTCTCCCCACCTGCATCATTTCCATACGCCCTTACCTAACTAGTGCTCTCATCCTTCAGTTCTCAACTGAAGCTTTCCATCCCCCAGGAAGCCCTTCCTAACCACTCAGGGTAAGTTAGGCTTGCCACATACATACCCTGCAGGAACCCAGAACCTCTGTTTGGTAAGATTTGGCATAATGTCCATCTTTCCCTCTAAAGTGCAAGTCTCAGGAGGGCAAAGATCATGTAAGTCTCATTTACCATTGTATCTCCAGCCTCTAATACGATAGTAACAACACAATGAACCCTAAGGAAATAAGTGTTCAATACCTGAGTAATGACAAGTGGGAGAGTGGAAAGAATGCTCTGTAATGAGCCACTGAATCCTGACTTAATCGTTTTAGAAAATGTCCTGATTTCTTTCTTTGGTTGTCAACTCTATTGTTTTAGGATTCTCTTAAGATTCAGGAGCCTCAAGATCAACAAGATCAGACCTTCAATGTGAAAGAAAAGGATGATGAGGCTGAGGAAATCCTGAGCAAGCTGGAGCAACTGCAGGAGCCACTCGAAGCTGGAGAGGCAGCACTGCCACAAGTGGGCATGGAAAGGCTCAAGATGGCCGAGAGGCTGCAAGAAGTTCCTCAGTCTGAAACTCACCAGCTCAAAGAGAACATGAGAGAAATTACAGCTAAGGTAGGTTTCATCCTTTCCCTGTGTGCTTTTTTTATTATTATTATTTTATAAGCAGATATTTTTGTAAAAATTAAACCTTTGGGAAAAGGAGTTAGAGTATAATGGTTATAATATTTCTATAAATTTCTCAACAATTTCCTCTAATAATAAAGCACCTGAAAACCGAAGAGGAACTGAAAGTTGCTCATTGTCACCTGAAAGAACAGGAGGAAATTATTGATAAGCTGAGAGTGAATCTTTCAGAGAGGGAAACTGAACTCTCCAGCCTTCGAAAGGAATTAGAAACAACCAATGATGAATTACAGAAAAAGGTAAATTGGGGGTGAAGGACATGAAGGAGAAAACCTGAGGGAGCTAGCTAACTGGACTACAGAAACTAATTTTGCATACTAGATTGTTATGCAGAACATCCTGGGTGTTTTTCCTTCAAAAACAAAAACAGATCAATCGGTTAAGCGTCTGCCTTCAACTCAGGTCATGATCTCAGGGTCCTGGGATCAAGCTCCGCACTCAGCGGGAAGCCTGCTTCTCCCTCTCCCTCTACCCCTCCCCCCCATCCTCTTGCTATCTCTTTCTCTCTGTCAAATAAAATCTCTAAAAAAAAAAATACAAAAACAGATCTATATATATACACACATACATATATAAACACACACATTTTACGTGTATGTATATTTTGGCTGTTAACTTATTATTATTTTAAGATCCAAGAGCTCCATGAGAAACATGAACAATTTATTAGCACCAAAGAAATCATTGAGACTCAGGAAAAAATGAGTGAACTGGAGCAATTAAAGGAGCAACTCAAAGTCAAAGATTCATCATTACAAAATATAGAAAGTGAGAGGCTCAAGTTGACTGAGAAACTTCAGGAAAGTCAAGACAAAATAAAAATTATAATGAAGGAAAGAGATGAACTGAAAAGGGTGCAGGAAGTTCTTCAAATGGAGAGAGAACAACTCAAAGAAAACATTAAAGAAACTGTAGCTGAAGTAAGTTTGCTTCTTCTAATTTTTTTTTAGGTACAAAAATAATGTTAAGGTAGTTAACAGTGATATTCACTGTTGTTTTATTTTTATCCAATCACAAAGGGACTGAAAATCAAACGGGAACTAAAAACTACTTATGTTCTTTTGAAGGAGCACGAACAAACCATTAGTACAAGGAATATTTCAAAGAAGACAGACCAAGAAGCAAATATTGAGAGAGAGGTAGAAAACTCAGATGCTGAATCACAAGAAAAGGTAGGTCTTATTTTGTTAAGTTGGAAAATGACATCTGATTATTGTGTTGCTCATTTCCCTGTGGAAGAAAATAGTATATACATTAGATAAAATGTAAAGATGACTGAATTTAGAAACAATTCCTCTTTTTCCTACAAATTTCTGCCTTTGTCCTAACTTGTTTTATTTTTTCTCAGATTCAAGAACTTCAGGAAGAAGAACATCAGCTTCTTAAGATGAAAGCTGTCAGTGAGACTCAGGAAAAAATATGTGACATGGAATACTTCAGGAACCAGTTTGAGGCCCAAAAGTCAACTCTGAAAAATAAAGAAATGGAGAATGTAAGGTTAACTCAGAGACTTCACAAAAACCTTGAAGAAATGAGATCTGTTACAAAAGAAAGAGATGATCTTAGGAGTGTAGAGGAGACTCTCAAAGTAGAGAGAGACCAGCTCAAGGAAAACCTGAAAGAAACTGTAATTAGAGTGAGTTGCCGTCTTTCCCCCATCCAGTAAATAGGACATCATGTCCTAAAAGAACCATGGGCTATCAATAGGATTGGTGGGAGTGTAAAATTGGTCCAGCCTTGGGGAAGGTTGGAGGGGGACTATTTGGTACTATCTTTCAAATATTTCAATAAGTTTATTCATTGAGCCCAAAAGTCCAGTCATAACTATATATCCTGTACACATCAACACAATTGTGCAAAGCAAACAAAAAAATAGGGAAGATGCTAAATGTCGGTTAGCAGGGGACTGGTTAATTAAGGGCCGCACATTCAGACCAGTAAAGAAGGAGGTAGTGCCATGGTGCTGATTTGGAAGTATCCTATTACGAAAAGGGGTAAGTTGTGGAGTAATGTATCTAGCATGTATTGACATTTAAGACAAACTTAAAGGATGAGGTCTAACAGGGGCGGGGGGCATAATTACCTTTTACCCTCTCTCTGCCTTTCTACACACAGTTTGAATTTTGTTACTCTGAATATATCATTTTCCTTTTTCTAATGATAAAGGAGCTGGAAAAACAAGAGGAGCTAAGAATTGCTTACATGCATGTGAAAGAGCACCAGGAAACTATTGATAAACTCAAGGGCCTTGTTTCTGAGAAGACAGATGAAATATCAAATATGCAAATGGATTTAGAAAACTCAAATGCTGCCTTAAAAGCACAGGTATTTTTTTTTTTTTTTGCGAGTTTGAATTAGGTCTTTTGTGTAATGAAACTAGATATGAATTAGCCTGAAATTGAAGACAAAGCTACTTAATTTCGAAAGTATTATTTAGCATTTTTTTCAATACCTATCTATATCTTAATTTATTGTATGATTATCTCAAGATCCAAGAACTTCAGGAGAAAGAACATCAACTTCTGAAGGCAAAAAATGATCTCCGAGAAAGTATGTATCAAACAGAGCAATTGAAGAAGCAATTAGAGGCCCAGAATTCAACCCTGGAAAGTGTAGAAACCGAGAAGTTAAAGTTGTGTCAGAAACTTCATGAAAACCTTGAAGAAATGAAATGTGTTACTGAGGAAAGAGATGCCCTCAGAAGTGCAGAGGGAACCCTTAGGATGGAGAGAGACCAGCTCAGGGAAAGCCTCAGAGAAAAAGAAGCTAAAGTAAGTCACTCTTCCTATACTAGTGAGTAAACACGATGTTTTCCTGACAGCAGTGAGCCATTCTTTGACATGAGTGGCAGTGTTGGTGTGAGTGAACTGATACAGACTTTCAGGCAGGTAATTTGATACTGTTCTAAAAATCAAATTCTGTAACTGGTAATTTTTTTGTAGACTTCATCCAACATGCATATTTATATACGTACACAAACACACATACACCACAAGGTTGTTCATTGTAGCAAATTTTAATAAAAATCTAAATTTAATAACAATCTAAATGTCCATCAGAAGGAAACTGGGTAAACATGAGCGATATATCAGAATACTATACAACACATAGAAAGAAAGAAAAGAAAGAAAGAGGAAAGGAAAGAAAAGAGAAAGAAAAAAGAAAAGAGAAAGAAAGAAGAAAGAAAGAAAGAAAGAAAAGAAGAAAGAAAAGAAAGAAAGAAAGAAATAGATTTGAATGTCCTGATTTGGAAGCCCAAATGACTCTTAGAAGGAAAAGCAAGCTGTAGAATAGTATATGGATCATGTGTCTGCCTCTCAAAAGTAGGAATAGGTTGTGGGGAGGTGGGGACAGGGAAAGGGAGGCAGGGAAACCTTATAACTTCCTAACAAAGATGTAGAATAAGAAGTAATAGTTTTATTATTTATACTAAGGAAATATATCACTTTCAGAAAAAAAATACTAGTTAATATTAAGCCGTGTCACCATTCTTAAAATTTCTCTAATGATAAAGGAGCTGGAAAAACAAGAGGAACTAAGAATCGCTTACGTGCATGTGAAAGAGCACCAGGAAACTATTGATAAACTCAAGGGCCTTGTTTCTGAGAAGACAGATGAAATATCAAATATGCAGATGGATTTAGAAAGTTCAAATGCTAAATTACAAGAAAAGGTATGGAGAATGTGCTGGTTTGGATATTTGATTTATTTGTGCATAAGCTCCTTTGGGGATGTAAAATGGTTTAGCCACACTGGAAAACATCTTGGCAGTTTTACTAGTGCTGAACATACACCTGCCTGTGGCTCAGCATTTCTGTTCCTTGAGTATGTACCTAAGGGGAAAAAATGCATACTTCCACATAAAGTTATGTTCAAGAATGCTCATAACAGTTCTATAATCATAACAGCAAAAAATGGAAAACAAGTAAAATGTCTAGCTGTAGGAGAATGGATAAATACATTGTGATTTTTAAGTTCAAAAGCAGGCAAGACTTATCTAGGATGAAAAAAGTTCAGAATAGTGGTTAGCTCTAGGAGGGGGGCATACAGGAACCTTAGGGGGTGCTAGACATGTTTTAAATTTTAGTCTGGGTTATAATTATATAGATGTATACATACGTCAAGAATAATTAAGCTATACACTTAAGATTAATATACCTATATATGTTATACCTCAAAAGAAAATAAATTTTGTGTGAAATTTTGTAGAATATTAATGAGCAACATAGGAAGACTATTGTCTTAATCGATTTAGAAACTCTCCTTCCCTTAAAAACTGTCTTATTCCTAACACATTATTTTATGATTATCTTAAGATTCAACAACTTAAGGCAAATGAACATCAACTTTTTAAGTTAAAAGAAGATGTCAGTGAGTCACAGAAAAAAATGTCTGAAATAGAGCGATTGAAGAAACAATTCAAGGCCCAAAGTTTAACTCTGGACAAAATAGAAATGGAGAATTTAAATTTGGCTCAGAAGCTTCATGAAAACCTTGAAGAAATGAAATCTGTAATGAAAGAAAGAGATAATCTGAAATTGGAGAGAGACCAGCTCCAGGCAAACCTACAGGAAACCAAAGCTAGAGTGAGTTGTGCTCTTTCTACCCATCCAGTAAATGTGTCGTTCATACCAGAAGCTTCCTTCTTATAACAGTTGGTGAAAATGTAAATGTCACAACCTTTTAGGGAGACAGTTTGACACTGCCTTATTAAAGATTTGTCCGCATATAGATCTGCTATAGCGATTCCACCTGTAGTAATTCATCCTACCAATACATTCACACATTTGGACAGAAATACAGCTGCATTCACTGCAACATTGTTAGTGCTGACAAAAATCTAGAAGTAATCCAAGTGTCTATCAATAAGGCACTGGGCTAAGTAGGGTACATCTGTATAATGGATTACTAAGCTTGAGAATGGGGCCCTTTTTATGGGTTACTGATTTAGAATAATCCCCAAGTGGTATGAGAGGGAGGAGAGCAGCAGCAGAGATCACCAAGCAGCCCAACGAGGCTGGGGAAGGCTAGGGATAGGGACTTAGTTTATATCCTTCTGTACGGGTCTAATCTGGGGGTGGTGTGCTGGTTGTTTTTAACTATAGCGTGCATTTTTTAAGATTTTGTTAAACTGGTTCATCATTAAGGAAAGGTAATATGCCTTGATATCATGATATTTCTCAATTTCTTCTAATAAAGGATTTGGAGACACAACAGGAACTAAAAGTTGCTCACATGCATTTGAAAGAACACCAAGAAACTATTGATAAATTCAGAGAGAGAGTTTCAGAAAAGACAACTCAGATTTCAAATATTCAAAAGGATTTAAATAAATCTAAAGATGAATTACAGCAAAAGGTATGTGTTGTTTTGTTCTTTGGAGAGTAACTGTCCAAAATCATTTGTGGAATGAGAAACAATATGGATACAGATATATAGAGATAGAGATAGAGATGTACATATATAACCAGCAGACACTGTTTGCCTTCCTTGAAGGAATTGTACTTGCCTTCTAACTTGTTTTATAATTATCTCAAGATACAAGAACTTCAGAAAAAAGAGCTTCGACTTCTTAAAATGAAAGAAGATGTCAATAAAACTCATAAAAATATAAACAAAATGGAACAATTGAAGCAGCGATTTGAGGCCCAAAATTTATGTATGCAAATGGATAACTTACACTTGACTCAGAAACTTCATAAAAGCCTTGAAGAAATAAGAATTTTAGCTAAAGAAAGAGATGAGCTAAGAAAGATAAAAGAGTCTCTCAAAATGGAAAGAGACCAATTCAGGGAAACCTTAAGAGAAATGATAGCTAGAGTGAGTTCAGAATCTTCCCTTATTTAGTAACTGTCTATAAGAATCAAGCTTTTCTGGAAAGGGGAATAATTGGGTTTTGTTGTTGTTGTGGGATTTTTGGGTTTGTTTGGTTTCTTTTGTTTTAGGGGGAGGGGGTTTGTGGGGTTTTTTTTTCTTTTTTTCTTTTCTTTTTGGAAATTTCTACAAACAGTAAAGGATGATGGGAAAAGTATTACTATAATTTTTCACACAAATAGAAGATACAGTTTTAAAAGAAGCCAAAATATTTTTCAGAAAATATCATTTTAATTTATTTTTAAGAAAAGATTTGTTACATAAAGCAGACCATTTTCTTTAATGTAATTTTTAAAAGGCTTTTTTAAACCAGGAAATGGCATTATCCTCAATAGAAAAACATTTGAAGGACTAGATTTGTAAAAGAGTAAGTGCCCATTTCTCTGCCTCCACGTGACAGTTTTAGGCATGCACTCTTCTCAGTGCCATTGGAGGCAAGTGGCCAGACATACGGTGGAAGGAATTTCAGCCAGTGTGACTGTCTTTACATGTTCAGAATCACGTCTTAAAAAACTCAGTTGAACCCTCTAGAAAATAACATAAAATTCAGACAAATAAGAAATTATATAAAATCTATAAAAATCTTTTTTTATTCTCATAATTCAACGAGAGTAGAAGACCGAATCATTTTCAATATCAATAGAAACATGTACACTTGGGAACCATCCTTATGTGGACCCTAATGAAATTCATAAAGAAATTTAATTCATTCAACAAATATTTATTAGTCATTCTTCTAAGTAGTGTAGTGAATAAATGGGAGAAAACGTTTTGTTTTATACTTCTAATCAAAAGTACAAAATGTAACAGGATACACATTTTGTGTTCCAAGGTGCTGGGAAGAGTATGAATAGAGATATTTCAGGTGGTTTTGCTAGTGTACTATTTGGCAGCAATTCAGAGACTAATTCTGACTCGGAAACTTAGAATCGTAAGAATCAGATGTAAATCTAATATCTAGTTTTCAACTCTGACGGTTACAGGAATAAATCCCATCTCAAAAAATATGTGGTTCTTCCACATTTTTTCTCAATGAGTTGAGGCCATTCACTACAACCTAATGGTACTCTTAATCGTTTTCTGGCCATTTTTAACTTTGTTTTTGAGTTACAAGTTTATAATTCCATTATTGAAATGATGTGAAAAAATGTAATTGGAAAAGCGTATAGACATTATATGTGAATGTAGTTATAGTTGAAGCCTTGTTTATTTCTTTGTACCAACATAGGACCAACAGAACCATAAAGAGGTAGTAAAATATGAAAAACAGTTACAATGTAATGAAAGACACCACCTCACAGAAAGCCTAAGAGAAAAATGCTCTAGGATAAAAGTAAGTGCCCTATGTTAAAATTACAAATGAATATTGGTACTCCTCCAAAGGCCTAAATGGAATCCAAGGAATGTCTGTGGAATGAATAAATAGATAATGGTCAATGTTTTTTTAAATTTTATAATCTAGTATAGGTGTGCATGTGTGTGCTTATGTACACACATACACAAAACTGTGTGTTTTATTTTTTATTAATTTATTATTTTATTATTTATTATTTATTTTATTAATTTATTTATTTTAACACAAAACATATTTTAAGGCCCCACTGGAAAGGTGGGATTTGAGTAAATACCTAAAAGAGGTAAAGGATTAAGCCATATAGCTGGCTGGGGGAAGAACAGGATGAGAAGAAAAAATAGCGAGTACAAAGCTCCTGAGGCAGAAGAGTGCCTGGTGGGTTCCAGGAGCATCAAGAAGGGGGAAAGCTAATAAGAAATCAGGTCAGAGAGCTCATAAGGAAGACGCAGGCTGTGGGGCCTTAAAAGATCTTTGGGTTTTAATCTGAGTGAAATGGAGATCTATTGGAGGGTTTTGACCATGAGAGAGATGTGATCTGACTTACATTTTAAAGGGATGACTCTGATTGTTGTGTTGAAAATGGACAGAGTGGAAGCAGGAAGAACATTTGAGAGACTAAGTTCAATAATCCAGGCCAAGATGATGGTGGCTGAGCCTAAAGAGGTATCAGTGGAAGCAGTGGGAAATATTTGAATTCTGAATATATGCTGAGGGAAAAGGCCAACACAATTAACTGTCACTGCTCTCCAAATGCAAGATCCCTAAAGACTTTTTGTGTGTGTTTTTATGTCACTTAGCACATTCCTATCAGAATATGTTTTAAAAGTACAAATGAATGACTACTACACAGTGCTGTTCCATATCATAATGTGATTCATACTAAGACCAAAGGCAAGAATCCCCTTTCCAACATCCCAGATAAATGAACAACTAGCTTTTCCTTAAGTTATTAAAAAGGAAGCTCATTATTGTCAGCAGGCCCTTGTTCTATTATTTAGCACCCTGAATTAAACGTGTTATTTCTTATATGACTAGCAATTTGAACTACTGTGTTCCTCCACCTGTACTTTGACCAGTGTGTCCCCTGTGCAGCCTCTAGTTGTTTGAGCTCAGAGGCCAGGCTTATTGAGTGTCTGCCAAATACACTAATATACCAGATGCTTTACCTCATGTGATATTCCTTATTGCCCCATTTACAAACGAGGCTTGAGGAGGAAGTTTAGTAGGTGCCCAAGGTCACATGGCTGGTAGAATCAGGATTTGAAATCGGGTATAAGTTTAAAAATTGCATATGGAAACATTTTTACAAATATAATTTTATTTCCCTTAAGCCATAATGTCTGTATATATTTTACAGATTACATAGATAGAGATATACTATAATATTTACTTCCCCCTAGAAAACTTTGTGGCAGTCATCATAGTCTTCATTGTGTAGTTAGGAAAATGGCTCAGTGATTTCCCTAGTCAGGAAGTAGCAGAGATAGAACCTGAACTCTAACTCTGATAAAAAGTTAGAAAACTCAGATTCTAGGCAGATGAATAGAAATGTGTAAAGAGGCTTCACCAAGCTGGCAAATAGCTAGCTTGATTCTTCGTCACTTGTTTGACCTGCAAACTCACATTGCCTACTGTAAACATGAGCCAGCATTCAGTCTTGAACTATAACACGTACTAGATTGAATTCCCTCATATTTATCCTCACTCTTTGTAGATGGTCATTTAATTCATGAATGCTCAAAAAAGGAAAAGAAAATGTATCAAAATGATAACCGTGGTTGTTTCTGGTTTTCTTTGTTACATTTGTTTAAATTTTTAAAATTTTCACAGTAATTAAATATTATTTCTATAATCCAAAATCAACAATAAGAGTTTCCTTTTTTTAAAAACACAAAGGTCTTAATTTGTTTCTGTACTACAGAAAATGTTAAAGCATAAATTTTGTTACAATTCTAGGGCAAGGATCATAGGGGAAGAGAGGAAAAAATGAAACGAGACAAAACCAGAGAGGGAGACAAACCATAAGAGACTCTTAATGATAGGGAACAAACTGAGGGTTGCTGGAGGAGAGGGGGTGGAAGGATGGGGTAACTGGGTGATGGGCATTGGAGAAGGTGTGTGTTGTAATGAGCACTGGGTTTTTATATAAGACTGATGAATCACAAACTGTACCCCTGAAACAATACATTATATGTTAATTAATTGAATTTACATTTAAAAGTAAAATAAATTTAAAAATTAAAAGAAAAAAGCAATTCTAGGTCAAGCACTATTTGTTGTTAAATCAGGATGAATTGTTAAACTGAATGATTTCTAATTTTCCTTAGGAGCTTCTGAAGAGATACTCAGAGATGTATAATCATTATGAGTGCTTAAATAGACTATCCCTTGACTTGGAGAAAGAAATTGAAACCCAAAAAGAGCTTTCAGTTAGAGTAAAAGCAAACCTCTCACTTCCATATCCACAAATCAAACAAATTCAAAAACTTCTCACTGCAAACCAAAGATGTTCAATGGAATTCCACAGAGTCATGAAGAAACTTCAGGTACTACCTTTTTTAGTAATATCTTTGTAAATATTGCTATAAATTTTAGTTTTAACATCAGTGCATTTAAGTCCTACTTTGGGAGTCGGCATATTTGCTATTTAGTATATTTACTGCTGAATTAAAGATTATGTGCATCTCAGAATAGTTATGTGCAGGATCCACTGTGCCTCTAGGACCTGTTCATTCAACAAAACTTGAGCTCTGCCTGTGAGCCTAGATACCATCATGGTGCTCGAGAGACAGATAGGAATAATATCTCAGAAATCTCCTAGTCTAGCGCATGAGGCAAACATATAAGCAGCTAGTAAGTGTAGTGACAGAAGCACGTGCAGGTTGTATCACAAACCAGATAAAGAATTACAGAAAATGAGATCACAGTAGAAGCTGGACTGAAGCAATAATGCTTAGAGTTCATTTTGCAGATGATGGGGAGCCACTGGGCCGTTATTTTTACGTTGTAGCAGTAGTGTGATCAGATTACCATTTTAGCTCCTTCACTGTAGAAAAGCAATGAGTTTGTGGCAGAGAGAAGAGACAAAAGGCAGTTATAGTGGTCCAGATTAGATATTACAGGTGACCGTACTACTAGAAAAGGATTCATAGGCACGGGGAGGATAAAAGAAATTAAATATTCAGCAGCTTAAAATAGGAAGTTCATGTGATTGATAGTGAGGTAAGGAGGGAGATGTTTAGATTGAGTGCCAGAATTTGGGCATAGCCAGGTTTGTGGAGAGTGGTACCATCAACAAAAAAGAAAGAGGAGCAAGGCAGGTGAGACAGGAGAAGCGATCAGGTGTTTAGTTTGAGATATTTTGAGGTAGAAATACTCATGATGGAGCATTCAAGAAGAAAAACAAGTAGGCACTTAGTTATGAGTCTGGCATTTGTCTGGAGACAAGTCAGAAGTAAAGATAAAGGTTTGGAATTCATCAGCATATACATGCTAGATAATACATGTGTGAGTAAGGTCACCCAGAAGGCATAATAGAAAAATAAAAGCCTTAGGATAAGGTGAGAACTCTGGAAAAGATAAATTTTCAAAAGTCCGTAGCAGAAAAGAGAGCAACAAATGGGTTGGAGGTTGGAAATGGCAAAGAGACAGGAGAAAATCAAGCAAAAGTGCTATTGCTCAAGTCAGTGGAGGACAGCATGTCAAAGATGAAATGGTAAAGACTGGCAGATAGTTCAGACAGCCAGAATATGAACTGAAGAGACGCCCTCAATTTGTTGATAATAGAGCTTATTGTTGACCTTTGTTAGAGCAGTTTTAATTGAGTGGTTAGGGAAGAGCCAGACAATAAGAGGTTAAGGAGTGGTGGGAGATTGAGGAGGTAGGGAGTTGGTGTCTGTCTTTCCTCGGTAGATTGCCTCTCAGGCCCTGATATTCTTCCTGGCAATCAGATATCCAGAATGTATCCAGGAGGTCCATGGAACATATGACATTCAAATTATTGTCACCTTGATGCCAGACATCTAACTACATGTGAGAAGTACATCTTGAGGCTGGTATACCCACATTGGTTACCCAACCAAGGTAGGCAGGAGAGGGATGTTGAAAATGAACCTCAGGCATCTAGCTGGGGTACCTGCATGATTGGTGACATAGTTAACCAAAAAGTGAGCAGAAGAGAAAGGTGAGTTTATAGGGAAAGAGATTATGTTCCATTTTAACAGTGAATCGGAGGTAATTGTAGGACATCCATGAGGTGTAGCCCCTAGGGAATCCAAAGTAAGGAACTTGAAGTCTGGAAGTTATTCTCCCAAGATACTGAGAGGAAAAAATTGGGGATAGAGAGAGGCTCTTTCCTTCTTCCTCACTTACCAGAGGATATAGATAAACAAGATATACCATCCCACCTCTTCGTCTTGAGGGTTTAAAACTTCCTCTAAATGTGATAAAAGGTTCATTTCCCAATTTGTTTAATGTTTTTCTACAAGTATGTGTTAAGCCATGTTACAAAGATAAAGGAAGAACAACATGAATCCATCAATAAATTTGAAGTAGTTTTTATTGATGAAGTGGAAAAGCAAAATGAACTGCTAATTAAAATACAGCAGCTTCAACAAGATTATGATGTACCATCCAGAGAATTCATGGACCTCAAATTGAGCCAGAATATGGATCTACATATTGAGGTATAGTTTATTTTAAATGGTTTAATTAGATTTTAAGCCTTTTTCTTATATAGAGAAGGTACTTTTGCATGTGCTCAGAGCCATTTTCATTTTCCAGAAATTAAAAATAGGTTGCAGGGTGACCGCTGGCCAGATGTGAAGAGTGCCACGTAATGGACTAGCCAGCCGCTTTTCAGGACTCCACAGATACAGAAAAGTAGATTTAGTCCCAATAAGTGGGAATTCATAGAACCCCAGAATAAGTTTCCGAATGCTTTCTAAAACATCCTAGAGCTGCAGCTGGGAGTCTGGAACAATGTTATTACAGCAGCTCCTCATGGAGTATCTTGCTCTCACCCAGCAGTGTGAGGCTGGCATCCAGTTCCCAATGTGTGTGTAAGGCCTGGGTGCACAGAAAAGCTGCATGCAGCAGTACTGCATGTGTGTGATTAGTAGTCACAGATAGTTTTGGTGGTTTTTAATTCTAACAGGCAGAATTTGTAGACATTCCTTACATAGCTTATACTGCCAGATTTTTATTATTCAAATAACTAGAACAAAGTTTTGAATTAGAATTATATTTCTAATACAACTAAAATAAATTAGAATTATGTTTATTTCAAGATATTCAATATTAAGAATGAGAGTTCAGTAAGGTGTTTTCCCCTTATGTATGATATTTAGATAAAAACTCAATGTTCAGGTGATCAAATACTTATTTTTCAAACAGGAAATTCTCAAAGATCTTTCAGAAAATGACTTCCACTGCATAAAGACTGAATTTCAGCAAGTGCTAAGTAATAGGAAAGAAATGACCCAGTTTTTGGAAGAATGGTTGAATACTCATTTTGATATAGAAAAGTTTAAAAATGGCATCCAGAAAGAAAATGATAAGATTTGTCAAGTGAATAACTTCTATAATAACAAAATAATTGTAAGTAGTGATTTTTGTGTGTGTGCTAGCTCATTCTTCTTGTTGTTTGCTCTAATTTTTCTACCTTTTTCTTAAAAAAGACTTAGAGCAACTTAATCTTAGATATGCTTCTTTATTTGTATATACTTTATTTTTTTGTTTGAAAAAAATTGGGGGAAAAAGTTGGGTAAAACATGTTCTTCCTCTAACATGTTATGTGTGCTTCCTTAAGATAATTAAAAATATTCACTTACACTTGTAAAGAAGATAAAATCTTGGGGTGTAATAATCAATTTCCCCTTAGGGAATCTTGAATGTTCTTTCCTTTCTCACTTCTCCCTGCTTCTGGAGGATTTGAGCCTTTCCCCCAAGTAGCCTCAGACAGAGTGAGATGAGCCTGTGTCAGGGAACAGGCCACAGCTGTGGCCATGCCACACACAAGCCTGTCCAGCAACTTCACTGAGATGTACTTTTCATCTTGGTGGTATCACTGCCTTATGCACTGATACTTCAACTCTGAGGTTCAGAGATGTGGTGTATAGCATTGTTCCCAAAGTGACTGGCTCCAGTGTACAGATTCACAAGAACCAACATGGCTTAAGACAAGCTTGTTAATTTGTTTTTACTTTCCACTGATCAGAATATTCATTCTGTTCTCTGAAGTAATCCCTGTCTCATATACCTGGTAAAATATACAGTAGTCAGAAAGTTGCTTGTTGTATATGCAGCTGGAGCAAAGGGAGCTAGATTAATATTAGAGCTTCTAGTAATCATCAAGACAGTATGGTACTGACACAAAAACAGACACGTAGATCATTGGAACAGAATAGAGAGCCCAGAAATGGACGCTCAACTCTATGGTCAACTAATCTTCGACAAAGCAGGAAAGAATGTCCAGTGGAAAAAAGACAGTCTCTTCAACAAATGATGTTGGGAAAATTGGACAGCCACATGCAGAAGAATGACACTGGACCATTTTCTTACACCACACACAAAAATAGATTCAAAATGGTTGAAAGACCTAAATGTGAGACAGGAGTCCATCAAAATCCTAAAGGAGAACACAGGCAGCAACCTCTTCGACGTCAGCCGCAGCAACTTCTTCCTAGAAACATCGCCAAAGGCAAGGGAAGCAAGGGCAAAAATGAACTGTTGGGACTTCATCAAGATAAAAAGCTTTTGCACAGCGAAAGAAACAGTCAACAAACCCAAAAGACAACCGACAGAATGGGAGAAGATATTTGCAGTTTGCAAAGGACATATCAGATAAAGGGCAACTATCCAAAATCTATAAAGAACTTATCAAACTCAGTATCCAAAGAACAACTAATCCAATCAAGAAATGGGCAGAAGACATGAACAGACATTGCTGCAAAGAAGACATCCAGATGGCCAACAGACACATGAAAAGGTGCTCAACATCACTAGGCATCAGGGAAATCCAAATCAAAACCTCAATGAGATACCACCTCACACCATTCAGAATGGCTAAAATTAACAAGTCAGGAAACGACAGATGTTGGTGGGGATGCGGAGAAAGGGGAACCCTTCTACACTGGTGATGCAAGCTGGTGTAGCCACTCTGGAAAACAGTGTGGAGGTTCCTCAAAAAGTTGAAAATGGAGCTACCCTACGACCCAGCAATTGCACTATTGGGTATTTACCCCAAAGACACAAATGTAGTGATTCGAAGGGGCACATGCACCCCAATGTTTATAGCAGCAATGTCCGCAATAGCCAAACTATGGAAAGAGCCAAGATGTCCATTGACAGATGAATGGATAAAGAAGATGTGGTGTGTGTATATATATATATATATATATATATATATATATATATATATATATACACAATGGAATATTATGCAGCCATCAAAAAATGAAATCTTGCCACTTGCAACAACATGGAAGGAACTAGAGGGTATTATGCTAAGCGAAATAAGTCAATCAGAGAAAGACAAGTATCATATGTTCTCACTGATATGAGGATTTTGAGAAACAAGACAAAGGATCATAGGGGAAGGGAGGGAAAAATGAAACAAGACAAAACCAGAGAGGGAGACAAACCATAAGAGACTCTAAATCTCAGGAAACAAACAGGGTTGCTGGAGTGGTGGGGGGTGGGAGGGATGGGGTGGCTGGTTGATGGACATTGGGGAGGGTATGTGCTATGGTGAGCGCTGTGAATTGTGTAAGACTGTTGAATCACAGACCTGTATCTCTGAAACAAATAATACATTATATGTTAATAAAAAGAAAAAGCTTCAAAAATTGGTTTCATATTTCATATGTTTGGGTAGGTCTTTTTTGACACTTTAATTTCATCTGAAAACTATACTTAAATCACACTGAAGTATAGACAATATTCTTTAAAATATATTTTCCTGTGGATATTTCCATTTGTTGAATACCTCAAGCTAGCAAAATAGTAAATGAGCTGCTTCAAAAAAAAAAAAAGTCCACAATCAACAGAGGAAAAGCATAAAAACCAACATTTGAATAAGATAATCCCCATAAAATTCAGTGTTTTTCTTGTAATATTGAGGACCTACTTGTGAGGAGAAAGTAGGGATTCCTACTGTGTGGATGAGCAGAGATATATGGCTTCTTCCAGCACCTTGAAAATAGGAATTGATACCTTTATAGGTATGAGGTCAGTAGTGCAGAACCAAGGAGAGCCCAGAATGCCAGCAAGAACACAACTAATTTAGCATCCAAGTCTGATAGAAGTGCCTTAAAGATATAGATAAAACCAATAAGGCATTAATGATGAAAGCAAAAAGTACATCCCTTAAGAATTAGGAAGTAAAAAGATAATATGAGTAATTTCAGAGTTAGCCTTCAGTGTAAAGGAGGGTGGTGATTGAGTGTTAGTCCCTGCACAGAAATACAAGATTTTCAGATTAATTACCAAAAGTCAGTGAATTCTTTTCCCTATAAACACTGAGGTTTGAAATGAAACAGGAAAATAGATTGCTGTTAAGTTTCCTGGATTTGCTCTGCCATTACGTATCAGTTAATGTTTGTATATGACATTATAAATGTCCTAACATACATAATGACTTTAACCTGCACAGCTCTGCAGATTTCCGCTTCGTATGTTAGCGCTGATCCAATAAAGCGAGATTTATCATCTTGCAAATCAATACAAATCCTCTCCAGTCCTCATTCTTCTTTTATTCTCATCATCAACATCCAGCATCTTCTGAAATTTCAGGAACTGATGCAAACCACAAAGAATGTTCACATCCTTTTAAAGTACTGTTCTAGGATGTTCTAAATGATGAATTTCAGCACGTGCCTTGTCCTAGAATTCTAGTAGTGTTCATAGTATTTTTTATATGTAATTCATTTTAGAGTTATAATGGTGTTTTACTATTCAATAGGCTATTATGAATGAATCTACAGAGTTTGAGGAAAGAAATGCTACCATAGCCAGAGAATGGGAATGTGACCTGAAATCAGTGAAAGAGAAAAATGAACAACTATTTAAAAACCACCAAACTTTGAAGATCTCCCTGACATCTGGTATCCTTGTTGATTCTGCTACAGAAGACAGTAAGAATCTTCATGTTACATCAAGAGCCACGCAACTAACAACAGAGGTATGTGATTTCTTAGATGTTTTTTAATTTGCGAATTGATCAATTAAAGATGCATTTTATATATCACTTCAGAGCAAAATTATAGTATCAAATGTATTAGGGAACATGGACCATGTTTGTGTGTGTGATGGGCTTCTTTTTTTTTTATTTTTTTATTATGTTAATCACCATACATTACATCATTAGTTTTTGATGTAGTGTTCCATGATTCATTGTTTGTGCATAACACCCAGTGCTCCATGCAGAACGTGCCCTCTTTAATACCCATCACCAGGCTAACCCATCCCCCCACCCCCCTCCCCTCTAGAACCCTCAGTTTGTTTCTCAGAGTCCATCGTCTCTCATGGTTCCTCTCCCCCTCCGACTCACTCCCCTTCATTCTTCCCCTCCTGCTATCTTCTTCTTTTTGGGGGGGGGGGGCTTCTTTTTTAAATTTAGTTCTACCGTGGCTGTCACTCAAATAACTACAGAACTGTATATATTATATGAGATCTTCCCTTTAAATTATAAAAGAGAAGTAACTCATAGTTTAATTTGATTAAGAGATACATATACTGCTTCAAGTGCCATTACTGTATATTATAAATTTCTTCAATCATGTAACTTTTTATTGAACTATAATCTGTGTCTATTTATAGAACTAGCTTAGAGGGAAAGGGCAATTCAGCTTTTCTCTAATTATCGTCAAAGTCTTTAATATTGGTTAATGTTATATCAAAATTAAAATGGAAGAGGCTAAAAATATAACAAATATCTTTATGCAGATTAACCTGCATCCAAGAATCAATACGTTATTTGAATGATTCAGTTATTTTATTAACTAGCCTTACTTGGGAATTGTGAAGCAAATATGCTATTTTATTTTGTTAGCTCACAAAATGACTTAGTGAAGAACCCGAGTAAATTAAAATTTATCACTTTTACCAAAATAAAAACCTAAAACATCAACCACTAGTTTAATAATCAATTACCAGTGGAAACTAGAAGATCACTAGTACAGTTTATTGATTTGCTAATCCCTACAGACCTCAGTAGCTGGTGGAGACAAAAATAGCAAAAATACTAAACCCATCTACCAAAGCAATAAAGAAGCAGAAGGAAATTCCCGTCTTTAGTAATCCCAGAAAATACCCTATCAGATAATTATTGTATGCTCTTACTTTGGTAATTATGACAAATTAGAGTAGCATAGAACAGTTTGGTAATGATACAGAAATAGACAGAGCAGTGGACCAGAGTAGAGTTCAGCAGTACACCCAAGGAGGAGAAATCAGTATTTGATAATGGTAACTGCCTACTTGGTGGGAAAAAGATGATTTACTTAATGTTTGATTCCAGACAACCAGCTAGCCACTGAGAAAAAATAAATCTGGGTTTCTACCTCACTCACTTAAACAAAAATAAATTCTGGATGGGGCCAAGAAGAAACAGACATTTTCTAGGAAAACCTGTATATGTGTGTGTGGGTGAATAATCTTATAAATATGGACAAATTCAGGTATTTTTTTACTTGCAAAAAACTGGAAATAACCTAAATGTTCATTAGTGGTTGATGGGTTAACTAATTTATAGTACCTCTAAGAAACAGGATGTATGTATCCATGAAAACAAAAAGGTGGAGAGATCTGTATGTATTGATAATGGAAAGATCTGGAAAATATATTGCCAAGTTAAAAAAAAAAACTATATTCAGTATGTTCCTACTGTATGTATGACTGACTGTTTTTATAACTGTGTATTCACAAATGCTGAGATAGGCATAGAAAATTTCTGGAGGGATACACTTGAAAGAGTTTAGTGGTTGCTACAGGGTCAGCTAGGGTTCTGAGACAGGGAAACTTACCCTTTATTATACGCCTTCGAATTTTTCCAGATACCTGTATTTAAAAACTAGGTAATAAAAGTAAAGGGAAAGATATGTTATATGCATTACTTAAAGAGTCAGTTAACACGTGTATTTCCTTTAAGTGGTGTTAATTTAAAATGTGAGTGCCTGTTTAATATGCTTAGCACCATACAAACCAGTAAATAAAATAACACTAAACCTTATAATATAAAATTTGGGTCTTTTTTAATCCAAAAATCATCAGCTTCTAAATAAAGAAAATAACACACGTGTAAATTAGGTGACATTTGGTTTCTCTTCTACCCTTTGTTAATGCAGTGTGAAACATTAATACCTGTATGTGGTCATCTTTGTCTTACATGTATATACCGTGATTGTGCCTGCATGGCACACCTCATATACGTGTGCTTTTTCTAACAGAAAATTCAGGAGCTGGAAACTTCACTGCGTGAAGCCCAAGAAAGTGCTAAGCATAAGGAAAGCAAGATTATAAAGATGCAGAAAGAACTTGAAGTGACTAATGACATAATAGCAAAACTTCAAACACAAGTTAATGAATCAAATAAATGCCTTGAAAAAACAAAAGAAATGATCCAAGTACTTCAGGTAACTTAAAGAACTCAACTTTATAATAAAAGAGTTTTTTTTTTCTTTTACTCTTGAATTTGGCGGATAATTTGGTTGGAACTCCGATCTTTTACTTGAACTTCCTGTGACGTATGTAACATCTGAAGTTCAGTACTCAAGCTTATTAAAGCAAGTAGAAATTTATAAATGAAATGCAAAAGTGTATTTTCATGTAAAATAATGATTTTCTATATTCCTAGAAAAATTATTTTTTAAAAGATATATAAATATTCTGTATAGTTTAAAATGTATATTTTCATTTTTCAGGAAAAAACTTATGTAAATATTTGCTCTGGATTAGATAAGTACATTTTAAAATTATTTTTATTTAATCCCATTATTGAGCCCCAACTGGTAGCCTCTGGGCTGAATCTGACCTGTTTACTTTAGGAAGAACAGTAATTTGTCTTTGACCTTGAATGCCATTACACACATCACACCTTCACTCATCGCATCCTTACCACTCCTTTTTGTTTTAGCTCCAGCCTTTCTCACACTTCTTTTGCTTGAGTCTGACCCTAATAGGCACTTAAGTTTTCTATGTCTTCATTTCGGTTAAAATTTGGAACAAGTCAAGAATGTCTGCTCCTTTCATCATTTTAACATTGTTCTAAAAGTTCTGGTTCATTTAATAAGACATGAAACAGAGAGGCAATAAAAAACAATCTCAATTTTGTTAAATGTAAAGCTAAAAACCAAGAAACCAATTGTAAAGCTTTAGAATTTTTGAGAGTAATTATTTAATATATCGAATCACATTTTTATTTGATCAAGATAGACTTGTTGAGTATCTGGTATGTGATGGTCATTGCTCTAGATGTCATGTGTACAGCCATGGAAAGAAAGAAATACCCCTCCTTTCCTCCAAGGAGCTTACATTCTGGTTCAGGAAGAGAGAAAATAAGCAAGTATATATGTGTGTCAGAGGGTAAAAAGTATGGTGGGAAAAAATTAAGCTAGATAAGGGTTGCGTGGGTACCTGGTGAAAGTGGGAGCATAAGGGAATCAGATATGATCTTATAAAGGGGAGCTGAGGAGAGCCACACCACTAAGATGACTTGGGGGAATGGGTGAGCTATGTGGTAGGGGAAGGGCCTTCCAGGCAAAGGAAAGCACAAATAGTGTAGGTATGTTTAAGAAACAAGAAAGCCAGTGTCTCCTGGAGCAGAGTGAGCAAGGAGATAGAGTTGGGAAATAAGGTGAAAAGTAGCAGAGAGTCAACTCATAAAGGGTCTGACAGTCCATTATAAGAACTGTGGTTTTTATTTTGAGTGAGATGTGAAGTCATCAGAGGATTTTGGCAAAAGGATAAAATGGTCCAATTTAATTTTCTAAAGGCTGCTCTTTGAAAATAGAATCCAGGAGGGTGTGTTTGTTAATGTGACATACCAACTGCTACAACAAAGGGACCCAAACTGCAGCAATTCAAACAAGAGGGAGTATCTCATATAAAAGTGTGAGTTCCAGGTTGGCAGGTGGCTCCATTCTGCATGATCGTTCAGAGGCTCACTTCCCTTCCATCCTGTTTCTCCACCACCCCCTCGGGTGCTGTTTTCATCTGCATGGTTAAAGCCAAGTTATAAACTGTCCATGCCCAGGTTCACAGGAAAGGGACAGATGGAGAAGCTAAAATAATCTTAAAATCTCTACTCTTAAAGACTCTGGCCCAGAAGTGGCGCACATACCTTCCTCTCAAATTTCTTGGAGTCAGAGATGATTCTGGAGTTTGGGGCTTGAACAACTAGAAGGATGGACTTGCCATTTATGGAGATGGGAAAGACTCTCAGAAGAGCAAGTTTTTGAAACCATGGGAACTGAATCAAAACTAAGTTTTGGACGTGTTGAATTTGAAATGGCTATTGGGGACCCCCATCTTGAGATATGACTGAAGCAGTTGTATGTATACGTAAGTCTAAGAGAGATCTAGACTTAAGGTATAAATTTGGGGAATTGTCGGCGTATAAAAGTCATGAGACTGGATGAAGCCAGGAGCATGATGGGGAAGAGATAAGAAGTAACCAAAAGATACCAAGATGGAGCAGCCGGTAAGATGGAGGGGAGGAGGTACAACATAGAGTGCAGACAGCGGTTACGGTTTCTTCACAAAAGTGAAGAAAGTATTTCAAGATAAGAAGTAAGCAACAAATTTCTCCACATTCTGTGTAAATTGATACAGGCATCTGTGGAAAGATAAATATCTTTCCTGTGTACCAGAAATAATTTTCTGGGTTATGGCATTATATAACACCTATAGGGAAAGAAAGCAAAATACAGATTCATAAAATCTTTATACCATTTGAGTTTATTTCATTTGCTTTTCAGTATTATATAAACATTCTATAAAATGCAACAATGTATTTAACTCAAGACTTGGCATAGGAAGAAACTTTTAACCTATTCACCACTATTTGAAAACATCTTGGGGCGCCTGGGTGGCTCAGTTGTTTGAGCGACTGCCTTCGGCTCAGGTCATGATCCTGGAGTCCCAGGATCGAGTCCCACATCGGGCTCCCTGCTCGGCGGGGAGTCTGCTTCTCCCTCTGACCCTCTTCCCTCTCGTGCTGTCTCTCATTCTCTCTCTCTTGAATAAAATAAAATCTTTAAAAAAAAAAAAAGAAAACATCTTGGATATAGCTGTCCAATATAATAACGTCAGGTTTGTTAATTGAATAGAGAAGAAAGTAATTTGAACAAATGAATCATTCACAATTTTGTTTAAATCTTGATACACTTCCTACAAATCATTACAAATTGTTTCTATCAAGTAGCAGTGAATAGATCAAAAATTTAAACTGCAGTAGAACTTTATGGACACCTTGCATGAGGAGAAAAAAAAGATCTTATTTATAATGGCCACAAAATCTAAAATAAGATGATTGAATGACTAACCTTAACAAAAAATGAGGGCAACATATATGAAAAGAAAAATAAAACTTTAAAAAGAAATATAGGGTAACCTGTGGTTTATAAGAAATACACCATTTCCTAGGTTGGAACCTAAATACAATCCTAAGTTTTTCCCAAATTAATTCCTAAATTTCATGTAATTCAAATCAGAATTTCAAGGAATTCTTTTTCAGGTAGAGCCACTAAAGTTTCTTGACTGAATCTGTCTAAGAATGCAGATGATAAATAGGTGATGTTAACCAAGAAATTCATGTTTTCCGTCTTTTCAGTTTATTAGCAAAACTAAGACCGTCAGTATTTCTTGAGTGCAGCTTTGGTCACATACCATATATTTGAAATAGGGAATTCTGTTATCTTTCATTTCTAATTCAGTATTTTCAATTTTGATTTCTTTTACATAAGAATGTTTTAAACAATGTTATATATGACTTATTTCATTATATTGTGGCAAAAAAATAATCTGCATTTCTAGAATATATTGAAATTTTTTTAGTGTCATAAATGGATACCTTTTTTTTTAGAGTTCTTTGAACTTTTAAAATAATATATAGACAAATAGATCAATGGAAGAGAATAGAGAACTGAGAAATAGACCCACACAAATGCAGTCAACCGATCCTTGACAGAAGAGCAAAGGCAGTTCAGTGGAGAAGGGTAGTCTTATCAACTAATGATGCTGAGACAACTGGACTTCCACAAACAGAAAACAAATCTTGACACAGACCTTCTCTCTTCCAAAAAATTAACTCAGTTGATCAAAAATCCAAATGTAAAACATAAAACTAGAAATCCCTCAGAAGATAAGATATAGAAAATCTAGGTGACCATAGGTTTGGTGGTGACTTTCTAGATACAACACCAAAAGCACGATCCATGAAAGAAAAAATTGGTAAGTTGGACTCCGTTTAGATTAAAAATATCTGCTCTGTGAAAGACAGTTAAGAAAATAAAAAGGTCACAGACTAGAAAAAATTTTGCAAAACACATATCTGATAAAGAACTGTTGTCCCAAATATACAAAGAACTCTTAAAGCTCAATGATTAAAAAAAAAGCCAATTAAAAAATAGGCAACGGTTCTGAGCAGACACCCCACCTAAGAAGATATACGTGTGACAAATAAGCATATGAAAAGATTCTCAGCATCATATGTCATTAGAGAAGTACGAAATACCACTACACACCTGTGATATCTCAAAACGCGACGAACCACACTAAATGGTGGTGAAGAGGTAGAGCAATAGTTCATTGCTGGTAGGACTGCAAATGGGACAGCCAGTTTGAAAACAGAGTTTGGCAGTTTCTTACAAAACTGCCAACACTCCAGCCAGTCACATGCTCAGGGAGTCCCCTACATCACCATCTGACTCAGGAGGTAGGGTACTGAACTGGTGCTGTGACTAAGCAAACAGTGGGCTCCTCCAAGAACAGGCTTATCTTAACCAGTCATCCACCTCCTTAAGCTGAGCATCTTTCATTTTTGGAGGTTTTGCATCTTTTTAGTCTTCGCTAGCCATGGGGTGCGCATAAAAGTTTCTGTGGGAGTTGGGTTGGGAAAGCCTAGAGGACTAAAGAGAGCTCTCTAGGTTCCTATTTAGATGGGTTTTATTTTTTGTTCAGTATCTAATTCTCCATTGTATGGTTGTGGTACAGCGATACAAAGAAACTGATTCATTCAACAATAGTAAGAAATGAGCTATCGAGCCGCAAAGACATGGATGAACCTTAAATGCACACTGTTAATTAAAAGAAGCCCATCTGAAAAATGATTCCAACTATATGACATTCTGGAAAAGGCAAAACCAGAGAGACAGTAAAAAGATCAATGATTGGCAATGGTCCAGAAGGGGTAAGGGAGGGAAGGATGAATAGGTGGAACGGGATTTTTAAGACAGTGAATCTATTCTGTATGATATTGTAATGATGAACATGTGTCATTGTACATTTGTCAAAACCCGTACAATGTACAATACAAACAATAGACCCTAATGCAGTCTGAAATGTATCAATATTGGCCCATCATTTGTAACAAATATACCACACTAAAATGTGATGTTAACAATAGTGGAAATAGGCAGGGTGGGGAGGGAGATGGAGCACGACAAGGGTATATAGGAACTCTGTACTCTGCTCAATTTTTCTATAAACCTAAAGTTGCTCTAAAAAATATTTATAAAAAAGGGTTTAAATGTATTTAAATATGTATTTACATATGATTTTTTTTTTCTCTGAGTCGAAAGTAGTTATATTTTCAGCACCGGATTGACCATCTTTGAGTACAAATATCCCAGGAACACTTTATTATACTTTGAATTCAGTTCTAGTTTGATATTTATATTCCCATTCTGACATCTTTTTGTTTCATTTTCCTGATTTACCTTTGTCTACCCATTATTTTCAACCTTTCTATTTCATTTTGTTTATATCATTGTTAATTGGAAAAAAAAAATTTTGTTTTAGGAAATGAAGGGGCGCCTGGGTGGCACAATAGGTTAAGCATCTGCCTTCAGCTCAGGTCATGATCCCAGGAGTCCTGGGATCGAGCCCCACATCAGGCTCCCTGCTCAGTGAGGAGTGTGCTTCTCTCTCTCCCTTTGCCCCTCACCCTGCTCATGCTCTCTCACTCTCTCGCTCTCTCACTCTCTCTCTCTCAAATAAAATTAAAAAAAAATGGAGGTCATGTATTCTCAATTACATATTAGCTTCCAGTAGTTTCATGTATACTTCACAGCAAATATCTACTTGTTCATTTTAGAGTTAAATTTCGTGCCTTTTCTGCTTTTCATATATTTGGAGTTCGCTGTTTTAAAATCTTCCTACCAAATCAAGGTAGTTAACAGCTCTTTAAAACTGCTCTGAAATTATTTTATTTTTCTTTTCTCTAAAAAATTTAGGACAAAGTTGCTTTAGGAGCTAAGCCCTATAAAGAAGAAATTGAAGATCTCAAAACGAAGCTGGTGAAAATAGACCTAGAGAAGATGAAAAATGCCAAAGAGTTTGAAAAAGAGTATGTCTTTGCCTTAACTGAACATGACTTTAATAGTTTACGTTTCGGGGTGCCTGGGTGGCTCAGTCAGTTAAGCATCTGCCTTCAGCTCAGGTCATGATCTCGGGGCCCTGGGATCGAGCCCCGCATCAGGCTCCTTGCTCAGTGGGGAGCCTGCTTCTCCCTTTCCCTCTGCCTGCCGCTTTCCCTGCTTGTGCTCTCTCTCTCACTCTTTCTCTCTGACAAATAAATAAATAAAATCTTAAAAAAAAATAGCTTAATTTTCCCTTCTAAATTTTTTGCATTGGTTAACTTTTTAAAATATGTGGAAATATTGTTACTGTTTTTTAAAATAAATACAAACATCCACAGATTTTAAACTTGCTAAGTTCTCATTATACATCTGCCAAGTTTTTAAAAATCAGCATAGTTATGGTCAATTATTAACACACTGTGTCTTGATGCTTCTTGCTGTCTTACATAAACAGCTTAAAAGTGGCCTTTTTATGCTTGAAAATGAATGTTAAGAACCTGTATATATGTGCATCTGTGTGTGTTTAACACTTCGACTAAGATTTTTGTTGGTTCTCTTAATTTAGTTTGTTCTTCCTATTGTGTTTTTGTGTAAAATTGCATTTCCTCTTAAATTACGGTACCTAGTACCCAGAAGCGTGACTTCTTTTTATTTATATATACTGTACATAATGGCATGCCTGAAGTTCTTTATGATATAGCATAATGAAAGAATATTAAATAGAGACAGTGAATTAGAAATATAATATTGACACTTATTATTATATCACCTCACATATAGGCTGTTTAATCTCTGGTCTTTGTATTCATAATCACTAAGGATAGGTTTGTATTAGATGATTTCTTAAGATTCCTTCTGACTCCTAATGCTTTTTGTTCTTCCTATAAATATTTAACAATGATGCCTAATTTGCCCAAAAAGTAGCACTCTGAAGCTTCATGCATTCTAACCAGCCTTCCATTGATAAGACTATTGGTTTTAGTGAAACTTATACCTATCAAGTTCTTCATTATAAAAAGCAGTTTTAGGGGCACCTGGGTGATGCAGTCGGTTAAGCGTCCAACTCTTGGTTTTGTCTCGGGTCATGATCTCAGGGTCCTGAGACCGAGTTCCGCATTCGGCTCAGCACAGAGTCTGTTTGAGTTTTTCTCTCCCTCTCTCTCTCGGGCCCTGACTCCTGCACTCTCTGCGTGTGTTTCTCTCTCAAATAAATAAATAAATCTTTTTTTAAAAAGGCAATTTTATGTATCGAATAGAATCAGCAGATACTTTCAGAGTCTCTAAAGACAGAAGGTCTCATGATTTATCACTGCTGATTAACACTTAAGCCAGCAATTCCTAAAATGTCACTTTCTGCTGGGTAACAGCAGAATTTAACCTCTGTATCACATTAGACTAGAGCTGCACCCAGGGTTTACTTCCCTGACAAGGTAGAAATGGGTAGAAGTTCTTTTTACTTTGGTGCCCTGGTAATTCCGATTAATAGCTACTGGGCTTCCAGAATTTTAAAAAGAATTTCAAAAACTACTCCTGCAACCAAACAGAATACTTTCAATTTGATGGTGTTATAGCTATAAAATATTTGATACCGGGGGTATCTATTGCCACTTACAGGTTTTATGTCAATGTGATCTATCTTACTAGAAAATTCTTGATAACAATTCTGTTTATTCTTCCATTATAATTAGTTGCAAAGCTTTTACATGTTTCTATTGATGTTCTTATTAGAATTACTTCTACAAAAGCCACTGTAGAATATCAAAAAGAAGTTATAAGGGTACTGAGAGAAAATCTTAGAAGAAATCAACAAGCCCAAGATACCTCAAGTAAGTAGAAAATGCTGATATTTCCAGATCCTTTCCATTTTATTTCTCAATACATGTAGACATTTTGAAGACTATGATATATGTGACAGTCAAGAATAAACCTGTTAACCACTAATTTAGAAAAAACTATTTTTGAAATGAATTTATTGAGATCATATTTATCCTGTGACATCTCCTTAGTTTCCTGTAATCTCAACTATGTATCCATTACAGATTCTTAAAAAATAAGAATTTTACCTTTGCATCAGATCTTTACATATGAGTGAAGATATCTTCAGTATTATAAAAGAATGATGTAACTATCAAGGTAGAAGTACCCTTCCCAATAAAAATACAAACACATTGTAGTAGAATTTAACCATATGTGCAGTAAAAATGCAATCAGCACACAGTAGAAATAAGGAAATATATCCTACATGTTCTTAGTACTGAAAATAGAGTTGATGCTTACTTGCAAACTCTTTCAAATTTATCTTACAGTTTTCACATCTAATGATCAAATTTATGCTTGTGCATTCCTCAACCTGTTCCTTTTTCCATATTACTGTCTCTTGTGTTTCATTTGAAAAGAGAGGATGCTGAACAGTACTTGGGACAGCTTTTACTGGGACACAGTAAACAAGCAGTGAACTAAGTCAGGGCAGGTCCCCCTCACTTCATGGCTATATGAAATCATGGGGATAATACCCGACCTCCTAGCTTATATATATACGTATTGTAAGGATCAAACTGAAAGTTGTGTGTGAAAGCACACTGAAAATTCTAAATGTCAAACCAACATAAGATAATACTTGTGTGTATTATTATCCACTCATTTAAAAAACAAAAATGAGATAGTGTTAAAGTTGTTGTCTCATACATGTTTAGCCCAAACTTCTCTAGTGTCTATTGCAGAAGTGCATCCTTACCTGGAAAACTTCAGTGATAAAACTAGAAACGAGCATGCTTTGTTGTCACAGAAGGGTCAGGATAATTACTCTCAATGTGTGACTTTCAGGTACATACTGTATCTGAACTCAGAGGAATTCAAAAGAAAATGGACACTGAGTATCTTCCCCACACACAGCGTACCTTTTGTAAAGTTATCAGTTACTCAGTGGACTGTTCTACTTTATAAGCACCTCACATCTTTATGCAATTTTACAAAACAATTCCTTACCTTAGCTTCACACATACAGTGTAGAGTACTTAATAATATATGCTTTAGTATCATTCTGAGTTTTATTTAGTTAACAGGTAGGTGTTGAGGACTTACAGCACACTGAATGACTGGTGGTGGACCCCACACACGCTTTCTGTTCTGTAAGAAGCCCTCCCGTGCATCCCCTGATGAAGAGGAGAGAGCAGTGAAGGACAACACTGACCGCGGGGATTGCGGCTGCTGCCGCCGTGGTGGGGCAGTCCAGCCAGCAGCGCCGTGCTAGTGGGATTGGTGGCTGGAGAGAAGCGAGAGGACGCTAGAGACGACTAGAAGTGTAGATCAAATAGGCTCGGGAGGGGAGGTGGAAGGAGGGAGGAAGGGTGGCTTCTAGGGACATGGTGATTGAGATGTTCTGGTTTTTGCAGTGACTTATGGCTCTTTGTAATGTTTCTTTATTTTGAACTTTGGAGATAATGAAAATCATTGCCTATTTGTGTCTCTGCCTCCCTCACAGTCATATCAGAATGTATGGACTCACAGCCTTCAAATAAACCCTTAACATGTGGGGGTGGCAGTGGCATCGTACAAAGCACAAAAGCTCTTATCTTAAAAAGTGAATATATACGGCTAGAGAAAGAAATCTCCAAGTTAAAGCAACAAAATGAACAGCTAACAAGGCAAAAGAGTGAACTCTTAAGGTAAGATCTGCTTATGTGATATCGAAATTATGCTTCTGGCTATTACATGTAGGGAGCTCGGTGTATACACCTCCATACCTGTTTTTTGCAGTTGGCAACCCTTCATGCATACAGGGAAAGTGATTTTTAGAATATATGTAATAATTTTTTTTTAAAAAGGATAAGACTGTAGTAGCCCCATTCCAGATGTTTGCTATCTATCAATTGACCTATTTTTAATGAAGCCAAGAAATAGGAAGTAAACAAAGATCTTTGAGGGGCAGCTTAAATAGACCACAAGTCTGCATACCCAAGTCAAAGGAGAATTCCTTAAGTCCATTATTGTAGTCTATTTGCTTTTACTTTGGAAGCAGTTCTAACAAATTTAATATTTGGCTTCTATCAAAGATTAGAATCTTGTGCCAAGCACTTTAGTGATACAACAGAAGAAAAATGGGCATTAAACAAATAACTATACAACTAATTTTTTGCAACAAGTGCTATTAAACAGCAATAACAAAAAAAACATGAACAGGACCTTATCTAGGTGTGCGGAGGACTGATGATGAAGAAACTGAAATAAGAGTAGCTGTGGAAAAGGGCAAGGGTTAGGCCAGATGAAAAGAGAGACTGGTGAGCCTTTTAGGCAGAGGGTAACATGTGCCCAGGCTTTCGGTCAGGAAGAATAACCAGTTGGCGGAACTGAAAGACGTACAGTGTGGCCAGGGCATAGAGAATGAATGTACCGTGTGAATAAATTCAGGAATTGTGCAGACTTACAGTCTCTCCCTTTTTTTTTCCTCCTATATTCAAGCAATAATCATCATCTTTCCAACGAGGTCAAAACATGGAAGGAGAGAATCCTTAAAAGAGAGACTCACAGAGAAGTTAGTTGTGAGAATTCTCCTCAGTCTCCTAAAGTGACTAGAACAGCTTCCAAAAAGAGGCCGCATACGCCTTCTCAATGCAAGGAACGGAATTTACCAGATCCTGTGCCAAGGGAATCACCGAAGTCTTGGTTTTTTGACAGCCGATCAAAGTCTTTACCGACACCTCATCCAGTTCGCTATTTTGATAACTCCAGCTTAGGCCTTTGCCCAGGTACATAAATATACTGGTTCTTTAGAAATCAGGGGAATAACTGTCAGAACTTACCTTTAATTTGTGGCCCCACAGGACAAGGTTAGACAAGATACAGTTGAGCACGCTACAGTGCACAGACTTCATGTGGCACTTCTGTCGTGAGAAATTTTCTCCAAAGCACAGCACTAAAGTCCATCATTTTTACCCCAAGTTAAGTCTTTATTCTGCCTTTTAAACCTTCAACTCTTCCTTAAGATCAATAAGCAACTCTCTTAAAAACATGAAGACGCTACCCTATAAACAAAACTTTCACTGAAGAAGCCTTTCTTATCAATGCACTGGGCCAGTATTTCCAATAGCATTATATTCATTTTAGGCAAGCCAGATCATAGACTTGTTTCATTTACTTATTCATTCAATCAGCAAAAAATTTTGGTCTCTAACTATGTGTCAGAGATGAGACCCTGATGGTACATTGATAACCAAAACCAGACATGGTCCCTACCCTACGGAAGCTTACAGTCTACGAGGAGATACACACAGTAATCAAGTAGTCAAAAAATAAAAAAATAAAAAATAAAATTCTAGAGTGTAAAAGGCTGTGAGGCATATGATAGGTTTTTTTGTTTCAGGAATATTAAGGAAGTCTTCCTTGAAGAAGGAAGCTGAGATCTAAGAGGTTAATGTGAGTCAGCTTAACGAAGAGGGGAGGGGAAGTATCTCGGGCAGATAGAACAGTGAGGGCGGACCGGAAGCAGGGGAAGGGCTGGAAGGAAGCTGGTCAGAGCACAGTGAGCACAAGCTGCTTCGGATGGAGGCAGTGAGGCCAAGAGAAGAGCCAGGTGTGTGGGAATTTGTACATTGTATACAGGAACTTTGACTTTATCCTGAAAGCATATAGAGGAAGGCTTTGAAAGATTTTAAACCACATGATGGGTAGGATCATAATGAGTTATAAATTTTGAACACACCACCTTAGCTATATGGTAACCAACAAATAATAGGAGCAAGAGTCGATGACAATTGTCCAAGCAAGGGGTGATAGTAGCGGGGATGTGAACAGGTATAGAAGAGATGGAGAGAAGTGGATGGACCAGACCAGCGAGATGTGGGAGTAAAATCAGCAGTACGAGGCGCCTGACTGGTCGGAGGCAGGTAGTGTCAAGGGTCACCCCCAGCTGGGCCCAGGTGCCGGACGCAGAGGTGTGGAGCATTGGCGGAGAGGCTCTGTAATACTGCGCTTCTTGTAGGTCTCACCGCACAGCATGGATCACGTGTCCATGGGACAGCGCATCTGCCTGTCGGAAATGCCCTTACAGTCGTAGACATCTAAAGCAACAAAATTGTACACTAAGAGAGGCAGCTGCCAAATCATTTTTGGCCCCAAGCGAAGGTAGCCAGTGTTTGTGGAAGTGGACGGACCAGACCAGCGAGATGTGTGACGTTAGAAGAAATCAGTCCATTCTCATCAACCACACATCAAAATTAGATCAAGCTAGCAGTCTGGAAGTGCTCTTAGGGATATAGGAAGGCACCAAACAATTCGAAAAAATTTCTGAACTGTTCACCTTATGGAATAGCATTTAAACAAACATTTAAGGACCTTTCATTAGCTAGCACTTACATGGAATTTTTGCTGTATATACATAGACACTATTTTAAAAGAGTCTTTTGAAAAACAGAAACTTTTTTTAAGATTTTATTTATTTGAGCGCGCGAGAGAGAGAGCACGCGCACAAGCAGAGGGAGGGGCAGAGGGAGAAGGAGAAGCCGACTCCCCGCTGAGCAGGGAGCCCGATGCAGGACTCAATCCCAGGACCCTGAGATCATGACCTGAACCGAAGGTAGATGCTTTACGACTCAGCCACCCAGGGGCCCCAAAGATTTTATTTATTTAATTGACAGAGAGACACAGCAGGAGAGGGAACACAAGCAGGGGGAGAGGGAGAGGGAGAAGCAAGCTTCCCGCTGATCAGGGAGCCCGATGTGGGGCTCGATCCCAGGACCCTGAGATCATGACCTGAGCTGAAGGCAGACGCTTAACTGACTGAGCCACCCAGGCGCCCCAAAAAAACTGAGAAACATTTAATCACCTTTCAGTTTTATCTGATAATGCCAGGGGCACATGCATGATATAAATTAATTCAACAGCAAATAGAAATGCTTAAGTGTTTTTATCAATATATGGATCACTCTGGTACTATTTTTAAGTAAGATAAATAAAAGAGTAGGCTGGAAGAATATATGAATCAAAAACTGACCAGTTCAGGGGTGCCTGAGTGGCTCAGTCAGTTGAGCGTCCACCTTCAGCTCAGGTCATGACCCCGGGGTCCTGGCATCGAGCCCCCTCCCGTATCGGGCTCCGCTGTTGAGTGGGGAGCCTGCTTCTCCCTTTCCCACTGCTGCTTCCCCTGCTTCCCCTGTTTGTGCGCTCCCTCGCTCTCTCTCTTTCTCTCTCTGTCAAATAAATAAAATCTTAAAAAAAAAAAAACTGACCAATTCAGAATTAAAGGAAATAGACTCAGCCAGAATTAATAAAATGCTATTCAAAAAGAATTTTAATGTTAGTTTTTAATTTGAATTATAAATGATAACTTAAATTTTCTCAACAACTTGAGATAATTGCAAAGACCAGGTATGTGAGATTTACTTTAATGAATATAATCATTTGAAAATGAATATTGTTTATAAACATAAATGCAGTTGAAGTACTCTCTAAGAATGACGAAATATTCTCCAAAATATATACTATTTATTTAGCACATCATTTTTTTTTGCTAAAATTAGGGCAAAGGAAAATTAGACTCCATCTGTGTTTGATTCACTTTGAATCTCAAACTGATGAATTTCAAGTGACACTTTATTACTTCTTGGTTTTATATACAAAATGGCTTCTCTAACAGTTGATTTTTCTGAGAAAATGGGGAATAAACTTCTCCACCTCTGATGAAATGAAATACACCTTTTTAGTGACCAAACACAAGGAGGTTGATGACCGTATTGTCATTTTTCATTCTTCATATCTTCTCCTGTCAACATCGTTTCCATTTCCAGTTGTATTCAAATTGTGTGTGTGTGTGTGTGTGTGTGTGTGTGTTTTAATAAGATTACTTTTGGGTTTTTTTGCTTTTTGTTTTTCCTCAGAAGAACAAACTGCTGGAGCAGAGAGCGTGGAGCCTCAGCCAGCTCCTTGGCACGCCTCTTCAGGAAAAGATGCACCCGAGTGCAGGACACAGTAGACTCCTCTCCTGTCACTTTTCCGGGGGCCCAGCCTTCCCTGTTTGGAAATGACTGTTTATTACTTCATGTGCCTATCCCTGGCGATGTTGTCACAGTCCAACTTAATTTCAATTCAGTTTTCATTTTGCCACTAGAATTGGAAGATGAAGGAATAGGAGATGAATGCGTTCCAGTAATTTAGAATGGTGATAGCAATGTCTTCTTTGAATGTGGTAATACTTTACAAGTTGAATTGTTTTATTTATTTATATATTTTGTAAAGAATAAAATTATTGAAGGAATTTTCCAGTCTTTCCATGTATACATAAAATGTACTCATTTTTATTAATGTAATGTTATCCACATATGACTTAGATAATCCCAAGGCATTATGCATACATTAAAGCATCATTTAATTAACAAAATTATAAACTCCTCTTTAAGTACCTTGAACATTCAATAAATGTTTAATTAATGGTTCTGAATCACAATTCTATGTAACAGTAATTAATAGCTTCTTGGTGGGGTACTCAGCGTATATTTGGCTCTACTTGTTTGTTTGACTTACAGAATTTTGCTATGAGAATATATACATGCTTTCTGGATTTAAGTTGCTAAGTTTAGCAAAGTGCTCTGACCTCTTCATTTTCTAGGCTAATCTTTCTATTGCTATAATAAATACAAAAGTTCTCTCTCGCTTTTCTGTTACCCACCAGCCCCCGTACAAGCACTCTAAATTGGTTGGTTTGTTACCAGACTTTGTACTCTACTACATTTTACTCCCAGCTGGAAGAACTTCATGGACCATTTATTCTATCCTTTTATTTCAGACATGAGGAAACAGCACCAGAATTTCTATCAAAGTAGAAAAATTCTTCTAAACCCAGAGTCCCCACAGATACATAAGACCTCTATGGATGGGCTTCATGCAGTCTGTAAAACCTCTGAAATTTTATGTTAATTTGTTAATTTTGTCATTTTTCTAGGATACTTGGGTCCATACTTTTATCATATTCTTAAGGGGATCTTTGGGTGATGTTTCTTTTCTTTTTAAGATTTTATTTATTTATTAGAGAGAGAGCACAAGCAGGGGCGGGGGGAAGCAGGCATAGGGAGAAGCAGGCTCCCCACTAAAAAAGGAGCCCGATGTGGGGCTCGATCCCAGGAACGTGGGATCATGACCTGAGCCGAAGGCAGACGCTTAACAGACTGAGCCACCCCGGCATCCCTGGGGGATGTTTCTTTTGTGTGTGTGTGCACCTTCTGATTTTTTGCTGAGTTTTATCCATTTGAAAAAGGAGCCATCTCTTCTGGTCTACAGACTGCTTCATACAGGGAAAGATTTCACCTGTCAGCCTGGTTAGAGATCCTGGGGATCTCTGAAACCTTTTTAGGGGGATGTGACCTCTGGGCTGTGGGTATAATTTGCCAATCAGAGAAGTTTACCAATTTCTTTTCTAGGAGCTGGATCTCTTGCTCCCTCTGGTGTCTGTCTTCAGTACAGCATGTTCTTGCGGTAAGACGCACCCCCGCCCCCTTTGTTCTCATTGGCCCTCAGGCATCCAAAGTATATCAGCTCCCCATTAGCACCCCAGGTAGGCAAGACAAGTACCAATCTTGGACAGCCCTCCAAAAAGTTGGAATACCAAGAACATGCTCCACTCTTCTCCCTCTCTCCCAACTATGCTGAACCACTCCGGCCTCCATCTGGGGCACTGCAGGCCCTCCAGTGTCAATTAATGCCGGTTCCATCAGCACTCCAAGTCAGGCAAGACAGAAACCAGTTCTTTGGGCTTCCGTAGAAAAAGTCAGAACTTTGGGTTAGTTTTCCACTCTTCTCTTTCCCCCTACTCCCCTGGGGAAACCGAGAGCCAGAGGCTGAGCTGTGCTGACTTGGGTAAGGGGTGCGGTGGGTGGAGCCACGGGTAAAGGGAAATGACTCTTCTTGCCCATTTCAATGCAGCTGTTCTCAGCTCTCCCTATATCGAGGGTCCTGTGACTTCTTAACTGACTTAAGTTCTCATAAAGGTATTTTGGTCTGTATATTGTTTTAAATCGGTGTCTCTGGGGGAGGAAAAGAGGTGGGACTTTCTACTCCCCACCTCTGAGGGAGATGTTATTGACATCTCCCTCAGAAATGTTGCTTCACTCTCATGATCTGGGGTTTCAATATCATGATAAATGGCTGTGAAGAGACAATGATGAAAGTCAACAATGAAACATGCAAAAATGATAAAAAGCAATAATATGGTCAGACAACACTAAAATGGTCTGAAAAGTAAAGTCAAAGAAGACAAATAGATTATTGTTCGTAGGAAACATTTTCTGGAGAGCCTGGCAAAATTATATCCAGGAAACCTATTGAGAGCCTACCATTCATACTCAGCAAATATTTAATGGCTGTTTACTGTGTGCCAATCACTGATCTAGGCACCAAAAGTTACTGCCTTTGTGAAATTCATGTTTGGTTGAAAAACAAATATAGTACGTGCTGACTGCAGTATAAGGGTGAAAAGGATATAGTCACTAGCCTTGAAGAAATTTACTCCATGGAAAATATAGATGGGTAAGCAAATTTTTGCAACACCATGTTACTTAGGCTGTCAGAGTCGGCATTATTGTTGGAAATCGGGACAAAGGGAGGCTGAAGAAAGCGGCACCAAGAAAGTAGTGTTAGACTTGGCCTTGATTAGAGAATCCTCATATCCATAAAAATTGTATTCTAAAATACTCAAAAGTTAAAGACATTGTTACTAAAGCAAGGAGCACAGCTGGGTGTCATTAGAAATCATTAGACTCCGTTAGAAGCTACCCTGGGCAATGAGGGACAGTCTTATCAAAGACTCTGTGTGTTTATATATGCAGAAATTAGATCAGAGATTTTTTTCATCTACTGTAATTGAATTTTAATAATCATTCACATTTACTAAGTACAAATGTAATCAATGTGCTGGTAGTTGTGAATGCCTAGTCCTTTCTCCTCACATGCCTGAGGCAGGTGCTACGGTTACCTTCTTTTACAGATAAGAAAGCTGGGGCTTGGGCACCTGGGTGGCTCAGTTGGTTAAGCGACTGCCTTCGGCTCAGGTCATGATCCTGGAGTCCCGGGATCGAGTCCCGCATCGGGCTCCCTGCTCGGCGGGGAGTCTGCTTCTCCCTCTAACCCTCCCCCCTCTCATGTGCTCTCTCTCTCTCTCTCATTCTCACTCTTTCAAAATAAATGGATGAATCTTTAAAAAAAAAAAAAAGAAAGCTGGGGCTTGGAGAGTTAAATGATTTACTCAGCTAGCAAAGGACATGGGACTTATCTTCATCTTTCTGACTGCACAGTCTTTGTTCTGAACCACCGTGACCATTGTGAATATACTTCTCTCCAAAGAGAAAAAACCTGGGAGAAAATGTGATCCAAAGAAGTTCCTTTTTCTCGCCTAAGAATCTCAGGGCAGGGGTGGAGGGGGGGTGCCTGGGTGGCTCAGTGGATTACCCATCTGCCTTCAGCTCAGGTCATGATCCAGGAGTTCTGGGATCAAGCCCCATGTCGCCTCCCTGCTCAGTGGGGAGTCTGCTTCTCCCTCTCCCTCTGCCCCTTTGCACCCCCTCCCGCTGTTCGTGCTCTCTCAATCTCTCTCAAATAAATAAATAAAATCTTAAAAAAAAAAAAAAAGAACCCCAGAGGAGTTAGTTTAGTGCTGTGGCATAAAGGCTGTCTTCAGGGAATCAGGTTCCTTCCCTTACCTGCTCTGTCCTTGACGGGTGCCTCTGACCTCAAGCAAAGTCACACAATGACTGCCATGTCCCAAGGCAGATCCACATTCCAGGCAAAAAGAAGGAAAAGCCTTTCAGAGTGGCCTTGCCTTTCTATCCAAAAGGAAATCCTCAACTTGCATTTCATTGGCCAGCTCTAGCAGCAAAGGAGGCTAGGAATATGAGAGTTTTGTTTTCTGGCCTTTATAAAATAAAAGGCAGGGGAAAGTGAGGTAGGTGGATGTTGAATGAACCAACGTAGATAGTACATGCACAAAATAACCTACACAATCACTCTGTTCAATTATACACCTGCTACAGTATGACTTACTAAGCCCGGCACACATGACCTAGTCCTAGACCTAGTCTATTATCTTTGTTCTCTTCGACCAGACTTTATTTGTTGCTCTTACCCAACACGTTCCCTTTCAAGCCTCCACACTATGAAGTTCAGAGTGCTACCCGGACCCTGCCCCTCAGTGTACCCAGGATGCCTGCACTCTGCCACTAAATATGAACAAGTGCTAGAAGAGACGGAGTGTGACAAAACAACCATAACTATACCTTAAACACAAGGAAATTTTTATTTCTCTCCCTCAAAACAATCCTGATGAAGGGGCAGGAAGGAAGCCTCCGCTATCTTAAATGACCGAGGTCCTTCTATTTTATTGCCCTGCTGTCTTCTATGTGATGTTTCTGACTCATTAAATTTTTAATATCTTAGAACAGCACATAGCAGGCACGGACAAACAACAAAGAAAGACTTGGATTAAAGTGAAGGAAATGATTTCCCTATCCCAAGTAAGCTGTAAGGTGCTTTTCCTTTTTTCACCTTCTCCTTGGAGTTAGCCGTTCTACCTGAGTTCCACTAGATGGCAGCACACACACATATATAGTGTATAAATGTGCGCCTCCTTTTCTTAAAACTGAAGGAAACTACAAATCCCGACATGCATTATTAAGCGCCTGACTTGTTTCTGTACAAAGGTCTCGAGTTTGTTGCTCGCCCAGGGATCTGGTGGACGACATCCACTTGCTGCTCTAAAGTAAGTTTTCCTAATATTTTTTTAAATGACACTTCAGACTGGGAAAGGGGGAGGTTTAGATTTGCTTTGTTCTGCAAGGTACCTATTTCAAGATTAATCTCAGCAGTTAGATCAAGATAAGGGTGTGTTTTTAACAAGTTTGAAACTCTGGTATTTGTAAGTTTTTCAGTGTGGTTTTCACGTTGCATTTGTTGAGAGTTGCCTCATTTTACCATTTCAGGTCACGTTTGCCCTCATTTTCCCAAATAAATTCATTTTAGTTTGATAGTGTAGTTTATTCCAACAGTAAGGCTTTGGCCCTCAAATTTGGCCCCAGAAAGACAAGACCAGCGAGGAAGAGATTTCAGAGTGAGCGAAGCGGCTGCTCTGTGCTTGAGCAGTTGTTCAGTAAGCGCCTCTCCCGTGTCAGTGAATCCTAGGGAAAACTTTGGTACGTGCCTCCCGTGCCATGCACCTAAAACCGGCAATGACAGGGGGGCAAAATAATAACTTTTTAATACACCATGCCCAAGATGGGGGGGGGCGGTATTGGAGTCTCTTACTTTCTGAAGCATACATATCTCTCAACTCTTTACGTGTTTAGAGTGAAAATGTATCACTCGTGTAAGAATAAAGAAAAAAAAAAAAGAAAAACAAAACGGTGCAACTCCCTGGCATCAGAGGAGGTCGGGCACCGTGAAAGTTCAGCCTCCGGGGCGCATAACAAATGCAGCCTTTCTCCGAGAACATCATCGGTGAAGCTGTAAGCAGGTCCCTGGAGCCGCTTGTTAGTGGGGCCCTCTGAGAAGCAAAACTCCAACACAGAGTTAGGCGTGCACGCGTGTACTAGAGAAAATGCTGGTACGAGAGGAAATGAGAGAACCGACCGTCGGACCCCCCGAGGGAGGCCCCAGCCACCGTAGGGCTGGGAGCGAGGGCCGCCGGCTGGGCTGGGCGGTGGCCGGAGGGTCCGCAGGGTCTCTTGTGTCCCGCAAAGCGGGTCTGCCTTCGCGTGGTTGCGAACTCACGCACCGGCCTCAGCGCACAGCCAGCGCGGCCGCGTGCGGACCTAGAGGGCGCCCGCCCGAGACCGCAGGAACAGCGCGACCCACGAGGTCTTCTCTTGGACCTGCAATCCGAGGCCTAGGTTTGAATTCACAGCCTCGGGACACGGCACAGACCACATCATCCCTTTGAAGGTAGTGCACTGGTGTCCAGGCCCGGCCTCCTGTCTGAAACGCTGCGCTCGTCCCGCTCCCCTCTCCATCCCCTCCCTCCCTGCAATCAAACGGGAGGCCCTTCAGGCCACAGCACGCCCTCCCCAGGAAACCACCCACTCCCCACCCCCGCCCGGGACTGCTCCACAGTGATCTTCCTGAAATACGTGTCTGATTGTGTCACACTCTTTCCATCAGTCCTTTGGTGCCCCTTGCCCACAGGTGTAACCAGCCCCTCAGCATTCCCAGCTTAGATAAAGCGCGGAGGCTTGGTTACAGCAAAAAGCCAAGGTTGGCTGGGGAGAACAGAGATAGGTTCCAACAGAATGGACTAGATCCTGGGAGTCCTCTAGGCAAGACTAGCGAGCTACCTGGACTTTATCAGGCAGGTAATTGAGCAGGGTGATTGTGTAGGTTATCTGTACATGCACCAAGTAGTGGGCTCGCTACGCCCCTCCCCCAGCTTTTCTTTTATAGAGGCTAGAAAACAAAACCTCAAATTCTAGCCCCTGCTGCTAGAGCTGGCCTGTGAAATGAAGACTGGAATTTCTGAGGAGGGCTTGCTTCTCAAAGAAAGTGAGGACACTCTGGAAGCCTTTTCGCTTTTATCTCCCACCACCACCTTTTTCTTTTTCTTTTTTTGCCTGGAATGGGGATGTGATGCCTTGGGACAAAGCAGCCATTGTGTGACTTGTGAGATCAGCGGCACCCATTAAGGACAGTGGGGTGAGAAAATGTACTCAGTTCCTTGAAGATGGCCTCAGTTGATCAGCGTTTGACTCTTAACTACCCCCAACCTCATCATTAGCCATTCCCTCTCATCCTGCGATCTACCGTCCAAGAACCAAATATCTTAGGCATATCTTATTTTCCCTAGGTCAGAATTCCTCAGTCCTCCATTCTGAAAATTACTGCTGGTAGCACGCTGAAACTTTAAGAGAGGATCAGCAGCATTGTGTGGTGAAATGTCACATAGCAAAGGAGTCAGGAGGCCTGAGCTTAGTTCTGGCTCCATCATTAACTGGGTCTGTGACCTTGAGCAAGTCAGATCACTTTTCTCATCTATAAAATGCGAGTACTGAACGTGATTTGATTTTCCAGCTCTTTTGTTCAATGACTCTCTGAGGCCAACCATGAAATCATCCCAGTGACAAGGAAAAGCCATAGATAATCGATAGTGCAAACCCCAACAAAAGTTTACAGCAGAGAAATCAAGAAGCAGCCCCCACTAGTAAGGGCACATACAATGCTATAGCAGTTTGTATAGGGACAGTGGGGAGAACGGTGGTGGTAGCGAGGGGAAGGACTCCCGCCCCTGCTCCGTCAGTATCAGATGCTGTCTTCTCTAAGTACTCAAGAAACCAATTGGTGGATTAACGTCCAATATATCACTTCAGTGGGTTGTGCTAAATGTTTCTGATAATACCGAGCTAGGTATCTGGAGTCAGCATTCTTGGGAGAATTCAGATGATGGGACGATTTGTACAGAAATGCTGTCATTAAGTTCTTAAAGAGTTCACTGAACTGTTCATTCTAGACATCGCTGCACAGGACCAGGTGCTCAGCCATTCAACACGCGTCTGTAGCTTAAGCCGCAGGTTCCATTATGGGTCGACTTGATGGGAAGGTCATCGTGCTGACAGCTGCCGCTCAGGGGATTGGCCGGGCAGCTGCCTTAGTAAGTTGTTATCTGTGGTTTGCCTACTAACTTTGAGGTATTGAACTATGTGGGCAGATCCCATGGTCATTTAATTCTGCTCTACTTTTTTTTTTTCTTGTTTATCTTGTGCTTCTGTTGTCTTAAGTTACAAAAAGAAAAGTCGCTATCCCTGACCCCCGGGGAAAAGACGAAGGCATGAACACCTCCCATGTTTATTATGTGACATCACTGATAACCTCTGACTCTGAGAGAGGTAGTCCTCTGCCTCAGTTTCTCTGCACTATGATATATTTACTGCACGGGCCCTATGGGAATGCATAGATTTCTGAAATTACATCGGTTCAGGTAGAGGACTCTAGAGTTACAAGACTATCGGGTTACCTTTACCTTCTAATTTATACCAACTTCTTGCACATTATAATCCCCACCTGAGCTAATTAATGCATTTAAAGTATTGACTTTAATGAAAGTATTTGACATTTATGAAAACAGTAGTATACTCTGAGGAGAAAAAGTGTTGAAATAACCCATTTTCTCTTATTATTTGGAATATAAGTGGAAAATAAGAACTTGCTCAGAAACGAGAAATACAGGCTATCACATCACAGAATAGTATTTTGAGAGGTATCAGTAACAGAGTCCTAGATTTTAAAAACACGATTTTATTTGATAATGCTTAAAGGGACAAGGTTAGATGACAAGCGCAATGTATGTTACGTTGTCCTAATGATAAAAATAATAACAATGGGAAGGGTGAAGTGAGAGTAGAGAGCTTGAAATTCCATCTATTTTATAGGGAAAACAGTGAAAGTAAGATAAAGGGGGAAAGGCTAACTGACTTTCCATTAATGAGAATGGAATCAAATCAAATAAACAAAGGATTTACTTGTATATTGTGTCTCCCAGGCTTTTGCAAGAGAAGGTGCCAAAGTCATCGCCACGGATATCAATGAGTCCAAACTTCAGGAACTGGAAGAGTACCCCGGTAAGCAAGTTGGCAGTGTGAACTTGGGATTCAGACTCTGCAAAGTATTATAAAGCAATAGTGCTCAGATGCTGAAAGAAAATTCCTTACCCACTCAGTTCCACTGGCCTTCTCTTTAGAACCTGATTCTCTGATATCAAATCTATATTGTGCAAACCTACAGACAAAAATCTATATATTTAAATGTATAAACATTCTAAGATGTATACCTGAAATATTTTATTTATGTAACATGTTAAAGGATTCAGTCCTCAGTTACAAAATTACATGTGAAAATTTAACAGTTTTTGTTAACTTTTTGTTTTTAAGTACGCTCTAGCCCAAGGCAGAACTTGAACTCATGACCCAGAGGTCAAGAGTTGCACGCTCTACCAACTGAGCCAGTCAAGCAAGCGCCCCTGTTATTGTTAACTTTTTTTTATGCTTTTATTTAATTATTTCTCAGAGAACGAGAGCACACAAGCAACGGGAGAGGCAGAGGGAAAAGCAGGCTCCCCACTGAGCAGGGAGCCCGATTTGGGGCTATATCCCAGGACCCTGGGGTCATGACCTGAGCCAAAGGCAGATGCTTAACCAACTGAGCCACCCAGGCACCCCTTATCTTTAACTTCTAACGATGACTTTCCACTTGAGTGCCTCTCTGTGAGGGAAACACTGTCCAACAGAAACATGATGTGAGCCACATGTGTAATTGTAAATTTTCTAGTGGCTACATTTAATAAGTAAAAAGACACAGGTGACATTAATTTTAATAATATATTTAATCAATACATCTAAAATATTATAATTTTAACATACACAGTATTAAAAAAATTTACACAGTAAAAAAAATTTAACATACACGGTATAAAAAATGGAATATTTTACATTTCTTATACCAAATCTTTGAAATGCACGGGTACTTTACAGTTCCAGCACATTTCAGTTCAGACTAGCTGCATTTCAAATGCTCATACTGGAGACAGCTCAGCCTTAAATCATATATCATGATCAGAAACTGTAAGAGATTAACTTGTTTGGGTGCATATTGTCCCTCACTGCACCACACCAAACCTTAATTCCAACATCAGAGGGTTTCGATTGGCATTACTCGAAAGAAAGCAGGACATAGAACTCATTTGAAAGTTAACCGTTTTGGCAAAATAGAACTGGCTACATGAAAAACTGAGTTCACTGAATTAGTTAACTGAATTAGACCATGTGGAGTTATTTCAACAAGTCTAAGGGAAGCTGCTGTCCTAGAAAAGCACAAAGCAAAGGAAGTTCTTCTGAAACTCAATTTTAGTCTTCCCCTTCATTTATAATCTTTCTTTTCTATATCCAAAAGGGAAGAATAAAATAAACCATATATTTTTAAAATCATACAAATGACCAAAAAGCCTATTTGTTAGTTTAGGGTTTTTTTTTTTTTTTTTTTTTAGTAGCTAGTACAGCGTGTCTCTCTCAGATCCCACACCAGATCTCTCATGGTCAGTGTTTTCATCTCTTCTTCTGGCCTCTTGTTTCTTCTTTTTTTTTTTTTTAAAGATTTTATTTATTTATTTGACAGAGAGACGCAGCAAGAGAGGGAACACAAGCAGGGGGAGTGGGAGAGGGAGAAGCAGGCTTCCCACAGAGCAGGGAGCCTGATGCGGGGCTCGATCCCAGGACCCGGGGATCATGACCTGAGCTGAAGGCTTAACGACTGAGCGACCCAGGTGCCCCTGGCCTCTCGTTTCTTCTTGCAGTTTAGTCCAGACGTAAGTGATGGTACCCATGACCAACAAAGTCATTTCTAGTAAATAAAAGTAAAGGGCACAAATAGAAACAATCTCTTAGCTCACCGCACCTCAGACAGAATTCAGCGTCACTGTAGCAGTGATTCAACCTCTGGGGAAAGGAAACGCTGGAGAGGACCCACTTGCCCGTCTTACTGCTGGCTTACTCAGAGGCATCTGATACAGAGCTCAAGATGGGGAGGACCTGAAGATTTTTACTAATAAGATTCTTAAGATTTCTAAGACCCCTACTAATGGCCAACAATCCTATGAAGCTTGACTAGACTAATATTACAGTCTTCACATTTCAGAACAGCTAAATCTTCAAGGCTAAACATTTTATGAGTTAAAGGTAAATCATGTCCTTTGTTTTATTTTTCAGGTATTCAAATTCGGACCCTTGACGTCACAAAGAAGAAACAAATTGACCAGTTTGCCAATGAAATCGAGAGACTTGATGTTCTCTTTAATGTTGCTGGGTAATTCATACTTTTTAATTTCACTGTCCTTACAGAAAGTTTTCTATGACTTATTTAATCACTTTTGATAATATGGCAAAATTATTCATCATGAACCATTATATATTTCTTAGGAAATACAGCTAGAGTTTAGACAGAATTTTTATTCCAAGATTCAGCAGGTGAGAAAGCCATAGAAGTGGACACGGGCTTGAGTCCTAAGGGAAATTATGGTCTACTCAAGAGAACTGGTAGTAATCCAGACCTGTTGCTCTTCTTAAGGCTGGTAACGGCTCCCACCAATGGACTGGTTGTGGATGCTCCACTAAGACATAAAATAAAATGAAAAACTGTTTTCCAGTAGATGTCTTTAAAACAAAGCATATTTACCAGAAACCAAGTACTCAGCCTATGGAAATGCAGGTGTTCCCCATTTTTTTGGCACAACATTCTAGCCAGTCCTCCACACACCTCCCAAGCCCAGGGTTTCTTATCGGGACAATGAGCCCCACCCAGCAAAAGAAGTCTGCGTGTTGCACTTCTGTAGAGAGCGCAAAGAGAGTGGCTAAATTGAACTTACTGGGGTGGTACCCAATGTGCCGAATCAGGTACAAATGTGGGGAGACTGGAACTGGACCCACCACACAGACGACAGGTAGTGCTAGCAGTTTCCCTACTCAGGAGCAGCTCAGTAGAGGTGAGCACAATGGACGTTTACACAGGAACTAAGTGACATTCCCCTTTTCTTATGGAATGTTATATTTGTACTGCTGCATTGATAGAAAAATTCCAGAGCCTTCTAATATATTTTTGTTCTTCTTCCTAATCATGTTTCAGAGCAAAAAAAAAAAAAAGAAAAAAAAAAATCCGTCTATAGTTTGTCATATGTTACATTGTGTGGAAATTAAATTAAAGCAACAATATATGGCAATCTATTTTATAAACTGCTCATCCCTTATATGAGAATATACTGAGAGCCATGACCAAAAATAATCAGTTAGGAAAAATAGTTTTTGAACATCTTTACATTAAATTTTCAGCAACATAAGCGATATAGAAGTAGAGCATGTGGTTCTTGCTGTCATACGAAGGATGAGCATGTTATTTACAAGTGTGACTTGACAAGGAGTGAAGGCTGCTTGAAGAGTTTTGTTTTGTTCTGCTCTGTTTACTCAGTATGTTAGAACCGTATGATAGAGATATTACTTTGCTACCCTGCAATGTGGAGACAGTGGTTTTCCTTGCAATTTGATTTTATTTCTCTTTGAAAACAGTTAAATCTGTGCCACTGGAGGGCACTATAGCTCCTGAAATAGGAGTCAGGGCGGGCGTCCTAGTCTCACGTTTGTTTTTGACATTTCCTGTGCAGTTCCTGCCGAGATTCTTACGTTGGGTGGCCCCAGACTTTTGCCTTTCTCTTTTAACAGAAGGATGTTGTTTTCAAATAAATGTATTTAGCTGAAGTTGTTGGATACTCATTAACCTAATGTACTAAGTGATATTCCGAATTGTTAAAATCTTCATAAGAGAAGGGTCAATGGTCTCATTATGTGACAATAGAAAAATGGTAAGGAAATGGAATACAAATCTTCTTAAATGATCATTTTTCCCCACTGGTCAATCCCTCTTCCAGTTTTGTCCATCACGGAACCATCCTGGACTGCGAGGAGAAAGACTGGGACTTCTCGATGAATCTCAATGTCCGCAGCATGTACTTGATGATCAAGGCATTTCTTCCTAAAGTAAGGACTGCCACCACAGGATAAGTACCACTGGATAAGTAGGTCTCCGCACTGGGCACCAAGAAAGGGTCCTCACATGTGCCGAAGAGTGACAGTAGCTAACATAATGACAAACCTGTACTGAATATTTATTTCAAGGCATTTAATATAAATTAACTCATTTAACCTTCCAGTTAAGAAATAGTCAGGAAATATTAAGCACTTTCTATTTGCAGGTCTCCCTCATTCTAGGTGCAGAAGACATATCAGAAAACTAAACAAAGTTCCTTCTGTAAGGCAGATCCCATTTTTGAGGAGACAGGATAATGGGTAATGAGACATAACTTGGGGAGTGATTAAAAGTACTACAAAGAAAAAGAAGCTAGGATATCAGTAAAGTCCAGGAAGGCCTCACTGAGAAGCTGGAATTTTCATAGAGGTCCAAGTGAAATGAGGGAGCTAGCCATTCAGGTATATTCGGAAGAGGGTGCCAGGGAGAGGGACAGCAAGGAGGCATGCAGAACCAGAGGAATGTGATGACGTAGGTACTACTTTATCACATCCACTGTAGAGAGGATAAAACCGGGAGGTGAGGTCACTTGCCCAAGGCCACATAACTATCAAGTGGTTAGAGTAGGATCTGAACCCTGGAAGTTGGGCCCCTTCTTGAATTTCAGTATCTAGGCACATGCTCTCAAGATAGACCTACGCCCATTGCTTTTCTGTTCCCTGATACTCCCCTTGTTTTTAGCTGAGCCACACAGGTACCAGAGAGGTGAGAGCCAGTGTATGCTCAAGAGAGAGCATTCCTCCTGAGTCTGCTACCCTGGAATTCCACAGCCTTCACACAGCTCATCAATGTTTTTCATTTTATTTTACAAACAAGCATTAAATGCCTTTTGATATAAAGCACACACTAGGTGTTCTGGGGAGAGGGGAGTGTAAATATGAGAAACATTGAGTTCAAATGAACTGACAAGCCAATAGTAAGCAGACAGCACAAGCTCAGACAATGGAAGGGGTTGACTGAGTACAGAATTAGCTCAGTCCAAGGTTGTCAACTGAACCCTAGTGAAATGCAGAGGAGCATTCTTCTCTTCCATCCCAGCCAGATTAGATGACGGACATACCGAAAGCTGCCAACCCAGCACAGAGAAGAGCTTTCTAATGGCAAGGCAGGACCGATGCTTTGCTCTAAACATTCAACCTAATGTCAAGATGAACATTAAAAGGAAAATTAGGAAAACCTGACTTGGAAACAAAGGAATTTGTTTTAATCTGCTTGTTTAGCACCTAGAAAGGATTTCTCAGTGGGTCCACGGGATGTTAAACTAGGAAATTTTTTTAATAAAATCTCACTTTTTCTGCTTATTTGGAGTTCATGAGAATCTATGTTATTTGGGACTTGAATTATTTTTTTTGAAGACTGATCCTAGGATATGGGAGAGAAGCAGAGGCTCTGGTAAAAGGAGAAAGCTTAGGTCACAGGAGGTAAGCTGTCATGTGTGCATAACCAGCCTACTTCATGTCTGGAATGCTCTACAAATGTGACTGAAGGCAGCAAGGGTGAGATATGGTCCAGTGCAGCTGAAATTTAAACTTGTCAGTAAGCGTTAACTTTTGAAATATCAAACACTAACTTGCAAATTAGTGAGTTTACCTATGATTTAAAGCATCTTCACAATAATCCATATGAGCCAGTAACACCCATCTGTAAAACGTCCCAAGAGATATTAATGACTGGGATGGGCAATCAGAAGGAGTCAATGCCACTTCTGAAAGTGACAGTAACCAGCCTGACCCCAGATTCTGGACTCTGGCTTCACAGCCTGAACTCTGCCCCTCCTTCACTGTGCACCGTGGGAGATGGCACTTGCGTTCTATTCTATTTAAAATGAGGGTGAAAAAATTACATGATCCCTGTCTGGGATCCTCTGGGTTCATTCACTATGATGCACGTTTCCAGGTTAGAACTTTCCAGGGGAAGCCAGGATTTACAGCCCAGGCAGATCTGAAAAGTCAGGGGGTCAGAACATAGAAACACTTTTGGAAATTTTTGTTCATGAGTAGACATACTGAAAACCATTCCAAGACTGGAATTTAAGTTAAAAGGCAAAGAACAAGTTGAAAATACTGTAAGAAGAGGTCAGTGCAAAATCCAAAGTCAGGGAAGTCTCGGCTATGTGGAAGTTTCTCCCCTTTGCTGTATTTTAGAAGATTCTCTAGCACAGAGAGGTGCTTTGGCAAGTATTTGTTGAATGAATAAATGAATCTAGGTTGTCAGTCCAGGTAGAGGTCAGACATGGAATCACCAAAGACCCAAGAAACCAAGGTCTGCCAGGTTTAGGAGCTGAGCTCAGTGGGGACAGAAGAGCTGGGTTAGGGTAGGACTAACTAGATCTACAGCTAGAGGGAATTTTTCAGAGTTCTTTCTTAGCCCCTCCCTGAGTTTCTGGGAGATCAGTCGTATGGAGGATCACCACGTACTAGGCACTTCCCTTTATACCTGCCAAGTCGTATTTGCCAGAGAGGGCTATCGCGTGGGGAGCCAGGAGGAGCAGGCACACTCTACCAGCAGGCACTGAGCTGGTGTGGAGAAGAGCTCATGGAAGGAGGCAAGGACAGGGCTTTAGAACCAGCAGACAGACCTGGCCGAATGGATGGATCCAGTGTCAGGGGCAGCACTAGCGTCTCCTAGTGACTATATTCTAAAGTTTTGCCTGAGGAATTGCTGCATTTCTGAAGATGAGAGACTGAACTTACTTCATAGCTCATCTTTATATATTCAGTTGGGGTATATGTATTCTATAGGTATTAAAAACAGGTTACATATGAGAATGATAGCTCAATAAAACTGGAAAAAAATTAAAAATAAGTAAAAATGGGTTATTTGCAAGGTTGGATAAGAAAGAATAATGTTAAGGCTTTGTTTTCAAGCCTTGACTAATTTTCCTGGTCTTTTTTGATGAGGACCCCATTTCATATGATCCTGTTTATCACATAGACAAACAAGTTGGGTTCAATATTTTCACCCCTGCTGCTGTCCTTGACTTGGTTTGGGTCGCCTCAGCCTCCCCTTGCACTCTTTAATCCATCCAACACAATGCCTTAGGTTGTTTTAGACTCTCTGCTCTTGGGTGCAAATAGTAACTAAGTATCAAAACAGAAAGGAAGGGAATACTATAGGGAGACCTATCATCTTGGCAGCCTCTTCCCTGGACCAGTCACTCACCCCCATTCCTGCACCTCTCGGTCTGAAAGCGGCTAGAGCAACTCACGGAAGCAGAAGCGACTTCTCTCTCTACACTGACTGTTGAGACGCTTTCTTTTTAGAAACTTTTTACTTGACTTTCATGGCACAGCATGTCCTGCATTTCCTTCCTCTGTTCTCTGGTCGTGGTCTTCCATTTCCTCTCAGCAGTTGTAACTCTTTACCACTCGCCGTGTCCACCAGCCCCGCCTTGTTTATGGTCATCCTCCTAGCCTGATTTCAATGAGAAGGTAGTGCCCATCGGGCAGGAGTGCTTTTCAGGTGTTGCTTCTTCCCCCAAAGCATTCACGGGTCTCCATGCCCCCGGACCTACCTACATGCCCTGGAAAACACACATACATGTTATACTTAAGTATACATTCATCTGAAAACATTTCTAATTCCTAGCAGCCTTTTTATTCATTATATTATTCCTTTAGGTCTGGGGCAGGGCCCAGCAATCTGCACTTTAAACTAGCATCTCGGGGTGCCTGCATGCCGCAGTTAAGCGTCCGACTTGATTTCAGCTCGGGTCATGATCTCAGGGTTGTGAGATCAAGTCCCATGTAGTGCTCTGCGCTCAGCAGGGAGTCCACTTAAGATTCTCTCTCTCCTTCTCCCTCTGCCCCTACCCCCACTCAAGCTCTCTCTAAATAAAGTAATTAATTAATTAAAAAAGAACTAGCACCTCAAGAGATTTTGATTCATCACAGTGTATGGTCCACCTACTGTGTACCATGTAGGAGGACAAAACAGCAACAGATCCTCCTCTTCAGACCTTCACACTTTGGGGGAATTCTGAGGGAAGTGTTCTTAGGAAACACTTCTTCGATGAGGGAGGCAGGCCTCACCGCGTATAACCATTTACCACGTCCTGCACTTACTACCTAAACCATCTCCACCCCTGTTGCCCACAGACATTTCTGCATCTCTGCTTTCATCAGTCCTTTCCGAAATCACTCTGTCAGCTTCCACTGGGTCTCCTCGACATGGTGCTGAAGTAATCTTAGTATTCCCCAAATGTAAACATGCCGCTGCTCTGCATTAAACCCCTCATTGTCACCACCGCAGTGCCTTCAGGGTAATGCCCAAATCCCTACACTTAGCCCCCATTGGCCTCTGCAGCCTCATTCCTCCCACGCCTAGCATTCCAACCAGACCCATCCCCCCTTCCTCCCAGTTCCGTGATACAGCCTCCATACGTGGGGTTCTTGCTTCTTAAATCACCTTTCTCTTTTATTTTTCTGGCTAATACTTTGGTTTTCAAAAATCAGCCCACCTCTTTCCTCCTTAGGAACCCTCCTCTGAGTGTCCTGCAACCTGGATTGGTCCCTTCCCACCACCCTAATCCCCCCCCCACCCCCCCCAACCCCCCACCCCCATCTGGAGGTCTCTGCTGTTGCCAGATGCTGGTTATGTCAACCCCTCCAGTCGGCTGGCAACTCTCTATAGGCAGGGAGTGTGTCATTTATCTTCCAAACTGCTGGACCTACCACTGTATCTGATCATAGTACGTCTTCAACAAACATGTGTCAGGGGCACCTGGGTGGCTCAGCTGTTAAGCGTCTGCCTTCGGCTCAGGTCATGATCCCAGGGTCCTGGATCAAGCCCCGCATCAGGCTACCTGCTCAGCGGGAAGCCTGCTTCTCCCTCTCCCACTCCCCTGCTTGTGTTCCTGCTCTCACTGTGTCTCTCTCTGTCAAATAAATAAATGAAAAAAAATCTTTAAAAAAAAAAAGTGTCAAAGTAAGACTTTTCCAACAGCAGGAATACAAAGTAATGATTATTGTTCATTAACTTTTCATTTAGCTCAGAGTTCCTTCTTGGTCTTGCTGATGCTTTTGTGCCAAAGGCAGGCAGTAATCCTCCTGGGAAATGTTCCTGCCAGTGAGTGTGTAATGACTGGGTGAGACTGTTAAGACTGCCTAACAGCGCTTCATGTTAATAGCTAATAAGATGCTTCTGCAAACCATAAGTAAATGCAAATCTTCTAAAGAGGTCGTATTCTTATCTAGCAGAGTGGCTTTTTTTTTTTTTTTTGGTATTTGTTTTGTTTTGGCAGATGCTTGCACAGAAATCTGGCAACATTATCAACATGTCATCTGTGGCTTCCAGCATCAAAGGTAGGTCTGTCTTCCTCTGGGAATCACGATGCACAGACCCCCATACCTTCACGAGCTGTGGGTTTTTGCAATGAGCGTAGCAGAGATTATAAAGCCCACACATAATTTCAAAACCACTTTTTAAAAAATTGGTATTAAGATCCTGTCAGTCTTTTTTGCCTTCGTTGTAAACCAGTCGTAAAAAGTAAATTTGTTTCTTTTGCCCTTCCTTGTATTCCTTCTAATGGATGTGAACATGAAAATCAGGCCAGAAGAAGGAAATATTAATTCCTTTAATTAGCCAAGAAAGATGTATCAAACACTATGTGCCCCTCACGGTGCGCAAGGGGGAGGATCAGGCAAGTGCACGTGTTCTGCAGTGTGATAGTATTACCACACGGGTTCGTGCAAAGGGCTGGCACCGCTGATACGGGGGAGTGCTTCCCCAGGTCGGCTGATCTGGGCGCTAAACACAAGTCAAGTCCAAGAGCCGGGACTGCAGTGCCAAATGGAAATGACATCACAGTCCGGCAGATGGACTTGCGCACTTCAAGTGAAAGTTACTGCCATGGTGGCATCCCTTCTCAAGAACACCCGTGAGCCTGCCCGAGACAGGAAGGCAAAGAAAGGGCGCAGGCCTCCTCACTGTTTGGTCTGGTGTTTGTTCTGTTGTTCTTTCTCCTGATTCTCTTTTGGAATCCGCCCAAGGGTTCTGCCCACCGGTAATGAGAACCTAAGACCACTGCCGTCACCTCAGTGCGGGTTCTCCTCAGTCTCCACTGAGTTGTGCCAGGAACGGTATTATTTTCCCACAGTCAGAAACCAGCCCTCTTCAGGGAGAAAACCTGATACCAAATTTTAAACAGGGTGGGATGGCAGGAAGCAAGACAGCGGTTCCTGGGGACAGTCAGTTGTGCTCCCTTCCTCAAGGAGACTGTGGTTTCGTTCCTTCGATTGTTGAGTCTTCCTTTCACCTCAGGGGTCCTGAACAGATGTGTGTACAGTGCCACCAAGGCGGCTGTGATTGGCCTCACAAAGTCCGTGGCCACAGACTTCATCCAGCAGGGGATCAGGTGTAACTGCGTGTGTCCAGGTGAGGCAGGCTCCACAGGGCTGCCACTGAGCTACCCATCCACGGAAGTTTGTTTACCACGTTATATTGATCCTGTCCCTGGGGAAAAGCTCAAATGAAAAAGGGTCTATGCTTATTAAGATAACAGTCCAACAGGGGCGCCCGGGTGGCTCAGTTGGTTAAGCGTCTGCCTTCGGCTCAGGTCACGATCCCGGGGTCCCGGGATCGAGCCCCAGGTCGGGCTCCCTGCTCCGTGGGGAGCCTGCTTCTCCCTCTGCCCCTCCCCCTCTTGTGCTTGTTCTCTCGCTCTCTCACTCTCTCTCAAATAAAGAAAAATCTTAAAAAAAAAAAGATAACAGTCCAACAGTAGATTGGAAACGAGATTCTTAGTCATTAGGAATGAACCACAGATGCAAAGGGTTTAAATGGTATTTATGTGTGTGGAACAATTCCAAATCCTGTGGCCAAGACACATAACTGGCCAGAGCTTGGTGTTTAGGAAGCCGACCAGAGATGCCCTTGTCAGGGGAAAGATGAAAAGTAGACCATGCTCATAGGACCACAGGAAGAAAGTAAGAGCAGCCTCCCAGAACACAGGGAGCTACTGAGTCTTGTCAATCACCTAGGGTGACCCATAAATAAAAAGGAGGGGTTAATACCTTCCTTGATGCTATCAAAAGAGGACCAGCAGACGGTGGCCTGCAGGAGAAATCTGGCCCACCACCTGTGTAGTAAATACACTCGTATTCTAACACATCCGCACCCAGTTTGCATACATAGTGGCTATGACTGCGCTCCTGCTACAAAGCAGAGTTAAGCAGTTGTAATTGACCAAATAAATGGTTCTCAAAGTGAAAAATATTCTCTATCTGGCTTTTTTTTTTAAGAGTTTATAAATTTATTTGACAGAGGGAGAGACAGCGAGAGAGGGAACACAAGCAGGGGGAGTGGGAGAGGGAGAAGCAGGCTTCCCGCAGAGCAGGGAGCCCAATGCGGGGCTCGATCCCAGGACCCTGGGATTGTTACCTGAGCTGAAGGCAGACGCTTAACGACTGAGCCACCCAGGCTCTCCTTCTCTATCTGGCTTTTTACCAAAATGTATGCTGACCTCCCATAGAAAGGAAAGAAGAAAAGCAGAACTTAGTAGACAGGACATTCGATCTGTCCAAACAAAAGCATTCTGTAACTTATTTCATAGGAATAACTCATTTTCTTAATAACTGTGGGTATGTCTATGAAGTACATATGCCCTTCCACTGGGTTCCACTGACCCAAAGGGAGCATAAGAAGAATCACTAGCTTCTTGTCTGAAAAGGATTTAAATATCACATTTCCAGGATCAAGGTGGCCCTCAGGGGTTCACAACTGGTATTGGGGGGTTGGAGAGAAGCAGCATTTTGCAGTTACCCATGGAATTTTTCGAAACCTAAAGTGCATGACAGAATTTGGAGAAAGAGTTGATGGGGAAAATCATGTGTCATTTGGAAAGTTCCACACAAGATTTTTATATATTCCACCGTGGTCTCCCCTTGCTGACTTATCAGTTTAAAAGAGGACTACAGAATACCCATCAAGCTGCAGAATTTCCATGACCGAGGTGTTCTATCTAATTTTTCCTGGACTAGAAAGGTAAACCTAGGTAACACCAAGAAAAAAGAGGATATAGACGAGACGGTTTCACTGGGTTTTAACATACCCACTGGTGACACCTGACTCTAGCTATTTGGGGTACCATTTACCCAGTGGAATAAATGGCAAAATGATTTGGAAAATGTAGTTGTTTTTAGCAGCTGGACTTTTCGTAAGATTGGAAAATATATTATCAAACTGTCTGGAACAAGGAACTAGCTGTGACTCAAGAGCCAGTCACAGAAGAAAACCTGACAAGGGACGAGTGTGTCTGGGATGGCGCTGATGGTGGTGTAGTCACAACTCTTCCACACCAGGCTTGTGTAGACAGGGGCATGCCGTGTCGGTCTGGGCCATGGACACAGTGGAGCCAGGACAGTGCAATTAAGTAGAAAGCATAGGCTTGCTCTGTGGTTTCAGTTAATAGCCATTCATAGCAGCCATACGAAAGAGATGATGCTCACTTGTCTGGAGTGGTGGGAAGGTATCAAAGTTGTATTTTAAAACTGGATTTTGAGGATATTGTTACGTGAAAGCTTAGGTGTCTTAAGCATACTGTTGGTAGGATCCTGGGCTGTTAGGGGGCTGTGGGTGAGAGAAGTAAAGAAAATATTATTGGAAGCTGGGTACAAGGGAATCTTTGTTACGTGGTTCCAGAAAGTTTATCAACACTATTGCCTGCAGTGATGTGGAAGGTAGAAAATGTTCCTAATGAACTGGGTATCTAGTAAAGGCAGTTTTCTACTCTGCGTGTTGAAAGGGCTGCCCACTAATGGTGAAATGTGAGACGAGACGGGTGACCTAAAGAAATGGTGTTAAACACAAAGGAGCCAGAACTTCCTGACTTTGAAGACTCCCACCTTCTCCAGAGAAATGACAAATGATGCTAAAATTGAGAAATGGTTTCCTGGTGAACATCAACCCGATGGCACTCTCGGGACCAGAGGGTACGACTGTAAAATCATCCTGTTATGACCTTACAGGTATCATGTGGTTGCCCAGAGGACTGTCAGCCCCCACAAAAAAAGGCTGTCTAAAGACAATTCACAGGTGACAAATTAATAAAAAATCTGGGCAACTTGCTCTGTGGGAGCTTGAACCAAGTGGGATTTTAAACATTTTAGCATCAGTCTTACTTTTTTTAAAGTGAAATAATTTCAAATTATATTTTTATGAGAAACATGAAACTGTGGTTAAAAATAGGAATTCGAAACCAATGAAAATAGGCAAGATAATGAGGAAAATGTAGAACCATCTAAATTACTGAGGACCATAACAAGCATGGCACCACCTCTGAGGATCCTGAGTGGACCTGACAGCAGAGAATGGTTTTGAGATCATTAAGGCATCCTGGGCTCTTGTACTGGTGAAGTACTTATACGAATCTATGGACATCTCAGGGTTGTCCTGAGGAGTAACTGAGATAATACATGTAAAAGTGCTTAAAATCCATAGTGTCATGTCAATGTACTGTAAGGAAAATATGTCTTGGGAATGCTGGGCGATTCACCCAGAGTCCTTGCCTCGTGTCACAAGGAATTAAGATGCGTATTTTTAAAAATCATAGAAAATGGAGGTGAAATTGTCATTCAAAGTCACGGAGAAGGATTTCACTGATGGTTGTGTCATATGGAAAGGAAGTTTAAAGTCTGTCAATGTCTTTTTCAGTTTGAGTAATTAACCAAGCTGAATGTTCCCCTTTGATTCAGGAACGGTTGATACCCCATCTCTGCAAGAACGAATACAAGCCAGACCAAATCCTGAAGAGGTATATCTACTGTTTTAGATTGTGTTGAAATCTTCTGGTTGAAAAGTGTGCTCTTCCTTACCTGGAGCAGACAGATTCGTAGAGACAGACAGAAGGGTGGCTGCCAGGAGCTGGGGGAGGAGAGAACAGGGAGTAATTGGTTAATGGGTATAGAGTTTCCGTTTCGCAAGATGAAAAGAGTTCTAGAGATCTGTTGCACAATAATGTGAATGTACTTAACACTACTGAACTATACACTTAAAAATAGTTAAGATGATAAATAACACATTATGTGTATTTTATCAGTTTCAAAAATTAAAAAAAAAAAGCCCTCCTCTTTAACTGATCTGATACAGTGTGTGTAGGTTTAACATAACACATAGTTTGAGTACCTTGAAAGTCACCATAGTCCTACTTGGTCCACAATTAATGATATTAATGATATTATCATGTATCATACATGATTAATCAAGGCAGCACGCCACTGGAACCTCTATAGATTCCTCTTGTCTTTGACCTCCTGAGGAGTTCACACTTCACCTCACATTACTGATAAGTGGTATGGTTTCTTGTCTCAGGCACAGAACTATTTCCTGAAGAGACAGAAGACTGGAAGATTTGCAACCCCAGAAGAAATAGCCCTGCTGTGTGTGTACTTGGCTTCTGATGAAGTAAGCACTATTCTTCCCAGGGAGTTCATTATCCTCATTTGGCCACGATTTGCTTATCAAAATAATGTCATGTTAGAGAGTTGCAACATATATATGCTAAGAGGTTGCATTTACAAGATAGGGATAAGTTGTGATTTAATTTGCTCAAAGACAGACCACGTGATCTGAGCCGCCAACTCTTCCTCACTCAATGCTACATGTCACTAAATCTTGTAGCAAATGACATGGAGCATTGAAAAAATTAAATTGCTCAATTTTATAAGAGACAGTTGCTTTCAAATATTATAATTGGGGAAAGCCTGACTAAACGGAAGTCAAGGAATGAACCTCCAAAATTATGAGAGCTTCAGGTGAAATGGGGAGAGAGTTAAACAGATGTAATTGTCTCTAGAAGACACAGATTTGGCATCTGGTATTTTTAGTTTAAGAGAATCCTACTGGCTCTTTTTTTCTATGAATTCTTGTTTGTTATCACGTATGGAAATTCCCATTTCTATCTCTTTCCACTTTGCAACTATTTAGTAACCAGTTTCTTCCTTAATGGCTATTGTATATATTCTTAAATGGCACACAACTACAAAAGCAGAAGCTACATTTATAAGGTATAGAGCACAAGAACATCCCTCTCTGTTTTATGTGTTTGCATGTTACATGACCAGGGAACTGCAGTGTATGAGAAGAGAGGAAGAAAGGGACCCAGGCAGAAGTGAGCAGGTGTGCTGCTGATGCGTTAGCTCTTCTTTACAGTAACTTGGTACACACCAGGCAGTTGGTGAATGTGACAAATACAGTGGTTGAAATGTTTTAGTGATAGAAGTTATCACTTCTCGGGACTGTTAACAACAGTTGTTAGTCGCTGCAGGAATTGCTAAACAAATTACTAATAGAAAAAGTTTATTGGCATTTGTGGTCTCTCTGACTCCGTATCTACAGAAGAGTTCATTTGATTTGGAGGTGCTGCTGAGGAGCTAAACTGCCCTTGTTTAGCCAGAGCTTAGGTTTCCAAATGTTTGGAAATGTTCTGCCTTGAAATGTGCAATCGAAAGACCTTTAGACTTTTAGAGGAACCCAGAGGAGTCCTATATGTGTAATAGAAAGCTTGCTTTAAAAAAAAAACTTTGAGGAATTGGAGTCATTTCTTGGTAAAGTGTCTGATAACCCCCTAGTTTATCTACTGTATTTGATCAGTTTTCATAGATTGAAGTTTAAAAATTTCTGTTCTCATACTATGATGTCTTTCCTTCCTGCCTCTTCCATTGTCTCAGGCTTTACATAAATGTAAAATTAAGAACACAAATTTAATATTCATGCTTAAGTTAAAAGATTTTTAAACCCCTACCACAAGGATTATTTCAGCTTTATTTCTTTGGAAAATGAAAAATTCTATGAAAAAAAAGTAATTTTTTAAATTCCCTTAGTTTAGTACAGATTTGGATATCTGAAACTAGTGTATTTTTTCATAGCTTAACAGATGTAATAATTATTATTCATATAAATTTTAAAGACACATTTAGGGTGCTTCAGCTCCTGGAAACACTTATGTATTTCGATCAACTAAATATACAATATCTTATATAAAAAAATCTGTTTGGTAATTGACATGACCACTTTATGACAGACACTTGATGTTCAAAAATTTATTAATGGCATAAAACTCAGCTACTTTAGAATAGTTCTGAATTTCAAAATGAAAATGTACTATTTTAGCCTATACTTTATCCTAATTTAGGGAGTGGCTGCATATCACTAAACTTAATTTTCTGACTCTGAGACCAAACACCTGCTTAGAATGTGACTTTTGGGCTAAAACACTAGCCAGAGGCCAGTTGACTCAAGATCACAAGAACATGCAGCTGTTTCAAATCATCCAAAATTTAATTCAGATTTTCCTAAAATGTTTGTGAGGTGACTATTCCTATTATCATGAATACATTGTTTAGCTATCTCAGTGAGGGGAAAATTGAAACACAACCTGTGTTAAACCTGGTTAATTGTTCTGTCTCCTTGTGTTTATCACTGCAGTCTGCCTATGTAACAGGTAATCCTGTCATCATTGATGGAGGCTGGAGCTTGTGATTTTGATCTCCTTGCTGGGAAGGCAGGCCCCTCCTGTCCACAGTGAACCTGGTTATGAAGAAAATTCACCCCTCATGTCTTTCCTATTAGTGGCATATTAATGAAAACAAGCCCTTTTTAATGATGTCATTGTTCACGAGAGTGAGATTCTTTAAATATGTTAATCTCTTTCTAACCTCTTCTGAAATCATTGTAGGGAGATGACATAAAAGATAATGAACTCACTGCAAATGAATAGTTTTAAAATAAACCACAATTTGCAAGCATATAAAATTAAAATGTGAATATGAATAATGGAAAGTTTTTAAGAAAAAGGTATTAATTTGTATTTTACTTCTATTTCAAATTATTCAACTATTTTGTACAATTCTGCATTGGTCTGTACATGGATACTAATTTTAAAATTTTACACCATTACAAATGAACACAAGGTAGGAAGGAATTAGCTTCAGTAACTTACATTAAAAGGACTTTAGATTTGGAACTATACTGTTGATCTGTTATATAAAAGAAAAACAATCATCAAGTGTTTATACTTAACGGATGTTATCACTCAAAATTAAGTGCTGTCTTCTTAGTTTAAGTAAAAAATCTTTCTTAAAATAAGCAGTGACATTTGGCATGGGCCTAAGAAACTTATAATGAACTAGCAGTATTGGCAATTTGCGTGATATTTTTTCGGTTAAACGTAGATTTTTTTTTCACCAAATTTCAGGTTAATTCTAAGAGAACATGAAATTTAGAAACAGTCTCTGGGTAAATAAATATAAGTGAATCATATAATAGGAAACAAAATTAAAGAAAATAAAATTTTTAAGGAATGATGAAATAGAAAAAGAGAATTAAGGAATACAAACTTCCAGTTATAAAATAAATAAGTCACAGAGATGAAAAGTACAGCGTAGAGAATATAGTTAATAGTATTGTAATAACATTGTATGGTGACTACACTTATCATGGTGAGCACTGAATAATGTATAGAATTATTGAATCAATATGTTGTACACCTGAACTTAATACAGCATTGTATGTTAATTATAATTCAATTAAAAAATGGTTACAACGTTGTTGGGGTGTTTTTGTTTTTTTGTTTTCCATGAAAAAGCTTAAGTGGGGCACCTGGGTGGCTCAGTCAGTTAGGCGTCTGCCTTCAGCTCTGGTCATGATCCAGGGTCCTGTGATTGAGCCCCGTATCGGGCTGCCTGCTCAGCCAGGAGTCTGCTTCTCCTTCCCCCTCTGCTGCTCCCCCTGCTCATGCTCTCTCTCTCTCTCTCTCTCTCTCTGTCAAATAAATAAATAAAATCTTAAAAAAACAGAAAAAGCTTAAGCAAATTGTGGATGATCATTCTATAAGAGATTATTAGGAAGAAGTTTTTCTTATTCTTTTAGGGTTTTATGTTTGTTTTTTATTTGTTGCTACTTCAAAAGATCAAATGGTATGATGTACATATAGATAATAAATGAGCATTTATTCTTAGTCTTTCCTTTTTGAACCTTAATTTATAATTGATATTAATTCATATTAACGAGGAAAATTTTGAAATGGACAATAAAAGGATAACATATGTGAGGAAGAATATTATGTGGTTGATGAAAAAGAGTTAAAATTGACAGCAAAGAATATACTGACTAGCCTTCCTGAAGAGTCCATTGATTATAAGATTTGCTTTGGGGTTCTGGACCAGGTAGTCCACAACTGCATCACAGATAGCTTGTTTTGTGACCTAGACCAAGTCACCCAATTGACCTTGGATTTTAGTTTTCTGGTTTGTGGAATTGGGGAGTTGGACCAAATGACTTGGCGTTGTTTTTGGTTTTTTTGGTGTATCATAATCAAAATGCTATAACTTCTCATCAAGAGAAGGGATGGAACACTGAAGCTTACAAGTATGTTATGAAGTACTTTATGCTGTGAGCGAGTATGCACGTGTATGTATGCATGTGTATGACAAATGAATTTTAAATAAACACACGATGAATTCCACAAAATGAATTCTAACATTAACAAAGGCTTCCCCAGAGTTAGTTCTTTTAGCTAACTAGAAATGATAAAACATTATAAACAATAAAAGCTGAGGTAAAATCTCACCAAAAAGTTAAATGTTCTCCAAAGTCATGTTAATCAAATGGGGTGATGTGTCAATGAAGATCATATGACTAAAAGAAAAGGAAAAATATATTCCATTCCTGGGGTAAGAGGAAGCTGGATACCACTAGAAATTTCTGCAAGCTTTAGGAGAGGAAGAGCAGTGTAGGAAAATACAGTAATCACTTTAGATGCTCTGAAGATTATTGGATGGATGTAGGTTCATCCATACTACTCACAAAGGAGGGCCTGAGAGACAAGAATGAGTGGTTTCTATCTGGTGGAGACACTTCCTTGACGTTGTCCCTCTTGCTTGAAATGATTAAAACTGGCCCAAGGAGTGAAAAACAGGTAAGACAATTTTTATGCCTGAAGGAAATGAAAATTACCCCGAAAGGGGCACGCGCATATACCCACACTCGCTTGGAGGGTGGAAATATACAGGAAAGAAAGAGAGTTTTAAAGGAAAAAAGAAACTGCTGATGGGAAGGTTAAAATCTAAAATGATGCGGTAAGAAGGGCTTCGGTGTTAAAGAAGCAATAAAAAAGGTGGGGGGAGGACAAGTGTTTTACCCCACCGAATTGGTCACCCAGACAAAGAATCCTGTCTTCCCACCGCATCTGAGAAGACACTTGTAAAAAGCACATCTGAAAGGTGGAGTTAAAACCCAAAATGTAGAAGTTGGTTTAGGGAACGTTAAACCTTGTAACGGGCTGTCTGGCCTGCACTCCTAGCTCCAGAAGAGACGGCGCTGCGCGTCCTCACCAGGGTCTCGTCGTCGCCGGGGTCCGCGCTCGCTGCGAGTTTCCCTGGGGGACACGCTGGTCCTGGCACCGTGGGCCGGCCGCCCGGCCAGAACACACCACTGCCACAGCACTGGGCCGCGCCGAGGTCTCGGAAAGTGGGCCCGTGGTCGGCCGGGCTCCCCCTCCTGGGAAGGCCGCGCGCCGCCAGAGCGGGGACGCAGCGCAGAGCGCGCGAGGGGGCCGCGGTGGGCCGCGGTGGGCCGGTACCCGCCCGGGCTTGCGCGGGGAATCACTCCGGCGCGGCGGGGCCAGACCTCCGTCGGGGGGCCTCCAAGCGCGCGCGGGGAAGGCGGAGCCTCGGAAGCCTGCGGCGCGCCCAGCGCCCGGATATCTGCAGTTTTCGCAGCCTCCGGCTCCGCCTGGGGAGATGCGCTGCCTGGAGACCCCGCGCGCCTGGCTGGACCAGGCTCCCCTGAAAACATTTTACTCTGTTCCCCACCCTTCCTGCGCTGGAGACGGCGAGGTGAGTAGCCCTCAGAGGACACTAAGCGCCCAGAGCGTGTTTTTCTTGTTTGTTTGTGTTTTAGTTCTCAAATCAACCGGAGGGTGTTGCTACTGTGGGCTATGCCAGCAACGTGAAGGTGCTGAGAACCATCAGATCCTACTGACTGAAGAATAAAAGCGCCTGCTCAAAGGGCACACTGTGGCTTTTTTTTTTTTACTTATCAGCCATCCGCTTGTTATCTCACCCTAGACTCTGGTGATTTGTTGCTCTAAAAGATTAATATCAGAAAGCCACCATTTCCTTTAGCCTCCTGTCAGGAAACGGACACCAGCGGACAGAGAAAAGGCAGGTACCTGACTGAGCCTGGTCAACCTCTGTTTTCACTGAAAGACTGACACCCCATTCCTCCACTCTGTAAGGGGGCCTCCACTTGACATCATTGCTGCTACAGACTGCTGTCCTAAAATTCTGGTTTACTGTTTCTCTCTAAACTAAGAATGAAACATTTCACTTTAGTTTTTTTTAAGATTTTATTTATTTATTTGACAGAGAGAAAGAGAGAGAGAGCACAAGCAGGGAGAGGGAGAAGCAGACTCCCTGCTGAGCAGGGAGCCCCATATGGGGCCTGATCCCAGGATTATGGGATCATGACCTGAGTCTAAGGCAGACGCTTAACCGACCACCCAGGCGCCCCTGAAACATTTCACTTTAATAAATACCTGTGTGTCTTCTCTGGGCCAAGCAGGCATGGGGACAAGAAGTACAAATATGAATTAAATACAGTTTCTGCCATTCAGCACCTCAAAATCCAGTGAATCAGAATATTCTTAAGTAATTAGATAGTGTGATTCATGCTATACTATTGATGTGAGCAAAGTGGCTGATTCACATATTTCTAGAATATTAAGATCTTTAGAATTATAACCCTAATGACTAGATTTTTCCTTTTTTTTTTTTTTTTTTTTTTTTAAGGATTTCTATAGAAGTGGGAAAAAGTCAGTGATGTAGGTCTGTCTTGGAGCCTACTCCAAAAGTTGCTGTGCTGGGTATAGAAGGTTGGCATTCACATCTATTCCTACCTGCTTCTAGTATGCCTTCATGTACAGAACAAACTGGAAAGCTAAAAACACTTCCTAGATTCCATTCCAACTAGAGTTCTAGATGTAAAATTAGAGTCTGGCAAGTAGATGAACTTGTCTGAAATTTCAAAAGCAGATGTGAGTCACAGGCCATCTCCCTGCTATTTTTGGCTGTTTGCTGTTGGGAGGGAAGGCCCAGGAGATGCCAGTCCTAGTCTTCAGAACTGTGGGTGTGGGGAGGGACTTAACAGCCGTCCGTGGTGACAGCCAGACTCAGCATTGTCATGTCATATCACCAGCTCTGTGGCTGTCAAGAAGCAGTTGAGGGAAGTGGTGAACATATTCTGTTCCTTGTCCAGGCAGCTTCCAGATCCCAGCTTCCTCTGGGTCACAGCTACAGTGGTGTTCTTGAACTCCATAGTTCTTGGAGGGCCTTCAGATTGTAGCAAAAATAGTACATTCCTCAGTGGTTCATTTGCTAGTGTTCTAGATGTCATTCCTGGAGGCCCAGTCTAGAACCTGCACTTCTAGCCCTTTCAACATTCTCTAGCCTTTAAATAATTCACTTAATTCCCTGTGTAAAAGCTCTTCCTGTTTAAAATACCTGAAGTGGTTCCAATTTTCTGTACTGACTGATTAATATGTTTGCTATAGGGCCCTGGTCACCTAAGCTGGATCTCTTCCATTTCTTTTGATGGGAAATGAAACCATGAGATTAGATTCAGGGGTTTGCAGTGATGTGAATGCCTTCAGTGAGACTCCACCCTCTGCAGTTGCCATAGACCCTCCACCCCTGCCACATTTGAGTTTGTTACTCATTGACTAGATTATCTCTGAATTCTCTTGCTCTACATGTAACATAAAATACTTCTTCACTTAAAACATCTACAGAATATGTTCTGTAACAAAGGATTGCTGAATATCTATTTACTATTTACTAGCCCTGTTGATAACTGGTAGGCCAGTGACTCTTGGTCAGTACACAAACACCAATGATAGAAGAGATCTTTCCTCTGGGAGAAAAGGTTTTATATCTTTTTCCACACAAAGCCTAGGAGCATCGTATGTGGGAAAATGGAGCTACTTATATATGCACTTGTGTAATGAGGAAATGTTCTCAGTATTTTGTAGTCATGTGTCATACATGTTAAGAAGAGTATAATTGTGATGTTTTAAAGAGTTTTTAACAGCCTTCTAAAGTCATTGAGTATCTCTTGTCCATATAATAAAAGCTCTTTACCTTTTCTAGAAATCTCTTTTATTTTTCTACAGTTTATATGAAGGATTAAAAGGCTTGAATTTGGCAATGTCCCTTATCTGTGCTTTTCAGTAGAGTATTTGTATGCTTTTTTCTCAAGAAAAATCTTATAAAAGGAAGATAAAACATGGGGGGGGTACTTTATTGGGACTATGTGGTGTACTTAATACTATATTAAGATTTTCTGTGACATAGCCATTATCACCATTTACTGTTGGAAAAAAACCTATCCAGACTGGCTAAGTAACTTGCCCAAAATGGCCCAACTAGGAGGCAGTGACCCAAGGATTTACATTCAGGGTTTTCATCTCCATTTTCCTCTGACTGCTCCACATTTTTGCACCATTATCCTCATTATACTCTAATTAATATAAATGTGCAAAGAATTCCCTACATGCACTTTCCTTTTCTTTCCTCATCCCTTAATCATGTGGTTCTTCTGCCTGTAATGGTCTTTATTATTTTACAAGGCTAAGTCATCTTTCAAGATTTGATTCAAGTATCACTTGACCCCTTGCCACGCTGGGCAAGACCTCCTCTCCCTGTTCAACTCTGCACCTGCACTTTTCCCACCATAATTAAATTACCTGAAGGTAATACTAACTGTTATAATAAACTCAAAAATCTCAGTACCTTAACATAGTAAAAGCTTATTTCTACTCATGTAAAGTCCAATCAGGTGTTCAACTGATGGCATTCTACTCAGGGATTGAGGAACCCAAATTCTCCTTATGTTATGGCTTTGTCATCCCCTAAGACCTTAAAATTTCTTAGTTTCCAGGCATTGGACGGGAAAAGAGAAGGTATGTGTTGTATTGCATGGAGGTTTCTTATAGGTAAGGAATAGAAGTAGCATACATTACTTATGCTCACATTGCCTTGGCCACACCTCAGTGACTCACCACAAGGGAGGCTGGGAAATGTCTACTGTGTGCCCAGGCAGCACAGGAAACTGGTTTGATGAAACATACTAGTCTCCTTCCCTCCCTAAAGAATGGAGACTACATCTCAGTAATCTTTGTATCTCTTGTGCTTTACACACCACAGAAAATCAGTAAAAGTCTAATGAACTTCACTGACTGTGAAGGGTTGGAGTTGCTATCTCATGTGCCTAATATCAAAACTCATCATTCTTTATTACGGTTGTTCAAGGAATGATCTATATCATTCTCTGACTAGGTTGCAACCTTTGAGTGTGGGAACCATGTCAGACTGTTCACTTTTTTTTTTTAGTGTTTTTTTTTTAATTGAAGGATAGTTGACACACAATGTTACATTAGTTTCAGGTGTGCAACATAGTGATTCAACAAAGTCTATAAGTTATGCTATGCTCATCCACAGATATCATCTGTCACTACCATCTGTCACCATACAACATTATTGCAATGCCATTGACTATTCCGTATGCTGTACCTTTCATCCCTCAGACTGTGCATTCTTGAATCCTTACAACAAGGGCTAAAATCTGGCAAGAGCTTAATAGATGTTTGTTGAATGGGTGAATGAGTCCTCAGAGAGAAAAAAGAGGGACGGAGTTAGTCTACTTAAAGTTAGAAAATACTAATTGAGAAAGTGACATTTCAGTTAGATCTTGAATAACTAGTAGAATTTTACCAAGTAGAGAAACCAAAAAAATGAAACCCAGGCAGTGATAGTAGTGCTGTTTTGTTGTGGTTTTATTTGCTTCATGAACAAACAGAAAACAATCAAATGTTTATAAGCTCAACTTTATTTTTATTCGGCATTCAAATACTACAACGAACTTCAGGAATAGGGAAGGAAAAATATATAACCTTACATTCTATATAATCATTCTGTTGACTAAAAAAAAAGGCACTAAAAACCTTGGCATTGATTTTTTAGCCACTAAAATATTATTTTCTGGATATCTTTGAGAAATATCAATACAGAGGCAGTGCTCTGATTGTTCATCCTCCAGGAAGATTTTGCACGGTGTCAAGAAGCTAGGGAAGCACTATAAGCCAAAGGTTCTTCATTACTGCTCATCAGAGTTTCTCCGAGCTGACTCTGCATCAAAATCACCTGTAGTATTGGTTAGGCTGCTTTTGGTGGCAGGTAACATGATATTCTGCCAAAATTGCCTTTGAAAATACAAGTTTACTTTTCACACACAAGATGTCTGGAGGTCAGTGTATCCAGGGTTTGTTCAGTAGCCCAGTGATATCAAGGTTTTTAGGTTGCTTTCCATGAGCTAATTAATCTTGACTTTTTCTTCATGGATAAATGATGGCTGCTAGAGTTCCAAGAAACACAGTCCCCGTCCTCAGCTCCATCCCCTACCACACACACATGCACACCATTTAAAGACAAAAACAGGAGATGAAAAAATAAATACATACATACATAAATAAAATTAAATTTTTTAAAAAGGAGAAGGTTTTTGCCTCTTTTTTTGGAATAAGGAAGATCATATCCAGTGGAGACCAACAGCCTTGCCCACAGATTTCATTGACGAGAAGTGAATCATGCTCAGTCCTAAACCAACAGCTGGCATAAAGGAATGGTGTTACAGAGACTGATTAAGACCAAGCATGATTTATCCCTAGGGGTGGGGAAGGTACACACTGGCATACCTGAGTAATGGCTCTTAGTAGGTAATAGGTTGTGTTGCCACACTTGGGGAGATTGACTCTCTGGAACTTCTGATTTCAGTAGGCCTAGAGGTAATATTTTAAACTTTCAATTAAATGCACTTGTCCTTGATAGGGAGAGAAATTAGAAAGGAGAGAAGCAAGTATTGGGTCCCTTCTTACCTAGGAATAAGTTCCTTTTATTCATATCTCATTACATGGTGTTTTATTTCACAATGATTCAGCCAAATCACTGTATCAGTTAACCAAATAGAATAACAGTTTTCCTTTGATTACCTGGTCTCGTGTGGTTGGCACACCTGACACTTTCAGATAAGGTCATTTTGTTCAGGGGAAACATTCTTAGTGATTTTAGTAATTAATACAAGGAAATTTTAAGTCCCACCCTTCACTTGACCTGAATTTCTCACCGCTGGATAGGTATCCTTTTGGGGATTGAACATTAGATCAGAGTTGATTAGCAGAGTCCAGAAACTGGAAGGTTTCTGTATGTTCTACAAAGACATACTTATATCAGACTGGAGAAGCTCCACTTTCAACATATGAGTGGATAAACATCAAAGGTAAGAATTTTTATTGTCATCATTACAGAGTACTTAATGAACAGTCATGGAGATGTTCTTTCAAATGTATGAATATAGCACATACAGTACTCCAGCCATGTGTATAAATTCTCATTAAGATTAGCCTATTAAGTGTTGGTCTGTCCCCAGCTCAGACAGAAAATAACAAGAATTACCAGACTTTATCTGTGTAATGATTCATTAACAGTAATTTAGCTGATGGCAGTAAGCATATTTTAGTTGACCAAGAGCCTATGGACATTCACAAATTGAGAGTTCTTTTATTTCCTCTGGAATATTACAGAAAACACTTTTAAACGTTTAGATTAATAAAATAATCTGAAAAAGAGAAGGGTGATTTAACAGACATCTTTCTGTATATGAAAGCATATTTACAGAAGTGAGGCTTTCAAAATGTGCTTCACTTGCCAGGAGGAATAGGGGTCAGTGGACAGGGTTCCTGCAGCTCCATCTTTATTTGTCCCATATGTTGGATTTCAGGATAGGGTTTTATTTGATGAAAGATTTCTTTGGGCTTAAAAAATATTTGAAAACCGCTATAGAAGATGTTAGGCACTTCCCCATCTTCTTTGAAAAACACAAAAACAAAAAACAAAATACCTTAAATTGTAGCAGTGGGATTAAGTTATCTAAAATGAAATTACCAGATTTTATCTCTGAAAAATATTATTACAGAGGAAAGCTTATCATTTTCTTTTCTCTAAATCTTTAAAAATTATATAAGTTTTTAAAAATGTATTTTGAATTGCATAAGAAAATCTTCTTATTATAAAAATCCTAACAATGCAAAAATATAGAGAATAAAAATGGAATTCCAGCCACTCTAATTTCATTTCCTTCCCCAAAGGCAACTACTATTAACAGACTTTTCCTATTTATTTACATACACATGTATATACATAATTGCTCATATTCTTGATCTGTTATTCTTGATCTACAATTTTCTCTCAAGTTTAGAGGAAGGATTTAGGAGACTGTTCTTTTCAAGTCCACGGTTCTATGATTTTGGTGGCATATGTCCCTCGTATTGCAACATGAAGCTGAAATTAAGCCAATATGGTTTCTAAGCATGTAGATCAATTCTGTAGGAAATTCTGTATACTGAGAATGTTAAAGAGAGGTTTGAGTGGCCAACAACCTTTGCATATGTTTTTAGAAAACCCTTGGGCTACTAACCTAGCAAGTAGGCAATCAGAGCAGTCATAACAGCCATATCCTTTGGCTTAGGTCAAACCACATTCTTCTACTGAAATCTATATTTGAGTCACAGGACTTTGATTAAATTAACAGGATTTACTGAATTATGGAATCTGTAAAATTCCACCATTTGACATGAGATTAATTTTTTCTAATATGGTTTACTGTTGTGTATCGATCTGAATAACACAACATCTTGATTGAGAAGCAGAAAAAAAACTTGGTTCTGTTTATTGGCACTTTTAGTATTTATCTAAAATGTGCTCTGCCTTCCTACTTCTCAGCATCATTTTTTAGATACAAAAGTCTCTCAAAGCATCTTAGTTTAACTGAATTTTTTTAAAAGGAGAGCTCCTTAAGCCTTAGAATCTTAAGGCATATTTAAATGGCAAGTTGTCACTTACCCAATTAATAATTCAGAATATGTAAATAGTATTTGTCATGAGAACAGGTTACAAGTTCTCATTTCATTTATTTTGCCACCAATGTTGTGTAACCTAAGTGGATTAGTAAATTTTTTTTGTTTATAATAAACTGTGTAACAGTCATAACAATGGGAAAGAGTAAAGCTGAAGATAATACAAGATAAAAAATAAAAATATTTTCTTATAGGATGTGTTTCCAAACTTCTTATGGAAGTTTGGAACTTACAATTAATTATAGCCAAACTTACAATTAACTGTAGCTAAATATGGTGGATTTTTAAACAAAATATTACAGCAAAAAATATAAAAGTATAATGCAGTGATTTGGTAGAAATGACATGAAGTCAAAGATATAAAGAATTCTCTCATTTGACAAATTTTTATACAGTTTTACTATGACACTTGGCTGATACTGGCTGTGTTAATTGAAAATAGTTATTTAGCTTCTCTAGGCTTTAGTTTCTCATGTGAATATTAAAGAGATTGAACCAGGTAATATCTAAAGGCCTTTCCAACTTTTATTATTCCATTAAACTGTGATTCTTAATTACTAGGAAACCATCTACTTTCTCCATATTTCCCCACTTTTTATTTTTCCATTCAAGACACCCAAGCATCTCAGTTTAACAGCTTTCTTGAAGCTTTACTGGGATGAAAGATTTGAAAAGACTTTAATGAACACAATGAAAAAACAATTGTCTCATTTAAATAGCAATATTGAAAATGAAGCATTTCATTTAAATTAACTTTCTGGATAACTAACACCTATTTTATTGAATACCACATTTTTTTAAACATTCTCTTTACATTTCTAAGTCATACTATATACTTTTAATGACTCTTTTTTTTCCTCAAAGATTCTATTTATTTATTTGAGAGATAGAGAGCATGAGAGGGAAGAGGGTCAGAGGGAGAAGCAGACTCCCCGCTGAGCAGGGAGCCGATGTGGGACTTGATCCCGGGTCTCCAGGATCATGACCCGAGCCGAAGGCAGTCGCTTAACCAACTGAGCCACCCAGGCGCCCTACTTTAATGACTCTTAAAACAGAAAATATTAGCACATCATTTTTTTTTCTTTTCGTTTTCTTGAAGATTAAAATCACCTTCCTAAATATCTGTTATTATACAGGGGATCTTTCAGGGCAATTCAGGTATAAAGGTTCTTACTGAGACTTCATTTGGTGGCAAGTGACAGAAATCCAACTCAAACTGGTAAGGAATTATTGGCTTACCTATAACTGAAAAGGAACTGCTTCCAGGTGTATCAACAATGTGGTTATTAATTTGAGGCTTTCCTTTTCTCTCCTTCCATATTAAGGATCTGCTTTGCTCTGTGGTCACTTCATTCTTTGGAAGGCTTCTCTGTACATCACAAGGATTTTCAATAGTGAGTCTGGGCTTAGCAACCCCAATGGAAAGAAAGCTCTTTCTCAATGGTTCCAGGGAATGCATTAAAACTGACTCTCATTAGCCAGGTATGGATCACATGCTCATGCCTGAAACAATCAGTGTGACTGGGAAAGAATTTCTCTCTTTGGCCAGGCCTGTCCTCATCTCCAGAGCATTGGTAGAGCATGGGGATTGGGAAGGTGAGGAGGACATGAGTTTCATATGAACAGCATGGTTGGAGAATAGAGGAGATGGGGATTAGACAAAAGAAAATTAGTATGCTGGTACCAAAAAGTCAGGAAGAAAGATGCTTGGCAAGCCAAAACTGCAAATAAGGAAAAGATATTTATCCCCACATTTTATTGCCTTAAATTGCTATCTTTCCATCTCTTTCCTGTCAAGTATCACTCATGCTTCTCTCAATTTGCCTCTATCACAATTCTCTTCCTGCATTTTAACTTACAACATCTTATCTTCTGAGGGTTTGGAAACCAGATGAGCAAAGTCATTTGAATTGTTTTAGAAGTAAGAGTTTAGTGAGCCCTGAGGGAGTACTTGAGAGCTTCTCTGTAAGTAAGGAGTATAAACTCTACTTTTTAATGGGTTTCATGACGTATCTTAGACTCCTTAAAAGGTCATTTTTGCATATTTTCTGATTCCTTTGACAAAACTGTCTTCTTGGTAGGGGATACACTATTGTAATTTCAAGACTCAATGACTATGAACAGTAAGTGCCATGAACATGGTTGCTTTAAAATAAAGGTTACATTTTTTCATTTTCCTAAATTTAAGTGGGTTTCTAAAGTGAGACAGGTGATATAAGTGTTCTTTTAGAAATGGAAATATAGCAGAGAGTAAACAATCAGAACTGGCCAGTTGTAAATTGTTTTCCTGGGGTTACTAAATACTAGTATTTTATTTTACCTTTTCTCTCTGCAGTAACTCTCTGATCTCAAATAAGTACTTTGGTGTCCATGGTGGAGATTATAGGAGAATAGGGAATTTGGGGGGAATGCAAAAACTATATAAATTCCCACAAATAGCATATACTGAGCAACATGCCAAATTTTGATTGTTTACATTGGAAGAGACTTAGAATAACTAATAAAATAAATTTTTAAGGCTTCATTTTAGCCAATAGATTGTCTATTAAAAATAATCATTTATACTTGTTGGCTGTTTAAAAATATTCTTCATAAATGGCAGAATTGGCTGATTTTGGAAATTTAATAAAGGAGGTGATTCTAGACACTGCCCAAGAGTTCCTATGTAATTCTACTAACGAGATAGATGAAGAAATGACAATGATGAGTGTTACATCCACCTCAAGAAGTTAGCCTTGAAAGAAAGAGGTAAAAGGCACTATCAAAGAAAATCAATGGGATTAAGTCATAAATTCTTCAAGATGGGAGGGACCTTGTCCTACTTAATAAAGAAAACAAAAAGAATCATAGAGGTTTGTATTAGGGAGAAGGATTTGAGTGACTCATAACCACCACTATTGAATGTTTACCATGTGCATGGTTGGAACCACTCTTATCTCCATTTTATAGATAAGGAATTAGTTACAAGGAGGCTAAGAATTTTGGTATATGATGGGACTAGACTACAGACCCAGCTTTGTTCAACTCCAGACCCAGTAGACATCACCACTTACTATATGAGGGGGTCATTCTCTACACAGGGTGAAGGCCAAGTGCCATGATGTGGAACATGATATCCTAACTCTCCAGCCTCATTTCCATTGCCCTCAGCCTCCCACCGCATGCTTCAACAAAGTTTCCCCTTACATCCCACTGGCTTCCGTACCTCCATACCTTTAAGACAAGGGTTCTCTGAACCCAACATTTTTCCTGTCAAAATGCCATTCTTTCTCATGAGTCTAAATTTTGGAATGAGTTTATAAATTTTAAAAATCATATCTACATATATACATACTATATCATTATATGTACATGAGGTTTTTTGAGATGCCACTCTGGCAAACATTGTATTTTTTATGGAAGAAAAATAGTGGTGGTGGTGATAATGATGGTGGTAGTGATGGAAAGGATATAATTTTCTTTGGAATATTAAATGCAAACATCTTGGCACTTTGTTAAACAGAAAATGTTTCCTTGAGGCAGGGGTCCTGTCTAATTAATCCTTGTCTTTATGGCCTAGTATAGTGTGTGGCACATATTAGGTATGCAAATGTGTTAAATTAGATTATCCCTTCTCCCACATAATTTTCTCTTTGCTTCTACCAGGGTTTATAGTTCATGCCTCCATTAAAATATCATCATATTTGTTGCATTAGGAATAAGTTTGATTACTAGTAACAAGAATACTTGACTAACAGTGGTTTCAACAATTACTTCAAAGGTTGGCATCCAAGATTGAGGGAGCAATTCAGGGTTATTGTCAAGGAACCAGCTCCTCCTATCTTAATTATTCCCCTTAGTATAGGGCTTTTTATTCTCATGGTTGAGAGATGGCCACTGGCCTTCCGCATGGTGTATCTACATTCTAGGGAAGAGAAAGAGAAATGTTAGAGGACAAAGAGTAAACAGTATGATCCTCAAAAAGCCTTGCCTTATTCTCTGGGAATGAAAGCCCTCCCCTGGGACTCTCACTTATATCTCATTACACAGAACTGTGACACATGGCCACCTAGAGCTGCCAAAATGAATAGGAATTGGAGTTTTTGGCTTTTCAGCCTATAGCATGGGAAGCCAAGGGCAAAGAGATTTAAGTAGTTGTTTATGGAGTCAACCTATAGGTCTGTCCTACAAGTTTTTTTGTTACTTCATGTAAGTTTATTTTTCTTGGAATATTGTCAGCCTACAGAGAACAAATAATATGTTTTAGTAATCTTCAAATTACCCACAATGACTGTCAAGAGAGTAGATGTCTAAGACATTGTAGCTATTCAATCAATGTTGTATTATTTTCACTTTAACTTAGAAATATGAACCAGGCAGGAATTAGTGATTCTAGTTCCTCTGAAAATGATGGAATCCATAGATTTCTCTTCGGTGACTCATTTCAACATTGAAAAATTGCCTGGAGCTTTCCTGTTTCATCAAGTTGGCTCATTAGAGAGAACAATTTAACAGTAATATTGCTTGGAATATTTGAAGAATAACTCAGAAAACAGGGTGGGAAAGAAATATAAAAATATTAACAAGGCCTTTTTCAAGAGAGTTAAAGGTAAATAAGAATTAGATACACTATATTGTAAGTATAGATAAATAAGAATACAATACAATATATTGTAATCAAAGAAAAGATTAGCAGTTGAAACTTAAGAATAGAGACTCCTGGGTGGCTCAGTCAGTTGAACGTCTGCCTTTGGATCAGGTCATGGTCCCGGGGTCCTGGGCGAGTCCCCAGGCCGGCCTCCTAACTCAGTGGGAAGCCTACTTCTCCCTCTGCCTGCTGCTCCCCCTGCTCGTGTGCTCGCTCACACTTTCTCTCTCTGACAGATAAATAAATAAATAATTTTTTAAAAGAAAGTTAAGAATAATCCAATTTAAAGTATTTTAGACATTCAGAGTTCTAAGGGAAAAAATAAGTGCCATTCATTCATTTAAATTGCCCAAACTGCTGCTTAATTCATTCATGTAAATTTCCAACTTGTTCTATATCTATACTATTTCTCCTTCAGAACAGATCCATTCCTCTTCCCTGTGTCATCTTATTTCTAATATAAATCATGGGGGATGAAGACAAAGTAATTGAACGTGAAGATTTGGAACCATCCACAGGAATGGATCATGCAGCTTCTACATATCAAGAAACACAGGTAAACCTATGACCAAATTTAGAACATTCCAACCATTTCCTTAAGGAAGGGACTGCATATTTCCAAATATATGATAAAATTGTATTCTCTTCATTATCCATCACTCAGTTAACAATTCTCCCCATTCTTAGTCCCCAGCCTCGTACAGTATGCGTGACTACCAGTTTTCCCAGTAGTCATTAGCAGCTTGACCCACATGAGGCTGGAAAAATAGAGAGCTTGTGAAATGCTTTGTGTTCCCAGCCTAACCCCTGGAATGGTTCTGGTTTCCCCCCCCCCTTTTTATCGCTTAAATTCAAGTAGATGAATGAATCTGAATCTGTTTTCACCACAAATAGTTCTCTTTTTCTGGCCCACTTTGATATATTTACCAACTATTGCCTTGAATGATATCTTAAATAGGCTAATTTTAAACCCAGTACTACAAAACAAAATGGAATACTATGTGACTCAAGCATTTATAATGTTACCAATAGGGACTTAATGGTAAATACTCCTAACATAGTTCTTGTTCCAAGTATTTACTCATTAGCTACTAATATAGCTATGCATTTCCACTGTAAAGTGTTAGCCTTGATTCTAGCAATAGAAATTTGATCTGTGATGTGATGGCTCAATAACTATAAAAATGTACAGCAAATATACAGTTTTAAGGATTCTTAAATTACTTTAAACACAGGAGGGAACAGTTATGAGCTCCAAAGCAACAGATGCCAAAGAACCAACAGAAGGAAGTAACCTCCTGAATAGCAGTGAAAAAAAGCTACAAAAAATACCAACTGAATCAAATAATTTGCAAAGACTGAGACGAGCATTTTCTTGTCCTCCACATGGTTATTTGGATAGAGGAATAACAAATGGTATGTAATTGGTAAAAAATTAATTCAGAAAGAGAGGGTAATAGATAACATTGTTATAATGAGAGATTCCAAAATAATATGGTTTAAAGGACAGAAAAAAGTTTACTTCTCTCACACACAAAAACTACTAGGTGAACAATTCACGTGGTAGATGGCTCTGCTCCACAAGTCATTGAGGGGCCCATGCAGACGGGTTCTACCATCTTCAACACGAGGCTGTTGCCACTACCATTCCAGCTAGCAGGCAGAGGAAAAGAGCAGAGATAAGGACATTATCCTTTTTTGTATCTGAGTAATTTCACAGGATTACATTAGGACTCCAATGAGAAAAATGATTGAGAAATCACTTGTAAACAGAAAAGCACTACATAAATATCAGTTTTAATTATTATTAAATAATGCAACTAATGTTTGAACAAACACAGCTTAATTTATACTTTCAAATGAATCCATCATTTTATAAGTAAGGATCCTGATTTCCAATTCAACTTATTCCAGTACAACTACTATTACCTAAAATATTTGGGGGATTTTTCTTTGGGAGTTTATCTCAGCACTATTTCAAATATTGTCTTTGAGGGATGGATTTGGTTTTTGGAGGCAGACAATATTATGATTCAATTTGATGAACAGATGGATGTTCAGATTCAGTAATGCTGTTTTTTGTTCAAAAAGGAAGTTTTGTGTGTGTGTGTGTGTGTGTGTGTGTGTGAGTGTATTAATTTTGTACATTGGAGGATATGTGGTATAGCAGGAAGAAGGAGAAGGGGTTTGAAAATGATCTGTAAAGGCAAATTTAAATAAAATTTCAAAAATTATGTTGAGGAATGAAAGCACTGCTGGAGTATATATATGGCTTCCCAAATAAATATGTTGAAGAATATAACACATTTGATCTAAAAGTTGTGTTTACTAAAAAAATCAGACTCGCTTCTTTATTGTTATACTTCATTTGTGAGCTCTGAAAGACATTTTTGCCATTCTCAACTTGGACAATGGAAGCCAAGCATAATATGATATATTTCAGGCTCTACACATGTTTTTAATGAAATTAGCTAAGTTCCAAAACATACACCAGTTGATAAGGCAACTGATAATTTAATACCTGTTCTGTCCTTTTTATTATTTTTTTAAACTTTCACCATTCAAATCATGGCACATATCTATTTAAAATATTTATAGTAAAAACAGGGATTGCATTAAGGAAAGGGTATAAATGAATGATGTGATTTGGAGACTCATTTTTTTAAATTCTCTGATCGTTGTCCATAAAGCTGCCTGAGAATTGGGAACTCATGATATACAAACACCTCTTCACTTGTTTTCCTGTGCCTCTGTTCCTGAGGCTTACAAGACTGCTCTTTTTTTCCCTGTACTCCTTCCTGTGTCCCGTCAGTGTACTTAAGTATTTTTCTTAAGAAGTAGATCTCACATGTGAAAATATGATTTTCCAAAATCATAAATGAGAAGTAAATTACTAACTGAATTAAATCTGATTTAGAGAAACCTTGTAAATGTACATTTACTATATATTTAGAACTGCATTTTGAATATGAGAAAGGAAAGAAACACTAGAGGTTTAAAAGAAAATGGTCTTGAAGTGGAAAAACTAATTCTACCTTCTGAATTTAGTACAAAACTGGTTTTATACTGTGATAAGGTAAAATTTAGTATCTGGCAATTCCTGCTTTCCCATTGCACTTCCCATACTACATAGAAATTTCAGCTCCTACACCCAACTGGAAAATACAGAAGGCTCTTTAGTTATTTCAATGTAATAGCATCATAGTCTACGAAATCTGTAATAATTCTGTGAGGGTTAAAAAATGGGACATTGGATTTGATCTCCAGCAATATGGTAGATGAGACTCAATGAACAATTCTATCACTTATGTCAATGAAAATATCTGAAAACAATATCTTAAGTCTTTTTAAATGTACCTGTTATCTGTCAAGAAAACAGGAACTTGTCAGACACCAAAAACAGTATGACTAGGAGAAATAAATAAGCACTCAAGCTGGCTTTCACTCTGGAGGCTTCTGCAAAATGCCAGTGAACTTGAGATTCACTTTGAGAACCATGAGAATATAGGAGGCTGTGCTTGAGTCTGCCCAGGTTGGGAGAACTTTCATAGGAGACATCATTCTTCGTCACCCATATTAGGAAGGGGGAGCCCAATGTGATGGTGAATTTGAGGTAAACCTGCCCTGCAGAGGGAGCCTGCAACAAAACCTTATCTGTCTATTCTGTAGTGTTCCGGGAAGAAGGAAGAGTCGCCACTAAAAATGTGTCCCAGATTGTTAAGATTCTAAGCACATGGTAGGAGCAAATTCAGATCCTATCTGGGAAAACACATTCACCTCCAACAATTCCCAAAGATAAAGTTTCAGGAAAGAGCTCACTGTTGCCCAAAAACCCAAAACCAAACAAACAAAAACAAAAATCACAACATACACAAGGAAACAGATTTCAAAAATTTGCATTATCAGAAAATAAAATAAAAAATATTTTCAAAATCTATGAAGTTAAAGAGGAGGTAGGAAATATAAAACAAGTAACTGTTTATAAATGTGAATAGATTTTAATAAGCACCAAATTGAACTTCTAGAAATGACATAGTACAGTAATTGAAATTTAAAACTCAGTAGATTAGGCAACAGATTAAGTGAAAAGAAGATTGATAATCTAGCAAATAGATCTGAAGAGATTACAAAGCAGTACACACGGAAAAAAATATGGACAGTATGAAAACTGGGGTTAGGTAAAAGGAGAAGGGACTGTGGCTGTTTAATCATTTAATCGCAGTTCCAGCAAAAGAGAACAGGAAGAATGGCGAAGAGGAAATATTTGAAGAAATAAAAAAGGGATGTTCCAGAATTGATGGAAAACAAAATCCTAAGCAGACTAAAAGGAAGCCATACTGAAATTAAACATAAGTACAGAACATATCACACTTAAATTGCAGAAAACCAAAGAAAAAGTAAAGATCTTGAAAACAGCCAAAGAAAAAGATTTCCCTAAAAGAGACTTAAAAACAATAATGAAAGCCAGAAAGCCAAGGAATAGTATTTTCAAGGAACTGGAAGAAAGTAACTCTCAGCCTAGAAGTGTATATACCCTGGAAAACTATCTTTAAGAATGAGAATAAAGGTAATTCCAGATAAATAAAACTAAGAATTTACTACCAACAGATCTTCATGAGAAATATAGTATGCTCTTCCACACTGTTTCTGTACCATGAATTAGTTCATATATGATGGTAAATAAGGAACTGTGTCAGTGTCATATGAAAATTTGCATTTGTACATAATTTTTCCTGCCACATTTATATTTTGCATCACCAAGCAATAGCGAGTGAATGCAAAATGCACTGAAAAACAAAAACAGACAAAAGAAGATCAGGTATACCACATCTTCTTTATCCATTCATCTCCCAGAATGTAAGAATTCCTTAAGAAAAATGCAGGCAGCCTGATAGAAAATGGACAAAAGACTTGTACAGGCACTTCTTAAAAGTCAATACTTGAATTGCCATAAATACATGGAAAGGTGCTCAACTTTACTGAACTTCAGGGAAAAGCAAATTAAAACCATAATGGCATATACTATACATTCAAATTCAGTTTTGAAGTAATTGGTGGTAACAGTGTAAATTGGTGTAACTATTGTGGAAAGCCATTTGGCCATATCTACTAAAGCTGGTCCAGCAGTTCCACTCCTGATGTATGTGTGTTCACGAAAATATATGTACAAGGTTGTTCCACTCTGCACAATTCATAATAGTTCAATTTAGAAATAAACCAAAATGTTCATCAAAAAAAAAAAAAAAGAAGATCAGGTATATGGTTTCTTACAATTAAAGATAAAGCCTTACTAAAATGAGGACTTTTTTAAAAAGCTGAACTCCTTCAGGCAGTTAGTTGCTGGCTTAGGGGCTTCAAAGACTTTTCAGCTTTCTACACCATTAAACTATCTAGTGAAACCACATGTGGATGTAGAAGCAACAGTACAGATAAAGTAGCAGCCAACACTTGTCCCTCAGTTAAAACAACAACAAATATTTGATTGATGGAGAAAACTATAATCTGGATCAGATTTAGATGAAACTGCTTTCTATTGAAAGCAAATGCTTTCAGGGTTCTACATGTTGAAGTAGTAAGTGTGGTTCCAGGGATTAAGTCCTCAAAAAAGAGACCGTGAGATGCAAATATCAGTGGAGATTTAATTGCGCTGGTGCTTTTATTAGGATTATTACGGTTTTTGTCAGTACTTTGGTCACGAGTTCTGAGTTTTGAGTGGTCTCCCCAACTGTTCACAGGAGTCTTTGTATTTTCAGCGTACAATTTAGTACAACACAGGCTTTTCAAACAAAGAAACATATTTCACATTCTAATAGAAATGCCTCTATTAAAGGAAATTCTTCAGGCAACAAAGTAATTGTCCCAGATTAAAGGGTTGAGTTGCCATAACAAATAATGATCAAATAGAAAATAGATGAGTATGTGGATAATTGTAAACAAACATTGACTATAGAAAAGAAACAATAACAGTGTTTACTTCAAGACAGAACTAAAAATACTGGAATGCAATTGTTCAAGCATTCTCCTATGAAGAGAGTAAAGATAGCCAATGTTACTCTTTTTATTAACTAGTGAATATTTATGGTAAAATTATAAAGAAAAATAGGGGAATGGTAAAAAAAAAAATTCAAGATTGTATTTCCTTCTGGTAGTGTAAAAGGAGATGGGAGATGGGATTAGGAAGGGCCATAGGTGGATCCAAAGACACTGGTAATAGCCTACTTTTTAAGATGGTTGGTAATTACCCACTTGTTCATATTACTGATGTTCTTTAAAATTTACACATGGTTATAAATATTTGTATGTATGTTCAACTTTTTTTAATTTTTACATTATACCAAAACCTGCATATGACAAGTTACTGGTAGAAACTAGTTTTCCTGGTTTATTTCAGTTACCATGGTGGTTCTTCTCTGGGCTGTAGTTTGGTCAATTACTGGCAGTGAATGTCTTCCTGGAGGAAACCTATTTGGAATTATAATCCTATTCTATTGTGCCATCATTGGAGGTAAACTTTTGGGGCTCATTAAGTTACCTACATTGCCTCCATTGCCTCATCTTCTAGGTAAGTGCTAAACACTTTCTCTTTTCTTCAAGAGTAAATCATATTTTAAAAATTGCAGTTTGGGAAGCTTTTGAAAATCAACATAAGATATTTCTGTATTTGCTGTGCTGGCACCAAAAGCCAATTGTTAAATTTTGAGTTAAACACAGCAATTTTTAAAAATTAAATTAAATTTACAGTTTTAATTTTTACTTAAAATTAAATAACTTGCATTAAAAACAAGACCAATAGATACTCAAAATTGATCACTTCCTAATTATTTTACTGCATTTTCCCCTTATCTGTGCTCTTGATACTATGGAATTAGTATATAATGGTGTGCCACTGGCTAGCTCTTCCCAATTGCACATTCGTTGACATCACGTTGGTAGCTTAACATCAACCACGGTAGAAGTAACTATAAGACAGAAATCAGCAAATGCTACAAAACAGGGCTCAATATATTGTAAGTCACTCACATCATTGACAAAGGACTGAGGGGGGTCATCTGCCAAATCAATATCAGGTGGCCATATCAATCCAGACCACTGGCAAAGGAAACAGTGTCCCAGGGAAGTTGTTTTCACATTCATTTGGAGAATAAAAAATGCTTCCTCATGCCCCCCTAACAAAACTCCAAAAGAAACTCTTAACATATTTTTGAGTTCTTGTTAGATTATTATTTCTTTTGAACTGTGCTCATATCAACACTGTTTGTAATGAAAAATCTGAAAAGTTCCTTAAAGTCCATTAATTGGTCCAAAGTTACAGTACTTCCAAACAATGAGATACTCTTGTAACTATTTTTTTTAAAGATTTATTTATTTATTTGAGAGAGAGAGAGAGAATCTCAAGCAGACTCCCTGCTGGGCCTGAAGCCTGGTGCGGGGTGTGATCCCACAACCCTGAGATCACAACCCAAACTAAAACCAAGAGTTGGCTGCTCAACCGACTGAGCCACCCAGGCGCCCCGATACTATTGCAACTATTAAAAAATGAGGCACACGCGCATGTACAGAAGCAGGGTTAAATCAGTATAGGAACTTTCTGGAAAGGCACAGAAAACCCATAAGAGTGAAAACTGGTGAATCAAGGTCGAAAGTTTGCAGTTGGGATAAGTCTTGTACTTGTCAGTAATGTTTTAATTTACCACGAGCATGGATTATCCTTACTATTCTTTTAAAAACAACTGTTGTAGGCTAGTTCATACTTGCGAAAATTCTAGAAACACCCTAACTGCAGAATTCAGAATGTAAGAGATCTTCTAGATTAAATGGCAGTGATGAAAGATGCCTGGCAGTGATGCATCCTGGCCTGATGGTGTCTGGAGCAAGTCACAAAAGCTATGCTTGTCATTAGCCTCTATTCTCAGAGTTTACATACAGAACATTGCAGTAAATTTGTTTAATCGTTTCATGTGCAGTGCTTGTGAGGACATGCTGAACAGAGGGTACTGCTGGGGAAGAACAGAGGCCAGAAGCCTCAGAGTGTCTGACGGAGAAGTCTTTTCTGTTGTAGGTCATGTGGTATCAGCGAGGGCACAATTCTCTCACAAGCTCCTCAGCTCCCTCAGTCACTGTCAACTACCTACACTTCCCAGAATGTGTCACACTTCATCTTCACATCCTGGAAGAAACTGCTAACCCATCCAGAAACTTCTCAACTCCCCAGCCCCTTCTTCCCTTCTTTGAATCCCTCTGACTCACCCCTCCTGTCTGAGCTCATATAATACTGCCTTATGCTTCCATAAATTTGAGGTTGTCGGTTTAACTTGCTCCCCTAGAGGCTGAAAGCTTGTTGACATGAAGTACCAAGTTTTTGTTCATTATTATATTTCTAATACCTAGTACAGTGTCTAAAATACTGAAGGTGAGGAGCCTGGGGCCTCAGTCCATTAAGGGTCTGCCTTCAGGTCAGATCATGATCCCAGGGTCCTGGGATTCAGCCCCTCATTGGGCTTCCTGCTCAGCAGGGAATCTGCTTCTCCCTCTCCCTCTGCCCCTCCACCTCATTCATGCTCTCTCTCTCTCTCTCAAATAAATAAAATATTTTTTAAAATTTTAAAAAAATAAAATAAAATACTGAAGGCATTAGGTAAATGTTGAATGGCTGAACAAAAGAAGAGTCAGCAGCTGACATGACAGAGCAATGTCTATTTCATCATAACTCAGCTATAAGCCTTTGCAAAGCAAGTTATATATTTTGTATTAAATTATCTGGCTTGAAGATAAAATAGAACCCATACAGGTATTTGTTGATAATTCAGGTAATCTGACATAGCAAATAATTTTAGGAGCTGTTTGCTATTTGCACACAAAACAGTGACTGAATTGGGCATTGTATTAAAACATTTTATGTTTAGAATTTGACCACATTTCTATCCAAATACTGCAACCTATTTCTCCCTTGCAGGTTCAATTATTTAGGAATTATTAATGATTCTAGTCATTTTTTAAAGATTTATTTATTCATCTTAGAGAGAGAGTGAGGGGTAGGGGCAGAGGGAGAGAATCTTCAAGCTGACTCCCACTGAGTGTGGACCCCGATGCAGGGCTCTATCCCACAACCCATGAGATCATGACCTGAGCTGAAACCAAGAGCCAGATGCACAACCGACTGAGCCACCCCGGTGCCCCTGATTCTAATAATTTTTATCTGCGCATTAAAACCTTTTTTTTTTGGCTCCTCTAATTTAACATATTTTAATTTTTTATCAAAAGTTTAGTCCCTTATTTCATCTAGGGACTAAGCATAAACGATGTGGTTCCTGAGATTATAGGGTAGTCCCTTTCACACCTAAAGTGCCAAAAAAATATCTGTCAGAATGGCTGAAATAAACAACACAAGAAACAAGTGTTGGCGAGGATGCAGAGAAAGGGGAACCGTCTTGCACTGTTGGTGGGAATGCAAACTGGTGCAGCTACTCTGGAAAACATTATGGAGTTTCCTCAAAAAGCTAAAAATAGAACTACCCTACAACCCAGAAATTACACTACTAGGTATTCACCCAAAGAATACAAAAATACTAATTCGAAGGGATACATGCATCCCAATGTTTATAGCAGTACTATCAACAATAGTCAAATTATGGAAACAGCCCAAATGTCTATCAACTGATGAATTGGTAAAGAAGATGTGGTATGTATATAATGGAATATTATTCAGTCATAAAAAAGAATGAAATCTCACCATTTACAAGGACATGGATAGAGCTAGAGAGTATTATGCTAAGTGAAATAAGTCAGAGGAAGACAAATACCATATGATTTCACTCATATGTGGAATTTAAGAAACAAAACAGATAAACATGGGGGGAAGCAAATCAGAAAACACTCTTTTTTTAATTTAAATTCAATTAATTAACATATAATGTATTACTGGTTTCAGAGGTCTGTGATTCATCAGTCTTATATAATACCCAGTGCTTATTGCATCACATGCGCTCCTTAATGCCCATCACCCAGTTACCCCATCCCTCCACCTCTCTCCCCTTTAGCAACCCTCAGTTTGTTTCCTATGATTAAGAGTCTCTTATGGAGGAAAACCGACTCTTAACTATAGAGAACAAACTGATGGTTACCAGAGGGAAGGTGGGTGGTGGATGGGTTAAATATGTGATGGGGATTAAGGAAGGCACTTGTAATGAGCACCAGGTGATGTATGGAAATGCTGAATCACTATACTGTATACCTGAAACTAATATTACACTGTATGTTAACTAACTGGAATTTAAATAAAAACTCTAAAAAAAGAATATAAAAGAGACATGAACTAAAAAATAAGTAAAGTGCCAAAAATATTTTCTGTATTTGTATACTAACTAAAGAGTTATTGACTTCTCCATTCTAGGTATGCTGCTTGCTGGGTTTCTTCTCAAAAATATCCCTGTCATTAGTGATAATGTACAGATCAAGCACAAGTGGTCTTCCGCTTTGAGAAGCATGGCCCTGTCTGTCATATTGGTCCGCGCTGGTCTTGGGCTTGATTCAAAGGTATGAAGTGTAAATTTCTAATTGTTGACCAGGAATTGTATTCCTCCAATACTGCTACTATTGGGAACCACTGAGCTTTAGACACTGTGTGACGGTCTCAAGAAGAGAATGGAGTTAATTTCACACAGGACTGACTATTCCCAGAAGATGTCTCATATTCTTTCTTGGAGTGAGGTGGAATTACTCTATGGGGACAGCACTAAGAGTGAACGCTCTGCTTTTCTCTAACAGAGATACAGGTCATCCTTGTAAATAATGGTGATGAGAGAAAGTATTACATTTTTGGTGTGCAAAGCCTTATGCAAGTGTTTAGAGCTAACTATACCAGCTCAAGAAACTGTTTGGTACAGAGGAGGAGTCTCAAATATGCTTATTTTAATGTGATTACTAACATATGTTTTTGAATGAAAGAATGAATCTTCCTGGGGATGAAGATTTTCACCCTGGCCTCTTTATGGGGCCACCAATTATTAAAAAAGCTAATGCTGAGAGTGTTCAATCAGCTAATTTGGGGATTATTGAGTACAGACTCTAGAACATCCTGCCTGAGTTCAAACCTGGCTGTGTAACTTAACCAATTTCATGATCTTGGGCAAATGACTTTAACTTGTGCCTTTTTAGATGAGGACGTCTAAAAATACTGGGAATAATAATATCACTTATATCATAAGGTTGCTATGAGGATTAAATAAGCTATCTCCAAAACACTTAGAACACTGAAATATTTGTTAAAACTCATTACCTGGAAAATTTATGATAATCCAGACATGGTCTGAATACTGAAGAAAAAGTATTTAATGTCATAATCTCTACCTGTCTTTCTAGGATTATTTTAGTATCTCTATTTTTCTATTTCAGGCCCTGAAGAAGTTGAAGGGTGTTTGTGTAAGATTATCCATGGGTCCTTGTCTGGTGGAGGCGTGCACATCTGCTCTTCTTGCTCACTTCCTAATGGGTTTACCATGGCAATGGGGATTTATGCTGGGGTAATGATTTTTCTTTGTAATATGAAAATAATGCAGAGATGTTGAGGGCTTTCTCTGATTCCATACAAGAGAATGCATAACAAATTATTTTAAGGACATCAGAAATTAAAACATAGGTATTCCAGCATCATCTAAATATTATAACTTCAAAATATATTATGTATAGTATATGTCTAACTTTTATAGCAATTATGATTTAAACTATTGAAAAAGTAATATTACTATTACTATTAAACTACTGAAAAAATTTTACCTACACCTGATTCCATGCTGGTGAGAGAAATTGCCATCACTCACCTCAAAGTCTGTCCAGAGGAGAATAAATGTGTCAACAGTTATCAACCTCTAATATTGTTTTTCTCCTTCTGACACCAGACAGTTATGATTAGGTGCTTCTACTGTCTTCCTTCCACTGCCAGTTCTTTGAATGGTTAACAGTCATGAGAAGTAAATAAACGTGAGAAGCACTTAGTAAGAACTTAGTACTAATAAGTAGGCAAGAAGCAAGAAATTCTTACTTCTCATGGTTGAGACTGTGGAGCTGTTCTGCCTGGATTCCAGTCCCAGCCCCATGACTTTCTAGTATGTGACCTTTGGCAAGTTCATGAATCTCTCTGTGTCTCAATCACTTCATTTGCAGAATGCAGATAGTGATTGTAGCCACCTTCTAGGACTGTTGTGAGGATAAAATTAGTTAATATAGGTAAAGCACTTAAAATAGTGTATAACATTTTCGGCTGTTACAGCGTCTGCTGGGGTTACTCTCGCCATCACGGCCATGATGGCCTTCTCCTAATCCGTTGTCTTTTTTACATACCAAGTCCCAACAGAAGGTCCAACATCACTCGGTTCCAGTTTAAAAAGTCCACGCTGTGTTTTTCAACCCTCATACTATGAATGTTTTGGTTTTGTTTGTTTGTTGTTTTTTAAGGCAGATTCCTAGAACTTAACCCCATGAGGCCTTCGGTACCACCCATAATTACATATTTTCGGGCAACCTAAGTAGTTCCAGTACAAGCTGTCTGTGGCCACACTTGGAAAAAGTGCTCTATAGAACGTGTGTGTGTGTGTGTGTGTTTCTGGCTTAGGGCTTCACTGCCATTTGAAAGACGGTAGTTGTCTAAAGTGTAACCTCTAGAAGAGTAGAGTTTACTAGAATTTCCACAACAATAATAACAATGAGTACACCGGATCAACTGTTTAAATGCTGCCTACTTAGTTTTGTTTTAGGTGCTGTATCTCCAGCTGTCGTGGTACCCTCAATGCTCCTTTTGCAGGAAGGAGGCTATGGGGTTGAAAAAGGCATCCCGACCTTACTCATGGCTGCTGGCAGCTTCGATGACATTCTGGCTATCACTGGCTTCAACACATGCTTGGGCATGGCCTTTTCCACAGGTAAACTGGTCAGTTCACAATGAGCTGTTCTCTTGTGCCCTAAAGACATAAATTATGATGTGACAAGCAAGGCATATTTGCTTGATAATTGGGTAAGGCAGACTGAAATAGAGAAAGCAACTCCAAGAGTTGGTTCTATACCTAAGGAGGGACCGGTAGCTTCCTATTTTACTCCCTTAACCCTCTGGACATGGACTGTTCCAGTGGTCTGGTAAGGCATTAGTGGGGGATCCAGAGTAGCCAAGTTTAAGGAAGGATTCGAATAGCTTTTGCATGGAGCCTTCTGGGAGAGTTAAATCTTGCAGACTTCACGCATAGATGGGTAGGTTTTTCAGAGCACCAGTGACTAGAGAGCCATCCAAGGGGAAGGAAGAGTATTCTTTAAAGAACAGTTTCTCCTCTCTTCTAACATTTTTGGGCAATAACTGCAATGATTTTAATGGCTATCTTATTAGTACTCACTAAGTGTCTGATATGGATGTATTTTGTGCTAAATAGTAATAAAAGAAGGGCACAAGGCACTTTTTGTCTCACGCTATTATCAACACTTTTACTCTCCTTTGGCACAGCACAAGTTTCTTTTTAATCTATGTCCAAGATCAGGAGATAAGATTTGCAATTCCATATTATTGACAAAACTTAATTGTAGCCTAAGTTTAGTTTCCAATATGGGAACACACTTTCTTGGAAGGTCATGTGTTTTCAGTCTCTCTCCTTATCTTCCCGTTTTACAATTTATGCTGATTACCTAGAACCTCACTTCTTCCCCATTGCCCTAGAGTTGCCTTACATCCAGTCACTAAATTATTCTTAGCAAAACATGGTTCTCATAGTGTTAGTTACTTTTTGGCACAAGAACCAATGAGGATTCCCTATTATCTATTAGGTCAAATCTACACTCTCGTCTTTATTTTCATTCTACCATACGTGTCCAAATTTATGTTTTCACTGATATCCTGGTATACTTCTTTATTTTATTTTTTTATTGTTTTCTCTTTCCCAGCTTTATTGAGGTATAATTGACAAAACTGTAAGACATTTAAAACATGCGGCATGACGCTTTGGTATACATGTATACATTGTGAAATGATCCTCCTGTCGAATTAAGTAACATTTCCATCACCTCACATATTTACCTGTTGTTGTTGTTGAGAATATTTAAGTTCTACTTTCTTAGCAAATTTCAATTATCCAATACAGTTTTATCAATTACAGTTCCCATGTTAAACATTAGATTCTCAAACCTCATTCATTTTATCTTGAAAGTTTGTACCCTTTTAACAGCCTCTCCCTGTTTCCCCTACCCCTTAGCCCCTGGCAACCACTTTTCTACTCTCAGTGTCTGAATTCAACTTTCTGTTTGTTTGCATCTTTAAAACAGTGGTTCTCAACCTCAACTGCACACTAGAATTACCTGGGGAGCTTTCAAAAATACTCATCTGTGGGCACTACCTCAGACCAATGAAATCAGAGCTTTTGGGAATGGAAACCAGGCATTAGAGCAAGAGTTTGCATTAGAACCAGAGGGGAGGGGAAGGAGAGAAATGGGGGAGGTGAGGGGAGGGCTTACTGGGGTTTTCATAATCCGGGGAGTGTGGGCTATGGATAGTTTAAGAACTTTCCTAGTCAGCAATGCTATGCTCCCTCTGCCCTGCTCCACTAAATGTATTCCTTAAACATTTTGGGTGGGAACTACCTGGAACATCTTTAAAATGTGGATCCCAAGCCCTGCCAGGCTTACTGAATCAGAAATTTTACAGGTGCGCCCAAGAAGTCTTTTTTTCTTTCAAAGCAACTTTACATACCAGAGACTGAAACTAATTAGCTAATTTCTACACATTTATAGTGAACTATTTACTGTAATTGCTTGAGACATAGGCTACTATCACAGCTAGATGCTTCTGACAGTCACAGCATTACCTAACATAGAGCTGCCCTAGCTAAATAAAATTACTACAGAGGTAATTATTTTTTTAAATAAGAGAGATGATTGAAACTCTCAGAAAGGAAAGGACCTACCCACCATAGGTCCATTGGCTGGGGCCCTGTAAATCAGACTGACAAAAGACAAATTAACAAGAGAAAAGCAGTTAGCCTGCGCACCAAGCTTGCAGAGGGGAGAACTCAGTGATGACTAACTCAAAGGGGTGATTAGGATTTGGGCTTATATATATAGCATCTTAGCAAAGAACAATAATTTTGTAGAGACGTGCAAGACAAAGGAAAAGAACTTTGAGTTTTTGGAGGTAGCAAATAGGGACACTAATGGTAGCTAGGGCTGCTTCTAGCAAAGTTGGTTATACAGATTCTTCTGGTGCTGTCTTTGGGCTGATGAGAGTCTGAAGTTGTCTCAGTGGTTAACTTCTGTCCTTCCTGGTAGAGGGGAGAAAGACACTTTAAAAATTTATGTCCTCCTTTTAGGTAGATAGGAGAAGATAGACATCTTTTCTTGATTCTGTTTCTTCTCAGTTGCCTTCTGCTCAAAATAATCCTTATGCCAAAGTGGCATACCTTGGGGTGGCATGTTCGGTTACCCTAAACTACAATAACAAGAAACCACATAACTAGTTAGCACATTTTTTCTTAGAACAGTGTGGACTTCTTCCTTGCTGATTTGGATGCCTTTTACTTCTTTTTGTTTTCTGATTGCTGAGGCAAGGACTGTGTTAAATAACAGTGGTGAGAGTGGACATCCCTGTCTTGTTCCTGACTGTAAAGTAAAAGCTGTCAGTTTTTCCCATTGAGGATGATATTAGTTGTGGATCTTTTGTATATGGCCTTTATGACGTTGTATGTTCCCTCTATCCCTATTTTGTTGAGCATTTTTGTCAAGAAAGGATGCTGTACTTTGTCAGATGCTTTTTCTGTATCTATCGAGAGGATCATATGGTTTTTATTCTTTCTTTTCTTGATGTGGTGTATCATGTTGATTGATTTGCAAATATTGAACCACCCTTGCAACCCAGGAATAAATCCCACCTAATCATGGTGAATGATTCTTTTAATGTACTATTGGATTTGATTTGCTAGTATCTTGTTGAGAATTTTTACATCCATGTTCATCAGGGATATTGGCCTGTAATTCTCTTTTTTAGTGTGGTCTTTGTCTGGTTTTGGGATCTAGGTAATGTTGGCCTCATAGCATGAGTTTAGAAGTTTTCCTTCCATTTCTATTTTTTGGAACAGTTTGAGAAGAATACATATTAAGTCTTCTTTAAATGTCTGATAGAATTCCCCTGGGAAGCCATCTGGCCCTGGACTCTGGTGTGTTGGGAGATTTTTGATTCCTGATTCAATTTCTTTGCTGGTTATTGATCTGTTCAAGTTTTCTGTTTCTTCCTATTTCAGTTTTGGTAGTTTATACATCTCTAGGAATTTATCCATTTCTTCCAGATTGGAAGAACGCCAATTTGTTGGCATATAATTTCTCATAATGTTCTCATATAATTATTTGTATTTCTGTGATATTGGTTGTGATCTCCCCTCTCTCATTTTTTATTTTATTTATTTGGGTCCTTTCTCTCTTTTTTTTTTTTTTACTAAGTCTGGCTAGGAATTTATCAGTTTTATTAATTTTTTCAAAAAACCAGCTCCTGCTTTCATTGATCTGTTCTACCAGGTTTTTTTGTTTGTTTCTATATCATTTATTTCTGCTTTAATCTATATTATTTCCCTTCTTCTGGCTTTAGCCTTCATTTGTTTTTCTTTTTCTATCTCTTTTAGGTGTAAGGTTAGGTTGTGTATTTGAGATTTTTCTTGCGTCTTTAGGTAGGCCTGTGTTGCTGTATACTTCCCTCATATGACCACTTTTGCTGCATCCCAAAGGTTTTAGACTGTCATGTTTTCATTATCATTTGATTCCATGTATTTTTTTTAATTTTTTCTTTAATTTCCTGGTTGACCCATTCATTCTTTAGTAGGATGTTCTTTTTTTTTTTAAGATTTTATTTTTTATTTATTTATTTAGAGAGAGAGTATGTGAGCAGGGGGAGGAGCAAAGGGAGAGGGAGAGAGAGAGAATCTCAAGCAGACTACACACTGAGTGTGGAGCCCAGTGCAGGGCTCAGTTTCACAACCCTGGGATCATGACCTGAGCTGAAATCAAGAGTCAGACTGAGCCACCCAGGTGCCCCTAGTAGGATGTTCCATGTATTTGTGGTCTTTCCAAATTTTTTCTTGTGGTTGACTTCAAGTTTCACAGTGTTGTAGTCAGAAAATATGTGTGGTATTATCTTAGTCTTTTTGTACTTTTTGAGGCCTGATTTGTCATGGAGATTGTCCCATGTGCACTGAAAAGACTGTGTATTCTGCTGCTTTAGAATGAAATGTTCTGAATATATCTGTTAAGTCCATCTAATCCAGTGTGGCATTCAAAGCCATTGTTTCCTTGTTGATTTTCTGCTTCTGATGATCTGTCCACTGATGTAACTGGGGTGTTAAAGTCCCTTACTATTATTGTATTTTTATCAAAGAGTTATATTATGATATTTAAAGAGGCTATGCAACAAATAAACTCTTCTGGGAGCAATTTCAAAAATAATTTGTTTTCAGATTTACTTTTAGAAATAACTTTTGAGGGATGCCTGAGTGGCTCGTGGCTCAGTCAGTTAAGCATCTGCCTTTGACTCAGGTCGTGATCTCAGGGTCCTGGGTTGGAGCCCCTCATTGGGCTCCCTGCTCAGCTGAGAACCTGCTTCTCCCTCTCCCTCTCCCCCTACTCCCCACTCATGCTTGTGCTCTCTTTCTCTCTATCTCAAATAAATAAAGAAAATCTTTAAAAAGAAAAGAAAATAACTTTTGAGAAAGGGTAAGTCCCCTTCACTCATTGCAGTAAGAAAAGATTCTTGGGGCTCCTGGCTGGCTCAGTTGAAAGAGCATGTGACTCCTGATCTTGGAGTTGTGAGTTTGAGCCCCACGTTGGGTGTAGAAATTACTAATAAATAAATAAATAAAACTAAAAAAAAAAAAAAAGATTCTTGATTTTAATTGCCAGATTTTTAAGTTACTGTGTTCTATACATATCAGAGCTACTAAAGTCAATATCATTATTAGTAAAAAAAAAAATAATCAGGCTCTTAAATGGCAATTTGAAAACCAGATCTCTCTTCTCACCCAGTCTTTGCCTATTGTATAGTAGAACAAATTAGCTCTGATTCATGAATTTTATCTTTTATGTTTTCCTAGGCCCTTTAGGTAAATTTTTATTGAAGTAAATGAAAAAAAAAGTACACAAATCATAGATTTTGCCTGTCTTGAAATTTATCTGCAATAATATGCATAGCTTTCTTATACTATAGGCCCATTTTATTAGGCATTTTAAGTCACATATATTTAAGAATGTAGAGAGCAGGAAATATCTGTATACTTTTCCTCCTGTGTAATTAGATGCTTTATGTTGATGATTAAAGTAAATTCTAAGTATTTATGGATGTAGAGTTCTGTCTGAAGTTTTTCTTTTTATATGTTTTTAAGGCTCCACAGTTTTTAACGTTCTCAGAGGAATCTTAGAAGTGGTAATTGGTATGGCAGCTGGATCTCTTCTTGGATTTTTTATTCAGTACTTTCCAAGCAGTGACCAGGTAAAAGAAATAATCTATGGGAAAGTCATTCTTTAAAATGTCATTGGAAAAACATTCTGGAACGGTCCCCTGGAAGCCAATGTGAAGAACATAATTTAGAAATGGCTCCCCATTCTAAAACTGCTTATTGCCAAATCAGTGCTATCCATGAGATTTATGAAGAGGGTTAGATATACTGTTGACCCTTGAACAGTGTGGATTAGGGGCACAGACCCCCACATCATCAAAAATCCATGTATAACTTTTGACTCCCCAAAAACTTAACTACTAATAGCCCACTGTTGACTGGAAGCCTTTCTGATAACATAAACAGTCGATTAACACGTATTTTGCATGTTGTATGTATTATACACTATATTCTTACAATAAAGTAAGCTAGAGAACAGAAAATGTTATTAAGAAAATCATAAGGAAGAGGAAATACATTTACAGTACTGTATTTATCAAAAAATATCTGCATGTAAGTGGACCCAGTGCAGCCCAAACCTGTGTTGTTTAAGGGTCAACTGTATAAGATTTTAATACAACCCTAGAATTTTTTTCTCTAATTTATATTCCATAAACTTTAAATATCATGAAAAATAAAACATCAATTCCAAATATGTAAACGTTTTTTATTGTTTCTATTTTTTATTTTACTATTATTCATAATGTTCAGGTAATCAAGATATAAAATGGCTTTTGGGCCCCTTTTTTTAGTATCAGCATACCCTACATTCTAATACTATCAAATACCTAAACCTTAACATCTCATTATAATATTGTCCAATATTTCTTACCAAGGAGATGAAAGTTCTTTATTATATACAATGATTTCTTAATAATCACAGAGTTCTTTTTGTTTTATTTTCTTTTACCCTCCTAAGTCTCTTGGAATAGGTAAACATATAAAAGTCTTTTTTTTTCTATAAGAACTGGCATTATTTTGAGATTTCAGGGCATTTTGAATGGAAACTTAACTAAAGTAGAACTTTAAGAAAATTAATATTTCCATTATCAGAAGGTATGCTGATTTGAATTTTTGCTATGCTCCAAAAAACTACAGCTAAAATTGTAAAAGATTTTATGACTACACAAAAGAAAATTATGGGATTTTCTAATTATACAACAAAATAAAGAGAAAAATAATGTCTTATATTTTTTTGCTTACTCTGTATAAAATGAAGTGGTAAGTACAGTAAAGTGCCACTCCATTCAATATGGCAGCAACTAGCTAGCTATGTGTGGCTATAGCAGATAGAGAGCATTTCAGTGGTGCATATATAGAAATTTCCATCATCACTGAATGTTCTTTTGGAAAGCACTGATCTAGAGCAATCACATAAATCTAGGCAATCTAGTATAAACCACATAAGACCCATGAAGCAAGTACTGTTAATATGATCTTTTTGCTGATGAGGAAATTGAGATTTAGGGAGAAGTTGAACAAGTTCACATAGCTGGAAAGCAGCAGAGCTGAGAACCGAACTCTGGTGATCCACCACCAGAGCCTACATGCCTCCAAATCAAGCACTTCTAAAGACCTGCTTGCCTTTTAAAGTGATCAAGAAGCTTGGACCATGACAGCATTTTTCTAGATATATTTCCTAAGGCAACGGAAACAAAAACAAAATAAGCTATTGGAACTACATCAAAATAAAAAGCTTTTGCCCAGTGAAGGAAACCATCAACAAAACTAAATGATATATCCAATAGGGTTTAATATCCAAAATATATAAAGAACTTATACAACTCAACACCAAAAAAAATAATAATCTAAAAATGGGCAGAGTACCTGAATAAATATTTTTCCAAAGAAGACATACAGATGGACTACAGATACATGAAAAGATGCTCATCATTACTTATCTTCAGGGAAATGCAAATCAAAACCACAATGAAATATCACCTTACACCTGTCAGAATGGCTAAAGTCAAAAAGACAAAAAATAACAAGTGTTGGCGAGGATGTAGAGAAAAAGGAATCCTTGTGTACTGTTGGTGGGAATGTACATTGGTACAGCCACTATGGAAAACAGTATGGAGGTTTCTCAAAATATTAAAAGTAGAAATACCATATGACCCAGTAATTTCCGCCACTGGGTATTTACTCAAAGAAAACACTAATTTGAAAAGACTGTGCCCCCCTATGTTTACTGCAGCATTATTTACAATAGCCAAGATATAGAAGCAACATAAGTGTCAATTGATAGATGAATGGATAAGGAAGGTGTGATATATATACAATGGAATATTGAGCAGCCATAGAAAAGGAGGAGATCTTGCCATTTGCAACAACACAGGTAGATCTAGGGGGTACTATGCTAAGAGAAATAAGTCAGACTGAGAAAGACAAATAGCGTATGATTTCACTCACATGTGGAATCTAAAAACAAAACAAATGAATCAATAAACAAAAAGCAGAATCAGAACTATAAATATAGAGAACAAACTGATGTTGCCAGAGGGGAAGGGGAAGGGGGGCAGGCAAAATGGGTGAAGGGGAGTGGGAGGTGCCTGTCTTCAGTTATGGAGTAAGTCACGGGAACAAAAGGCATTGCACAGGGAATATAGTCTGTGATACCGTGGTGGTGGTGTGCAGTGACAGCTGGTAGCTACGCTTGCTGTGAGAAGAGCCTAACATAGAGGGAAGTGAATTCCTGGGTTGTACACCTGAAACTAACAGAACATTGTGTGTCAGCTACACTCAAAAAAAATTAAAAATCATTTTAAAATTTAAAAAGAGTGATTAAGAAGTTTAAAAGGCTGATGAGGGAGAAATAAAGGGAGAGAGGTGCACATTTCTTAGACTTTAAAAACCAACAACAACAAAAAAACTACTCTCGGTCTATAGCTTCTTAAAGCTTCTCTGTTTTCAAGGGTTTAGAAAGAAAAACCAGGAGAGCATCACATTAAAGAGTCAAGAGACTAAAAGTAAGAGATATCACATTTGTAACCTTCCCCAAAACCCTATACCATAACTGCTTTCGGGGAGGAGAAAACAAAGCCTGAAGAAGCTAGGTAATGGGAGCACTCCATACGCCAGGGGTGAAAAAGAGCTGGATTCTAACTCCACTCTGTCTGGCTCCAAAGCCCGTGCACTTGTTTCTGCGACTTCATCCAGCCCTGTGAAATTCGACTTTGATAACTGTAGAGGAAGGTAACTAGAGTTTCCGAAAGAGGAACCAGCATCTGTACATGTGCTGACCCTACTTCTATGAAGGAAAAGATAGTAAATGTTACGGTGTACATTTATGGGCACAGAGAGATGTTTTTATTTCCCACTAAGTCCTGAATATAGAAAAATCAATCATTAAAAGTCAGTTATATGAAATAACAGACCTAATCAACCTTTTTTCTCTCCTCAAGGACAAACTTGTGTGGAAGAGAGCATTCCTTGTTTTGGGGCTGTCCGTGCTAGCTGTGTTCAGCAGCGTGTATTTTGGTTTCCCTGGGTCAGGAGGACTGTGCACGTTGGTCTTGTCCTTCCTTGCAGGCTTGAAATGGGCCGGTGAAAAGGTGAATTTCATTCTAAGTTCTTCTACTCATTTAAGTTCTTTCTGATCAGATAAATTTTTTCTTTCCAGAGACTTTCTTTTTTTTTATTATTATGTTATGTTAATCACCATACATTAGTTTTTGATGTAGTGTTCCATGATTCATTGTTTGTATATAACACCCAGTGCTCCATTCAGTACATGCCCTCTTTAATACCCATCACCAGGCTAACCCATCCCCCCACCCCCCTCCCCTCTAGAACCCTCAGTTTGTTTCTCAGAGTCCATAGTCTCTCATGGTTCGTCTCCCCCTCCGACTTTGCCCCCTTCATTCTTCCCTTCCTGCTATCTTTTTTTTTTCTTTTTTAACATATAATGTATTATTTGTTTCAGAGGTACAGATCTGTGATTCAACAGTCTTGCACAATTCACAATGCTCACCATAGCACATACCCTCCCCAATGTCTATCACCCAGCCACCCCATCCCTCCCACCCCCCACCACTCCAGCAACCCTCAGTTTGTTTCCTGAGATTAAGAATTCCTCATATCAGTGAGGCCATATGACACATGTCTTTCTCCACAGGCTTTCTTAATATCAAGTTAATAAATTATTAAATCATACACACTATTTTCTATGCATATGTAACTATATGCCCAAGTGTATACACATTCATCCTCTTTCCCCTTATATACCAATCGATAATTTGATATCTTTACTTAAAATATATTATGGTCCTGTTTCCATGCTGCCTTCCTTACTCTTTGGAATGGCTATAGAGTACTGCCGTGTATGCTGTACTATATTTAACCAGTCTCCTAATAACAGATATTTGGATTGTTTCTGCTTTTCTGCTAAGACAAAAACCATTTCCATAAAATATCCTTCATATGTCATATTTCATAAACTCTAAGACATTATCAAGTCTAAGAAGCACCATTATTTTACACGCCACCAAGAATGAAAAACAATGCTGCCAATTAAACTATGATATGACATCCTAATTTCAGAAATGAGAAAATGGGGGAAAAAATCAACAAAATATATACTTTGAGTTTATTTAGAGGATAAATTTCTTTTTTTTATTTTATTTTTTTAAAGATTTTATTTATTTATTTGACAGAGAGAGACACAGCGAGAGAGGGAACACAAGCAGGGGGAGTGGGAGAGGGAGAAGCAGGCTCCCCGCTGAGCAGGGAGCCCGATGCGGGGCTCAGTCCCAGGATCCTGGGATCATGACCCAAGCCAAAGGCAGACCACTTAACCACTGAGCCACCCAGGCGCCCCTAGATGATAAATTTCTAGAAATACAGTTCTTCTATGAAAGAATATGCACATTGATACTTTTAATAATATCAGTTTACCCTTTTAAAAGACTGCACCAATTTATATTCTCACCAACAGTATGTGAAAATGATCTCTTTTTCTTTTTTTAAATTTATTTTTTCATTTAAATTCAATTAATTAATATATAATGTATTATTAGTTTCAGAGGTAGAGTTCAGTGATTCATCAGTGTTATATAACACCCAGTGTTCATTACATCACATGCCCTCCTTAATGCCCATCACCCAGTTACCCATCCCCCCCACCACCTCTCCTCCAACAACCCTCAGTTTGTTCCCTATAGTTAAGAGTCTCTTATGGTTTGTCTCCCTCTCTGATTAGTCTTGTTTTATTTTTCCCTCTCTTCCCCTATGATCCACAGTTTTCTTTCTTAAATTCCACATATGAGTGGGGTCATATGAGAATTGTCTTTCTCTAATTGCCTTAGTTCACTTAGCATAATACCCTCTAGTTCCATTCATGTCATTGCAGATGACAAGATTTCATTCTTTTGGATGGATGTGAAATATATAAATATATATACCACAGATGAACATCTGAGCTCTTTCCATAGTTTGGCGACTGTGGACATTGCTGCTATCAACATTGGGGTGCATGTGCCCCTTCAGATCACTACATGTTTATCTTTGGGGTAAATAGCCAGTAGGGCAATTGCTGGGTCATAGGATAGCTGAATTTCCAACTTTTTGAGGAACCTCCATACTGTTTTCCAGAGTGGCTGCCCAGCTTTCATTCCCACCAACAGCGTAAGAGAGTTCCTCTTTCTCTGTATCCTCTCCAACATCTGTCATTTCCTTACTTGTTAATTTTAGCCATTCTGACTGGTGTGAGGTGGTATCTCGTTGTTTTTGATTAATATTTCCCTGATGCCAAGTGATGTTGAGCACTTTTTCATGTGTCTGTTGGCCATTTGTATGTCTTCTTTGGAGAGGTGTCTGTTCATGTCTTCTGCCCATTTCTTGATGGGATTAGTTCTTTGGATGTTGAGTTTGATAAGTTCTTTATAGATTTTGGATACTAGCCCTTTATCTGATATGTCATTTGCAAATATCTTCTCCCATTCTGTGAGTTGTCTTTTGGTTTTGTTGACTGTTTCCTTTGCTGTGCAGAAGCTTTTTATCTTGATGAAGTCCCAGTAGTTCATTTTTGCCCTTGCTTCCCTTGACTTTGGAGACATGTCTAGCAAGAAATTGCAATGGCTGAGGTCACAGAGGTTGCTGCCTGTTCTCTTCTAGGATTTTGATGGATTCCTGTCTCACATTTAGGTCTTTCATCCATTTTGAGTCTATTTTTGTATATGGTGTAAGAAAATGGTCCAGTTTCACTCTTCTGCATGTGGCTGTCCAATTTTCCCAACACCATTTGTTGAAGAGACTGTTTTTTTTCCATTGGATATTTTTTCCTGCTTTGTCAAAGATTAGTTGACCATAGAGTTGAAGGTCCATTTATGTGTTCTCTATTCTGTTCCATTGATCTATGTGTCTGTTTTTGTGCTAATACCAAACCGTCTTGATGATTACAGCTTTGTAATGGAGCTTGAAGTCCAGAATTGTGATGCCCGCAAGATTTGGTTTTCTTTTTCAAAATTACTTTGGCTCTTCAGGGTCTTTTCTGGTCCCATACAGATTTTAGGATTATTTGTTCCAGCTCTGTGAAAAAAAGCTGATGGTATTTTTATAGGGATTGCTTTGAATGTATAGACTGCTCTAGGTAGCATAGACATTTTCACAATATATGTTCTTCCAATCCATGAGCATGGAATGTTTTTCCATTTCTTTGTGTCTTCCTCAATTTCTTTCATGAGTGTCCTGTAGTGTTCAGAGTACAGATCCTTTGTCTTTTTGGTTAGGTTTATTCCTAGGTATCTTATGGTTTTTGGTGCAATTGTAAATGGAATTGACTCCTTAATTTCTTTCTTCTGTTTCATTATTGGTGTATAGAAATGCAACATATTTCTGTGTGTTGATTTTTATACCTGGCCACTTTGCTGAATTCCTGTATGAGTTCTAGCAATTTGGGGGTGGAGTCTTTTGAGTTTTCCACATAGCATATCATGACATCTGCAAAGAGTGAGAGTTTGACTTCTTCTTCGCCAATTCAGATGCCTTTTACTTCTTTTTGTTGTCTGATTGCTGAGGCCAGGACTTCTAGTACTACGTTGAACAACAGTGGTGATAGTGGACATCCTTATGGTGTTCCTGACCTTAGGGGAAAAGTTCTCAGTTTTTCTGCATTGAGAATGATATTTGCTGTGGGCTTTTCATAGATGGCTTTTATGATACTGAAGTAGGGATCCCTATACTGTGAAGAGTATTAATCAAGAAAGGATACTATACTTTGTCAAATGCTTTTTCTGGATCTATTGATTGGATCATATGGTTCTTGTCCTTTCTTTTATTAATGTAGTGTATCACACTGATCGATTGGCAGATGTTGTACTACCCTTGCAGCCCAGGAATAAATCCCACTTGGTCATGGTTCTTTCTGTGATTCCAGGGATCCTGAGACCACACCGTCCCACTTAGGATTCCACCCCACTTCACCACCTGAGCACCTTTCAGGTGGGGACGTCCCTCACTGCAGCAGACTTCTGAAAGTTCCGATTTTGTGCTCCGTGCTATATCACTTTCCTATAGATAGCTTATGGAGGCTCCCTCCCCCTGGGGTTTATCTTCCCATATATCGCCTCAGATTCACTTCTCCGCACCTCCTACCTTGCAGAAAGTGGTCGCTTTTCCATTTGCAGAATTGTAGCAATTCTTTACTTAGATCTCCAGTTGAGTTCACAGGTGTTCAGGATGATTTGATAATATCTATCTGAATTCCTGGGACCAGACAAAACTAAGGTCTCCTACTCCCCCACCATCTTCCTCCTATCTCCCAGGGGTCTGTTTTTCTGAAGAAATCATTAAAAATCAGATATTTTGCTAACCTGATAGGTGAAAAATGTATCTCATTATTGATCTGATTTGCATTTCTTTATGAGAGAAGTAAATCATCTTTTCCTATGCTTACTAACCAGTTTGTTCAAAAGTTTGTGTCCATTTTTAAAAGATTGTTTTGCTTTTTCTTACTGATTTTCAAGATTATTAAGATTATTTCTCCATATATATTATGGAGATTAGCTGGTGGCCATTCACTAATTTTAATTTGAAGTACATTTTTATAGATTTGAACTTGACAGGAGCAAATACTATTCTTCTATTTAATGAAGAAATTAGATGTAGCTGACCTAACTAAATGCAGATATATCATTTTGGACAACCTGGAAACAACTGTTCAAAATGATTAAGCTTAAAATAATGCCATATAGAAAAATAAGTGAGGGTTATAAAGCTTGAAGTTGGGTACATAATCAAATTCATTTGAATCTCTATAGAGGTATACTAGAGACAGAATTTTCTAGTGAGCAAAGAACACTCAGACAGGAGGATCTCACTCTGTAAGGATGTGACTACAAAGTTAGGACAAGTATAACTGAATCGTCTTCTTCAGAGGAGAGATGGATGGTAGGGACTGCCTGGAGCATTGTCTAGAGAAGGGTATTGAGGCCATGGGAAAGTGAGCAGAGATGGATTGGGCTTCGAAGGAGAGGAGAAAGTCCACATAAGAGTGAAATCATATGGTATTTGTCTCTGACTGATTACCTAGCTTAGCATAGTACTCTGTATCTCCATCCATGTCATTGTCAATGGCAAGATTTCATTATTTTTCATGGCTGAGTATTATTACCTCTTCTTTATCCCTTCATCAGTCAATGGACATTTGGGCTCTTTCCATAATTTGGCTATTGTTGATAATGCTGCTATAAACATCAGGGTGCATGTATCCCTTCCATTCAGTATTTTTGTACCCTTTGAGTAAACACCCAGTAGTGCAACTGCTGGGTCATAGGGTAGTTCTATTTTTAGCTTTTTGAGGAACCTCCAGACTGTTCTCCAGAGTGGCTACACCAGCTTGCATTCCGACCAACAGTGTAAGAGTGTTCCGCTCTCCCCTCATCTTTGCCAACACCTGTTATTTCATGTTTTGTTAATTTTAGCCATTCTGACAGGTGTGAGGTGATAATCTCATTGTAGTTTTGATTTGTATTTTTCTGATGATCAGTGACATTGAGCATCTTTTCATGTGTCTCTTAGCCATCTGTATGTCTTCTTTGGAAAAATGTCTGTTCATGTCTTCTGCCCATTTTTTAATACATTTTTATTGCCAGTCTGTATGGTTCTGTGCTAGGCACTAAGTGGATATTCTCATTTATTTTCAAACACACACAAAAAATCTTCAAAAAGTATTACCATTTCCATTTTATAGAGACTATAAATCAGAAAGGCATGAATAACATGTCCAAGGTCACAAAATTAGAAAGTTGCACTGGGATTTAAGCTCAGGTTTACCTGACTCCAGAGTGTACTACTCTGTAATACAACTGTAGCATTATTGTGCAGGGCACATTTTTGTATTTTGACATCTATTTGAATAACACATACCAAGTGTATTAAAAAACATATTGTTATGCTTTGCAATTTAAAATTAATTCTCTAAATTCATAAATTATAGGATAAAAAAATAAATAATGAAAAGGAGCCATAGCATTTGGGATAGAGCATAAAAGAGTAGTTTTAGCAACAGGGAAGTCAAGGGGGAGGCTAATGCCTATAGCAAGAGCGCATCAGCTATGGGCCCAGAAAGACAAAGCAGAGAAAGGGAAACTTTGATGAGCTCCAGTCACATTACTCTTCTGAAAACTATAATATGGGTTATAGAGAAAAGATTGTTATAAGCCAAAACACAGTGTCTGTTCGTCTGCAGTTGTCATAATTTTACCAGGTTTGCCTGCAGCCCAGCTGATTATATAGATCAGTGTAATCCCACAACCCAGTAAAAGAACTGGGAACATTTTTTTTTTCATATTTACCTCAGATACACTCACTTTTTGAAAGCCTCTGTCATGTTTTTTTTTTTTTTCCCATCTATTTTCAAATACAGTGCTGCTTCTGATGACCTTTGTAGTTGTGGGATGGTTTTTCTGACATACTTTGAATCTCCTGAATCTTGAAATTCTCTTCTCTCTGAGAAGGGAAGTATCAGCTTAAATAGATATTGAAGTCATGATAAAAACCTCTGTTTCTGCTAATTTTCTTCTTTTGTGTATCCTTGAAAGTGATTTATGTTTTTGAAGATTCTTACTACTAGTGCAAAGTGATGTGTAAAGTAGCCTTAACATTCAGTGTGGACAACAGTCTTCATTCCGCTGGTCTCTTTTACACTTAGCCTATTCAATGACTCCATTTTCTTTATAAGCACATTCATTTTAGTTTTGAAGTTATGAAAAAGCATTAAGAAGATACATTTTGACTCATCTCCCATTTTTAAGTTTTACAGTCTATACACCCATGTCTGATACTCAAATAGTCTGAAGTGTTACAATCATAAAACAAATGGTGGCCTTTGTTTACAGTTTAGAAATAAAAACAATTTGATAGGGAAAACTCTTTAGGCCATCTGCTTTCATTGGAGTTCTGAGTATTTTTGAGGCCTTCCCTTAAATAATTAGTCATGGCAACAAAAGGCTAAGTAACCTAAGATTAATAGAGTCAATTTGTGTTCTTCACTAACAGGGATACCAACTAAAGTCTGAGCTTTAGTTATGGTATACTCTAAAAACTAAATTAAAAAGTAAAGATATGTGAAAAGGTGGTAACTGGACCCCAGTTTTGGTAGAACTAGCATTGTCACTAAATAATAAAGGATCTTGGATGTTATCTAATATAAACCTCTCATTTTACAGATGAGAAAAAATAAGGTTCTGAGAGATAAGTGGTTTGCATTTAACAGGTGGCAGAATTTGAGCCTAAGTCATTATCTGATTCCTTAAGATATGAAAACGTAACTCTTTGCATGATATAGGAATAGAACTAAGAAGAATAGAACTAGAAGTAAATCAACCAACTCCCTCACATTTGCATTCTGCCTTTCAACATTTTTAAGCCAAGAAGAAATAGAATCCTCACCCTAATAAACATACCAGAATTAATAAAAAAATAAAATAGAGATACAATATAATCCTCCTTTGTTAAACGGCTGAAAATAGATATGGAAAACCAGATCCTCAAAGATGCGTAACTATAAGGGCAAAAGTGCTGTCCAAAAATATAGATTCTTATTAGTTGATTGGAAAAATCTGTTCAGGATAAATTTTTAGAAACTGTAATGGGTACTGGTAAATTGCCCTCCAAAAAAAGCATATCAATTTGTTCTACCAATTAGTGAGAGTTTCTTACATCCCAGATATTTGACATTATAAAAATGTTTTAGTATTTTTTCTCATATGGTGCCCCCCCAAAATGTGGCATATCATTTTAATTTGTGTTTCACTGATTACTGAATTTTAGCATCTTATCTTTTTTGGCCATTTGTGTTTCTTCTGCTGTGAATTACTTGTATGTATGCATTTCCCATTTTTCTATTAGGTTCTATGTCTTTTTCTTATTGCTTGGATATTGCTCCTTATTCTGTCACACACAGTGCAGATATTTTCTCCTGGTTTGTCATCTTGTTGTTCTTTGTTTGCTTATGGTTTCTTTTGCCACACAACATTCTAGTTTTGCTATAGTCAATTGTGTCCATCTTTTTTAGGGTTTTTGCAAAATGTGATATAAAGTTAGTACTTATATCAGTTAGGATCTTACCAGGAAAGAGAAATTACAGAGTAACTGGAATAGGGAAAGTTTGTTATTAACCATACCAGGGGATCAGATAAAAAGGGATTGGCTTCTGAGAGGGAAAAGATCCCTGACGAATATAGGAAATAGCAGCTATAAACAACTAGGGCTGAGATTGAGCCATCCCCTTATACTACCCCACTCCACCCCATCTACTCCCACCCCCAGGCCTCAGAATCCAGATCTTGGTAGGAGCCTTTGTTCACTGAATGGTAGAGAAGACACCCTTGGTGCTCTGTTTGGACAATTTGCTGGAAATACACCCTCTAGGGTACATGGGGAGGTATTTTGCCCAAGGGATTTGGCTATGAAAGTCCCTTGCAGTAAGCTAGGGGCAGCTGCTGACTACTGGGTGCTGTGGGCTGCCATGCACTATAGGAGCCCAGCACTGTAGAAGCCACCTGTGTACTAAAGAAACCCAAGTATGCTATAGGATCCTGCTGGGGGAGCCCTGGAAATCAGGAAGAGCATCTTCCTTGTAATATTTCTTCAGCACCCTCTACTGACAAAATTTTAAATTATGCCAGGTAGCAAAAGAGAAATATTTAAAGGGCTCAGCTTCATTTTCTGCAGAGCAACAGTGAAATGTGGATTTGGAGCCAAGCGGTAATAAATTAATAAGCACAGCTTTTTACTATACCTGAATTATATTTCTGTGCATGATTTGAGACAAACTTAAACTGTTTGATATAAAGATAAAATTGGAAACAACTTAAAGGGCCATCAATAAAGAAATGATTGAATAAACTGATAATTCCATACCACAGATTACTATATAGCAATAATTAGATGTATATATAGATATGTTTACTATTATAAGATTTCTGAATGATATTGCTGAATGAAAATTAACACAAAATTTTACATATATGCACACACATCATATATTCAGAAGTAGAAGTCCTCCTAAGATTATTTTTTTAGACTCTTTATAATTAACATCTATTTGCAAACCAACCCTAAAGCACCTCATATAATGACTGTGTTAGAAATATCTTTATATAATTTTTTGTTCTATTTTAGCTAACCTCATATTTATAGATGCCAGAAAAATAAAGCCTATCTCAGGTCAAATTGACTCAAATTAGTAAAATTTTTAGAACTTGTAACTTCATATAATAAAAATCTGTGGGGGGTACGTGTATGTGTGTGTTTCTTTCAGGCAGAGGTTGAAAAAATTATTGCAGGTGCCTGGTATATCTTCCAGCCCCTTCTCTTTGGACTGATTGGAGCAGAAGTATCTATTGCATCTCTCAGACCAGAAACTGTAGGTAAGAATTTCAGATAGTACATTTGCTAAAATCAACTTTTATATTCAGTGGAATACCTTTAGTAGGTATAGTTATTGTCACAATTATATAAAAAAGTTAATAATAATCCAAGTCTCTTAGAGTAGTTGACCAGAAAATAATATTTGTCAATCTCAGGCATAAATTTTATACCTTTAATATTATTCCTTGTAAAGAAAAGTAACACTGCTACTACTATCCAGAAGATGCAGGTCTTAAAATTTTTTTTCCAAGGGCAAAAATGTTCAATTAGACTTGTTCTGATCAAGGCCCAGAATTGTACAGATAACTCATCAGTTCTATAATATACACCCATGGAACACAAATGTTTATTCATTCATTCATTTATTCATACATTCAAAAGCCATCGTATTAAAACTTTTGATTTCATAACACTGCACTTAAAAATTTATTTGTGCACCTTTACTCATTACTTCCTCCATTCCACTCATTCTATATTCCTCCATCTTTACTGGGAATCCCATCTCCTGCTACCTCCTTCTGGACCTCACACATAGATTCTTCCCCTATGCTCATGTATCTTCAGATTTCCGTGTCACAGTTTTCTCCTCTTCGGAATTTAAACAAATTCTAATTTCTCCTGTCTTAAAATTAATGTCTTTCCATTCCAACACGCTACAATGTGGATGAACCTGGAGGACATTGGTCACCAAAAGGCAAATACTGTGTGATTCCACATATGTGAGGTATCCAGGTAGTCAAATCATAGAAACAGAAAGTAGAAGGGTGGTTGCCAGGACCTTGGGGGAGGGGGAAATGAAGTGTTGTTTAATGGGTCAGTTTTGCAAGATGAAAAAATCCTGCAGACTGGTTGCACAAAAATGTGAATGTTCAACTTAATTCTGCTAAGCTGCACACTTAAAAATGGTTAAGACTGTAAATTGTGTTATGCATATTTTACCACAATGTATATATATAAAATCTCCTTTTTCCACTTAACCTGCCCCCCCCCCACCTACCACACTTCGTTTTTACTCCTCTTTTCGAACTTTTCCAAAGAGGTAATTATATCTCCCTTTTCCATTTCAACTCTCACTCTCTTCTTCAATACATTTCAGCCCACCTTCTGCCCATCACACAACCGACCCTGCTTTCACCAAGGTTATATTGCTAAATGAACTGGATACTTATCAGTCTTCTTTTTTCCTTGATCATTCAGCAGCACTTAATGCTATTGACCTCTTTAAAACACATTTTACATTGAATTCTGAAACTTCATATTTTTCAGTGCATTCTGAGTCCTCACACTACATGTGGCTTAAATGCTGCTCTTCATCAAAGTTCTTCCAAAGCCTTCTACGCGTCTCACTCTATGTCATTTTTCTGAGCTCAACTACATTCAGTAGCTTTGATTATAAACTACATAATTCAAAAGTTTTATCTCTAAATCAGTGTATCTGATTGCTGATTGGACATCACCACTTGTAAATCTCACAAAACTTCAAACTCAGTATGTTTAAAACTTCTAAATCCTCTTCTCTCCAAAACCTTCAATGCTCCCTCCTGGGAATGGTATCATCTCTTTTGTTTCTTGTACTTCAGGCAACAAGTACTTTGAAAACCTACCAACCTGGGAGCAATATCCTTCAATAAAAAGCCACAACACTTTTCTGTAAAGAAGCCATATTGCAGATTCACAATAAATCCTCCAGCAATGTCTGATGTTTTGCTAGCCTTTTGAACTTGAGAAAGTCATTTATCCTTTCTAAACTTCATTATCTTCAACTGTAAAATAAGAAAAATTACCCCACAGAATGTAAGGATTAGGTAATGAATGCACTTAAAGCTTAATACAGAACCTGGCGCACAGTAAACACTTAACAAATGTTACTTTTTAGAAAAATCGTCCTACTACATAGCAGTCACCTTAGCTGTGCCTTTCTCAGGTGCAGTAGCCTAGTCACAGTCCTTATTGTGCAAATCAGGATGAACTTATCTTTATCAGCAAAGGATTCTAAAGGACAGAATGAAGTAGCTGTACATGTCAACCTGGGTTAATGGGCAGTCAGTGTATACACCAATATGGTGAAATAGGTGCAGACTGCTAGTCTCTATTCTGATTGGTCAGTGCCCAGCCAGCTTTGTTCTGATTGGCTGATTGCTTCTATACAGGATAATAAATATTTTTACTCTGTAAACAATTCTGTAAAATATTAACTTTTTCCTCTTCTGTGATCTCTTACCAATATACTTATACTGCACTTTATTCATTGTTAAAATTTCTGTTTTCCTCTGACTTTGAGATTTATAGAGGCAAAGTCTGTACATTATATATTTTTATATACCCAATACCTAGTCCAAATCCTGTAATGCATAGTTATCATTTAATAAATTCGTCTTGAATAAACACATGGAAGAAAGTTTGGTTCTTGCTATAAAGCATAAGAGAAATAACATTCATATCTCCTTTATAATATATATCAAATATGTTTAAATAATTTCTGGTTTAATCTAGGAAAAATACCTTCTTTTAAACAAATGGTTTGATCCTTGTTATTGATGTTTTGATAAATTATTCCTAACCATTTTTGTCTTCTTAATTTTTTAATATATTTAGATAATTGCAGTTGGTAGTATTTTGAATCAATAACCATGAGATTTCAGTTTCTCCCCCAGTACTTTATTATGTCTAAAAATTAAGTGTTTCTTACAGGCCTTTGTGTTGCCATCCTGGGCATTGCAGTATTGATACGAATTTTGGCTACATTTCTGATGGTGTGTTTTGCTGGTTTTAATATCAAGGAAAAGATATTTATTTCTTTTGCATGGCTTCCAAAGGCCACAGTCCAGGTAATGATGGATAGGATGCTTAGCATTTTAACTCCTATTTCTATATGATACCTTGAAATTTTAAATAAGACAACTTATTCAAATTTGGTGAAAAAATGTAATCGAAGTTTGATTTATGAAAAGGGCTTATACTAATCTATTCTTTAAAAGTTTTATTTTGGGGCACCTGGGTGGCTCAGTTGGTTAAGCGACTGCCTTTGGCTCATGTTATGATCCTGGGATCGAGTCCCACATTGGGCTCCCCATGCTCTGTGGGGAGTCTGCTTCTCCCTCCCTCTGCCTGCCACTCCCCCTACTTGTGCTCTCTCTCTCTCTGTCAAATAAATAAATAAACTCTCTTAAAAAAAAAGTTTTATTTTGGGTATATTGATTTCCTAAATATGATGGCTCATTTAAATTTATCTAGATCACCAGCTTTATTTAAATCAACTAAAAATCCAGTAATCCCTACACTAACTAGAAAGCAGTAGTCACAAGAAGAAAGAGTTTGAATTTTTATCAGTCAGAGCCCTCTAAATCACCCAGAAAGATAATTGTTAACCCTTTTCATTTCAATATCTTCCAAGAAGAGAGTGAAACAGAAATAGCATGACCCATCTTAGTATTTGGAAATACTTCAATGTCAACATGATTGATGATCAGTTATGCTTGACCACCATCTTTATATATAAAGGAGAAAAATTTATTGAAAAACAACTGAGAAAATGTTTTATTGATTTCCTAGATTATTGGTTAGTAGTAAATTTTTCAAACTAGCTGAACATTCTGTCAAATGTATCAATCACATGACACAAAAATTATGCACTGTAATGAATAAGGCATGAACAGATAGGTGCTTGAAAGTATTAACCATGTATTTGGTAGAATTTAATTACTAATTAAATTAGAAGGGTATAGATTATTATTTGTTGCAAATGTAATATATTTCTGATTATGTTCTTTATTTTCAAACTAATTATAGCAAACAAGATTGGACTGTCTCCTCCCTGATTATTTTGCAATTGTTTAAACATGGAAATTTCTGTTTCATGAAGTAAAAATCAGATGTTCTTTTTTTTTTCTTTTTAGATTTATTTATTTGAGAGAGAGAGTGCTGGGGCAGAGGGAGAGAATCTTACTCAGGGCTCAATCTCACGACCCTGAGATCATGACCTAAGCCAAAATCAAGAGGTGAATTCTTAACCAACTAAGTCACCCAGACGTCCCAAAAATCAGATGTTGTAAATTTAAGAAGCTTTGGGGGATATGTATGCTCTATAACTATATGCCAGATTTTGTGTGGCTGTGGGCTTCAGCATTATTCCAGAGAAGTTTTATTTCCATCAGACTTTCAAAGAAGTCTGAGACATAATGGATAAAAATACTGTGAGGTTAGTAGTACAGTAAGTGGAATAGTTTCTCCCTAGGAGTGTCTACAGCATCCTTACTACGTCTGGTAACTTTAGTGGGTAAATACCAAAATAATCACTCTAGTGACTTTGGTATGAAGGATGTGTTCCTAAACATTAAAATATGAAAAATGGCACTCTGCTGCTACCAAAGCCAATTTAAAATAAGGAAACGTTATCAAGAACATGTTGAATAATGTATGTTCATGTAGTTGTAAAGACAGCTGAAAAACTCTCCATTTGTATAGTAATGTGACCAGCTGAAACTCAAGAATTCTATAATAGAAGAGTATATTCAGATATTTGTGGGCAATTAGTAGTCTCTGCCATGTGTCTCATGCACACTGATATTTTCTCTTCTGTTTCACTGTCCTAGAGGCTAACGTTGTTGTGCTCTATGGACTAAGGGAATAACCAGATTGTTTAATATGTTATTTTCCTATGTGCATTAATGTTGCATTTTGCCTGTAAAAGAAAATAAAAATTTTCATGAAACTTCCCAAAAGATAAATCTTAAATAAAACATTTTACCAACTCCTGACACAAAAATTAACCAAATACCTAATAAGATTAACTTCAAGTTTTCAAGGTGCTTCGCATTTTCAAGTTTCATGATGTTTAACAGTTAGGTTCTAAAAGCAGTACATATTCTTATGTGGTTTCTTTTTTCATTTAAAACTTCACCACCTTCCAGTATCACTGCATTTTTTTCATCTTGTTTTTTCTTACTTTGAAATTACTAAAGATAAAAGAATGAGATGACCAGTAACTTTCATCTTTACTCAGGGCAAATTTAGTATATGGGATCATGTTCTAGTTAATTAATAATCATGTGTTGACTTTGCCTTGTCTTTTGAAATATATTTGCCTGATATTTTTGTAACCTTACCTTAAACAAATAGGTACATATGAATCATTATTCCTTCCCCAAGCAAGGGCAGGGAGAGTTTTCAGACAACCAAAATTCACTGCAGTATACTTTGAGAGAAGGCTAATAGAACTTTATTTAAAAAAAACTTTTTATTTATTTATTTGACAGAGAGAGACACAGCGAGAGAGGGAACACAAGCAGGGGGAGTGGGAGAGGGAGAAGGGGAAGCAGGCTTCCCACCAAGCAAGGAGCTCAATGTGGGGCTCAATCCCAGGACCCTGGGATCACAACCTGAGCCCAAAGGCAGACGCTTAACGACTGAGCCACCCAGGCACCTTCTAATAGAACTTTCTTAGCTGAGCAAAAAAGACAAGCAATTTGTTTTTGCAAATGACCAAATAATTCACCTTTTCTCTATGCAATTATCTTATGTTTCCAATGTTACCTTAAACTTTTATAGGCTGCCATAGGATCTGTGGCTTTGGACACAGCAAGATCACATGGAGAGAAACAGTTAGAAGAATACGGGATGGATGTGTTGACAGTGGCGTTTTTGTCCATCCTCATCACAGCTCCAATTGGAAGTCTACTCATTGGTTTGCTGGGTCCCAGGCTTCTCCAGAAAGCTGAACTTCAAAATAAAGATGAAGAAGTTCAGGAAGAGACCTCTATACAAGTTTAGAGGTGAAAAGAGACAATGCTGAATATAATGATTAGAAAGCTTTTACCAACTAGCAGAGGCTATGTTATCTAGATCCATATTGAGATATGTGATGTTCAAACTTTAAATGTAATAGAACCAAAAGTGTGGCTATGTCTTGAAAGAGCATTTTCAACCATTATCCTTTTCATGTGGGTGTGTAATATTCTACATCTCCAACCTGATTTCTCTACCTTTTTTTTGTTCAAATACTTTGTCATTATGTATCTTACATTTTTCGGTAAAATGTACTACCACACTTTAAAATTAACATGGAAAAGATCAAATTCAGCATCCTGTTCTACTAGCCAACAGTTTGTTCTAACATACTGCTACAGTCATAGTTTCATGATTCATGGTCACCTGACCACTCATGCTTTGAAATGTTTTGGGCTCCTCTTTTCTTTTTTATTTTTAAATATCATAATGCAATTCCTCATCAGTTTCTATCTGCACTTTCTGTGCCAATCTGCCTCTTCTCCATTTCTACCTCTCTTGCTACCTTTCTGTGAATTATTGTAACTGATTGGTTCCACCAAAATTCTCAAGTATGCTAAGTATCTTCATTGGTTCTTCCTCTTGGACCTATCTAGATTATCAAAAGACCTCCACCTCTCTCCTAGGTGGCAAAACAGAGTCTCCCATTTTAGCAGCCCATCTGAGTTTCCCTTCCCCTAAGGAGGGCCCTGATTCAGCCCTTTCTTATTTGTTTCTTGTGACCCACGTCTTCAGGCTCTTCCTCTTCTCTAGAGAGATAGCTAATTTTCAAATCAATGCCAATCTCATGAACATAATATTAATTAGAGTAAGGTAAGCTGCTATAATGAAGAAACAAAAAAATAAAGTATTTGAAAGAAAATGGAAATTTATTTCCCTCTCATGAAACTGGCTTACTAGTTGATGCTGACAGGATTACTTAGCTCATGGGTCTGCTCAGAGACCCATGTCCTTCTCTCTTGAGGCACTGACATGTCTTAAGCTCTAGCTTAAAACATAGGTTAAAGATGAATCTCTCCCATGTCTCCTTTCTAGACTTCAGGAAGAAGTGGAGGGGTGGAATCTGAGGCAAGCAATTTATTTTTGAGGAAGTGATGTGGAATTTGGCCACATCTGTCCTCTTACCTTCTACTGGTGATGACCACACCCAGCTCTGAGAAGGTGTGAAAATATTGCCTCCCACTAAGCATTCATTGATGAGATACCTAGGAGGAAGGAAAGATCAGATTTGGGAGACAGGGGTACCATTGTATTGAGTGTTACCATCACTTAGTAACAGGCTTTCTAAAGATAATAACTTAAACTGAAACAGTGATTTCTGTGGCAAGAATTTCAGACATTGTAGCATGCCTGCAGAGAAGATAGTGGGAGAAAGGCTTACCTGCATGTGTCACATTTTATCCCACTTATTCAACAGACCATCTCTGCTTTTGTGTATCACCTTTAAGTTCTTCTTGATTCTAGGTCAACTCCTGCCTAGTTGCTAGAATAATCATGTTTGAATATAGTTCACAGCTTTTCTCATGGTGTATGTATACCTGAAGCATTTATTACTTACTTGTCATATCCCATCTAAATTCTTTAACCCAGAATCCAAAGTTCAGTCTAATCTTGAAGTAGATATTAAATATGTGTTAAATGAATAATTATAAATATTCTGATCCTACCAAGCTGATCTGCATAAAGCCTATCCATCCCTCTCTTGTCCTTAAACTACTATTCCAGACCCTTTCTCCATGACTTTCACCTCTGTTCAAAACCAGCTTAATTTTTATAAGGCTAATGTAATATGATGCCATAATAGCTTCATTTTTACATCAGCCTGAATTTGGTTATTCTATCGTCCTGTGTTTTCTTCTAGTTTATGCTCTTTATTTGGATTAATTTACACCAAAATTCAGTTGGATATTTCAAATTGAACTTAATTGGTTAGGTGCACCTTGGTGGTAGCAACATAAACCCAATGCTCATCTATCTGGTCCTCTCCTTTGACAGGCTCTGAAACCAGATTCATTCAACAAATACTTAGTGGAAGCTTTTGATGACCTAGGCACATCATCAAAACTGTTATTGTTCCTGTCCTTAAGGCTCTGACAGTCTGATAGAGGAGATTTCAAAACAGTGTAAGTGCTATGATGCAGGAAATATGGGAGTCTAGGGGGCTCATAACAGGAGCACCTACCTAATCCAAGGTTGGTGCAGCTGGCACAGCTTCCAGAGAAAGTAGGGTCTTGGCTAGGATGTGTGTGTGTTGGGGGGGGGGGGGCGGTGAGTAGGACTGAGACAGCAAAAGGCATGTGACCCAGAAGGGTGCTGCAGTTAATGCCAGGTCCCACATTCTCCAGTAGTTTTTGTCAAAGTAACAGGCATTGAATGCTTGTTAACTTGTACAAAATACAGTTAGCATAAGTAAATGAGAATGTTGTTATAAATAGTCCAGGCCCCAAAGAAGAATGAGAAGTGAAAATTCACAGTGTAGAAATGGTGGAAGAGGGGCGCCTGGGTGGCTCAGTTGGTTAAGCGACTGCCTTCGGCTCAGGTCATGATCCTGGAGTCCCGGGATCGAGTCCCACATCGGGCTCCCTGCTCAGCGGGGAGTCTGCTTCTCCCTCTGACCCTCTTCCCTCTCGTGCTCTCTATCTCTCATTCTCTCTCTCTCTCAAATAAATAAGTAAAATCTTTAAAAAAAAAAAAAAAGAAAAGAAATGGTGTAAGAGGCCATCAGCCACTGCCAATAGCCAGTTCCATTTTGGAGAGCATGCAGCAAGTTCTGTCCTCCCTCTCCTCGGTGGGCAGCCACCAACTAAATCTCTGTAACTGTCCAGTAGGGGCCTGGGCAGGGCTCACCATTGAAGTCTCAGGTTTACCACCACATTGTGAGTCACAACTGTCCACTTGGTTGGTGAACTCAGAGTTAACTTGATACAGGGTGTTGACTGGGGCCAACCAAACCTACCCCACCCCAACCACAGACAGAAACAATGACTCTACCCCCTGAGTCCCCGTAAAAGGGATGTATGTACCCCATACATACTTCTGCGAGAGCCCTTATAATCCTCTTTTCAGTTTATTTACATGCTTGTCTCCTATGAAACCAGCTCCTTGGGGGTGAGAGCCTTGTCTTGGTCGTCTTTGGATCCTCAGTAGTTTGCACAGGGCATGAAACACAGTAGGCATTTAATAAACATTTATCAGTTGAATCACTGAGGGGATCCTCTTCCAGTATAGAAAACCACTTGCCACATAACACTTCAGATCTTAGTCTCCTAGCTCTGTCTTAGTCTGCTTGGGCTGCTATAAGAAGTACCATAGACTGAATGACTTAAACAACAGACATTTATTTTCTCATAGTTCTGAAGGATGGAAGTCCAACATGAGGGTGCTAGCATAATCAGGTTCTGGTGAGGGCTCTCTTCCTAGGTTGCTTATGGCCTCCTTCTTGCTGTGCCTCACATGGTAGGGAAAGAGATGAGAATGGGTGGGGGAGGGGGAATATGTAAGCTCTCTGGCATCTTTTCTTACAAGCACACTAATCCCATCATGAGGGCCCCACCCTCATGACCTCATCTAATCCTAATTACCTCCAAAGGCCCCATCTCCACATAACATCATACTGGGGATTAGGGCTTCAACATATGAATTTGGGGGGAAACAGTCCATTGCAAGGGTGTCATACTTCAAGGACACTGCTACAAAAATCACTGTAAGTACTTGTTCTACCATGTCCTTTTTTCCCTAGGGTCAGTGCCATCCATCTCTCCTCTGGGAGGTTTGTTTTTTGTTTTTGTTTTTTGTTTTTTAAGCAGCTGATTAGGTTTCAGTTCTAAATTATTTTCACATTCCAATATTTTTCTCTCTGGCATTAATTCCAGATAACCTTGATTGGACTTGGGTGTCCTTAAAGTTTCCTCAGCCACACATTTGCAAATGATCTCATCCTTTACACTCTTTAAAAATAGTATTATTTTTTCCTGATTGCAAAATAAGACATTTTCACTGCAGAAAATTTAGAACACAGAAAAGTACAAGGAACAAAACTGAAACTCAATGTAAACATCCATTTTATTTTGATTCTTTTACATTTTACTCTTGCAGTTCTAGAGGATGTCTTATTTTCAGAAAGATACATCATCCACTGAATTAGTTAGGTGAAAGGCAACATAAATACTTTATATTTAACTTCTGCGAGGATATACAGATTGAAGAACTTCTGCTGTGTATAATGAATACTGAGCCTTCCAAATAATCCTTCATTCACCTGGTAATATTCAAATATTCATTTTGCAATCAATAAAACAGACAAATCCTTACATTCACACACTCAAAATGCACTTATAATATGCTACTATGTGCCAGGCATTATGCTAAGTACCGAGGAATATAGCAATGACCAAGATGTTCAAGGGCTCCGCTTAATGGAACTTGAGTTCTAGTAGGAAACTGACACTGTGGAGAATACAAATATGAACGAGACATGATACTTGCCTTCAGGAATCTTATAAGGAAATAAGATATGTACAAATAGCTGTAATTCAAATGAATAATTCAAAAGTGTTCTAAGGAAAACTTCTTAAAGGAGGCAAAACTTGAAATGGACCTTCAATGTGAATTGATGTATTAATATTAGAGAGCTAAGGTGAAAAAGAAAACAACTAGGTCAAGGGTGGGCATATTAGAAAAGTTTGAAATAGTGAAGCCTGGAATATAGTAAATAATTGGCACTTAAGGTTAATAAGAGAATTAGTGACAGGTAGGAATGGAAAAGAAAATTGGCAGTTAAATTTTAACCAAGTTTGACCACATTTCTATTTTTATTACTTGACCACCTTTCAATTTATTGCTTCCCAATGTAAAGAACCATTTATAGAGAAGATATTTTTAAGCTATTTTCATCATGTCAAATTTAGTGAAAAAATCCTCATTCCTCAAAAGTGTTTTGCTTTCAATGACCTGGTTGCAAATATAATCAACTTAACTACTTTTAAGTTACTCGAGTTTTTACAAGAAAAGGTATCGATGTTTTTTAGATGTTTTTTAAACCATATTAAGTTTTCATCATGTTATCTTTAAATAAATGAAGGACATTATTTTTGAAATGTTTCAGAACATTGTATTTCTATATGAATAATTTATGTAGTTCTTTTTAACCGGTGAGAACTGCTTTGTGCCATTTTAGGAGCAAGTAACATAGGTTTTATTTTTTTTAATAATTTATTTTTATTAACATATAATGTATTATTTGTTTCAGGCGTACAGGTCTGTGATTCATCAGTCTTACACAATTCACAGCGCTCACCATAGCACATACCCTCCCCAATGTCCATCACCCTGCCACCCCATCCCTCCCACCCCCCACCACTCCAGCAGTAACAGGTTTTGGTTGACAAACCCAAATTAAATCTCACTTGAGCCCTCTGTTCTGATGAGAATTCCAAAACCCCACTTGTTGATGTGCTCTCTATCCTCCGTAGATGGACCCTAAAACACTAACCTCTGCAGCAGTTCATTGCATCTGGAGCACAGAGCAGTGCCCTAGAGGCCATCAGACTCCTCTCAAAAGCCCTCCTTCCCAGCTCTACCATCTGTACCGCCACCACCAGTACCCTGCTCTTCCCTTCCCTGCCAGGAGAACAAAGCATTTCCCTAACCCTATAATCACAAAAAATCTTGCCTATTCTCCTAAAACAAGGGAGAAAATAACTTTCAATCCTTGCTGAGATGTCTACACCATGCTAAAGATGAAGGAGAATTTTTGTATTTGATCACCCAAGAAAGAGTTGTCATTTAAGTCAGATTTTAAAGGATAACTAAGAAAAGGGGAAAGAGAACACTCTTGATAGAATAACTTCAGGGGCTCCTGAGCGGCTGAGTCGGTTAAACATCCTACTCTCGATTTCGGCTGCGGTCATGATCTCAGAGTCTGGGATGCAGGCCCTCCTAGGGCTCTGTGCTGGGCCTGGAGCCTGCCTAGGATTCTCTCTCCTTTTCCCTCTCCCTCTCCCTCTGCCCCGCCCCCACCCTCCATCCCGATGCCTGGACGTACATTCTCTCTCTCTTAAAATAAAATAACATTAAAAAAACATAGGCAAAAGGGGATACAGTGTGTGCAGGAATTGAAGTTGTTTGGAGTATCAGGAGCGAAGTTAGAAAAGGGCAGTTTGTCTTCATAAAAAGTTTGGACTTAATCCAGTAACAGTTGTTTTTCCTCTTTTAGGAATCTTGGAGATTCCATAAGAGGAGCCTTGGGACTAAGAACCCAAAGCTTCTAGGGGCCCACCCTCAATTAAAGTAGCTCTGCTTTCGTTTCATATGAAGGTCTCCACATAAGGTTTCATGTGAGAAAAAAAAGGTTTTATACTAATAACAGGACATTGAGTGTTTATTTTGGACCGAGCCCCATTCCAGACACTTGTCATGTATCAATTCACTTTTCTCAAACCACCACCAACCACGTCCTTTACAGAAGAGAAAACGGAAGCTCAGGGAGGCTATGTATTTGTCTGTCATTCCATAACTGTAGAGTGGCAGTGCTGAAATTTGAGCCCAGTCTTAACCCCAGAGACTATTCTCTTTTACAACCGCGCTGTATTTAAGCTGACTTCAGAGGAAACTTGTGAGCTGGGACAAGTCACTTCAGGCACGTGCCGCCCCCTGGCGCTGCTTTTTGGCTGAAGGGCCCTGTGATGTCAACTCTGTCCCTGGACTTTGACAACCCAGTAAGTCAATATTCACAAGAGACGTGGAAAGGAACGAGTCGAATAGACGGAAAGCACACCAGGCGCTCGCGGCAAACCCCAAAACTCTCACCTCCACAGGCCAGAGCGCCCACCACACACCACTTAAAGGCGCAGCCGCCACTAGCCCCGCCCCGTCCCCGCCAGACCCCGCCCAGACCCCGCCCCGCCGCCCTCCGCAGAGCCAGCGGCCGTTAGCCTGGCCCCAGCTGCCCGCGCGGAGGTCGGGTCCTGGCGTCTTTCACCCCACCCCCCACCCACCCCCAGCGCGGCGCGCGGTGTGTGCGGCCGTTGCTGGGCGCCAGGGCCGCTCCCGGGGTAGCGAGGGGTGCTGAAGGAATTGTAGGTATGGTCCATTTTTCTCAACTCACTCCCTTTCCAGGCCCTTGGGCACTACTGGTCCCTCGTCTCGTGCCGTCCTTCCCTTCCTGTGGACCCGAGGAACCCCTTTCCTCCCGCTTCAGGAGGATTCATGGCTCCTTTGTCAGAGACTGGGGAAACAGCCACAGACCCTTTTCTCTCCTCCACCCTGACTCGTTTCTTTACTCCCTCACCCGGCATCTCTTCTTTATTCTTTCCCTTCCTCCTCTGTTTCTCTCATTTTACAGGTAATTCGCAAGTAAGAAAAAAGAGGCCTGTCAGTCAAGACTGACTGCAAAATTAATTTTATTAAGGGCAGACGGTTGTACAAATGGTGAATATCTGCAAATGAACCTTAACATGCTCCTGTGACTGGAGGTGTGTTCCAGGATTCGTTGCTTATCCCGGGAAGGCTTTCCTCCCTAACTTACCCTCTTCTCAGTTCCCCCGTCCCCAGCCTCTTTCTGTGGGCTTTATCACAGTGGACAAGCCCTTTAGATCAGTGCTCTTGAAGGATTAAGGACAGTTGTTGCACAGGTACCAGGTGTCCAGTACACCATTCAGCAGTCATAAGAGCTCTGCAGGCCCATACCAGGTCCCTGACACTCCTCTATGTGTGTCCTAGAGCCTGTGAAAAAATTAGATGGTGCGCTGGAGAGGAGCAATTGACCCGGGTACTCCCTAATTTTCCATAAGGGTAGATAGAATGGTTATTTGTGCAACAGCACTGTGGAAAATTAACCCTTGTTACTATCACAACTAAAGAATTCATGACCCCAGATGGTTTAGTTACTATGTGCCTGTGAAAAGGGCATTCATATTTATTGCCTTTAGTGAGTACCAAAATGTATATAGCTGTTTTTATCAGTTGGCTGTCTCTTGTCATGAGTTCCCGCCCATTACCGGACAAAAGGAAAGAGGCAAGTGCAGTAAGAGTACTATATAAATAACATGTTTGTGCTACATCTCATTTTGTACATTATTTTCATATTCATCCTGTTTATACATTTCTGTGAGATGGAGTTGGTTAACAAAACTCCATTTTACTGAGGAGGGAACTAAACACAGATTAAACAGTACCTGGAACTTAGTATAATATACATTCAGTAAATAGTTGTTGAAGGGATGAATGTATGAGACCCTCAAGGAGCCATGCCTTATTCGCCTTTGCATTTCCTGGACCCAGAGCTAAGCCTAGCACTCGTAAGTTCACAAATGTGAGAGAGGTCGAGTGATTCACTCAGGAACAGGTGTTTATGAAATATCTTTAGGGAATTACTATTTTGCCATTATTCTGAATGCAATGGTAAGAAAGACTGGCAAGATTCCTGTTCTCATGGAACTTAAAATTTAGTGAAAAAGGAAACAAGATATGAACAAGGAAAATTTGGATAATGTTAAGTGACATGAAGAAGTAAAACAGTATGAAGTGAGAGAGATACTGGGGAAGAAGTTGCTTTAGACTGATTGGTTAAGGAAGGGCTCTCTGAAGAGCTAACATTGTGCTGAGACCTCAGTGATCTAAAAAAGCCAGCCACAGAAATATTTAGGACCAGAGCATTGCAGTTGAAGGAAACTCCAATTGCAAAAATCCTACAGTAGCTTTCAAGGAACACCATAAGACTGCTGTAGCTGGAATATGGATAAAGTGGTATAATACGACCTTGAAGAGATAGGTAGGAGCCAAATCATACAGGGCTTTGAATAGATCATGGAGATCTACCCATGGAATAAGTTTGGAATTCCTTTCAAGTGTGATGATAAACCAGCAAGGAGTCCTTCTGAAAGGGAGTAATATAATCTGATTTACATTGAAAAAAGATGTTTTCTGCCTATTGTGTGGTTAATGGATCATAGGGATTGGGGGACATTAGTAGCAGAACATAGTGGTGATCCAGGAAGGAATGACAGTAGTTTGAGCTAGAGTGGTATAAGAAGTGGATGGATATGAGATGTATTTGGAGGCAGAATCTACAGACTTGGTGATGTTATGAATATAGGGGTGAGAAAAAAAGAGAAGCTCCTAGGCTTTTCTCTTGAATTTGAGTGGATGGTTGTGCCATTTACCAAATGAAAAAGACTAAAGAAGAAAATTGTGTGTGTGTGTGTGTGTGTGTGTTGGGGGAGGGTTGTTTTTATTTTGCTCACCTTAAGTTTGATATGCTTATCAGAAATCTAAAGTAAGTTCTGTGTCTTGAGTTCTGTGTAAGGAACCAAAGACACAAAGTTGAGAAACATCAGCATGTAGGAAAAACTACCTGGAGAAAGTGTTTTCATAGAGCATTCCAATGATTAGAGGTAGAGCAGAGGAAAAGAAGCAAGCAAAGGAGATGGAGAAGGAGTAGCCAGTGAAGTAGGAAGAAAACCCAAAGAATGCGGTGACTTAAAAGCCAAGACAACAAAGCATGGCCAGTGTTATTGAAACATGCTGAAAAATCAAATAAAGAGATCTGACCATTGGATTTTGGCAACATGTAGTAGTTATGTGCCGTGACAAGCACAATGAAGAGAAAATGTAATGTGAAGAAATAGACATAGCACTATAGATATCTCAAGATATTTCATGAAGAAGAGCTGCAAAATGTAGGTAATAGAGGAATATGTGGGGTCAAAGTAGAATTTTCAAAGATGGGAATACTGAAGTGTGTTTTTAGGCTAATGGGAATTATCCAGTAGAGGAGAAAAATTATAAGAGAGAATGTATATGTTTTAAGTCTTTGAGAAAACAAGAGAGAATGGGATCCAGGGAATATGTAGACATGTTGGCTCAGAAATATGAACATAAAATGTATAGTAATAGAAAGAAAGGCCGTGAGCATAGGTAGAGATGCAGATAGATGAATAGATTCAGTGATCAGTGATCTCAGGAGAGAGTTTCTCAAAGTAGGTCTGAGGCTAGAACAGTAAGGAGAGAAAAGGAAGAATGTTTGGGTAGGAGGCTTCAGGGGTGAAAAGAAGGCATAAAATACTCATTTTATTTTATTTTTATATTTTTAAGATTTTATTTATTAGAGAGAGAGAACACAAGCAGGGGGAGTGGCAGGCAGAGGGAGAGCGAGAAGCAGGCTCCCTGGAGAAAGGAGCCCAATGCAAGGCTCCATCCCAGGGACTCTGGGATCATGACCTGAGCTAAAGGCAGGCACCTAACCGACTGAGCCACCCAGATGCCCCATTAAATAGTCATTTTAGAGGACAGAAGCCAGTCATACTTGTCTTAGGCTGCTCTAACAAATAGCATAGACTAGGTAGCTTATAAACAATTTTATTTCTTTTTTTTAAAGATTTTATTTATTTGAGAGAGAGAAAGAGAGAGAGAGAGCATGAGAGGGGGTTGGGTCAGAGGGAGAAGCAGACTCCCCGCTGAGCAGGGAGCCTGATGCGGGATTCGATCCCGGGACTCCAGGATCATGACCTGAGCCGAAGGCAGTTGCTTAACCAACTGAGCCACCCAGGTGCCCTAAACAATTTCATTTCTCATAGTTCTAGAGGCTGGGAAGTCCAAGATCAAGGTGCTGGCAGATTCAGGGTCTGGTGAGAGCCCTAGTCCTGGTTCACAGATAGCCAGAAGGAATTAGGGAGCCCTCAGGAACTCTTATTAAGGGAACTAATCCCATTCATGAGTGTTTGTCCTCATGACCTAATCATATACCAAAGACCCCCACCTCCTAATGCCATCACCTTAGGGGTTAGGATTTCAACATATGAATTTTGTGGGGACACAAATATTCAGTCTATAGCAATACTAGAGAAGCACAGTAGCATAGCTGGGCAGGATCAAGTGCCCATTTGAGATTTGTGGCCTTGTGAGTGGGTAGCTGAGATAGTGTGAGGGAAAAGATCATAGTAGCCAAGGAGTCATAAGACCAGACTGTTGGGAGGGTTGGCTACCTGGTTATTAGTGGTAAGTTAGTGACCAAGTGAATTCTTGAATCCAGATATCCTGACTTCCCAGCTCAGTAGGTTGCCATTTTACTGATAAATGGCTTACAGCATCACTCTTTTGTGCTACCTACCCTTCCAGTTAACATTAAAAAAAAAAAGTGCCTTGATTTTTTTTTTGATCCATATATCCAAATTCTAGATTTTCATAGGCTGCTGCTTTGTTTCTCTCTTATCCCCTTAATATTTACTTGTTAAATTTGTGGGGGGGGGGTGCTTTTTTTTAACCACTTCCATCGATACGTGTTTATTAAATTGCAAAACCCTAACTCTTAAATAGTAAAGTGGAGATGAAGGATGAATTTGGAAATCCTGTTGCCTGTAGAACTGGGATGACCAGTAATAGGGAGACCTGATCTGTATTTACTCTAATAATAATAATAATAATAATAGACAGCATTGGGGTAGCCTTTTACATTTTGTGCTATGCTTTTATTTTATCTCATTTGATTTTATAACTACCTTTCTCAGATGAGGAAACTGAGGCTCAGAGAGGTTAAGGGTCTTGACCAAGGACACATACCTAGTAAGTGGTAGAATTATTAACCACAGTGTTCTGACAATAAATCCCATATTTTTTACTGTAGTAGTTTGTCTCTTTGCTTTTTATACTCTATTATATCCAAAATGATATCAAAGAAAAACTGCTAGGTAGAAAGTAATGGCTGGCTAGAGGCCTTTTACAATTCAAAAACTTTTTTTTATATGTTCAAAACTCAACAGTTAATGAGATTAGATAATTACTTACCATCTAGGTAATTCAAAGAACTCAGAAATGATTATGAAATCAGCACTGATTTAATCTAGTAGGTAAATGCAAGTCACTAAATAGCATTTCTTTGGCCCTCTCCCAAGCACAAACTATATGTGCTTCCACAATGCCCTGTATTGACTAAACTCTATGCACAAAGGAGAATGAATACAGTACCAGTTACATAGTGGGGTCTCACTGAATATTTGTCAAATAATAGAATGATGATAGTTAAACAAGCAAGTGTATTAGTGAGATACACTAATGCTGTGATAAGAGATGGATGCTATGATAAGGATGCATCCTAAAGGGAACTTCTAAAGGAAGGATCTCTAAAGTGATATAGAGTTAGTTGTGCAAAAAAACAGGAGTGTAGGGTTGGAAGACAGTATACAGAATGTATAAAGTCTCAGAGATATGAGGCTTGGCAGGTTTAAAGAACTAAAATATAGCTGATGTTTAAAAAGCCAAGTAAAAAAGTGAGATAGGCATGGACAAGTTTAGCCCTTATTAAAGTGAGTTCCGTAAGCTGAGTTTGGGTTTGGACATTTTTCTTCTATGGGAAGCCATTGAGGAACATTAGGAAGTTGCAATAATCATGCTACATTTTAGATGATGCTGCTTTGTGGACATTACAAGGGGACGCCCAAGACTGGAGGTAGGGAGAACAGTTGGAAGGTCATTACAGAGCTTATGGGAAAAGGTGCTTATGGCCTGGACTGGAGCAGTGGCAATTTGTAACGAGAGAAGTGGACAAAGTTTACAATTATTTAGGAGCTTGTATTAACATTATTTAGTAACTCACTGGCTATCAGCAGGGAAGGAGAAGGAATGACTCCTCAGTTTCTAATTTCAGCAACAGGGTAGATGGTGGCTTCATTCTCTGAAAGAGGAAATTCTCTGAAGAAGGAATAGATTTAGTGGGGGAAGGTTTTGAGTTCAGTTCTGCATATATTGAGCTTAAGATGCTTGTAAAGACAATGAAGTAGAGATATACAGTAAGTACTTAAATACACTATTTAGAAACTCAACAGAGCGGCGAGGATGCAGAGAAAGGGGAACCCTCCTACACTGTTGGTGGGAATGCAAGCTGGTGCAGCCACTCTGGAAAACAGTGTGGAGGTTCCTCAAAAAGTTGAAAATAGAGCTACCATATGACCCAGCAATTGCACTCCTGGGTATTTACCCCAAAGATACAAATGTAGTGATCCGAAGGGGTACATGCACCCCAATGTTTGTAGCAGCAATGTCCACAATAGCCAAACTATGGAAAGAGCCAAGATGTCCATCAACAGATGAATGGATAAAGAAGATGTGGTATATATATACAATGGAATATTATGTAGCCATCAAAAAAAAAACGAACTCTTGCCATTTGCAGTGACATGGATGGAACTGGAGGGTATTATGCTAAGCGAAATAAGTCAATCAGAGAAAGACATGTATCCTGTGATCTCACTGATATGAGGAATTCTTAATCTCAGGAAACAAACTGAGGATTGCTGGAGTGGTGGGTGGGTGGGATGGGGTGGCTGGGTGATAGACATTGGGGAGGGTATGTGCTATAGTGAGCGCTGTGAATTGTGTAAGACGAATCACAGACCTGTACCTCTGAAACAAATAATACATTATATGTTAAAAAAAAGAAGAAGAAGAAGATAGTAGGAAGGGAAAAATGAGGGGGGATGAAATCGGAGGGGGAGACAAACCATGAGAGACTATGGACTCTGTGAAACAGACTGAGGGTTCTGGAGGGGAGGAGGGGGGGGCATGGGTTAGCCTGGTGATGGGTATTAAAGAGGGCACGTATTGCATGGAGCACTGGGTGTTATACGTAAACAATGAATCATGGAACACTACATCAAAAACTAATGATGTAATGTATGGTGATTAACAAAACATAATAAAATTAAATTTAAAAAAATAAACTTAACAGAGCTTCTCTAGGCCAGACTCATCAGCACATTGGTCATAATTGGAGCCATAAGTATAAAATAAATTTCTTAAGAAATGTATGTAGAGTAAGAAGAGAAGAGGGCATAGGGAAGAATGCTGAGGAACTCCAACATTCAAAGGATGGATAGAGAAAAAGAAGACCAAGAAAGGATAATCAGAGAGCTAGAATGAAGGTAGGACAAATGATAAAGTGATGTGAGAATTCAAAAAAGGAAGACAACTTCTAGTTTTGTGCTATGCCTTACAGGAAGTTATATTGGAATGACCCTTAAGCAATACATTTCACTTACAAAGAAGAGATGCAGTGATAAAGTATTATAAGCAAAAAAAAAAAAAACAAAAAACAAAAAAACAAAAAATGCATGGGAGAACAATTAACAGTTTAATGTAACTGAAATGTAGAATCAAGAGAACTAGAGAGAAAGTCATGATAGTTTGATGCCATATCGTGGAAAACCATAGATTTTGGGTAAGTTGTTGGTAACTTTATTATTTGGTGAGAAAAACCATTATGGTTGGGGCTAAGGGAAAGACAAGGATATAGAACATGCTCTGAACCCTGGAATACCTGACCATCTTATTGTGGAAACAAGATCTAGGCACCTGAAAAGAATAAAAATTCAAGATAAAATCTGATTAATGAGAACAAATACTAAATACTATAGGAATTTTAACAGTGGCAAAGTCAATTTGAATTGGAGTACTAGTTTAGCCCAGATTTGTATTGTCCTGATTAAATAATAATGCCAGCTAGTCATTATCTTAAAAACAAAAACAAAACAAAACAAAAAGTCCTGTTCTAATTTGAATGCTCTGTATAAAGAATATTCTCTTTGTAGATACAGCTCTCAAATTCATTTGTTCAGAAAGACTTATACTGTAGTTTTTACTTGATGATCTTTGATGTACACTCAGAAAAACTTCTTTGTATGCAAGATAACAATAGCTCCAAAGATCCTAAAGCAATACATATAAATAGATATTGATGCATATGCTTTACCTAACATTCATTTAATAAATATATGTTAAATGAGAATTATGTGTCAGTAATGCATAGTGGCTCTGAGCATGGATTACATATTAAAACACACCTGAATTCAAATTCCAGTTCTGCTTTCAATGGATGGAAAAAAGTTGCAATCTCACTTAGAATAGTTTATACTTAATTCTAAGTATTATGATTTTTGAAAGAAATTTCCCTTATTATGTATCCAATTATTAATGCTGCTATCAAACTTAATTGATATTTTTTAAATCTGTAGGGGAGAGAAATAAGGAATGATTTTAAAGTATTTAGCTAAACCGCAGAGTGAATCATCCATATTTGAAGAACTAAGAATTGGCCATAAATTTTGCTGGTAGGTGTTATAGTCACTAGATGTCGCCGTTGCAGAACATTGCTTCAAAATGATAAACCCAAAAGTACAGTATATAGTAGAAGAACACACACCAAGGGAAGACAAGAAATTGTTTCTATTATGTGATATACATACATATACACATATATACATATTTATATAAGATGTGTAGGTAGATCCCAAGCAACATGTGTTGGTATTCTCTCACACTGTTTCTCAGTAGGTCCATAAGTGAATAGAAAGAAGCATAGACTTAAAACTGATAAAAACCTTAGATCATCTAACCTCCTCCCTCTCTACCTCATTTTAGAAGTTTGGAATTGAGGTACAGGGAGGTGAAATGACAAGAAATTTACTCAATAGTATGTAGCAGATTAAAAGCAGAAAGCTTAGATTTCCCACTCTTTGATACCACACTGTGTCCATTAACATTTACAATCAAAGAAACATTCTAATAAAACCAGAACCTCTTAAATCCATCAAAATTTTCCACTACTTTAAAAGCAAAGTTTAGCAATATGATAACATCCCCATAAAAATTATCAGTTGAATACCATAGCTTTTGCTATGAAATGTACAAACTTCTTACTTTATCCCCATAATAGCAAGATATATAGTATGTATTTATTTATTTCTGTCTTATTCCAAAAAGGATTTTTATGAAGTTTATTGAGGGGCACCTGGTTGGCGCAGTCCATTAAGCATCCCACTCTTGGTTGGGTTCACAGGTCGTGATCTCGGGGTTGTGAGGTTTAGCCCCTCTTCATGCTCCACGCTCAGTATGGAGTCTGCTTGGGATTCTCTGCCCCTCCCCCCCCCAACTCTCGTTCTCTCTCAAAAAAATAAATAAATATGTTTTTAAAAGAAGCTTATTGAAATAACTACATCCTAAAATTAAAAATGTAACTGAGGTGATCATAAATAAAAGATACTAGAATATAAACCACTATGAAGTCTTTTTTTGTTAGTATATGAAAATCATGCCCTAATGTCTAGTAAAATCAGATTTGATTGGCTCAAATTTCGTTCTGCTTTCTCTAACTGTGAGCACAAAGTAAGAAAAGTAGATAGTATTATGCTCATTAAAAGATATCCAGATACTATAATTTCCCCAAGATCATGCAACTAATATATTTCTGATTTGAAAGCTCTCATTCTTTCCATTATGCCAGTTATCCAGACATATAATGAGAGGACTCCTAACAGGATATAGTCTATATAATCCTTAGACACTGGATTACCACAATTCTGATTTATACAGGTAGGCTTTTGCTTATATCAAATTTATTTTAAATAATTGCACAGAGCTGTTGACAAGATTTATTCTGTCAAGAAATTGACTCCTAAAAATTTATTAAAAGATAAATTTTATGAGTTTATCTACACTTTAAATTACAAAATTTGTATTATATTAAGGAAATCAGCATTTTAAAAATTGATTACATAAGAAAAAGACATCTCCAGGGGGGAAGCAAGTAGTCCAAAGGAAAATGGAGAGGAGATATCTAGAGCAAAGAGGAAAGCAGATAGGCAGAGTATTAAAAAAGAAAGAGGGGGGCAATGGAGACAGAGCCAAGGTTCATGTATCCTGCCTAGTCTGCTTCTGATCCCTACATTACTCAGGCATCTGGATCTTCCTCTTTATCTTCCTCCATTTTTGCACCAAAAATCTTTTTAAATACTTTAAAAATCTTAAAATCTTACTTTAGCCAGGGTCCTAATTCTTCAAACCTTCCACTCTTTAATTTTTTTCTAAGAAAGAGAATCTTTTTCTAATTTGTCCTGTTGATTTCTTGTTTGTATTTGCAGCATAATCATTAAGGACCTTATTCATTCTATAATTTACTTCCTTTTTCTTAATGTATTTGTAAAACCTATTCTTGGTGTTGGAATATCTTACTCTTCTACAAAAGATGCCTTTCTTGTTAACATGCAGAAATGTTTTTGTTTTTGTTGTCATCTTGAGTATCTGGCATTTTAAAATTCTCAGTTCATTCCATATTTATTTCATAAATATTTATTGAGTGCCTACCACATGTAGACCAAGGATAAAACCGGATATTGTCCCTCCTCTCGTGGAGCACCCAGCCTTCCAGTTCCCTCCAAGCTGTAATAGGTCCACTGCGACCTCTTTTTTTACTGCTCACAATCAAAAACTCTAGACAAAATGTGAAGAACAACTACCTGAAGATCAAAAAGTAAACAAAAGCAAGTGGATTGTGAAGGAGAGTCAAAACTACAAGACTGAATTTCTTTTGCAGGTTTGACCTGAAGACAGGCTCCGGTCATAAAACCATGCAAGGACAGCACAGGAAGCCAAAACTATAGTAGAAGACCTATTTTTATGGCCTGAAGATGTGGGAAAATGGACTCTATAGTTTAAAGAGAGCATGAGGAATCCTTGTTGTGGTTTTCCTTTTGTGGTTTTTCCCCAAGGGCAGGTCCTATTAATGACATTATGGGCAACTACAACTCAGAGAATAACCCCATCTTCTGACCAGAGAAATCAGTAAAAAAGACCTTGAGAGGTATAGCAGCGTACAGATTTAGGAGAGGAAAAAACTGGAGAATGAGTTTCCTTAGTTCTGCATATGAACCCACCCAGGTGCTTTGGGTCATCTCCAACTGCATGCATGACACAGGCCTAAGGCAGCATAGCAATGGCTTGAAGAACTAAAGTAAGATAAAAATCTTAAAATTAAATGGGGGGAAAACACTGCCCAAATCACAGACTAACCCCTGAGTGGCTCACACATGAGACAGACCAAAGACAGCATAGCGGTCTTTGAAAGCAGTGCCCTCAGAAGGTAAGAGAGAGCTTATCCTCTGCACCTAACCAAGTTGATAACCTACTGAAATAAAAATTTTAAGTATTCTTCAGAGGATTTTAACAAGACCCAGAGTCTACACAACAAAATGTCAAGGATATACTCCAAAAGTACTTAACATATAAAGAACTAGGAAATGAATGTCTTATAAGAAAAGAAAATCAATAAATGTCAACCCCAAATGGCACAGATACTGGAATTAGCAAAGATATTAAAGCAGCTATTATAACTGTTTCATGTGGTAAAGAGAAGTATAATTGTAATGAATGGGAAGATACACATTCACAGCAGAAAAATAGAAACAGTAAAGAAGCAAGTAAAAAATTTTGAACTAAAAAATACAATATCTGAAATAAAAATTCACTGGATAGATTCAACAACAGAATGGAAATGAATGAGGAAAGAATCGGTGAACTTGATAGATAAATAGAAATTGTCTGATATGAAGAACAGAATGGAAAAAAAGATTGAAAAATAAAATGAACATAGCCTCAAGAACCAGTGAGACAATATTATGGAGTCTACAGTCTAATTCAGAACATTGAACAATCACTCTAATGGATACATAATTACAAACTGATAATTGTTCTTGAAGAAAATGATCTAGATTCTATAACTGCATATAAAAATGAGACCTGACTTAGCCTAGGGGCAGAAGTGATGTCATAAATATTTCTCTGAGGATATGGCCCTTGAGCTGAGGGATGAACAGGAATTAACCAAATATAGGGGAGAGTAGTGGTAAGAGTGTTTCAAATTAGAGAGAAAAGCAAGTGTTAAGCCCTGCAGAAGGAACCTGGCAATTTTAAGGAACTGAAAGAACATCAGAATGGCTAAGAGTGGGAAAAAAAAAAATGGATGGGGAATGGTATGAAATTAGGCTAGAGAGGGAACCAGGGACCACATCGTGCAGAATCCTGTAGGTCATTGCAATGGACTGAATGTTTGTGCCCACCCCCAAAAATTTGTATGTTGAAATCTTAACACCCAGTGTGATGGGGTATTAGGAGGTGGGACCTTTGGAAGGTCCATGAGGGTAGGTCCCTTATAAAGGGATTAGTACCCTTATAAAAGCAATCCCAGAGAGTTCTCTGCCTCTCTTTTTGCCATGTGAGGATACAACAAGAAGTTGCAGTCTTAACCCAGAAGACTTTCAGCCCTACTCGCTGGGACCCTGATTTTGGATGTGCAACCTCCAGTATTATGAGGAATTCTATTTATAAACCACCCCGTCTGTGATACTTTGTTATGGTAATCTGAACTAAGACAATCATGTTAAATATTCTTGTCTTTATTCTAAAGCCAGTGAGGATTATTAGGGCACTCAACCAGTGAACTGGTGGAGAATTGAAAGATGGAAACTTCAGGATCCCCAGCGTTTAGCAATTGAAAAGTTTGAACCTGTAGGAGACAGGGAAGGAATAAGAAGAAAAATGAGGGGCAGGGTGGGTATGAGAGAGTGGTTTAACAAGAGCCAAAAGAAGAATGTTTTATCATGCCATATGATCACTTGGAGATTAATTATGACTTTGCTAGGACTATTTTTTTAGTGTGAAGGGAATAGAATCTTCAACTAGAGAACAATGAGGGGTGAGCAGTTTATGGGAAAAAAGAGACTATGAGAATTGCCAACTCTCTGAAACATTTATTGGTAAAGGAACAGAGACAGATGGGGCAATAACTGAATGGGCATGTGAGTTTCTGGGAAACTTTTAAGATGAACTCATTTAAAAATCATTGGGAAGGATCTAGTTAAAAGGAAGTATGAGGGGAGAGATAGTTGGTACAGGCAGAGAAGAATCATTTATACAAGTGCTCTGATTGCCTTAGGAGGAAAGACACTTTCTTTAATGTAAGAAGAAAGAGAGGAAGATAGATTTTTATGTGGAAAAGGGAGGGAAGGTTATCTACTGAGAATGAAGGGGAATATGTGGAGGATCTGTGATTTGAGAAGAGTGGAAAAGCGTTGGAATATTTGTTGGGGAAAGTGAATTGACAGAGAATGTTTAGGATTGGTACATTTTAAAGGCCTACTGGAGGCTGTTGGTTATGAATTTATAATGATCCCAGGTTACTCTAGTGTAGCTTTCTATGGCTCAGTTAAGTGAATGAAAAAATGGGATAATAGTGTTGGTGCAGGATCAAGGTTTTTCTATTTTTTTTAATATTTTATTTATTTATTTGAGAGAGAGAATGAGATAGCACAAGACAGGGGAAGGTCAGAGGGAGAAGCAGACTCCCCGCTGAGCGGGAAGCCCGATGTGGGACTCGATCCTGGGACTCCAGGATCATGACCTGAACTGAAGGTAGTCGCTTAACCAACTGAGCCACCCAGGCGCCCCAGGATCAAGGTTTTTCTAGAAAGGTGCAACAACAATAACCATATTTCGAGAGAATATAGGATATTGGTAATATTTTGGAGATGATAGATCACACATTGAATACAAAAGGAAGTAATGAGGGAAAGGGCTAAAAGCTTGAGCTAAAGGTATCATTCCACTACACATCCTGATTAGGTTGAAGAATGGAAGGGATGAAGCAAATGTAATTGAACAAGCAAACTGAAGGAAGATAAAGTATTTTTAAAGGTAGATGTTTGAATTAGTAATTATTGGTTATAGAACATTTCAGATGATGGAAGGGTCTAGCATGGACATTTCTTTATTGGAAAGGAAGTAAAGAACTGAGGAACCAAATATAAAACTAACATTATTAGTTTATGTTTAAGACTCACAAACATTACAAATTTGGGGTCAGGGGCTCATCATGCCTTTGGTAAATAATGGAAAGGGACCAAGATGAAGTCAGTAAATGACAATGACTAGAAGAGGGAGAAGGTGATATTGTCAAGTTATACAAGCTCAAAGAAGCAAGGTTTTTTTAAAATAATGTTTAGAAATAGCAGTAGGGTGTCAGAAGGAGTGCTAGCAAATAAACAGCTAGAATGTAAGAACTATAGGGGAAGCAGTGTCCTTAAGGGAAGGGCTTGGTTCAGATAGAACACAGAATTTGAGAGAATGCTCTGAAAATAGGTGGAGAATATAAGAGGCTGAGAGTTTGATAATAGTCTAGCAGAAGTTCTGTATTACTCAGTGAAAGGGGTTGGGAGGTGTGGGGCATGTAGAAGGCTGGATCCCAGGCAATGAAATGATGGCTAGGGATCTTAACACTTTTATAATTGACTTCCAATGAGCTATTTCTAAATTATGTTAGCCTTCTATAACTTACTCATTATTTATACTTTATTTTTGTAAAGATTTACTTATTTTAAAGAGAGAGAGTGCAAGCAGGGGGACGGGCGGAGGGAATCCTCAAGCAGACTCCACACTGAGTGCAGAGCCCAACATAGGGCTGATCCCAGGACCCTGAGATCATGACCTGAGCCAAAATCAAGAGTCAGATGCTTAACCAGCTGAGCCACCCAGGTGCCCCTCATTATTTATACTTTATTTTGAAGTTCTAAGGCCCTTATTTTTAATAGTTTCCTCTTCTAAAATGGAAAAGCCAAAAAGTTCTATTTCAAAATAGATTTATTATGGCCATTTCCTAAATGTTAGCATCTAAACCCTTGTGAAAGATTTAGTGTATGTGTGGCACGGTGTCTGACATATTATAGGCACTTTAATTTTAAGAGTATAGGCTTTGGAACCAGACTGCCTGATTCTGGCCCCACCCAATTCCTATATTTATAGCTATGTCATGTGGAGAAGTTAATTCGGCTATTCTAGGACAGTAAAGCATGGACAAAAGAAATGAACCAAGGGGAAGTGGTAAGGTATCCTGATCTGTGAAAAACAAGTGAGGCCACCATAATGATGCCCCCCCCACACACACACACATCATCCAAGGCAAAATTCTCAGAAAACTATTCCCTAGGAGTTGGGACAATTTGCAGTAAATTGAGTGTTGTAAAGCTGTCTCAACCAAGCTCAGTCTCTGATTTGCTTAATGATTAACACTCCCCCCCTCCAATATTTCTCTCTGGTGGAAGGTATCATCTAGAGACTATATTTTATACACAATGTCAGGCTTTCAATAAAAATTATTTTTTTAAGAATTTTTTTTTAAGATTTTATTTATTTATTTGAGGAGAGAGAGAGAATGAGAGATAGAGAGCACGAGAGGGAAGAGGGTCAGAGGGAGAAGCAGACTCCCCGCTGAGCAGGGAGTCCGATGCGGGACTCGATCCCGGGACTCCAGGATCATGACCTGAGCCGAAGGCAGTCGCTTAACCAACTGAGCCACCCAGGCGCCCTCAATAAAAATTATTAGCCATGCTAGCTATTAGACAATATTATATGACAAGTCAAGATACAAAACTGAAAATAGGAACAGACTCAAAGGTGCCCCAGAATTTTTAGTTAGCAGTTAGCAGACAAAGATGTTAAAATGACTATGACTGTAAGAACTAAAACTATGAAACTCTTAGAAGAAAATATAGGGGAAAGCTTCATGATATTAGATTTGGCAATGATTTCTTTGATTAGATAGCCAAAGCACAGGCAATAAAAGAAATAGATACAATGGGCTACATCAAAATTAAAAACGTTTGTGTGCTGAAAAACACCATCAACAGAGAGAAAAGGCAACCCACAGAATGAGAAAATATTTGCAAATAATATATCAGGTAAGTGATTAATATCCAGAATATATAAAGAACTCGATGACTTGAAAACAAAAAATAACCCAATTAAAAACTGGGCAAAGGAGTGCCTGGGTGACTTGTCAGTTAAGCATCTGCCTTCGGCTGGGGTTATGATCTCTGGGTCCTGGGATGGAGACCCGCATCAGGCTCCCTGCTCAGCGGCGAGTCTGCTTCTCCCCCTCTCTCCCCCTCTCCCTCTGTGATCTCTCTCTCTCTCAAATAAATAAATAAAATCTGAAAAAAAAAAACCTGGGCAAAGGATTAAACCAGACATTTTTCTAAAGATACACAAATTGCCAATAAGGGCTCAAAGATGCTCAATAATCATTAGGAAAATGGAAATGAAAACCACAATGAGATACCATTTCATACCCATTAGGTTGGCTATTATGAAAAACAAAGTAACAGGTGCTGACAAGTATGTAGAGAAATCAGAACTCTTGTGCATTGCTGGTATGAATATAAGATGGTATAACCATAGTCACTGTGGAAAACAGTATGGCAGTTCCCCTAAAAATGAAACAATTACCATATGATCCAGCAGCTTTCCTTCTATGTACATACCCAAATTAATTGAAGGCAGATACTTGAACAGATATCTGTACATCCATGTTCTTAGCAGCATTATTCACAATAGACGAAAAGTGGAAACAACACAAATATCCATCAATGAATGAACGGATAAACAAAATTTGGTATATACATACAATGGGGTGTTAATTTATCCTTAAAGTGGAAGGAAAGTCTGATGCATGTTACAACATGAATGAATTTTGAAGATATCATACTAAGTGAAGTAAACCAGATGCAAAAGGACAAATATTGTAGATTCCACTTACCTGAGGTACTTAAGGTAATTTAATTCATAAAGATGGAAAGTAGAATGTGGTTGCCAGGAAGTTAGGAGAAGAGAGAATGGGGAGTTGTTTAATAGGGAGTTGGATACAAAGTTTCAGTTTGGGATAATAAAGTTCTGGAAATGATAGCAGTGATGGTTGCTTAATAATATGAATGTACTTGATTCCAGTGAACTGTATACTTTAAAATGGTAAGTTTTTTGTTCTATATATTTTACCACAATGAAGAAAAGTTTTTTAATGACTATGATTAATATCAGCCAAAGACATATTATCTTCAAAGGAGCCATGGTAAAAATGACAGTTAAAGTCTCAACAGAAATTATGGGAGCCAGAATACAGTGGAACATCTTTAAAATTCTTAAAGAAAATCTAATATGGAATTCTGTATTCAATGAGAATCCCTTTCAAAAGTGAAGGTGAAATAAAGACATTTAAGGCAAACAAATAATGAAAGAATTTATTGCCAACAGATCTATATTAAAACAAATACTGAGGACAGACAATACCAAGGTCAACATGGATATAAAACAACTGTAAAGACAGGTTACAACTAGTGCCATAAAGAAAGAAAAAGATAAAATATATAAAATTTAGAAAGGAAGAAATAAAACATATTTGCCGACTGCGTGCTTGTGTACTTAGAAAAATCCAAAAGAATCATTAGAATAAAGTGAATTTATCAAGGCCTAGATATAAAGTAAATAAATAAAAATTACCTGTATTTCTGTATACCAGCAAAAAACAAGTAATAATTTTTTTAAATGATACTGTTTGGTACATCCCAAAAAACATCACTACCTAGAAATAAGGCTAATGAAAGCTATGTAAGACCTCTACACTGAAAACTATAAACATTACTAAGGTAAACTAAAGAAAATCTAAATACATGAAGAGATACATACAATGTTCAAGGATTAAAAGACTCACTACTGGGCGCCTGGGTGGCTCAGTCGTTAAGCGTCTGCCTTCGGCTCAGGTCGTGATCCCAGAGTCCTGGGATCAAGCCCCGCATTGGGCTCCCTGCTCCGCGGAAAGCCTGCTTCTCCGTCTCCCACTCCCCCTGCTTGTGTTTCCTCTCTCGCTGTGTCTCTCTCTGTCAAATAAATAAATAAAAATCTAAAAAAAAAAAAAAAAGACTCACTACTGTTAAGATGTCAGTTCTCCCCAAGTTGACCTACAGATTCAATGCAATTTCAGTCAAAATTCCACCAGATAGAGAAAGTGAGAAAGAGTGTGTATGAACAGACAACCTTATTCTAAAATTTATGTGGAAATACAAAGAGATAAAGAGTCAATCCTTTTTTTTTTTTTAATTTTATCCCAATCTGAAGGAGAACAAAACTGGAGAACTTAAAACACTTGGTAGCAATTCCTATTATATAAGTACTAGTGTAGTGTTGGCATAAGGATAGACAAATAGGTCAGCAGAACAGAAGAAAATCCAAAAATAAATTCACATATATGTGGTCACCTGATTTACAACAAAGGTGACACTGAATGCAATGGGTAAAGGATGATTTTTTTTTTTAAAGATTGTATTTATTTATTTGACAGAGAGAGACAGCGAGAGAGGGAACACAAGCAGGGGGAATGGGAGAGGGAGAAGCAGGCTCCCCACAGAGCAGGGAGCCCAATGCGGGGCTGGATCCCAGGACCCTGGGATCATGACCTGAGCCGAAGGCAGATGCTTAACGACTAAGCCACCCAGGTGCCCCAAGGATGAACTTTTTAATAAATGATGCTGAGTCAATTTGATATTGATATGAGAAAAATGAATTTTTATCTCTTCTCACACCATACATAAAAATCAATTCCAGATGGATCATAGACTTAAATGTGAAAGACAAAACATTAACGCTTCTAGAAAAATATATAGGAGAATACCTTCTGATTTCAGGGTTGGCAAAGACATAAAACAATAAAAATCTAATTATAAAGAAAAAAGACAAATTAGACTAAAATAAAAATTTCTGTTCATTCAAAGACATCATCAGTGTGAAAAGGCAAGCCACAGAGAAGGAGACAATATTGGCTATTTATATATCTAATAAAAGATTTGATTCTGGAATACATAAAGAACTAAAAAAAAAATCAGTAAAAGTCTGCCAATATATTTTTTTAAATGGGCAAGAGATTTGAACACTTTACTAAAGAAAATATTCAAATGGCCAATAAATATGTGAAAATACTGTTAGTCACCATGAAAATGCAACTTAAATCCACAATGGAACATCTCCAGAATAACTAAAAGGAGAAAGATGATACCAAGGTTAACAAGGATTTAAATAGTGCTAAAGAGTATTTGGTTCAAATTGCAGCTATGCCACTTGCTAACTGTGTGACTTTGGGAAAACCGCTTACCCTTCATGGGTCTCAGTTTCAACTTCTATAAAATGAGAATAACAACTCATAGTGTTGTGGAAATGATTCATGTTAAGTGCTTCACATAATCCAGATTGTATCAGCTATTATATCATTTAATCTTCACAATAACCAATAAATTTAGCAATATTATATCATTACAGGTATAGAAATTGAGGCCTACAAATATAAATCACTTCTCACAGTTATTAAAAGATAAAGAGGAGAGTGAAATACATTTCTATCTCAGCTCCAAAGTCCTTACTTTTAGTTACTATGCATACTACCTACCAATTCCTCTCTTGGCTGATATGTAAAGAGAGTATTGAGTAGTTGTCAGACATGAATATCACTAGACACAGTATCAAATTTCTCTCATAGCTGCTAACATGTACATTTATTGTTCAGACTCCTTCTCTAGGTTTTGAAGTTCTATTGCATGGTCTGCTTGCCTGGATTCCAAGTCCTGCTATCCTAACCATGGCCTAGCTGTAGATATTTTTTTTTTTTAGATTTATTTATTGATTTTTAGAGAAAGAGAGAGGGTAAGGGCAGGGGGAGGAGCAGAGGGAGAGACCATCTTAAGCAGACTCTGTGCTGAGCATGGAGCCCCACTCAGGGTTCAATTTCACAACCCTGAGATCACAACCCGAGCCAAAACCAAGAATTGGAGGTTCAACCGACTGAGTCACCCAGGTGCCCCAACATAGCTGTAGATTTTAAAAGATGCTGCCTGGTTTCTTGGTGTTATGTTTTCCTGTTCCTGTCTATCTGCCTAGTTATGACTCAGTTTCTCCTTAGTTAGGTCACAGCTTAAATGTCACCTTGATCACTGTAACATCTTCCAGGTTTATTTTCTCCAGTACTTAATCACAATCTGAAAATACTGTTTATTGTCTTCCTCTTCCTCCCAACAAAAATATAAGCTCCATGAGAGCATAAACCTACACTTGTTTCATTTTGTTTTGCTGCTTTATCTTCAGAGCCCAGAAGAATAGACATTCAATAATTACTGTGTGGATGGACTTTGTGTCCTGACCTCACAACTCTTGTGCACTACAGCTCAAATTTTTTAATGGTTCTAGCCCTCAGCCTATCCTTTCAGAACTTGACACAGCTTAGGTGATTTTACTCACCCTCCTTGTTCATAGAGCTTACTCACTTTTAACTTCTAGTCTAACAGTTAATGACAGGTTGTCATTCTAATGACCAAATAGTTTTTATATTCCCTTTAATTAAAATGGAATTTTACTTTAAAGGGACTTAGAGATATATTTTTTCATCAGATTTTAAAAATAAATGTTATTTTCTGTTTTAAGTCATAAATTAGTTATGATCCCTTATAGGATTTTACACACTAATATTTTACTTCATTAAAATGAGGCAGTATATGTAAAGCACCTAGCATATGTGGTAGGTACTCAAATGTTAATGATCCTTTTCATTAAAATTTTTAATTATTAAAATTGCTTGCCTTTTTAAAAAAAATATGGATACTTGAAATACTGTGGGGTTTGGTCTTATCAAGTACCTAAAAATTCAGACTTAAAGTTTTTAATTTTGTCCTCTACAGTAACTCAAGAATTGAAAGATATTTTTATGGCAGATACTCTTCCTACACTCAAAGGCAGCAAAAATCACAGAGAAAGGAGAAACAATAGATATTTTAAAATAAGTTTCCAGACCTAATTCTTCTCCTGATGTGGTCCTATTTCATTCTTTTTTCTATTTCATTGTTATTCAAAATAAAATTTATTTTATTTTGTTTAAATGTTGGATCCATGGATCTTTCAAATGGACCACATATAAAGACAGTATATATCAGTAATTTACAGATGTAGGTATTAATGTAGTTGATCATATTTAATTTAAAAAAATTTTGGACTCTCTTCTGACAGGAATGTGACTGAAGATAGAGTAAATCAAATAAAGAATTGAGTTTTCTGATACATGCTTTTAAGATACGACCCACCATTATGAACTACTGAGAAGTATTAAATTTCTGTGTTGTAATGGTTTTTAAAACATATGTACATGATTTTGCTTCTTAACTTTACAATGAATATTTGGAGCTGTGTTAACTATAAAGATATCTGACTTGACTGTGATACAACTTTCTGATTAAAAATCATTAAAAAATTAATCCCACTTAACCATGTTTGTTTCAGATGGATTTATAGTACTATTTTACTCAAATTATTTTTCTTTTAAATATTAGCATGTACACCACAGAATCACAAAATGAACATCTGGAGGATAAAAACACCCCATCATCTACAACTCCTCAGGTAAAAACCTAAAACTATTTTGTAATATACGACATAAAAATCAATCTGATCTTAAAATTTATTTTTCAAGTTTACTTATTAGGTTTCTATTATATGTCTGGTTAAAAAACGAGAAGTGGTCATTTAAAAATAACTAATTTAAATAAGTACTAAGAAATGAGCAAAAGGAATAAAAAGATGGAAAGGGACGACTAATGATTATTTTGGAATAAAGAGAACAGATTTCAGGAATAATGGAAATACAGCTTATTATTTCTTGCCATATCTAGGAAAAACTCAGTAATTTAGACTACAAGAGGTAAAGACAAATTAATTAAAATGTGCTATATATTTGAAAAGAACCAAGTTTTTATTTTTCCAAGTGTACAGAGTAAGTCATAGACCTTCTGTTGGTCTAGTTTTACTGAGTAATAATTGCTCATAATTAGAATTATAAATTGTTTACTTTTTTAAAAATTGTTACTTTTTAAAATAGAGGTTTCTATAGTTCTGAAGGGCCCAAAATTTCTTCTTTTAAATATTTAAAAGATCCACCATTGATTCAAGTTATTTGTCTGTAAAGACTTCATCCTAGTCTATGTCAATTTATTATAAATTCTGAAATAATAAAACTTAAAATAATATGGTCTTACCTCATAAGACCTTTTACCCACACTAATCAAAATTCATCTTTGTGTCTTTACCTTAGTCCTTTTGTATAGTGACAGACTTCCCACAAAAGTCTCTATACCAGAACTCCAGCAAATTAATCATGATCAGATTTAAAGAACTTTGATATTAAAATAATTACATAATTCATTTACATCAGCTGCTGTGGTGCCTTTGCCTCCCTGGTCATTAAATATTTCCTCTTCACTTCCTTAATCTGTCCCTTCCTCTATCCCTTGTTACCATTTCTTGTGACAATGCAATGTTCTCTCTCCACTGCACTCAAAGTATTATCAATACACTCAAAGTGTTGGCCTGTGTGTACACATGCATACATGCACACACACACACACACACACACACACACACACACACAAACCATGATGGCAATAAGACAAATTTGAAGATTTCTATTTCAAGGTTAACCCTGCTCTGTTTTGTTTTTTTTATTTTTTGTTTCGTTTACCTTGGGAGAAACCTCTCAATATTCTCACCAACTAAAATGGTCTTTTTTTTTTCTAAATCAGCAGTTTTATAATTAGACTAACCACCATTAAAAGCTTGGAAGATGCAGCTAACCCATGAACTACCTAAGGGTGTTATCTATAGTTAATAGTGGGAGCATGAACCTTAAATTTCTGAAAGTTTGATCTGTTTTTCTCATTTTTCCAGTTATATAATTTTTCAAATGAAATGAGTCCAAGTAAAATTATATTTCACCTCCTTTCCAACTTAGTTGTATTTTCATTCTACATAAGTTTTATTGAATAATCTTTGGGAGTAAGACTGAAGAGGAACACTTTTAATTATTCTGCCTACACTATAGGCTCACTTATTCAGTTTGCATAAATCACAAATGAAAATAGCAGGGGCTCAAGTCTATAAAAGCTAAATCAAGGTGCTCTACAAAATGCATTCCTGTGACATCCTCAAATACGTAATGATATAGTGCATGAATATTCTTTTATACGTGTAATTCTTCATGGTGACAGTAATAATCTGAATTTAATTATGAGATTTGGTGGTTTTTTACGTTCATAAAATTGTATGAAAAGTATATTTCTTAAAAGATTTCCTTGCTTTACTTCAGATCCTCAAAGATAGTAGTATTAGTGAACATGAAGAAACTAAGGAAACTGTCTTGTCAAAAACAGAGGAAAAAAAACCACAGATGGAAAAGAAGTATTCTTGTCCCCTACAAGGAAAATTGAATAAACTTATTACAAATGGTATGTGAAATAAGAAATGTAAGTGGAGAGAAAATGAGAGATATATTTGATAAATATATATTTTTAAAGAGTTTATTCATTTATTTGACAGAGAGAGAGCACAGCAGGGGGAGCAGCAGAGGGAGAGGGAGAAGCAGTCTCCCTGCTAAGCAAGGAGCCCGATGTGGGGCTCGATCCCAGGACCCTGGGATCATGATCGAGCCTAAGGCAGACACTTAACTGACTAAGCCACCCAGCTGCCCCTATATTTGATAAATGGTAAAACATAAACCAACAAGGCCACTGCTAAGTCTATTAATTTGATGTATACTTCAGCTATATACTTCAGCTCTTATTACAAGCAATATGTGGACAAAGAGGAAATATTTCCTTAACTCTGTCAAAAACTAATAATATTTGTTTAAAAGATTCATATTTTAATGTTTTTCATGACTTCTTATATTAAATCTTGGGGATTAGAAACAGCATTGATTAAGAGGCACCTGGCTGACTCAGTCAGTACAGTATCCGACTCTTGATCTCAGGGTTGTGAGTTCAAGCCCCACGTTGGGTGTGGATTCTACAAGAAAGAAAGAAAGAAAGAGAGAGAGAAGGAAGGAAGGAAGGAAAGGGAAAGGGAAAGAAAGACAAAGAACGGGCATTGATTAAAGATTTTTACTTAAAGCCACTTTTGATATTTAGTTTTTTTAAGATTTATTTTTAGAGAGAGAGTGTGAGTGTGAGTGGGGGGAGGAGCAGAGGGAGAGAATCTGAAGCAGACTTTCCACAGAACCCAGGGCCCAGTGTGGGGCTCAGTCTCACAACCCATGAGATCATGACCTGAGCCAAAATCACCAGTTGGACACTTAACCAACTGAGCCACCCAGGCACCCCTGATATTTAGTTTTAAGCCAGCTGAAAAGAACATTATACTCCTGGCAATATTAAGGTTCTTAATAAAATTAAGACCCAAATTTTTAAAAAGCTGCTGCCTTGTAAAGAATTGTATATAATGTTTTACCATTAAAATTTTAAAGCATGTCAATATCATGTATTTATAAGTTGTCACCTAATATTAATAAAAGATTTTCTTGATTTTTTTCTAGATATTCTATATGATTTAACTTAGAGAGATTTGGGCCTCCAGAAATATAGAGCCTATGGAGAACAAAATTTAGTTTAAAATATGATGAGGGATAAGTAACTGAAGTTTTAAAATTTTCTTTTCTTTTTTTTTAAGATTTTTATTTATCGAGAGGGAGAGCAAGAGTGCACATGTGCAAGCTGGGGGAGGGGAAGAGGAAAAGGGAGAGAGAAAGTCTCAAGCTGACTCTGCACTGAGTGCAAAGCCTGATGCAGGACTTGATCTCGTGACCTCATGACCTGAGCAGAAACCAAGAGCTGGACACTTGTGACCGACTGAGCCCTCAGGCACCCCTAAAATTTTGCTCCATTTGCTGCTTGCTAACTTTAAACTTTTGAAACCAAATTTTATTAATTGATTTTTCCTTTAGTAAAAGTTACTTTTTAATTAACATCAATATTTTTAAGGTTCTAAAGCTGAACTTGAACATCTGACAGTGTAAAGTGATTGGACTCCTTTGTAAATATAATGTCTACACATAGATCTTACATGCACAATTCCCACTTTCTATATAGTGGGCATTGTCTATACAGCAATTGTTAGGAGTGGGGTCAGGGCCTGTGAGGAGAGGAAAATGTATTGGTCACAAAAGATTATCCACTGAGATTGAGAACTGCAGTTTGCTCAGAAACTAATTTAGGAGTTTTATAACATGAGTATTGATACTATAAACATACTTGGTTCTCTAACTGGTTTTCCCCTTTGTTTTCTTTCATTTTTGATTTTTCAAATTTAGAGAAATTTATAGGAAAAGGAGCTTCCATGTTTCTATCTTGGGGGGTGTATATCCTTGTATTCTCTTTTTCTGTCTCTGTCTCTCTGTCTCCATCTCCATCTGTCTGTCTGTGTCTTATCTCTGTCTCTCTCTCACACACACACACCCATACACCCTACATTCACTAAAGAAACTCTTAAAACATATTCTCTAGATAATAGCATATGTTCTAGATAATGGAGATAGAGCTACAGTTTCTCTATAAATCATATTTAATTCACCAATCCCATAGTGCATATAAGTTAATTTAGTAAGAAATCTAAACTCTCAACCACATGTAGAAATCAGTCTCATCACTTTTAATCACACTATTTATGTTTTTGACTCAGGTGATAGCTTGCCTAGTTCCAAAGAAATAGATATTCTAGGGGAATAGGTCTGGGTTTTAGGCTATTATTCCTTTTTTGTTTCTTTTAAGTTTACTTTCAATAAAGATACTTTATTTTCAATAAAACGTACTTTATAACTATTTTCATAAAGTTGTTTTTCCTTTAAATAAAAAACGGAAAGCTTTATTATACATCCAACTATGATTTTCACATAATCTTAGGGCCAGAATTTCTCCATTAAAATCTTATCATCATTGTTATGAAGTAAGCAGTCTTGAAAGTTTAGGACTCAAAAATAATATCCCAGACACTTCCAATTTCTGGTCCAGCATCATCCCTCTACCTTAACATTTAAAAAGCTGAACAAACTGAAAAATTAACAACTCTTCTTAGTTCCACCAAAGAAGTAAGGTTAGAGGGCAAATACCTGCCCCCAAAATTGGACACAGTATGTGGATACAGAGAATCATAACTTATCAGAGTAGAAACCTCTGCAGGAACCAGTACTAGGGTAGGTAAACCTAAATTGTAATTGATAAATTGGCTAGAGACTCAGTGTGGACAAGTCTGGGGGGGGGAGGGTAGACCAGTCATGGTGTGGGAAACATACTTTTCTGAGTTTTACCTCCAGGAGCCATCTGGCGGGGGCGGGGGGGGGAAGTAATTATACGCAGTATACCAGAGTTTTCTACTCTTCTTAAGAATACCTTCCCTAAAGAGAAACTGTTTTATCAGAACCTAACCTATGGGGATTTTATCAGAACCAAACTGACGTGGGAAAGGAGAAATAACCAACACTTGCCCCCTCTATATAACCTCCACTAGCCATCTTATAAAACCTAATGGGGTAGGAAAAAAAAAAATACTGAGAGGCACTTGTGAGGTTCACAGCCCAGGAGCACAGGCTCACTAAAGACTGATTCAGAACGCTATAGAAGTCTTCCCCTTCCCCCACAACTTACCACTATATTACCAAAGGTCTTTTTACCTAGGATGATATATTCACTTTTAAGCAAAAATATATAAGATGTATTAAAAGGCAAAAAACAAAACAAAACAATACACAGTTTGAAGAGACAAAGCATCACTAGACCCAGATATTGCAGGAATGTTGGAATTATCAGAATGTGAATTTAAAACAACTATGACTAATATACTTAGGGCTCCAATGGAAAAGTAAACATGTAAGAATGGAAAGGTAATATAAGCAGAGAGAAGAAATGCTAAAGAAATTAAAAAACACTTATTCAAATGCATGTCTTTGATGGATTCATTAATAGACTGTACAGAGCTGCTGAAAGAATCTCTTGAGCTTGTGGATCTGTCAATAGGAACTTCCAATGCTGAAAAGTAAGGAGGAAGAAAAGAATGAAAAAAAGGAACAGAATATACAAGAACTGTGGGACAACTATAAAACGTATTGGGAATGGGGCACCTGGGTGGCTCAGTCATTAAGCGTCTGCCTTCAGCTCAGGTCATGATCCCAGGTCCTGGGATTGAGTCCCACATCAGCTCTCCTCTCAGCAGGAAGCCTGCTTCTCCCTCTCCCACTCCCCCTGCTTGTGTTCCTGCTCTCACTATCTCTCTCTCTGTGTCAAATAAATAAATAAAATCTTAAAATAAAAGTAATGGGAATAGCAGAAAAGAAGAGAAAAAGCAGCTAAAGAAATATTTAAAACAATAGTGGTGAGAATTTCCCCCAAATTAATGTCAGACAGAAAACCACAGATCCAGGAAGCTCAGAGAATTCCAAGCAGGATAAATACCAAAAAACAAACAAAAATACTACACCTGAGTATATCATATTCAACCTACAGGAAATCAAAGATTTTTAAAAATCTTGAAAGAAGCCAGAGGAGGAAATAACACTTTACTGATAGGGTAGCAAAGATAAAAATTATATCTGACTTATCTGCAGAAACAATGCAAGCAAAAAGAAAGTGAAATGAAGTATTTAAAGTGTTGAGACAAAAACAACAACACACCAGCCTAAAATTCTGTACGCTACAAAATCATCATTCAAAAGTTTAGAAGAGGGATTCCCGGGTGGCTCAGTCCGTTAAGTGTCTGATTTTTTTATCTGAGGTCATGATCTCAGGGTTGTGAGATTGAGCCTCACATCAGGCTCCGTGCTGGGCATGGAGCCTGCTTAAGATTCTTTCTCTCTCTCTCTTCCTCTGTCCCTCACCCCCAAATTAAAAAAGAAAAGTGAAGGAGAAAAAGAGTTTCTCAGACCAACAAAAATCAAACCAGTAAATCTGCCTTGCAAAATGTTAGAAGAAATTCTTCAGAGAGAAAAAAATTATGTAGGTCAGAAACCCAGATTTACATAAAGAAGGAAGAGCATCAGAGAAGGAATAAGTGATGGTAAAACAAGAACATGTTTTTAATATTCTTAAATGATTGAACAGATAACAGTTCACAATAATAGCAAAAATATATTCACTGATTATAGCTAATACATAAGTGAAATGAATGAAAGCAATGATTCAAGAAACAGGAAGAAGGAATTAGGAATATTTTGTTTTTATAAGGTACTTGCACTACCCATGAAGTGGTAGTGTTATTTGAAAATGGACTTGGATTAGTTGAAAATGTATATTACAAACTCTAGGGCAACCCCTAAAAAGAAAATGAAAAGATAAGTATAACTGATATGCTAAGAAAGGAGAGAAAATGGAAGCATATAAAATGATCAGTTAATTGGCACAAAGGGTAAAAAAGAATGGAAGACAAAAAATAGAAACAAAAAATAGGGGCAATAAATAGTGAACAGTAACAAACATGGTGGCTATTAATCTAACTATATTGATAGTTAGAGGTCAGTGGTTAAACACACCAATAAAAGACAGATTGTCAGAGTGTATCAAAAAACCTAGACAAACCATGAGAGACTCTAGACCCTAGGAACCAAACTGAGGGTTACAGAAGGGAGGGGGATCGGGGGATGGGGTAACCGGGTGATGGGTATTAAGGAGAGCACATATTGTGATGAGCACTGGGTGTTATACGCAACTAATGAATCGTTGAACACTACATCAAAAACTAATGATGTACTATATGCTGGCTAATTGAATATAATAATTTTTTAAAATTCTAAAAATAAATAAATAAATATTTTTAAAAAACCCTAGAGCCAGATATATGTTGTCTATAAGAAACCACTTTAAATATAAAGACACATGAAAGTGAAGGGATGAACAAAGATATACCATGTAAACACTAAGTAAAAGAAAGATGAAATATTAAGTTCAGACAGCAGACTTCAGAGTAAGGAATATTATCAGGGATAAAGAAAGGTATTACATAATGATAAAGGAGCCAGTTCCCAGGAAGACATGATAATCCCTAATGTGTATATATGTCTGACAACAGACATGTTCCCATGTGTCAATTTACATGAAGCAAAAAATGAAAGAATGGCAAGAAGAAATATGTGAATCCACAATTATAGAGACTTCCAACAGTCTCTCAGAAAAGTACAGATCCAGCAGGCAGAAAATCAGTAAGGACATAGTTGAACTCAACAACACCATCAATCAATAGGATATAATGAACACTTATAGACTACTTCATCTAACAATAGCATAATATGCATTATTCTCAAGCTCACATGGAACATTCACTAAGGTAGACCAATTCTGTCATACACATACAAAACACCTTAATAAATCTAAAGAATAAAAATTATACAGTGTATCCCTCAGACCATAAAGGATTTAAACTAAAATTCAAAAGAAAGGCAGCTGGAAAATCCTAAAATACTTGGAGATTAAACAATACATTTCTAAATAATACATGGGAACCTCAAGTGATATTTTAAAATATTTGGAACTAAATGAAAATGAAAATACAACTTATGAAAATTTGTGGGATGCAGTGAAAGGAGTGCTTAGAGGAATATTTATAGCATTGAATGCACATTTTAGAAAAGAACAAAGATCTAAAATCAACCTTCTAAGCTTCCATATTAGGAAATCTGAAAAAGGAGCAGATTAAACCCAAAGTAAACAGAAGAAAAGAAATAGCAAAAATTAGAGCAGCTATCATTGAAATTTTAAAAAATAGCAAAAAATCAATGAAACCAAAAGCTGGTTCTTTTCTAAGATTGATACCCTCTATAAGCCTCTAGCGAGGCTAAGAAAAACATAAAGAAGACATAATCCACTAATATCAGAAATTAAAGAGGGAACATCACTACAGATCCCATGGACCTTAAAAAGATAATAAAGGAATACTGTGAACATCCCTTAGCCCACAAATTTGATAATCGAGAAGAAATGGACCAATTCCTTGAAAAGCACAATCTGCCAAAATATACTCAAGAAGAAATAGACAATCTGAATAGGAATATATCTATTAAATAAATTGAATCAATAATTAATAACCTCCCAAAACAAAAAGCACCAGACCTAAATGGCTTCACTGGTGAATCTTACCAAACATTTAAGAAAGAAATTATACCAATTCTCTACAATCTCTTCCCAAAGATAGAAGCAGAGGGATAGTTCCCAAATCATTCTATGAGGTCAGCATTAGCCTCATACCCAAATCAAAGACATTACAAAAAAGAAAACTACAGACCAATATCCCTGATAAACACAGAAGCAGAAATCCTCAACAAAATATTAATGAATCAACAATGTATAAAAAGAATTATACATCATACATCCATGTGAGATTTATTCTAGGTATGAAAGGTTGGTTCATATTTGAAAATGAATGATTGTAATCCATAACATGAACAGGCTAAAGAAGAAAAATCATAATAATAGGTGCGGGAAAAACATTTGACAAAATCCAACATCCATCATAATTTACAGATAGAGGGAAACTTCCTCAACTTGATAAAAAAATCAACTAAAAATCTACAGCCACCATCATACTAAATGATGAGAAACTAGAAGCTTTCCCACTAAGATCAGGAATAAGACAAGGATACCCTCTCTCACTACTTCTTTTCAATATTGTACTAGAAGTCCTAGCTAACACAATAAGAAAAGCAAAAACAAAGTATACAGATTGGAAGGAAGAAATAAAACTGCCCTTCCTCATAAATGACCTGATTGTGTAGAAAATTTAAAAAACTACAAGAAAACTCCAGGGACAACAAATAAGCAAGTATAACAAGATTGCAGGATAAAAGGTTAATATACAAAAGTCAGTTATTTTCATATGTACCAACAGTGAACAAATGGAATTTGAAATTAAAAATACATTACAATTTACATTAGTATCCCTAAAAATAAAATACCTAGGTATATATCTAACAAAATATGTACAAGATCTACACGAGGAAAACTGCAAAACTAGTGAAAGAAATCAAAAAAGAACTAAATCAATGCACAGATTTTCCTTGTTCATGGAAGACTCAATATTGTCAAGATGTCAGTTCTTTCCAACTTGATCCATAGATTCAACACAACCCCAATCAAAATCCCAACAAGTTACTTTGTGGATGCCCACAAACTCATTCTGAGGTTTATATAGAGGGGCAAAAGACTAAGAAGAGCCAACATAGTATCAAAGGAGAAAAATTAAAAGCTAGAGAACTAACACTACCCAACTACAAGACGTACTGTAAACCTACATATCCTGTGGTCATCATTCACATCAATATAGAAGAGCCTTACAGCAATATGACTTTATCTATCCCTCCTCTGCCCTCTGTGCTAGATTTATATATATTTTCACTTCTACATTCTTATTTTTACTTCTACATTTATATATACATATATATATATATATTCTTCTACATTTGCTTTTAAAAAGTCAAAAGTCTTTTTTTTTAAGTTAAAAAAGTCTCATATTTGTCCACATATTTACATTCTCTGGTTCTCTCCATTTCTTTCTGGCAATCTGAATTTTCATGTGGAATTCTTTCCCTTCAGTTTAAAAAATTTCTTGTAGTGTTTTTTGTAGTATAAGTCTTCTAGCATTCTTTCAGCTTTTGTCTGAAAGTGTCTCAATTTGGCTTCTTTTTTTAAATTGAGGTATAGTTGACATATAACCTTATATTAGTTTTGGTGCACAATATAATGATTCTATATTTGTATATATTACAAAATGATCACCACAATAAGTCTAGTAAACTTCCATCATCATACATAGAAACCTTTTTTTTCTTGTAATGATAAATTTTAAGATCTACTCTCTTAGCAACTTTCAAATATATAATACAGTATCATTAACTATAGTCACCATGCAGTACATTACATCCCAATAACGTATTTATTTTCTAAATGGAAGTTTGTAATTCTGACCCCCTTCACCTGTCTTGCGAACCCCCCATCCCTGCCTCTGGCAACCACCAGTTGTATCTCTGTATCTATAAGCTTGATTTTTAGATTCCATGTATCGGTGAGCATGCAATATTTGTCTTACATTGTCTGACTTATTTCACTTAGCATAATACCTTCAAGGCCCATCCATGTTGTCTCAAATGGCAAGAGCTTTTTCTTTTCCTTTCTTTTCTTTCTTTTTTTTAAGATTTTATTTTTAAGTAATCTCTGCACCCAACATGGGGCTCGAACTCACAATGCCAAGAGATCAAGAGTCACATGCTCCACCACCTGAGCCAGCCAGGCACCCCAAGATTTTTCTTTTTTATGACTGAAAAATGTTCCAGTGTATATATATATACCACAATTTATCCGTTCGCCCTTAAATGGATACTTACGTTGTTTCCCTATCTTGGCTATTGTAAATAATGCTGCAGTGAACATGAGGAGGGTGCATATATATTTTTGACTTACTGTTTTTATTTTCTTTGGATAAATACTCAGAAGCAGAATTGTTGGATCGTATGGTATTTCTATTTTCCTTTTTTCTTGAATCAGTTTTGGTAATTTGTATCTTTCTCAGAATTTGTCTATTTTATCTAGTTGTCTAATTTTTTAGCTTGAAGTTGTTTACAGTATTTCCTTTGCATTATTTTAATTTCTCTAAGGTCTAAAGTGATGTTTCCTCTTTAATTCCTGATTTTGGTCATTTGTACCTTCTTTTTCCTTTGTCAGTCTAGCTAAAGACATCTATTTTATTGATCTCAAATAATTTTTATTTCATTGGTTTTCTCTAATGTTTTTGTTTTCTATTTAATAATTTCCCCTTCAATCTTTTTTATTTCATATATTCTACTTACTTTTGGTTTGATTTACTTCTCTTTTTGTAAGTTGTTAAGGTGGAAATTTTTATTGTCAATTTTAGGTAATTCTTTCTAATATATTTTTTTAAAGATTTTATTTATTTGACAGAGAGAGAGACAGCGAGAGAGGGAACACAAGCGGGGGGGGAGGGAGAAGCAGGCTTCCTGCTGAGCAGGGAGCCTGATGTGGGGCTGGATCCCAGGACCCTGGGATCATGACCTGAGCCGAAGGCAGACGCTTAACGGCTGAGCCACTCAGGCGCCCCTCTTTCTAATATTTTTAAAGCTATACATTTCCATCTGTGCCCACCACATCCTATTAATATTGATATGCTGTGTTTTCATTTTTATTCACTTTAAGATATGTTCTAAGTCCCCTTATATTTACTTCTTTGACTCATGATTATTGTTTGCATAATATATCTTTTTCATCTTTTTACATTCAGCCTATCTGTTTCATCCAAAGTATGTTTCTTGTAGACACCAAATAGTTGGATCTTGCTTTTTTTTTTTTAAACCCAGTAAGATAATCTTTGCCTTTTGACCATTCACATTACACATAATTACTGATATAGTTGGACTTATGTCTACCATCTTGTTATTTGTTTTCTATAAGTGTCATGTCTTTTGTTTTTCTCTTCATTCTTTACTGCTTCTTTTGTGCTAACCAAATATTGTTGGTGCACTATTTCAATTTCCCTGTTGATTTTTTAGTTATATTTTAGAGGTTTTTGTTTTAGTGATTTCTCTGTGGATTATAATAATTATCTTCAACTTTTCACAATCTACTTCAATTTAATATTGACTTAATTCCTGTGTTATATAGTAGCTTTGAGCCAATAGACCTCTATATGCTATAGACTCAACAATATTTTGTTATACTTATTGCTCTTAATAATCTTAGCTTTTTTAAATGAATATATATATACATATATATACAATCTTTTATACCTAGGTATTTATTTTGTTATACTTATTGCTCTTAATAATCTTAACTTTTTAAAAATGTATGTGTATATATATGTATATATATATGTATACATGCATATATATGTATACATACACACAATCTTCTATACTTAGATATTTATTTACCATTTCCACTGCCTTTTATTGCTTCTTATTGATCCAAATCACCATCTTGTGTCATTTCCTTTCAACTTAAAGCATTTTCTTTAGTATTTCATTAGTGGGGGTGAATTTTTTCTATTTCTGTTTGCCTGGGAATGTATTTCAGCTTCACTTTGAAGAATAGTTTTACTACATATTGAATTCTTGATTGACAGGTTTTTTTCTGCACTTTTTTTTTTTTTTTAAGTAGGCTCCGTGCCCAGTGTGGAGCCCGGTGAAGGAATTGAACTTACAACCCTGAGATCAAGACCTGAGCCAAGATCAAGATTCAGAGGCTCAACTGACTGAGCCACCCAGGTGCCCCCTTTTCTGCACTTTGAAATGTCACTCCATCGCCTTTTGGCTTTTTTTTTTTTTCTGGTGAAAATGCTGCTGTTAATTGCATTATTGTTCCCCTGTACATGATGAGACATTTTCTTGATACTTCCAAGATTTTCCTTTTGACTTTTGTTGTTAGCAATTTGATGATGATGATGATGTGTCTAGGTGAGGATCTCTTGTGCTTATTCTACTTGGGATTTGTTGAGCTTCTTACATCTATAAATTAATGTTTTTTATTAACTTTGGGAGGTTTTCAGACACTATATTTTCAAATATGTTTCTGCCCCTTTATATCTTTCTCTTCTCTTCCTGGGACTTCTTTTATGCATATGTTAGTACTCTTGATAGTATCCCATAGGTGTCTGAGGCTCTGTTCATTTTTCTTTATTCCTTTTTTCCTTTAGTTTTTCTAATTAATCTCTATTGATTTATATTCAAGTTCACTGATATTTTCTTTCACAAGCTCAAAAACAGTTGAGCCTCTCTAGTCAACTTTTCATTTCAATTGTTGTATATTTCAATTCCAGATTTCCATTTTTAAATAAATTGTATCTCTTTATTGATATTCTTTATTAAATGACACATTGTTGCATTTTCGTTATGTGAACATATTTAAAATGGATGTTTTGAAAACTTTGTTAATCCAACACCTGGATTCATTTACTCATTGTCTATTGACTTCTTTTTTTTTTCTGAATATGGGTTGTATGTTCTCATTTCTTTGCATGTCTAGTAAGTTTAAGTTGAAAATGAAACATTTTAGTTACACACTATGGCAACTTTGAATTCAGTTATATTTTCTTAAGGTTGTTGTTGTTGTTGTTTGGGTAATTTGCATGTACTTAAATTGGAGGAATCATTCTGACCCATGTTTTGCAGCAGCTGATGTCTCTTAGTTTTTATTTGTTTTTAGCCTGTCTTCCTAAGGGTTTCTCTTTTGTCTGCATAGCTTAATAGTCACCTAATGATTTAGGGGAGACATTGTGTTTAAGCCATTAAGGCTTCTATCCTCTGCCAAGTGATCTGTAGGTGGGTTGAAGAAGGCATTCAAAATTGCTGCTGGTAATCAAGTCTCACATTATTTTTTTTTTTTTTTTTACTTTTTGCCATACTCTCTGGAGTCTTCTCTGCACTTGCATACTTTCCCAATCAGCCATAGATATGTGGAGAACTTACCTCAACCTTTCTGAATCTGTCATATCTAAGATCTCCCAGTTAAATTTTTAGCTTATCTGTTACTCATATCAACTTGAATTGCAACCTCAAACTAGCACAACTGCATGTTTTTTTCTGCTAATTCTGAAACCAATCTGCCATTTTTAGCCAGCAAAGTCAGGGTTTTCTCCCTCCACTCCATATCAAATCTGCTCCACCTCCTCTGGCAACAAAGCAGCTTATTTTTAATCTAGGTCCATGATGGTAAAACTAAAGTTTTTCCCAAATGAAGTAAGTGAGGGAAAACGAGGGGAGGAGTAATAGCAATCCCAGGCAGGAAGGCCTCAGACTTTCACCAGTCCTACCCAAAACCCTGGGTTTTTGTTTTTTTTTTGGAATAAATGTTTCTCTCAGGGAAGTACAAATCAAAACCACAATGAGATACTACCTCACACCTGTCAGAATGTCTAAAATTAACAACACACAAGAAACAAGAGGTGTTGACGAGGAAGCAGAAAAGGAGAATCCTCTTGCACTGTTGATGGAAATGCAAAACTGGTGCATCCACCCTGGAAAACAGTATGGAGGTTCCTCAAAAAGTTAAAAATAGAACTACCCTACAATCCAGCAATTACACTACTAGGTATTTAACCAAAGAATACAAAAATACAGGTTCGAAGGGGTACATGCACCCTAATGTTTACGCAGCATTATCAACAATAGCCAAACTATGGAGAGAGCCCAATGTCCATCAACTGATGAATGGATAAGGAAGATGTGATATATATGTGATATATATGTATATATCACATCTTCCATATATATATATAATTATATATATATAAAATTAATCAGCCATCAAAAAGAATGAAATCTTGCCATTTGCAATGACATGGATGGAGCTTCAGTGTATTATGCTAAGCAAAATAAATCAGTCAGAGAAAGACAAATACCATATGATTTCACTCATATGTGAAATTTAAGGAAAAAAAGCTACTCTAAGATATAAAATGAAGTAAATCTCATAATATTACCATAATATTTTTATTTTTTTTGAAGATTTTATTTATTTGAGAGACAGAGAATGAGAGACAGAGAGCACGAGAGGGAGGAGGGTCAGAGGGAGAAGCAGGCTCCCTGCTGAGCAGGGAGTCCAATGCAGGACTTAATCCCGGGACTCCAGGATCATGACCTGAGCCGAAGGCAGTCGCTTAACCAACTGAGCTACCCAGGAGCCCTACCATAACATTTTTAAAATGTCATATATTATAAGAATAGTTTAGCACTTTAAAGGACTCACATATACATTTAAATATTTTTTTAAAATAATAATACTTTGGCTCTTCCCCTAAGCGGACTGAGGTGATGTCAGAAAATGTTTCACTATTCACCTGACCCAGAAAACCCTACAAAATCATGCAAATCAAGAGATTCAAATCTGCGTATTCACTTTAAGAACACATGTGAAACTTCCCAGGCCATCAAGGGTATGCATATCCGAAAAGCCTCCAAGTATCTGAAAGACATCACTTTGCAGAAGCAGTGTGTGCCATTCAATTGCTACAGTGGTGGTGTGCCCAGGCCAAACAGTGGGGCTGGACAGAGGGTTGGTGGCCCAAGAAGAGTGCTGAATTTTTACTGCACATGCTTAAAAATTCAGAGAGTAATGCTGAACTTAAGGGTTTAGATGCTGATTCTCTGGTCATTGAGAACATCCAGGTGAACAAAGCCCCCAAGACACAGCACAGAATTTACAGGGCTCAAGGTTGGATTAACCCATACATGAGCTCCCCCTGCCACATTGAGATGATCCTTACTGAAAAAGAGCTGATTGTTCCTAAACCAGAAGAGGAGGTTGCACAGAAGAAAAATATATCCCAGAAGAAACTGAAGAAACAAAAACTTATGGTCCAGGAGTAAATTCTCCATAGAATAAATGCAAATAAAAATAAAAAAAGAATGTTGGTTGTCTTTTATTATTAAACATATTTCAAGTATCCTCAAAAAACTAATAATACTTTGTTAAAAACTTGTCCCATAAATTCATAGGGACTTTGGAATATATGTTAAACAGATATTTCTTCAATTATACTAGCAAGCAAAATTAGTCTATGCCATGTATTATTCATTATACAGGACTATTAATATGATATTTGATAAAATAGAATTCATCTTTTGTATATATATATCTATGTCTATGTAGATATATAGATATATGGTTTTTTTTATATTTCAGGAGTTGCATTTTTTATGGTATGGTGTGTAGTCTGGTCATTCTCAGGCCCTGAAGTTCTCCCAGGTGGAAATTTATTTGGACTATTAATTATCTTTTATAGTGCCATTATTGGGGGGAAACTTTTGGAATTCATTAGAATACCTTCAGTGCCTCAAATTCCACCTCTTCTTGGTAAGTGTACAGTTAGCTCTTATTTTTTTTTTTGTAATTAACTATACATAAATTATGAACATACTCTAGTCAGAATAGATATAATTTAGAAACATTTCAATGTAATATGATCTTTATGTATATATTTACTGTATATGTATGCATATAGCTCATTTATAGAATTATTTATTCTTTCTACACATGAGCACAGTTTTTTCTGAAATATATTTTTGAAATAATTTAAATATATTCAATATATGATTCCTGTTGCTTTATTGTTTAATAGGACATTTTTTAGTTAATTTTAAATATATTGTAGAAAAGACTGAATTTTTCTATAGATAACCTAACTCAAATATAATTGTAAGATTCAAATACTATAGTGATTAGGGCATAAGAAGGTTTTATGGTTTTTGAGTAAGCTATTTGAGTAAGCTATATTCATAGATGCATTATCTGCCTAACTAGTATTATATCCTATTTCTTCATTACCATTATTAAATAATTCTCCATCTGGACAGAGGGAAATTAGTGGAAGAACTTCTATTAGCGGTGTCTCATATCTTCTAAGTATTCAATACACCCAAATATTCAGTACACTGTCATTAGAGATAATCACTCCATCCTATTGCTAATACCCTTTCTATGTCCACAACACCCTTTCAGCACCTGCTAAGTATTTATTGAATCTTCTTTTTCTCCAAAACTTCCACTCTTGTCCTAGCTTAGGCTATTCGTTTTCCAACTCTTCCGTGGACTATGGCAGAGCCTTCTAATTGTTCTCTCCTCCAGTTTTATGTCTATCTAATTCATCAAGACCATCACAGAAAATACAAGACTCATTTTGTCACTTCCTCATAAAACTTCCATATGGTGCATTACTCTGCCAAAGCAGTGGGAATGGAGGCTGCAGGGGGGTTAGCTTTATATTATCTGGCCCCTCCTGCCCATTCTCCCACTCCCATCCGTGCCCTTTATGTTCCAACAATACTGAATTACTTGTTGTAGTCTTTTGAGATATGTCATTTCTTAACTCCGTTCCTTTACTTATGCTGCCTCCTCTATTTGTATGTAAGCTACCCTTCACCGAAGCAATGAGACGTAGTGTGTTTGAAGAAGGGAAATTAAACATTTCTCTTTCCTAACTTAGAAAAATGAGCTGAATCAGACATGCCTTATTTTCTTTCTTTTAAGGGATGTTACTGGCTGGTTTTACTGTCAGGAATGTTCCATTCCTCAGTAATTACATCCATGTTAATAACACGTGGTCTTCAACTTTAAGAAACACTGCCCTTACTGTTATCCTAATACAAGCTGGGCTTGGACTCGATCCACAGGTAGATTTCTAATTATATCTCAAAAAAAATATTTTAAATATTAGAGGCTGGTAAAAAAGAAAAAGAGACAGAATTTTTATTATAGCTGTTCCGAGTGAAGCCTGTAAGCAAAACTAAGATAGAGAAAAGGGTTTTGCAGAAATACTGGCATCTTATAATTTCTACTTCTGGTCACCATTATTACTGATATGAAGAGAATTATTATGATGTAAGATCTCTATTAGAGATCATCTTTAATCATGTGAGATCTTTATTAGAGCTCATCTTTAATTATGTGCATAGAGATACACGTCCCTTGTACAGCATTTGTATTATTTGGGAGCTGCAGCTTTTCTATGGAGAACGATTTACTTTTCAGTTAATAAAGGATAAGGTGCGCTGCTAAACTGTTTTTGCTTTTCTTTTGTTTTGTTTTTCAGAGGGGTTAAGAATTTTGGTAATATTTTTGTTTTGTGACATTTTACACCCCACAGAAGTATGTGCCTGATTACCTTTGCATTATTGTAGAAGCTAATCTTTTTAAATATTTCTTAGAATGCTAATATTCTAGGAATCATAAATCTATTTGGGTTTTAAAAAGATGACTCTTCATGAGTATAACAGTACTCAAACAGCAAATAGATGAGTGTAGTGGAAATATGACAAGAGAATACAGACAGGGGCACCTGGGCGGCTCAGTCTGTTAAGAATCTGCCTTCCGCTCAGGTCATGATCCCAGGGTCTTGGGATGGAGCCCCCACTTCAGGCTCTCTGCTCAGCAGGGAGTCTGCTTCTCCTGCTCCCTCTGCAGCTCCGCCCTGCTTCTGCGCTCTCTCTCTCTCTGTCAAGTAAATTTAAAAATCTTTCTAAAAAATAGCATAAAGACAGTGTAATTTATTATATTCTCCAGTAGAAAAATCAAACCAATGAGAAAATTTTAAAGTTCTCCTTTTCAGTGGTTATGCTGTCTTTAAGTGATTTTCTCTTTTGGCACATTGATATTTTCTATTATAATTATTAAATTGATGAAACAAGTCATTTCTAAAAGTTAACTGATGGAAATAAACCTATAGGTTACTTTCATTATACTATTTACAAGGAAGACTAAGAAGGTAGAAATAGTTATTTAATTACAGACAAATGGGTCTTTTAAAATAATTTAAATACAACAATGTTTTATAAAATGTGAAATAGTTTCTAATTACAATCTGACATATAAAATGAGGTGCATTAGCATTTCAAGCCCAGTGGAATAATCTGGAAGATTTAGCTTAGTAAAATCTAATTAATCAAAAAAGACTATATATTTCAGAATTTACTTAAATAATTTTCTTGTTGGCCATTATAAGTTTGTCTAAATGTGATTATTTTTATATTTCAGGCTTTGAGGCATATGAAGAGAGTTTGTTTAAGGTTGGCTATTGGTCCATGCCTCATGGAGGCATGTTCAACTGCTGTTGTTTCCCACTTCCTTATGAATTTTCCCTGGCAATGGGGATTTCTGTTGGGGTAACTTTTTCTTATTTTCTCTACAAAATTTCCAGTTAAGGATGCTGGGTTTAAAATTACCGAAATAATCAGAATATTATATAGACAAATTTTTCATTAAAATTATTTTCACAGTGGTAGAAAACCTTGAAAATTGGTTGGTCAGAAGCAGAGCCATGTCCTTAATCTACCATATCATTAACAAACATGCATAGTCCCTAAATGTTTAGGGCAAGATAATTCACTTGATCAATTTATTCCTTCTCTCCTATATGATAATCTATTTCTCCTTTTTAACCCATTCAGTGGCCTTTTCCTTATACATTGTATGTACATATTATATACATATATGAGAGAGATTTTGTATAGATATAGATATTGTAACAAAAATACTCTTTCCCTATATCCAATGTCCCATCTATTTTCCCACTATCCATTTCCCTTCATGTCCCAATTCCTCAGAATAATAGTCTATAATCACCCTCTCTAGATCCTGAACTCATTTTAATTTTTCAATGCATTTACCTTTTGCCTCTACTTATCCATTCAAATGTATAGTAAAGTTCACCCATTACATACTTACTGCCAAATGCAATGGATTCTTTAAAATTAATTATTATTATAAAAGTAATATCCATGTGCATTTTACTTTTGCAAAATTAGAACTTTACAGACAAAAGGAAAAAGCCTTTTAACCATGCCTTCAAATCCTAGTGCCCATGCCCCTACCCAAAGTAACAACTTTTATGAGTTTTATGTTACCATTCTAGACCTGTAAAATTAACATTCCATATGATTTATATGAAAATAGGTAAAATAATGCTCTGTTTTCCAGGGATATATCTACTGTATACATACATATTATATAAATCTTATCAAAGAATGTATCACTTTCTTTGCAATTTTCTCCTTTTTATAATCTGGAGATTATACACCTTTAAAAATGTAGTTCATTTGTTTAATTTTTGTACAGTGTTACATTTTATGATAAGACCAGATTTTATTTACAGTGTTACAAATACATTTTATTTGTCTCATTTTGCACAAATATGAGTTTTTCTAGAATAGTGACCTAGGTTATGTGCATTTTCAGTTTTGATGATACTATCAAAATGCCTTCAACACATACCAATTTGCCCGATCTCCCGCAGAGTTGAAAATAACTGTTATTCTCTCACATCCTTGCAAATTCTTGATATTACCAAACTTTTATGATTTCTTCCAATCTGGTAAATGAAAAATGATATTTCATTGTTGTTTTAATATGCATTTATGTGTTTATCAATGAGCTTGGGTATTTTTATCCTAACCTTTTAATAACCTTTTTCTATTTTTCTGTTATTCTTTTCTTTCTTATTATTTCAATGTTTTGTTACAAGTGTGGAGATATCTCATCCTAGTACACCACTAGGTATCTGACTGTGCTTATGGTGCCTTTCTTTTGATCTAAAAAGGGTATTTTATTATTTCCAACAGATAGAAGAGCAAATACAGAAAACCATTCCTTGACCTTGAAAATCAAAAAGAAAAATGAGGGCATGGGAGGCAGAGTGTAACTGCTTTTGCTATACCAAAGCGTTTTTTAATGTAATCGAATTTATCAAAATTTCTGTTTCTGCTTAATGTCTTTCTGTGTGTCATTCAAAAGGTCCTTTTTAACCTATGATCACAAATATATTTTTTATATTTTATACTCATTATGTTTAAGTTAATTTTTAAAAATTCTTTTAAAATAGCTAGAGTTTATTACATGTGAGGATCTAGCTGCATTCTTTTTTTAATTTTTTATTAACATATATTATTTGTTTCAGGGGTACAGGTCTGTGCTTCATCAGTCTTGCACAATTCACAGTGCTCACCATAGCACATACCCTCCCCAGTGTCCATCACCCAGCCACCTCATCCCTCCCACCTCCCACCACTCCAGCAACCCTCAGTTTGTTTCCTGAGATTAAGAGTCTCTTATGGTTTGTCTCCCTCTCTGATTTCATCTTGTTTTATTTTTCCCTCCCTTCCCCTATGATCCTCTGTCTTGTTTCTCAAAATCCTCATATCAGTGAGATGATATGATACTTATCTTTCTCTGATTGACTTATTTCCCCTAGCATAATACCCTCTAGCTCCATCCATGGTTGCAAATGGCAAGATTTCATTTTTTATGGCTGCATAATATTCCATTGTATATATATATATACACCACATCTTCTTTATGCATTCCTCTGTTGATGGACATCTAGGCTCTTTCCATAGTTTGACTATTGTGGACATTGCTGCTATAAACCTGGGGGTGCACATACCCCTTTAGATCACTACATTTGTATCTTTGGGGCAAATACCCAGTAGTGCAATTGTGGATCATAGGATAGCTCTATTTTTGACTTTTTGAGGAACCTCCATACTGCTTTCCAGAGTGGCTGCACCAGCTTGCATCACCAGCATAGAAAGGTTCCCCTTTTTCCGCATCCTCACCATCTGTCGTTTCCTGACTTGTTAACTTTAGCCATTCTGACTGGTGTGTGGTGGTATCTCACTGAGGTTTTGATTTGTATTTTCCTGATGCCAAGTGATGGTTGAGCACTTTTTCATGTGTCTGTTAGCCATTTGGATGTCTTCTTTGCAGAAATGTCTGTTCATATCTTCTGCCCATTTCTTGATGGGATTAGTTGTTCTTTGGGTGTTGAGTTTGATAAGTTCTTTATAGATTTTGGATGCTAGCCCTTTATCTGATATGTCATTTGCAAATATCTTCTCCCATTCTGTAAGTTGTCTTTTGGTTTTGTTGACTGTTTCCTTTGCTGTGCAGAAGCTTTTTATCTTGATGAATTCCCAATAGTTCATTTTTGCCCTTCCTTCCCTTGCCTTTGGCCATGTTTCTAGGAAGAAGTTGCTGTGGCTGAGGTCGAAGAGGTTGCTGCCTGTGTTATCCTCAAGGTTTTTGATGGATTCTTGTCTCACATTTAGGTCTTTCATCCATTTTGAGTCTATTTTTGTGTGTGGTGTAAGGAAATGGCCCAGTTTCATTCTTCTGCATGTGGCTGTCCAATTTTCCCAACACCATCTGTTGAAGAGACTGTCTTTTTTCCACTGGACATTCTTTCCTGCTTTGTCAAAGATTAGTTGACCATAGATTTGAGGGTCCATTTTGGGGCTCTCTATTCTGTTCCATTGATCTATGTGCCTGTTTTTGTGCTACTACCATACTGTCTTGATGATGACAGCTTTGTAATAGAGCTTGAAGTCTGGAATTGTAAATGCCACCAGCTTTGCTTTTCTTTTTCAACATTCCTCTGGCTATTCAGGGTCTTTTCTGGTTCCAAACAAATTTTAGGATTATTTGTTCCATTTCTTTGAAAAAACTTGATGGTATTTTGATAGGGATTGCATTAAATGTGTAGATTGCTCTAGGTAGCATTGACATCTTCACAATATTTGTTCTTTCAATCCATGAGCATGGAACTCTCCATTTCTTTGTGTCTTCCTCAATTTCTTTCATGAGTATTCTATAGTTTTCTGAGTACAGACTCTTTCCCTCTTTGGTTAGATTTATTCCTAGGTATCTTATGGTTTTGGATGCAATTGTAAATGGGATCGACTCCTTAATTTCTCTTTCTTGTCTTGTTGTTGGTGTATAGAAATGCCACTGATTTCTGTGCATTGATTTTACATCCTGCCACTTTACTGAATTCCTGTTCTAACAGTTTTGGGGTGGAGTCTTTTGGGTTTTCCACATAAAGTATCATATCATCTTCAAAGAGTGAAAATTTGACTTCTTCTTTGCCAGTTCGAATGCCTTTTATTTCTTTCTGTTGTCTGATTGCTGAGGTTAGGACTTCTAGTACTATGTTGAATAGCAGTGGTGATAGTGGACATCCCTGCCATGTTCCTGACCATAGGGGGAAAGTTCTCACTTTTTCCCCATTGAGTATGATATTCGCTGTGGGTGTTTCATAGATGGATTTTATGATATTGAGGTATGTACCCTCCATCCCTACACTGTGAAGAGTTTTAATCAAGAAAGGATTGGATCTAGCTACATTCTTTTCCACATGAATAGGTAGTTGTCTCAACACCATTTATAGAAAACTTCTTTCTGGTCCCCATTGATTTGAAATGTTGATTTTATCATGTAACAAATCCCATAGATTTGTTTTATACTTTGTGTTCTATTTTATTCCAATCTATTTTCTGTATTTCTATGTCACTATTCTAGGGTTTTAACTATTTTGCCTTTACAAAAACCGTATCTTCTTGTTTACATTGACTTGGTTTTTCATTCTAAGCTCTTATTCTCCCAAATGAATTTTAGAATCAGCTAGTCAAATTCAATGAAAAATCCTGAGAATATTTTAATTGGCTAGCAACAAATTAATAAATTAATTTCAGGAGAGGTGGCACCGTCATAATATTGAGACATCTCCCCAATTATTTAGGTGTTATCTTAAGTTCTACAGTGTTTATAATTTTTAGAAAGATCTAGATTATCTTCATAGTTTTGTTCTTAGGTATTTTGTGTTTTTTATTGATAGATTTTTTTCATAACATTTTCTAATTAGTTTTTGCAGATATATAAGAAAGCTACTGATTTTTTAAAAATAAATTTTATTGTGGTACAGTTCATATACAATAGAATGAGCACCCATTTTTTAGTGAACATTTCAATGAGTTTTGACAAATTTATATACCCATGTAACCATCAGCACAATTGAGATGCCAAATATTTTCATTACCCCTCCACAAACTCTCTTGACCCCCCTCAGTCAATTCCACATGGGCCCCAGGCAACCCACAATCTATTTTCTGTCACAGTGGGTTCAATTTTTTTTAGAGTTTTAAATAAATGCAATTATACGTACTCTTTTGTTTCTGGCTTCATTTGGTCAGCAAGTTGTTTTTGAGATGCATCCATATTATGCATTCCATTATATTGCAGAGGAGTATTTCATTGTATGAATATGCCACCAACTTCATTCACTTTTGATGGATATTTAGATTGTTTCCAGTTCAGCCATTACAAATAAAGCTACTATGAACTTTTGCATTCAAGTCTTTGTGTAGACAATTGTTTTCATTTCTTAGGGAAATACCTAAGAGTAGATTTCCTGGATCATATAGTAAGATAATGTTTAATTTTATTTAAAAAATGGGGCTCCTGGCTGGCTCAGTCAGTAGAGCATGCAACTCTTGATTTCAGGGTTGTGAGTTGTGAGCAGGGTTGTGAGCCCACGTAGAGATTACTTATAATAAAAATCTTTAAAAGAATAAAAATAGAATAAAAATAAATAATAGTGCCAAACACTTTTCCAAAGTATTGTAGTATATTCCCACCAACAATGTATAAAATTCTAGGCCATCCACATCCTCTCCAATACTTGGTAGTGTCTGTCTACTTAATTTTACCATTTTTTAGTGGATGTGTAATGGTATAAAGTTGTGGCTTTAGGCAAGGGAAACAAAAGCAAAAGTAAATTATTGGGACTTCATCAAGATAAAAAGCTTCTGCACAGCAAAGGAAACAATCAACAAAACTAAAAGGCAACCTCTGGAATGGGAGAAGATACTGGCAAATGACATATCTGATAAAGGATTGGTATCCAAAATATATAAAGAACTTATATAACTCAATACCCAAAAAAACAACTAATCCAGTTAAAAAATGGGCAGAAGACATGAATAGACATTTTTCCAAAGAAGACATACAGATGGCTAACAGACAGATGAAAAGATGCCTAACATCACTTATAATGAGGGACATGCAAATCAAAACCACAATGAGATATCACCTCCCACCTGTCAGAATGGCTAAAATTAACAAATTAACAGGAAACAACAGACGTTGGCGAGGATACAGAGAAGAGGGAACCCTCTTACACTGTGGGTGGGAATGCAAACTGGTGCGGCCACTCTGGAAAACAGTATGGAGTTTCCTCAAAAAGTTAAAAATAGAACTGCCCAATCCAGCAGTGCATTACTAGGTATTTACCCAAAGGATAAAAAAATACTGATTCAAAGGAATACATGCATCCCAATGTTTATAGCAGCATTGTCAACAATAGCCATATTATGGAAAGAAGCCAGGTGTCCATCAGCTGATGAATGGATAAAGAAAATGTGGTATATATATATGTATGTAAACTCTCTAGCTCTATCCGTGTTGTTGCAAATGGCAAGATTTCATTCCTTTTTATGGCTGAACAATATTCTGTTATATATATGCTCACCCCCCGTCTTCTTTATCCATTCATCAGCTGATGGACATTTGGACTGCTTGCACTTCATTTTGGATATATTTTATTGCTATGTCTTCAAGTTCATTGATCTTTTTTCTTCAGTGTTCCACCTTCTCTCAATACTATCCAGTGAATTTTTTTTTAATTTAGATATTGCATTTTTTTGTTGTAAGCCATCATACATTTCTTTCCAACTTTATTGAGATATAATTCACATATAACATTTTGTGAGTTTAAGATATACAACGTGTTGATTTGATACACTTATATATTGCAAAATGATTACCAATGTAGCATTAGTTAATGCCTCCATCTTGTCCCATAATTACTTTTTTGTATGTGTGTGGTGAGAACATTTAAGACCATCTCTCTTAGCAACTTTCAAGTATATAATACAGTACCATTAACTATAATCACTAGGCTGTACATTAGATCTCCAAAATTTACTCATCTTATAATTGGAAGTTCATACTCTATTGACCAACATTTCCCCATTTCTCCCACCCCCCTCCAGACCCTAGTAACCACCATTTTACTCTATTTCTATGAGTTCAGCCTTTTTAGATTCTACACTTAAGTGAGATCATACAGTATTTGTCTTTCTCTATCTGACTTATTTCACTTAGCATAATGCCCTAAAGGTCCATCCATGTTGTTGCAAATGGCAGCACTTCTTTCTTTCTTATGGCTGAATAATATTCCATTGCATACATGAGAGTGCGTGCACGTGTGTGTGTGTGTGTATGGTTACACACACACACACACACACACACACACACACATATATACCACACACACATGCAACTTCTTTATCTACTCATCCATTGGCAGATACTCAGGTTGTTTCCATCAGATACTGCCATTTTTTACTTCCAAAAGTTCTCTTGGTTCTTTATTCTGTCTTCCACTTTTTTTCCCCATTACATTCATGTTTTCTTTTAGAATCTTAAGGAACATATTTATATGTAACATATTTATAACAGCTGTGTTAACATATTGATCTATCATATCCTTCATTGCTGTCATTTGTGGATCTGTGTTCTAGTAACTGATTTTCCCCCCAGTTATAGGTTACATTATCCTGCCCCTTCATATCTCTAGTAATCAGATGCTGGATTTTGTAAGTTTTACATTGTTGAAATCTGGATTTTGTTATTTTTCTTTAGAGTGTTAGACTTTGTCCTGGAAGGCAGTTTTAAATTATGTGTGAATTCGTTGATTCTTTCAAGTCTCATTTTTAAGATCTTTTAGGGATTACATAGAGTAGCCTTACTGTAGGACTAATTTAGTTCCCTTCTAAGATGTGGTCCTTCTGAGTCTCTACTGAATGCTTTATGTATTTGATGAAGTATCTCACTCTAGTTGGTGGGAACCCAAAGGTTTTCCCAGCCTTCTGTGAGCTCTGGAAATTATTTATCTTACTGCTTCTCGGTAATCTTTCTCTAGGTGTTGTACTTGTCCAGATTTATGGGATTTTACTCTATGCCCTTCCTCATTGGTGTTCAACCAAAGACACGGGGAGTCCTTCATGCAAATTTCTGGAACTTTTGTCTTTCCCTCCTCGAGGTACTCTGCTCTGAAAATTTTAGCTGTCTTGGCTTTCCAGACTCTTTTCTCCTCAACTCAGCAAGATGTTGGGCTTTGTTTGGTTTTCCTCCACCACGGCCTTGAAATTGCTCCCAAGCAGAAAACCTGGGCAATGGTGAGGTTTAATTCATTTCCCTTTTCTCATTTTAAGTAGTCCTGTACTGTCTGTTGTCCAATGTCTGAAAATAGTTGTTGTTATTTTTTTGTCTGGTTTTCTAGGTCCTTTCAGTAGGAGGGTAATTGCAGAACCTATATTCTTTTACAACAGTAAGCAGATGTCCTACTTCTGATTTTTAAAGGTTGATTTTATATATAACCACCTTGCTGAATGTTCATATCAGTACTTTTATTAGTTCTTATATGAACATCCTGTCTTCAAATAATTAAACTTCTGTCACTTCCTTTACCAGTGTTTGTGCTGTTATTTCTATTTTATTGTGTTCAATTGAATATCACATCAATGTGAATATTAGTAATGAAAAAAAGAGATGTTTCTATTTTTTTACTAATTTTACTGAGAATTCTTCTAATACTTTGTCGTTAACATGATGTTTACTATAGGGTGGTAGTAGATGCTCTTTATTAGGTTAAAGAAAGTTTCCTATATTTCTTGTTTGTCAAGAGTTTGCCTCTTAATAAAAAAATTATCATTTTTTCCTTTCAATCTTGATAATGTTATAAATTATACTGACAGTGTCATAATGCAGAACCATCCATGCATTCACCTACTTGGTCAGCATTTTTATTCTTTTAACAAACTGATATATTCAATTTGCTCATATTTAGGAACATAAATGAAATTGAACTGTGGCTTATTTTCTTACACTATCTTTGCCTTATTTTATTTTTATTTTTCCTTCCTCCAACCCCCACCTAACTTTGCCTTATTTAATATCATGTTATTATTTTGCTATGACTGCCTCAAACCCCTTCATGATGATATCATCTAACATTTTATTGCAAGTTAAATAACAATATAAATTTTCTTTTCTTCCATCTTAGTTTTCTTTCTTTCTTTCTTTCTTCCTTTCTTTCTTTCTTTCTTTCTTTCTTTCTTTCTTTCTTTCTTTCTTTCTTTTTCTTTCTTTCTTTCCTTTTAAAATAAAGGTAAGTATAGAAGTTACTAAGATTTTTTATTATCCTTAATTTGTATTTCTGTTGCAGCAACTCCTAGATTCATTTTTCCTCCCATTTGAGTACTTTCACCAAAATTATTGTTTGTTTGTTTAAAGATTTTATTTATTTATTTGACAAAGAGAGAGAGAGAAAGAGAGGGAGAGAGAGCACAAGCAGGGGCAGCTGCAGAGGGAGAGGGAGAAGCAGACTCCCAACTGAGCAGGGAGCCCTACGATGCAAAGCTCAATCCTAGGACTCAAGATCATGACCCAGCCGAAGACAGATGCTGAACCAACTGAGCCACCCAGGTGCCCCCACCAAAATTATTGTTAATGTGGGTCTTTGTGTGACAAATCTTTTGAAGCCTTCTATGCTTTTGAATATTTTCACAAAATTATGAAACCTTCATATGTGAATGACTGTTGGGCTGATTTTAAAATGTCCAAAATGGGAGCACCTGGCTGGCTCAGTTGGTAGAACATGTGACTCTTGATCTTGGTGTTGTGAGTTCAAGCCCCATGCTGGGCGTAGAGATTGTTTAAAAAAATAAAAATTTTAGGGGGGGGGAGAAAGAAAGAAGGAAAGAAAGAAAGAAAAAGAAAGAAAGAAAGAAAAAGAAAGAAAGAAAGAAAGAAAGAAGAAAGAAAGAAAGAAAGAAAGAAAGAAAGAAAAAGAAACAAAGGAAAATGTCCAAAATCATTTTCCTTAAACTTTTTAAAACTGTTCTCCTTGCTATTGAAAAGTCTGATGTCAATCTAATTCTTATTCTTTCATAGATAACCCTTCTGTCTGGATGTTTTTAGACTTTCCTGTCTTTGATTTTCCTAAATATTACTGTAAATTATTTAGATATGGGTTATTCTATTGTCTGTGTGACCCTTTATTTAGATTTAAGGCCTTCTGTTTTTAATTAAGGGAAATTTACTTTCCTTTTTTCTTTGAGTATACCATCTTCTCTAATTTAATATATTTATCTTTCTGGCCTTCTTTATTTTTAAGATTTGTTTATTTATTTTAGAGAGAGTGAACAAGTAGTACGGGGGGAGCAGAGGGAGAGAGAATCCCGAAGCAGACTCCCCACTGAGCATGGAGCACTACGCAGCTTGATCTTAGGCCACTGAGATCATGACCTGAGCTGAAAGTCTGCTTGTTAAACAATTGAGTCACCCAGGCACCCTCTGGTACTCTTATCTAGATAATGGCAAATCTACTGCTATTCTTTTTTTTTTTTAAGATTTTATTTTCAAGTAATTTCTATACCCAGCATATCCTTCTCACTCATTTTAATCCTTACCTATCTTGAATTCTACCTTGTCAGATATTAATATTTCTCTCCTGATTTGTTGTGGGTACCCTATTTGGAATGAATTTCTCCATTTTTGAATTGTTAAACTTTCTATTAAAGTATAACTCATATAGAGAGAAGTGTAAAGTATATGAATGTACAGTTCCTTGAATAATTAAAAGGTAAATATTCATTTAACCATCACCCAGATAAAGAAGTAAAACACTACCAGTACCCCAGAAGTGCCCTTATGCTCTCTCCTAATCACTTCTCTCCCTCTTCTCCACAGGTAACCACTATACTAACTTCTAACACTACAATTTAGTTTGCATGTAGTTATACTTTATATGAATGTAATCATATAGTATATATTCTTTTGGGTGTAGCTCTTAAACTCTACATTATATTTGAGATTCACCCATGTTATTGTGTGGACATAGTTCACTTTTTTGCATGTATATCATTGTATGAATATACTAGTTTGTGCACTCTATTGTCAGTGGGAATTTGCATTGCTCCTGGTTGGGGGTTGTTATTACCAATGCTCTTACAAACATTCTTGTAAATAACTCTTGGTACACAGTTTCCTATAGGTACATAACTAGGAGTTGAATTGTTGGTTCATAGGGTAACTATATGTTTCAAAGTTTGTATTATGTCAAATTATTTTTCAGAATTCCTAATTTACATTTCCACCAGTAGTATATAAGAGTTCCTGTTATTCCAATTCCTGCCAACACTTGGAATCATCAGTCTTGTTAATTTGAACCATTCATATGGGTATGTTGTGATATCTCATTGGGATTTTTATTTCTATTACCCTGATTTATAATAAGGCTGAAGAGTGCCTGTTATGTTTCTTTCCCATATTGCTAATGGGCTTTTGGTTATTGTTGTTTTTTCTGATTTATTGGTAGGAGTTCTTAGCATATTCTGGATACTAGTCCTTTGTTAAAGGTGTTACAAATATCTTTTTCCATTTAGCAACTACACTTTTCACTCCATTAGTGGCAGAAAATTTTCATTTTAATGTAGTCCAATCTGTCATTCTTTTTCTTCGTTATTGGTACTTTTTGTTTAAGAAGTCATTCCCTATCTAAAGTCATAAAGATATTCTCTATATTATTTTCTAGTAATTTTACTGTCTTACCATTCACATTTAAATCCATAATCTACCTTAAATTGATTTTTTTATGTTTAGCATTAGATAGGGCCAAGTTTTTTCTTTCTCCCCCCTTCTCTGCCCTCAATATCCAATTGACCCTGCACCATTGATTTAAAGGACCACTTTTTCCAGTCCCATTGCTCTATGGTGTGTCCTTTGTCATAAATAATCTGTCCATATAAGTATGGGTCTGTTTCTGGATTCTTTATTCTTAACAAGTGGTCCATTTTTCTATCTTCTGTGTAAGAAGGTAGAAACTGTGTTAAATACACAGTTGTTATAATTATTGATATCTTATAGAACAAAACTTTTATGATCTCCAAATTGTCTTCACTACTCATAACCTTTTGTATTTCCATATAAATTTAGAATCATTTTGTCAATTTTTACAAAATTTTGATTGAAATTATACTGAATCTATCAATTAGGAGATGATTGGTACATTTATAATATTGAGTTATTCAATTCATACCCATGGCCTGCCCCTCCATTTATTTAGGCATTCTCTAATTTTTCTTAATCAAAAGGTTTTTATTTCCTACATAGAATTCCTGTGTATATTTAATTAGGTTTATTCCTATGCATTTGATAGTTTTGATGCAATTATAAATAGTGCTTATATATGTTTAGGTTTTTATTGTCACTGGTATTTAGAAATATTATTTAAATTTTTTTAAAGATTTTATTTATTTATTTTACAGGGAGAGACACAGAGAGAGAGGGAACACAAGCAGGGGAGTGGGAGAGGGAGAAGCAGGCTCTCCACTGAGCAGGGAGCCCGATGCGGGGCTTGATCCCAGGACCCTGGGATCATGACCTGAGCCGAAGGCAGACGCTTAACGACTGAGCCACCCAGGCACCCTATTTAATTATTTTCTATATTGCTTTTGTCTCCAGCAACCTTGCTGGGCTCATTAATTCAAATTTATCTGTAGGTTGCTTTGGTTTTCCTTTTTCTTTCTTTTTTTTTTTTAAAGATTTTTCATTTATTTATTAGAGAGAGAGAGATAGCGAGAGCAGGAACACAAGCAGGGGGAGTGGGAGAGGGAGAAGCAGGCTTCCCACTGAGCAGGGATCCCCACGCGATGCTCCATGCCAGGACCCTGGGACCATGACCTGAGGCGAAGGCAGACACTTAACTGAGCCACCCAGGTGCCCCTGCTTTGGTTTTTCTAATGTACAGCTATGTTATCTGTGGATAATGACAGCTTTACTTCTTTCTTTCCAATAAGTATACCATCTACTTTTCTTTCTTTGTGGCACTGATTAGACCCTTAAATATAATGTTAATTAGAAGTGGTGATAATAGGCATCTTTGTCTTGATTCTATATTTGTCATAAGTTTTTTGTAGCTGCCCTTAATAAGATTAAGTAAATTTATCTCTGTTCTTAGGTTGCTAAGTTTTTATTATAAATGGGTATAAAATTTTATCAAATAATTGTTTTGCTTCTACTGAAATAATATGAATTTTCTCCTTTATTCTCTTATAGTGAATTATGTTAATTAATTTTCTAATGTAAACCAACTTTCATTTATGAAATGGATTCAATTTATTTATCATACTTATAATTTTCAACTTTTCTGTACCATTTTGTCTTAGATGTATATCTTACTAACAGCTCAGAGCTAAAGTTTTAAAATTCAACTGAAGGGGCTCTTTCTTAACAGGTCCATCCAACCAATTCCTTGTAGGTCAATTTTGACTTAACCTTGCTTTTATTTCACTTTTTAAAGTATTATACATTCATGTGAATTTCATTCTTTTTTCACTTTTCCTACCTTTTGTTGGATTAACAGCATTTACTTTGTTCCACTTTTGTTTATTCCTTTAATATTTAGAAATTACAAACTCATTCTCCTAGTAATTACCTATAATTTTTCAAAAAGCATACTTAAATTTATAGCATGTTTTCCCTTTCCTTCACTCCCTTATATATTCCCCAGTTGATATAATCTAGAATTTTACTACCAAGAATATTTTTAAGTTTTCTTTACAATGAATACTTCAATAGATTTAGCAATGAATTTCACTGCTCATCATTATCTCTTGTGATGATAATCATAATAATTATAGTAGTAACTTACATTTACATAGTGTTTACCCTGTGTCAGGCACTTTGTGAAGTACTTGATAATTAATTTATTTAATCCTCACAAAGTTCTGTGAAATAGATACTATTATTATTCCCATTTTTTTGCATACAAACAGAGACAAAGAGATGTTACATAGTTTTCCTAACATCAGACAACTAAATAGATATATCCAGAACTTTGGCTATGGCTAGAGCCTTCATTCTTAATGTCTACATTATGCTGCCTATGCCCTTTTACTTTTTTTAAACTCCTTTCTTTTGTATTAAATATTTTTCCTGATGAGTTGATCTTCTAGTTCTTTTAAAACTGATCAGTGGATAATAAACTGAATCCTTGAATGTCTGAATATGACTTCTGTGTGACTCAGTATTGAATTTTAGATTCAAAATTCTTTTCCCTCAATACTTTAAGGATATCACTGTTATCTCTTTGCATTCGTTTTGCCCATGAGGAATCTCTTATCAAACTAATTTTTAATTCTTTTTCTAGGTAGGCTAATCCAGTCTTTTTCTCTCTCTCTCTTTGGAAGCTCGGTTTTCTGAATTTTTCCAACAAAAAATTTCTTGCTATACAAAGTATGTTCCTTGGACAGCAACATTCATATCACCTAAAAGTTAGAAATGTAGAATATTGGGCCCCATCCCAGACTTTTGAAATGGAATCTGCATTTTAATGAGATTCTCATGTAATTCATTTTCATATTAAAGTTTGAAAAGAGCAATCTCAGATAGGTCTTTTTATTTAGTGAAATTTTTCAAACATGTACAAGAGTAGAGAGAATAATAACACAATAACAAACACCAAATATCCTTAATTTAAACTTAATAGTCCCTAATGAATCCTAAAGTAAACTACACACATGATGGTATTTCACCCCTATTTCCTACAGTACGCATTTCTAAAAGGTAACAGCATTTTTCTTATTAAATTAACAACAATTCCTTAATATCATTAGGCAAGTCTTTTTAAAATTTGTTCAACTCAATATCTGGTGTGATGTTTCAATCAGAAAATTGTGTATTTTTTTCAGAACTTGATTATATCTTTTACCTCTCTGAAGTTCTCTTCTATTATGTCCTTTTGTAACTTCCTCCTCCATACCTATTAAGTTTTCTTTATACTTTCTATATGCTTACCTTTTGCAGTATACACTGAAAAATTTTCTCTGCACAGTTCTCTAGCTTATTAAATCACTCTTCAGCTATGTTTATATCACCAATTTTTTTAATTTGGGAATTTATTGTCAATTTCTAGGAACTATCATTAAAATTTTATGGATAGATGCAGTATAGTTTCATGATTCAGAGGATATTTATAGTTATTCTGAAGTCATGTTTTGGTGGCTTTCTTCCTACTACATCTCTTTTCTCAGGTATACATTTTTTCCACTTAATGAACATGGTGCCTCAAAGTAATAGACTTCCCTAAATATTTTCTGATACTTTAATGGGGGCTCATTTTTGTATTTTAAACTTCCCATTAACTTGTGATTACTTTATCTTACTGGCTTTTGTCTTCTTGCAGGGAATAGTCCAATCATGTAACCAAGTAAGGTATCTTAGAAGCTCAGGCTGAGATTAAGATTCTTATGCAAGTAATGTACTGAGGGAAGTCTCAGTAGAAACCTCTGAATGAAGGAAACTAGATAGACTATGGGGAAAATCAATGGTTCCCAAACTTTGCTATACATTAAAATCACCTGGGGAGCTTTTAAAAATCCCAACAATCAGAAGAGTAATGTCAGCAAGATGGCAGAATAGGAAGCCCCAGCTCTCCTTCTTGCACAACACTGACTTAAATACATAAGAACCAGATTACCTTTGTGAGAACTCCAGAAACCACTTGAGAGGTTATAGTATCCCATCCAAGTACAAGGCCAAGAAGAGACACATTGGAGCAGTTAGAACATTTCATTGCATTTACCCACCATACCTCACCCCCTCCCTGCACAGCAAGGGGCAACCAGGAGAAAACTCCCAAATCCTGGCTTCTCCATCAGGAAGGAAAGAAAAAGCTGGAGTATGTGTCCTACATTTTGGCTTTTTGACCCAAGGGACTGGTTTCTGTCTCACCTGACTCAGAATACTGGCAGAAAAAAAGAGTGACACACTTTGGATACCTGAGAACAAAAGATCTCAAAAGAGATATTTGCACACCCATGTTTATTGGAACATTATTTGCAATAGCCAAGAAGTGGAAGCAGCCCACATTGACAGATGAATGGATGAAGAAAATGTGGTATATACATAGAATATTATTCACCTGTTAAAAAAAAAAAAAAGAAAGAAATCCTGTCACATTCTACAACATGGATGGACCTGGAGGACATTATGCTGGGATAAATAAGCCAGAACAAATACTGTATGATTCCACTGATATATCTAAAGTAGTCAAAACCATAGTAATAGAAAGTAGAATGATGGTTGTCAGGGTCTTGGGTGAGGGAGAAAGGGGAGTTGTTTGATGGATATAGAGTTTTAGTTTTGTAAGACAAAAAAGTTCTAGAGATCTGTTATACAACAATCAGAATAGAGTTAATACTACTGAACTGTGCACTTAAAAATGATTAAGAGGGTAAATTGTATATTATGTATTCCTTGCCACAATTTAAAAAAATTGTTTAAAATCCTAGTACTCAGGTCAAATTCCATCTTAGATCAGTATGTCTTAGAATGGGAGACAAACATCAGTATTTTGAAAGGTCCCCAAGTACAAGGTGTCAGCCTCTAAGATCACTCCCAGTGATCCCTGCTTTCTAATATTTATACCTTTGTGTAATACCCTCTTCTTGAATATGGGCTGGACTTACTGATTTGCTTCTAATGAACAAAATACAGTAGAAATGATAGAATGTCCTGAGACATTCTATGTCATGAGAAGACCATGGCTTCTATCTTGTGTGTTCTCTCTTGCATTTTCTTTGATTACTCGTTTTGAGGGACTCCAACTGCCATATTATGAGTAGCCCTGTTGAGAAACCTCCAGGGCAAAATATTGAAAGTCTGCCAACAGCCATGTGAGTAAAGCAGATCTTCTACCACCTTGTGAGAGACCTTGATTCAGAGGCACACAGCTAAGCCATACCCAGATTCCTGACCCACAAAAATTGTATGATAATAAGTGTTTGTTGCTTTAAGCTACTAAAATTGGGAATAATTTGTTAAGCAGCTACCGAAAAATAATATACCAGGTGATTCCAATGTGCCATAAAGTTCAGAAACAATCGAACTAAGCAAATAAGTATTTTCAGGGAATTCTAGGCTCTTCTTGAGTCTAAAGGGAAATCTTGAGAAAAAACTGTATCAGAGGGATTGTACAGCCAGAGAGGCAAAAGTGCTAAACTCTCAGACCCTCTATATCAGTCAATAATTCACAGGAGCTGTCTAGAAGAAGGAAGAGTAGGAAAACCTCCTTAGCTTCCCCAAGTAAGCTCTTCTCAGCAGGGTAAGACTGCTAGAAAGCTGCTAGAAAGCCTTTGTAACTTAGGTGCCCACACTCATTGTTCCTTCTTTGGGGCAGATATCCATTCCTTACTGACTTCTTCAAGAGTTAGAAATGGGGTGGAGAGTACATTTATCTGGCCATTCTTACAGTGGTACTCCAAATAGTCACCCATTGGATTTCCTCAGATTTCCCCTGCTCCCAGCATCTGCCATTTCTGGGCTTGGAGCATTTTTAGAAGTATACCATATCTTTTGTAGCAATGTTTACTCACACACACTTGGCTTATGATTTCCTTCTTCAATGTTAAACTCTTATCTTCCTGGGATATACGTGGTTTCTTATCCATTAAGGATTCTCCTTTTTTTTTTTTTCTAGTTAGGTTATGGGTTTTCGTATTATTTTTATAGCTTCATCTCAAAGGATTTAGGAATAAAGGGAGAGGCAATTTGTGCCCAAACCAACATGTTAAATGAAATCTCCATAAACTATCAGCCAGCAGAAAAAATGTGTGAAAAATTTTACCCATTAAATGATATTGACTCAGCATTTTTACTTTCGAAGTAATTGTAAATCTGAAAAGGCTAATGTATTTGTTGTAAAATTTAATATAAAACACTACTTTGTTAAAAGGATGTTTTAAAATTGGTTTTCAAAGTTTTTCTAATAGTTTTGTACTAGGTGCTGTCTCTCCTGCTGTGGTTGTCCCTTCCATGCTCCTTTTGCAAGAAAATGGATATGGCATTAATAAAGGCATCCCAACCTTACTGATAGCTGCTAGCAGTTTGGATGACATCATAGCAGTCACTGGATTCAGTACATGCTTGAGCATAGTCTTCTCCTCAGGTAAACAAAATACAGCAACTGCCACCTCATTATAGCTTTTTCTGGTTCTTTAAACAAGGTTTCTGGCTTTGCTTCTTTATTAACATTTATTTATTTTGACATGTAACATCTTTTTATTCTTCATAGAAAGCTCATTCTAGAGCAGGGAAGAAGTTTCAATGGATTGAGAAACCACTAACACACATGATTTTATTTTCATAACCATATATTGTAATTAATCTGATAACCCATATTATTATCATTTTTCTGTTTATGTTGGTTTGGAATTTTATCACAGTTTTCAATAGAAAATTTTAAGCAGCAATATTATTAAGTACTGCTATTTAATATATATTTCTAAAATGTGCCTTTTTGGCCATCATTATAAATAACTGGTTGTTCTGTTATTAAGACAACCTAAATATATAGAGTATGAACAACTGTGTGCCTTTTTGGTAGTGGTGGGACAAGATCTGCAGCAATTCTGAATCCCAAGGTAATATTTGGGCTTGAATGTCCAAGAAATTGTGAAAGTAAATCTTTCCACGTATTGTAATGCTTTAATTATCTGCAATGTTTGAAATTCCATCTTCTGTATTATTGAAGCACCAAAATATTTAAGTTGAGAAGTAATATGTATAGTTTCTCTTAAAATCACAAGACAAATAAGAAGGAAAAAAAGGAAAATATAAAAATAAACTCTGCAACATAACCTCAGAAATAATAACCGACTCTTGATATCAATCCAGACTTTCTCTTTCTCCCTCTCACTCTCTCCCCATTCTCTCTGACTTCCCTCCCAATATTCTTATAAAATTATAAGAATCGGCCATACTTTCTTGTAACCTGAGTTGTTTTGTACTTAACTGTATATCACCAACATGTTTCTTTTCAGTAAATATATTTCCATGACATTTTTAATGGTTGTATAGTTTTCTGTTGGCTGCATCATACTTATGTAACTGTTGAAAATTGAAGTTGACTCCAATATTCACTATTAAAATAATGCTTGGTTGAACATCTTAGAGCTAAATAGTTGTACCTAATCTTAATATTTTCATAATCTCAAAAGTGAAATTGTTGAGATAAAAGTATAAAAGTTATAAGCTTTTTTGAGATATATTACCACAATGTCATGTCCTACCAGGGTGTAAAAGCTTGCCACTTTCTCTTCACCTTCTTCAAAACTTGGTATTATTTGTCTTTTATATCTTTGTTTATTTGATAGGTGAAAGGTGAGGCCTCTTAAGATGAAGTACTTTGAATACTAGTGATATTTTAAAATGTTCGTGTTTAATGGCCATTGGCATCCTGTTTTATAAATTGCTTTTCTTGAAATCCTTTGCTTTTATCTTATATATGTGTTCATCTTTTGTTCTTTTGTCAAGATTCTGCATAAAGTTAGGAATGATAACCTTTTGTTTCATGTCCTATAGTTTTCCACATTTATAATTTTTCTTTTAACTTTATCATTTTTTGCAATTCAGATTTTTCAAATTTTTTATTGTCAAATCTGACAGTCTTTTCCTTCATGACTAGTATCAGTAATTCTTTTTAAAATTTTTTGTGTTCCTCTTCCATTGTGCCAACAATTGTGCCAAACACTGAGGATAAACAGTGAACGACAATATTAGCTTTTATTGAGTAATTGGTTGGTACTTGCTCCAAGTTCCATAGCTATTTCCACTCATTTAATAGTCACACATCAGTACTATACTCATTTTACAGAATAGGAAACCAAGGAACAGAGGTTAAGTAAGTTGCTCAAAGTCACAGATCCAAAAAGTAGGGAAGCCAAGATGCAATCTGGCAGTCTGACCCCAGACCCACACTTTTAAATGCTATTCTGTACTATTAGCACAGCAGAGAAGACCATGTGGCTCATGTTCTCAAGGAATTTGTATTAAACAAATAATTACAAAATGTGATGAATAGTACATAGTATAAGGTACTATGGAACATGCTACAGGAGATCAACCTAATTTGTGGAGGACAGAAAAAGTAAAAAAACCAAAAGCAGCTACATGCTTAGAAAATCCTCTTGACTCATGACTATGTAAATGGTCACTTAAAATGTTAAGGACTTTTGGGGTGTCTGGGTGGCTCAGTCGGTTAAGTGTCTGCCTTCAGCTCAAGTCATGATCCCAGAGTCCTGGGATTGAGGCCCTCTCCCTGCCACTCAGCAGGGAGTCTGCTTCTCCCTCTGCTCTTCCCCCTCTCATGCTCTCTCTCTCTCTCTCTCAAATAAATAAAATACATTTTTTTAAATGTTAAGGACTTTCAAGGTTTTATTTTTTTACATTAGATCTTCAATACATCTACATTTTGGAATATGGTAAAGAGACTTAACCCTATCTTCTGGGTCAGTTGGCCTTTTTGTCATTATATAATACTCTTCTTTATCTCTTGTGACTTATTTGTATTTGACTTAAATTCTATTTTGTCTGATATAAGTATGACCACCCTGCTGTCTTTTGGTTATCATTTGCATGGGATATCTTTTTCTATCCCTATATTTATAAAAACGTAAAGTGATAATTTAATTTCAATCACATATAAAAATTCTAATCCTTTACATCTCGCCCTGTTCCCTTTGTTATCCATGTCACAAATTCTATCTTTTTATGTTGTATATCTATTAATACAGTCTTTTTTTAAAGATTTTATTTATTTATTTGTCAGAGAGAGAGAGAGAGCACAAAGCAGGGGGAGCGGCAGGCAGAGGGAGAGGGAGAAGCAGGCTTCCCGCTGAGCCGGGAGCCCGATGTGGGACTCCATCCCAGGACCCTGGGATCATGACCTGAGCCGAAGGCAGATGTTTATCCGACTGAGCCACCCAGGCGTCCCTATTAATACAGTCTTATAGTTATTTTTATGTCTTTATCTTAAATTCTATAACAGAATTGAAAGTGATTTATTCACCACCATTACAGTATTACAGAATTCTGAATTCATCTATGTATTTACCTTTACCAAAGATTTATATTTGTGTGCTTTTGTGTTGCTAACCATCCTTTTACTTCTACTTGAAGGATTCCCTTTAACATTTCTTGTAAGGCAGGTGCAGTAGTAATGAACTCCTTCAACTTTTGTTTATCTGGGTAAATCTTAATTTTTCCTTCATTCTGAAAGATAATCTTGTAAAATAGTATTCTTCATTGGCAGTTTTTTTCCTTTCAACACTTTGAATATACCATCACACCCCCTTCTGGTCTGTAAGGTTTCTGCTCTGAAATCCTCTGATAATTTTATAGGAGCTTTCTTGTACATGATGAGTCATTTTTCTCTTGCTGCAACTTCTTAATTGGTTTGTGGAGTTCCATTAAGGCTTTCGGACTGTATATTGTTGTTAAGTTAATGCCTCTTTGAGGGATCAAGGTTCTGGGGCTTCCCATTCTACCATCTTGCTGTTGTCATCCTGCATTTCTGTTATTTTTTCATGGAAAAACATTTCTAAAATATATATATTTACACATCTCATTGAGCTAAAATACCCATAGCATAACAACTTTTTTTTGTGATGTAGGATCTTTTTTTAGAATTTGTTCCTCTAAACTACAGATATGGGCATATAAAATATGTTGGAAACTCAATTGACTGCTGACTCAAATATTCCTAGGATTGATCCTGGAGTAAATCTTTTTTTTTTTCTGTTGTTGTTAAATTTTTCTTTTTATGTTTAAGTCATTTGTTTCTTTGTCACAACAGTATATCAGAGAAGAAACATCACCAGACATGTGAGGTGCCAGAGGTGCTCCTTTGTCAAAACTCTGTCCATTCTTCCACCTCACCTGGTCTTTTAGGTTGTGTTTCTAAGGGAACCCACAGTGGCTTATTACTTCCTTGTTTTCTGGCCTATATTTTCAATGAACTTTTCTGAATTGTGTGTATTTATTAAATTATTTGAGAGTACATACTTAATTTATCAAATAGATCATTATGTTTTCAAGTATATGAATATTAAAGTCCCATTTTTGCATATTTGTTCTAGAAGATATGTGCTTTTCTCTATGAACCACCTAGATTTGATCTTCTGATATGTTAGGTATGTGAAAATATTACTCTGTGAGATGTTTCCCTTATTGTGTGCCCTTACAGGTGGTATACTTAATAATGTCCTTGCCTCTTTTCGGGACGTACTTATTGGCGCGCTGGCAGGAGCTGTTTTGGGAATTTTTGTTCAATATTTTCCAAGTGGAGATCAGGTAAATAAAAAGTTACTATTTTTTAGAAGTGTAGTGTTAGACATTTCTTTCAAAAATTTGAACTTCTGGAAGATCCATGAACTATTAAATGTAATATTTAATTCTCTTTCCCCAAAATAGCCCCTAGTGCTACTCTCTGCTTGAAATGGAGCACAGTTGTGATTGATACAGGTCAATGGCCTTGACTGAAGTCTCTGATTCCTGATTTGGCAAATAAGAGTATCAGAAAAGTGTACTTAACCCAGAGTACCTTCTCCATTCCACCCCAGCCCTTTATTCATTAAATTGCCTATTGACCACTGACAATTTTCCCTAATCTTTTTTCCCTCAAATTTTCCCTTGAACATTTTTGGTGAAAGAGATTGCCATTTATCTCTGAATATTTTCTGACTTAAATTTACTCCCACTGCCTTTGACTGAGGCAACACTATTAAACTCAACCCTTTCCTCCCCTAAAGGATATGCCATTACTCTTGTATTTCTGTGACTTGCATCTTAATTTCTCTGTAACAGCTGTCTCAGCTAAGAGATATTTAAAACTTTAATTTTTAAGAATTCATTGGATATGGGGTGCCTGGGTAGCTCAGTCGTTGAGCGTCTGCCTTCAGCTCATGTCATGATCCTAGGGTCCTGGGATCGAGTCCCGCATTGGGCTCCCTGCTCGGCGGGAAGCCTGCTTCTCCCTCTCCCACTTCCCCTGCTTGTGTTCCTGCTCTCGCTATCTCTGTTTCTATCAAATAAATAAATAAAATCTTAAAAAGAAACTCATTAGATATGTTATAGGAACTACAATTTATATGGGTCTCTTTCCTTCCTTCTTCACTTATAGCTAAAGTACTATAGCCATTTTACTGACATTGGTATCAGAGATGTGGGAGAAGATAAAACTTAATAATTGCAAAATTTTTCACTTGGTATCAAGTTTGCTAAAATTTTTGGTGAGGAAGAAAGTAAAAATTCTAGACACTATTTAATATAACATATAGAGACATGATACCAAAGGGTCAATAATAAATGGTAGAAGATATAAATATTGTATTATATATTAAATGTAAATTAATTTCCAAATATCTATCTAATTCTAGACAAAACTGCCACTGAAGAGAGCTTTCCTTATTTTGAGTATGTGTGTTACTGCTGTCTTGGGAAGCCATCATATTGGTTTACATGCAGCTGGAGGATTATGCACATTAGCATTAACTTTTGTTGCAGGGATAAATTGGTCCACAGAAAAGGTGAATATTTTTAATACATCATTTTTTAAGATAAAATAACTATTTTTTTACATCTATAATAGACATTTAGGAAATCTCTTTGTTCTTGTTGGAAGATGTTCCAGAAATTTGTGTCTTCAAGGATGTATATAAATCAATCAAGGAAATAAAATATTTAGGAAAAGGACCTGGAAATACACGATTGAATAATATTCCATTGTGTGCATGTGTGTGTGTGTGTGCGCGCGCGCGTGCGCGTGTGTGTGTGTGTATACACATACATGTTCTTCATCCATTCATCAATCAATGGACACTTGGGCTGCTTCCATGTCTTGGCTATTGTAAATAATTCTGCTATAAGCTTTGATGATTTTTTTAACCAAATTCTACTTAAGTGTTTGAGTAAAAGAATTAACATACTCAATTTTTAAGCTTTAACATTTCTTCTACAAATAAAATATCTTAAGTTCATTAAATATTGAGAGACTTTAACTTTTTAAAATGCAATTATTTTTAAGTGTCAAAACAATTAAACACAATAACTAAAAATATATTATTCTTTTCTACAGGTTAAAGTCCAGAGAATTATTAAAACTACATGGTATATTTTTCAACCCCTTCTTTTTGGTTTGGTTGGATCAGAAGTATCTGTTGCATCTCTTAAATCAAATGCTATTGGTAAGAATAATTACAGGCACAAAAAATATAAGATTTGAAAATATTTAAGAAAACTATGAATAATTTTTATTTTATTTACAATATGTCTTGAATGCTACAAGAACCTTCTTCAGAAACTCATGATACAGTTAATAACATACATTTGCTCTTCTGTTACCCTGTATGCCCTTTGTTACCAAAGATAGCGCTGAATACCTTCCCTGAATGATCTGAGGAAATGCAGATTGGAATTCTTTTCTGACAGAAAATATTACATACCATCAGCACCTTTTGAATACTTTCATTTACAGTGAAAGTTCAAAGTCTATTAGCTCAGAATTAAATAAATGTAATCTACCTTATCTTACATGGTACCTCCACCATCAGATAATCTCTTGCACTTTTTCTAGGTATAAAGAACCACTTCTTCCCAAACATTTTGTTGTTTATGTTTGTTTTTATCTGTTGTAGGCATTTGTGTTGCTACTATGAGTCTGGCACTATTGGTTCGAATCTCTTTTACATTTGTTTTGATGTGCTTTGCTGGCTTTAGTTTTAAGGAGAAAATATTTATTGCTTTATCATGGATGCCCAAAGCTACAGTCCAGGTAAGAACATATTAAGTCATTTTAATAATTTGTAATGTTGATGATTTTTTAAAATTCCAAATGAATGTTACTTTAATTACAAAATGTAGGCTATTAGCCTTACTTTTAAAATACTTGATCATAACTACTCATTGAAAATAATGTAATCTTTTAAAATCTGTTTTAAAAGCAATTCTTCTAAAGTTAAAAAGTGTATTTTAATGACAAATACTTCCTAAACTTCTGAAACTTTTTTTCTGTTGTCCCAAAATACAAAATAAGAATATATCTGGACACTAGAATGTTTACATTTTGCTGAATATTATAGGGATAAATGTAATGATTTTAAAGTAGAGACACATTAATTCTTTTAAAAATATATCTTTCCTACCCTTGCCACCCACTCTACCATACATGAATGCACGTGTATTATTTTTAATTATGCATTTAATTTATATGATTTTAATTAATGACTAAATCTCCTCACCAGACTATCTGGGAAAGACAAGAACAGTGTCTGCTTTCTTTCATTATTTTTCCCCTAGTACTTAATACAGTGCCTGGCACACAGGAAGTACACAGTTAGTAAGCATTGCATACCTACAAGAATGAATGATGAAAAGAATGAATGAATGAATGGGGAGACCTTGTGGCTTTGCCCTCTGATTCAATGATATTCTGCTCCTACAAAGAGGTATTACTACTTATTGTTAGACTTTTTAACCTGGCAGCATAAGTCTTGATTTCCGGAGATTCTTTTTTCCATTGTTATTCCAAAACAGAAGTTTGTGAGTTCCTGTGCAACAAAATTCTCTGTGTCATGGTTAAAAAAGCTGGTCCATGGGACCAGCCTGGGTGTTTTGCCTCTAACATTAGGCAAGTTACTTCGTAATCTCTCATGTCCACTTTGTAGATTCCAAACCTCTTGTCAGTTTTACTGGACACATTGCCTCCCAAGTAGGAAGAATAAGGAGAAGATAAGCAACAAAATCCTAGAAAGCCATAAGAAACCTTAGTATTTTGTGTTTTCTTATTACAGCCAAGAACCTTATAGTCCATGGTAAAGGTAAATAAGCAAAACCCTGCTTCAGCTAGAACTCCTGAGGTTCTGAGACTAATGTGAGCACTCAAAAAAGATATTTAAACAGGAGAAAGCTGAGATGATAAAAATACAAAATCGGCCCCAAAATGCGTGCACGATAATTTGTCACTATTTCACTTTTCATCCAGTTATATTTGCTAGGGAGAACATAGAATTGATGAGTAATTCATGAAAATTCCTCGGCACTTTAAGTCTTGTCTCTTTTCTGATGGCTTACTACTAGGTTTTGTTTGTTTTAACAGGGCCATTACCTTTTATCATGTATTAACTATTTAATATTTTTCTTTATGTCTCATCTTTTTACCCCCTATATGCAGGCTGTATTAGGTCCTCTGGCTCTAGAAACAGCAAGAAGCAGTGCACCCCACTTGGAACCATATTCAAAGGATGTGATGACAGTAGCATTTTTAGCCATCTTGATTACAGCTCCAAATGGAGCTCTAATTATTGGCGTACTGGGACCCAAAGTACTTACACACCATGAGCCAAACAAAATCGATGTCGAATTGACAAAATTAGAACTTCATTAAAAAGTTTATTTGCCATCACCTGCCTGCTTCTTTTAATAAATTATCTTACATGAGAGAAAAATTAAAACATACAAATACGTGGAGATTGTACATAGAACCAAGGATTTAATAAATATGTGATTTCATTACAGAGCTTTCCTATGATTTTTTATTCCAAGGTTAATTTGATAAAATAGTATTTATGTATTTTAAGAACAAAGTAAATCTGTAAGTACTCTAGGAAAGTTTAAAGTAATCCATCAGGCTGAATCTGCTGTCATATTACAAACTCGGTATAATAAAAAATTAAATGAGCCCAATGACAGAAAGGTAAGATAGTCTAAGCCTCCAGACAGGAGAAGTAGGACCCACCATCAGGTTAGTAATTTGGTTAAAAAGATCACTATGAAGGACAAAAATGTCAGGAATAAATGGGTCAACAAAATGGATTTCAAATTCTGTTTTCAGCGACTATCTAAATGAATGGTATGTTAAATAAAAGAACCAAAATTAGACTTATTTACTTCTGCAGTACCCTTAAAATGACAAGTTTAATAGCTTTTAAATGAAACATTAAGTGTAGTATTTATTTGTAGATATAAAATTAAATCACAAATGGAAATGAACCATGATTTTTCAATGAGTATAAAATAAAGAATTAAAGTCAGCCTGCAGAAATGAAAGATTAATAGACTTGTCCATGTGAGCTTTTCTTTTCCTCAGTAATACGGAATCTCCTTTCAATTCTGGCTGATGAAATCTGCTATGCTTATATAGAACCAATCACAAGCAAAATGCAGTTTCCGTTTATGTCAAGATTATTTTAGGAGCGCCTGGGTGGCTCAGTCCTTAAGCGTCTGCCTTGGGCTCAGGTCATGATCCCAGGGTCCTGGGATCCAGCCCCGCATTGGGCTCCCTGCTTGGCGTGAAGCCTGCTTCTCCCTCTCCCACTCCCCCTGCTTGTGTTCCCTCTCGCTGTGTCTCTCTCTGTCAAATAAATAAATAAAATCTTTTTTTAAAAAAAAAGATTATTTTAAAGTTGGAAGGGTCACATAAAACCTTCTCAAATAGCCTTAGTGAATGGCTTCTTAGAAATCATTCAGACTTCTTTGGCAAAAGCCAAATGCAGGAACTAAACATTACTTGGTTTCTGTCTTCCCTCTTCTATGTAAGTAAAATACTAAAATAGCACAGAATGTGAACTTTACCCATAAATTTGCAAAGCGAAACAACTATAAGGCAACCAAAACTATATATATATACACACATATATATGTGTGTATATATATATATATATATATATATATATATTCCTGTTAAGACTGGGACCTTCCACAAAATATAACAGTAAAACTGTCAAAAGTTCACACACACCTGGATAACTCTGGAGGAGATAAAATAGCTGCTGTTCTAGTAGCATTTTCTTCTACATTTTTACAACTCAGCATAGATCTTATGCCTCATTTCAACTATTTTAATTCTAGTACTAAAATTCTAAAAATTTAAAGTTCTAAACTGCTCCAGTGTTTTGACTAATGTTATATCATGAGGGCAAATCATTTTTACTAATAAGTAAATGAAAATATTTTTACATTCACAAGATAGTATTTTACATTTACAAGAGAATTAGATTTTAAAATAGAAAGTTGATCTTAATAAAAGATAAAGGTACAATAAATCATTTTCAGAATGAGGAACTATGTTTTTTTAATTAAGGGGAAATTGTCATTTTTGGTGATTTATAGATTGTTTCTTAAGTATTAAATTTAATATATGTTCATTAGATCAAAACACTCTACTTTTTAAAAGTAGTGTTGCAGGCATTCAAATAATTTGAATTTTAAATTTTCTACATAAAAACTTTTATAAAAATTACCTTCATTAGGAGCACATGCACCCCAACGTTCATAGCAGCAATGTCCACAATAGTCAAACTGTGGAAGGAGCCAAGTTGCCCTTCAACAGATGAATGGATAAAGAAGATGTGGTCCATATATACAATGGAATATTACTCAGTCATCAGAAAGGATGAATACCCACCATTTGCATTGACATGGATGGAACTGGAGGGGATTATGCTAAGTGAAGTAAGTCAAGCAGAGAAAGACAATTATCATATGGTTTCACTCATATGTGGAACATAATAGTGTGGAGGACCACAGGGGAAGGGAGGGAAAACTGAATGGGAAGAAATCAGAGAGGGAGACAAACCATGAGAGACTCTAGACTCCGGGAAACAAACTGGGGGTTACAGAAGGGAAGAAGGTCAGGGGATGGGGTAACCAGGTGATGGGTATTAAGGAGGGCACTTGCACTGGGTGTTCTATGCAACTAATGAATCGTTGAATACTACATCAAGAACTAATGATGTACTATATGCTGGCTAATTGAACATAAAAAAAATTACCTTCATTAATGTCATTTTAAAATTACAACCAGTTAACCATGTGTACAGTATTCAAGTGTTCATAGTATTTAAACAAGTAAATACAAGAACACTGTTCCTTATAAATTTATCAAGTATGTCTTTGTTTACTCATTAATATTTTTTCACTATTTAAGGAATTTTTATTAAAGCAAGAATTTTATAATCCAAATTACGTTTCCTTGCTCAGTATTCAATTGTTATTTAAAACAAATGACATTCTGAGCTATTCCACAGTAAAGAATTATAAAATTAAAAGAATGCTTTAAATTTTTGTACTTTGCTGAAAACTGTTTTTCCCAGGATCTATAAAACATTAGTTTTTATAGGCTTGTCTCTTTTCTGATGGCCTAGTGTGTGTGTGTGTGTGTGTGTGTGTGTGTGTGTGTGTGTAAATTAGGAAGTAATCTAGACCTAGCATTTGCTCAGTACACAAGGTTCAAAGTTTCTTTTCCTCTTTTGCATCTATTTTATATTTAGCAATTTTCCCCCATAATATGTAAGCTTTTTGGTGTTTAGATACTTTTCTCTGGTGAAGCATGTGTTTCTCTTCATAGTCCCTGATCAATTTTAAGCAGTTGGAACTCCAAGGACATTGTTAATTGCTTCCTGGGAAGCCTTTTTAGCTTGGTGGGCTTGTAGTACACCAATGCTTCAGCAACCTTAGATCAGAGAGACTCTGGAGATTCAAGCCTATGGAGAGGTTCTGGATTATCAGTGTCCAACAACACATTGGTGATTTTTTACCAGCAACAGTAGGGTGCATGGCTTGACTAAAAGGAAGCATTCACCCAAATTTGTTTTTGTACTTGAGGAGGAGCAGATGCCAAGATGGAAGTAGTTACAGGCTCCTGAACTTGTACATTAACAGCAGGCTGCTGCATGGTAACCTGTGGCTTCATATTAAGACGTTGTTGAGGATTGCAAACTCCTACAGCATATTTATACTGTGGAAGAACACTGACGGCAGGAATAGCTACCACAGCAGCTGCTGCAGTGGTGGACCCACTGTGTTGTGTTAGCAACACACTGTTGACATGACTCGTGAAACCTATAAAGAAGCTGGACTCACTATTCAATGGTAGTCTAGGAGCAGCTGGGCAGACAGCACCAGGCATTGTTGGAATGGATGAGGTCTGGGACCCTGAACAGTCCAGCAAGGACTTGGTCTTAGTTGAGCAATTTGGTGAGAAGGATAGTATGCAGCGTGGTTCTGAGTCTACAGGATAGCTGCCGGGAAGTAACCTGAAGGACTTGTATCCAGGTATTGTAGTCGTTTCCAGCTGGTGATTACGTTGAATACTAGCTGTTATATCATCACCAGAGCCAGAAGTCCCCTGTATTCTGTCAACTTATGATTTTTTAAAATATGCAGTGTGTTTCAGCCCAGCACAATTGATTTTTTGATTCTCAAATTGTCCCAAATATGGTCCTTGGGTATCCTTCAGAATTGATTCTGTACTCTTTGGACATGATGCCATAGTGTTTGAATGCTTTCTTCCTTTCAGGCATAACAAGCTGTCCCAGATTCATATGCATTTTCCCTACTCCAGACCTGGAATCAGCTAGTCTCCAAAAGACTGGTATCTTTCCATGAAAATAGGTATGTTAAAACCAAAATCTGAAGGTTAGGAATGCTCACTATGGCTGGAGAATCACTGCATCTAGATCTTGTCAGTAAACATTGCTAAAAAATACAAGTCTTAGAAATCATAAAATACATGTTTTAAAATAAAAAAGTGTTTTTATTATTACTGGTGATTTTAGAATATAATTCATAGTACAGATTATATGTAGTCAAAATCCCTTCAGTGCTGATTAATGAGGGGGAAAAGTAAATATTATATAAAACCATGTAATTATAGGACATAAATTCTATAAGATAACTAAATATTTTTAAAAAGTTTCCTAAGTTATCATAGTTTTTAATCACTTAAAAATAAAACTATGGGGCTCCTGGGTGGCTCAGTCGTTAAGCGTCTGCCTTTGGCTGAGGTCATGATCCCAGAGTCCTGGGATCGAGCCCCACATCGGGCTCTTTGCTCAGCGGAGAGCCTGCTTCTCCATTTCCCACTCCCTCTGCTTGTGTTCCCTCTCTCGCTGTGTCTCTCTCTGTTAAATAAATAAAATCTTTAAAAAACATAAAAATAAAAATAAAACTATGAAAAACATGAGATCGAGTTGCTATTTCTAATTCAAATGTAACATCATAGGCTTTTACCTTTATCTTTTTTCTCTTACACTGAATATCTTGGTTCCTAATATTATTAATGTGGTATTAGCTTTATTTTATAGTATTCAAAAATTTCAAAATAGCAATACCAATATTATTACTTATAATTACTGAATTAAGTTTAAGATATTTTGCAGTTCTTTTTGTCCTTAGACTATATCTCACCAAAGATGTCCACTAAAAGTACTAAATTCCAAAGCCCCTTGAAATTATATATATATAATTACATATAGTTATACTATATAATATATATACTTTGATGTACAGACTTATTTATTTCTATTTGCTTTCAGTTCTAAGAATTGCTTTTAAACAAGATATATGCACAATTTTGGATATGTAAAACATTTATATAGTTTAAAATTTTATATATTTTCAAACTTTGGGATTTTTCTAATCTGATAAATGAGAGAGAGCATTGCAGTGAAATTTTAAATTTCTTTGACTATGAGTGAGTGGGCATCTTTTTCATTGGTTTAAGGTCATTTGCCTTTCTTTTTCTGTAAACTATCTGTACATGTCCTTTGTGATTTTTGGTATTTCTCTTTTCTATTTTAAAAAGCTGTAAAGAATAGAAAATAGTCAATTGTCTGTGATGTAAATTACAAATATTTTCTTCAGTTTTTCTTTTGTCTTTTGATTTTGCTAGTTGTGCTTCTTTTGTTAAGCAAAAGAGTTTTCTGTTCATAGAGTTGAATATATGAATCTTTTCCTTTATGCTACTAGATATTGATTCATGGTTAGAAAGGAATTCACTCTTTTTTCCCTTAGAGCTTGTATAATTTCATCTCTCACTGTTATTTCTCTAATGCATTTAGAATTTCTTCTGTTATGTGATGTGAGGTATGGATTCAATGTTATCTTTTGCCAAATGATTATCCAGTTATCTGATCCTGGATCAGTTTGGTAGAGATGCCAAAACAAAGTACCACAAACTGGGTGGTTTAAAACAACAGAAATTTATTTTCTTGTAGTTCTGGAAACTAGGAAGTCCAAAATCAAGGTGTCAGCAGAGGCATGGCCCCTCTGAAGCCTCCATGGGAAGATAGATACTTCCTTGCCTCTTCCAAGCATTCTCTGGCTTGTAGATGTATCACTCCAGTCTCTGCCTCTGTTTTTACATGCCTTTCTCCTGGTGTGTCTCTGCATCATCCTCCCTTTGTGCATATCTGTTTCTGTGTCCAAATTTCCCTTTCTTAGGTTGTTAGTCATACTGGATTAGGGGCTCAGCCTACTCTGGTATAGCTTCACCCTATTTTAACTAATTACATCAGCAATGACACTATTTCCAAATAATTCTGACTTACTGAGGATTAGGACTTCAACATATCTTTTGGGGGAACACAATTCAACCCATAATAAGTAGTATTTATTAAAATAACTATCCTTTTCCCTCTGTGATTCAAGATGTCTTCTGTATTGCATATTAAATTTCCATATATACTTGAGTCTATTTCTGGAGTTTTATTTTATTCCACTGATTTGTCTATTCACCTACTAATACCAGAGTATTTTTCTTAAATGTTTATTTGAAAGAGAGAGAGAGAGTGGGAGGAGGAGCTGAGGGTGAGGGAGAGAATCTCAAGCAGACTCCCCACTGAGCGTGAAGCTCAACAATTCGGGGCTCAATCCCTCTACCCTGAGATCATGACCTGAGCTGAAATCAAGAGTTGGATGCCTAACTGACTGAGCCATCCATGTGTTCCAGAATATTTTAGTTTTAGTAGCTTTATGTTATCTTTTAATATCTGGTAGAGCTCAATGCTCCTTTTCCCCAGGACTTTCCTTGTTTATTTATTTTAAGATGAACTGTTTAAATACAGAACATAATTCTTGCATATTACTCTGCCTGCATCTTGAGAACAGTATAGCAACGTGTGGTAAAGTATCCAATCCAACATTCACTGCACAAGGAGAGACACAGAAGGAGAGTGTGGATCAGGGAACATCAATGCTTTTCATAAAAGAATTGAATAGACTGTGTTTAAGTGACTTTCATTTGTTTAAGGGAAGGAATGACTGCTGTATTTAATATCCTTGCTACTACATTAATTTATATTGTACATTATACTCCCATGGTGACAGTATTCTTAATGTCCTATTATTTTTAATAAAAACAATTATTTTTGTTGTGCTTGTTCATAGGAGTTATTGTCTGTTGGAATGTACACATAAGAATTACTTCATGGTGGGGCACCTGGATGGGTCAGTCGGCTAAGCGTCTGCCTTCAGCTCAGATCATGATCCCAGGTTCCTGGGATCGAGTCCCACATTGGGCTCCCTGCTCTCCCTCTCCCTCTGCCCCTCCCCCCTGCTTGTGCACTCAGTCTCTCTCTCTCTCTCTCCCTCTCTCTCAAATAAATAAATAAATAAATAAATAAATAAATAAAATCTTTAAAAAAAAGAATTACTTCATGGTGCAGGAATCTCTAGGTTTTAGATAACCATTTGTATCATTGTATTAAAGAATAATCTTCTATTAGTAAGCTAGTTACAGGTTTAAAGCATTGTTCCCCCATGCTGTTTGTTTGTATGTTGAGCAGAGGACTTTAGAATTACAGAATACAGGAGCAGGAAGACACTTGGTGATCATTTAATCTAACCTGCCTCATCTACATGAGAAAACTGAAACCCAGATATATTATTACTGGCCAGTGTCTCATCTGGGCCTCAAATCCATCTCTCTCAGCTAGCTCTCTGAATATCAAGGGCCACGTTGATCATATCATCATTATTTCCTCTGCTCTTACCAACAGTCTTCCAATAGTTCCATTCTATATCAGTTCATCTCAAGTTTTTTTTATTTTCTGGGGCGCCTGGGTGGTTCAGTCGGTTAGGCATCTGCCTTCAGTTCAGGTCATGATCCCAAAGTCCTGGGATGGAGCCCCACGCCAGGCTCCCTGCTCAGCGGGGAGTCTGCTTCTCCCTCTCCCTCGGCTCTTCCCCCCTAACTTGTGCTCTCTCTCTCATTTGCTCTCTCTCAAATAAATAAATAAAATCTTTTTTTAAAGATTTTATTTATTTATTTGAGAGAGAATGAGAGACAGAGAGCATGAGAGGGAGGAGGGTGAGAAGGAGAAGCAGACTCTCTGCTGAGCAGGGAGCCCGATGTGGGACTCGATCCTGGGACTCCAGGATCATGACCTGAGCCGAAGGCAGTCGCTTAACCAACTGAGCCACCCAGGCGCCCAAATAAAATCTTTTTTTAAAAAGTTTTCTTTTTTCTTTGACTGACAACATATTACTTAAAATATTATTGGCAATAGTTCATATCAATTCCAATGAAGTAGTATTGGATGTGTACTGCCCCCAGAGAGGTAGTGCAATTTGGGCTACATAGTTCCTTTTGCCTGAAGGCAATTCTTAAGGAGGGTCTTGGTTGTGATCCCTCAACAGACAACACTCAAAGCAGTCAAGGGAATGAGTGCCTTGGTCCTGAAAGAAGGACCTTGGCTACACATCACCACCCCTTGTGCCATTTGGATCTTTGGATCTATTGTTCCATATAATTTCACTCCCATCTAGGAAAATCTCCTCCAGGATTCTTTTATTTTGCTGGGGAAATTTATGAAAGGAACATTAACGGAATGAACTATAGCCCATTACCTCTGCAGCTGGTCTTGCACCCTCAATTGATTATCTCCCTCCTCTACTATCCACATACTATCTGTTCTACATTTCTCTTATCCTTAGCTCGCACTTCTGCTGGTCTCTGTCACTTATCTGGCAGGGTGACCCAGATCATCATCCCTGAGTGGTCTTAGCCCAGGTCATCATTCCTCCTCTACTGAACAGAGAATGTCATGCTCAGCCATGGTACTGCACTTGTCTACTTCAATTGTGCCAACAAAACTGAACAAAAGATTACCTAAAGATCCCCCAGTGGATCATTTGGAATGTGCCAACCATATTCATCTCTCCTTCCATTTTGTAACAGGATTGAGAGAGATAAGAAGCAAAAATTTCCCAAGCGGGTCATTGTGAATGATGGTAAATGTTCCACTCTTTCTTCTACCCTTGGTCCTCTGTCTGCTGGAGACATGGGACCATATAATGGTCATTGATCTAGAGTGTATGCTAGTACACCATACTTGTAGCTTCAAAGGGCTTCTAAAGCTTTTTCTATCACTCCATCAGTTTGGCAGGTTCTGGCTGTAATGATTTTATGATTTTTGCTGGATCACTGATTCACATTGTCATGTGTCCACTGCTGCAACTACTGTGCTGTAAAATGTTTTCCTTGGTCCAATGCAATGATGACCAGGATTCCATGTTTGGGGTCAAACATTCTGTTAGCCCTTGGATAGTGGTACTGTTTGAGGCCATATGAGCAGGAAAGCAAGCCCATATTCAGAATAAGTCTCAGTTCCAGTCAAGATAATTGCTCTCTTTCCTAAATGGGAGGGATTCAATATACTCAACTTGCCACTATGTGACTAAATGGTCTCCTTGAAGGATGGTGCCATATTGAGACCTCAGGGTTGTTCTCTGTTACTGGCAGGTTGGACATTCAGCAGCAGCAGTAGCTACTTGTCAGAAGGAACTTCTGCTGTTTGGGCTTCTTTATAGCTTCCATCCCTGCCACAACATTTATGCACAATTGTGCTAGTACTTAGGTGGCCAATGGAAGAAACTGGCTGACATCAATTGACTGAATCATTTTGTTGCCTTGGTTGTTGGTAGATAGCCTCTGTAAGAGTTAATATGTGATACAAAGATCTTCATATCTTATCTATTTCCATAGTTTCATCCATATGCCTCTTTCCCAGATTCCTTTGTCTTCAATTTTCCAAGTTTTTTCCTTCCAACCCCTGACCTATCAACCAAGCCATTTGGCTATGAATATATGAGTACATTCTTACTCTGGGCCACCTCTCTATACATGCAAAATGAATAACAAGGTACACAGTCCAAAGTTCTGACTACTGGGAGGATGTTATTTTCTGATACCTTTCCAGAGCTGAAATAGGCAGCCATACAATTTTGGCTTGCATCCACATCTTGAGGTGAACTTTCAATAAACCAAGTTTAACAAACTTTTTCTTCCCTAAGCAATATGGGAATACCTACACAACCATAGTTGCAAGCTGAGGGAGAGAAACTAGTGAAATAGTTTTTGATGATGTGAGAACCTGGGCCACCTGCTCATACTGTTTACTTGTGCCCTGTAGTACTTCTCTTGACTGATCCTTGATGTGTTACTTTCATCGTATGATGGTTTCCTATGGGGCCAAGTTGTCCTTAGGAACTCGGTAGTCTAACAAAACCAAGCTCATTATGAGAAGTTCTAGTCACATGGTCACTCAATACCCATTGCCAGGTAAATCCAGTATTATTAAGATGTATAATTATACTATACAATATGATATACAATTATCAGCAGCTGGCATGTCCTTGCTAGAGAACCCCATAGGACTATGTTGTGATTCCTCCTATTGCAGTTTGCCATACACTCCACATGGTGTCTTTCCCACTGCATGTGTATCTTTAATGTCTGGATTGAGTCTGCTGGATTGTATGGCCCAAGTGGTAGGGCTGCTTGTACTGTGGCTTGGACCTGCTGCAGAGCCCTTTCCTACTCTAAGTTCCTGTCAAAGCTGGCAGCCTTCTGTGTCCCTCAGCAAATGTGTAAGAGCAGTACTCCTAAGTTTGGACTATGCTACTGCCAGAACCCAAAGAGACCTATGAGACACTGTGCTTCCTTCTTCGTGGTGGGACTACAAGATGCAATAGTTTGTCCTTTATTTTAAACCTACCGCAGACCACTGGACCCTTAAAATTTCTATTGATGTGGTAGGTCCCTTCATCTTCAAAGGGGTTTCTCTTACTCTCAGGGTTGCGTGTGTCCCAGATGTCCAACATACTTGCCATTTCTTATTCACCCAGTCTGATTTAACTGATCCATATAATGAACAAATGCAATATTCTACAGAATGTACAGACAGTCCAGATCTCTTTGGACTGTATTATGACACGAGCGTAGAAAAGCTAACATAGAATTTGGACAAGACTGTAAATGTATGTTGTTGTCCTTCTCATGAATGTGAATTGCTTCTGGTAAATGTCCCTTAAAGTACTGCTTCAGGTATATTGCACACCTATTGGTCTATAATCTTTTCCTCTTCATCCAATTTTAAATATGTTCTAATTTTAGTATAATTACTTCTTAGTTCCATAAATTATTTGGGATTTTGTTTTTAATTTCTAAAATTTATGTATCTCTTTTGGATCACCTATTTATTTATTTATTTATTTATTTATTTTTAAATTTATGAGAGAGAGAGGAGGAGCAGAGGGAGAGGGAGAAGCAGGCTCCCCATTGAGCAATAAGCTCGATGCAGGACTCGATCCCAGGACCCTGGAATCATGACCTGAGCCAAAGGCAGATGCTTAATCAATGGAGCCACAAAGGCACCCCTGGAAAACCGTTTTGTTATTGATTTCTAATACTAGTGCTTTGTTGTCTATACATGAATTTTAAAATGTGATAACTTGACCATAGAGTTGAGGGTCCATATCTGGGCTCTCTGTTCTGTTCCATTGGTCTATATGTCTGTTTTTGTGCCAGGACCATGCTGTCTTGGTAATCACTGCTTTGTACTATAGCTTGAAATCAGGCACCGTGATGCCCCCAGCTTTGTTTTTCTTTTTCAACATTTCCTTGGCAATTCAGGGTCTTTTCTGATTCCATACAAATTTTAGGATTGTTTGTTCCAGCATTTTGAAAAATGTCATTGGAATTTTGATCGGGATGACATTGAAGGTATAGATTGTTCTGGGTAGCATAGACATTTTAACAATGTTTATTCTTCCGATCTATGAGCATGGAATGTTTTTCCATCTTTTTGCATCTTCTACAATTTCTTTCATGAGTGTTCCGTAGTTCCTAGAGTGTAGATCCTGTACCTCTTTGGTTAGGTTTATTCCGAGGTATGTTATGGGTTTTGGTGCTATTGTAAATGGAATTGTTTCTCTAATTTCTCTTTCTACAGTTGCACTGTGTTTAAGAAAGCAGCTGATTTCTGTGCATTGATTTTGTATCCTGCCACATTACTGAATTGCTGTATGAGTTCTAGTAATTTGGGGGTGGAGTCTTTTGGGTTTTCCACATAAAGTATGTCATCTGCAAAAAGAGAGAGTTTGACTTCTTCTTTGCCAACTTGAATACCTTTTATTTCTTTTTGTTGTCTGATTGCCATTGCTAGGACTTCTAGTACTATGTTGAACAAGAGTGGTGAGAGTGGGCATCCTTGATATGTTCCTGATCTTAAGCGAAAGGCTCTCAGTTTTTCCCCATTGAGGATGATAGTTGCTGTGGGTTTTTCATAGATGGATTTTATGAACTTGAATGTTCTCTCTATCCCTAAACTCTGAAGAGTTTTAATCAGGAAAGGATGCTGTACTTTGTCAAATGCTTTTTCTGCATCAATTGAGAGAACCATATTGTTCTTCTCTCTCTTATTAATGTGTTCTATCACATTGATTGATTTGTGAATGTTGAACCACCCTTGCATCCCTTGACTCTATGGTCAAATAATCTTTGATAAAGGCAGGAAAAAAAATGCAATGCAAAAAAGACAGTCTCTTCAATAAATCGTGCTGGGAAAATTGGACAACCACGTGCAGAAGGATGAAATTCGACCATTCTCTAACACCATACACAAAGATAAACTCAAAATGGATGAAAGACCTCAATGTGAGACAGGAATCCATTAAAATACTAGAGGAGAACATAGGTAATAACCTCTTTGACATCGGCCACAGCAACTTCTTTCAAGATACATCTCCAAAAGCTAATGAAACAAAAGCAAAAATGAACTTTTGGGACTTCATCAAGATAAAAAAGCTTCTGCACAGCAAAGGAAACAGTCAACAAAACAAGGAGGCAACCCACAGAATGGGAGAAGATATTTGCAAATGACACTACAGATAAAGGGCTGGTATCCAAGATTTATAAAGAACTTCTCAAACTCAACACCCAAAAAACAAATAATCAAGTCCAAAAATGGACAGAATACATGAACAGACACTTCTCAAAAGAAGACATACAAATGGCCAACAGACACATGAAAAAATGTTCATCATCACTAGCCATCAGGGAAATTCAAATTAAAACCACATTGAGATACCACCTTACCCCAGTTAGAATGACAAAAATGGACAGGGCAAGAAACAACAAATGTTGGAGAGGTTGTGGAGAAAGGGGAACCCTCTTACACTGTTGGTGGGAATGCAAGTTGGTACAGCCACTTTGGAAAACAGTGTGGAGTTTCCTCAAAAAATTAAAAATAGAGCTACCCTATGACCCAGCAATTGCACTACTGGGTATTTACCCCAAAGACACAGATGTAGTGAAAAGGGCCATATGCACCCCAATGTTCATGGCAGCAATGTCCGCAATAGCCAAACTGTGGAAAGAGCCAAGATGCCCTTCAACAGATGAATGGATAAAGAAGATGTGGTCCATGTGCACGGACGGGCCCATAATGCCCGGGCCGCAACTGGCCCCTCCCAGCTGGCAGTCTGTCTCCCCGTGTGCGGGCGCCGCGGGGCACCTCGCTCCCCATGGGGCCACGGGACTGGCTGAGGACCGTGTGCTGCTGCTACCCCTGCCGGTGCCTGGAGGAGCCCGCCGCGCCTGAGAAGGAGCCCCTGGTCAGTGATAGCAATCCGTATTCTTCGTTTGGAGCAACTCTGGCAAGAGATGATGAAAAGAATTTGTGGAGCATGCCCCACGATGCGTCCCACACAGAGGCAGATGACGACAGAATCCTGTACAATTTGATAGTCGTTCGAAATCAGCAGGCCAAATATTCAGAGGAGTGGCAAAAACTCATCCACGATATCTACATCCTGCGGCAGATTCAGAGGGGAGTGAGAAATAGATGGAAACGCTTTTTAGAGAATTTAGTGTACGTCATGGATTGAATTAGATGAGCGTGATTGGCCAGTTAGGAGCTGCTGTTTAAGAAGAGGCAGATTGGAAGAAATACTGTTTGTAAGAGAGACAGTGAAACTCGGTGTAGACTCTTGGAAGGACTAAAAGGTTTTCAAAAGGAAGCCGACTCTTTGTTGTCAGGGATGAAACTCAGCACCATCAGTGATTCTAAAAACACAAGGAAAGCGGGGGAGATATTGTTAAAACGGGCTGAAGAAACCAGTATTTTTCCAAACAAGCTGGGAGCTCTCGAAGAGATACCTCTTTGTCGTGGATCGTCTCATTGCTCTTGATGCAGCAGAAGAGTTCTTTAAAATTGTCAGTCGAACTTACTCCGAGAAGCCTGGAGTCTCAAGCCTGGCAGATGGCCAGAAAGAACTGCACTACCTTCCATTTCCAAGTCTGTAAAGGAGAGTGGAGGAGCCAGAGTTGGGATTCCCCTCGACTAGTACTCAACAGCCAACTCAAGTTGGTAAAATGCATATAGAAGACAGTAAGCAAGTGGTGGGGTAGCTAAGTGAAAAATGATTCTAAATCCTATAAAAAAAACTAAGGGTTTGGAATATTTGGTCTTCAAGAGGATGTTACTGTAAGGAGTATTCAGGTTGTGTTGAGATACACTGGTGATCTTGTATCAGGGAGTGGCCGGTGGGATCTTTCCTCCTGGCTGATTAGATTTCAAGAACCCACCGTCCCCACTTTGGTTTTGGTTGTACAATAAGCCTATTGGGAGAATGGGATGTTCTAGGTAAGAAAACAGTAAGATTGATAGAGCTATCATTGAGCCCAAATATGGATTACCTAATTTTAAATAATCGTTATATAATAATAGGCTAATGCCAAAATGATACCAGGCATTATATGATCTTTCTTTGATTTGGAAGATCCTACAGAACCTTGCAGGTGTCAGAGGCATCATCTTGAGTATAAGTCATGATTATTCAGAGGTTCCGATGTAGCAGATAATAGAAATATCTAACAGTGCTGCCCAGAAGGGACTTCCAAATAGATCGATCCCAGGCAGAACTCCCTACAGCACCATGTCAAAAAGCTCCATCTTCAGTGGTGGGACTTGCATTTTAAATTCTCAACATTATCAATACCTGGTTACCTCATTTTGACATCTCATCCATTTCTAGACCACATGCCCTTGCTATGTTATAGCATCTATCAACTGAAATGTTTGACCTCCACTTCCTTCTCTTCTCTTTAATCTGCTTCTGGCTTAGTGGCTGAGAGTCGCACCTGCCCAGCGACCCGCAGTGCAGACTTGCAGTTCTGTGTGTTCGGGCAGTGTTGCTAGGAAGGTCATTGCTGGACTCTTTTCCCATTTGGAAGAGGATTTTCAAGATGGAGCAATGCTGCCAATATGGCTTGCTTCTCTCTCCACAGATTGAGAAGCCCAGCCTCGGAAGTTACTTGCCACTTGAGCAAGGAGCTTGCCAGGAAATAAATAATGGTTCACATTATTGAATAAATTTTCAGAACCTGTCATGTACGGGTAGATTGTTGAGAACACTGGCAATATCTTTACTCCTACAGACTTTGCTCTTCTGACTTCAGGTAAAAGGTAACTTGTCTTTAGTTTGTTCAGGGGATTGTGACTTGAAAACTTGCTGACCAGCTCTTTTGATAGTGTACACAATGTTTGAAATATTTCTTAGAGGAGATACATGTTCCCCATTTCTTAATGCATTGCAGACGAATTTAACTGACATGTTTCAGGAAGATTCTTTCTAGTATAGTAAGCTAAAAGTTCTATTTTTTATATTTAACGCTTAACCTCTCTCTCATGTTGTTTAAAATTAGACTGCAGACAATTTCGCTCACTTCTGTAGGCTCTTGCGAGCTAAACGTACAAATAGTGAAACAAATAAAAACACAAGAACTAAAACAATAAATCTTTAAAAAAAAGATGTGGTTCATATATACAATGGAATATTACTCAGCCATCAGAAAGGATGAATACCCAATTTTTACATCAACATGGATGGGACTGGAGGAGATTATGCTAAGTGAAATAAGTCAAGCAGAAAAAGTCAATTATCATATGGTTTCACTTATTTGTGGAACATAAGAAATAGCATGGAGGACATTAGGAGAGGGAAGGGAAAAATGAAGCGGGGGAAATCGGAGGGGTAGACGAACCATGAGAGACTATGGACTCTGAGAAACAAACTGAGGTTTTAGAGGGGAGGGGGTGGGAGGATGGTTTAACCCGGTGATGGGTATTAAGGAGGGCACGTACTGCATGGAGCACTGGGTATTATATGAAAACAGTGAATCATGGAACACTCCATCAAAAACTAATGATGTATTGTATGGTGATTAACATAACATAATATAGGGGCGCCTGGGTGGCTCAGATGGTTAAGCGTCTGCCTTCGGCTCATGATGTCCAGGTCCTGGGATGGAGCCCCACATCAGGCTCCCTGCTCAGCAGGGAGTCTGCTTCTCCCTCTTCCTCTGCCTTTCCCCACTGCTCCTGCTCTCTCTCTCGCTCTGTATCTCTCTGTCTCAAATGAATAAATTGAAAAAAATTCTTTAAAAATAAAAAGAAAACATAATAAAATAAAATTTAAAAAAATAAAGTGTGATAACTTTAGGCCTAATATCTGGTCAATTTTTGTAAATATTTCAAGTTTACTTGAAAAGAATAGGGATAATCTAATTGTTGATTATAGTTCTGTATCATCTATATAGCCTTACTAAGTTTAAGTCCATTTAGTCAATTACTAAAAATGATGTGTTAAAATCTGTGTATTTGTGCATTTATCAATTACTCTGTATAATTCCATTAATTTTGGCCTTATTTATTTTGAAGATATATTATTAGGGATCTACAATTTTAGAATTGGTATATCTTCCTCGTGAATTTTTCCTTTTATTATTATCTAGTGGAAGGGGGTGAGTTTGAGCATTTCAAGGCTGATCACAGGGGGGAAATATGGCCATGAGGTGGCAGTAGCACACACAAGCTTTATTTGGGTGATACTTTGAAGGTTTGCGTACCGGAAGGGCCCCAACACCATCAGACCATCCAGAGGCTTAAGACTAGGAGGCTGTCCTTCAGAAGGGGAGGAGGGCAAGGGACCTCCTGGAGGAGAAAGGCATCAGAAAGAGGGCTTATGTGTCTAGGTGGTTTTGTATGATGTCACTCAGCAGCATGGCGGGGAGTCTCTGGGTCAGAATTCTAAAGAGCTGCAGCAGGTTAGGGTCTTTATAACCCAAGACTTATTTTATCTGTGGCAAGCCGATTTTAGGCACAGTTTCATAGGGTATATAAAGCAGCCAAGCTCTAAATAGCTAAAACTCTGATTAAGCTATGTTTAAAACAAATGGCTGTGTAAAATTTTGATATGGTGCCAGTGGGATTTTGAGCTAATAAACAACCCCAGGGGCCAATATACAGAGGCCTCGTTTGCCTCATTCACAGGGTAACATGTAGTGATTCTCTTTATCACTTTTTTTTTTTTGCTCTCTGTTGTTTATTGTATTTTACTCGTTTTGGGGGTTTATTTTTATTGGCATGATTTCAGTAAACTCAGTTTATTGTAGTCTGCTATCTTACCACTTATTATTAAAACTGCTGTAATAGGAATTTTACTTCATTCTTTGTCCCACTTAACTAAAACTGCTCTGGGTAAGGTCATCGATGACCTTCATGTTATCAATACCAGTTAATGGTTTACATTTTCTTACAGTGTATACACATGTTTAATTTATGTAATTCAAAATGGGATATCATACATGGAATTTAGTACTTTTTTCTTTTTGCTTACTCTCTCCTCTTTCTCCCACTCAAATTCCCATCTTTACCTCACCCACCCGCTCCAGACAAATAATGTCATCCTCATTAGATTTCATCCCTATTTTTCTCCACACTCATAAAATCATATACAAACATATATGCATATACACAAGACCCAAACATACATACAAGTGTGTATATATACACCCAGAAAGTTACTATCATAGAAAGGGGTTTGGGGATTAAACATGCCATACTTCATTTTTCTTTTTTCACTACTGCATAGAAATGCTGAGTTGATTAATATAGTTCTAATTTGGACTTTCCACAAAGATCAATGTTGAAATAAAAAACATATATAGGGGCACCTGGGTGGCTCAGTCAGTTAAGCGTCTGCCTTCAGCTCAGATCGTAATCCCAGGGTCCTGGGATGGAGCCTGCTCCTCCTTCTTCCTCTGCCTGCCAGTCTCCCTGCTTGCACTTTCAATCTCTCTCTCTGACAAATAAATCTTTAAAAAAAAAATTATATATATATCTCCATATATACTGATTTAATTTCTGTAAATTTCTGTGACATATATTTTTTTCTCAAGTGTTACCAAGTTATTTGCCAAAAAATCTGTAACAATCCATATTTCTCATCAGCAGTATGTAAGGGTACTTGCTCCCCTACTCCAAAATCCTCACCAATAGGTATTGTTCTCTTGATATGTGACCATCTAATGGGGTATAAAATGCCAATCCTCTAATGCTTTATTTGCATTTCCTTGATTACTAGTGAGCTTGAGCGTAATTTTATACATTTTGGTCATTTGGATTTACTTTTCTATGGTTATGTCTTTATGTACCCACATTTTTGTGTTGTGTTTTCCTGTAAGTGCTCATTTTATAGTATATATTATCACTACATCTTATGTTATACATGTTAGTATAGTACAGATGTTAACTCTTTGTAACCCACATTGCAATTTTCTCCATATTTATATTAATATTTGACTCTACCGTTTATCACAAAAATTGTTAATTTTTGCTACATAGGTTTTCCCCATATTAGTCTATTTTCTCTCCCTTTCCCCCAGCTCCCACTCTCTACTTTTAAAATGATTTTAAACATCATTTTATATGTCACATCAAAGCCTTTAGTGTAAATTGGGAATCCAATTTTGTTTTCTTTGAATTGAAACACGTCATATATTAAATGTTCATATATATCTGGAGTCTCAATTCTTTTCTATCAATCTTGTTTATTCTTATTTAATGCAATTGCTTTTCTTATATTAACTGACTTGAGGGGCGCATGCATGGCTCAGCTGTTAAGCGTCTGCCTTCGGCTCAGGTCATGATCCCAGGGTCCTGGAATCGAGCCCCATATTGGGCTCCCTGCTCAGTGGGAAGCCTGCTTCTCCCTCTCCCACTTCCCCTGCTTGTGTTCCCTCTCTCACTCTGTCAAATAAATAAAAACAAAAACAAAAACAAAAACAAAACTAACTTGATTCTGATGGGTTTATAGTATATGCTGATACCTGGTGAGTAAAGTTCTTCTCAATAGTCTCTTTTTTTGGTAGAATTTTCTAACTATTCTTCTATATGAAAGTTAATTTAATCCAATTTTTAAATAATCTTGGGATTCTAATGTGAATTTAATTAAATTTATATATTAATTTTATTTTTTATCTTTTTTTAAGTAGGCTCCATGCATAGTGTGGAGCCCAACGTGGAACCTGAACTCATGACCCTGAGATCAAGACCCGAGCTGAGATCAAGAGTTGTACACTTAACTGACCCACCCAGGTGCCCATATATTATTTTAAAAGATTTATATTTTTACACTAGCAAGCTTTTTTTCATGTGTTTAAATGTCATTCAATTTCTTTTAATAACATTTTCATAGGTTCCCCCCTCCATGGTCTTTTACCTTTCTTGGTAAGTTTATTTTACCTTTATTAATTTTTTTCGCTCTTGTGAATTAAATATTTTTCCCATTAGCATTTCAAGGTGCTTATTGCTACTAAATTTTGTAGATTCATCTTGTTTCCAAATACCTTACAAAATCTCTCTTTAATTGTTTTTCCTAGTCTCTGTGGTTTCCTAGGTATAGAATCACATCAACAGAGTTTTCTATTTTCCTATATTTATGCTGATTATTTCACTTTTTAATCTTGTCACATTCACTGGATCATCTGAGAAAATTTTTAATACCATATAATGACAGTAAGCATTCATTCTTGCTAGTTCCTGATTTTAAATGGAAGAATTTGATTTTAAATACTTGTAGGCTTTTCATAAATAACCTTCATTGTGTTTAAATAGTTTCCTTCAACTTCTATTTTACTGAAGAATCCTGATTAGGTATGGCTATTGAATCTTAGCAATAGTTCTTTCAGCATCTATCGATATGATGTTTTCTTAATTCATTTATAGAATTGTGTTAATAGATTTACTGATCAAAATACTCAATTCCTGGAGTACAATTCTCTTTGCCATGGTATATTAAGCTTTTTTTTTTAATTGTTGCATTTTTTAGAATTTTCATTGATATGTATAAGTGAGATTGCTCTGAGTTTGTGTGTGTTTATCAGCTTTTCATATTCATGTTATATAACGGTATCAAATGAGTTGGGAAGTTTTTCCTATATAAAAAATTGGGGATAATTTAAATAACATTGGAATTATTTTTCTTGCAATCTTAGTACTTTTTAAGACTTATTTATTTTAGAGAGAGAGAGAGAGTATGCGTGCATGGGGGGGAGGGGTAGAGGGAGATGGAGAAAGAATCACAAGCAGACTCTGCGCCGAGCACCGAACCCCTGAAATCAGGACCTGAGCAGAAACCAAGAGTAGGACACTTAACAGACGGTGCCACTCTGGCACCCCAAGTACTTTTTAAATTATGGATTTAAAAACTCACTTTTATGTTCTCATTTGATAACCAATCAACATTTTAAATTTCATCTTGGGTCACTTTCTGTCATTTATGTTTTTCTAGGAAATTATCCATTTCCTCTAGGTTTTCCAATGTGTTACTTATAGTTGTATGCATTTTAAAATGAACATCATTCTATCATCATCTTATTTAACTTATTGGCAGCATTCAACATAGTTGGAAGACTGTACTTCTAAGTTGTGAGTTTCTTAAATTTGTTGAATGGGTGTTATGGATTCCTATCTTTATTGTGATAAGGCAGAGGAATATATGATGGATACTAATGGAAAATTACAGGAAATTTGAAAATTTAGTGAATTATTTCTTGACATTTTTTATTTTCTCACTAGTACAGGGTTCACCTCTGTAATTATGCAATTTACTACCCTTCTCCCCTTTTCTACATATTGGAAAATTTCAGCCTTATAAGAGAGATCAGGAATTTGTTAACACTGTGGCTGATCTATCTGACAACAGTAAATATTGAATTTGACAATAGAGAATAGAGTCACAGATATACTCTTTTTATAAGCAAAGAATCAAATATTTAAACCAAAGGACAATTAGTGGGTGATGTCATCTCTGAGTAAAAACATAAGTATGCCTCTTGCATACAGATTTCCAATGTCCTTCAAGACCATAACTAATATAAAATGGCATAATACTGTCGCTAATAGTATGGACTACTTCTTATATTAAAATAATGCTTGCTATAACATGATTCCACTAAACTGGATTTCTGCAAGAGATAGAAGTATTCACTATCTGAACATGATAAAATAAAGTGAGCTTCCAGGAAAAGACTATCGTGACAAACTAAAATATAGCTTCAGATGATGCACAGCCAAAACAAAACAAAACTAAACAGCTACGGAAGTCCTCTGCAGCCCAACCTCTGGTGCAAAGGGACTCCATGGCCAGCAAGACAGGCAGTCACAGAACCGCGGCTGAGTGCTTTTCAAACAAGCATACTTTAGCCTCCCAAAGGTGGAGGTCCTCTAACATGATTTGTGTGGTTTAAATCACTGTTCCTTCAGTTTTCCTCATACTTAAACAAATTAAATTATGTAGTGAATTACCATCATTAAACTTGAAAAACGTTTCAATTAAATGGAAGAACTTCCTATGATAACCCTCCAAATATCCAAGAATGAGTCAAGGATTTCCTGCATAAATTTCCCGCCTAGATATAAGACTTTTAAGTGCTAAAGTTTTCACTATTTGAACTGGAAACTGGTATCACCAAATGCCACACATATCCTGCCTTCTTAAACACCATATACTACCTATCTTGATTCAAATTCATCATGAAACATTACTGTATAATTTGATCACAGAGATGCTCTCAGGGTCTGTGGTGTGCAGGATCCTATGTTAAATTCTCAAGCTGCTATGCTTTTCATGTTCACATTAAATTTATTGTTTGGTTCCCTCCCCTGCTATCAGCTGTTACATTTTATTGTTTACCTGCCACTAGCAAGACCCTGTCCATTCTTTTGATTTTTTTTTTTAGGTGAAATCAGATAACCAAATATATCAGAATTAGTTGTGAAGTAAGAATAAGCAGACTCTGAAGATGGGGACCTGAGGTACTCAATTCTTAGATGTTTCTGGTAGTTAATAAAATATCCACCACAATTTAAGAACCCTATCGAACAGTAGAGTTTTAAAACTCTCTTTGCAGAGGGAGAGTCTGACAGCATGTTTCTATTGGAAAACTATAGGAATCACAATAAGGAAGGTAGAACTCTTTGGATCAGCAACTGGCTTAAGTAGCTTCTCATAAACTTATTAACAAATTAGGTTACAAAATACAAAAGCAATTCAATGAATCATCCTATGAGGCATTGAATTCAAAGTTCAATTGTACGGTGTTTTCATAATACAACTTGCTTAATTACCCATATGAATGAGTCATTAATACCTCAAGCCTGCTCAACAGTTTTGGATACCTGATATTTATGTAATGGTGGTGGCTCATTTGCTGAGTAAGGCAATGAGCAGTTCCCTGGGTAAGGAGAAGCAGGCCTCAAAACAATCACGTGACAGTGACAGAGTTGTTTCTTAAAGGTTCTAGAAACCCAAAATAAGTATTTCAAGAGCGGTTATCTTCTGTTCTAACAATTCAGAAGCAGTTACTAGATATCCAGTTTTTAAAGCAGACATGATAGAATTCTGTGATTTTACAAGAGGAAGTGACAGCAACTGATAATAATGCTTATGTAAAGGGAGTCATTAAAATAGCTTGCTAGCAGCCCGAGGCTTCTGAAAAATCTGCACAGGTAGGAAAATATTTGGACACAGCTCTTTAACATATTTTAAAAATTGAAAATGTGGGGAGCAAAAACTATCCTGAGAGTATAGCCCATATACTTTTGGCTGTTAAAGTTACCTTTTATGAGATCATTAGTTTTCAATTCTTTATATATGTTTAGTTGACAAAATTTAAAGTTGATAATTTCATTTTAGTCTCCACATTTTTAGGAAATTTTACCTTCTCCTGTGAAATCTAAGTCTGGGAACCACTAGAATATACATGTTGTTGTGCTGCACTAAATAATTTTAAAGAAAAGCATTTCATGACCACAGACCATGGAGATTCAAACTTTTGGTAAGGAGGATTTTTCCCAAAGTCTTGTGATCACTTATGGAAAAATAATTGCTTCATCTGACAGCGAAGCCCCTTAAGAGTGTCAAAGAGAAGGCTGTAAGAAAGAACATCCAGAGCCATGGTGACAGCAGTGGTACATTTCTCCCTCTTCGCACATGAGGAAAGATTAACTATTTTGTACATACACCTTGTAAAACTTCTCAAAATCACAATTACATTTCTAACTCTAACTTTAAAATTCCCGCTGTTGGTCACAAGAGTCAAGATCAAAGATCACACAATAGAACCTACTAACATTACATGTAATAAATTACAAATCTAGGTACTGGACTTAGTGCAGAGTCTCGTGTATACACGTGCTTTTAGCTTTGATTATTATTGGGAGAATTAAATATGTCTGCCTCCTGTACCTTCTTTCTATATAAAAAAGACACAGTAAACTGAAAGGATTGTACCTTTCATAGACAGACGTAAGGACAGCTATTAATGTAAGAACTATAATATACAATAAAACTAAATAGACTCAGGCTAAAAAATTATAAAAGTTTTAAAGATTCTCCAGTAAGTTTATTTTGCAACTTTTTTGTATTTTATCTTTTATTGGCTTACACTGTTACAAAGAGAAAAAATGTATATGATTTTGAACACTGATTTATCATTTTAATATGAATTCAGATATATTTTATGTTTATTTCTAATTAACCTTCAAATTGCAGCAGCTCAGGAGTTTAGTATAAGTATTCTTGCCACCCCATCCCACCCTGTCACTGAGTCAAAGAGTTCAAGATACTTTTACAAAACACACCTAAACAAACACAAGCCTTTTGTAAAGTAAAATTTTTATAATGTAAATAACTGTTCCTTTTTGGAACTTTCTATATCCAGTTCATGTCTTTTCTGAAATTGGGATATTCACACTTATTAGACACAGTCTTTATAAAGCAAAGCATTTATCTCTTTAAAAACTCAAGTAGTTCTTGAGAGCAGTATTTTTCTTATTGATCTGAAAAGAAAGGAGTGTGGACGGCCAAGAAGAAAAATCACTTCAAATGATCAAAACAGAAGGGGACTGAAAAATAATATATTTAATAGTATATGTAGGGAGAAAAACTTTAAATGTAGATTCTATAGAAAATATTGATATCCAAAGGAATAGCTTTGGACCCACTGTCAAAAACAGATTTTTCTCAGTTAAAACCAAGAGTGTTGGTTTTATTTAGGAAGATACATTAAGTCTTTGAAGTAAGAATGAAAGGGTTGTACAATTTAATTTCTATATAAATGACTGTTTGAATATACAAAGTATCAAATATAAACAGTAGTGTAGCAAGAAAATAAATTGGCAGAAATAATTACTCAACCAGTAGCAATAATTAAGACCACCATTTGAAAGATCTACACACAAAGAATGAAAAAATATTGTTATAAGATTTTACAGCACACAACTAAATTCAATCCTAAGTCATTACTATTATACTTCTTTCTTCTTCAGTATTAGTGGACCCACATTATCTCCTGTCAATTCATTGTGTTTATTATGTGAACCATCACAGGCAGGAAACTAGAAAGGAAAAAGAATTACAAGTGTTATTTTAAAAATGATTTAATAGGTAGGAATATTTGTGAAATGCTCTTATAAAGAAGTATATAACTTTCAAAAAAAAAATCATCAGATAGCTTTCCGGAGTAATGTATATTCTGCATCTAACCTAACTCATTCCAATCTCACAGCAAATCTAATGATTTTAAATAATGTATTATTTGACATAGATTTTATTTTATCTTGAATTATTCCAAGAGTCAATAAAACGGGTTTAAAGGAGGATCAAAAAAAGCCCTTGTTCTCTGTGGAACCCCAAATTAGAGCTCACCTCTTCATTTATTTAAATTAGAAAAGAATGTACAGTTGACCCTTGAACAACACAGGTTTGAACTGTGCGGGTCCACTTAACTGTGGATTTTTTTTTTTCAATAAACACAGTCCAGTACTGTAAATGAATTTTCTCTTGCTTATGGTTTTCTTACCATAGGAAGAGAAAATTTCTTATTTTTTTCTCAGGCTTACAATAAAGTACGTAATACATCTAACATACAAAGTATGTGTTAACTGAGTGTTTATGTCATCAGTAAAGCTTCTGGTCAACAGTAGGCTATTAAGTTTTGGAGCCAAAAATTATACCCAGATTTGACCGTGCAGGGGGTGGCTGCCCCAACCGTCACGTTGTTCAAGAGTTGACTGCAACTTAAATTCAAAATACATTACTTCATGTTTTCTTACTATAAAACTCACACATACTATAAAATTTTTGAAATTTAAAAATGCATTTAAAAAAATTCACTCATAAGTTACAATAATCATAATTTTGATCTATTTTTCTTCTGCCTTTACAATGTGTATTCCTTTTTTAAAAAACAAAATTGGGATCATACTGTACTGTGCTTTTCTTATTAATTACATCATGCTCTCATGTCTTTAAAAACATGATTTGTATGGGGCGCCTTGGTGGCTCAGATAGTTAAAGCATCTGCCTTCGGCTCAGGTCATGATCCCGGGGTCCTGGGATCGAGTCCCACATCGGGCTCCCTGCTCCTTGGGAGCCTGCTTCTCCCTCTGCTTCTCTCTCTCTCTCCCTCCGTCTCTCATGAATAAATAAATAAAATCTTAAAAAATATATATTAAAAAAAACATGATTTGTAATAGCTTCCTAATATCCCATAATTTGTATTATACCATGCTTTAATCATTTCCATTATCAGATCCAAAACTTTGCTATTACAAAATATATAAAATGTTGTGATGAACACTACCGTACTTAAAACTTCAAATAACCTATGATCATAGTACTGGAAGAAAACAGATCTCACCAGCTACTTATAATACTCATCACTCCATACTCCTTATTATTTCCACATTAAAAGTCATCCATAATTACAGGTGCCATTTATAAGCTCATCTATATATAAGGTACTGTACATACAGCATCTCACTAAATCCTAAAAAATGTCTATGATGGTAACATATTATCAGGGAAAAAATAAAACCCTGAACATCAGAGATTAAAAATTAAGTAACCTGCCCAACCAAAGTCATACTATCAGTGGCAGACATCAGCTCTGAAGCATCAGATTTCTATCCTTCCTTGCTGCTGTAACATTTCTAATGTAGGTAAGTATCCATCATAAAATGCAAACTTTAACTTAGGCATATAGATTTTCAGTACTGAACCCTGTGGAAAAGCCGTTCATCTCCCAGAATCTCAAAACTGATGATTTTAAGAAGCAGAACAACTTTAACTGCATGGTGTTAGAGTACATGTGAGTGCACATCTTACCGTCTTAGAACGCCAACACCTACAGTAAGCTGCTTTGGTGAGACACAGATCTTCAATGTTTATTTCATTCACCACTTTGGGATTTTCCTTTTGTATTTTAAGATTAATCAAGCTATCCTTCTGTTGTTTTTTCTTCGGAAGGAATGGACGAATTGCGAGGTAGCCAAGCAGTGCAAGTACACCGAGGAAAGGCAGTAATCGAAGCCATTCTGAAACTGAACACGTACGGATTTAACAGTGTGCGGCCCTCTCATAACAGAACTCAAACAGCACGTGTCATCCTTGAGCTTACTCTTTACCTATTCTTTACTTTTCACGTTAATCTCAAAACTAACTTACCTATAACACTATGTATAAGTAACACAACAAGCCACCTATACCTGAGACCACCTTGTTTTATCTGTGGGCTAACTTAAGACTTGTAAAACTGGGACACATAACTTTGAGAAATAGATCCTGTGTCAAATATCCTATTTCATTATCCTCACACTAAGTATATTTGTGTTTATCTTTGTTTTTATTACAGGAATAATGATCACCACAATTACAAACAAAAGTGATATATTTTATAGGTTTAGAAAACATTTCTGCCATGTCTAAAATCATATAACAGGGGCGCCGGGGTGGCTCAGTGGGTTAAGCGTCTGCCTTCGGCTCAGGTCATGATCCCAGGGTGCTGGGATCAAGCCCCACATGGGCTCCTTGTTCAGTGGGGAGCCTGCTTCTCCCTGTCCTCCAGCTTGTCCGTGCGCTCTCTCTCTAATAAATAAATAAAATCTTTAAAAAAAATCATATAACAAAATACCCAAGAATGAATATTTTTACCCTTGATTTAGGATTTCAGACAGAACATGTCTTCAGTGCTTTAATTTACATTTTTGGTAAGACATAGTGATTCCTTAAGAAATGTTGTCTAAAAGCTATTATTTTATAATGTTATTTTTTTTTAAGATTTATTTATTTATTTATTTGAGAGAGAGAATGAGATAGAGAGAGAGAGCATGAGAGGGGGGAGGGTCAGAGGGAGAAGCAGACTCCCTGCTGAGCAGGGAGCCCGATGTGGGACTCGATCCCGGGACTCCAGGATCATGACCTGAGCCGAAGGCAGTCGCTCAACCAACTGAGCCACTCAGGCGCCCTAAAAGCTATTATTTTAAAGAACTAATTGAAATTTTCATACACTGAATGTTCTCATTATTAGATACATCTTATTCCCTAAGTGGTCATTAAATGCCTTAGGAGTACTGTCTTGGGGGGGGGGTTAGGGAATATAAGTAAATAAAATGGTCCCTAGATCTATGAAGACAAACACATGAGGAAACCAAGATAAACATTTCAGCATGCATTCATCAAATGCTGGCTGGCTAGTGCCATGCTTCTGCAGAGAATCCTTTGTTCTTAAAATGTTATCCTTTGACAATCTTCACTGGATGCTTACCTGATATCTTGCTAAGCACTGTGTAGAAATAGCTTAGTCAAGAAAAAAAGAAAAACTAAAGATTATGTGCCAAGGCATGCTAATTAATGTTAACAGACTACCCTAAGAGTACAATTGTATTACCTTATTTAACTCTGTTAAGCTGTGTTAGTTCAAACAGCTGTATTTGGTAGGTACCATTATTATTCCCATTTTTCATGTGGGTAAACTACAGCTTAATAAGCAGGTTTAGTGCAAGACAATAAATCCATAACCTGTTCTCAATCACCACGAATCAAATCTAACAGATTTAAAATTTTATCTGTTCTTCTCTTGGTAAAACTACTTCCAGAGATAATTGTTCTTACTATTCAAGTATTAAAAGAAAAGACTGGCCTTATACCAATTCTTCTAAAATGAAACTACCTTTGATACAACACCATGCCAAAGGTTTGTTATGAGCTCTAAATGAAACAACCTATTTATATACTATGTGTATAGAACCTAACAGTGCCTAGCACAAAGAAGATACATAATAAATAACTTTTATTAATAGAGTATGGAGATTGGTAGCAACTCCTTTGGAAAAATATTGCCAACTCAATTTGATAACAGTATATAGTTGAAATCTTTGGGGATATAATTTTTTAGTTGCCAGAATGAAGCTCTGTAAAGACAAGGACCTTGCCTGTCACGTTAGCTGTTTTATTCTCATAACCAAAGTGGAGACACTCCATATAGATTCTTTGAATGAATTAAAGTTCTGGAAATGAAAAGAACTGTTTCTTGGGGAGAAGGGGTCTATCTATAGATCAGTTGTTGTCGAATATAGTAGCCACTAGCTGCACTGCTTTGATTTGTACCTGGGATTTTATTTTAACCAGGTATGGTAAGATGACAGACAAGGAGACAACTACCTTGAAAGAAAGGTTTATTGTTTGTAATTCCCAGGAAGGGGTACACCATGCCACACAGGGCCACATAGGTTAAGTACCAGGTTTGGTCAGGAGGAAGGCAAAAGGAAAGCACCAGCACAAATCTTTATTGTGGTTTCCATGGAAAAGGCGAAGGAATAATTTCTGTGGGCTCTGGGCTACTGCGGTAGTCCCTAGCTGTCTAGTACTTAGCCCTGGGTGATTAGGGCAGGAGAAATACTGGGTGCTATGTGAGAGGGAGATAAAGGAGGTGGTTGGTTTGCATATGAAAAGTGTGTTCAGAGGCAGGTTGTTTACTATCTCTAGGAATTAGCTACTCCTGGGAAGGTGCAGGTTATTCTTGGCCCCAAGATGTCAAAGTATCATAAAATATAGAAAATAAAAAACATGGTTAATATACACATACAGCTATTAACTTTAAATACATTAAAATTAAGTAAAATTCAAAATTCAATTTCCAAGACAAACTAGTTACATATCACCAGCTCAATAGTGACATAGTACCAGTAGCTACTATAGCTGACAGCCCAGAGATCATTTCCATCATGTTTTTTGGATGGCACTGCTATAAACCATTGTTTCAATAAAGCAACATCTCTATAGCATGGCATGGCTGCTTTGACAGCTTCAGCACCCATCTCTTACATACTTGAAGCCACCCAAAGCTACTACTACTACCTAGTAGCTGCCTTCCTGTGTTCTTTGTCTAAGGAACTCCTGTCTTTCTACCTCTAGTCTATTGGACTAATTTGTGTAGACCCCTCAAGATTAGGGTCAAATATTGCCTTCTCCAGAAGTCTTCCTTGATTTCACAAAGCAAAATCAATCACTTCCTCCTGTACTTCCAAACACTTTTTGCTCATGCTTCTTTTATCACACCACTGTCTGTCATCTGCTTATAAAGCTGACTCATAAGCCTGTAAGAAAAGGAGCTATGTCCTTACTACTCTCCCTGACACAAAGTAGATACCTCATAGGTGTTTTATGAATGACTTAAATGAATGAATGCAGAACATAAATGTCAGGCCCTTTCTCACTCACCACATAGTACTGTAATTATTTATTTACACTTATCTTCTAGATTTGGCAATGAATGTCTGACATTGCTTATTGACCCCAACACCCAGTAAAATATTTTGAAGTAGTATTCAGTAAATGCTTATTAAATGTAGAGTAACTTTAAATATTATTCTGTATATTACAAAATTAAAAAGTCATGAGAGGTTAAATGACCCAAAGTCAAAAAGTAAATAAGTAAGAATTTAAAGATGAAAACTGTACTTAGATTCCTAAGTTTAGCATTTCCTGTCCTAGCCCACAAATCTGAGAATAAATGGCGTTAATACTTTTAAAAAAATCTACTTCCGAAAATGTTGTTCTTTCAACATACTTAATTCCTCAGTAAAACATTACTCTGTGGTAATATGGTAATAAAAAGTACTATTATCTCCTACAACAAAGTAATAATTGATACAACAGTCTGAGTGCAATCAACTTTTTGAAGGTGATAAACTTCAATTTAACTATAGAAAAGCATAATAAAGAAAAATAACAGCCTATGAAGCTTAATTAAATCACTTTAAATATATTTTAATATAATTAAATCACTGCAAATATATTTTTAGTGAACAAATATGAAATACAGAAAAATCAAACAAGAAATTAAAAAAAATTTTAAGAATAGCTATTTCCTATGAACCTGCTTGATATATGTTGAGCTATCACAGATATTTTAGATATTCTGAGGGGAAAACTATCATCTCCTGTTAGGTATAATGTATATTTTGTACAGTATATTTTTTATTTTTATTGTTAAGAATTATCAAAAATAGCATTTATTTTACAAAATTTTAATCCTATCAGTCAAGAGTTGGTAACATTTTACTTTTGGTATTTTTTGCTCTGTAAATATACGTTTTAAATACTCAAAAGCCAAAATTGAGACCATGTTGTATATACAGTCCATATCTTAGTTTTTTCACTTTATATGAGGAACATTTCCCAATTTCTTAGCGTCATTTGGAAACATGAATTTTAATGGCTACATCCATCCATCGTGTCCCCCAATCAATATAAGATACACAAAAGCAGACACCTTATTTGTCTAGGTCACCACTATATCCTCAGTGCCTAAATAATGCTTGCTTCAACTTATTTTATATTGAGTCCTAATTTATACTTTAGCCTGTTGAGCTCTGAGTTAAGTGTTAAATTTGATGAGTTTTTACAACTATATAGACCTATAAACACCACCTAAAGCAAAATACATGGTATTTCCATCACTCTAACAAGTTTGCTCTTGTACAATCCCCTCTTTCTGAGTTCTCTCGTCAATTTATGTACTTAATAGATATTACTGAATTAAGAAATCTGATCTCTTTGCTATTCTTAAATAATTCCTTTTTAGTTTTTTACTATACAGTAAGTACCCATAACGTGGAGACAACGGGCTAATCCAAGTGTAGCAGCTTTCTTATTTGTCTCTATGTACCCAGTGCTCTCAGGACAGTGCCTTACACAAGAGCAGGATTTCAATACCTAACGAATTCACAGTTTATCTGTTGTATAAATCCAGATTTTCATATACTCAGAATTGGGTTTCTTTGGTCTATAAATCAGAACAACATAACTCAATCATTTGTTCAACAAGTACCCACCACATCCCAAATATTGCATTAGGTGCTGGGGATTCAGCCTGATGAATAAGGTCCCTACTTTCATAGGGTACACATTTTAGAGGAGGAGATAACCACAAACAAGTAAACAAATAAAAAAGCAAGATAATTAGACTATAATAAGAGCTATGAAGGAAACAAACAGGATGATAAAAGAAAGAGACTATCCTAGGGGCAAAGCAGTAGACTGCTACTTTAGGTAAAGGAGACAGGAAGGGAAGAAAGATCTTTAAGCCAAGACCCAAAAGAAAAGCTGGGGGCTCAAAGACTTGAGTAAAAAACTTTGAAGGCACAAGGAAGAGTACACGTAAAGAAACTTCCAACTTCATTGAACTGTTGGCAAGAATGAACAAATGAAGTTGGAAACCACTCTGTAAAAACCACTGAGCACTATGCAAAAGAAAGCTACTAATGCATTCTGAAACTACAGTTATGTAAATAGTGGTCTCCTCACCCACTCTCTGTCCTCTAACAGAGACTTATACAAGCCAAGACTTCAATGAATTTTAACTGAATTGAGTCTGTACTCCATTAAACTGGTATTTAAGGTAACTGCCATTAGGTATGCACTTGTTTGCCTTTGTTCAAGGCTTATGAATGATAACAGTGTAAGTTAATGGACAAAAATTCTTTTTAAAATATTTAAGAAAAAAACTTTAAGCACCCTCAAGAAATATAAAACCTCACAGATTAGGTGATATGACAGGTGAAGATACAAAAATTACAAGACACAGTCCCTACCCCAAAGAAGCTTTTCATCTAGTAAGGAATACAGATCTATAAAAAAGGATTACAGTACTGTATAGTATGTGCAATTATAAATAAGCAGTACAGAAGACATGATTAACTCTGTAGGGATGAGCAGACTTTACAGAGAGGATCTGGCACCTAACCAGGTTTCTGAAAGATGAGTAAGAGTATAGGAGTCCACAGGCTTATGGGAGGAGGGGCTACATTTCACACAGAAAAAACAGCAAAGGTAGAGGCACAGAGATAGGAGGTGCATGAAAAGTAAGCACCGCAATACTGCTGGAATATGATGAAGTAGGAAAGCGACTGTAGAGGTGATCAGGTGCCAGATGATAAAATTCAACGAGGGGGGATGGGGCGCGCCCAGGTGGCTCAGTCGCTTAAGCGTCTGCCTTGGGCTCAGGTCATGATCCCAGGTCCTGGGATGGAGCCTGCTTTTTCCTCTCCTTCTGCCTGCAGCTCCCCCTGCTTGTGCTCTCTCTCTCATTCCATGTCAAATGAATAAATAAAATCTTAAAATAAAAAAAATCAACAGGTAGGTAATAATCTACTCTGTACATAAAAGGGAACCATTGATATCTCTGAATATTAATGTCAATGGAAAGCTATTCATTTATGAAATCAGATGGAATTATGCTATCAGACAGAAGATGGACTGGTGGAGAGACAGAGGTCGGAGCAGAGAGGGCTGGTAGTGTGCAGACAATGTTAGAAATCACTGAAATAATCCCCCCCAAAATCATGCAAACTTATACTAGGCAGTGGCCATTAAAGTAAAGAGGACAACGCATGGATTCCCTAAAACTGCCTGAACAGTGTATGTGTGCATGCATTTTTTGAGGAGATAGTCTGATGCTTTCACTGGGAACACTGAGTAGGTCTGTGATCAATCTGCACTCGCCTTGAAACTTAAGAACCACGAACTCAGGAAGTAAAATCAATAGGATTGGGTGAGTGATCAAATATAGAGGAAGTGAGGCTCCTTCACGATTCCCAGATTTCTGGTTTCATTGTCTGGATGGATGGAGATACTGGTCTCTAATTTAAAAACAAAACAGAACATAAGAAGAGCAATTTTAAGCAGGAAAAGACCAATGTAGTGTTGTAGAAGAAAGGGGAAAAGATGAGGTGTTGACATCCTTAAAGAATATAAGGGAGAAACTAAAGGTCAATAGTTACCAGCAAAAAATTAGGGATACTGGTGGACGGCACAAGTCATAGTTTTCTTTCAAACAGTGTAATAGTCCAGTGTGGAAGCTGCTCTGCAGAGGGATACTGGTGGACGGCACAAGTCATAGCTTTCTTTCAAACAGTGTAATAGTCCAGTGTGGAAGCTGCTCTGCAGAGACTAAAAGATACCAACTCTCTCTGCCCCCTCATCCCAGAAAGACAAGGAAAGATAGAGAAAGAAAAGATAACCACTGACAGAGCTACAGGCAGGGGAAGTGACTCCCTCAGGGAGAGCTCTGTTTCATTTAAGGCAGGGAGGTGTGTCCATGAAAAATTATGAACTAGACAAGCCAGGAGTAGAAGATAACAGTGTGAGAGATCAAGGGCTGGAGAGCGTGGGGTGTAGGTATTTTTGGCTATAATTAAGTCAAGTACATGGAACTGGCTGACCTCAACATTCAATCCACTAAAAAGGTACCCATTTAGGCAACATTTTGCTTACTCATTTGAATGTAAAAGGCTTAAATTTCCTTAAAATTTTTCCTTTATTTCAAAAAAAAATTTTTTTTTTACTTAAGACCTTCTTCCTCTACCAGTGAAATTTTCCTGTTTCCAATTTTTTTAAAACACCTGTTTCTAAGTTAAAAAAAGAAAAACCAGACCACACTAATACTAAAATACCAAGAGGAGTTCTAAATGTGTTTTGTAATATTCTACTTCCCACTATTAAGATAAACAACAGACTAAGAAGGTAGAGTGAAACAACCGGTACCATCAGAGAAACAAAATCTACACAGAAAAGAACATTTCAAAGCAACGTGAGTAGCAAGCAGTTTTAAGGTGAATTTCCTGAAAGTTAGACACTGTTAAAAGAAAGTATCTCCTCAGAGAAATAGAATTCAGTTTAAGACAGGAAAGATTCAAACTTTTATAAAGACAGGCTACCTATCACACCCTATTCCTGACCAAGATATATAAACAAATAGTATGTTTTTATCATTTGTAAAAGCACAGACACACACAGATCTCAATGAGGAATTATATTCTAAGAAACTAGGTCAGACTTTTGCCTTCTCAAAAGGTGGCATATATTGATACTATTAAAATAATGTTGGGAACATCGTTGCTGATAAATTTAGTAACATATTTTCTTGGTAGGTAAGACACAGAAATGATTTCTATTTCTGAATTGTAAAAAGAGGAAAGTAAAATATTTTCAAGGGACGGTTTTACTATTACCACTTAAAATCTAATACAGACTGTTCAGGACCAAAGGCCAATAAAATGAAATTAATGATCAATTTAAAGACCTTTTTTCCATTCACTATTATGAGTAGAACAGTGTTTTGGTATCTAGAACACTTCCTTGACCAAGTACTTAATAAATACATGACTTGAGAAATTTTACACTGCAAAGTAGTTAGATGGCAGAAAATGTTTTAATGAGACCGAAATTGTTCTCCACAAAGGCTAGTATAATCTTTAATTCTTTAATTACACTGACTTAAGTAGAGTTGGTCTAACTAGGAAGAGGGAAAAAGCTTTTATAGTCCTACAGGAACTATGTAACTATTTTCCCAAATTCTCAAAAACAGCTTTTTAAGATAAAATTCTTTGATGTTTTAGAAATAATCTCTATTTACATATTAATAAATGCAACTTTCTAGTTTGAACTTAATAATTTCTTATATATCTCTACTGAGAAAACTCACTTTTTGTTCCATTTCTTAAAAAAAAATTGTGGTACATTTTACATACAATAAAATAAAACAAATCTTAGGTGTTTAGCTCTGAGCTGTGACAAATATACCCCAGTAGCCTCCACTGAAAATGTAAAAACATGCAAAATACTCCATCACCCAAGAAAGTATTCTCCTATCCCTTTCTAGTCTATCTTCCCACCACTGATGTCTACAACCAAAGCTTTTTCACTCAACATAAAGTTTTTGAGATTCATCCAGTGGATCCGTAATTCATCCCTTTATTGCTAACCAGTATTCCACTCTGAATATACCATAATTTGTTTATCCACTCTCCTGTTGATAGATATTTTGGTTGCTTCCAGTTTGGGGCTATTAAAAATAAGGCTGCTATAAACATGCTTGTAGAAGTCTTCTTATGGACATAGGTTTTCAACCCTTTTCCACTTCCAAATTATTCGTTCAAAATCGGCCCTTTCTGGATAAACAGAGCTAATGCCTTTAAAGCTGTCAGCTCTGACATGTTTGTGCTACTCTGGAAAAGATACTGTCTTGGGATTCACTGCTTTATCTTTAGGAGCAAAACCGTTAAGTTTCAAAGAAGCAAACAGGGTCAAGGAGGGAAGAGCTACTATATTCAAAGTTTCATAGCAAGCTTTTAAATCTAGAAGTAAACTGCTCATGACTTTTGAATAGGAAGATTTTGTTCTATTTTAAACAAGGAAAGCTTTTTTAAAGGTCAAAGTATTAGAATAGACTACACTTCCAAAGGGCGGAATTATACAAATTTATCTTAAAAGAGACTCACTGTTAAACATGTGACCTAAACAAAAATAGGTAAGTTGTTTCTGATAGATAAGGACTGTCTGTAAATACTGTATGGTGATTAAGGATCTCCAAGTGTTTACTAAGAATGCAGAGTCATCATGAGAGAACCAACTGCTTTAAAAAAAAAACCACTAGATGAAAATAGGGAAGAAAAAACAGGCAATAATGTAAGCGGTAACTTTGTTCTAATTTTCAGATAGAAAATGAAAACACTTTTGGTTTCCTAGACATTTTAAACATTTGCTGAAAAGTGATCTTCTAGGTTATTTCAACAAAAGTCTAAGTATGGATTCTATAAGTAGCTCAATCAAGACAGATAAATGTAGTTAGCTATTACAATCTATTCTGAAGGGAAGACTCAAGAGTGGAAATTGGTCAGTGAGAATTTTATTCCATGGTGCTCCAAAACAAATTCTGCAACTGTTATATTGTCCTTGTCCAGTATGAAAGAGACTACCTCATTTGTTCATAAAGCAGTTATTACAAACATGTTTCCTAATAAGCAATACAATGAGAACTAAAATACAGACACATTGTAATGGAACTTAGGTGCATGTTTTTAAGATATTTATCAGAGCTGTCACTATTTCTGAGCATCAGTCCTCACTTTAAGAGGAAGTTACTCTGTTACTGATTTAAGGGAGAAAAGGTGTAGGCTGAGGTTCCTTAATGCCTTTAACAGGAATTAAATATTTGTTGACAGTGGAGATTTTCAAGAAAAAAAAACAAAATATGCTTCTAAAATCTAGCCACTCAAATTATATACTTTCTATCTGTTCCAACCACACTCTATTTACAGAAAATTGAAACTAATATAAAACCAGCCACCATTGGAATCAACACACAAAATTCAGGTTATACTGGACTGGGGTAGGAGTAAGGGGACTTCTTTCTTTCCCGTTAAAAACTTGGCAGTTAATTTGGGCAAATTATTAATATAAGTTGACAAGTGGGAAATAATGTCACAAAACAATCATATTCTTCTGACCTGGTATTACCATTTTGGTGAATACGTTCAAAGGTATAATTTAAAGGAGAAAAAGAAACCCCTAACAACTGGTATAGGGCTACTTAACCACTGAACATTATGAATAAAACCTATATATGCACAAACATTCCAAATTTCCAGCTGCAGGGGAATGGTTAGGCCTACCGTGATGTTAGTCTAAAACAGGATTATATAGTTGTTAGAAAAAGATAAGGAATATATTAAAATATGGAAAGTACTAAAGTAAAAGCAATGATAAAGGGAAAAAAAGTCAAAATTTTGTAGAACGGCAGAAAATCTATCAGAATAATAGGATCAAAAGAAGACTTTGATGTTTCTAAATACTTGAAACATTTTTTCTCATTTTATGTTACTTTTATGCTGATTATGATGTTTAGATGTTTCTTTTAATGTTAATTATTCAATTACCATGCTTTCTATTCAATTACATGCTTCCTACTAAGCCATAATTCAAAGAATCTCTAGGTTTGGAATGTCATCTAATTTACCTCATCTAAATCTGTCTACTACCCGACTCTGCCTTTTTTTTTTTCTTTTTAAATACTATCCCTTCTTTAGGGATAGTATTATCTTAAAAAACAAAAAAACAACCAAACAGAAGCCTTCTGTGTGTTGGGGCTGAACTCTATGTCCAAATAATTTTCACTAATTTGGTCCTAGTTCTGTCTTTTGGTCCACACAGAATAAATCTATTCTTCTTCCACCAGTAAGCCTTCCAAATGCTGTTTCATGTCAGCTACCATAGAACTCCAGAATGCTCCAGGCTAAGCAACCCTATTTATCTCAAAATTATCGTAATTCATGTTTCATTCCCTGACATTCAGGACCTATGCCTGCAAAGTTTGCCGAATCAATATGGTTTTCTTCCCCCCTCACCATCCTAGTCTCAGTCTGATTGACAAATATCCCGCTTACACTGTAACACCCAAAACCCTACAAATTCTTCCAAGTGTTGACTGCATTATGGAAATTTTCGTCCTTTAGATGTAAAATCCTGAGTTGTGGGTTCTTTTTTTTTAAGAAGGGATCTTAAAAACAGAATGTTACATATATTCATTAAATTTCCTTATCTAACATTTGGTCCATCGTACTAGCCTTTGAACACCTTCTGGCTAACTTATCTTTCCTCAACTCAAGTTACCTTAACTACCTCCAGGCCCACAGTAATGGAGTTGACCTCAAATGCCCCCGGGGTAGCTCAAGGCTTCCCTATGGGAGTGGAGGTTAGTCTCTAATTTTGCTACCGAATAAAATTGCCATACACATATTGCGTGTATGACTGTGTTTCTCTCCCGCCCCCCCACCCCCAAACACTCACACGCTGTGGGTTAGAATCCCGCTGAGAGCTGGGAATGCCTGATTCACAGAGCCTTAGATAACGATGACTTATCCTACTTTAAGATAAACAAGCACACTGCAGCGAGCGATGAGAGATGAAAGATATAGGCCCGCTACCAACTCAGCACTTTCTCTACAAAAACCTGGTCTCCCATCACGAAAGGACAGGGAAGAGCCATTAGGACAAGGACGAGAGGAGGAATCACTTGCGCTCCACGGCGGCTGCGCCGGCGCGCGCCCCCACCCTCTGCGCACAGGGTCACGGGGTAACGCGCCACACGCTAAGCCCCGCCCCGCCCCTTGGCCCGGGGAGGTTTAGACCACCCCCCAACTCCCACCTTGGGCAACTTGCAAGCATGGGGACTGGCCGAAGGCGGGGATTACCTGTGAGCCGGGCAAACCCGGTAACGCTCTCGGGGACAGGAAGCCGCTTTAGATACGCCGGGAGCTGCACCTTCACGATGCGGGCCACGCTCTCCAGCACCATCCTTGCCAGCAGCGTCCACTCCTCTCCCAGCCCGCGCCGTTCTCCGGCCGAGCTCTCGCGCCTGCGCCGAGAGCGGAAGCGGCCAGCGGGCGTCGCGGCCTGGGTCCCGCGGCGGGCTGGAGGGGGCGGTGCTGGGTGCCCCCGGAGGAGAGGTTGACCTGCTGGGCTCCGATTGGCAGCGGGCGAGTGACGTGCGCGCCCCGCGGACGCCGAGGGGGTGCGCGCGGCCGCGAGATGCGGAGCAGCGGGAATGGATGAGGAAGGAGGCCTTCCGTGGATCTCGGTTTTGAAGAGGGCCTACGTTCATGTTGGGCCCTTTACATCCGTAGACGCTCGAGGCCAACAGAAAGGATACAGTGTCCGATGAGATAAAGCATGTGAGAGTGCTTTGTAACCGGAAAGTGCCTTTCAAAAGTGAGTTTCTCCTGGCGTCGCTTTTTTCTTCAGCCCCTCTCGTCCCGGCCCCTTCTTCCCGGACCCGGTCGGGTGCCATGGCCCTAGGATTGCATATTCACCAAGAGCACCCTCCGCATTTACCCGGCGGTGCCTAACTCCGTTCCCTCACCCCTACAAGCCAGGTTTTTTAAAAAAGAAGTGAAAATACCTAAACGACTAACTACTCAAAGCTAGCTACTCGGTAGTTTTGTGCAACCCTGAGTGTTTTGTTGGTTTTTTTTTTGCTCCTTAGATATGACCTGTGATAGTCCTTTAGATACTTTCAGTTCCTTCTGCAGATCTTTTTTCTTTTTTCAGTTAACTAAAACTAGGAAAGTGGTAAAAGAATACAAACCTTTCAAGTGACTTTTATGTTGTAGGATTTCTGCTACAAGCTAAAGTATCCGTGAAGATCTTTAAATTTAATTGTTTATTAATAATTTTTAAAAAAAAATGAAGAAAGGAGACAGCTTCACTTCCTTGCAGCACTTTCCTTGACATGACTTTGTTTCCTCTTTTTACTGAACTGAAATATCCGAAGTAATGCGCTTGCTGATTGCATGTTGTGTATGTGGTGTGCTATCTTAATGCGGTGCCTCCTTACCTTACCGTTCTGAACTCCACCTGACCAATAACCTGCAATACCAACGAACTGCTCATGGTGCAGTATTTCATTTTGTGCGACTTAATTAACAGCCAGTTGTAATAAATACGTTTTCTCTTTATTTTTCCCTGGATATTTTCATTTTAAAGTGAGAAAGGGAAGACATTTTTTTAAAGTCCTTCTCTGGACTCTTTTAATATGTGATGGTTTTTCACTAAAAAAAGATAACCGTCAGTAAGAGAGTTAGCTGAAATCTAGATAAACCAATTTTCTACCATTTTACCCTGTTCAAAATACAATGGAAATTCAATGAAGATGTTTAGATACAGGTCATGAACCAGAGCAATATAGAAGGTTATATACAAGGTGATGATCAAAAGGTTGTTTACAGTAGGGTTTCTTTTAAATTTCCTTTTGGGAGCTTACTTTTGGTTTGGTGAAAGAAGGACCCTGAAGCTTGTTTATTATGAATATGATATTCTCAGGTATCTTTGTCCTCTGGATTGTTCTTTTACAGGTTATCTTTAATCTCTGTGATCAGATGTAGAAGTACCCTTGGGGAGATGATTGACCTACGAGTGGGTTGGGAGTGAGGCAAATTAGGGGAAGAAAGGCTTGGCGATAGCCCCTAAATATTTGTTTCTTAGAGGCTTTGTAGCCTTGACAAGGGCAAAACGAGCTGTGTTGAGTGAGATTTTTAGGCTTCTAAGGTTTTTCTTTAAAGAAATTAAAAAATAAATACTTCAGTTAAGAGATACAGCATAGTAAAATGTTCGAGAGCCAAAGGTACAATTTGATGTGATCAATATATATAGAATATATCCAATACCCGAGAGAGCTTCTTTGTGCCCCTTCCAACCATGTCCCCCTACAACCACCACCACTACTATTCTGTCTTGCTTTGCATGTTCGTGGGCTTCATATAAAAGGAATTCTACAGCATGTAGTTCTTTTGTGAATGGCTTTCCTGAGCAGTTTATGTGGATAGCTGGTTTGCTATTTCCAGGTAGAAGAAATGTAGTGCGTGGGTTATCCACATATCTGTCTTATCTTTTATCTTTCTTCCTCTTTGTTTCTTTCTTCTTTCTCTCATATCTTAAAATTTAGAGAAGATGCATTACACGAACTACATTAATTTATAAAAGGTGATAGTTTCCTAACCCCCCCAATAAAATTCTTTTTGTGTATTTTAGGGAATATTTTCTTTGATTCCTTTTACTTTAAAATTTAAATCTTGTTTCATTCATATTTTTTAATTTTGCATTTCATTTCCACAGCCCTGCCTTCTTGGCAGTACATGAAACAGAGGGGCTGAAAATAATATCCTACACAGAAGTGACAGGCTTATCTAACCACTTTCTGACATGGTGTCCTACAAAATCTGGTTTTATTAGTGTTTATTTTTTGCATTTAGATGCCATCTTTAAAAGACATAAAGGAGCGTCTGGGTGGCTCAGTTGTGAAGCGTCCGCCTTTGGCTCAGGTCATGATCTCAGAGTCCTGGGATCGAGCCCCATATTTGGCTCCTTACTCAGCGGGAAGCCTGCTTCTCCCTCTCCCACTCCCCCTGCTTGTGTTCCTGCTCTCGCTCTGTCAAATAAAATCTTTAAAAAAATAAATAAAGACATAAAGGTATTTTATGGTTAGAAAAGGCCAGACAAAATAATATGTGAATAAAGCTGAAGGAGTTATTAGTGTTAAGAATTTGAATGAGGATCAGTAAATCCTCTGCCTACAACTGTCCTAGCTAGACCCAAGTCTCTAATTTCTTAACTAGTTTCCTTCTATAAGCTCATTTAGTCCCATGAATTCAAATGTGATCAATAAGTTGATGTAGCCCAGATCTCTCCAGCCCAGATTTGTCTCTTTTTTTTAAAGATTTTATTTGACAGCGAGAGAGGGAACACAAGCAGGGGGCGTGGGAGAGGGAGAAGCAGGCTTCCCGCGGAGCAGAGAGCATGATGTGGGGCTCAATCCCAGGACCCTGAGACCATGACCTGAGGCGAAGGCAGACACTTAATGACTGAGCCACCCAGGCGCCCCCGAGTTCTCTTGTACTGTAAATCCCAAATGCTCCTGGACATCTCCATGTATCTTTACACATTTTGCTAATGCTTTGCTCATCTTTTTCGTTGATATATATTTTCTGGAAAATAATACCTTGTTGGTTATATTGGTTGCCTATTTTCTTCCAGTCTAAGCCTTTTCTTTGACCTTTGTTTATGGTGTCTTTTCTAATACTGAAATTTAGTTTTAATGTAGTCAGATTTATCTTTTCCATTATATTTTGTACTCTGGGTATCTAAAGAAATCCTTTCCTACCTCAAAGATTTTTATCTGTCTTTTTACTAAAAGTTTAAAGCTCTTATTCTTCACATTTAGGTTTTTAATCAACTTATTCTTGTGCATGAGATAGAGATCTAATTTTATTTTGTTTTATTTATATACGTACAATTGTTCTAGAAGCATTTATTGAATAGTTTAACTTAAATGTCACCGATTTCAAAGCAGGTTCCTACACATCTGTGGGTAGTTTATTCTTTTTCATCAGTCGATTTGTAGGACTTTTGTGACATTAACACACTATTAAAATTGCTACAGCTTTATAGTAAGTTAATGCCCAGGAGGATATTAACAACAGTTAATATCCACATATTTTCTTCGAAATTATCTTGGAAATGCCAGTTATAGATAACTATATGAATTTTAGAGTTATCTTGTTAAGATCCATTGCAAAAACTTAAAATTGAGTTTTATTGAAAATTTGTTAGAGCCTCAGTTTCTCTAATATGCTGATATTAATGGTTGTTATGACTAGATATAATTAATAGTTTTCATGTGCTTAATGAATGGTTACTGTCATCTGTATCATCATCATCATCATCCAATGAATGAGCCTTTACTCTGGCTTTGAGATCTTAAATTCAGAAATACCACCTTCTGACCACAACCTTGTATATCTCTTTATACACCTTCCACTCCCTTACTCCTCTTGAACTTATTTGACTTTATCAAGATATTTAGTGTTGAAACCATCTTTTTCTAGTCTGTCAGCCCATTCCTGGATTTATTTACTTTTATCATTCCTTCAAATCTTCACTATTTTACATTATTTATTAAGCCTTCTAGTTGTCACTACCAGGCTTATTTTGAGCTTCGATGACCCTGAATTTTAGTTAACAGATAAGCTCCCCTCACCAGCATCTCTAAACGTGGCTGTAATTTCTCATATAATTAGCGTCTGCCCTACTCGCCAAGGCTTCTGCATCCCATGTTCTAGAGCTCATCCTCCAAGACCTTGCTTCATCAGTTATCTTCTCAAATTTTCATTTTTCTTGCTCTCTACTGGCCCCACAAACTGGTGATCTCCAGGCTTTTAGATTTCACCGATAAGTTTTTTAATTGATATAATCAACATAGGTTTGCCAACTTTTTATTTTGTCAAGAAAAGATATTTAAAAGCTATAATATAACGAACAACAAAAAACTACTACCACCTACTACTAGAAGGTAGTATAACGTAACAGTTAAGACCATGGACTTTGGAGCTAGGCTGTTTAGACTAGAATTCTGGCTCTGCCAAAATAAATTACGTGATCTATAAGAATATAAATAATACCTACCTCTTAAGATTGTATTGCATATACTAATTCAGTGGATTAATACATAGAAAGCAACTAAACCCACCTGACACATACACATGCACAGTTGTGTTATCTTCTGTCACTGTCATAATTATGTTTTTATATCACTGTTAGCACATCTTGTTTATTTTAGCTGCACTTGGTTTTTTACAGTGGCTGCTGTAGGGCTGAGTGGCTAGTGTGATGATAGTGCAGTGTGTCAGTGCAAATCACATGTGACTCTTGGGGGTCTTATTAAGATTGCTGGAAATATAAAATGCTTAAGGGAACCCCATGCGGATTTCTGGACTTCTGTGTATCTCCTTCTTCCCTTACTACACTCTACAAAGATAGCAAGTAGAGAGACAAAGAGTAGATTGTACAGGTTCGTAGAGAGAACAAAACAGGTTTCGTATGATGCACACAAAGGTAAATGTATTGGACTTCTCAGTAGCAACTCTGGAAACAAAAGGATAATAGAGCAGTGCTTCAAAATTCTGAGGGAAAATTAATTCTAATACAGAATTCTATATAGGCCAACCTGATTATGAGGCTAGAATAAAGTTACTTTCAAACCCAAAAGGTCTCAGAAAATACACACTTCCTACATCCTTTCCCAAGAAGCTAATGGAGAATGTGTGTCACCTAAATGAGGATTAAATCAAGAAAAAATAGCGCATGTAAGGAAATATGAAACCCAAAATAAGAGAGAGATAAAGGAATTGCAGGTTGATGGAATGGAACAGTAAGATGGAATTACCGGAACACCTAACACAAGCCTAGCTTTTTATTGGGCTTCACTTTATTGCATTTCACAGATAATGCATTTTTTACAAACTGAAGGTTTGTGGCAACCCTGCACAGAGTTAAGTCTGTCCGCACCATTTTTTCCAACAGCATTTGCTCCTTTTGTGTGTCTGTCACATTTTGGTAATTCTTATAATATTTCAGACTTTATTATTATTTGTCTTGGTGATCTGTAATCAGTGATTATGACTCACTGAAAGCTCAGATGATGTTTAGCATTTTTAGTAATAAAGGATTTTTAATTAAGGCTTGTACATTGTTCTTTTGACTTAATGCTATTGCACGTTTAGACTATAGTATAGTGTAAACATAACTTTTATATGCACTGGGAAACCAAAAAATTTATTTGACTCGCTTTATTGAGAGATCTGCTTTATTCTGGTGGTTTGGAACTGAACCCACAATATCTCTTAGATATGCCTGTTATGTCTGAACAAATTATTTGCAGGTTTACCCTTCTGGGCTGTAGGTTGGGGTTAAATGAATGATTATTACATCAGAAACTAAGCAAATTTTTAAAAAGATTTTTTCTTAAACTTATCAGTTTATTCAAACATTTTTAAAGGGATAAACAAAACTTATTAAAAAGAGTATTTTGATTTTGGTGTTTGGTGTCGCATTATACTTCCCCTTTCTTCATGAGGAACCACGTTTTTAACTGCTTGCGCTACCCACAGTTCTAAGAGGAAATGTAGCAAACTGGGAATAAAAGCAAAATTAGAGAAACAAAACTGGCATTGGTAAATTAAAAACATATGGTAAAACTTTTAAAATCATCTTCCATAATACTTCCTGGTACTAAAAACAAGCAGTATATAGAATTGCCTAATCGGAAATTCCTAGAGACATGTGGTGGAACAGAGTGAGCCTTGAAAAAGCCTTTCTACTTATAATTCTATGAGTGTGTAAAGTTCTTGCTCACTTTATGGTGGGGTTATGCCACAACAAACCCATCAGAAGTGGAAAATATTGTTAAGTTGCAAACGCATTTAATACACCTAACCTAAAGAACATCATAGCTTAGTCTAGCCTACCTTAAACGTGCTTAGAACACTTATATTAGCCTATAGTTGGGCAAGATCATCTAAAACAAAGCCTAGTTTATAACAAATATCTCACCTAATTTATTGAATACTGTATTGAAGGTGAAAACAGAATAGTTGTATTGGTGCAGAATAGCTATACATGTATTGGTTGTTGATGCTGGTGATTTCGTGCTTTCATTATCACATATCACTAGCCCAGAAGAAAATCCTAAATCAAAATTGGAAGTATGGTTTCTGCTGAATGCACATTGCTTTTGCATCATTATAAAGTTGAAAAGTTGTGAATCAAACCATGGTAAGGGACTTTATTGAGATACCACTTTGCAGTCATTGACTAGAAAAAGATTACAGTTAAGAAGTAAATACAAACATAGATATATGCATACATAATAAAAAGCTTGATTCTGTAGACCTTTGACATTTTTCTCTTTTGGAAGCCACCTTTTTTGCCGTAAAAATTCCATATTTACTGTAATCTTCATATGTGATCATTAAAATAATAGAACAGATTCTTATTTACATCAGTTTATGGAACTAGCTTACTCTAAGTGTGATGAATTAGGCAGTAAAGAAAACAGGAAACTAATGCTTTGTGATAATACTGTTGTGCACAGAATAAATCCGAGATGGCTGAATTTTGTATGGAATCATGCTATTTAGATTAAAAGCACCCAGTGTAATATCTTGTTAATGACTGATTTGCTAAAGACATATCTAGGTTATAAAAACCTGGAAATAAATGGTTTAAGAATATAAGCAATACCAAGTGTAGTAGATGAATTATTTCCTGACTCCTCCATGTCCTGTTAACTTAAAAAATATGCACCATGTCAGTTATGGCTATTCACATCTTTTCAGCCATATTTCCTTTTTGTTCTTATAATTCTTAAGCATATTGGGTTTTTTTTGTGGGGGTGGAGGGAATGCCTGGGTGGCTCAATCGGTTAATTAAGCATCTGCCTTCGGCTCAGGTCATGATCCCAGGGTCCTGGGATCGGTCCCCATATAGAGCTTCCTGCTCAGCGGGGACTCTCCTTCTCCCGCTCTCTGCCCCCCCCCCCCCCCCCCCCGCTCCTGTGCTCTGTGTGCTCTCTCTCTCAAATAAATAAAATCTTTAAAAAGAAAAAAAAGCATATTGGGGTTTTTTTGCTACTCCTGATTAACATAATATTTTTGACAGATTACTTCTTTAAATCACAAACTTTAAATTCCACTTAAGACTTCTGGGGCTCCTGGGTGGCTCAGTCAGTTAAGCATCTGACTCTTGATCTCAGCTCAAGTTTTGATCTGAGGGTCGTGAGTTCAAGCCCCATGTTGGGCTCTATGCTGGGCGTGGAGCCTACTAAAACAAAAGAACACAGTAAATTCCACTTAAGACTTATAAGGTGCAGTATTAGCAAATCTTTTCAAAGTAATTTAATTTGCCACCTTAGAACTAATCAGTTTATGCTTGGACCATAGCAACAACCCGCCTAATATTTGACCTCTAGCCTCCGCTAGCCTCCAACTCTAAAATATCTTATACAAGGCTTTACAAAAATAGTTTACAAAATAGTTTTCCTAAATGAAATTTAATAGGTTTTTTTTTGAGCAGTTCTATGTTTACAGAAAAATTGGGCAGAAAATACAGAATTCCCACATCACACACACACACACACACACACACACACACACATACATTTCCTCCTATTATTAATATCTTGTATTAGTGTGGTATATTTGTTACCATTGATAAACCAATATTGATACATTAGTATTAACTAAAGTCCATAGTTTACATTAAGGTTCACTCTGTTTTGTACAGTTCTGTAGGTTTTGACAAATGCATAATGTCATGTATCCAACATTATAGGATCATACAGAATAGTTTCACTGCCCTAAAAATGCCCTGTGTTCTCCGTTGTTCATCCCTACTCTCCCCCAATCCCTGGCAACCACCGATCTCTCTCTTTTGTTTTTTTTTTACCCACTGATCTTTTTATTATCTCTATAATTCTACCTCCTAAAAGAAATTCTTACTGTCATTTAAAACCTCAATCTCTGGAGTAGATCCAAATGTGGGAAAAGAAAAAGCAGGCTGCAGAAAATATGTATTCTATTTATAAATTTTTTAAACCATGTATATATACATATTTGATTATACATAGAAAATTTCTGGAAGGATACATAGAAAAATGACTACCTCTATGTAAAGGATAACGGGAGGGGTGTTGATGTCTTTTACTTTCTACTTCTATTTTGTTTGAATGTCTTACCATGTACAAATATTATTTTGTAATTTAAAATATTTTAAATGTCATGTTTTTCAAACATGAAAGCCCTAGGAACCACAAGGGAAAAAAATCTAGAGATTTTAGCTACATAAAAATATTCTGTACCTCAAAAGCATCATAAGATCTGATCAACCCTGCTATTTATCCATCTATGATCTTTTTTAAATTTTATTTTATCTGTGATATTCTTTAAGCCCCTATTTCCATACCTAATATTCTCCCATGGCTTTTTAATTATTTCTTGTTCCTTTTTTATATATTACTAACTTCCCACTCAGCATCCTCTTGATTCGTATTTTAGGCTTAGTTTCATTTTAAAATCGTGACCCTTTTCAGCAATCCCAATCGGCGTTATCCTACTTTATTTTTGTAGCAAATATTACTTTCTAAAATGGCTTATTCCTTAGTTAGATAAGTTGTTTGATGTGCCATTTCCTACCACTAGAAAATAAAATACACAAGAATAAAGATTTTTGTCTGTCTTGCTCACTGATGAATCCTCAGTGCCTGACACTAGTAGGTGCTCAGTAAAATTTTGTTGGATGATTAATTGAATTGTTTTTTTAAATTCTTAAAACTTTTTTTTAAAGATTTTATTTATTTAACAGAGAGAAACAGCGAGAGGGAACACAAGCAGGGGGAGTGGGAGAGGGAGAAGCAGGCGTCCCGCGGAGCAGGGAGCCCGATGCGGGGCTCGACCCCAGGACCCTGGGATCATGACCTGAGCCGAAGGCAGACACTTAACGACTGAGCCACCCAGGCGCCCCTCTTAAAACATTTTTTAAATTAAATATATGCCTATAATTCTGCCTCAGTTGGTATATGTTATGTAATTTGTTGTGTTACATAGTGATCATACTCCTCAGGTGTGTAGATAATTGGTTCACAAGCTTATGTTCTCTACTACACTTTTTTTTTTTAAAGATTGCATTTATTTGAGAGAGCACCCTAGAGAGAGCACGAGCAAGGGTCAGTGGGGAGGGAGAAGCAGGGAGCCTGATGTGGGGCTCCATCCCAGGACTCTGAGATCATGACCTGAGCTGAAAGCAGACGCTTAACTGACTGAGCCACCCAGGTGCCCCTCTCCTACTACCCTTTCTGATCACAGATATGGAGGAAGAGAAAAAGGGCAGACCCTAGTTTTTATCCCTTCCCACAAGTTTAAAGATTAGAGAGCAGAGAGCTCTATCTCTGTTGCCTAGGAGAAGGCCCTTATAATCAACCAAAACCCTAAAGGTTTGGGGGAAGAATAGGGGAGTGAATGTCTCAGTAATCTAGAGTATCTGACGGGCCCCACACTCTTTTTCATCAGCAACTCCCTTCAACAGACCCTTTGTATTATTCTATACTGGGAAGCTCTTGCTAATGGTATCTGGAACTATCAGTTGTCTGGCACTGACTGTCTCAAAGCAGTGGAGGCAAGTGCCAGGAACAAAATGTAAAAACTTACTCCTAACCCTTATTAGGGTTTTCTCAGTTTTTTATCTTATTCTTCAAGCCCTTGCTTCCTTATTTCTGTAGTTACCCAGGGTTGATTTGGAGGGAAGAAGCCCACAGCCCTTACTAATGCTCCATTTTCTCAGGAATCATACATAAGAAACCAACTTTAAATGTAAAGACACAGGTTAACAGTAAAAGAATGAAGAAATACCTGCCTAGCTAATACTAATCAAAAGAAAGCTATATAGTTGCTATCTTCAGGCAAAACAGACTTCAGAACAAGGAAAATTATCAGGGATAGAGAGGAGCATTACATAATGATAAAGGTGTCAATTCTCTAAAAAGATACAACCTTTAATGGTACATCTAACAACAGAACATTAAAAAAAGCTAAGGTAAAAATGGATAGAACTACAAAGAGAAATAGACAAATCCACTATTATGGTTGGAGATTTCAACAACCTTCTTTCAGTAATTGAGTGATCTAGCAGGCAGAAAATCAGTGAGGATATAGTTGAACTTTGTATTACCATCAGTCAACTGGATCTAATTGACATTTATAGAATACTTCACCCCAAAACAGCAGAATACACATTCTTCTCAAAAAAGATAGACATTTGTCAATATATAAAAAATAGCCTGCATAAAAAAGTTATAATTAAGGTTAATAGATATGCAGTAAATTTAGAAAAATACTCATATGGAGGTTTAACATCTATAATATACAAAGTGCTCTTAGAAATTCACATTAAGGGAACATGTAATTCAACAGAAAAATGGATGGGCAAAGAATATGAACTCAGCAAAGAATAAATCCAAATGTGAAAAGATGCTCAGAATCAGGAGAAATCAGGGACATGCAAATTTAAATAATAATTAGATGCCAATTAGGCCTAACAGACTTACAAACCATTTCTTACTTTAACATTTATTAAATGCTTATTATGTGACCAACACTGAGCTACACACACATCTAATATAAGTGCTCACAAAGTACTGTGAAGTGTATCTTAGCCCTGTTTTACAGTTGAAGAAAGAATCAGGCAGGTAAATTGACTTGGCAAAAATCACATAAAGGAAACTAGGGAATTCACTTTATGGCAAATACTTTTTGAGTAGGTAATTCATTCAGATGGTGGGGGGGGAGTGTGTATTTAGATAGATCTAGATTTATGTTTTGAGTTGAAGTTTCCCACATGTATATTCCATCCACCATTTCCCATGCAAATGCCATCGATCCCACTACTTTTACAATTTTCTCATGTATCTTCCTAGAGCTTTTTCTTTCTCTCTTTTCCCCTTCTGCAGTCTCGCTGTTCCTGTCATAGTGTTCTTTTTTTTTAATTGAGTTATAACTGATAAAATCTTATATTAGTTTCATGTGTAAAGCATAATGATTTGATATTTGTATATACAGCAAAATGATCACCACAAGTCTAATTACCATAGTTACAGAATATTTTTTCTTGTGATGAGAACTTTTAAGTTTTCTAAGATTTACTCCCTTTAGCAACTTTCAAATATGCAATACAGTATTATTAATTAGAGTGACTGTGCTGTACATTCCATCCCCATGACTTGTTTATTTTGTAACTTAAAGTTTGTACCTTTTGACCCCCTTCACTCATTTTGCCCACCCTACCTCTGGCAATCACCAGTCTGTTCTCTTATCTCTGAGCTTGGCTGGTTGGTTGGTTGTTTTTACATTCCACATATAAGTGAGATCATGTGGTATTTGTCTTTATCAATCTTACTTAGTTCATGTAACATAATGCCCTTGAGGTCCATCTATGTTGCAGATAGTGAGATTTCATTCTTTTTCATGGCTGAACGATACTTCATTGTATATGTATACTACATCTCCTTTCTTTTTTTCCCTCTAAAATTCAATCATGTATTTTTCTTTCTTTTTTTTTTTTTTACTATTTTTGAGGATAGTTGATATCCACAATGTTACATGAATTTCAGGTGTACAACATAATTATTTGACAAGTTAGTACATTATGCTATGCTCACTACAAGTGTAGCTACCATCTGTCACCATACAGTGCTTTTACAATATCATTGACTATATTCCTTATGCTTTGGCTTTTATTTCCATGATGTATTCATTCCATATATACTAATTTCCCTTATCCATTCACCTTTCAATGTGCACTTAGGTTGTTTCCATATCTTGGCTATTGTAAATAATGCTGCAGTGAACATGGGGGTGCATATATTTTTTGGAGCATTTTCATTTTCTTTGAATAAATACCCAGAAGTGTAATTGCTAGGTCATATGATAGTTCTATTTTTAAGTTTTTGAGGAACTTCCATACTCTTTGCCATAGTGGTGGTATCTATCTATATTCCCACCAACAGTGCATAAAGGTTACCTTTTCTCTGCATTCACACCAGCATTTATTTCTTGTGTAATTTGGATGATACTGCCAAATTTCCCTCCGTAGGTGTTGTATAAAGAACAGTTGAGAATGTATATAGCATTGTCGTTAGAGTATGTGACCAAACCTTTGGATTTGAGACTGAAAAGTGAAAATGTTTAATCTTAGTATAGTCTTATTATGCATTCCTCCTGTTATAAGTGAGGTGAAACATCTCAGACTGGGCAAAATTTTATTTTTTATTTTTTTTTAAAGATTTTATTTATTTATTTGAGAGAGAGAGAAAGAGAGAGAGCACGAGAGGGAAGAGGGTCAGAGGGAGAAGCAGACTCCATGCTGAGCAGGGAGCCCAATGCGGGACTCGATCCCGGGACTCCGGGATCATGACCTGAGCCGAAGGCAGTCGCTTAACCAACTGAGCCACCCAGGCGCCCATGGGCAAAATTTTAAATGACCTCTTGCTAGTGAGGATTCAGGTGAAAGGTATTGTTTTACATTGCTGGTAGAAAGGTGAACTTTTTCAACCTATTTGCAAAGCAGCCTGGCAACCTGTGTTAAATTTTTTTAAACTACAAATACCTTTTGTTCTGTCTACCTTTTCCTCTTAAGGACATGCCATAGAAGTTGCAGCCATCATTTCCACTTACAGCCCATCAGTCAGAATGTAGTCATATGGCCACACTTTCAAGGGAGACTAGGAGATACAGTCCTTAGTTATGTGGCAGTTTCCAAAGCTAAAACTGGGGGAAGAAGAGAAGAAAGGACATTGAGAGACAATAGTAGTTTTTGCTACAACAGACTTTGGTGAGCTAGGTAAAAAAGGAAGAGGGACTTTTTTCCCCCAAAATTATCTATTCCTGCAAAGGCACACTGTAAAAAAGCATGAACAAAGGTGGCATGATTCACTGGGAGCAAATATTGTAACAGTCTATCATATGATATACTTATATGTATATGTAAAGTTTTATATTTGCCCACATATTCAAAGAAATATAAGTTAAATTGGTGGGGTGCCTGGGTGGCTCAGTTGGTTGAGCGTCTGACTCTTGGTCTCAGCTCACATCATGATCTCATGGGTCATGGGATTGAGCCCTGTGTTGGGCTCTGCATTCAGTGGGGAGTCTGCTTGAGATTCTCTCTCCCTTTTCCTCTGCCCCTCCCCCCTCAGTAAGTAAATATTTTTTAAAATAAGTAAAATTGGTTAAACAAGTTCATGATGGGCAGATACAAAAATGACCATATCACTCTCACTCTCCTACTTTGCCTCACAGATTAAAGGCCAAACTCTTTAGCCCATACTATTTCTACTATGTTAGACTTCCTCCCAGAAGATGTAAAAACCATGTAGAAAGATAAATTGCTTCTACCTGGAGTGGTTGGGCTTCATGTAAAATACGGAATTGGAACTGGACCTTGAAAGAAGAAGTATTTGAATTAATGGAGAGGGGCAACGGAGCATAAACAAATAGTTCCAATCTTTTTAGGCCTACTCTTTTAAAAAATTGAAATATAGCATACTACAGAAATAAATGAACTACCTATCAAAAATAAACATACCACTGTATCTACCACCCAGAAAATAGAGTATTACTGGTTACATAGAAACCCTCTTAGGCAACCTCTCAGTAACTATCCTGCCCCTCCTCCCCAATATAATCACTCTCCCAGCTTCTAACCATAGACCAGTTTTGCCTGGTTTTCAATCTTACATAAATGAGATTAAGTGTCTATTTTATATATATGTGAGATTCATCTGTATTGTTTGTAGAAGTAGTTCATATTCATTGCTATATTCCATTATATGAATGAACCAAATATATCCGTTCTATTGTTGATGTTTGGGTTGTTTCTACATTGGGGCTATTAACCAATAGTGATGCCATGAACATTCTGTGTCTCTTGGTATGCATGGGAAGACATTTCTTTTGAGAGAATACTTATAATTAAAATTCCTTGGTCATAAGGTGTGTGCACATTTTATAAAGAATGCCAGTTTTCCAAAGTTTATGTTTTTTATATCCCCACCAACAGTATATGAAAGTTTCATGTTCTCCACACCCTGGGCAACACTTGGTATCACCACTCTTTTTAACGTTAGCCATTCTGATCGGTGTGTAGTGGCATTTCATTTGGGCATAATTTGCATGTTCCTGATGGTTACTAAGGTTGAGCACCATTTTATGTTATTTGCCCTTTGGAGAGTCTTCTTTTTTGAAGTCCTTGTTCAAGTCACTTGCCCATATATCTGTTGGGTTGTTGGTCATTTTCTTACTGATTTTTAGGACTTCTTTATATATTCTGGATGTGAATTCTTGACCAAATACCCTTTCCTATAGCATGGCTTGTCATTTCATTTTCTCCATGGCATCTTTTGAAAAAACAAAGTTCTTGATTTTAATGTAACATGTTTCACCAATCTTTTTCATTTTTTTTTAGTATATGTGCTGCCGAAGTGAGCACACCAATCTTTTTCATTCTTAAATTATTTTGAGTGTGCTGTTTCTTTTTGTAACCCTGGTAGAGTAATTGGTACCAGAGTAGTTACAGGAAATGGACCCACTGAGATTGAATTAAATACACACACACACACACACACACACACACACACACACACACACACACTAAAATCAATCACAGGGATAACCTCATTGCTATAGACAAAGGGACCACAGGACACCCATGATTTACAGTACTATTATAATTGCCATTATAATAGCATGGGATAGAATGAAGGTGAAAAGAAAGTATCGCTGTGATAACCATAGTAATTTAAAATTGTGGATCCATAATTTAAAATTATGATCCTAAACAGGATGTACACAGAAGAAGGTAAAAACTATGAAAATACAATTAAGAACGTATGGAGAGAGTCAGAACCCCTCCACTGCAGCTTTGAAGGAGTCCTTTATCTCCTATAATCAGTGGGCAGATAAGGTAGATTTGTAGTACCAATTATATGCTCAATTCTTCCAGTTTTCTTACTCTAAGGATGGAGCATTGGTGAGGAAGATGTGGGGCCCAGACATAGAATGTGGACTTTTGGGCAGACAAGAATGAAGCTGAGAACTCTGACCCTGCATATCCTCTGAACTTCCTTTGCTCTCTGAGGAAACTAGCCTCCCCTGCATAGAGGCTTTCAGTGATTGCACTTGGGACAGCTCTCTCCTAAGCTGATACCTGTTCTCAGAACTTACCTTCACCACCTCACAGTATCCCCAGTTAAATCTCAAAAGACATACTAGTCAGAGAAGTATGTGGCCTGCTCTGGCAAGAGATAAGCTACACAGAAGTTAAAGACCTTGCCGTTTTGATCAGCAGGAGCCTGAGGAGTATATATAGAAGTGGGTTCTAAGGATATTACACCAAGGGGGAATAAATATAAGGCTTTACTTATCATGGCAAATTTATTGGCACAGGTGTACTCACCTGAGAGTCAACATCTAATATATTGGCATTAATAGTTTGCTAGGATGAGGCATGGGCTCAGTAACAGGTTACAAATAATAAGTGGCCTACAAATGAAATTTGAAGTAGTAATTTCAAAATGCCAGTAATACCCTGGCATACTGTAGAGGAGGGAATACAAAGACTCTGTAGATATTCTCACTTTTCACCAAGTCATTAAGAAATGCTTTGGTGATAGGAGCATCAGCATTCCCAAAGAGCTCTGAAGTGTCTGTTCTCTGTCAGAATGATGGTGATGAATGCTGTGGTAGAATTGTTTCCTGATCTCAAAGAGAATAATACAGTCCCAAAGTGGCAAAGGCTACATGATGGCATATAGCCACCCGAGACATGGTGGGCACAATTACCATAATAAGTCAAAGAAGAGAAGTTAATCAGATTGTTTTGACCTACAGGGAAAGGGGGATAATGACCAAATGATAACGAAGTCCCTAGAAATGAAATGGGTTAAGTAACCCAGTAAGGTGCTGCTTGACATATATAGGTGGGAAAATTCTAAACTAACTTGTGTTGTCATAGTGAAATTATAAGCCTCCCGTCCAGTTCACAGACCTGGAACTCCTTGATGATGGAGAGAGACTGGGTCCCTTTGAAAAATAACCCAGCAATGCAGCCATGGTTATATAACCATGAACCTTCCCCTAATCCAGTGGTTCCCAAACCTGTCTGTACTTTAGTAGAACACCTGAGAATTCTAAAGAACACACTTCAGACCAATTAAATCATAATTTCAGGGAGTGAGATCCAGGCATTGATATTTTTTAAAGGTCCCCTGGTAAATCCTGTGAGAAGTTAGGGGATCACTGCCCTAATCCTTCTCTAGTGGCCATTTACTGAGGAAAGGAAAATATCAGACCTCCTGAGGCTTATTAGATACTGCCTCTTAATATCTACTGATACCTAGAGACCCAAAACCCCATCCTGGATAACTGGTTAAAATAAGAGGCCTGCGAAAGTCAAGTGATGGATGTAGTCTTGGCCTAAGTCTGGGTGACAGTGAGTCCAGAAAGACCCATATTGTTATTTCTCCAGTCCTAGATGTGTAGTAAGAATAGATATATTTTAATAACTGAAGCAATCTTCATTTTGGTTTCCTGACCAATGGAGTGAGTGCTGTAATGGTAGGAAGGGCCATGTAGAAGTTCATAACTGCTTGCTACCACTCTTACACTGTGACCATATACAAAAAGTACCACATCCTGGGGAACTCATAGAAATTAGTGCCACCCTGCTGGAATAGTGATTCATACCACATTCCCACTTAAATTCCCTTTGTGGTCACGAGATGAGTCACAGAGAATGACAGTGTAAAAACCAGATGGGTAGTAAAGAATGACTGGATTACTGCAAGAGTTTGATCAGGCAGAGATGCCAATTGTAGTTGCTGTTCTAGGTGTGGGGTCTTCATTGGAGAAAATTAATATAGACTTTGAAAAGATATATAGGTTTTGGTCTGGAAGTGCCCCGTACACCCCATTCCAATTAGTAAGGGAGGTCAGAAATAGATGGCATTTAACTGGCAGGTATAACAGTGAGCCCTTACTGTCTTGTCGCAGGGCTGTGTCAGCTTTCTGTTCTCTGGTGTGAAGGGACTTTGATCATCTTGCTATATCATAGAATATTGCGCTGGTCTTACAGAAATGAATGTTAAATGAACCCAATGAGCAGGAAGTGGTAAGCACTCTACATGTTTTGGTAACACATATGCATGCCAGAAGGTGCAAGAAAAATCCTGTAAAACTTCCAGGACCTGCCACAAGTTTTTAGGGGTCCGATGGCCTGAGACATGTTAGGTTATCCATTCAAGTGAGTGACTGTTCTGTTTTTCACCACCACAATAAAGAAAAAGGCAAAATTTGTGACAGGTCTTTTTGAGTTCTGGAGACAACAAAATAGAACATTTGGGTGGCCCCTTCTAACCTATTTTCTGGGTAACTAGTTTTCAGTGGAACCCAGAGCAAACTGTCTTGCTAGTTGGGCCTTATGAGTGGGCAAATCCAATGGTATTGGAAGTTCATGTGGTAGAGATGTTATATGAAGCTTCTGATGAGTGCCAATAGGAGAATTACACCACCGATTCCTTGGTTTTTGAGTAAAGATCTATCTTCCTCGACCAATGTTTTGTTTTGTTTTGTTGAAAAGTAGCTCCTGACTTGCTCCTGATACCTGGTAGAGATGGAACACCTGACCATGGGACATCAAGTGACTGCGTGAATAATCAACTACCCATCATGAACTGGTGTTACCTGATTCACCAAACCATACAACTGGATGGACGCAACAGCAGTCCACTCCCTACAACACTGGGAACACCGTCACAACTAAACTGAATGAGCAGGTGACTCATTCGAGTAATACCTGCCCATATTCCTTCAGCATTTCTCTCCCAGTCCATATAAACTGGCTTCAAAAGAGTTCCTCTGAGCAATTAATGAAGAGAAAAATGTGTCGGTCTTATTTTGTTTGTTTAAGATTCTTATTTATTTATTCATGAGAGACAGAGAGAGGCAGAGGGAGAAGCAGGCTCCCCGTGGAGCAGGGAGCCGGATGTGGGGCTCAATCCCAGGACTCTGGGATTATGACATGAGCCGGAGGCAGCCGCTTAACCAACTGTGCCAGCCAGGCGCCCCTTGGTCTTGTTGATTCACAAAAGGATCTGCAGTGAGCTGGCAGTACTGGGGTGTGAGTGGTCACTATACAACACCATCACTCATTAGTGGCCCTGAAACACAACAGTAAAGGGAAATCCTTTCATTGAGAAGAACTTTATAAGACAATGGCCTGAGGTAAGGGTAGACACTGATCTCAGGGTCCTGGGATTGAGCCCGGCATCAGGCTCCCTGCTGGGTGGGAAGCCTGCTTCTCCCTTTCCCACTCCCCTGCTTGTGTTCCCTCTCTTACTCTGTGTCAAAAAAAAAAAAAACTTAAAAAAAAAAAGAATGTTGGAGCACCCCACCTGGTAAAAAATCCTATCAGGGTGTACCTGGGTGGCTCAGTCTGTTAAGCATCTCCCTCTGCTGTTCTCTCCACTCTCTTCTCCCTTTGCTCCTCTTCCTTCTCTCTCAAATAAATAAAATCTTAAAAAAATAGAATCCCATTCAGGTGAGGTACAAGCAAAAACTGAGAGAAACTAAGGAACGGATGATGAAAGAGAACTATGTTTATGAATCCAGGCCTCATGACCAGCTTAAAAAACAGTTTTATGAGACTGCTTTGGAACTTGTTTCTTTTCTCCCATACCATATATGAAGACTTCTGGGGTGGCTAATGTTTATGGTTTCAGGACTGAATGACACCACCCCATGATGATTTTGTAGCTGATGGGAGGAGACTGCATAGTGGAAAAGAGTGAGGTAAGTGTATTTATTCCCTCTGGCTCCCTCCAGTAGAGGCTACCTGGAACTGGATGTATACTTTGACCTTAGGTCATTGCCTCTCTCAAAGTGAACTCTTCACCATTCTCTCTCCTTCCTGGTTCTGATTTTTTCCTCTTCTCTTAGAGCCTGTCCTTGTAATTCTCTTATACCCTACACACACACATTTGTAATTAGTCCTTTTTTAAGTAAACTTTTAAATGATCCTGAGTGTATCGTTTGTTTCCTGTTAGGACTCTTGGACATATGAACTTTTTTTTTTCTATGACCAACACGGGGCTTGAACTCATAACCCTGAGATCAAGAGTCCCGTGCTGTACCAACTAAGCCGGCCAGGCGCTCGTGAACTTTTTATCTCTTGTATTGCTTCTTAAAATCTACTTGGATTTAGCATAATCGCACCATCTTTGTTAGTTTTTGCATGATACACATCTTTTTACTTTGTTTCTCTGCATTCTATTTAAGATTTGTCTCTTGAAACAGGTTAAAGGTATACCTTTATAAGTCCAAGAAGACAGTCTTTGTCTTTAAATTGGGATAATCACTTTGCATTTAATGTAATTACTGATTGGCTTTAAAGCTGCCATCCAGCTGTTTTTGTCTCACCTGTTCTTCATTCGTTTTTCTCTACTTTCTTGGGGATTGTTCGTTTTTTTTTTTAATTTCATTGTTTTGTTCAGCTTTTTGGTTTTATGTTTTAATATTCTTAATTCCTGTGGAAATTAGAATGTACATCCTTGATTTTTAAAAGCCTAGAATATATTAGTACTTTATCCATGTCCTGGACAATGGAAACACCTTGGACCACTTTAAGCCTATTTACCTTCTCTTCTCAGTTACCGTGTGTTACGTTTTTAAATCTGTATGTTTTTAACATCACAATATATTAGCATTGTTTTGTAAAGTTACTATTTATTGAGATTTACCTATATATTTTTCCTTTTCATTGTTCTTCATCTCTTCCATAATCTGAGAGCATCCGAGATCACTTCTCTCTGCCCAAGGTCCATTCTTTCTTACAAGGCAAAAATGCTGGTGACAAATTCTGTTTCTGTTTGTTTGAAAGTGTCTTTATTTTGCCTCAATATTTGAAAGTTATATTGTTTGAATGTAAATTCTAAGTTGATATTTTCCTTTGGTACTCTGAAGATAGCTCATTTCGGTTGCAAAGCAGTGGTCTTACTGTCATTCATTTGATAAAGTAATTTGTCTTTTTCCTCTGGATGCTTAAAATTTTTCTCTTTGGTTTTCAGCAGTTTTACTATGTGCTTAGGTGTGGTTTTTTGCCTTTTTCTAGTTTACAGTGTTTCTTGAATCCAAGGCATGATGCCTTTTACTTTAGACATCTCTTCGGGTATCACTGTTATAGTCTCTCATTCCTCTCCTTTTCGGTCTTAATTATAACTATATTAAACTTTTTTTTTATTCTATACCATAAGTCTCTTCCACTTTTTAAAAAAATTTTTCCGTATTTTCATCCTTTGTTTCTGTAAATCTGAATATTTTCTTCTGAACTTCATCCAGTTCCCTAATTTTGTCTTTAGCTCTGTATAATCGGCTGTTAAGTCCATCCACTGGGTTTTTAATGTTAGCAGTCTTTGAACAATAGAATTTCCATTTGTTTGCGTTTTCATTCTCTACACACATTCTTATTCTTAGATTTTTAAGTTCCTGAGCATTTTAACAGCATTTTAAAATCTTTGTTTCATAATCCCTGTGGGTTTTGTTTCTATGATCTGTTGCTTCTCTGCTTTTGTCATACCTTCACATATACCTGATTATTTTGTGTGTGTGCTGGATATTATATATAAAAGATTGCAAAAATATTTTGAAGCTCCGGATAGCATTACTTTCCTCTAGAGAGGATTTCTTTTGCTTCCGTTAGGCAGCTCAACTGGGGCTTTTAGCAGACTTAGATCACTACAGTCCAGTTAGGGCCAGATGTGATTCAATCCCTGCCAGTTCTGATCTATTTTCATTTCACTTTGACTGCTAGGGTACAGCCCTTCAGGATCTCAACTGAAAGGCTGAGGTGTTTATCTCTTCCTTGGTGAGCCCTAAACTCCAGTTTTTCAACCTCCCTGCCCCCTTTCCTAGGCCTGTGAGCTTGCAAAAATCTGTTTACCTTTTCAGTTGCTTTTGGAAAAGACCGATGCGTCCAGCAGAAAGGGGGCCCTAGATATTCAAGCACCTCTCCAACATGTCTCCCTCTCCTAGATCGTGGACCTGTAATCTTCACCAATTTGGCAGCTTTTCAGTGCCTTTAAAGAAATGTGGTTTTCTTTTTCTTAGTCCACTCTTCTAGTTCTCAGCTAAAGCATGATCAAAAACCCACCTACTTCTTCATTACCAGAAGTGGAACTGCAGAAAACTCATTTTTAAAAATTTTTTCTTATTTTTTAAATAATCTCTACACCCAATGTGGGGCTTGAACTCAGAACCCCAAGATCAAGGGTTTTATGCTCTACCAACTGAGCCAGCCAGGTGCCTCAAAGACTCATTTTTTTTTTTTAAGATTTTATTTATTTGACAGAGAGATAGCACAAGTAGGCAGAGTGGCAGGCAGAGGGAGAGGGAGAAGCAGGCTCTCTGCTGAGCAGGGAGGCCGACATGGGGCTCGATCCCAGGACCTGGGGATCACAACCCGAGCTGAAGGCAGCCGCGCAACCGACTGAGCCACCCAGGTGCCCCTCGAAGACTCATTTTTAATGTCAAGAATTTTACTGGATGCCCCTGCCTCTCTTATCAAAATACACAAGGTAGTAATTGTACATGTTTAGCATATAAACTATAAATATGTAATAAACATAATAGTGTATGTGTATACACACATACACACACAATTATTTATGTCCACATCCCTGCAACAACTGTTACTCAGGGATTTCTAACTCAAGGAAGGGAAACACTGCTAGAAGCAAAGGCATAGTCTCAGGAAAGTTACAATATATTTGAAAGATATTTTTTAATTTATTTATTAGAGAGAGCACGAGCTGAGGGGGAGGGAGAAGCAGACTCCCAAATGAGTGGAGAGCCTGGGGTCTTGACCCCAGGACCTGGAGATAATACCTGAGCCAAGGGCGGACACTTAACCAATTGAGCCAGCCAGGCACCCCACAAGTATATTTGAAGGAACATGAGGAGGCCAGTTTGATTATAGAGATTTCACATATAAAAGCAGAGATAAAGTTCTGATTTATATTCTCTATATAGGAAGCCATTGGAAATTTCTTCATTGTGCTATCTTTTAATAAAAGCTATGTTTAATCTGATAGTGACATGCAAAATAAACTGAAGAAGCAGGAACAGAGGCAGAGAGACCCACTGGGAATGTATAGTCATTGACCAAATAGGAGTTGTTGATGACAGGCATCATAGTGTAATGAAAACAATGCTGACATTAGATCACAGGACTTGTAATTACTGGTCCTGTCATCTTGGGCAAGTCATTTAACCTGTCTGATTCTGCTTATTTACATGCCCATCACTTTAGAGGCCTTTAAAAAAATAATGAAATGCTAATAATTTTTGCTTAACTCACAGAGTGGTTATACAAATATAATGATAAGAATATTTTTTAAATGTATATTATAAAATTTAAGGTGTGATATGCATTTGAAGATCCAAAGAAGTAAAAATGGAGACTGGTAAGGAATGAGAAGGGTGAAAGAAAAAAAATGAATCCTAGTGACTGGAAAATAGAGTCACTTAAATCAGTCAGTCAGGAGAGGAACTGATTTGGGAGATCAGGACAAAGGTTAGGGAGAAAACAGTGATTTATTTCATTTTAATTGTAATTGTGGAAATGTTCAGCAGGCAGTTCTCTTATTACATCTATTAGTTTCATATATTCTTACATATTTTCATGTGAGATGATTCAATCTCCTTTATAAAATTTTAAGTTTTGAGAGAGAAGTTATCTCCTTGGGGATATATATTTCCTCATTTTTTATTTAAAAAATAAAGCCTGTACCTGCTGATTTGATAAAAGTTCCACCTATTTTGTCCATTTTATTAGTAAAGTGATTACATGGGCATTGACTGATTTAAAGATTATTTGTTCCCTCTAATACTAAATTGATATTCTTCAGTACGCATCACTCTAAACAGTTCCCACTATTAGTACTTTAGGGTACTAGTATCTTACTAAAAATCAGGCAAACATCTTAACTTCTATTTGAATTTCATGTGAGACATAATAAGTGTCTTATTGAAAGTCATAGGCATGATCAGGGCACCTGGATGGCTCAGTCAGTTAAGCGTCCAACTCTTGGTTTCAGCTCAGGTCATGATCTCAGGGTCATGAGATCAAGCACCACGTCAGGCTCTGTGCTCGGGGGAGTCCACTTGGGATTCCCTCCCTCCCTCTCCTTCTGCCCCCCCCCATGTACTCTCTCAAATAAATCTTTAAAAAAAAGGAAAAAGTTAGGTTCATGGTGTATGTTTCTTTTATATTTTAAATGTATATGCCTATATTGCCTTTTTAATTTAGACCATGAACTTTAAAATGGTTTCTTTTCCTTTTAAAATGCTTAGTTTCTCCTAGTTTTTAAAATTAAATCATAATGGACACTCAATCATAGCAGTAGCTCTATCTTTTGCAATAAGAACTTGTCCCCCATAGTTTATCTCTGGACTGCTCTAGTATACTGAATCTGTAACTTTACATTTCTAATAATATCCAGCATCTTTAGTAAGTTTAGACTTAAAACAAAAATGCTTTGTCAACCTTTAGAAAGCTGATTGGGCGTTTAGACCAAACATTCCTCTTGTATCATCATTTGCTCCCTCTCATTTTAGTCTAGTTTCCCCTAGTCTTACATGAATAGAAATTTGGTTATACAGAGCTGTTTGCCTTTCCTATTTTTTTTTTTGCCCATTACAATTTTTAATATTTAATAGCCCTTCTAGTTCTACTTCAAATAAAATACTTTGTATTTTTTACATGTGACCACAAAAATAATGTATTGGCATCCTCCCTTATCCAGTAGACTTTGGCATTCTCAACCTTAGGGTACTTGGAAGTGAGGGAAAAAAAAAAACCTGAGCAGCAAGGAAAATAGGTTCTGTAAGCTTTATTCTGCAGTAAAAATATTGATCTGTTCTTGAGGAATTGAGTGTTTCACAAAGGGGAGTTCTCCATGTGACTAAAGCTTCAGTTATTCATCATGGACAGTAAGTCAGTGCAGTTTGAAGGTCTTTGTCATTACTGGTGAGCTGGTAAATGTTTGACAACTAACTCACCAGGAAAAAAAAAAAGCTTTGATTGTGGTGTCTGCATATCTGGGGGGGTAAATACTCCCACTGGCTCATTTCAAGCTACCACAAGACATCACAGAACACAGAACTGGAAGGAGATGACTAATTATCAAACTATAATAGGGTATTTCTACAATATGGATATGATAGACATAACAAAAACATGGAAAATAGTAAAAATGAGGAAGTGAATTTTGAGTTTTACTGAGATATATTGGATTTTAACATAATTGTCAGCTTATACAATTTTTAATAATGGCTGTGTTTAATAGCCTGAAAAATTTCTAAAAATTTTTAAATTGGCACTCATAAGGCAACATAAGCCAACTCTAGCACTCTGTCTGCACACTTAGTTTTGGAAGTGACTTAGGCACTAGCCAATATGAGTTGAGTCCTTCATGCCTTTTTCATATTCCTCCATGTATATGTTACCTTGTTAGGACTTTTTAAAAATCTTCTAAAGCTGGTGTAAATGCTTAATTTGTATCTCATGTAAATAAATACAAACAAAAGGAACTCGATGGGAAAAATAGACCTTTCTTCAAGGAAGAAATATAGATGGCAAAGCAGCACATGAAAACATGCTGAACATCTTTAGTCACTAGGTAAACGCAAATTAAAATGACAATGAGATATACCACTACATACCTATTAGCATGGCTGATTGAAAAGACTAGTCATAGCAAGTCAGGAGAAATTGGAATTCTCATACACCGCTGGGGAGAATGTAAAATGGTACAACCACCTGGAAAACAGCTTGGTGGTTTCTTAAAATATTAAACATACTTATCAAATGATCCAGCTATTCCAGTCCTAGCTATTTACCTAAAAGAAATGAAAATCTATGTCCATACAAACACTCGTACAAGAGTATTTGTTATAGGGGCGCCTGGGTGGCTTAGTTGGTTGGGCATCTGCCTTCGGCTCAGGTCATGATGCCAGGGTCCTGGGATTGAGCCCCGCGTCGGGTTCCCTGCTCAGCGGGAAGCCTGCTTCTCCCTCTCCCTCTGCTGCTTTTCCTTGCTTGTGCTCTCTCACTCTCTGCCAAATAAATAAATAGGGTCTTTAAAAAAAGAGTATTTGTTATAGACAAAAACTGGAAATAACCAGAATGTCCACTGATAGGTAAATGGATATGGAAATTGTGGCATACCCATACAAAAAATACTACTCAACAATAAAAAAGTAATGAATTATTGAGTGACACACATAGGTAAATCTCAAAATAATTACGCTGAGTAAAAAAAGTCACAGAGGGCATACTGTTTGATTCTACTTAAAATTGTAGAAAATGCAAATTAGTCTATAGGACAGAGAACGTATCAATGGCTTCCTGTGGATAAAGGGGGAGGGGTTAGGGGAACAACAGAAAGGGTTTACAAAGAAGTACAAAGACACTTGTAGTGATGCCTATGTTTACTATCTTGATTTTGGTGATTGTTTCATGGGTATATACATATGTCAAATTACCAAACTGTACACTTGAAATATATGCAATGTATTGTATGTCAATTGTACTTCAATAAAGCCATAAAAAATTTTTTTAAACTGTGGTCTGACCAGTGGAGATGTGGAAAAAGCAACTGCTTTGTTCTGGACCACATATTTCCATCTTTCAGAGTAAAACTGTATAGGTTCTTTGGGCAGCCCTAAGCACATTGCTGGTTTATACTGAGATGTCAAGCAACAAATTCTCATGTCTTTATCACATGTCTGCTAGTACGCCAGATTCTCTTCATCTGAGTGGCTATCTTTATACTTATCTCTAATATATTTCATATTATTTGTTCTTCACACGACTATTATAATGAGGCTCTGGTATTAATATTCATTAAACCATTAGTTTCTCAGACTCCATTCAATGAACACTAGGGATACTCACAGAACCATCTGAGGTATCCTGAGTGGGTATGGGATTGGAGATAGAGGGAAAGTGATAAAGATTCTGAATGGGCAAGGCTTTGGCCTCCAACTCAGGCAGTTTGTTTTGTAGACTTAAGGACTCTTGGAAAAAAAGTATGAAAATAGATCATCTAAGTTTTCCACAAACCCACGCTCAGAAGCTAATGCACAGCAGTTGCTCAATAAATATCTGCTGAATGAATCTTGATTAAATTTAAAATGCCACTCGCACTTCTTTCTGTACTCCCTCTCATGTGGCATGGGTATATACATACACCATTTGGGTTTCTTGGGATGGGAGTATTAATTTTTGAGAAGTCCTGTTGATTTTACACTACAAAAGTTACCAATTGCAAGGAAGATGGAAGAGTAGAAGGATCCTGGGCTCACCTCCCCCAAGGTACACACCAAGGCTGCAACTACATTTAATGCAAGTCACTCTGAAAACAACCTGAAGACTAGCAGAACAGCTTTTCCACAGCTAGAAATAATAAAGAAAAAGCCACATTCAGAAGGGTAGAAGGGGCAGAGACTCAGTCAGGAACCAAACCCCTGGTACAGCAACCCACAAGCAAGAGGGATATCACAGGAATGGAGGTCCTCTCTAAGAAGCAAGGGAATCAAGGCCCACATCAGGCACCTCTGGCTCTGGGCACCTGCACAAAGAAAAGAAACCCCCATAAGATCTGCCTCTGAAAATCAGCGGGGCTTACCTTAACTCCGAGAGCACCAGAAGGCTATAAGAAACCAAGACTCCACTCAAAGGGCCAGAGCACTGTATCACTTCGTCTGAGATCCAACACAAAGGCAGCAGTTTGGAAAAGCACCTGGGTTATACATGAAGGAAATTTACTAATTTTAGGGTGTGTACTGAAGGGTCAGGAAAATGCTCGTGGGCACCATTTTTCTTGCTTCTTTCGGCTTAGCTGGCCAGATGCTTGTGGGAGCCAGTTCTGACACTCTCCATCTGTCCTGATAACACCACTTGCCCTACCCCACATTCCCCTGCAAACCTGTCCAGCCCAATCGGCACCACACCTGGCAAACACTGTTTTGTTTTGCTTTTAAGATTTTTATTGGGCTAATCTCTACACCCAACATGAGGCTGGAACTCACAACCCCAAGATCAAGAGTCACATGCCCCACCGACTGAGCCAGCCAGGTGCCCCAGCAGCCTCAGTTTTGACCAGTGTTTCCCCAAAGCAACTTTCACCCCACCACACATGGGCAGCCCCAGCGCAGGGCAGTGCACCTCCAGAGCAACTCCTGCCCCAGGGATGTGGCGGGGGGGGTGCTAGCCTCACCCACCAGCATGCCCACAGCAGTTGTAGCTAAGACTCTTAGCCAGCTACACTGGGAGCTAACCCCATCCACCAGCACACCCACTATAGCCAGATCTCTTAGCTAGCTGCACAGGGGTCCAGCCCTGCCCACCAGTATGCCCACAGTAGTTATGGCTAATCACTGCAGCTACCTAGGCTGGAGGCCAGATCTGCCCACCAGTATGCCTGCAGCAGTCATGCCCAGTCACAACAGGAAGGTACATGCAGCCCAGACAGGAGATACCGCTGGAAGTACCTGGTTCTGGTACTGGTACAGAGGACTGTGATACTGGGCCCCATGGGACACCTTCTACATAAGGCCGTTACTTTAAACATCAGGAGACCAGACCTACCTAATATACAGAAACAACACAGAGTCAGACAAAATCAGGAAACAGAAGAGTATGTTCCAAACAAAAGAACAAGACAAAACCTCAGAAAGAGAACTATGAAAGAGATAAGGAATCTATATGATAAAGAGTACAAGGTAACAGTCATTAAGATGTTAACCAGATTTGAGAGAAGCATACGAGCTCAGTGAGAACTTCAACAAAGAGAGAGAAAATATAAAAAAGAATCAGAGCTGAAGAATACAACTGAAATAAAAAATACACTAGAGAGAATCAATAGCAGATTAGAGAATGCAGAAGAATAGAGCAGTGATCTGGAAGACAGGGTAATGGAAAGCACCCAAGCCTAATAGTAAAAACAAAAGAAAATAAAAAAACAAATAATAAGGATAGGTTAAGGGACTTCTGGGACAACATCAAGCATACTAACACTCATATTATAGGGGTCCCAGAAGGAGAAGAGAAAAGGGCAGAAAACTTATTTGAGAAAATAGCTAAAAACCTCCATAAATTTAAGGAGATGAAAACAGACACCCTGGTCTAGGCTACACAGAGAGCCCCAAATAAGTGAGCCCAGGCAGTCCACACCAAGACATATAATAATTAAAATGTCCAAAATTAAAGATAGAGAATCTTAAAAGCGGCAAGAGCAAATAGTTACATACAAGGGAAATACCATAAGGCTATCACCTAATTTGTCAGCAGAAAGTTTATAAGCCAGAAGGGAGTGGCATGATCTGTTCAAAGTGCTCAAAGGAAAAAATCTACAACCAAGAATACTGGGCAAGGTTATCATTCAGAATTGAAGGAGAGATTAAAAAGTTTCCCAGATAAACAAAAGTTAAAGTTCAGCACTGTTAAACCAGCCTTACAAGAAATATTAAAAGGAATTCCATAAGCAAAGATGGAAAGGCCATAACTAGAAAACTTTATAAAAGGAAAAAATTCCACTTGTAAAAGCAAGCACATGGTAATGATAGATCAATTACTTATAAAGAAAGAGCTGGTTCTTTGAAAAAACAAAATTGATAAACCTTTAGCCAGACTCATCAAGAAAAAAAGAGAAAGAATTGAGCTTGGATGGCTCAGTGGGTTAAGTGTCCAACTCTTGATTTTGACTCACGTCATGATCTCAGGGTTGTGAGACTGAGCTCCACATCAGGCTCTGTGCTGGGTGTGGAGACTGCTTAAGATTCTCTTTCTCCCTTTCCTTTGCCCTTCCCCCCTCTCTCTAAAAAAATAATATCAGAAACAAAGGAGGAGATGTTACAACTGACACAAAAATACAAAGGATTATGAGATTTGGACAACCTAGAAGAAATAGATAAATTCCTAGAAACACACAAAATCTGGAGACTGAATCAGGAAGAATTAGATCTGAACAGACTGATTACTAGTACCAAAATGGAATCAGTAATCAAAAAACTCCCAACAAACAAGTATAGGACCAGACAGCTTCAGAGGTGAATTCTACCAAACATTCAGAGAACTGATACCTATCCTTCTCAAACTATTCCAAAAAATAGATGAGGAAGGAATGCTTCCAAATTTATTCTGTGAAGCCAGGATTATCTTGATATCAAAACCAAAGACACTATAAAAAAAGAAAATTACATACCAATATCCCTGATGAAAGGAAATGCAAAAATCCTCAACAAAATTCAGCAAACCAAATTCAACAATATGTTAAAAGGATCATTCACCACAATCAAATGGGATTTATTTTGGTGATGCAAGGATGATTCAACACCTTCAAATCAACCAACATGATACACATTAACAAAATGAAGGATAAAAATCGTATGATCATCTCCAAAAATGGAGAAAAAGCCCTACACAAAACTCAACAACTGTTCATTATAAAACCTCTGCACAAAGTGGGTTTAGAAAAAATATACTTCAACATAATAAAGGCCATACAGGACAAATCCACAGCTAACATCATACTCAGCAGTGAAAAGCTAAAAGCATTCCTCTAAAATCAGGAACAAGACAAGGATGTCCACTCTCACCATTTTTATTCAACATAGTACTAGAAGTCTTAGCCACAGCAATCAGACAAGAAAAAGAAATAAAAGGCATCCCAATTGGTAAAGAAAAAGTAAAACTTTCACTATTTGCAGATGACACGATACTATATATGGGAAACCCTAAACACTCCACCAAAAAACTATTAGAAGCAATGAATGGATTCAGTAAATTTGCTAAATAAAGAACCAATATACAGAAATCTGTTGCATTTCTATACACTAAGAACAAACTACAAGAAAGAGAAATTAAGAAAACAATCCCATTGACAACTGCATCAAAAAAGAATTACCTAGGAATAAATGTAACCAAGGAGGCAAAAGAACCATACCCTACAAACTATAAGACATCAGTGAAAGAAACTGGGGAAGACACAAATGAAAGATGTTCTGTGATCATGGATTGGAAGAATATTGTTAAAACTTCCATACTACCCAAAGCAACCTGCAGATTCAATGCAATCCCTATCAAAATACCATTAGCACTTTTAACAGAACTAGAACAAATAATTCTTAAATTTGAGTGTAATGACAAAAGACCTCAAATAGCCAAAGCAATCTTGAGAAAGAACAAAGCTGGAAGTATTGACAATCCAGATTTCAAACTGTACTACAAAGATATAGTAATCGAAATAGTATGGTACTGGCACAAAAACATACACAGAAATCAATAGAGCAGAATAGAGAGCCCAGAAATAAATCCACACTTACATGGTCAATTATCTTCAACAAAGAAGGCAAAAATACACATTGGGGAAAAGACAGTCTCCTCAGTAAATGGTGTTGAGAAAATTGGATAGCTAAATGCAAAAGAATGCAACTAAGACCACTTTCTTACATTATACAAATAAACACTAAATGGATTAAAGACCTAAATGTAAGACCTGAAATCACAAAACTCCTAAAAGAAACCATAGGCAGTAAACTCTTGGACTTAAGCAATATTTTTCTGGATATGTCTCCTCAGGCAAGGGAAACAAGCAAAAATAAACAATGTGTACTACATCAAACTAAAAAGCTTTTGTACAGCAAAGGAAACCACCAACACAACAAAAAGACAACCTATAGAATGGGAGAAGACATTTATAAATGACACATGTGCTAAGGGGCTAATATCCAAAATATATTTTAAAAACTCATACAACTTAAGATTTTATTTATATATTTGACAGAGAGAGACACAGCGTGAGAGGGAACACAAGCAGGGAGAACGGGAGAGGGAGAAGCAGGCTTCCTGCCGAGCAGGGAGCCAGATGTGGGGCTCGATCCCAGGATCCTGGGATCAAGACCTGAGCCGAAGGCAGACGCTTAACGACTGAGCCACCCAGGTGCCCCAATAATAATACAATTTAAAAATAGAGCACCTGAACAGACATTTTTCCAAAGAAGACATACAGATGGCCAACAGACACATGAAAAGATGCTCAACATCAATAATCATCAAGGAAATGCAAATTAAAACCACAATGAGCTATCACTTCAAAGTGGTCAGAATGGCTAGTATCAAAAGACAAGAAATAATAGGCATTGACAAAGATGTGGAAAAAAGGTAACCCTCATGCTTTCTTGGTGGAAATGTAAACTGGTGTAACAACTATGGAAAACAGTATGAAGATTTCTCCAAAAATTAAAAATAGAAATACCATATGACTCAGTAATTCCACTTCTGGGTATTTACCCAAGAAAATGAAAACACTAATTTGAAAAGATTATGCAACCCTGTATTTATTGTAGCATTACTTATAATAGCCAAGATACAGAAGCAACCTGAGTGTTCATCAACAGATGAATAGATAAAGCACTCCTTCCAATTAAGTTGAAAAAATTGAATATTAATGGTCAACTTTCTACCTCTTCTTAAAATTATCTTCATTTTTACCCATTCTAATCTTATTCCTTCTAGTGTCTGATGTTTCCCCATTGTTCAAAATCAAATACTCTATTTTTGACCTACAGTCACATCTTGTGAAGAAAATGACTCCATCTATTCATCTCTGTTCTGTATCTCATCTCTCTCACAATTTCCTCTAGACTATAAATATACTCAAATCTCTCCCATTCTAAAAAAAAATAATAACCCTCCTTTGACCCTGAATTACTCTAAGCTAATTCCCTATCTTCTAACTTCCTATCATGACCAAGCTCTGCATTTTTTCATCTTCCATTCACTCCCCAATGTGCTTAAATTTAAATTGTCAACACTACCTCAATAAAATTCTGAGTCATCAGTGACAAAATTTAGTTGACAAGTTTCTAATCCTTAGTATATTTAAATTTCTATACCATTTCACACTTGATATTTTGAGTAGGTAGTCAAATATATTTTGAATAAATAAGAACTGATGGAGGAAAGGAAAAAAGTTGCTCTTAAACTCGAGTACCCAAAGAATTATAAACAGCTGTGGTAGCCAGAATAATGTCTCCCCTTGATCTTCCACCCCCACCAAAGATGTCTATATCTCAGTCTCTGAAACCCATGAATATATTATGTTACTTAGCAAGGGGGAATTAAGGTTGTGGATGGAATTAAGGTAGCTAATCCTCTGGCCTTCACATGGGTAGATTTTTCTGGATTATCCATGCAGGCCCAATATAATCACAAAGATCCTTATAAATGAAAGGAGGCCGGCATGTGTGTCAGAGTGACGTGATATGAGAAAGACTCAACCAGCCATTTCTGGCTTTGAAGATGGAAGGGGATCATGAGCCATGGTGCTAGCAGCCTCTTAAAGCTGGAAAGGGCAAGAACAGAGATTCTGCCCCAAACCTCCAGAAAGGAACCAATCCTGCTTATACCTTGATTTTAGACCAGTAGGACCATTTCAGACTTCCGAGCTCCAAATATCTAAGATAACTGTTGTCCTATGTCACTGAATTCAAACTAATTTGTTGTATCAAGAAAAACCATTTCTAATTTGTTATTCAAAAAAAACATTTCTAATTTTCCTTTAAAGTACAGTTGAATCTTGTGATTTTTTTTCTATTGAGTCTGATCTGTTGAGTGGGGGCTTGGAAGTGAGGATAGGAAGGAAACCAGGATCAAATGAGAGTTCTTTATATCACTGCAACTACTCTCTTGCTGACCTTCATACTACCAGCAGCTTGCTTATAATCATATATAAATACTAATGTACTATCACCAGAAATTAAAACCCTTACTAAAACTTAACAGGGTACAGACTTGCTTTAGAAACAAAAGTACAAGGAAAAAAAGAATTGTATTCTTCTTCTGTATTCTGTGAGATTGTATTCTTGCCTAGTTAGCAGGATAGAAAAGAAAGCTTGTTGGTTTCTGTTAGGAAGCAATTGGTAATGGCAGGAGAGAGGAACGTGGGTGAACCAATCTGGCACTAAAAAAGAAAAGAAGTGGGGGTCCCAGAGCTGACCTAAACCATACAGTGACATCTAAGGTTAAATATACAGATTCCTTGGCCACCAATCTCCAACTTTCTAAAGCTTTTATCTGACCACTCAATATGATTTTACCCTCAGTCCAATTATTGCTGCTCTGCTTGAGTTCTTGCCCTAAGTCACAGGAAATAATAAATTCCTGTTACTTGAAGGTAGGAGAATTTCTCGCTAACAAAACAGAAAGGTAGGATGCCTCATTCTGATGGGCAGAGATCATTCCTGCTGTATCAACTGGAAATTCTAAGGAGTATTTTCTCATAGTAACATGAAACACAGAGAGGTTGGATTTAGAGAACAGCCCTTTGTGGGCTGACCTGGAGACAGAATTACTTTCCCATTAGATATTATGTTTTTAGCTCCAGAACAGGAATGAACCTTAAAATGCACCTAAGCCCTTCCCCCCCTTTACTTTCACTTTAGAATCAAGTTACTTATCTGTCCTACCTGCCTACCATTTCTTGACTCTACTCAGAGTCACAAAGTCAGACTCAACAAATATGACTTTCGGTATGTGACAAAAGGTTTTTCATAACCTCTACATCAGTGTTTCTCAAACTAGAATCTTTGAATTTTTTACCAGACTTTTTCCCATTTTGTGATGTATTTCATTAATCTCTAATAATACAATCATAGTCTAAATCACCATAATTGCCACCTATAACTAAATACTGCCATGTGATTCCAGAGCCTGTGTTGTGTTTAGGTTTATGATCTTGTTGGTACTGTGTAATAGCACTCTCTCAGGCAAATGAGAAAAGAAATAGATCAATAAACACTTCTTTCTGGCCATGTGAAAGCCAAATAACATCAGTGAAAGAATGAACAAAGGTCTCTTAAAGGTTTAGTAAAGAAAACTGGTCATCATATATGGAATACAACAGTTAGTACAGACATGCCAAATTTAGAAGAACCTAAACTGTGGCAGTTAGTTCTGTATTTACGTTTCAAGAGGCAATTTGTAAAAAGTAAAAAAACTTAAGTAACACACAGGTTACACACAGATATTAATTTTATTAGTTTATATTTTTCTACATTTTATAAACTTTAGTTTTAAGGTTCTTTAAGAGGTAAGAACAAAGAGTTAATACCAAGTATTAGGTCTTAACCTATTTTTATTACAATGTTATAGCTTATTGGAATGTTTTTTATATATGATTTTATTATAATATTCTAATAAAAATAACTGGAGGAGACTCAAAAAAATTTTTAACATAAACTCTACCCAGTAAATACGCTAAACATACCACGGTCCTAGTGCAAGTACTGCAACTATTCTAGGTCTTTCTCACAATCACATCTCAACTATTCAATAGCATCCCAAGTGGTCTCTGCTTCTAGTCTCCACCCTAACACACACTTCAGTTACATCTTCCATACTGCTATCACATAGTTATCTTCTTGTGATTAAAGTCTGGTCAAGACTTCATGTTAAAATTCAATTCACCCTTCAGAATAAAATCTGAACTCATTACCACGGCATGTTAAGGCCCTCAATATATCCAGCCTTGTCTTTCAACTGTTTTGTCTCTTCTCATTCATTTTTTCCTCTGCCCTCCTCTACTCCCTAACTGCAGCCAAAGTACTTGCCCAACCTGTGGTTTCCAAAACTTACCAGGTCAAGTCTCTAAGATTTTGCGTTGTTCCCTCTGCCTAGAAGTTTCCTCCTTTCCCCCACCCCCCCAGCTATGCCTTTCTTTCATTTCTTTAAAGACAACTCTCTTCCATATAGAAACTTGCCCTTAGCACCCCCAGCTAAGTACCTTAATATTACTCTATGCATGCATTTATGTCATCACATTACTGTGATTGTCTGATCCTTAATGGTCTTCCCAATTAAAAGACTTTCTTAAAGGTGACATCTGGGTCTTTCATTCATGTATCTTCAGCATCTACCTCAATGCCTTGCATATAATAGGCATTCACTATATTTTTTTTAGGAAGATGGGAGTAATTATATCAATAGGTCTCTATTACATTAACATTCTTCACCCTAAACCTTCACTTACAGAGAAACTTCCACTTGGCCTAATTAGACACAAATATCATTGACAAACTGTATGAGTCTCTTGATTTTGCCTCAACCTACATCAAAAGCAGTCCCATATTATAAATGGATGTTTTTAAAAGCTGTAAATAAGGAGGTAGCCTGAATTCTGTGCTCAAGGGTAGATCTTCTAGTGCTTGAGCAAAGAGGGTGAAGAAAAAAAATAGCCTCCTTATTCCATGTTTCCTTAAGAACAGTTTTGCCTTTGACATTTTTCTTCCCACTTCTTCCTGCACGCCTCTCCACGTAGTCTCCAATGTCCTTATCTTTTGTCCCTAATTATAGCCCTATCCAAGCCAGGAGTAGAAATTAAACCTTATCCCTAAAATGCTCCAGGGTTAATCCCCTTCTCTCCACTATTGCAGAATAGAAAGAAGGAAAATAAGGAAAAGTTAAATTCACAAAAATCTGTGACTATCTAATTATATCTTAAATCTCAGGAGGTTTTGTTGAAAGTATTCTCGGAGAGTTGAATTTCAAGTATTGTAGCACCCAAGATTCTCCATTTTTGTATGGGTCTTTCTGTAAGGTGGAGAACCTGTATCATACTCTTCTCTTACCAAGTATATATAAAGACCAATCTCATTATTAATCGTTGAAAAAAAAAACTAAAAGTCTCACATAGTGCCTCCATTAAGTTAGATACTATATAGATCAGATCCTTCAGAACCACTATGTACAGCATTCCCATCACTAACTTACAATTCTTTAATAAAAGAATTTATTAATTTACTAAAGAATTCTCACATAGATATATTTAAATAATCAAATCTAGTATTGGTAAAACAATGATCCATTTCTGGTCTAAATCACAATATGTTTCCTTTGGCCTTTTTTATATTGTTATTAAAGCAACAAAGATTGTATCTATTGTTGGAAAGTAATATTAATTCAAAGTATTTATTTTTTAGTTAAGTACTGATAAAGTTAATTTGTATACTGGGATCCACAAAACGGAGGCCACCTCAAGTGGCCAGGCCCGGGTCACAAATCTAAACATACATCAGCCAGTGCTTATGGAAAACACCTGCCAGGGAAACCTAGCATACACCAATCACAATCCTTCAACTCAGCTTTAGCTAGCTTACCTTACCCTAGAACACAGGACCTGTTAGCCTTACAAGGAAATCCCTGACCTCCTAGCCAATCATACTGCTACCATCTTACTGCTTCAAATGCTCTATAAAACTGGCTCCTGTCCAAAATCCCCTGAAAAGAGTGTTCTACTGTTTGTTAGGTAGTATGCTCCCCCAATAGATGTATTGTTTTCCTTCAATAAAGGACATCAAACTTGTTACTAAATTGTTTGTTTTCTCATTTGACACTACCTAATCCTCAAAATCCTTATCTAGATGATTTATCCATGATTTTCAACCTAACTTGATTTCATGTGAAATTTTAAAGAAAACTTTTTATCTATTTAGACTACTTGTAATTGGATGTATTCTATTTCTGGCCATACTTATGAACTTTTATTTTCAAGGAAAATACAGTGCTACTTAAAATTAATTTTAATCACTGTTTTATTCATTAAATAAGATTGGTGAAAATATCCCCAAATTAAAAACTAACTGATAGCAAAGGCTTATTATTGTATTAAAATCTAATCTGGATTAATTATACTGTTTGTATTGAAGGAAAAACCTACTGCTGACTGTAGATTTTTCATTTTACAAGGATGCCATATCTCATTTATCATCAATAATCTGAGAATGTTGAGATACTGAAAATATTTAGTAACAAGCTTCAGGTTGATTTCACATTTGGTTCTAATTAACTTTTTTTTTTAAAAAACTCTGAGATAATTCACATACCATAAAATTCTTTCAAAGTGTGCAATACAGGGGGTTTTAGTATAACTGTAGAGTTCTGCAACCATCACCATTATCTCATTTTAGCACATTTCACCATCCCCCCCCAAAAGACCCCATACTCATTTAGCAATCACTTCCCATTCTCCCTGCCCCATCCCTGGCAGCCAGTCATCTCCTTTCTGTCTCTATGGATTTGCCTATTCTAGCCATTTCCTATAAATGGAATAAAGCATGTGGCCTTTGTGTCTGGGTTTTTTCACTTAGAATATTTTCAAGCTTCACGATACATGTATCAGTATTTTATATTTTCTTATTAAGTAATACTATTCCATCATATGGATATATCACATTTTATTTATCCATTTATCAGCTGATGGACATTTAGTTCTTTCCACTTTTTAGCTATTATGAATAATGTTACTCTGAACATTCATGTATACAGGTTTTTATGGGAAAATGCTCAAATTTATTTTTAGCTCAAACATTTGTGCATGGTTCATTATGTACCAAAAAACATCTTAATGTAAGGTCAAAATGATGTTCTTAGCATAAATAAAGTACAGTTCCCTAAACCACATTAACTTGTCTTGATCATAAAATGAGATTCTAAACTGGTAAAGTATAGAGAAGGGATAATTTAACTTTTATGCAAACAATATGAAATAACATTTGGTTGACTTGGGTTCTAAATTACCTATTCCAAGCAGCATATGTAAGCATAAATTCTGGACCACAACATTTACAATTTAATTAAACTAATAAAATGGCATACAGTGTGTTAGAGCCAGTATCCTAGCAAACCAGTATCCTTCGCAAGTTATAAAATTCCATGACAAAGTTACAAAGATCTGACAATACAGACTCCATAAACCTAAGTATACGTATCAATCTGTGTTAACTGTATTTATTCACAAGTACATTTTAATTAACCCCAGTACTAAGGTTTTTATAATTATGTGGCTTCGCTGATACGTTCACATAACATTAGGACTTTGACACACTTTCATTAGTTATTTATTACTTACTTCAGTGCCACTTTTATACTAATCTTCTTGATCCTTTATATTTTTGTGTTTTACATCAATTCACACAAGATCTGATCTACCATAACTAGAAAGTTTTTGAGACTTCAATATTCACTAAGAAGGATTTTTTAAAGTTCATCTTTTCAACATTTTTGTATCTGTATTAATTTTTGTTTTTGTTTTTTTTTTTTTTTTTTTTTTTTTTTTTAAAGATTTTATTTATTTATTTGACAGGGAGACACAGCCAGAGAGGGAACACAAGCAGGCGGAGTGGGAGAGGGAGAAGCAGGCTTCCCACGGAGCAGGGAGCCCAATGTGGGACTCGATCCCAGGACCCTGGTATCATGACCTGAGCTGAAGGCAGACGCTTAACGACTGAGCCACCCAGGTGCCCCGTATCTGTATTAATTTTTGAATGTCAATGTTTTTTCATATATAAAACCTTTTTAGCCCTTTGTAAGACTGTAATATAAAAAACGTCTTTCCTTTTTATCAGATAGAGACATTTCAACCACTGTAATTCAAATAGTCAAATTAATGAAAGTCAATTTTAACCTTATATGCAACTGTAAAGTGAGTTCTAACACTAGATATGTAAATAGTGTTTTAAATTTTCAGCTAACCCTAGGCTGCCCTAAAGCATCAAAATGCTTCTAGGTCATGTTCCTTTTAATTTTACCCCTAACAAAATTGAGTAAAATTGTTAAGTTTGCTAGTTTAACTACAAGCAAATAAAACAGAAAGTCTAATCAACCAATTAATTCACTTCAGTGCCAAATAAAAAATTGGGATCACACAATCACTTGTCTCCAGGCATATATAATCTAAACTTACATATATTAGCATTTATTTATATGTCATCATTTCTTGTATACAATCTTGACAGTGGCCAACATAAAAATATAGTGGCACCATTATAAAACAGGTTTAATTTCAGATGAGATAGTATGTCTGTAGGGCAGGGAAAGGCATAAGTGGATTTTTCTAAGCAAAACTCCATTGCAACAAAAATCTCTGCAAAACAATTTTCCAGCCCCAAACGGTTGCCCACTTATTTAAAGGTGGTGTTGAATCTTATAAGCAATATTGCTGCAAAGGAAGAATTTAGAAAATTCCTTTCAGTCACTGGGTGCAATTCTACTTGGAATACTAAGAAATGCATAAACAATTGAGGCAGCAAATATATACTTGTTGCACTACCAAGCAAATTAATATTGGCTATTAGTCAAAGGACTAAAAAATAAACAGCTTACTGGTTGAGTGTGAGCTTTAAGATCATAATGCCTAGGTTTAAATCCTGACTCTACCAGTTAACAATTTTAAGGTCTTGAGTGTTTCATCTATGTAATGGAGATCTGCTAAGATAATGAATTAAAAGACCCCACACATAGTACTTCAAATAATAATTATTAACACTTAAGAAATTTATACAGTATTTTAATTTCATCTTTGGCTATTATTTTCATTTTGCAGTTCTTCCACCACATTTTATTTGTAAAGGCATGTAATAAATAAGAATGATATAGTAAAATGTAAGTTACCAGAAAGCTTGGGGAATGAGTCATCTGGATAGGAAAGTTTTCCATAGGGTATGATTATAGGTATAGTTTAAAAAATAAATAAAATCAACGAATCAGATACAACTATTTCCTAATATGTACTTCCATACATTCTTAATGAGAGTATACTGGTAGTAATTAAACTTTTTTTTAATGAATCACTACTGTTATGGATATAAATTATAACTGTATGTTAATATTTCACAACCCCCTCAAGGCTTACTAAGAGGAATAAGCCCACTAGACTTTATCATGAAGTTCATGGATAGAATCCAGGGAGTACGTGAACTTGGTTGGGAGAAAAAAAAATACATCTTTATTTTTACTACTCTCTAACTGAAATTTAGCATTTCCTTCAATTTTGAATGTAAGCAACAAACAGCTATACCTATGTCTGTATCACCACTAGGAATGAGATACTTTGTATCACATTATAACTTGCTATGAATTTTATTTTATACATTTAGAAACATTCTTAGAAGAGTCCATGGCTTCATCAGACTGCCAAAGTGGTCTGTGGCACAAAAGTTAAAAACTCTGACCTCAAATTTGTCCCAGTCTGCTGTGCATTGTTAATTAAGAGCATTAACATGTTCCATTATACTTTTCATACTGAAGCTTGTTTAGATTAGGGTAATACAAATTGGCTTATCTGGGACTTTTCTTTATGGACCTCCTGGATATGGTGAGTTCCCTTTGGGTAGGGAGCGATGTTTCCTACCATTCTTATATAGCTTCTGAAAGAACAAAACAGAGGGAAAAATAAGCCAAACGAAATTAGATTCAGAGGACACTGAAAGTAGAAATATAAAACATCCTACTCTCCTACTTTCTAAACTAGAAGACAATATGAAACTCCACTGGTTAAATACCCTGAAGTTAACTGCATGGGTTCAAATTCTACTTGTGCCATTTATTAGCTATGTGACCCTAGGATCAGTAACTTAATCTCCCCGTGCATTGATTTATTTGTAAAAGGAGTTAATATGCACAGTACCTGACACATGACAAGTGTTGCATAAACATTACCTATATTCATGATTATTTTTACACATTTCACATTACGGCCAGTTAATGTCTGACTGGTTACATTAATAACTTATGTTTACACAGCACTGCGGTCTACAGTACCCTTTTACATACATTATGACATCTGAACCATACCATAGCCCTGTGAAAAAGGACAGCTATTATTATATATAGTTCAGTGTTGGAAAAAAGCTAAGATGGTAAGTAACAACACGGTATCACCCAAATGAGATGAGAGCAAGAACTCAAACCTGTATTTCATCCTCTGCCCCAACTGCCTAATTCTGTTTCTACTATATTAGACCGGTTAAAACAGAAAACAAAGATTATTTTGGAAGAAGGGAAATAGGCTATGTGATGAGCACTTTCGTGCTCTGCTACTCACAGGGTTGTCTTCTGGCCAGAATAATCTGTATCATTTAGGAGTTTGTTAAAACTGTAGAATCTCATGCTCCACCAAGGCTTACTAAGTCAAAATCTGCATTCTGAACAAAATCCTTAGGTGATTCACATAGATACTATTTTGAGAACTGTTTCACTAATTGCTCTATGACACTCATTCTGGCCACTTAAACAGTATACATTAGCCCATTCATCACAGACCTAGTCTAGTTATTCGGTAATACTTTATTGTAACAAGAAAGAACTTGATGTTTTCTTTCTTAAAGTATATTTTAAAAACAAGTTTATATTTCTATTTCTTTAAAATACCCACTTCGTTAGGTTAGAAAGGAATGTTAGAAAACTTTAAACAAGTCAGCGCTTACCTTTATTCCTTTTAAAAATTAATGTCCTACTACCCTTTGCCTGAAGGATACACAGAGAGCAAAACCACTCTTTCCGTATTTTACATCTGGCAGATTAAAACAGGCCAATTCCATCCTTCTATTTCTGCCCCGCCTGGATATTTCAGTTAAGTTTTTCTGACCCCAAACTCTGATCTCTTTAGTTCTGCAACTCTGTGGATCTAGAAATTGAAACAAAGAGGAGGAAAAAGTTATTAAGCCTATTTCCGTATCTCAATCTTGGCGGATGGTGCGAGGCAAATAAGTAGCCCGCCCCTATCTCCCCATCCTTGTTAATTCATAGTTGAATTTGATTTCTAGCCTGCTGTAATTCTGGGAAGGGCTATATGGGCCCACTCTTTTCAACACTGACCCTCTAGGTCATAAATGCACTGTATTTCGGCACGTGAGAGCGCTGATCAGCGGTCCGCTGGGTTCTACTTAAAATGACTGTTCCCATTTTGAGGGGTGCCTCCTCCCACTAGTTAACCAGCCCACGGGGCAGGCGAGTCAATATCGCTCACCTGCTTCACCGAAAACTTCAAAACGCCGGATCAACCAGGACTAAAGATATCTAGCAATTAGACCGTGGTACCTCCCACCGCACATTCCTGATTGGGCGCGTGAAAGACGGATGTGTCGGCGCGCGCTCTAACCAGTCCGGGGAATTCCATTTCCTCTCCCTCCCACCAGCATAAGCATTCAGGGGCGGTGCTTCCAGGAGACGGCCCGCCCCAACTCGAGCCGGTGCCTATTGCATCTCGCGAGAATTTGTGGGTTTGGGGGGCGGGCCCCCAACAGGAAGAGCGCACAAAACTGCCCTTAAGTCATTGCAGCGCTATAGCTCCTGTTAGCCAGCCACGAGGTTCTCGCGAGATCCGCCGCCTCAATACCAAGTGAGGAAATTGGGGGACGCTGCTGGGAGGGGCGTGGGTCTCGACCGCGCAGCTGCCGCTTCCATTACCTTCCTCCCATGGTCTTCTTCCGGTTCTCGATGCTTCTCTGAATCTGAGGGTTTCCGTCGCTCGTCCACCCTTCCCCCCAGCCCATGACCCGCCTCCGGCCCCCGCCCTCCCAGTCCAATCTCCGATCTGTTTAGTAAGAAGGTGCTGTTCCGAAAAGAAGGAAAAGGGGGTAGCACAGATAAACTCGGCCCTGGACGTAGGAAGTAAACCGCTCCCCTTCACCCTTAGATTCGTCCTGTGCTCGCGACGGCGGCGTTGGCGGACTGATACGCGGCGGTGAAGAGGCAGGAGGAGGGGGGAGGGGCGGAGCGTGGCAGCTGGCAGTAGTTCCGTCAGAGCGGACATCTTGTGGCTGTGTCGTGCGCGTGAGCCCCGTAGGGCCGGGGAGGCACCAGCTGCCGCGCGGGGAGGAGGCCGAGGCCGCAGCTTGAGGGAGGCCCCGGCCCCTCTGTACGCATGGGTGTGGACGGCTAGGGGAAGGGAAGGGAGGCCGGCCCACTGGCCGGCCGGGTAAGAGGGGAAATACAGGCCTGGGGTGGCTTGAGTGACCAGCCTGTTGGGTGGGGTAGGGTGGGAAGGTTGGGGAAGCCAGGGCCTCTCCTGTTTAAGGGGGTGGGGGAATGGGCGCGTCCTCGCGCCCAAGCCGGAGCCTCAGGGGCAGCACGGGCGCGTGGTGGTGGTGGTGGCTGGGCGGGCGCGTGCGGGAGCGCGCTGGAAGGCGGAGTGTACGGTGGCGTCAGGGGCCGACACAGAATAGCTGTAGGTGCGGGGACAGCAACACACATCAAGTCTTTCCTCTATTATTTCCTTTCCCTCCTTGGCTGCACCTTTGAGCAGAAACCGAAAGAAGCCCGGCGTCAGTCCGGAGTCTCCTGTTTCCCCCTCCCCCCTAGCCTTTCTTTGCCCTAGTGACGCCGGCATAGCGCCGACTAGGCCCCGGCTCCTCCTCTGCTGGGCTCCGGACCCTGCCCCGCACCCACCCCTTTCTCCTACGCCTCTTCCTCTCCCACCCGGGTCTCTTCCTTTCGAGAGGCCGGGAAGTCAAACTTGTAGCCGCCCCTCCGCTCTTTCCGTCACCCTCGCCTCCTCTTCGGGCCGAAGCACGGCATAGAGGCTGTTGGTGGCTTTGCCACGCCACCCCACCCACCCCGGATCGCGACCGTTTTAAGGGACCTGGATTCATCAGGGTCTCTCCGGGGCCTGTACGAGTGCTGATCTGCTCCGTTTTTGCAAAAGGCGCCTGTGTCTGGCAGAGCCGGTGTGAGACGAAGAGACAATCCTTCCCTGCCGCCCGGATAATCAAGAGTTTTGGCCGGACCTTTGAGCACACACCGAGAGAGTGAGGAGCCAGACGAAAAGCACAGACTATGGCGCTGAAACGGATTAATAAGGTAACCCGTGGGGCTGAAGGGAACGGGGTCGTGGGAGGAAAGGAAGACTTAGTCTCGGAGGAAAGCGTGGGGGTGGGGAGGAAGTATAATTACGAAAACGTCCCTCCTTGGGTCACTTCTTTTGGGGGATGGGAAACGCAGATGTACTTTAAAGAAATGAGGTTTAAAGCTAGAAACAACACTTGTGGCGAATGAGGTGTATCGAGTATGTTTCGGTGGAATCGGTGCAAGTTAGGGGTGGGGGAGAGTGATTTCAGGCGCTTCGTTTCTGCTTCTAAAAGAAGAGTTCGTCTTGTTTGAGGGTCAGAATTGCCGAGAGACGCTCCCACAGATGTCATGGCGCTTCCTATTCTCGGTGCTTAAAAACTTCAGTTGTAATAGAAAGGCTCTTGGGTTTTCTAGGGGGAAGAATCATAAGAAACTCAGGGGAGAAGATCATTGAAATCTGGCGGGTCCCGAACTTAATTGGGGGGTCGGTGTAGAAGTCTTTTGGCGGCTGAAATCTAGTGAATGAGCCTAGTCAAACTTCATCGACTCTGGGCAGGTTACAGAAGAATAAGTGGGGCTGGGAGGAGATGGGCTGACACTATGTAACTACTTCCTATGTTTTGTAGTTAGAGACTTCTCACCCGAAGCTATTTATCAGAGGGACACTGGGAACTGATGTAAAAGGCTTCTGGAAGCTCCCTTCTTTTGGGGGGGGAAGGGGGGACTAGGGGTGTGAAGGCAGTAAAGGAAGGTTCGGTGTACCTATTTTTGCCTCAGCTCATTTAATAATACTCGCAGAAGATTGTTTCGCTACTTAAAACGTGGTTTGATACTAAACTGTCGATAGAAGTTGAAAAAATAGGATTTTTCGAGGCTCGGGATGGGGGGTAAGCGGAACCTCCACCTCCGGTGGTTTAGTCTCATTTTCTTGCTCTAACTTTATCCCGCATTTTAAGATGGCGGCTGCTTTAACTGGTTCAGGCTTTTTCCGGCATCTCTTTTCGTAATAATATGAAATAATATTCTTTGTTAAATGATAACTTTGACATCAGATTGTACACAGCTCTTAAGACAACCTGCTCAAGACTTTATATTCAAACTCTGAGACTGTATTTCCCTTTTTTGTAACTTGTGTTATGTGTGGTGTGTTTGGTTCTTGCACAATCGAGGAGGGTGGAGTATTTACAGCTAACTTGAAAAAAATGTCATGGAATAAATTCAGCCTTACTAAAACTAGAAGACAGAGGAGGTTGTGGGTTAGAAACTTCGGTTTGGATGGGTTGCTTTTTTTTAAGGGGGTTCTACGTGGAAGGAATGGCAAGGACTTGGCTTTACTAAGTAGACCTGATGCTGCCTAATTTTATTTAATACGTGTAACTTTGTAGTTATTTGACCAAGCGTATTATGAAAGACGATGGTTCAGATTTTCACGCAATGTATTAAGGCTGAAATCTTGAATTTTGATTTAGTTCATCATTGCATTGTCATTGTGAGTTTATGTGATATATAAACTTAAATCTTTGTTTTTGAGAGAATAGAAAAAGAAAGGAAAAAATTGGGGGGAGTTAAGATTTAAAGTAAAAAGGATTAAGCATCTCTGACCACTTCTAAGGCCAGCAATACATTGGAGAAGCACAGTCCTATTTTACAGCATAGTTAGTACAAAGAATATAACGTTCAATATGAATCAAAACCTTTTATATATGAGAATTATATATGAGGTTACTAAGATGTGGAATAATTTCAAATCCATAGCTTTTTATGCGTGTGGAACAGAACACTTTAAAGGAAGGTCTCATTGATTTTTTTTCTTTTACAGGTGATACCCAGCTGCTGTGACACCACTTACTGATTTAAAAGCTCTAGAGAGGCAATATAGTATAATTAAGAATGTGAACTTTGGGGTAAAAATACTCCAGTTAAGAGTTCTAGGAATGGGCAAGTTATTTGTATGCCTCCCTAAAATGAATACTTGTTAGGTATGAATAGTTCAGTGCCTAGTATGTTCTAGACACCAGGGATGCAGCAGTGAGCAAAACTAGGTTTCTAGATTTTGTTTATTTTAGGATTAAAGAGGTTAATGTGTGGCTTTGAACAGGCCCCTAGCACATGGCACTCAGATTATTATTACTGCTATTTAATATCACTTTTTAATCTTCAGAAACTTTAAGGAACTTTCCTGGCTTAGTACTTTTCATTAATACCAGATTGTCTTCAGTTGTAAATATTTTGAAAGTATGCGTAATACAGAAACTGGACATAATAGTTTCCAAATTGGAAGAAACAGTGTTTATGTGGGACTGTTAATTCAACCTATAGAAAGTTTTTGAAAGGCACGTGGCTTGGTATTTAGCTGTTAGTGTCACAATCACGTGATGAAACTTGAAGAAAAACAAAACAAAAAATCCAAGATCCAAACAGAATTTTAGTGAGTAGACAGTTAAAGGGAAATGGCTCATTTAGGGACCTCTGTTCTAGAAATATGAGGTCAAGTAGGCATTGATGTTAGTATGGTATTTCTTGTGTCATGTATCGCTTTGTTTTGAATTTACTGTCTGAAGCTCCCAAATTCCAAATACTAAGATGTCTGTATTCCTTGTTGATACTTTATTTTTTTTCCTTGTTGATACTTTATTGAAATGCTTATCATTGGGATATTTTTAGCCATTAGTAGTCATCTGATCAAGCCTTTGGATTTGTTTTTTTCTAAAGCTACGTTGCAGTAGTTTGAGTATTTCTTAGACCAGGCAGCCTTATCAATAATCTTACTTGGTTTTCTACTATATTATTTATTTAATAAGCCATAGTATGGTTTTATAGGGCTATTTATTAAACAGCAAGAATCAAAAATGGGAACTCCCAAGTTGATTAGTGGTGTTTGAGGACCATAGACCATTTTACTACTATTAAACAGAATAACTACAGTGCCTGTATTTTGGGGAAGTTTAAAAAGAACTTTACATAAAATATGTGAGCTGAGCCTAGAGGATTAATGTTTTGAGTGTTTGCAAAGTGTCAGAACTATTTGAGACACCTGTATTAACTCATTTAATATTACAACAACTCAAGGAAGTAGGTACAATTAAATTGTTATCCCCATTTCAAAATTAGAAACCTGAGACACAGAAAGGTCAAAAAACACCCAGAGTTTTAGACCATTGCAGAATTGGGATTTGAACCTGGGCAGTCTGGCTCCACAATGTGTCTTAAATGTTCTGTCATCCGTTAGGTTTTTGGTAATCAAAAAGGTTTTCTTTTGCATTATTGTACTGTTAATAATAACTAGGACTTAGCATGTACTATGTACCAAGCACTGTTCCTAAGCCCTTAATAAGAATCAACTCATTTAATCCTCAAAACAGTTCTCTTGAGATGGATGCTCTTTACCATTCAATATTATACATAAGGAAACAGGCACAGAGAGGTTAAGTTCCTTGTCTAGTCACACGGCCAGTAAGTGACTGAGAGTCAAATCAGATCGTCTACCTCAAGAGCTTAAGTTCTTAAACTACATGCTGTTCTGCTATTCTGAACCATTTCAATGAATGTTTTTTGGTCTTGCTACCTGAGATAAGCTATTGCTCTCCTTTCCCAGTTCACATTTAAATAATTGGGATTTGACTTTACTCTTACTCTCAGGTTATAGCTAACTTGTGAACTAAGCTGTTCACTAACCTAAGTTTTGAAAGCAGGAATGAGTTTCTTTTTGATTAGTCTCTTCAAGGACTATGGGAACTACCATGTGCCAAGTAATTGCTAGGGGTATCTTAAAATACACTTCTCCCCAAAGAGCCTTTAGGCTGGATACATGGTTTTGCAGGGTTTTATTTAAGACCCTCAAGGTGCTTCTGTAGCCAGCTAAATTTGTGGGATGGTTGTGTGACTCATGGATGCTAATCATGGTGACCTTGGTGTTTAATTTTATTAAGAGTGACTTATTTTAACATTGCTTTCATCATCTTCATGTGCGGTATTCTAGTTTTCGTTGTTCCTACAAATACAAAGTTGAATACTCTTATAGAACTAGGGGGAAAACTACTACTTGTATCTGTTGTTAGGTTATATGTTACTTAACTCAAGGATTCAGCACCCCTTGTTAGTCTAATACGCAGTCAATTCTTGAAGATTTTCCAAATCCTTTTGACTATAATGATCCCTTTCTAGTAAAGAAGATACTAGGTTTCTACTACTGACATAAAAGTTTTCAGATTAAAGTCTCAAATCTTAGATTGGCTTTTGCATTCTATAGACTACGTTATTGTTGGTTTTGACATGAGTTGTATTTGTGTATCAGGATATTGAGCAGAGATCTTAAAGAATATAGTGTATGGGATCTTAGCAGATTTATGGAATCATTTTCTCTGGGAACAGGTGTAATTTTGAAAGGTCCCCTAGATGATTCTGAGGCCTCCCTCAGTGGTTAAGATCCGCAGACCTAGGGATACTCATTTAATCAATACTTAACTGAGGTTTTGCTCTGTTTGACAAAGTAGTCTAGTCCCAGGAGACAAAAAATAAGGGAAGCCTTGTCATTACCCATGAGAATCTCTGCTTTGAGTGGAAGAAACAAGCACATAAACACACGAATTAGGTGTTTGTCACCTTGTACAACTTACCTTTCGAGAATATAAATCAAGTATGAGAAACACTTATTGAAAAGAAATTAAAAGGGAATCTTTAGTCATATTATCAGATTTACCCATTATTATTAAAGATAGTTTAAATATTTTACCTATATTATATTTTGTCATTTTGGAGTGGTTTTTCTAACTATACTTAATTCTCAGTGTCAAACTATTTTGAAATTAGCGACGTTAAAGGATTTTCATTCTTTAACTGGAAAATTTGTGTTCTTGATTTGGTTTTGCTACAACAGTAATGATTTTATGTGAAAATTGAACAGTGTAATTAAGAACGGATGCATTTAGTGAATAACTTACTAGCCAAGTTAACCTTGGTAGATAAGATTCTCAAAACTACCCTCTGCCTTGTTATTTGGGGAAGGAAAAAAATCAATGAAGTGTTCTATACTTTCCCTTAAACATCTGATTTTTATCACCAATACTTTCAACATAATCTTGTATCATTCAGACTGAACTTTTCATAGCTGGATTTGTCATATTTTGGCCTTGTTGGTTTCAGTTGTGAATCACTACTTGGTTACTTAGTCATTTTTAGGATGGAGTACTTGTTCACATTCATCCTAGCCTTGTTATCATTTCAAAGCTAATGTATAATTGGATGTTTTCCACCACTGGACTGCTGTTAATTTTGTTTTTTTAAAATCTGTGAAATGTCTTGTATGCTTTTATGTATCAAAGCTGAGAACTGAAATTTGGCTTTCTGGTTTTGCTCATTTAGAATAGTGCCTATAGAAGAATAGCCTTGAATAATTTTAAGTGATTTATGTGGTGATCTAAAGGAAGAAAATTGTAGTATTATTCATTCAACCCATTCTTTATATCTTGTCTAATTAGATGAGCAACCACACTGTCTCACCTGTAATTACAACTAAATAGGAAATTAATATATTGTCAGTGATACAATGAGACATGGTTTACCTGTTAATCCTTAAGCTAAAAGAAACTTAGGATTTCTCAGAAATTATAAATTCCAAACTAAAATGATTTTAAAGTGACTATTCTCATTCTTAAGTCTACAGTTCTATAAGATTATTCAGATCCCATAATATTTTTGCCAAGCTTCCTTCTGAAATAACTTATGGTAAGGATACATTTCTGAAATGTTTGCTGTTTCCTTCCTTACCATTTGTGTCCACACATGGTATATAGAAATTTCACAACATAAATGTAATAAAATTGTTTGCTTCATAGTAAACCTGATCTTCATAAGAACAATTAGAGCAGTTCTCATCTGCCTAATTAGGCAGTTAATTGTACTGCATTTTGTCCTATCATTGGTCTGAATATGTACCTTTATATTTTGCTAGGTTGTAAAGGCTCCTTGAGGGTGATTCTTACTTCAAAATTTCTTGTAAAGGCACTCTTCCTGCCTCCCACCTCATGGCCTCATCCCATCCAGCCCCCAAGGTAGTACTTTCTGTTGCTCAGTATAGGTTTTAAGAGGCAAGGGCTGTCTTTATAGTGCTGATTCACAAAGTTATACACATCTTGTCTTTAAGTCAAAAGTTTTTAAAGAAATGGACTCTAATAGAATACAAGAAATTACCTTTCAGTAATGGCATGAACTTCTAAGTTTTCCCAAAAGTGATGATGGGAATTGTATCTGTGCTACTACTATCATTATGACCTTTGTGTGATAACGTACAAGATGAATGGTGGAGTATGGGATAACAAGTGATTGTGAACATGGTGATAATTACTCAGGGATGGAACCCGTGAACTTGGCTTTACCATAGTAATCATCTTTGTTTTCATAAATGCTGATTTTGGTTATGTTAATCTAACATACAAGTGGTGGCTATCATTGGAAGAATGTTTAGCAAAATGTTTAAATGGTTATTCCTAGAGGCATTAAACCTTACTGGACACTGATCTGGCATGGCTGCTGTGTAGCTTCATATTCATAAATAGTTGTTATATTAACAATTTATAAGTTCTTTAAAGGCAGAGATCATTTTTTATACTTCCCTATCATTTCTGTATACCTGTGTGTTTAATACCTTGGCTTCCTTTTCTTCATAGTCTATGATTAGTCATTTTCACTTCTTTGAAATAAGATGTAGCAAGAGAAGCAAGAAGCAAATATTTGTAGTCTATTTAGACTTCTGAGTCAGTGTCTCAGCCTTTTCATGATTTTTCTTCTAACAGTCAACTGTCAAAGAGATCCTGTGCACTATAATGATCAAAGTTCTTTCTCAAGATAAACTGTAGACTTTCTCTTATGAGTCCCAGGAAAGGAATGGTCAGACTCCTTACTGTGTAATTATGTACCTCCAGATGAGAACACTCGTGGCTTAAGCTGTACTTCTGGTGCCTTTTAGAGAGATTTGCTTGACTCCTTATCCTATGAATCTGTTTAGGCTTTTAACTGGAAAGGAAGAGTATTTCTAAGGAAGAAAAGGCCTGGGTTCTCATGCTAGCCAGGTGTGCAGGAAGGTTTCAGGAGAAGCAGTTCAGAGGAAGATGATCCAAAAAGAAAATTCCCTCCAGGAGAACACACCATGGCAAAGAGATGTCTAACTTTGGTGAGGTTTTATTTTTTTATGTCCTTGTATGCCCTTGGTCCATTTTAGTGTCCCTTTACCATGAATGGAGCCATTAGCAGCTAGTGTGTACCAGTCTCCCTGCCAACCTCTTTGCTATTGTAGTGGTCTTAATAGTTGGCCAAGAACCCACCTTAATAATGCTGGCCTTGGGGAAAGAGATGGTCAACAGTATGAAGACTTTACAGGTGCTAAATATGAGCTGTTCTCTCTGGTCCTTGCCACTGTTCTCTCTACTAGAAAGCAAAGAGCTCACGGTTTCAGTTCTTCATGTAATTTTACAAATTGTTTTTGTCCCTAAAGCCTATGAAAGTTTAAGGTTTAAAGTCATTTCATAAGGTTAAAACCAAAGGCAAAATTACTTTTGAAAATTCTTTGAGTAGGTGCTTCATTGAAAATTGATCTTAAGTCCAGTAAGTACACCTTGAGTAGAATAGAAAGTTGGGTTGGTATAGTTGAAATTTTTTTCTTCAGTTTGCCAAATGCCATATCAAATTTTTAAAATACATCTTTGATGTAAGGACACCCTTTAGAAAAAGCAGCCATTTGAAATCTATCCCTAGACCTCTAATTTTCAAGTGTCTACTAGATAAACTAAAGCTTAGTATGTCCTACACTTGAATGCAATCTTTCCCCTAGTAGGGATTCTGATGTAGAGTAGAAATAAGGCCTATTTCCGTAAGATTGTTGTAAAGGTAAAATGCTTGTTATTTAAGATCTTTTATCATCCTTAGTGACTTAGTTCTCGTGTTCTTCTTTCACCTGAATTACTGCTATAGCTTCCTAATGTAGTTAACCTATTTCTCTGTTCTTTGTATTAGGGATTCCTACAATATGGGGATGAGTCTGATACCCCACAAATTAAAATTTTGTGCGGGCTTATGTGTATTTGGGGGGATAGAAGGGCCAGTAAGTTACTCAGTCTTAGAAGTCCTTGTTATAAAAATTTAAGAGTCAACGTTCTGGACAATACATGTATAGAGAGAGAGATACATAGATATAGGTCTGTGTAAAGGTTCATAGTTTTTTCTCTTAAAATTTGAAGACCTGCAAAACAATGCTATATGTGAAAAAGATACATATCTAGTAGTGTATAAAAATGTGGAGAAGCCAAATTTGGGATAATCTGTTACCTTCTGTGGGGGAAAGGGAATGGAATTTGAGGAGTATGTGAAGGATCTTCAGTTATATCTGCAACATTTTTTTTTAATATGAAGGTAGTGTAGTAAAAATGTTAAGCTTTATTTAACAGGTTGGGTACACAGATTCATGGGTACTTTTAGGCTATGACCTAATAAGTTAAAAAATTAAAAGCATTCCTTCTAGTGTACTATTGGCCAGTACATTTAAAAAAAAATAACCACATTGGATTTGTCTTATTCCTGTTTAAAAACTATCCATGGTTCGGGGCCCTTAGGTGGCTTAGTTGAGCATCTGACTCTTGGTTTCAGCTCAGGTCATGATCTCATGGGTTGTGAGATTGAGCCCCATATAGGGTGCCCTCTGTGCACCCCTCCCTCCACCCACGCTCCCTCACTCTCACTCGCTGTCTCAAACAAGTAAGTAAATCTTAAAAAACAAAAACAAAAAAAACTATCCATGGTTCCCATTGCCTTTAGGATAGTCTTTGACATATTCAAAGCTCATGAAAGATCCAGCCATGGTTAACCGTTGTGGCCACATGCGCTGCTTCCTTACCTGTACCCTATTGTGTTTCTGGTACGCCAGACTATAAGCAAATTTTTGTGTTCTTTCACACCCTCAACTTTGAGTTTCTCTATTTGGAATGCTTATCCCTCTCCATCAAGACCTAGCTCAGTTGTCACTGTTTTTAAACCTAGGCAAGGTTAGTGGTTACATTTTTAGGATTCACAAAGCATTTGAATGCCTTTATTTTAAGCACTTAAGTTGATGAAATGTAGTTTTTTGTTTTTGCATTGTGCCTACTTTATATTAGCTCAGCCTGTTGGGAAAGGCATTCATGTTTTATCTTGGTATTATTCAAGCCTAACCTGCTGGACACCAAAAGTGCAGTCTTCCTATAAGTGAATAAATGTTTTGATGGTGAAACTTTAATAGCAGTATTGCACTTTTCATTTTAGAAATGGATTTAAATTAATCTCTGGTTTCTGTGATTAGATTAAAAGTTTTTTTTTTTTTTCTTTTCAAAGATTTTATTTATTTGACAGAGACAGCCAGAGAGGGAACACAAGCAGGGGAAGCGGGAGCGGAAGAAGGAGAAGCAGGCTTCCCACAGAACAAGGAGCCCAATGCAGGGCTTGATCCCAGGACCCTGGGATCGTGACCCGAGCCGAAGGCAGATGATTAATGACTGAGCCACCCAGGCGCCCCAGATTAAAAGTTTCTAGACAGGACACATGACTGCTCCCTCTAGCTTAATTTTAAGACTGCTTCATTTAGATTTCTTTCTTACATGTTTTTCAAAAAACAAGACTTGAGCATTACATTGTGCTTTAGTGGGATAGGATAGTCTATATGGGTCCCAGTAGCTCTCTACTTAAATGGGTCTCCTCACTCTTGAGGTTTTCTCCCGCCTTGGATTTATTAGAAGGAAACTGGAGTGGTTAACGATCAAAGGAAACAGCTGTAGGAACCCAGCGCAAGCTACAACCTCAGGGACTAAAATGGCATGTGTATATGCCAAGTCAGCTCTTACTATCTCTGCTGCTCAATGTGGTCTCTTTTTCTTTGGATTCACCATGTAATTTCAGGGCACATGCCTTCCAACAGCTCTAGGTCACATCCTTACAGCTCCTGATTTAGAGAAGGAAGAAGTGTTCTGGCTTTAATTTGAAAAACCAGGCAGAGATGGATGGACTTCATTAGGTCAGGTCCTGGCTTAAGTTACTTTCCAACCCTTTGAGCTAATCAGAGGCTGAAGGAACAAAGTTCTGTGATTAGCCTTGTCTGAGTAATGGGTGATTGTCAGCTACCATTAACCAAACACCATTAACTACAATCACATTTGGAGTAAAGGAAAAGCGTTTTCATGAAAGCAGGTTAAGATATTTATTGAGTAGACAAAATGTCTTATATATAGGAGAGCATTTTAAGATGACTTGTTACTATGCTTTCTCAGATTTTTTTCTTTGCTAAGATACTATTGTGTAATCTCATTTGGTTATGCTGTGGTCATAATAATGTCATGAGAATTACTTGTTTTCTTAGAGGTGAGTGCTGGTACATGATTTGAAAGACCTGTTTTGATCCTTAAAATAACTTTGGTCATTTTTTTTTCCAGTGTTGCATTTAACGTAGATTTTAGTACGTAAGGTAATTGGCCTAATTTTAGATCTTTGGTGATTACTTCAGAGGTGTCTTGATCATGGAAAACTTGAAAAATAAGGCACTTAGAAATTATTTGAGAATAAGATCCTGAAATTATGGGAGGGAAAAGCTGAAATTAGACCTTCACTCTAGAGTAATAATGCTGGCATATAAAGGCTTAATGATTTATAAATATTTTGCTTAAAATCTTGTTTTTCTATAAGAAATATTTTCTTATATTGTTCATAATTAAAATGTAATTTTCAAATGGATGTTGATATGTCCTTAGATCAGCTTTATAGATTCTTGCAATTGTATTTATAATGAAGTTGTTTCAAGGTCACTTGGGTATTTTGTTAGATCAACCTATCATTAGATTGGTTTTTATTTAAAAATAATTGCTAGATTTTTTTTTCAGGCATTTAAACAAATAAGTACATAATTTGGGATAGATCACTGTAAGAAACTAGGAGGTAAATCTTTGTGGAAAAAGAGGGAGAGGGTGGTTTGGAACAGGTAAGTTGTGTTGGGGGTGGGTGTTGGTTTTTTTTTTTCTTTTGAACCCTTTTGTTCCTGAAGGAGAGAGGGAATTCGACTGCATAAGTTAACTTTTATGTTTTTTTGGTGGGCCAGTTCAACAGAACTTGTTATATAAGCCTTGGAACAGGAGAATTCTGTTCATAGCAGTTAGACTAGACTACTTGATTCTTACCTACAGTAAAATATTTATGCCTTTGAGATGATAAAGTAGATTCCCATTATAACAAAAGTGGCTGATTGAAAACTTAGCTGGCCCATGAAAAAATAATTTGCTTGATAGTGGATAGTCAATTCAGGTTGCAAGTACATTTCTATTTTTATTCAAAATATAGTTTTCAAAACTTGGTTCAAAATCATTTGATATTTTGTGAGGGTGTTTGTTTTTGTTTTTAAGCTAAAAACCATACATAGTTTCTTTTAACCATTTGTTTAACTTCCATTCAAGAGTTTCGGTAATTCTGATGAGGATCAGAAGTGGTTGGAATGAATTTTCTCCCATTTTAAAATGTGCTGAACATATGAAGGTTTATTTACTAAGGCAAGCAGAAATGACCTGATCTTCCATTATCCTAAGATTGTGAATCCTGGGATCTCTGGCTGTTTTGATAATATTAAAAGCAGATGTGGTGTATCAGAGCAACCTCCCCCCACCCCAGTTTTAATTGAAATATAATAGACCTGTAATGTTTTCAGTTTTAGATATACTACATAATGTCACATTTTGTGAAATGATTACCACAAGGACAGCTCTTCTGCATTGGTTTTTGTTGTTGTTGTTTTAATGGAGTGAATTTGGATTAATCACTCCTGAACAATCGGCTATTTCCTAAAGTGCATTTTGACCATATGATAGAGGCAAATGTTTGCTCTAGTTATCTTCCTGCAGTATTGTATATTCCCTGTCTTTCTTAGAAGCCCACTATAACCTCATGGGTTTGTAAATCCCTACAGAGATTTGTATATAGGTATACAGATAAAGTTATATCCTCTTAAGTTAAATTTTCTTACTACATTATCCATATTTGTTACGTACAAGTCATGGAAGAGCCAAGTACATATTTGTAAATACGAGGTCAGATGGAATTTTGGAAACTGCATGTTTCACAACGAGCAAACTTCAGGTTCTTCCAGAGTTGTAATTTTACTCAACATTGTATAAAAGACATGGTTGAGTTGCAGGAATAAGATCAAACCAAAAAGGGATACCTACCTAGCCCCATGAGAGATTTTTCAAGTGGAAAACGAGGTCTGCGGTTAGTATGGTTCAGAAATAACAGGATTTAAGATAATAGAAACGGCGAGGGCCTCTGAGATGTCCAGAAGTTCAGCACACAACATGAATATTGAGAACTGCTTTGTCTAAGTTCTTAAGCCATGAAAGTATCTGATAACTTTTTTTATTTGGACGCCTTTTGTTGGTATAACAAAAATTTTCCTATCTATGCCTACTGTCCCAAGATCTGGACTATGGCTACTTAGGCTTTCTCTCCCAGAATTTATTAATGTGAATTCTGATTATATGTTCCTTAAAGAATGGGGTGAAAATTCTTTGTTTCCTTACTTTTTTTATTATGGTTACATGACCCATCATTTTCTGTTTTGGTATAGGAACTTAGTGATTTGGCCCGTGACCCTCCAGCACAATGTTCTGCAGGTCCAGTTGGGGATGATAGTAAGTAACTCTCAAGTTGATTTTAATGGCTAATTTCAGAAAAGCTTGTACATTTTTAGATAACAGTTTTGTTTTGTTTTTCCCTAGTGTTTCATTGGCAAGCCACAATTATGGGACCTGTAAGTATTAAGAATTAAAACATTTTGCTTTTAATTAAAAATTCAACATTGACCTAGTTGTATTTAACTTACATTTTATTACATTGTAGTACTGTTTTGGAATTGCCATAGTTGTACTGTTTTTGAAAGACATAACAATTTAATGAATTAGTCATTTGTTACATGTGCTATGTGTCTGTCCCTGTATTCAGGTTCTGGAATATAGCATCTCTGACCTATCAAATATTTTTTCACTTTATCCTAGTTTTTCTTTCATAGTAATGTAAAGCTATGTCACAGAGCTTCCCTTTACTTATAGAGCCAATTAATTTATTGACTCTACCATGGTGTTACTCAAAGATCTTATTCCTGTTGCTGCTGAAAATCTAAGTTTTTGTTGTATTTTGATGTTTGATTCTTTATAGAACCTTAGTTTTTTTACAAAATTTGAATATTTTTAGGTAGAAAGTGATATTTTGAATACAGCAAAATTCCTTTCTATCCTGGGTAGATAAGAAACTGTATATGCTGGATAATTGAATATTCAGAATTATGGATACCATCTAAGAATTTCACAGAATTAGAGCGCAGTAAAACAACCTGGGGTAAGACTGTATCTTGCACAATACTTAATATTTTTTTTTTACTTGGAAGGCACTTTAGGATTTCTATTCTTAAGTTATATGTATGTCTTAATCTGCACACCCCCCCTTGGTGGTTTAATCTCAACATAATGTCAGTAATGTACTTGGTGAGATAATGGTCAATAGATAGATGTCTGTCATTCTAAAAGAAGAAATGCTCTTGGAAAAGTTAGTAAGTTTTTATTCTGTAGTTCTGATTTTGATAACTAATTTTTTTTTTTCTATCTCAGTCAATGTGATCCCCCACTGTGTGCCAACCATTAAGGATAGACATGGTCCCTTTCATTCTTTAGGGAACTTAAAATCTACTGGGAGAGACAGGATATTTTAAGTGTGATAAGTTGGGAAGCAACTGATACATAAATGAAGTGCTTAGTGAGAGAAATTTTCTGGGAAATCATAGCAGGGATGATTGAGTTAGAGTAATTATGAAATGTTAGGACCTAAAGGTGAGATTGTGAATCAACCTAAGTTAAACTTGGTGTGGTGGTCGTGGTGGTGGTGGCGGTAGTGGGGGATATTTAGCTTCTTAATTTTATCCTAATTTAAGAAACCTCACAGAATTGTTCACTTCCAGTTACCTCAAGGACTGTTTTTACTGTTGTAAATTCTATTTTGCTTTAAAATATTTGGTAACAGAATCGTGATTTATTTAAAATACGTAGTTAACTTAGTGTGACTTTTACCCAGTTTGGTCCACAGAACATTTTGAAAGTTGGCAGTCTTTGCAAAAAAAGCCAGACTAGACCTTCATTCCACAGCAGTAATGGCTTGGGATGCAGTAGCAGCTACCTCCCTTTTTTATATGAGTTTGTGTCTCAACACTATTCCTATCCACTTCATTGTGCCTACCTAGATTCTGTAGGCCCTTGCCTTTGTCGTTCCTAGAATTTTCTCATTATAGATAACCAGTTTTCAAAGCAGAGTACTCCGTAAAATACATTAACATTTCTACCAAATAAAAGCTCGTCTTTGATCCAGATAGTGCTTTAAGATGACCTCATTATAAAAATTAGTTATCATTATTAATAAAGCACTAAAGAGTTGGTAATCAAGACTTCTATGGTGTGTATAATAAACCAACTCTTTGCAACCAGTGTGATATTTTTCTGCTGGACTTAGAGACTTCACTGTTTATTGAACTGTCTTTCCGAAAGGTAAGGAATATACTTAGAGTAAATGAAAGTGAAGTGTGAGTAGTTTATACTAGTAATTTTCCAGAGAATAAAAGAAGATTGCTTATCCTGACCTTTTTGTAGCTGTTCACCTGATTTGCTTTTATTTTCAAAAAACATTTTTCACTTGTTTATGCCTATTTCAGATTGTGGCTGTTCCCTGTAAATGTTTTTCAGCAACCTTTTAATGTGTATTTAATGATAGCTCTGCTTTTAAAAACAAATAATTGATTATCAGAACTATTTAAATTAAATATTCCTTGATTAACAAAAGCAAAAACTATAAGCACTTGTTTAGATGCCAGTTTGCAAATAGTTAATAGTTATCCTTGTGGAGTCATCAATGAAATAACTCATTCTTATTTTGGCTTTTGATTACATTTTTGTGATAAAACATCACAGTTCGATTAGATAAATAATTGCTTTATTTTGTTAGTATGTGACATGCAGATTGAATGAGCTAAAACATAGGGCCATTGGTGGCATAACAATCCATGTATTTGCAGATTTGCTGAAAGGATAAATGGTGACAAAAGTACTTTTGCTTTGGAGTACTTCTTAGGTCAGTAAAAGTGATCGGCAGTATCACATAACTAAAGGCTCCTAACAAAGGAATGGAGCATCTAATTTAAGTTTTAATACAGTTAATTACTGAATTTTAGCGTTCGATAGTCTGGAAATGTTCTTGATCATTAAATTTATGAGGCAAGATGCTTCTTTCTAATAACTAAGTTGGCTGATTCTTTCCAAAGGTAGGATACTTTGGAAGCGCAAATACTAATAAAAACTAAACCCTTAAAGGAATTGACATAGCAATGCTGGCTATGTGGTTTTTTAAACTTGGTTGTTTTTATGTTTTTGTTTTTTTTTTTTTGTATTAAGGGTAGTTCCCATTAACAATTGATGCAGTTAGGAGAAATTAACTCATCTGATATTTGTACACTTGATTTTTCTTTAATTGGAAATGGAGCTGACAGAAAGATGTTTTGAAGTTATTTGGAGAACCACACTGACTTCCACCTAATCTTTGATACAGTCATGGAAGAAAGTACCATTTTTGGGTAATATAACGTAATCTTTGGCAGCCTGAGCAAAATCAGCTGCAAAAACCATTTGGTCAAATAATTGGTTCATAGGTATTATCTTATTGGTCCATAAGGGTTATTTTTCAACTTAAGTGTATTCAGTTCTTGCAAAGGCTAATGATGCATGACAACTCTTCCCTTCGGTACATTTTTAAGGAACTTTGTAGTCTAGAGGAAGAGGAAAATAAAAATAAGTAAGTTATATAAGTATGTTGGGTAGTCATAACTGTGTTGTATAGAAAGGTATAAAAGAAGGGCAACAGGCATATTGAGCTAAATAAAGGGAAGGCTGTATTATCTTTTTAAAGACATTTAAGCTTGTTATGGATCCTACAGTGTAGGTATGGTCCTAGAGATGAAAAAGATAAGGATATAGGTAAGAATATTTCAAGTGGAAGAAATAAATACTAGGAGAAAAAGGAGATGTGAAATATTTTAAGTGCAGTAAGGAGGGCATATTCAGGAGAAGAGGTGGAAGATGAGACCAGCTACATTGGTGGGAAGGAGATCATAAAGCACCTTGTGTGTACTTTTACCTTGAAAGCTGTGCTAGATTTCAAGCAGGGATGTAACTTGTGTTTTAGGACAACAGCATTAGGGTAAGGGATAAATTAGAAGAAAAAAACAGTGAAGGCAGGAATACCAGAAGTAAGCCATTGCCATAATATAAACAAAAGATAGTAAGATCTTGAATGGAGTAGTGGCAGTGAGCATAAAGGAGAGGAAGCTAGTTGAAGAGATTTTTAAGGATCTTTAATAACTACTCTGATCGGTGATCTGTTCCTGGTTTGTGGTTTGAGTTTTGGACACATGAGACATCCAAGGATAAATATTTATAGGCATTTGAATATATATGTCCTGGAATTAATAACTATACTAGAGAAAAATTCAAGTATGGGTCAGGAGATAGAAGCAGAAGATGGATCTGGGGGAATACCAGCACTTAATGGTTGCCCTAGGGGAGGAGTACAGACACTGAGAAGGAGCAACTTCTGACTGTAAATTGGAGTTAAAACCAGGGTGTAGAAGGTGTCTAAAGAGATCCAGAATAAATTCTGAATTTCTAAGACTTAGGTCAGTTTACTGATCAAAGTATTCTTCTTTGTTTTCGTTATTTTGTTTGCTTTCAATTTATAATAAATTTGATACAGAGCTTCAGTTTTTTAGATAGCATACTTTGGTTACCTCTGGATCTTGTGGTTTTACCAGTTTTTCCTCTTTGTGTTGATGGAACTGTAGTGTTAAATTGCAACACTGAAATATTTTCATCCCTAAGTTTTTTTTTTGAATAAGTGAAAAGAAATTTGGCTTTGCCTAAATCTTAGCATTAGACTGCCTTTATTCAAAAGCAGTCAGATACAGTACTTGTGATTGTATGAAACTTGGAATAAAAACTTAGAACTTTGGTAATATGGTTTTATAAAAATTTTTACTGTTTAGTAGGAGTACCCTCAATAGTTCATTATACACTGTATAAACATTTTCCATATTAGTCTGTTTTGTAAAATTATGCCATTTGAAGCATCTGTTCCCAGTTAATGTAGCTGTTAACAAAGGTATGTTATTTAATTCAGATCATATTCTGTGCTTTGATTTTTTTTATATACCTTTTATATGCTGCTTTGCAGTCTTATTTTTTTGAATTAAAATTTTGTAGACAATATGAAAAGAAAGGACTTTGAAGTAAGAAGGACACAAATTATAGCTCTTCCATTATACTAGTTGTATGTTTCTTTGAACTTTATTCTTCATCAGTAAATTGACATTTTTCCTTCCAAGTTGCGGGTATGCCCTGTTCATTTTTCATAATATTTGCAACATTTTATTGCACATCTCTTCTTCACCAGAATGTTTGCCCATCAGGATAAGAAATTCTTCTCCATGTCCCTTACATATACCTGATCTACAGAACAGAGTTAGATTTTTTTTTTTTTTAAGATTTTATTTATCAATTAGAGGGAGCACGAGCAGGGTGAGGGGCAGAGGCAGAAGCAGACTCTCTGATGAACAGGGAGCCCAATGGGGGGCTCGATCCTGGGATTCCAGGATCATGACCTGAGCCGAAGGCAGACACTTAACAGACTGAGCCACCTGGGCATCCCAAGAACTGAGTTAGATTAATTCAGCTGTTGTTTTAACTATTTCACAGAGGGCTGGGAATTAAATGAGCTGTATTAAAGTGTCAGATCTGGAAAAGTTTTTGCTTTCCTGACATCCAGAATGGGCATAGTAAAAGGCTTATAATTAGCACTGTGCACATACTCTCTCTAATGGAGAGGAATGGATGTTGGTAATAACTGGGTTACTGTAAATTGTTGAAGACATCACCAGGTGGCTTCTTTGCATATCAGAAGTAGTTAAGCAGTTTTCATGTTTTCAGCTTTTACCTTAAAGTTTTTGACGAGGTCACTGACTTTTGTCCTCACTCTGATCCATTTTGACCAGTGTTCTTCATAAGACCTGGGTTTCAGTCTTGGTTCTTACACCACTTGTATGCCTAAATTATTTCTTAAGTCCCATTTTTATTTTTCTGTAAAATGGGAATACAGTGATCTCTTTTTCCTGCTATTGGTTAAATTAAATGTAAAATTCTACCAAGAATTGTTTCCTAAATGTTACTAAGAGAGTTCTTCATACTCAGATTATAATAAGCAAAACAACAAAGGAGGAAGAGTGCTGCTATAGCTTGAAAGTGTGTTTTTCTGTTGAAGTGGAAGAACAAACGTTGCACATTGTTTTCCAAATCTAGTAATCCTGTGTATTGATTTGTTGTGGCGAATTCAGTATGCTTTTGAAAAAAATCTTCCATGCTTTTGGGGGCGCCTGGATGACACAGTAGGTTGAGCATCCAACTCTTGGTTTCAGCTCAGGTAGTGATCTCAGGGTCCTGGGATCAAGCCCCAAGTCAGGCTCCATGCTTAGCAGAGTCTGCTTGAGACTCTCTGGCCCTCCGTCCTGCGCACGTGCGCGTGCACACGCACACACACTAATCTCAAAAAACAACAACCTTCATGTTTTTAAATGAGAATGTTGAGGGGTGCCTGGCTAATTCAGTTGGAAGAACATGTGACTCTCAATCTCAGGGTCATGAGTTTGAGCCCCATGTTGGGTGTAGAGATTACTTAATGAACGTTTTAAAGAATGAAAATTCTGAGGAGCCAGTTGGGAATTAAACTTAATTTAAAACCTATTTTGTTTTTGTTTTGCTTCTCCTGTTGAAGGTAGTTATGGGTTACCCTGCAATAGCCAACATTTTGGTTTGCCAAAAGTGACCAGAGTGGTGTGTTGAGGTATAAAGCCCATATGTGTGTATATGGCTTTCATTAGAGGAAATAAATATAAGACCTTATTTTCAAATTCAGGTTTGATATATAGTACTGTATATAGACTTTACTGCCAAGTATACTTTGTGAAAATCAGCATCTAGAACATTTGGTTTCTGGTTAATTTTTCAGTTCTTTGGTGACTTACATAAAATGGGGTCTAAGTAAATAAGGGTTCATTGTTCTATAGTAAATTTTGATTGTGTAGTTTTTAGTAATATGAACTGAATTGTGGAATAATTTAGACTCTTGCAGCATAAACAGGTAATCTTGGCTCATGTTAAAGAAACGCTTAGAAAATAGAAATGTTGCATGAATTATTTAGGTGTAATATTTTAAATATCAGAGTTAAGCAAATTTTTCTTTTCACAGAATGACAGCCCATATCAAGGCGGTGTATTCTTTTTGACAATTCATTTTCCTACAGACTACCCCTTCAAACCACCTAAGGCAAGTATTTGCCCCCAAAATCCATTAGTAAATAAGATCTGTGCATTATTTCAGAGGAGTAGAATATTCTTAGAAATCAAGGTTCTACATAAATAAGGCTAAATTGGGGATGTGTGTATATGTAGAGAATAAGAATAATTAAGGCTAAATATATACGTATTGAGTCACCAGTCCAGAATGCTGACTTTTAACCTTTAATTAAGAGAGCAGTTAGACCTGGATTTGAACTTTGTAAATGGAGATAAATACTGACTTATCCTTAATGTTGCAAGACTGATAGATTAAGTGGAAGTTTTTTCCACCGTTTATTTTGCTCATACAGATTTGTATTACTAACCTTTGTAATAGTAGGCTTCAAGTATTAGTTTCCTGTGCATTTGCCCATATTGTTGCAGCTTATGCTACGTTGTTGGGGTTCACATGGGCTGTCTTTCAGGGGTTTGCATTTGCATATATAATAATAAACTATCAAAACTTAGGGTTGCTTAATGCACTGAGGTGCCTGGTGTACAGTTATTAAAAGCATAAGGTCCTTGACTCTTCAGAGCAATTAACATAAAGCCAACCTGTATGAATAACAATAGAAAATAACAACGTTGGCACTTCAGCCATCTTTGTAATCCTGTTACAGGTGCAGTATAATAGTTACTTTAGATGAAACACTTGTGCGATCAAATTTGTATTTTATGTACAGTGGAAATGCAGACTAAAACACATACCTTTGTAACTTGATACCTTAAATGAGTTGGTTTATAAATTTGGTTTACATTCTGAAGTTCCTTTATTTTTTAATGAATGTTGATTACTGTTCACAGTGCTGTTTTTGATACTGAAGAGCCAAAGTTAACCTTCAGAATATCCCATCGTATCATTGATAGTAAAATTTTTGCCACAAAGTTACATTTTCCATTTTAATTAAAGAGAGGTGGCCCCTGAAAGATCTTGATCAGAATATACAAAATTGTTTCTGTAATTTTTAGTCCTTTAATGTGTATAAGTAGGTTTCAGCCATTTGAGAGTGTGAGAATGTGTGTGTGCGTGCGTGCGCATGTGCATGTGTGTGAAACACGCCATGTGTGTGAAACACGCAGTGTTGTAAGCCTTGCTTGAAAGTCTTCTATTTCAGATTAGAATGTTTATTTTTACTTGGAGAAAAATACCTAAAATTTTTATTTATTTATTTTAGGTTGCATTTACAACAAGAATTTATCATCCAAATATTAACAGTAATGGCAGCATTTGTCTCGATATTCTAAGATCACAGTGGTCTCCTGCTTTAACTATTTCTAAAGGTAAAGTATTTTTAGAGTCTTGAGCTGCTCTGACTTTCTACTTAAAGGAGTTTGGGGCGCTTGGGTGGCTTAGTCGGTTGGGTGTCTGCCTTGGGCTTGGACTGTGGTCCCGGGGTCCTGCGATCGAGCCCCGCGTCAGTCTCCTTGCTTGGCAGAGAGCCTGCTTCTCTCTCCCTCTGCTGCTCCCCCTGCTTGTGTGCTTGTGCTCCCGTTCTCTGTCAAATAAATGAATAAAATCTTTAAAAAAAAGTTTCATTTTGGGGCCTACTTAATATTATGCCAATGTTTTGGTAAGAGGTGGGGAAGGAAAAGTTACATTTTATGCTTTTAGTGGTATTGATTAAAGATTTTGTGGGAAAAAGTTAAAATTCAAATTAGGGTGTAGGCATTATTTGCAAATAAAGTTTCTTAAATAGATTTCTGTAGTATTTTCAATTCTAGACCCACTCACATCTCAACTCGCTTCGAAGCGTTGTATAAAATGGTAGATCTAAAGTTTAATAGAGGTTTTAAATCTTGGTTTCCATTATAGGAAGATTCTGATTTTGCTTTCTTGTGTTTATTACAGTATTTTTTTTTAGATAAAAAGCCTTTTAAATAGGTGTTGTGTTTAATAGGTTGTTCCTACCTAGTAATAAGCTGAAATTATTAGAGTCTTGGAAATGTCTCTAGATTAATTTTGGTCTTCTACTTTTAATAAGGGTCCATTATGTGACATCTCTAATAGGTTGTCTAGTCTCCACATGAATATTCCAGATAGAGATGGAGTGCTTCCATCTTTCTCCATTTTGAATGACTATGGTGGCTTTTGTCACCCCCCCCACACACACACACACATACGTACACACACAAAAAAAATGACTTACCACAAAACTACATAATAGGAAGGAAGTTTGCCTTCCAGTAAATTTTGGGTTTTGGTGTTGATTTAGCATCCCTTAGGTACAAAAAAATGAGGGTTTTTTTAATGTTGCTAATTAAGAGAGTGTTTCAGATACATGTTTGTATACAATGAATTTGAAATCACTCTTGGAGAAGAAAAAAATCAGTTTTGGTGAATGCTGCTATAATTTCATGTGTGACATAATTGTTTTTCACCTTCTTGGGATACATTCCAGTTTCCTTGCAAATCAAGCTCTCTTAACACCATGTTATTACAGATCTGCATGTATACAGATAGTATACAGATGCAGTATCAAGAACATCCTAATAGTAGGGTCCAAGTTTATCACTGTTGGGAATCATCACTATGTTTCTATAAATGTGGGTTGAATTTTTATGTGTGTCCTCCTGCCTTTTGGGTTTAAAATTATATTTGCTATAATATATATTACATTAGTACTGTCTTTTTATGGTAATGTTATCTTTGAAGATTTTCATAACCGCTCTAAGCTTTTATATGTTAAAATTTTATAACACTTTGTGGTGTCTGGCACATAACAGGCAGACAAAATGAATTAGATACATGCTCTGTGATACTTGGTATCTTCCAAGATCATATATTGAACAGGTCAGGGTAAGAGCTAGAGTTGAGAAGGCTCACTTAGTAATAGAGCTAGATCCCCACATTCATTTAACCAGTACTTTTAGTTTATATATTCAAGGAGACAAAACACAATGGAGCAGTTGGAGTTTTTGTGAAACTCACCCAAGGGTAGGGCAGAGAATGGATTTGTCTTTTTAAATATTTAAGTAATTGCTACTGTTAACATGGGACTTGAATCCACAACCTCCAAGATCAAGAGTCACATGCTCTCCTGACTGAGCCAGCTGGCTCCCCTAGAATGAATTTTTCATCATGCCTTAACAACTGAGAATAACATTGCACAGGTGTTCCCTGCATATTCTTTGCTAGATTTCTCCCCTCAAAGTACCAAGAAACTCCAGTTACTTAAATTCTAATGTCACTTTTTAAAAATGATTATTAATAAACTAATACAGCATCATTTGAATATCCCAGAACTCCTGAGTTTGGCGCAGTACAAAGCTCTATTTCTAGCATTCCTTATTTACCAGGAGTTTGTCTCCTATGAAGCAAAATCTCTATATGGACTTGTCTCACTGACATTAAGGTACAAACTAAAAATGTTCTGAGGATTGACGTTTTTATTTATTTATTTTTTTAAATTTGAGAAACCAGTGGCTGGCTTTCTTTTTTTTTTTAAGATTTTATTTATTTATTTGACAGAGACATAGCGGGAGCAGGAACATGAGCAGGGGGAGTGGGAGAGGGAGAAGCAGGCTTCCTGCTGAGCTGGGGGGAGCCCGATGTGGGGCCCAATCCCAGCACCCTGGGATCATGACCTGAGCTGAAGGCAGACACTTAATGACACTTAATGCCACCCAGGTGCCCCGAGGATTGACGTTTTTAAATATACTTTTATTTATCCAAATTCCTGATGCTGGGTAACAGACTTTGTTTTTGTTTTTATTTGCAGTTCTTTTATCCATTTGTTCACTGCTATGTGATCCAAACCCAGATGACCCCCTAGTGCCAGAGATTGCACGGATCTATAAAACAGACAGAGATAAGTAAGTATGTAGTAATTCAAGGAAATAATATAAAGAGTGATTTATCTTAATGAGCTAGGCTTATACTCTTGTAAGTTTTGGCAATGCCAAGAAGATTTGGTGATGTATTTCTGGTAAGATAGTAGTTAAAATGTACAGAAAGGTAGTTTTTGAAATGGGAATTTTTTTTTTTTTTTTTTTTTTAGTTTATGTGACAGTGAATAGCCCCTCTAAAACGTTCTATTTTTCTAACATGTTCAGTGCTTTGTCACTAAGTTTTTGGGAAGAAAGCAAAGTTTTCTTTACCCAATCATGTTTTTGAAACACTGGTACTGTTATAAAAATTTGTCTAAGTTTCTCAAATATTTGAATTATCTTTATGTACGACTTCACCATTATAACTTTGTTGTATGTTATAATTAATGCTAAGTATACTTGTTCAATTAGGTACAATAGGTTAGCAAGAGAGTGGACAGAGAAATACGCTATGTTGTAGGGTAAGAGGATCTGCACTCTATGGTGCACTTATTCATGGTACTGCCAGCACTTGAGTGCTGCATGTTTTAAGGCACTTTATTAACTAACAAAAGGTAACATTTACAGTTTTTTGAAAACTGTACAGTTAACTGCTTGATCTCTGTTTAGCGTGAAAGTATACCCAGTAGTCATTATTGCTTGAGAGTATTTTTGCATGGCAAAACAATTCTATATAGCACTAGTAAGAAATTAAAGTTTAAGTAGTATCTTTTTCAAACTACTATGGTATTTACATTTTAAATTTGGCACAATTTAACCTTTATACCAGTACTATATGGAATGTGGTGATTCAGTTCAAATTTGGCCAAGAAATAATAATATAAGGGGAAAACACTTTTAATAAAGCTTCTAAGCATCTAAACTAAATGTTCATTACTGACAAGCATGTATTAATATCAACTATACTTTGTGGCTCCTTGTATGCTAAATGAAACCTTTGTTTTAAAGTGCTGGCTTTTTGAGAGGGTGTCCTTAAATGAGGTAACCATGAATGGTAGAAAGAACTTCTATATGCCAAAGTTTAGAAAAATGGTTGAACCATGTTTAGTTCTTGGTTTGAAATGAAGCTAGTTAATATTTTACAAACTTTAAACTAGAAATACAAATCTAAAAGTTCTCTTGTGCCCCTTGATGTATCTTAGTTATCACTATTTTGGTAAGTAGCCTATGGCATGGATATAATACAGGGAGAAATTGATAGCATTTGTCAATATTAGAGAAGTCCTCAGTAATAAACAACGTTGCTCTTGTGTGAATTATCTGTTGATCTTTTAAACAGATGCCCCCAAGTTGTACTCCTAGTAGAGATTCCCATTTATTAGGTCTCAAGCGGGGCTTGTTAGCTCCAATCACCACACTTTCTAAAAGTAACACATAAGTGTTCTAATTAACACATACGTACCAGTCCCACCCACTTCCCTCTTGAAAATTGCTTTTTTCACCCTCCCCAGTGTCTAATCTTCTACCTGTACTTAAATCTCAAAGGTATTTTCTGGTATTACCCAGGCTCTAGTAATTTCTCAAGGTCGTTTCACATAAAATTGTTTGGTTCCAGCTTTGATGGAAATTTCTATAGATGTTCAGAATCTGTGTTGTACTCAGACATAAGTCCATGATGAACTGTAAAATCCTTTTTTTAATGTTAAAATTTGTTGGAATGGATACTAATTTTAGAATTTCAAATAGAACATTTAACTAGGTGGTAGGGGAGAGAAAAGGTCTTTGATTTTTGTTAGCCTCCCCAATATCACTGCCACCTTAATGTGTTTACTAAAATATTTTTATTGTATTGGAAGCATAAGGTTTCCATTTCCCACATTGCTTTGAGTACCAATGCTTTTTCTCTCCGTTGGCTTAATTCTAATCATAACCATGAGAGATGACTCTGATGAGTCTGGAGGTAAAATAGCAATCTTTCCTTTAAAGTATTAAGAATTCATTTTTAACTTTTTAAGTAACATCTTCTTTATTTACAGGTACAACAGAATATCTCGGGAATGGACTCAGAAGTATGCCATGTGATGCTACCTTAAAGTCAGAATAACCTGCATTATAGCTGGAATAAACTTTAAATTACTGTTCCTTTTTTGATTTTCTTATCCGGCTGCTCCCCTATCAGACCTCATCTTTTTTAATTTTATTTTTTGTTTACCTCCCTCCATTCATTCACATGCTCATCTGAGAAGACTTAAGTTCTTCCAGCTTTGGACAATAACTGCTTTTAGAAACTGTAAAGTAGTTACAAGAGAACAGTTGCCCAAGATTCAGAATTTTTTTAAAAATGGAGCATGTGTATTATGTGGCCAATGTCTTCACTCTAACTTGGTTATGAGACTAAAACCATTCCTCACTGCTCTAACATGCTGAAGAAATCATCTGAGGGGGAGGGAGATGGATGCTCAGTTGTCACATCAAAGGAAGCAGCATTATTCTAGCATCCAGTCTTTTTTTAAGCCTTCCACTGTTAGAGATTTGAGGTTACATGATATACTTTATGCTCATAACTGATGTGGCTGGAGAATTGGTATTGAATTTATAGCATCAGCAGAACAGAAAATGTGATGTATTTTATGCATGTCAATAAAGGAATGACCTGTTCTTGTTCTACAGAGAATGGAAATTGGAAGTCAAACACCCTTTGTATTCCAAAATAGGGTCTCAAACATTTTGTAATTCTCATTTAAATTGTTAGGAGGCTTGGAGCTATTAGTTAATCTATCTTCCAATACACTGTTTAATATAGCACTGAATAAATGATGCAAGTTGTCAATGGATGAGTGATCAACTAATAGCTCTGCTAGTAATTGATTTATTTTTCTTCAATAAAGTTGCATAAACCAATGAGTTAGCTGCCTGAATTAATCAGTATGGGAAACAATCTTTTGTAAATGCAAAGCTGTTTTTGTATATACTGTTGGGATTTGCTTCATTGTTTGACATCAAATGATGATGTAAAGTTCAAAAGAGTGAATATTTTGCCATGTTCAGTTAAAAGTGCACAGTCTGTTACAGGTTGACACATTGATTGACCTGATTTATGCAGAATTAATAAGCTATTCGGATAGTGTAGCTTTAGTATGCTGCACGTGATCCTGGCAGCCCTGGAGTTCATAGATGGACTTGGGACCCAGCAGTTTTGAAACATGTATATGGAGTTGAAGTTTATTTTCCAGGTGCAACCCCCATCTAACTAAATTTTTTTCTTCACCTTGTACACTTGACAGCTGAAAAAACCATAACATGGGAGTAATAATGGGTCAAAATTTACAAAATAAAGTACTGTTTTGGTGTGGGAGTTGTCATGAGGCTGTGTTGAAGTGACTTAACTATGTGGGATATTGAATATCCATTGAAATGGATTTGTTCAGCCATTTACATTAATGAGCATTTAAATGCTACAAATATCATTTCAGGTGACTTAACATGAATGAATAAAAGTCAATGCTATTGGATTATTTTTTGTTTGACAAGTGCTATCTGTGCCACTAACTTCTGTAGTAACAAGGGCATTATCATTCTTCACCCTTCCTAATCCTGACCCTATAGTTTCATTTTTTTCCTAGTTATTTTGATTTGTCCATTGCTTTCTTAAAATCTTGTATTTGATTTCTAGCACATCTGTGACTTTTCTCCACTTCCACATTTTTGCACTGCTTACATTTATGTGCAATCTTACTCCTTGTCTGCACACAGATGTGGAAAGCTAGATATAAAATAAATGTTAAAGCTTGATTTTTTTATAAACATTTTAATACGTAGTTTGGACATGGTTTATTGACTTAAGGTTTTTCTCTAAACTGCAAGTGAAATGCATGCCTTCCGAAGATGTTCTGACTTTGTTAATTCTGTGATTTAAGCATTTCATTGAGAAATATCAACCCAGCTATACAATTTTCCAACGAGTGAATTTTTTTCATTTCATCTTTTACTTAAAAAATTACTCCTTAAAAGTAGATGTCATACTGTTAAAGCTATTTTGGATTCAAATTGCAAATGAAAAATTAGTAGCCTACTGCTCCATAAGGTAAGAAATACTGTTCTTTTGCTCTGTTTTCAAAATAATTACTTCTGATTCTATACTCTCAAAGTAATAGCTTTAGTAGGCATATCACTGAAAGCCAGCTGTGAATAAACAGTTTGTCAGAGCTTCTGAATTCCTAAATGACTTTCAAGTTGATTTTTTTTTTAGCCTTAGACAACCTTACGTATTCATAGAGATGACTTAAAACCATTGCTTGTCATAATAATTACTAGATGTGTCCAGTTCTCTGTATCTTTGATGCTTTCTACAACATTTCTTACGTCACTTCTAAGGGAATAAGCCATAATGGCTTCTCCAGGTTTAAGAGAACAGTAAAGTACCTGGAAAACCAACATTTTTGAATGTATGGACACCGGACTTGAGATCATCTCCAATGAAACCTTCAAAAGAATCCAAGAATTTGCCCTTTTTCCCCATATACATTACTAGTGCCGTGTGTAGGACTGGATGCATATTAGATTAAAAATTGATTTTGGTTCTTACATATTTCCTAGATCTTTTCATGCATAAACTCAAATTTTTAATACTGAGTTTCTCAATCTATGAGAAGTATAGTCCATGTGACCTGTTAATGGTAAATTATATTTTAAGTGACTCCTTTTTCCTGGGCAAGTTTGCAATGTGATACCAGATTTTTTAAAAAGCTTGTTTGCTTTCTTGTGTGGGTGTACTCACAATTTTTAAAAGTATGAACCACAGTTAACTAGTGGTCTCAGGGGTAGTGAAACACTCACTTTTTTTTTTTTTTTAATGGCTTAGTTAAAATATGCTTCAGTTACTGATCATGCTGTGTTAGTGATTTTGGAGGTAACTCAAATTAGCCATGTTTTGTGTTGGCATAACAAAACTGTTAAATGATTGTTGATTACACTTTTAAGTGAATTTGTCTTCTATTTTATGAGGAAACCAGTACAAGTCACTGAATATTGTCTTAATAGTGACATCTGCTTAACACTTGTAATAGCTAAGGTTAATTGAGCTTAAAGGAATTGTTACCATTAAAGTCTGTGTTTAAAGACACTTTGGTCTCAGTAATTCCAGCTGACATGAAATCCACACTTTAATACTGTGTGTGAGTTCTATTTTGAACCTCTTAAAATAGTTATAAAACTGTGGTCTATAAAGAATTAAGACTAGTTCTCAAAAGTGTGGTTCAAAGACTAGTAATCAGTATCATTTGGGAAGTTCTTTAAAATGGAAATTATCAGACCACACTCCAGGTCTACTGATTGAGAAAATTTGAGAAACCCAGTGCTCTGTTTTAAAAAGCCATCCAAGTGATTCTGAAATCTAGCTCTTGACAGCCCACAGCAGCAGTCCTTGAGCCCTATAGCTAGTTTTTTGACACCTCTTGCTGTTTCATAGGGATATGAGAACTGTTGGATGCCCAAATACTACATTTCCACTTTATATCTGACAAATTTATAGCACTTTGAAGTATAGGTGGTTTTACACATTTACTTAACATCCTACAAGTAATTTGTCTAACCCAGTGACCTTCAAATTTATGACATTTAGCTTTATTTGTGTATATATAATTCAACCAATGGCCAAGTAGTATTTAAAGAGTAACCAGGTACAAAAGTTGGCCAAGTGTTGGTTGAAAAGCTGAGCAAGGATTTGAACACTGGTCTCATTCTGTGGCCTAAAATGGCTTAGTAGTTTTTTGGTTTTTTTCGGGGGGGAGGGGGTTTAGTGAAAGGGTAAGGATTCATGTTTAGAGTGTTTGCAGTGTTCACTGGATTTAGCATATATTGAACATACTCAAAAGTAGCTATTAAAGCTTTCAACAACCCCAACGTAATATAAATTGTAAAGGTATTTGGAAACAGGATTTAAAAGCATGACCACCCCTGCACCCCCAACCCCCCAAGAAGAGTTATGGAAGAACTGTGTAAAAGAACTTTTCTAGAAAGGCTAGGAAGATTGTTTTCTTTAGGTCCCCAGTAATGAGAATTTTGCATTCTTTCCTGCTACCCTATAACTATTTGATACTTTCCATTTGGGAGAATTTTTTTATGAATTTTAACTCTGGCACACTATTTCTAGTAATTGCTCTTTTACATGGAATTTTAGTTAAGATCCCATTGTCAGTTATCCAAATTGTGCACTATTTCTGGATGAAATTTAAAAAATTTTAAGAGCCATCAGTTTTCCTGTACTGAAAATGGTTTTATGAAATAACTCATTTTCATTGTGCATACTATTGTGTGAGCCTCTTAAATAACTCAGTACCTTGTTGCTATGTTAAATTTGAATAGTGTCAAGACCAAACAACTGGAGTTTTCGTGCCCTGGTTGCTTAAGAGAACATAGTTAACCATTGTCATTTGCTGACCTCCCAGCTATCTCTCCTAAACTTTATAGCTCCTTACTCATTATCCATCTGGCTACCTAAAAGCTACCTTAAAACCTACTTGATTTCTACACAGATACACACACCCCTACCCCTTTTCGGCCTCAGTAAATGTAAACATTCCTTTGAGTTGCACTGGCCCAAAGCCTAGGCATCAGCCTTGATTTCTCACACAAATTAAACAGCAATCCTTTCAGGGTTTTTTTTTTTTTCAGTTCTACTTTTAATTTTTACTCAATCTACTTATTCCCTGTATTTACCGCTGCCACCATGGTATAACGCTCCAACACCTTTTGGATTATTGCAATAGCCTCCTCAGTGGTCCTCCCTGCTTTTTACTTTGCAGCAGTCTGTCCCACACACAACACCCAGAATAATCCTTTTAAGCCACATGACGTGTCCTCACTGCAAACCTAACCGTTTTCCATCTCAGAGTAAAACCGGAATTACTAAGGTGAACTATAAGCTGTAATGACTTTTCCCACCACCTCTGCTGCTTCAGCATATTCTGCTCCACCACTCCCCAGCTCCCTCAGCTCGGTCATACAGGCCTCTGGTGAGACTTGAACATGCGGGACTTTCATCTTAAGATGTCTGCCTTGTTCTTCTCTTTGCCTAGAATTACCTCAGATGCCATACGGCTCCCTCTTCTCTATAAGTGTTCAAATGTCAAACTTTAGAGTGGTTTTTCTCAACTATTCCTCATGAAATACCAACAGCCCTGCCATTGTAGAATGTGCCATGGCATATTCAATATTATACAACTTGCATGTAATATTTATTGTTTCTTCAACCCTATCCAGAATGTAAGCTCTGTTAGAGATTTTGTCTGTTTTTGTTCTGCTATATTCCTCAATCTAGTGATGACTGCCAGGCACATTGTTAGGTGGCCAAATATTTAAAGTCTAAACGGTGGACTTTACCAAAAATATTTCTTGCTATATTTTTAACACCAAAAGTAAAAAAAAAAAAAAACTACAATATACTATAGAAAAGTAGTTCTTCCTTACCCACAGTCTTAGTTCCTCGTCAACTGTGGTCCAGAAGCAGATCATCCTGTTACATCGTCAGGAGGTCAATGGTAGCCTAATTATGTCACATTTACCTCAGTTAATCCCATCACGCAGGCATTTTATCCTCTTCTATCACAAGAAGGGTGAGCGCAGTACTGTAAGATATTTTGAGAGACCACATTCACGTAACTTTTCTTATACAGTTACAACAATATACTTTATCATAGGTATGTATGTATAGGAAAATACATGGTATATAGAGGGTTTAATACTTTCAGCAGTTTGAGGCATTCACTGGAGGTCTTGAAACATACCCTCCACAGATAAGGGGGACTGATGTAATGAATGGAACCTTCTTTACTCTCTGACTACTGTAAGAAAAATAGCATCACAATCAATAGATGGACAGTTCACTTTCCATTAGTATGGACGATTATGCTGACCAACTCCCCTGTAAAAAAGCAACTAAAGATCCTGGGAAAGGGGCGCCTGGGTGGCTCAGTTGTTAAGCGTCTGCGTTCGGCTTTAAAAAAAAAAAAAAAGATCCTGGGAAAAACAATTTTTTTTAATGTGTCTATAATCAGTCAAGAAAGGAGTACTCACAAGCCAAAAACAAATTGAAGCCAGGAGCCCAAAAAGAAAGCAGAATATAACCAGAAACCCAACTTTCACCTCAAAAACACTTGAAAAACCAAGTGAACTGTAATTTTTGTGACCCTGGCGAAGCCCAGAATGCATCCGAAGAGTGGTGTCAAGTGAGAGAAGCCCCTCCCTAATACGTATAGGGAGGAGTCTGCATCTCTTGAACGTTGGTGCTCTGTGGCAGGAGAATATTTTCTCAGAATCTGCAGTAATAGGCCTTTGTGAAGATTTGCAGCCCTAAATCTTACTACCTAGGTGGTCCCAGAAAACTCAAGCGAAATATCTTTTTAGAAAGAAGATTTAATTTTTTTAAGATTTTATTCATTTATTTGACAGAGACACAGCGAGAGGGAACACAAGCAGGGGGAGAGGGAGAAGCAGGCTACCCACAGAGCAGGGAGCCTGATGTGGGGCTTGATCCCAGGACCCTGGGATCGTGACCTGAGCCAAAGGCAGACGCTTAATGACTGAGCCACCCAGGCGCCCCAAGAAGATTGAATTTTTAAAATAGTTCCAAATCAGAGCAGCCAGGTACTGGCAGAAGCAAACACTCTGCAGGGACTCAGTGATAGTTCACAGGTACATACCAGAAAGAAAAAAATATATACAAAGGAATATAGCACCATGAATGGGAGCCATGTGACCTGCAAAAATTTCAGATATTAAAATTATGAGGTCATCAAAAATTGTAAAGAAAGAAGTAAAACTATACATTCACAGATGACATGATATAGAAAATCCTAAAGAATAACAATTTAAAAAATTATTAGAGCTAAAAATGGAATTCAACATAATTGCAGGGTACAGATATCACGCAAATCAATTGACTGTAGTTCTATAACTAGCAATGAACAATCTGAAAATGTAATTTTAAAAAAATTCCAGAGGCACCTGGGTGGCTCAGTCATTAAGCGTCTGCCTTTGGCTCAGGTCATGGTCTCAGTATCCTGGGATCAAGCCCCACATCGGGCTCCCTGCTCAGCGGGAAGCCTCCTTGTCCCTCTCCCACTCCCCCTGCTTGTGTTCCCTCTCTCACTGTGTCTCTCTCTGTCAAATAAATTTTAAAAATTAATTAATTTAAAAAATAAAAAAATTCCGTTTAAAATAACATCAAAAAGAATAAAATAGGAATAGCCAAGGAAGCGTAAAACTTGTACCCTGAAAACTGCAAAACATTTCTGAAAGAAGTCCTAAATAAATGGAAAGACATCTTGTATTTGTGGATTAGATTTATTATTCTGAAGATGGCAATGATCCTCAACGCAATCTACATATTCAATGCAGTCCCTATCAAAATCCTAATGATTGTTTTTGCAGAAATGGATGATTTTAAAATTCATAGAGAACTGCAAAAGAGCACAAAGAACCAAACAATCATGAAGAACAAAGTTTGAGGATTCATACTTCCTGTTTCGAAATTTACTGCAAAGTTACAGTAATTAAGAGTATGGTACTAGCATACAGATAAACATACAGACCAATGAAATAGAACTGAGAATACAAAAATAAACCCATACACATCTGCGGTCAATTGATTTTCAACAAGGGTCCTAAGACCTTTCAATGTGAATAGGCTCTTCAACAATTAGTTCTAAGACAAGTGGATATTCACATGCAAAAAAAAAAAAAAAAGAATTTGGACCTCTACCTCACATCACATGCAAAAATTAACTCAAAATGGATCAAAGTCCTAAATGTAAGATCTATAGCCATAAAACTCTCAGGTGGAGTAAATTTCATGACTCTGGATTTAGCAATAAATTCTTAGAAATGATACCAAAAGCAAAAGCAATGAAAGAAAAAATAGGTAAGTTGGACTTACCAAAATTATAAACTTCTGTATGTCCAAAGACAGTATCAAAGTGAAAAGACAACCTACAGAATGGGAGAAAATATTTGCAAATTATCTGACAAGGGTCTAGTTTGCAGAATATATCAAGAATCTGTAAAACTCAACAAAAAGACAAGTAACCCAATTTAAAAATGGGCAAAGGATTTGAATATTTCTCTGAAAAAGATCTACAAATGGCCAGCAAACATATGAAAAAGATGCTCAACACCGTTAGTTATTAGAGAAATGCAAATCAAAACTACAATAAGATACCACTTTTTATCCACTGGGATGGCTATAATTTTTTTTAATGGAAAATAAGTGTTTGTGAGGATTTGGAGAAATTGGAACCATTTTACATTGCTGGTGGTAATGTAAAATGATGCAGCTTCTATGGAAAGCAGATTGGCCGTTCCTTAAAAACTTAAACACAGAATTACCACGTGACCCAGCAATTCCATTCCTAGATACATACTCCAAATAATTGAAAACAAATTCAAACAAATGTTTGTACATGAATGTTCATAGCAGCATTATTCACAGTAGCCAAAGGTGGAAACAATGGATGAATGAACAAATTGTAGTATATTCATATTATGGCATATTATTTGGCCATAAAAAGGAATGTAGTATTGATGCATACTACAATGTGGATGGACCTTGAAAACACACTAAGTGAAAGAAGCCAGACAGGAAAAGTCACATATTGACTTCTGAGGAAGATGACAGAGTAAGAGGACCCTACTGTGGATTAGATTTATTATTGTGAAGATGGCAATGATCCTCAAAGCAATCTACATATTCAATGCAGTCCCTATCAAAATCCTAATGACTGTTTTTGCAGAAATGGATGATTTTAAAATTCATAGAGAATTGCAAAAGAGCACAAAGAAGATGACAGAGTAGGAGGACCCTAAGCACATCTTGTACCATGGATACAACTAGATAACTGCCACATCAGTGTAAATAACCAAGAAGATGACCCTAAGACTAGCAGAACAGACTCTCCACAGCTAAATGTAGAAAGGTGGCCACATCAAAGAGGGTAGAAAGTGTGGAGACACAACTGGGAGCTAAATGGACCCACAGGACTGTCCGCAGGAGGGAGGGATGCCACGGAGAAAAAAAGGGAGAAGAGCAGACCCCACACCAGTCATGGAGGACCCACACTGGGAAGATGAATCCCCATACCAATTGGGCCTTGAAAACCTGAGGGCCAAATTTCACAAGTTCTTAAAATCAATGAAACCTAAAATTTGGAACTTAAAAAATCAGCAGGCCAGTGGGAAAGCTGGGAGGGCAGGAGGAAACTGAGTCCCAACCCTTCAAGAGATAGCACAGCAGTCTCACAGAGATAGAGCAGAACAGCAGTTTGAGGGAGATTTGTTTACTAATCTCAGAGCATGTGCTGGAGGGGCAGGGATCTTTGAGAGATTTCCTCAGGAACAAAAGAGCTGGAGGGCACCATTTCTCTCCCTCATCCTCCCCTCCCATAAACACACAGGCCACCTGCAGGAACCAGCGTGTTGCCAATACTCACTACCTACCTTGCCTCCACTCCAGGTCCCTTCTCCCATCAGTAGTACTGCATCTCTGGCAAATGCGGTCTGACTCAAGCCCAAGGCAGCCCCAGACTGGCCCACTAACAACACAAAGGCCAAACCCCGCCCAAAATAGGCAAAGAGAGCCATTGCTGATAACTGGACTGAAGGCAAAAGCAGCTCAGTCACAACAGCTGGGTGCATGCAACACTCATAGGAGACATCCCTGAAGTGAGTTTCTGGTAAATAGGGGATATTGCACTGCAGGGCACTACAGAACCTCTTCTTCATAAGGCCACTACTGTCAAGAGCAGAAGACATAGCTGACTTTCCTAATACGTAGAAACAGATACAGACAGACAAAATGAGGAAACAGAGGAATATGTCCCAAATGAAAGAACAGGACCAAATCACAGCAAAAACCTAAATGAAATGGAGATAAGTAATAGGCCTGATGGAGAATATATAGTAATGGTAATAAAGATACTCACTGGACTTGAGAAAAGAGTGAAGGACCTCAGGGAAACCCTTAACAAAGAGGTAGAAAACATAAAAAAAAGAATCAACCAGAGATGAAGAACTCAATAAATGAAATTTAAAATACACTAGATGGAATAAATAGTAGACTAGAGGAGGAAGAAGAATGGACTAGTGACCTGAAGGAAAGTGTAATGGAAAGCAATTAAGCTGAACATGAGAGAGAAAAAAAAATGAAAAGAGCATTAGGGCACTTAGCAATATCATCAAGCCTAATAACATTCATATTATAGGGATCCCAGAAGAAGAAGAGAGAGAAAAGGGGGAAGAAAATTTATTTGAAGAAATAATAGCTGAAAGCTTCCTGAATCTGGGGAAGGAAACAGGAATCCAGATCCAGGAGGCACAGAGAGTCCCCAGCAAAATCAACCCAAGGAGGTCCACATCAAGACACATAGTAAATAAATGGCAAAAAGTAATGATAGAGAATTTTATTTTATTTTTTGAGAGAATTTTAAAATCAGCAAGAGAAAATAGTTACATTCAAGGGAAACCCTATAAGACTACCAGCGGATTTTTCAGCAGAATTTTGCAGGCCAGAAGAGAGTGAAATACAAAGGTTTAGAAGAGAATATTATGAAAAATTATATGCCAACAAATTGGACAACCTAGAAGAAATGGATAAATTCCTAGAAACATACAATCTGCCAAAACTGAAGCAGGAAGAAATAGAAAATTTGGACAGACCAATTACCAGCAATGAAATTGAATCAGTAATCAAAAAACTTCTAACAATTGAAAGTACAGGACCAGATGGCTTCACAGGGGAATTCTACCAAACCCTGAAAAAAGAGTTAATATCTATTTTTCTCAAATTATTCCAAAAAGTAGAAGAGGAAAGAAAGCAACCAAATTCATCTATGAGGCCAGCATTACCCTGATACCAAATCAGATGAAGACACTACAGAAAAAGAGAACCATAGGCTATATCTCTGATAAACATAGATGCAAAAATCATCAACAAAATATTAGCAAACCAAATCCAATAATCATTTAAAAAAATCATTCACCACAATCAAGTGGGATTTATTCCTGGGATGCAAGAGTGGTTCAATATTTGCAAATCAGCCAATGTTCCTGTATGGCCTACACACAGCTTCCTGTGTCTTGGAGTGTCATACACCAGAACCCACTTCTAAAAGCCTCTGCACAGCCTGTGTGCATCCTACCTGTAGTCCGGGGGTCCACATAGAACTGCCACTCCTGCAAGTAAAGTAGGTTACCTTCAAAGAAACAATAAGTAGATCGACTCAAGAGCAAAAATGAAAGATTTCTCAATAAATCTTGGAAACAGAAGATAGTGGAATATTATCTTCAATGCACTGAGGAAAAATAACTATCACCCTAGAATACTACACCAAGAAAAAGATCTTTCAAGAATAAGGATGAATGACGTGGATAAATGTGAAGAACATTATACTGAACAAGTAAAAAAAAACATAGTGTGCGATTCCATTTGCATGACATTCAAGGAGAGACAAAATTAAACTATGGTTATAGAAATCAGAAAAGTGGTTACCTGGGAAGGCGGGGGGCAGATATGGTTAGAAAGAAGCACAAGGAAACTTTCTAGGATTAAATGTCCTGTTTCTTAATGGGGGTAGTGATTACACGAGTATATACATTTGCCAAACTCACTGAACTGTACACTGTGATGGTTGATTTTTTTGTGTCAACTTGACTAGGACACAAGATGCCCAGATAACTGGTTAAACATTATTTCTGGGTGTGTCTGTGAAGACGTTTCCGGAAGAGATTAGCATTTGAATCGGTAAGCTAAGTAAATCAGAGTGTCCTCCCTGATGTGACTCAGCATCATCTAATCCACTGAGGGCCTAAATAGAACAAAAAGCCATTGGAAGGGAAAACTTGCTCTCTGCCTGACTACCTAAACTAAGACATGGGTGGGTGTTCTTCTTCCAAGGCTGTTTGAAATACAAATATCCTTTACAAGATAGTCCAGAACAAAAGTATCCAGTGCCTCTGCTCATAAGATGTTCAGAAATACGAGATCCATGGAGCATTGTCCCCCGATATTTCAGAACAAATTGGTACGTGAATCTTTTTCACTGTAAATTTATGATAGTGAATACAGATCAAAAGTTAGGATTCAAATTGAGATGTGCTGTAAGCATAAAATTCACAATAGATTTTGAAACCTTATATTGAAAAATATTGTAAAATATCTCACTAATAATTATATTCAACATGTTAAAATAATATTTTGTATATATTGGTTTAGATAAAATGTATTAAAATTGATTTCACCTGTTTCCTTTTACTTTTTTTTTTTTTAAGCGATCTCTACCCCCCTCCCCCGTGGGGCTGGAACTCATGACCCCAAGATCAAGAGTCATGCTCTCCTGACTGGGCCAGCCAGGTGCCCCTCTTTTTACTTTTTAAAAATGTGATTACTAGATATTGTAAAATTACTTATGAGTCATACATTATATTTCTATTGAAGAGCTCTGGATGTCTAATTTTTATTGGACAGCCTAGAATGATCAAGTAAGCTAATGAATAGAAATTGAGAGAGAAGATTGTCTTTGTTGGAGTTCCCTAGCAAACAGAGATGGAGGCAAAGTTTAATTGTTAATGTTTTCTTTGGGAGGTACAATCCCAGAATAGTGAGAGTGTAGGAAAAGGGAAATGAGTCAGAGAAAGTAGGAAAGCACCTTTGGGCAGTTGCTGGGAATGTCTGATTCTAGCTTCTGTGGCATGGTGCCTCATCTGAGATTTAAAGTGATGACAGGAGCCAGAATAACCATGGGACTGATTTAGGCCTGGGTCCTGGGGCTACTGAGGCCCATGTAGGTTGCATGCTGGGTTGTTTTGATTCTACCTGGTTATGGTTATTGTAATTTCCCAATGACAGTTAACACTGGGCATGGAAGTGGTAAGAGATGTTCCACTGACTCCCCAAGGTTCCGAACATAATCCTCCCTGCATTCGTTAGGCTGTAGCAACTCTAGCTTCACCTGGTAATCAGAATTCATTACCCCAGCCAGTACATTAACTCTATTTTTTTTTTTTACCTGTTTGTCCAGTAGTAAGAGGAACCCAAAGTGACTCCATAATATTAGTCACACTTCCAATTGGGTGGAACCCTGTAACTTTCTCACCCCTGGAATCAAGACTTCTGACCTAACAGAGTCAACAGTTTCAGGAATAGGAAACACAAATTCCATTAGTGAGTCACTGATAATGATGATGAGAGAGGCAACAGCTACTTCTACATCTTGGTTCTTATACCTGAGTGTTCTAATTCTGGGAGACATAGCACGATATATTGGCGAGAGACCAGTGTATATACTGCATTCTGAAGGAAAGGGCTCCAACCTCACAAGATACTGTTCTCTAGCTGACACCTGAGCTGAAATTTCCACTGTTTTGCTGTTTGTTTTGTTTTGTTCTGGATGGCTGCTCCTGGGTGATAGGGTACTTGGTAAAATCAGTGATTCTTAAGTTCATGAGCCCATCTTCACATTTCCTTTGACATTGAGTGGGTCTATTTTCTAAGGCAATGTCATAGGGATACCATTTCAAAAGAAAGAATTCTATAACTTTAGGATGGTGCTATGGAGACACTGCAGTCAGGGAAGGCAGAACATTTTCAGAATATGTAATAATCCCAGCAAATCAATTTGATGGCTCCAACAAGGAGGAAAGGGTTGAGTGTAATCAATCTGCCAACAGGTGGCTGGCTGCTACCATTATCTAGAACTTAGCCTCAGTCTCTGCTTCGGGCTGGTTGCGCAGCCAGCAAAGGCAGTAAGTAACATCATCTATGGTGAGAGAAATCCCATGTTGTTGTGTCTGTGCTTGGCTTTCATCTTTGCTCCTATGATCACTTTCTTCATATGCTCAATGTCAAGTATTGGAGTGGTGCACACAGAGCCTGGCTAAAATCCATAGAATTGGGCTCTCTGTGAACTTGATTTTCAAGACCCTCGTCTGTGGTACGTGTTCTCTTGTGAGCATTAATGTGAGAAACAACAAAACTGCGTGTGTCGTGCCCACGCCTATTGTGTCCATCCGCATATTATCTACCCAGACCTCCATGTCACCTATTTTCCACCCTCATTTCTTTTAAGGTTCCCTTTTTTTAAAGATTTATTTATTTATTTTAGAGAGAGAGAGAGAAAGCACAAGCAGGGGGAGGGGCAAAAGGAGAGGGAGAGAAACAGACTCACTGCTGAGCGTGCAGCCCAACATGGGGCTCAACCTTAAGACCCCGAGGTCATGACCTGAGCTGAAATCAAGAGTCGGAAACTCAACCAACTGAACCACCCAGGTACTCCTCTTCTGAGGCCCTTTTAAGGCCCCAACCAAACATTTTGGCTCTGCTCAGATGTTCAATATAGAACTGTAGCCCAGGCTCTTCTTTCACATGAAGTGAAAAGTCAAACATAGGTCTCACAACACTGTGTAATGAGAAGATTTCCTCTCACCAATGTCAGGCAGGGCCATTCCTGAATAGGGCTGTAATGTGGCTGGCAGCTCTCCTTTTATGGCTAGTTCCAATCTACATTGCACCAACCTACATGTGAATCAGGCCTCTGTTAGTTGGTCAGAAGGAACTCCCCTTGAGGTCATCAGTGTTGCAAAGATAAGTGACATGGAAGGCTAGACCACTTATTCATGTAGTTTACTTGAGTCCTTTGGGCTTTGCTTGAGTTTGAATATATCACTTCCTACATACAATGGGACATTGACGCTTCTGCCCACCTTTATGACTTGGTTGATTTGATAATCCTCAGTTCAGGCTGCATAGTCCTTTAATGTACCATGGTCAGAAGTTTGGTCTTTGCTAAGACCCAGTAGCATACTAGGACATATTTTTCAGAGTAGGTTCTTTATGGGGAAGTACATAGCTTTGTTCCAGAATATAAGGATCTACACCGTGACTCTACTATTGGAGTTTGCCCCAAACTCTCTATATCCTCCATGGATAAATCTCCAGGACTATCAGATTTGTTGGATTGCATGATGTAAGTGTAATTTTTCAGGCCTGACTATAGGCAATTACAAGGTTTTACCTGACAGGCCTCATGGGAGAAAACCATCCCCTCATACCAGACTTGGTATACAGCCAAGTATTACAATCTCTAAAGGGAGTTGCTGTGAAGAACTGATGTCCCTCTGGCTGTTCATTCTCTTCACATATTTACATTCCCAGCCCCTGTAACTTCATTCCTAGGTCTCTTTATCTGAGATCTTGGGCAAATGTCTTGTTCAGCTGACTCTGCTGGTATGTCCTTATTGGGCAGGACAAGTGGGAAACCTTAAACACATTTATCCCTACTTAGACTCAGTACCCAGCAATTTTCTACTCCTAGCCCTTCCTCTCCTCTCTCCCTCTAGGGTCCATAAAGCAGCCAGATCCTTTTGTTCAGGGTTCCCTCAACAGTGAGACAACGCCCACATCTCTGCTGATCCACCTGACTCTCAACTGGTATGCCATTTCATGGGGGAAATGATGCAGGGGGGAGTTGGCATCTTCTCTGTTTTAGCCTTTTGTTCATACCATCACAGTAAGTGTTTAAAGGCTTCACTGTTACTTTCATTTTGGCTCCTTATTGGTTTGATTGGTTGTTCCAACACTTGGCAGCTCCTTTCTCCCAAACCAGTTGAGCTCCTGATAGGATAGTGTTCAATTTTGTTTGCCTTCTTCAATATTGTCTTAGTTATTCTGGGCCTTTTGCCTCTTCCTATAAACTTGAGAATCAGTCTATCAAAATCCACAAAATAACTAGCTGGGATTTTAATTGGGATTCCATTGAATCTATAAATCATGTTGGGAAGAACTGACTTCTTGTCAATATTGAGTCTTCTTATCTGCGAACATAGAGTTATCGCTCCACTTATTTAGTTCTTCTTTGATTGCTTTCATCAGAGTTTTGTAGGTTTACATATAGATCTTATACATTTTTGTTAATTTATATTGAATGCTTCATTTTTGCGGTGCTAATGTAAATAGTCTTGCGTTTATTATTTCAAATTCCAATTTTTCATTGCTGATATAAAGGAAAATAATAGACTTTTGTATATTAGTCTTGTACCCTGCAGCTTTGCTATAAATTGCATACTCGTCCCAGAGGTTTTTGTTGTTCTTTCAGATTTTCTACATACACAATCATAGCATCTGTAAACAAAGATAGTTTTATATCTTCCCTCACAATCTGTACACTATTTACTTCCTTTACTTACTGAATTAGCATATGAATTATTGTTTTTAAACTTTTTTTTAATAGTTGCCCTAGAGTTTGCAATATACCTTTTACAACTCCACTGTCAAAGTCCACATTCAAAACACATCATACTGCTTCATGGGTAGTGCAAGTGCTTTACAATAACAAAGTATTCCTAGTTCCTCCCTCCCAGTCCTTTGTGTCATTATAGGCAATCCTTTTACTTATATTCAAGCTATAATCATCAAATACATTGTCACTGTTATTATGTTGAACAAACTGTTATCTATTAGATTAATTAAGAATAGGAAAAATAAAAGTTTTAATTTTATCTTCACTTATTCCTTCTCTAATGCTCTTCATTTCTTTATGTAGATATAAGTTTTTGAAACTGTATCATTTGCTTTCTCTCTGATGAACTTCTTTTTACATTTCTTGCAAGGCAGGTATGTTGACAACATACTCCCTCATAAAGAAAATCTTTATTTCTCCTTCACTTCTGAAGGATAATTTGGCAGGATACAGGATTCTAGTTTGGCAATCCTTTTTTTTTTTTTTTTTCCTCAACACTATACATTTCACTCCACTGTCTTCTTGCTTGCATGGTTTTTGAAGGGAAATTAGATGTAATCTTATTTTTATTCCTCCAAATGTAGGGTTTTTTCCCCCCGCTTGCTTCTTTCAAGATTTTTTCTTTATCTTTGGTTTTCTAAAGTTTGAATGTGATATGCCTAGTTGTATTTCTTTGGGTGTTGTTGTTGTTTTGTTTTGTTTTTGTCATTTATTCCGATTGGTGTTCTCTGAGTTTCCTGGACCTGTGATTTGTCCTCTGATATTAATTCGGGGCAGATTCTTGGTCATTATTTCTTCAAATATTGCTTCTGTTCCTTTCTCTTTTTCCTCTCCTCATATTCACATTGTTTGTTCCACCTTTTTAAGTTCTTCCACAGTCCTTGAATATTCTATTCCATTTTCTCCCCCAGTCTTTTTTCTTCACTTTTTGATTTGGGAAGTTTCTGTTGACATATCCTCAAGTTCAGAGATTTTCTCCACTGCCATCTCTAGTCAATTAATGAGCCCATCAAAGACATTCTTCATTTTTCTCCATGTTTTTAGTTTCTAGTATTTCTTTGTGAGTCTTCCTTAGAATTTCTTTCTTAGACTCCCTGTGCTTACATTCCCCATTTGCTCTATCATGCTATTTATCCATTAAAACCCTTAGCATATTAATCATAGTTAGTTATTTTAAATTCCCGGCCTGTTAATCCTACATCCCTGCCATATCTGAGTCTGGTTCTAGTACTTGCTCTGCCTCTTTAAATTGTGTTTTTTGCATTGTAATTTTTTGTTGAAAGCCATACATGGTGTTCTGGGTGAAAGGAACTGTGGTAAATAGGCCTTTGGTAATATGATGGGAGGATGTGGGGAGAGGGGAAGCTTTTTCTTTTTTTAAGATTTTATTTATTTATTTTAGAGAGGAGGGAGGAGCAGAGGGAGAGAGACAAGCAGACTCCACACTGAGTGCAGATCCCATTGTGGGGCTCAATCCCATGACCCTGGGCTGAAATCAAGAATCGGATACTTACTGACTGAGCCACCCAGGTGCCCCAAGAGAGGGGAAACTTTCTATAGTCCTATGATTAGGCTTAGGTTTTTAGTGAGCTTGTGCCTTGAGCTATGAACTTCATAAGAGCTTCTCATTTTTTTTTCACCTCCTTAGTGGGCAGGATAGCTAGAGAGGGCTGGAGTTGGTATTTCCCTTCTTCTAGGTTGGTTAGACCCTGATAAAACCCCAAAGGGTTAGTTAGGCTTTGGTTAAATAGTTTCTCTTGATGACAGGTCCTGTTAAGAAGAACAGACTAGTCTGATGTATTTCAAAATGGTTCCTTTTCCCCTCCCCCTGCTGAAGCATCAGGGCATTATTCTCTAATCTTCAGTGTGAGAACTTGGTTAAGCTCCAGAAGGCAAAACTCACAAAAGCATGGGGTAACCCCCTGAGACTGGGCCCCGATAGAGTTTTTAACTCTCAACTTCCAGCAATTCATCATTTATAGTTTAGGTTTTCCTACCCTAGTATCTGTTCCTGAGGAGCTTTCTGCTCTTGGGTTTCTGCTTTGGTAAGCTGTGATTCTCTGTATCCACCTATCTCTCCAGTTTTGGGGGTAGTGGTTTGCTGTCACCTGAATTCTCTGAGGGATCTACGAAGAGTTAGTGATTTTCAGTTCAGCTTTTTACTTATTTTTAGGATGCAGTGATGACTTCCAAGATCTTTACCTGACAAATCACAGGAAGTCTTATTTCTTTGACCCAGGGAATTTCTAGAAATATATATTTTAATAGACTATTTTTAGAGTAATTTTAAGTTAACAGCATAATTGAATGAAAACTACGGAGATTTCCCATACATTCCCTGCTCCCACACATACACAGCTTTCCCCGTTTTCATATCCCCCACTACAATGGTATATTTGTTACCACTGATGAACCTACGTTATCACCCAAAGTCTATAGTTGACATTGCACTTCACTCACGGTGTTGTACATTCTCTGGGTTCTGACAAAAGTATAGCAATATATACCCACTGTTATATATACTGTATGTATACTCTGTATACAGAGTAGTTTCACTGCCCTAAAAGTCCTCCGTGCTCCATACATTCATCCCTCCTTAACCCCTGGCATCTTTTTACTTCTCATCTTTTTTACTGTCTCCATAGTTTTACTTTTTCCAGAATGTCATATAGTTGGAATCATATTTTATATAGACTTTTCAGATTGGCTTCTTCTACTTTGTAATATGCATTTAAGTTTCCTCCCTGTTTTTCACAGCTTGATAGTTCATTTCTTTTTTTTGTTTGTTTTGTTTTTAGTTTTTTTCTTTTGTTTTTCAAGATTAATTTAGTAGTTTTGAAATGCAATCAAAATAACAAACACCATTTTTGTGTCAAAATTTTCTATATAATACATAGTAATACACTGTTATATGATATCTTTATTGGTCATAAGATTTTTTTGACTCACTTTTCTTCAAATTTATTTTCTTTTTTTTAATGTTCAGTTAACCAACATATAGTACAACATTAGGTTTTTTTTTTAAGATTTTATTTATTTATTTGACAGAGAGAGACACAGTGAGAGAGGGAACACAAGCAGGGGAGTGGGAGAGGGAGAAGCAGTCTTCTTGCCAAGCAGGGAGCCCGATGTGGGGCTTGATCCCAGGACCCCGAGATCATGACCTGAGCTGAAGGCAGAGGCTTAACGACTGAGCCACCCAGGTGCCCCAGTACATCATTAGGTTTTGATGTAGTGTTCAATGATTCATTTGTTGCATATAACACCCAGTGCTCATAGTTCATTTCTTTTTAGCACTGAATAATATTCCATTGTTCAGACATACCACAGTTTACTTATCCATTCACCTACTGAAGGACATCTTGGTTGCTTCCAGGTTTTAACAGTTACAAATAAAACTACTATAGACATCCACATGTATTTTTTTTTTTTTACATAGAAAGCAAGCATACATGCATGCATGCACACACGAGTTGTGGGGGAGGGGCAGAGGGAGCGAGAATCTTAAGCAGGCTCCATGCCCGGCCTTGATCTCACTGAGATCATGACCTGAGCTGAAATCAAGAGTCAGATGCTTAACTGACTGAGTCACCCATATGCCTTTGCATATTTTTGTATGGACATAAGTTTTCAACTCCTTTGGGTAAATATCAAGCATTGTGATTGCTGGATCAGAAGGTAAGTGCATTTTTAATTCTGTAACAAACCACCAAAGTATCTTCCAAAGTGGTTTTACCATTCTGCATTCACATCAACAATGAATGAGAGTTCCTGTTTCTCCACATCCTTGTCAACATTTGGTGTTGTCAGTGTTTTGGATTTTGGTCATTCTAATAGATGTGTAGGGGTATCTCATGTTGTTTTAATTTGCATTTCCTTGATGATACATGATGTGGAACATCTTTTCATATGTTTATTTGCCATCTGTATATCTTCTTAGGTGACTTGTCTGCTAAGGTCTCTGGTCCATTTTTTAGCCAGGTTATTTGTGAATTTACTGTTGAGTTTAAGAGGTCTTTGTATAACTTTCTAGGGAGATACTTCTGGCCTACTATCCCTAGCTTTGGGGATTAAGCAGACACTCTGAGTCATTTTTCTTCCCCTCATTATAATTTATGTAATTATCTCATGGGATTGGAACATCCTTGGCCTTGGTATACCTTGGTGTTCTAATCTAATGAGTTTACCAACTTCATATATTTAGAGATGATGGAAGCATTGTCATGTGAGCCAAAAAGCCCTCATTGGTCTTCTATAGCAGGATGCTGACCCTGCATATCATTTAACTTCTATAAGCCTTGTCTTTTTAAACCAGGAAACTATCGTTTGATCTAAACAATTTGAATTTTAGAAAGCATCAAATGAGATGATAAAATAGAATCCATTTATATAGTGTAGGGACTTGTGACTATTTTTTAAAATTGTGTTTCATATTGTGGCTTTAAATTACTTCAGTTAAAAATTTTTATGGCTAAAAATAAGATTTATCCTTCCTGGAAATAATGGACAAAAAATTATCCTATAACAAAATGAAAATTTGTCATATTACCTGTGCCAATCCAAACTTTAGGCAGAATACTTATTAGGGGATTGATTTTCTCAAAGCTCTCTGATTTCAAGGTGAAGCAATCCAAGTCATGCCTTGTTTGTGTCCTGGAATGAAAGGAGAAATGAAAAGTGTGTATTCTTTTTTTTTCTTAAAATAGATTCCTTAAATTATTTTTTCTTTTTTTAAAGAAGATTTTATTTATTTATTTATTTATTTATGTATTTATTTAAGAGAGAGCGGGTGTGTGCATGAGCAGGGGCGGGGGGCAGAGAGAGGGAGAAGCAGGCTCCCTGCTGAGCAGAAGCCTGATTTGGGGCTCGATCCCAGAACCCTGAGATCATGACCTGAGCTGAAGGCAGACGCTTAACTGACTGAGCCACCCAGGCGCCACATTAAACTATTTCCCAATAGAATAACAGAATATATCAAAACATACTTGCTGGGATGAGTTTTCCTTTGACCTGGCTTAATGGAATCTCTGAGATTTATGAAAAAATTCCTTTACTACTCTTGCTGTTATGTCTTGTTATTAGTTTTAAACAGACCAGGGCTGACTATTTAATGCACTGAGTTATGGCATATTATTTGAATTGAGAGCTTTGTTCCTATCAAAAGAACGCTGCTGAAGTGAGGAAGGCTTTGAGCCAGTCAGAGCCTTCTCAATATCAATAGGCTCTACTACAAGGAGACTAAGCCAGAATTGGAGAATTTTGGTCCTGTCTGCTACTGTATGACAGGGGAGTCACCTGACTCCTTTGGACTCTGTTCCCTCAGATGTAAAACCAGAGGTTTGGACTAGTAATCCATAATATCCCTAAAGCCAAGATGCTAGGCTTATGAAAAATAATGACTCTGTAAAAGTAAAATACTGCCCTGTGTCTAGAGATTCCGGCAATTCCAGGGTCATTGTAAATAGCCAAAATAAAGCTCAGATTTGATGAAGGGAGAACTCTTCAAAGGCTTCCTCCTAAATATGGAAACAAGGGAGATAACAGCAGCACAGGAATAAATCTATTTTATGTAATGTAAAATTCCGTGTCACCTTCCTAAGGTCACTGTTACATCCTATTGCAAAATGGGACTTAAGTAGACCACGTGACAATGAAACCTGAAATAAGCCTGTGCTATTCCTTGGGTACCCCAGCCTAATTCATTTTATGCTTATAACAACCTGAAAAAAGTGTGCCGTCCACATTTGTGAGTTCAGAAACTTTCCAGTTCAAGTCTCACACTCACCGAGCGGCAGAGGATTTTAAATTTGCCAGCGCATTTAGGGCAAATTTCTGCAACCTCAGCAAGCCTCCTCTGTGAGGCTTTTTAAAAACAGAGGGTCGTAGTCCACTAACATTAAATAACGTGCTGTTTATCTCTGGGCCAGGCCCTACGCTGCACGCTGTGCACGGATTTTCTCAGCCCTCAAAATGACTCTACGAGGGGAGTCTGGGTGGCTCCGTCGTTAAGCATCTGTCTTCGGCTCAGGTCATGATCCCAGACTCCTGGGATCGAGCCCCAGCATTGGGCTCCCTGGTCTACGGGAGGCCTGCTTCTCCCTCTCCCACTCCCCCTGCTTGTGTTCCCTCTCTCGCTGTGTCTCTGTCAAACAAATATATGAAATCTTTAAAAAAAATAAGAAAATAAAAAAGTCTTATTTAAAAAAAAAATGACTCTACGAACGAGGTAATTTTAGTCACTGTTTACTCTTTGAAGGGTGGGAGTACGCTCTGAGACCACCTGTGGAGCTGCAGGAGGTGACCGTTACTGCCACCAGGCAGGCCCTTGCAGTGTGGATGAGGGTCTGGGGAAATCTGGGGGAGTTGAGGCGGCGAGTGTCTCGGTGTTTCGGTTCTCTGTAGCCGTTAGGAGCCTCTCTAGCTGTGTCTCGTCATCCTATTGTCTGTCCTTGAGCTCCCCGAGGCTTTGCGCGCCACAATGTGCCCAGGAATCTGTATGTACCAATTACCCTGCACAGTTCTCGCCTCCTGTTCAGACATCGGAGCAGCAGGAACAAGCGCTGAGAATTGCCCAGCCTGCAGAGGTACCAGACCGGGACCCGATTCTGCCCAGCCACCAGAGCTGGGCGCTGACCGCCAGCCCGCGCAGCCTCGGGGGCCAGGGCGGTCCCAGCCGCTCAGCTGACCTGGGGGCGGGGCCCGGGCGGGGGCGGGGCCCTGGCGGCGAGAGCGAGAGCCCGGCTTCTCCCGAGGGACTCGTGCTTCTGCGGCCGCGGATCCGGGTGCAGTAGCACCCGCTCTCGATATGCGCCTCCGCCTGCTTCTCCTGCTCGCCTTGTGCGGAGCGGGCCCCACTGCCTTGGGACGCAGCCTCAGCTTGCGGGGAAGCTGGAGGATCCGCAGCGGGAACGGCTCGCTGGAGCTGCCGGGGAGGGTCCCCGGTTGCGTGCACAGCGCCCTGTTGCAGCGGGGACTCATCCAGGTACTGTGTGCGGCCACCCCGCCGGAACCTGCACCCGCATGCCCCTCGTCCTGAGAGGGGCCCAGGAACGGCTTGGCAACCCCAAGCTTTAGGCTGTGTTCCTGGGTTTGGCCCTAACTTTCCCTTTGCGTCTTGTGGTCTGGGGCGGGGAAATGCTGAGGCAATTTATGTACTGTTGGCTGAGAGCACCCCTGGGGTCCGGGCTTGGTGGAGACGGACCGGCCCAGTGTGGGACATCTCTAATTCTGGAAAGCGGAAGTTCATACAGGGCATACGGTATTTCTGCTGGCGGTTTTCCTGTTGCTATAGTTCACTGTAGAGTGTATAGAAAGGACTTGTTCTGACAAAGCATAAGGCAGGGGCTTACTGTTTTACTATATGGACACTTCAGGGGACAATAGTTTTGCTAAGTGTTAGCTATATTCAGTAATGTCTTAGTTTTCCTCTTTCACTTGTAGACCTCAGCGAGTCAGATTTGGGATTGATGCAACCCTCCTAGGGTGAGGAGGATGAGACATACAAATGTAAGGTTAGGATTATTAGTACTAGTGTAAAGGCTAAATAATTTTTAAGGCTGATTGGGATGTGAAGAAAGATGCCATTTCCTCTCAGGGCACGTGATACGTGTGTGTGTCTTAACAGATGCTCCAATTTATAGACTCCTTGTGGAGGACGGTTTTCTATTTGGCTGCCTGTGTGCCGAGGTTTGCAAACAGACTTTCCCACCTTCCACTGTTTTTGTGCACTGTTTCCATCAGCTGCATGTGGCTTTCCCATTCTTGAATCATTCTTGCCTGGGACAAGATGTACTTGGTACATTATCCCAGCCCCATAACATCTCTACAAGAGTAGATCTTCTTAACTGCATTTTATGGATGATAGGGAGTTACGGAGTCCAGAGAAGTTAGAGAATTTACCCAAGATCACACAGCAACTAAGTGGCAGAAGTGGAAGTCTAGCCCAGGCTGGCCTGACTCCATTCCATAGCCTGAGTTCTCAACTTTACTACCCTTACCGTGGTGTTTTGAAAAATTATGATATTCCTGTGGTTGACTATGAGGAATATCATTCACAGTTTACTTAAATGACAGGATCATCAAGTAGGGTTATGCAACATTTCTGATCTGGTACACATGAGCTTTTTTTCAAGAAATATGTATCAGAAAGGAAGTGAAGCTTGTAAATGACACTGACCATAGTCCAGTTTATTTTTTAAAATAACTAATTCTCAAATTTAGGTATGTTAACTACTATTAGTTAACAAACTACTTGTGACATAGACCACAGCTGACCTTGGTACCCTGAGGCTTCCCTCACACATGCTTTGAGAATGCCTGTGTTTATTTTGCAGGGTCTCTCTTTGCCTCATTTTACTGAAAAATTAAGGGCAGTGAGAAATAATTAGTGGCTTTAGCAAATCAGATGATTATTCCATGTTACAAGGCTACATATTAAGAAATAGTGTTTGGTTACTAGCTAATGAGAAGGAGGTTGTCAGAGTATGAAATAACTGACTTTTCCTCATGGAAATAATTTACAGTGTTTGTTAAATAATGTTCAGAAATTCTTAGAAAAACTTTAAGTTCAATAAGGTGTATGTGGGTTTTAAATGGTAGTGGGATGAGAGGTCAGGGAGGCTTTTGGGGATTGGGGAACTCTGGGCCTGATCATCAGCAACATCAGTATTACTGAGTAATACGCTGCTGTTATTTCACCTGCTTCATTCCAACTTCCCTTCCTGGTGTTGGCCTCAGGAAATAACTCTGTTGTTTAGAGCAGATATTGGCCCCGATACTGTGTTTATACGGAGAACTTGAAACATATCTTGCCAAAGTTATTTACTTATTTATTCCGCTAATTACCTTGTAAGTATTCGGTACTTCCAACATAACAGGCACTATTCAAAGTGCCTGAAATTGAGTGGTGAAGAAAAACTCTTTGTCCCAATAGGCATTCTAGTGGAGGAGATAGACAACAGACAAATTAATAGATAATATATTGGCAGGTGGTGCACGGAAAAGAAAGCCGATTAGAGGAAGCGAGGGTAGAAGGACTGCTATTAGAATAAAGCGGTTAAAGATAGCCATTTTGATAAAGTGACTTTTAAGCAGCAATCTTTTTGGTAAGGTCAGTTTTAAAAAGAAGTGGATTCCCAGCAAAGATGGAAAAAAGACGGGTGTGGAGAGGGGAGAGGCCTTGAGGTGGGAACGTGCTTGACAAGTTCTAGGAATAGTAAGGTGGCCAGTGTGGCTGGAACCCTGTGAGACATCGCGGAAGGGAATGTGTTCAAAGAGGGCATCTGCAGCAGATCATGCAGGGCTTGTAAGCCATGGGAAACACGTTGGATTTTATTCTACATGTATTGGGAGTTTGGAGCATAGAGTTGCATGAATGGGTCTGCCTGTTAGAAGGTCATTTTGGCTGTGTGAAGACCAAATGAACAGGATTTATTCATTTGGATTTGTCAATGGATTGGGTGTGAGGTGTGAAAGAAAGAGGAGTCAAAGAAAACTTCAGGATTTTTTGGTCTGAGCAGTTAGTTAAATAGAATTCATCTTTACTGAGAGGCTCCTTTGGCTAGCCTTCGGTGTTTCATAGGTGACTCGGCTGTGTTTCCTATACAGGATCTAAATCTTAGGTGTCTTGGAGAGCCTTTGAGCTCCCTGATAAAGGTTATCATTCATTCATTCAGCCTACTGTTATACCACACATTAAATAAAGTATGCATTATAATAAAAAAGAAATGAATAAGACTCAGTTCCTGTTTTGTAGGAGGTCCCATTCTTGTGAGGCAGAAAACCTAACTAATCACCATATGATATACTAAGTGTTTAGATAAGGGGACTTTTGTTAGGAATAGTCTCAGATTTCCTATGCAATTCCTCAGTGGTGCAAGTTTGAAAAGCTTTTTTTTTAAATTTTTAAAAATTTTATTTATTTATCTGTCAGAGAGAGAGGGAGAGCACAAGTAGGGGGAATGGCAGGCAGAGGGAGAAGCAGGCTCCCCGCCGAGCAAGGAGCTGGATGTGGGACTCGATCCCAGGACCCTGGGATCATGACCTGAGCCGAAGGCAGATGCCCAACCTACTGAGCCACCCAGGTGTCCCACATTTTTCATTTCTTTTAGATAAAAGATTCTCAGTGTGCCAAAATTAGAAAACATAGATGAGAAGAAGAAAACTTGGAAACCTGGCTTTCAGAGATAACTACTATTAAAATTTAAAAATATATCCATTCAGAACTTTTCTGTCTGTACACATTTTTGATAATTATTTAAATATACAGTGTAACAAATTTTTTATATAGAATATTTTTGATGGTTTTACATATGATAAACATATTGCTACAAACCATGTTTAAGGGCTCTTTGATTTCATTGTATATATTTGCTATCATATGATCAATCACTTACTGTTGGATAGTTATCTGACTTGATTTTTTTCTATTCTTTGATGAAGATCCTTTTAACTAAATTTTAGTTAGCATATATCCTTATTTTCTTAGACATTTCTTAGAAGTGCAATTGCTGATTCAAAGGGTATGCACTTTTTTAGCCTTTTAATATGTACTTATAAGTTTTTCTCAATAAAAACTGTAACAGTTTGAGGGGGAGGGAGCAAGATGGCGGAGGAGTAGGAGACCTAGATTTCGTCTGGTCTCAGGAATTCAGCTGAATAGGGATCAAACCATTCTAAACACCTACGAACTCAACAGGAGATCGAACAGGAGAGTAACAACAACTCTCTGAACAGAGAAGCGACCACTTACTGGAAGGTAGGGCGTGCGGAGAAGTGAATCCGAGGCGATATTCGGGAGGATAGACGGCGGGGGAGGGGCCTCCGCCGGCCGCTTCTGGCAAGTGCTAGAGCCGCGGAGCACAAAATCGGACCTTTTAGAAGCCGGCTCCGAGGAGGGACGTCGCTCCAGTGGCTAAGCGGGGGGTGGAACCCTCGCGGGACAGTGTGGTCTCAGGACCCTCGGGGTCACAGAGAGACCGGGGGTGCCTGAGTGCACCAGAGCTCCCAGGTATCAGAGCAGGGAAGCCGGCTGCAGAGACGGAGCAGAGGCGCGGGCTCTCAGCTCGGGGTTGCCATAAACTGTGATCTGCGGCCCAGTCGGGGCACGGCTCCCCCAGCAGGGACCCAACAAGCAGCAGATCCGGGGAGACTCCCCTTCCTTCCCGGGGAGGAGCGGTGCGGAAACGCACTGCAGGGATCTGCTGGGTTTGGAGACTCCGCGCGGGGTCGGGTGCCAGAGATAGCAACGCTCGATCACAGGCCGGGTGAACATGGAGTGCGTCCGGAGACCGGGGACACGGAAGTGACTGCTTTTCTCTGGGGGCACACTGAGGAGCGGGGCCCCGAGTTCTCAGCTCCTCCGAGTGGAGATTGGGAGGACACCATTTCTGCCCTGGTCCTCCAAACCTGTACCGAGAGCTTGCAGGGAACAAAAGCTCCTGAGAGCAAACCAGAGCAGCTTCCTTAGCCCGGACCGACAAGGGCGGGGCAATTCCGCCTCCGGCAAAGACATTTGGAAACCACAGCAACAGGCCCCTCCCCCAGAAGATCAGCACAAACAGCCAGCAAGCCAAGACCAAGTTGATCGATCAAGGAGAATAGGAGAACTCCAGCGCTAGGGGAATACTGCACATAGATTCATGGCTTTTTTTTTTTTTTTTTTTTACCATGATTCATTATTTCATCAAAGTTAATTTTTGTTGACTGTTTTTTTTATTTTTCTTTTTCCCTTTTTCAACCAACATCTTATAAATCCCTTTTTAAAAAAAAAAAAAACATTTTTTATCTTTCATTTTTAGAGTCATATTTTATCCCTTCATAGTAGTTACCCTTATTTTTGGCATATATATATAAGTTGTTCTCTCTTTAAAATTTTAAAGAGGGGGGTAGGGGGATGGTTAGCCTGGTGATGGGTATTGAGGAGGGCACGTTCTGCATGGAGCACTGGGTGTTATGAACAAACAATGAATCATGGAACACTGCACCAAAAACTAATGATGTAATATATGGTGATTAACATAACAATAAAAAATAAAAAAAAATAAAAAAAAATTTTGAGGTACAGTTTCTTCTAACAGATCAAAATATACCCTAAATCACTAGTGTATGGCTTTGTTCTAGTCTCCTGCCTGATCACATTCTCTCCCTTTTTCCTTTTTTTTTTTTCTTAAATCTTCTTTCTTTTTTCAAACAACTTACCATACCAAGTCCTTTTATAAAATCTTTTATAATTTTCATCTTTATAGTCATCTTCCATCCCTTCATTGTATCAACCCTTATTTTGTACATATATGTCTTTCTTCCTTTAAAATTTTAGGAGGCACTTTTTTCTAACAGACCAAAATACGCCCAAAATCTAGTGTGTGGCACTGATCTATGCACTAGCCTGATCATATTTGATCATATTCTGCCTTTTTTGTATTGTTTTGTTTTTGTTTTTATCTTTCTTTGTCTTTTTCTTTTCTTTTTCTCTTTCTTTTTTCTTTCTTTCCCTTTCTTTTCCCCTGGTTTCAGGTCTTTTCTGATTTGTATACAGTATATTTGCTGGGGACGTTGTAAACCTGTTAGCATTTTGTTCTCTCATTCATCTATTCTCCTCCGGACAAAATGACAAGACGAAAGAAATCACCTCAGCAAAAAGAACAAGAGGTAGTACCGTCAGCCAGGGACCTACTCAATACGGATATTAGTACGATGTCGGACCTAGAGTTCAGAATCATGACTTTAAAGATACTAGCTGGGCTTGAAAAAAGCGTGGAAGTTATTAGAGAAACCCTTTCTGGAGAAATAAAAGAACTAAAATCTAACCAAATCGAAATCAAAAAGGCTATTGATGAGGTGCAATCAAAAATGGGGGCACTAAATGCTAGGATAAATGAGGCAGAAGAGAGAATCAGCGATATAGAAGACCAAATGATGGAAAATAAAGAGGCTGAGAAAAAGAGAGAGAAACAACTACAGGATCACGAGGGCAGAATTCGAGAGATAAGTGATACGATAAGACGAAACAACATTAGAATAATTGGGATCCCAGAAGAAGAAGAGAGAGAGAGAGAGGGGCAGAAGGTATACTGGAGCAAATTATAGCAGAGAACTTCCCTAATGTGAGGAAGGAAACAGGCATTAAAATCCAGGAGGCACAGAGAACCCCTCTCAAAATCAATAATAATAGGTCAACACCCCGACATCTAATAGTAAAACTTACGAGTCTCAGAGACAAAGAGAAAATCCTGAAAGCAGCTCGGGAGGAGAGATATGTAACCTACAATGGTAGAAACATTAGATTGGCAACAGACCTATCCACAGAGACCTGGCAGGCCAGAAAGGGCTGGCAAGATATCTTCAGAGCACTAAACGAGAAAAATATGCAGCTAAGAATACTATATCCAGCTAGGCTCTCATTGAAAATAGAAGGAGAGATAAAAAGCTTCCAGAACAAACAAAAACTAAAGGAATTTGCAAACACGAAACCAGCCCTCCAAGAAATATTGAGAGGGGTCCTCTAAGCAAAGAGAGAACCTAAAAGCAGCAAAGAGCAGAAACGAACACAGACAACAGACAGTTAACAGTTACCTTACAGGTAATACAATGGCACTAAATTCATACCTTTCAATAGTTACCCTGAATGTAAATGGGCTAAATGCCCCAATCAAAAGACACAGGCTATCAGATTGGATTAAAAAACAAGACCCATCCATATGCTGTCTGCAAGAGACTCATTTTAGACCCAAAGACACCCCCAGATTGAAAGTGAGGGGGTGGAAAACCATTTACCATGCTAATGGACACCAAAAGAAAGCTGGGGTGGCAATCCTTATATCAGACAAACTAGATTTTAAAACAAAGACTGTAATAAGAGATGAGGAAGGACACTATATCCTACTTAAAGGGTCTATCCAACAAGAAGATCTAACAATTGTAAATATCTATGCCTCGAACATGGGAGCAGCCAATTATATAAGGCAATTAATAACAAAAGCAAAGAAACACATTGACAACAATACAATAATAGTGGGGGACTTTAACACCCCCCTGACTGAAATGGACAGATCATCTAAGCAAAAGATCAACAAGGAAATAAAGACTTTAAATGACACACTGGACCAAATGGACTTCACAGACATATTCAGAACGTTCCATCCCAAAGCAACGGAATACACATTCTTCTCTAGTGCCCATGGAACATTCTCCAGAATTGATCACATCCTAGGTCACAAATCAGGTCTCAATCGGTACCAAAAGATTGGGATCATTCCCTGCATATTTTCAGACCACAATGCTTTGAAACTAGAACTCAACCACAAGAGGAAAGTCGGAAAGAACTCAAATACATGGAGGCTAAAGAGCATCCTACTAAAGAATGAATGGGTCAACCAAGAAATTAAAGAAGAATTAAAAAAATTCATGGAAACCAATGAAAATGAAAACACAACTGTTCAAAATCTTTGGGATACAGCAAAGGCAGTCCTGAGGGGAAAGTATATAGCAATACAAGCCTTTCTCAAGAAACAAGAAAGGTCTCAAATACACAACCTAACCCTACACCTAAAGCAGCTGGAGAAAAAACAGCAAATAAAGCCTAAACCCAGCAGGAGAAGAGAAATCATAAAGATCAGAACAGAAATCAATGAACTAGAAACCAAAAGAACAGTAGAACAGATCAACGAAACTAGGAGCTGGTTCTTTGAAAGAATTAACAAGATTGATAAACCCCTGGCCAGACTGATCAAAAAGAAAAGAGAAATGACCCAAATCAACAAAATCATGAATGAAAGAGGAGAGATCACAACCAACACCAAAGAAATACAAACAATTATAAGAACATATTATGAGCAACTCTATGCCAGCAAATTAGATAACCTGGAAGAAATGGGTGCATTCCTAGAGATGTATCAACTACCAAAATTGAACCAGGAAGAAATAGAAAACCTGAACAGACCTATAACCACTAAGGAAATTGAAACAGTCATCAAAAATCTCCCAAGAAACAAAAGCCCAGGGCCAGATGGCTTCCCAGGGGAATTCTATCAGACATTTCAAGAAGAATTAATACCTATTCTCCTGAAACTGTTCCAAAAAATAGAAATGGAAGGGAAACTTCCAAACTCATTTTATGAGGCCAGCATTACCTTGATCCCAAAACCAGAGAAAGACCCCATCAAAAAAGAGAATTACAGACCAATATCCTTGATGAACATGGATGCAAAAATTCTCACCAAAATACTAGCCAATAGGATCCAACAGTACATTAAAAGGATTATTCACCAGGACCAAGTGGGATTTATTCCTGGGCTGCAAGGCTGGTTCAACATCCGCAAATCAATCAACGTGATACAATACATTAACAAAAGAAAGAGCAAGAATCATATGATCCTCTCAATAGATGCAGAAAAAGCATTTGACAAAGTACAACATCCTTTCTTGATCAAAACTCTTCAGAGTATAGGGATAGAGGGTATGTACCTCAATATCATAAAAGCCATCTATGAAAAACCTACAGCGAATATCATTCTCAATGGGGAAAGGCTGAGAGCTTTTCCCCTAAGGTCAGGAACGCGGCAGGGATGTCCACTCTCACCACTGCTATTCAACATAGTATTAGAAGTCCTAGCCACAGCAATCAGACAACAAAAAGAAATCAAAGGCATCCAAATCGGCAAAGAGGAAGTCAAACTCTCACTCTTTGCAGATGATATGATACTGTATGTGGAAAACCCAAAAGACTCCACCCCAAAACTGCTAGAACTCATACAGGAATTCAGTAAAGTAGCAGGATATAAAATCAATGCACAGAAATCAGTGGCATTCCTGTACACCAACAACAAGACAGAAGAGAGACAAATCAAGGAGTCTGTCCCATTTACAATTACACCCAAAACCATTAGATACCTAGGAATAAATCTAACCAAAGAGGCAAAGGATCTGTACTCAGAAAACTATAAAATATTCATGAAAGAAATTGAAGAAGACACAAAGAAATGGAAAAACGTTCCATGCTCATAGATTGGGAGAATCAACATTGTGAAGATGTCAATGCTACCTAGAGCAATCTACACATTCAATGCAATCCCCATCAAAATACCATCCACTTTTTTCAAAGAAATGGAACAAATAATCCTAAAATTTGTATGGAACCAGAAGAGACCCAGAATAGCCAGAGGAATACTGAAAAAGAAAAGCAAAGCTGGCGGCATCACAATTCCGGACTTCCAGCTCTATTACAAAGCTGTCATCATCAAGACAGTATGGTACTGGCACAAAAACAGACACATAGATCAATGGAACAGAATCGAGAGCCCAGAAATGGACCCTCAACTCTATGGTCAACTTATTTTTGACAAAGCAGGAAAGAATGTCCAATGGCAAAAAGACAGTCTCTTCAACAAATGGTGTTGGGAAAATTGGACAGCCACATGCAGAAGAATGAAACTGGACCATTTCCTTACACCACACACAAAAATAGACTCCAAATGGTTGAAAGACCTAAACGTGAGACAGGAGTCCATCCAAATCCTAAAGGAGAACACAGGTAGCAACCTTTTCGACCTTAGCCGCAGCAACTTCTTCCTAGAAACATCGCCAAAGGCACGGGAAGCCAGGGCAAAAATGAACTATTGGGATTTCATCAAGATAAAAAGCTTTTGCACAGCAAAAGAAACAGTTCACAAAACCAAAAGACAACCGACAGAATGGGAGAAAATATTTGCAAATGACATATCAGATAAAGTGCTAGTATCCAAAATCTATAAAGAACTTATCATACTCAACACCCAAAGAACAAATAATCCAATCAAGAAATGGGCAGAAGACATGAACAGACATTTCTCCAAAGAAGACATCCAAATGGCCAACAGGCACATGAAAAAGTGCTCAACATCGCTCGGCATCAGGGAAATCCAAATCAAAACCTCAATGAGATACCACCTCACACCCGTCAGAATGGCTAAAATTAACAAGTCAGGGAACGACAGATGTTGGCGGGGATGTGGAGAAAGGGGAACCCTCCTACACTGTTGGTGGGAATGCAAGCTGGTGCAACCCCTCTGGAAAACAGTGTGGAGGTTCCTGAAACAGTTGAAATTAGAGCTACCGTTCGATCCAGCAATTGCACTACTGGGTATTTACCACAAAGATACAAATGTAGGGACCCGAAGGGGTACGTGTACCCCAATGTTTATAGCAGCAATGTCCACCATAGCCAAACTGTGGAAAGAGCCAGGATGCCCATCGACAGATGAATGGATAAAGAAGAGGTGGTATAGATACACAATGGAATATTATGCAGCCATCAAAAGGAATGAGATCTTGCCATTTGCAACGACGTGGATGGAACTGGAGGGTGTTATGTTGAGTGAAATAAGTCAATCAGAGAAAGACATGTATCACATGACCTCACTGATATGAGGAATTCTTAATCTCAGGAAACAAACTGAGTGTTACTGGAGTGGTTGGGGGTGGGAGGGATGGGGTGGCTGGGTGATAGACATTGGGGAGGGTATGTGCTACGGTGAGCGCTGTGAATTGTGCAAGACTGTTGAATCACAGATCTGTACTTCTGAAACAAATAACGCAACATATTTTAAGAAAAAAGAAAAAGAAGAAGATAACAGGAGAGGAAGAGAAGGGGAGTATGTCAGGGGGAGACGGACCATGAGAGATGATGGACTCTGAAAAACAAACTGAGTTTCAGAGGGGAGGGGGGTGGGAGGATGGGTTAGCCTGGTGATGGGTATTGAGGAGGGCACGTTCTGCATGGAGCACTGGGTGTTATGAACAAACAATGAATCATGGAACACTGCACCAAAAACTAATGATGTAATATATGGTGATTAACATAACAATAAAAAATAAAAAAAAACTGTAACAGTTTTACATTCCCATCATCATTTTATCAGAGTGCTCATTTTAGGTGCTAGATTTGGACATTATTCTATTTAGTTTTTAAAAAGATTTATTTATTTATTTTAGAGAGAGAGTGCAGGTGCATGTGAGTGGAGGGAGGGGCAGAGGGAGAGGGAGAGAGAGAATATCAAGCCGACTCCCCGCTGAGTAGGGAGCCTTGGGTGGGGTAGGGGGTGCTCAATCCCACAACCCTGAGATCATGACCTGAGCCAAAATCAGGAGTGGGACAGTCAACTGACTGAGCCACCCAGGTGCCCCATTTGGACATTATTATTATTATTTTTTAAAAGATTTTATTTATTTATTTGACAGAGAGAGAGAGTGAGAGCAGGACCACAAGCAGGGGGAGTGGGAGAGGGAGAACCAGGCTTCCTGCTGAGCAGGGAGCCTGATGCGGGGCTCAATCCCAGGACCCTGGGATTATGACCTGAGCCGAAGGCAGATGCCCAACTACTGAGTCACCCAGGCGCGCCTGGACATTATTTTAAAAAGCAAAACTAAACACAATTTATAGTGAGGTTGAACATCTTTTATATGTTTATTTCATGTTTATTGGTGATTTGGGGTTACTTATTCATGTTCTTTATTTTTCTGTTGGCTGTTCATCTTTTAAAATACAGATTTGTTAGACCTCTTGTTATATATTTTCAAAATGTCTCTTTTGTTAATGATTTATTTTGTCATATAGCTGTTTTAAAGTTTTATATATTGAAAATCTTGTAAGGTTTTTTCCTTTTATGATTGTTTTTGTCTTTGATATTATACTTCAGAAGTAATTCCCTCTTTCCCAATTAAATAAATATTTACAATTATTTCCCTTTTTTAGTATCTTTATAATTCCCTTAACATGTTTAAAATATTGATCCATTTGAGATTTTCAAATGGTTGGTTTTTATATCCCATAATTTAAAAATTTCTCTTTTGTTCACTGATATAAAACATTACTTTTTCATGTATGAATTTCTCACATACTGATAATTTTCCTATTCACTCTCTTAAAATTATTTTTTAAAGAATTACAAATGTCTAATCTTCTTGAACAAAAAAATTGATACACAAAAATATAAAATATAAAGAACAAGGGAAAAACAATAAAAAGCATACTACAAAGGAGAAGTAACCACTGTATAATTTTTTATGTGTATCTTTCCAGATTTTTCTAAGTATATACAAATACAATAATATGAAATCAATTCCTGAAATGGTTTTGTAAGTACTTCTTCATTTAAAATGTATGGTGAACATCTTTCTGTATCTATAAGTGTCTATAAGTATAGATCTAGAATAATTTTTAATAACTGCATAGACTCCATTATGAAGATGTGTTCATATTCGAAATCTACACTTAAAAATAGAAGAAAATATAAATATATGAATATACACATATATTAAAAAATGGTAGGCACCAAATGCTTAGGACTTTTTCTCTAAATTTTATGACTGTCTTATATCCTTCTTATGTAATTGGGACAAATGATCAGAGAAGATTTTTTAGATGTGTAAATTTGTAAAATATAAATGTTAAGATTATATATGGTAGCTATACATGTGATTAATAAGTTAGTCTTAATCATTCTGTCCTAGGAGCTGTCATTCTGTCCTATGAGCCATGAGTCTGTCTGTGGAGGCACTAATCTACCGATTATCACTCATCAATAAATTCTAATAAAATATGTGCATCAGTGTGGATAAATGTGTATTTTTGAACTCTTGAAGTAGCCAAGAGGCAATTGTCATGTAGATATACTTTTAAAACTTTTGTTATGGTAATATTCAAACAAATACCAAAAAAAGTAGCAAAATGAACTCCCATTTACCCGACACCCTGCCTTCAATACAGTTCATTTTGTTTCTTCCTCTATTCACTATGCACCCCCCCTTATTTTAAAGCAGTCCTAGACATCACATTATTTCATCCTCAAACATTTCACTATGGATCTCTAAGTATAATACCATTATCACCCATTTGAATATTTTTGTTGTGTTTCAGAGGAGGAAGTCTCATGATTATGGTCCAAAATGACCAAATATAAATTTATTCTTAAATAGAAGGTACTTTTTCTGGTGTCTGTACTCACCTTCTATGAAAGACTTAAAAATAGAATATTTGATTTTATTTGATCATTTTATGATGCAAAATGATCTCAAACGCTTCTAGGAAAGGAGTCACTTAAAGGTCTGTATGTTTTCTAAAAGTTTGCTTAAACGATGTGTGACATTAAGGAGATAAATTAGTTTAGGACTCTGTATTTGAAGTTTAAGTTTGAGCAGAAATAGTCATTCAGTTTTGGGGAAGAGATAACCCTGAGGTTTTTAAACCTTGTTTAAAAAAAAAAAAGATAGTTTTAGAAAATCCTGATCCTTAAACCTGGACATAATGCTTCCTTGTTTGATGCCTTGTGGGGTGTGTTTGCTTGTGAAGAGGGTTTGCTTCTCATGGCCCAACACTGGGGATCAAAGGAACATCTGAGAGTTGAATCTTTAGGTAAGGGCTGGTTGGTCTTTATCACATGTAAGTGTACATAGTCAGCCTAGGCTATGAGACTCATCTTCACGTAGTAATGATTTAATGTCTTCCATGTGCAGTGCACTCTCCTTGACCCTCTCTGTAATTCTCACCACAACCCTGCGGAGAAGGTTATCATTTTTTACACTGACTGAGGCTCAGAGAAGTTATGGCCTAAGATCATTGCATCTATTAAATGGTGGGACAAGGATTCGACCCACATCTTTTCACATCCCCTATTGCCTGTTGGCAAGAATAAATAGTAAGCAAAGAGAACAATTACTGTTTTAATTTAAAGATGTCTAGTGAAAACAGTGACGAACACAATATACTGTTCAAAATATACCACCAAAAGCATCCCATTTGCTAAAAGTTCTTGATAAATGCAAGCAGGTCCTGAGGGTCAGTCCACACATCCCTTCTTCTCTGTTCTCCGTCTCTTGGAAGTCTCTTAGTTTCTGCCGTTTGTGCGAGAACTGTGTGGCTCTGTGCCAGAACTGCCCAGCTGCCTTAACCTCTACCTCTGTCCTCTGCTGATTTGTGGCTGGAATTTCTGCTCCACTCTTCCACCTGAATGTCTTCATGGAGTATTGAAACCCAATATATCCAAATGCCTCTTCTCTCAATTCTCCCAAATCCTTAGTTTCTCTTCTTTTGTCCATTTCTAATAAAAGCACCAACAGTTTCTCAGTGAATGAGGCCTGGAATTTTGATGCCATTTTTGTTTCTTCTCACGTATGTTGCTACTTTTTGGATTTTGTAGGTCCAAATTACAACATCGTATAACCGTTCCTGCCTAGTCATTTGTACTGCTATCAACCTAGCTTATTGTTTTCTTTTTTAAAAAGAGGTCAGCTAATTTTAATGACTTTTAGAAATAGGTAAAGGATAAACAATTGATCCTCAAACTGTGTGGGTCCACTTACACTCAGATTTTTTTCAGTAAATACAATACTGTAAATGTATTTTCTCTTCCTTCTGATTTTCTTAACATTTTCATTTCTCTAGCTTACTTTATTCTAGGAATGCAGTATATAATACATATACAAAGTCTGTTAATTGACTGTTTATGTTATTGGTAAGGTTTCTGGTCAATAGTGGGCTATTAGTAGTTAATTTTGAGGAGTCAAAAGTTAATAAGCATATTTTTTGACTGCATGGGGTTTAGGAACACCGTATTGTTAACTGTACCCCCAAGGGTACAGTTGTAATGATTGTAATGATTAAAAAAAATTTTTTTTAATTGTAATGATTAAAAGGTTAATTGTAATGATTAAAAAAAAATTTAAAGGTGGGATACGTAATGAAAGCAAGTATCTTTGCATCCCTGTCTCCTAGTTTTCTAGTTCCCTTCCACAGAAACAACCACTGTTAACCAGATTCTTGTGTATATTCATGTATCTTGTGATATATGTCTATATACATAATAGATTTATATACATTTCTCTCCACAAATGATCACATTCTATGTATATTGTTTGGTACTGACTTTTTTCTTTAACTTGACATATCCTAGAAGTCATTTCAGATCAGTACCTATAACAGTTAACGACAGCTATCATTTGTTGAATGCTATACACAATGAATAGTTCTAAGCACTCTCCACATGTTACCTCTTGCAATTTTCATACTGATCCTGGGAGGTACTATTATTATCCCTGTTCTAGAACTGAGAAAACAGAAGTATAAAGGTGTTATATGAGCTTCACAGGGTCCCACGGGTATTAAGGCTGAGCTGGGACTTGAACTCATGCAAACAAGGTTGCTCCCCACTGCTGTTCTTACCTGTCAGCACCCCCCTCTCCAAGCTTCATCTCAGAGGCAAGAATTATGGCTGTGGATCTGTTCACCTGCCCAACCTTGCTCCCTGAGCAAGTGTGATCTGTGGCTCCTCTGACCCTTCATGTCAGTCAAGAATCTCTCTCCAGGCGTTTATGCTAATCTTTCATGAGTTCTAGCCTGGCGCTGTGGAGTGGGCTAAGAAAAGCATCTTGTTTCTCCTTTTAAATTCTCTTTGGTCAGAAAACAAGGAGTTTCCTTAACTTGCAACCCCTTTTTACCTAGAGCTGTGGTAGACATGAAGCAATATTTACTAGTTTAAGGATTTTAGGCGAAAATGATGTTAAGGCCAACCAAAATGTTTTGACTCATGAACTTGAGTTCTTGTACCTGTGCATCTTCTGAAGTAAGAATTGTAGCTGAAGCTCCTTTTGGCGATGGACAAACTGAGGTTTGGAGAGTGCAGCTTCTTCGGAATGGAACACATAAATACCCTTATGTAGGTTAGAGGAGCTTGGCTTCCTATGAACATTTTTTTCTTCTTTTTACTATATAGTATCCAATACATGGAAAGTTATACACCCATGTGTGTTTGTGATTTTTAAAGTCTAATAATTAAGTGAATACCCATGCACCTGCCATCAAGTTTATGAGCCTGAACATATCTAACATTGTTGCAATCACCTTGCCTCTTCCAGTCCCATCATCTACCTCCTGCTAAGGTAACTACTATCCTGAATTACGATTTTATTGCTTTTTACAAATTAAGGTTTTACCAAATATCTGTATATCTTAATATGTTGTTTACTCAATATATTGTTTTCTTTTGCTCATTTTTAAATAAATGTTTTCTTAAACTTTATTTTTTTGCCTAAGTGTCCAAGAAAATATCTATGTATGAAACAGTTGCAAAGACTTCCTTAAACTCCATTTAAAGTAATTATGTCTGGGATAGAATCAGGCATTGGATTGAAGCAGAATTGGGGAGTGGAAAAGCTATACCTGGTTAAGGAATTTATATATCTATAAGCAGTCGTAACAGATGAAGTTCAGAAGCTTACAGAGAAAAACAAGACTGATAATGTCATTTGTATGGTGTGATGCCACATAGTTTGTTGATAGACAGGAAGCATGGTAAATGCCAATTATAAATAACTAGCACAGGCTTTATATAGCATGTTTATCTCCTGGTTCCTGCTTGGTAGTAGCACTGACATTGTAACTATTGGTGGTATTTGTGACGTTAATGGCGGTATCAGGTAATGATTGAGCGTGTGGACTCTGGAGCCAGATGTCCTGGGTCTGAATCAGTGCTTCAGCACTTCATTTAACTTTAAGCTTTGGACTGTTTGTTACTAAATGGAAATGATGATAATATCTCTCCCCTTGGGTCAGGTGATCATCTGAAACTGTGAGTGTATGTGACATGAGGCACTGTAGGATAGTTGAAAGAATGCAGACCTTGGTGTTAGACTGAGTTGGTTTAGTTCCTGGATGTACTGCTTAGTTGTGGGACCTCAGGAGTGGAACCTTTGGAGCTCTAGTTTCTTCCTCTGTAAATGGTATTTACTGCATATGTTTCTTATGAAGATAAGAGTATGTGAGTACCTGTCTTGGACAACAAATGATACTTCTATTGTTTTTTAGGGCTCATGGGTTTGCTTAACAACTCAGTGACTTACATGATTTCTTAGTCGTCAGGTGTAACACTGAACTGCTGTTAGCTTTATTTAATTCATTTTTTGTTTGTTTTCAGTTTTCAACTTTTTAATCGGTGCTGTGAAGGACATCCTAAATGCTAAATGAGACACAACATAATATTTTTTTCTTCCAGTATTAAAAAAAATGACATTAACAAATATTTTAAAGAAACTTCTGTGTAACCAGGGTGGTGACCTCGAATAAAAAAAAACAAACAAAACACCTCTAATCATGTTCTTGATGTCTTATGATTTTATTTGGAAATTGCTTCCCACTCATGATAAACATTGTATACAGGCTTCTAAAATGTCCCTAAATGCGCATTATTATCTTTTTTTTCCCCAGAACCAGTAATTCTGAGAGCCCAAACTAAAAAAGTGGTAAAAGGGAAAATATCAGACCCTACAAACGTCCCAGGATTTGTCTTCAAATGGGAGAAAAATTTTAAAAAACACATGGAGCTTTCTAAAATGTCTTTAACAAGCTACCTTGGGAGTTAGTTCAAAAATAGAAGTTGATGCACTAAAACAGATGTTTCAATGTAGCTTTAAAAATCTTTGTAAGTACAACCATTTGGAAGGATGATCCTGGAATCAGGAGTTTTATTCCTGTGTATCTACATTAGGTACACATGCCTCATCTCCGTTGTAAAAATTGTCTCTGTAATTTTCTCCAGTGTAGTGGTCATGAGCACTCTGGCCTTCCATATCCATATCTTCTAGGTCATCATGTCTGCCACTCCCATAGTCCTGGTCCCTACCACCTCTAGAGTAGCTGTAAGCTTGCCCCCCTGGGCCCCAAAGACACCCCCTCTAGTTCCCCTTGCCGACTTGCCAGAGTGATCCATGTGGATCATGACCATAAAGGGACTCTCCATTCATGGCTCTCATGGCATCTGAGACACGCTCTGGTTTGGTGAAGGTGATGAAATTAAAACCCCAGGATTGCTGAGTCTCACAAGTCCCTGACAAGAACCACCTCAGAGATAGGACCAGAGCTGCCAAAGTGGTCTTCCAGTCTGCTTATTGGTGTTGAAGTTGAGCCCTCCCACAAAATCTTCCCTTCTTCAGAAGACATGGCAGTGAGTTTGAGTACTGCAAATTAAGCGGAAGGACCATAAGAACAGCTATCATCGAGGAGCAGAGAGAATGGGCTGTTGGCTTTAAATAGGACTCAGAATTTTAATATGAGCAAAGGGGATCAGACCAGTCTGGAATTAAATTAAGTTGGTTGCTTAACATTTGGAATAGTTATTATAAATGTAATCTAAGGTTCTGCAATCTTTATTTTAGGGGGTAAGATATTTTCCCTTAGAGGAAATTTTTTTTTTAGTAGAGTCTATCTTTTGGAGTAATTTTAGGTTCACAGCAAAATTGAATGAAAAATACAGACGTTTCCATATACACCCGCCTACACACACACATGCACAGCCTCCCCATTATCAACATCCCTCTACCAGAGTGGTACATTTGTTATCATCAGTGAACCTACACTGACACATCATTATCACCCAAAGTATATAATTTATATTAGAGTTCATTCTTGGTGTTGTATATTCTGTGGGTTTTGACAAATATATTATGATATGTATTTACCATTATAGTATCATTTAGTGGAGTTTCACTGACTTCAAAATCTTCTGTGCTCTGCCTATTCACCCCCTCTCCCTTAATCCCTGGCAACCACTGATTTTTTTTTTTTAAGATTTGCTTATTTATTAGAGAGAGAGAGAGAGATTGAAGGGGGAGGGTCAGAGAGAGAGGAAGAGAGAGAGAATCTCAAGCAGAATCCCCGCTGCATGTAGAGCTCAGTGGGGCTTGATCTCACAACCCTGAGATCATGACCCGAGCCAAAACCAAGAGCCACCAACTGAGCCACCAGGTGCCCTGGCAACCACTGATCTTTTTAGAGTTAACATGGTTTTGCCTTCTCCAGAAGATCATGTAGTTGGAGTCATGTAGTATGTAGCCTTTTCAGATTGGCTTCTTTCAAGTAAAAGAAAAATTTTAACCTCTAAATTCTGTTTGTCTAGAAAAAATATATCTGAGAAGTTTGCCCTCTTGAACTCAACAAGTAGCTTCCTTCAAGGGGCTGGGAGACAGGAAAGGGACTTGTGCCCCATAAGCCAGATCATCAGCCAACCCCATGGCTTAGCAGGATGACATGTTGCAACTGCATTAGCCTTCACACCTTCCTTCTCATGATATTTTTAACTGTATTGGACTAAGTCTACACTATAGAGTTATAAATAAGGCTGGGTGGAGACACATGGACAGGCTAATAATTAGGTACTTCTTTAAACCTGTGTCCTTAAATATTTATTCCATGCTTATTCATTGTATATGCTGAGTCCTGTGTGTGTGGGAAGAGCAGAAACGGAAACAAGTTGGCTGGGCCTGGCACACCCCACTTAGCAGACTAAAACCTCACTGTTAATCACCCTTAAAAGTCAGTTTGGTGATTATCAGTTGTTACTAAATCTCATTAACTACACCCTTCCCTAGTAGCTTATTAAAATATTTCTTCCAGGGGTGCCTGGCTGGATTAGTCGTTAGAGCATGTAACTCTTGATCTTGGGGTTGTGAGTTTGAGCCCCACATTGGGTGTGGAGATTACTTAAAAATAAATCTTAGAAATAAAATATTTCTTCTAGTCAGGAGCAATTTCTGACCGATACCATTCTTTCCATCTTGGTATACACCCAGCCATGTTGTAGTGCCTCTTACTGACTTGTGCTCTGAGCAAGTGCCCAACTGGCCATTGCCAACCTAACTTGGTCATCGGTGGAAGTTAGGCAAAGTTGGCTTTTCCTTCTCCATCTGGAGATGCGGTCCCTGAGGAAATCCCCCTTGGCCCTGTCCCAGTTGGAGAGGACTGCACTGTTTCCCTCTGTGTAGCTGTGATGTTGTTCACAGAAAGATGGACTAAAAAGCTTCACTTACCACGTTCTTTTCTGTGTCCTCATCTGGAAGTTAAAGCGTGGAAGATGGGTAGGAGAAGAAAGAGCTCTAAGGATTATGAAAGGAAGGACCCGGGGCTGGTCACTCAGTGAGAACAGCATCTGTGAACACCCAGCAGGCCTGTTGCCTGGGGCAGAGATTGGCAACCATTTTCAGTAAAGTCCTGGGCACTATTTTAGGCATCATGGGTCATATGGCCTCTCTTATACTAACTCAACTCTGCTACTGTAGCACGAAAGCTGCCATATATGATTTGTAAAGAATGGGCATGGTTGTGTTCCAGTAAAGCTTTATTTATTGACAGGTGTCCATTCTTAGCTCACTGGCCACACAGAAACAGGCAGTGAGCTGCATGTGGCCCATGGGTTGTAGTTTGCTGACCTGGTCTAGGATAATATAGGCAACCTGAAGTTTGTCAGTTTGATGGTATCTGTGCTGCTTGTGTATTCTCTGTAGAGGTCCTTTTTGTGCTCACTTAGTAAAACTTGGTGAAAAATAACTTCGGAAATGTTAGGTGAATCCAAGGAGTGGGAGTTCTGCTGATGTTTGGGTAGTAGAGGAGAACCCTTCCCCCTGAGGCCAGTTGGGATAGTGGCAGCAATAAGCACGGTGAGAATAAAAGGGCTGTAAGAGTGAGGGCCACTTGGGTGGCTCAGTAGTTTAAGCATCTACCTTCGGCTCAGGTCATGATTTCAGGATCCTGGGATGGGGCTCCTGCGGGTTCCCTGCTCAGCGGGGAGCCTCCTTCTCCCTCTGCCTCTGCCACTCCCCCTGCTTGTGCTCTATCGCATGCTGTCTGTCAAATAAATAAATAAATAAATAATCTTTTTTAAAAAAAGAAAAGACTGAGAGCCACACACCAGAAGTTCTGACTCTTATTCTCTGCTAATACCTCAGAGGTTCTGTGTTTGGTTTGAACAAGGGCAGGTAATTTTCATCTCCACACATGTTCTTATTGATAATGAAACTATGTTATTTCTCTCTCAAAGCTCTTTCATTGAGGAATTTTGTTGGACTTTTTTAAAAAACATTTTTTAGTTGTCTGAATGCTATGTTAACCTTCTCGGAAGTTAAACCGATGGAGCTTTAGCCTTGAGGGTGGGATGTGCCAGCATATGAAATGCTTATACTCCTAGGCCAAGAATTCATTAATTTTTAGGTGACAGATAGCTATTGTTAATAATTTATTTCATTTATTTATTTTTGCATAATCATCTACCATAATTTTTATCAACAGGATCCTTACTACAGATTTAATGACCTTAACTACAGATGGATCTCCTTGGATAACTGGACTTATAGCAAGAAATTTAAAATCCCCTTTAACATTAGGTACGTTTGTGTGTATATCTATATCACATGTGTATTTATTTAGTTATTATTATTGATCTTCTTTTTCTTTCTCTGCAATAATCTTTTGTTTGTTTAGGTTGCATGTCAGAGATTTGTGAGACTAAAGCCTTGTCTGATAAAAGTGAATATTTGATTTATGTTTTGATTTGTATATAAGAATGGTGCCACTGATCATCAGTCATGAAATTATGTCTCACTCAGTCATTCTTCCACGGCTTATGATGGAGTCACCTACACCTAGTCAATTCTCTTATTTCCATTTCCTTCTCTCTGCCCCCCACCCCATAATCAATAGAGTGTGTGTATTTACAGTTTGTCAAGTAGGATTCAAGATATATCATTTGTTCCATGTGGTGTTAACCAGCCATCGAGGCCATGGCATTGGCCTTATATTATGTCATGAAGCCATGAGGAAAAGCATAGTTCAGTTTCAGTAATGTTCCATGTAGCAGAAAGTAACCCAGTTATATCTACCACCATTATTGCTAAATAAAAAAATCTTCTGTCCCTTTTGTATGACTTTTTTTTGGGGGGGTAATTATTTACTAGCCTCTTGAAAGAGAGATAAATCCAGAATGTGGTGCTCAACATCGCAACATTGCTGTGCTCCAGGCTCTTATTTCCAGATAATACTTAAAATATCTCTGTAAGGGGTTCTCTTTCATCTTGAACTCAGCATATCCAAAATTTAAACAATTGACTTTCCCACTTAAAGCGTACTTTCTATTGTAACAGTCTTATTGTTTCTCTTAATGTAACCCCATTTTGCTGATGTTCTATGCCTAAGGTGTTTTGGGCTTATACTGTCTTTTCTTCATCTCTGTATGTGGTCTGATTCTGAGTCCTGTTAATTTCTGCCTATCGTTTTTCTTGATTCAGCCCCTTTCTCCTCATTTCCCAGTTTCCACATTTGCCTAGGCCTTTGTTAGTGAGTGCCTGCAATTAGCCCAAAGCTGCATAATTAAATTTCTTGCTTTGTCTTTTTATTCCATACACAAGTATATGGAAACATTAGACTCATCTTCCACAAACAGTAGATTCATCTTCCCCAAATTTTGGTTTTGCCATGATGTTCTTGCTCAAGAATGACAGTGTCAGGACACCTGGGTGACTCAGGCGGTTAAGCATCTGACTCTTGGTTTCAGCTTAAATCCTGATCTCTGGGTCTTGAAATTAAGCCCCGCATCACCTCATGCTCCACTCTCAGTGGGAGAGTCTGTGCAAGATTCTCCCTCTCTCTCTCAAGTACATAAATAAAGACAATCTTAAAAAAAAGAAAGAAGAATGACAGTGTCTTCCTTTCTTTTTTTTTTTTTTTAGGTTTATTTATTTATTTTAGGCGGGGAGAGAGAGAGCGTGAGAGAAAGCATGAGCGGGGGAAGGGCAAAGGGAGAGGGAGAGAATCTTAAACAGACTCCCAGCCCAACGGGAGCCTGAGGCTGGCTCCACGGGGTGCGGGTGGGTGTTGGGGGGCCTCAGTCCCACAACCCTGAGATCACGACTTGAGCTGAAATCAAGAGTTGGATGCTTAACCAACTGAGCCACCCAGGCGCCCTGACAATTTAATTGTCTTCCTTTTAATTGACAAAACCAGTTTAACTTTCTCTGCCTGTCTATGAAAATGCTGCTTAATCTTGCCTATTCCTCTCCCACTTGCTGTGTCCCATCTTGCCCTGTGGACTTGACCAGATGCCTCCCTTTAGCTCTTTAGCACAACCTGTGCCCCTGAAACTATCTGTTATCTTTTTTTTTTTTAATTTTATTTATTTATTTGACAGAAAGCGAGAGAGCATGAGCCGGGTGGGGGGAGGAAGAAGGGGAGAGGGAGAAACAGACTCCCCGTGGAGCAGGGAGCCCGATGCGGGGCTCGATCCCAGGACCCTGAGATCATGACCTGAGCCGAAGGCAGAGGCCCAACTGAATGAACCATCCAGGCGCCCACTAGCCTGTTATCTTAATGTATTGATGCTGTTAGCACTTCCTTATTTTTAATTTGTTCTTCCTTGGGGGGTCTACCTTATACCTAGACATTTTTTTTTTTAAATTTTTTTAAAGGTCTTATTTATATATTTGACAGAGAGAGCACAAGCAGGGGGAGCAGCAGACAGAGGGAGAGAGAGAAGCAAGCTTCCTGCGGAGCAGGGAGCCCAATGCAGGGCTCGATCCCAGGACCCTGAGATCATGACCGAAGGCAGACACTTACTGGCACCCCTACCTAGACATTTCTACTCATTAAAAAACAAAAAACTTTATTGAGACCTAATTCACACACCCTACAATTCACCCTTTTAAAGTAGACAATTCAGTAGTTTTTTGTTGTTGTTGTTAGGATAAAAATATGGAACGCTTCACAGATTTGCGTGTCATCCTTGAGCAGGGGCCGTGCTAATCTTCTCTGTATCGTTCCAGTTTTAGTACATATGCTGCCGAAGCGAGCACTACAATTCAGTAGTTTTTAGTATCTTCAAAGAGTTGCGCCACCATCACTATCCTCACTTCAGAGAGAAGGCCCATACCCATTAGCCGTCATTCCCCATTCTCAACATCCCCATTCCCTCATCCCTATCCTGGCACTAGGCAACCACTGACTCATTTTCTATGGATTTTCCTTTTCTGGGAATCTCACATAAATGGAACCATACAATATGTGGTCCTTTGTGACTGGCTTCTTTCACTTAGCATAATAATGTTTTCAAAGTTCATCCATGTTGTCACGTTGACCAGTACTTCATTTCTTTTTATTGCTAAATAATATTTTGTTGTGTGGATATAGCACATTTTATTTATTCTATTCGTCTTTAAATTCTTGTTTCTTTCTTGAAGTCTTTCCTTATGACATGACCTCTGATAGCTCCGGTGGTCTGTCCAACAAGACTGTACTATAAAATAGAAGAGACTGAAAGTTTTCCCTGTATTCCTGTGTTTTAGGCCAGACTGGCAACTAGATTGCAGATTCCTTAAGTTCAGAGAGTGTTTTAGTTCCTTGTAGGGCTTAGCAAAGTGCTGGGCACATAATATTCATTAATAGTTACTTGTTAGTTGGTTAATATGTTCTCTTAGATAGTGTCAGTAAATGTAATATTTTGTGAAAATGCTTTATATCTACTATTTAACTTAATTATCATAAGAATTTTGTAAAGTCCTAGAAAAAAGTCAGTACATTTGGAAATTACAAGCTGTGCTCATGATTTTATGGCAATTGAAATGTTATGAAGAAAGATAAGCTAGATCACTCAACATAACAAGGGTATTATGCTAAGCAAGTAAGTCAGTCAGAGAAAGACAATTATCATATGATTTCACTCATATGTGTAATTTAAGAAACAAAACAGAGGATCATAGGGGAAGGGAGGGAAAAATAAGACGAAATCAGAGAGGGAGACAAACCATAACAGACTCTTAACAAAAACAAAGTGAGGGTTGCTGGAGGGTGGGTGGGGGGATGGGGTAACTGGGTGATGGACATTCAGGAGAGCACATGAGGTTAATGAGCACTGGGTGTTCTATGCAACTGATGAATCACGGAACTCTACCTCTGAAACTAATAATATACTATATGTTAATTAATTGAATTTAAGTTTTAGGAAATGTATTAAATCAATACTTATGAAAATTTCATTGGAAACTGCCTTCTAAGAATGTGTATTTTTTGTGAAGTATTTATTCCTTTAGTTTTTAACTAATAAAAAAGGATTTATCTAAGTTAATGTTTTATACAGCTTGTTTTAAAAATCTTTTCTTTTTTTAAGCAAATGGCAGAAAGTGAATTTGATTTTTGAGGGCGTCGATACAGTTGCAAAAGTCCTGCTAAATAGTGTTCCTATTGGGAAAACAGGCAACATGTTCAAAAGATATGTAAGTATACAGTGATACCAGGTTAGAACCTACTTACATGTGTTTGTATGTTAATTGTTGTGATTAGTGAAACATAAGTGCATAATTGCCTGTGCAGGCTGGTACAAGCTCTTTGAAGCACTGGGTAAGTTACTTTCTTTCTCAGTTGCCTCATTGTAGAATGATGAAAACACCACAGACCCTATGGAGTTGTTGTGAGGACTTAATAGGCTAAGTATATAAAATGTTTGACACACTTCTTGGCACATGAGAAGTGTTCAGCAAATGCTATTCGCTTCTCTGTTTTTGGTGATCCGGAGTTTCATGTGAAACACCAGTTGACAAGCTATTAAGAAGGAAAATGTTCCTTTCTTTCTGGAATAATTACATTAAGATATCATATCCTGATCTCCATTCAAGGGTAGACTTTTCAAAGCAAAAATAACTTATGACTTAGAAATACACGCTGTTCATACCAGAGAGTCAGGTTGTCACGAAGCATCTAGGAAATTCCTTGGCAGTTCAAGGCCAAGTGTAAATAGCCAGAGCAGACATTCCAGGGCTAAAGATATTTTCTTCTTGCTCTCTTTGCCTAGGACCGTCATCTGTCAGTACAAATAGAAGGAAAAACCTAGAAATCTACTTTTGGGTAGGAGAATGTGTTCACTTGTACCTAGAAGCAGGCAACTAGGTTATACTATTTCTTCTACAAAAAGGCTAACCCTAAAGATTTCCGTTATTTTATGCATCTTTCATACATTTTTATATAATCTCTATCTAAAATTTGACACACGCGGCTACTTCCACATCTGTTCTTTCCTTTAATGCAGAGCTTTGATATTACCAGTGTGGTTAGAGAGGTGAACTCCCTTGAGCTGTGTTTCCAGTCATCAGTGTTGTATGCGGCCCAGCGGAGCAAAGCTCACAGCTACTCCGTGCCTCCGGACTGCCCTCCGCCTGTGCAGAAGGGCCAGTGCCACGTCAACTTCATTCGAAAGGTAACGGTCTTGCAAATGGAGGGGCCTTTAGCCTTTAGGATGGGCTGTGCCGCCATGTGAAGTGCTTGTTTGAAGACACCAGTAGTATTTCAGAAGTTGGGCCTCTCTTTCCTTCCTGCTTTATGGGATTGACAACTTGAAATCAGGGGCGCCTGGGGGGCTCAGTTGTTAAGTGTCTGCCTTCGGCTCAGGTCATGATCCCAGGGTCCTGGGATTGAGCCCCACATCGGGCTCCCTGCTCCGCAGGGCAACCTGCTTCTCCCTCTCCCACTCCCCCTGCTTGTGTTCCCTCTCTCGCTGTGTCTCTCTCTGTCAAATAAGTGAAAAAATCTATTTTTTTAAAAAAAGAAAACTTGAAATCAGAACCAAAAGATGACATGAATTTTTGTGAAGAATCTTTGTCTTCCTAGATTTCCTTCCTGAAGCATGCCTCAGAACTTAGGAAAAGAAGAAAAATAAGTGACTGATAATGTAATTTTACAAATTATTTTTTTAAAGATTTTATTTATTTATTTAAGAGAGGGAGAGGGAGAGCTGACTGAGCCACCCAGGTGCCCCTACAAATTATTATTATTTTTTTAACATTTAGGTTTATCAAGCTTTTCACCAGAGTGTAAGGTTTATATTTATTAATGATTCTAATAAATATTAATATATTTGCTGATGTGTTCTTATATTTTACTGCTAGGTTCACATCCACAAGGTGATTTTTATCTTCTGGAATAATTACATTATTCTTCTTTGAGTTCCATTTGAGTCTAAATGACTTGAGTTTATTCAAATATGTGGTTGGATTAATATTCTATGTGGCATTAACTTTTTGATTTTATTTTTATTTTAAAAATTGTTAATTGTGGTAAAATATGCATAGCACAAAGTTTGCCATCTCTACCATTTTTAAATGTGTGGTTCACTAGCATTAAGTATATTCATGTTGTTGTGGAACCAATCTCGAGAACTTTTTCATGTTGCAAGACTGAAACTCCATACCCATTAGAAAACAACTCCCAGGGATGTCTGAGTGGCTCAGTGGGTTAAGCGGCTGCCTTCAGCTCAGGTCATGGTATCAGGGTCCTGGGATCAAGCCCCACATCGGGCTCCCTGCTCAGCAGGAAGCCTGCTTCTCCCTCTGCCTGCCACTCCCCCTGCTTGTGCTCTCTCTCTCTCACAAATAAATAAATAAAATAGTTAAAAATAAATAAATAAATAAATAGATAGATAGATAAATAAAAAACAACTCCCTATTTTCCCCTCCTCCCAGCCCCTGGAAACCACCATTATTTCTGTTTCTATGAGTTTGACTACTCTAGATACCTCAGATAAGTGGAATCATGCATATTTGTCTTGTGCCTGGCTTATTTCACTAGCATAGTGTTCTTCATGTTGTAGCATGTGTCTGAATTTCCCTTCCTTTCTAAGTCTGAATAATATTCCATTGTATGTACGTGCCACATTTTGTTTATTCATTCGTCTGTCAATAGACATTTGGGTTGCTTCCACCTTTTGGCTATTGTGAATAATGTTGCTATGTATGGATGTACCAATATCTCTTTTGAGATCCTGCTTTCAGTTCTTTCGCATAGATACCAAGAAGTGGGATACTGGAGTATATGGTAATTCTATTTTAAATTTTCTTAGAAATTGGCAATTAGTTTTAACAACAAATGTAATTATTGGTTTCATTGTGAAGATACTAAGTATTTTTCCAGTACTTGTTAACTAAAGCCTCGGTTGATAAATTCTGATCATTTAAGTTAAGTGGCTCTCTTTAGGCTGGATGGATTTATCATTAAATTATGTTTCCTTAATATAAGTACTAAGGTCAAAATGATACCTCCTCTTGTTTTATTCAACTTACCTAAATTTGTGTCGGTGTCTCAGTATGACCATTTGTTTATACTACCATAAAGGAACAGACTGTAACTGAGCAGTCAGCTATTCTGTGGAATACTGTGTACTTATACTTCTGTTTCAAATTCTTCTTTTGTTTTTGGCCTTTGGCTTTAAATGGCACAGTGGTTTGAATACTAGAGTTTGCACTTTTTCTCTCTCCTCTTCTATCTTTAGTCTTCTATCAAAATGAGGACTTCCTGCATCCTAATGTTACTTTTCAGTTCCTCAATAAAAGTATACATGTGTTATGCATATACCCATGTAGTAGTTTTCCTCTGTCCCCCCCCCCACCCCCCATTCAGTTTGTGGCATATAAAACACACGTTCGGGGCACCTGGATGGCTCAGTCGTTTAAGCATGTGCATTCAGCTCGAGTCATGATCCCGGGGTTCTGGGATCCAGCCTGCTTCTCCCTCTCCCTCTGACCCTCCCCACTGCTTGGGCTCTCTTTCTTTCTCTCTCTCTCTCTCTAATGAATAAAAAAAAAATCTTAAAAAAAAAACCCATACTTTCAGGTTATCTAGATAGAACAAAGCCCTCATCACTGAAATCTGGAATCAGACCCAAGATTCTGCTCTCAGGGTGTGTGGAAAACTAACCCTGGGGCAAACTTACCAGAGCAATGACTTGCATCTTGATGTTTCTGGCTAGACCAACATGGTCCAGTGGAAAGAGACATGAATTGGAGAGCAAGTCAGGAATCTTAGATCTGAATTCTGGCTTTATGACCAGAACAATCTTAAGCAAGTCCATCATTTATGTATGGAGCTATTCCCTTCCCTTCTTGACTGTTGATAGGAGCATACAGTGAAATAATAATGTAAATGCATTTTGCATATTATAAAGTACTATATAGCTATTCAAAATGTAGGGTAGTGTTCTTACTGATTTTGGAGACTTATTTCTGTAGTTACAGACTTCTAAGTGTGTAACTGATTATATGAAGTTAGTGGAATAGAGGTATCAAGACAAGTCCCCTCTTGTCTCTGCTTCCTTCTCTGTCCAGCCTGGATGGTGGGACACATCCCTTCAGCTACCCTCTTAGCAATATTCTCCACCTCCCCCTTGTTTTCTGCCTACATCTCTGGCCGTTGCTTCTAAGTTGCTTTATCCAGATCAACCTACCCCTCTTAGAAGTTGTATTATTCATGCTTTGGTCTGTTCTAGACACTTTCCTCTTCTCATTTTATACCTCTCTAGGCTATCTCATTTAGCTTCACTTCTTCAATAACCAGTCAAATTTCTAATAACTTATAATATTGTATCTTCAGTCCAGACCTCTCTTCAATTCCAGATCTCATACTGGATTGCCCACTTGGCATCTTCACTTGCCTGATTCACAGGAACCTAAAGCACAGGATGTCCAACACCTGGATCTAAACCCTTCTTCCAGGGTTCCCTGTCTCGCTGAATGGAATGCCATTCGGAATAGTTGCTCAAACCAGAAACCTAAGAGTTATTTTTGATAACTCCCTCTCTCTGTTATCTGTCCTCCAATCCATCCCTAAGTCATTTTGACCATTTGGACATTACCTCTTTAATAGTTCTTTGATCTTCCCCAGGCTCTGTTTCTACTAGCATGCTTGAGTTCAGTCTATCATCATTTCTTGCATGAAATATTACCCCAGCCACCTAACTGCAACCTACAACCTTATTTGCCTTCCTCCAATTAATTTTACATAGAGCAGCCAGAATGCTCTTTTTAGACAAAAATCGTTGTAGCAGGCTCCTTCTTAAAACTGTTCAACAGTTTCTTATTGCCTTTAAGCTAAAGTAACAGGTCTTAGTTTGGTCTGACTCCCGCCCACTTCTCCTGTCTTCTCCTCATCTCTTCCCATTGTTCTCTCTCCATCTCCTGGAATGTGTGATAGTCTCTTGCACCTCAAGGCCTTTGCACACGCTGTTTCTTTTGAAAGGGATGCTTTTACTTCCTTCTCCCCTAAACACACTGTACAAGTCGTACTTCCCCTTCAGATCTCCATATAAAAGTCACTATTATTCAGGGAAACCTGTCTTGACACCTTTCCTTCCTCTCTCCCATTATATTGTTCCCTGTCAATGTCTTTTGCATTTGTGATTATTTATTCAGTACCTGAATTTCTTGCCATACTGTGAGCACTATAAATGGAAGGACTGTCTGTTTTGTACATTGATGTCTCCCAGCCTGAAATATAAAAAGCACTTCACAAATCTCTTTTGAATAAGTGAAAACTTTTATTTGAAGAAGTTGTATGAATAAGAGTGATTTGTAGCCCTTGATGGGGAAAATAATCTGCCTTATAAGACGTTGAATATTTTTGCCCTCCTCCTTATCTCTGTCTCTAATAAAGGAATTACGTACCTGAACTTACAAACTCTTTAATAAATAGCTCCAAGATGGTTCTCATCCCAAACATGAGAATCTGATCCTGAAGTGGTGAATTTAGACAAATATGAATGCTCTGAAGTGGTTTCAGTTCTTTGTTTTTCTCTGTAATGGAAACTAATTTATCTCTATCTCAGATAAATACAGATCTTAGGAAATAATACTTAAATGAGAACAGTTTGGCCAATTCCTCAGGCTCTATTCTACCAATGTTCCATTCAGAAAGAGCTTAGTACTTCCTGTGGTGCTTATTCCTTTTTAAAAGCTGAGCTCATAACCTCAACATGTTAATTATCTTTATTTTTAAATGTTTCCTCGTTCTTTATAGTTATTACACTTAAATAGAATGTCCTTTATAGTTACTACAGTTGAATACAATGGTTGGTTCAGAGATATTTTGGAGCAGTTTAAAGAGTGACTGCTGTGTTGCTTCAATGTCATATGCTTTTGAAGAATAAATGTACATAATCAGATTTTATGTTCTTAAAACATTTCTGCGAAACTTAACTATGTTGCATAGGTTCATGTATTAGTTATCTATTGCTGTATAACAAATTATGCCAAAACTTAGCAGCTTAAAATAACATTTATATCCTAGTTTCTGTCAGTCAAGAATCTGAGTCTGGCCTAGCTGGGTGCCTCAGGCTCAAGGCCAGTCGTGAGGTTATAGTGAAGTATGGACCAGGGCTGTGGTAATCTTATGGCTCTACTAGGCCTGAAGTGTCTGGGCCTAAGCTCACTCATGTGGTTGTCGGTGGGCCTCAGATTGGCGTCCAAGCTCACTTACTCATGTGGGCCTCTCCACAGAGCTGCCTCACAACATGGCAGCTGGCTTCCCTCATGGCCAGGAGAGAGTGGGAGAGAGCACCCAGAACAGAAGGTGCAGTTTTTTATAACTTAATTTTGGAAATGGTATCACCTCTCCTGTATTCTCTTGGTTAGAAGTGATTTCACTAGGTCTAATCCATGCTTGAGGAGAGGGGATTACACAGTGTGTGAATACCAGGAGGGGATCATTGTAGGCCATTTTAGATGCTCTGAATGGGACACACACATATACACAAACACTATTATGGACTGGATTGTGTGTCCCCACTGAATTTTTATGTTGAAATCCTGATCGTCAGTAGCTAAAAGCGTAACCTTGTTTGGTGATAAATCGGTCTTTAAAGAGGTGCTTAAGTTAAAATGAGACCTTTAGTGTGGGAGATAGTCAAATATGAATGATGTCCTTATAAGAAGAGGAAATGTGTGTGTGTGTGTGTGTGTGTGTATGCACACACACAGAAAAGACTACGTGAAGGCACAGTGAGAAGGTGGCTGTCTGTAAGCCAGGAGAAAGGCTTCAGAGGAAACCAGACCTGCCAACACCTTGATCTTAGACTTACCAGCCTCTAGAACTGTGAGACAAATTTCTGTTATTTACACCACCCAGTCTATAGTATTTTGTTATGACAGACCTAGCAAACTAATATATATGTATATAATATTTTAAAAGAACAGGTTTTTCATCGTGTTTAAATTTCATGGTAACCAGGATCTGTCTTCTTTTTTCCTCTTGAAATTACAGGAGCAGAGTTCCTTTGGTTGGGACTGGGGGCCGTCCTTTCCTACCCAGGGCATCTGGAAAGATGTCAGAATTGAAGCCTATAACATTTGTCATCTGAACTACTTCATGTTTTCCCCTATATATGGTAAGCTAAGAGATGTGATTTCTTGTTTTTCTTTTTTGAGCCTCCTCTATGTAATAAAAGTTGTGTTTATAATTTGAATATATAGATATACTTTTCAGAGACTCACTTAAAAAATTTTGTGGCACATTAAATTGGTCAGCATGAAAAATACATACAAACTGATTTGTCATGAACATTTACGATATAAAATAGGAAAGAGGGAGATAGATACTTTTAAACATATTTTGCAAAGAAAAAGAAAGAAAGCCAAAGCAGCTCTAGGTTTCTCTGAGCTAAGTGTTCCTTCTAAAAGAATTGGACCTGCTGCCTTATACTCCTCTTCACAGCCTCTGTTCTCACTTTCAGAACTCTGACTGTGCTGAGTTCTTGATTCGCTCACATCACTGGGCTGACTCTCACTGCACGTTTCCTCCTCTAAAAGCCGTGACGTACCAGCCTTGTTTGTTTGTTTTTTTAAGGTTTTATTTATTTATTTGACAGAGATAGAGAGCACAAGTAGGCAGAACGGCAGGCAGAGGGAGAGGGAGAAGCAGGCTCCCCGCTGAGCAGGGAGCCCGATGCGGGGCTCGATCCCAGGACCCCAGGATCATGACCTGAGCCAGAGGCAGACGCTTAACCGACTGAGCCACCCAGGCGCCCCCGTACCAGCCTTGTTAAGAGTTGAAAATAAACTGGAAGGTGAACAAGGCATAAAGAAAGTTTTGTAAGGTAAAGAATACTACCTTTTCAGCCGAAGGAACTATTCACAAGTAAGGAGCATTGAATAAAACCTCAGACATCTCACTGACGTCAACAAATCAGTGAAAAACCGGTCAGATAGTTACTGAGTTGTTTGCCCAGCACCGTGTGTGTTTGGCATAGAAAGAACCTAGAGTATATACTCTTGCCTGCACATTGGTTGGGGTGGGGATAGGAGATGTGAACAATTTACTGCACCAAGCAAGACTGTGTAATAGGCTTGTGGGATGGGAGCCGCCCAGTAGTTCAGAAAACTGAAGATCAGGGAGGGTTTGCGAAGTCAGGGAAACAAGCGAAGGGGGATCTTGAATGATACCTCACAATGCTCAGTCCAGTTACGGGCAGGCCTAACTGGTTGGAATCAGCAAGAATGTGGTGTGTCAGTACTGGAGTTGTGTTATCTTAAAGGCCTTGGTGGCCCGAGATTGCTATTCCATCGAGCCAAATCTGTTTTCTAAAGGCAGAAGACAAAAGCAAATCAGAGGTGACGGGTAATTGGGGTTGTTAGGTGCTGCTGGCATTTTTAAATGGGAAAAGGGCATGAAAAGGTGCGATTTAAATTGCACGTATAAATGTGGCTGTTCGTAGCTCTCTAGTGCTTCTGAACTATTCAGAGGTGTAACTTGAACTGAGTCTTGCTACTAAATTCAAAGAATGGTTCATTCTTCCCCATTCCCACCGATATTTTTTTTCTCAGGTATAATAAAATCTAGTGGAAGGAGGGGTCTGATTTTGCAAAGAGTTATTTATTTAATCATTTTGAAGTTTAATCAATGTTTTAGGTGGTTTGCAAAATGTACTATGAGTTCTAGTTACCCTGATACCTGAAAATATTTGAATAACACTGTTCTAGTTTAATTTAAAATTTTGAATATGAAACTAAACGTATCTTTCTAAATATGAGTCATTAGAGTTCAGTTTATTAGTCGCTAGTGACTGCGTGAATTTTATTGGAATTAAATCGATTTAAATGATGTTTAAAATTTAATTTAGATTCCGTGTAATCAATTCCCCATATCAACTACATTTTTGATATTTTGTGACTGCAATATATTTTGTACTTAACATAGAGAAAAATACGCTTCCTGTTCAGAGGATATGCCCTGTGCATATTAAGCAGTAATTCTTAATATGATTAATTTTATAGATTTCAATTTGGTTATTTGATGTAATAAAGAAAATTGAAGGATAAACGTATGAAAGTGAGGAGAGGAACTTCCTTTAGGAGTTTTTTTTTCCCCAGAACTCTTTTTCCAGTTTTCCTTTGGAAGACCGCAATCATCACTGAAATCAATAGACATTTAAAAGTTGAAAAATAATAAAGAGAATAAGCTAATATATTTTATGTATTTACTTGGTATGTAGTATGGGGCAGGCACTGTGAGAGGCACTAAAATTTTTTTAAGAGGATTAGTTCATAATCGAAACTAGATACATATAACTTTTCTTTAAAATCACGTATGTTAATTTTTAAAATTTTAGTGTGAAATGAGGTTGGTCAAAACTAATGCAGACAGTAGCTATCTTGCAGAACAGTAATACAGATAGTTTGTATTTTATTCTTCTGCTCAACTGTCTTTTCTAGATTTCTGTCTCGAGCCTATATTGTTTCTGTAATAAGGGAAGAAAGTCATTAATTAATAACAATCTATTTAGTAATTTCAGCCAACTCATTATGAAAGGCTTAACTGATTTGACTGTGTGGCACTTTCTGCTTTCTCCCTATCGCGGCTAGAAAAAGATAACCTTATTGTTTTTCCAAACGTTCAATTTTTTTTCTGCATTTGAATTAGTAAGTTTACCACTGAAGATCAAATGACTGACCATAACTCCCCAATTTAATTGTGTGCAGTATGACAGAAAAAAGTCTCTTTGACTTTTTAAAAATTAACTTGAAATTCTTATGAATTAGTTTACTTTATATATCTATGTAATACATGTATATATTTATATATTTATATTAATTTATATACATATATGTATATGTGTACATAAGTCCTTTTCTGTATTCTCAGTCCTTATAGTGGTGGTTTCTAAACTTTTCCACTTTTGAAATATTCTGTGGTCATTTGTTTGATTTTACCCTAACCTCAGCTTCCTCAATGATTTTCACCTATTCTTAATGTTTAAGATAATAAAAGCAAATTTATATTTGAAAAAAATACGGAGGGCAAAGGAAAACAAGAATTACTCCCGTTATGTCTTAGGCTCTTGTCATCGATCAAGGTATTAAGAGATACCAATTCACTGACATGACGTTCTTTAAAACCTTACTAGAAAATATTTATTTGAATAATTCCCCCTTAGCCCTGAAATATTCTAATCAGGTTTTATTTAAAACAGCAGTAGCCCTTCTAGGGCACCCACGTTTTCAGTGTTTTGAACAGTGAAAGACTGACCCTGGTATTGAAAAGGGAAGCTCAGAGGCTTTTTACTGGGTGTAGAAACCCAGGAAGATTCTCCGTTCTTTTCTTTTGGGGAGGGGGTGGAAGAATGACCCCATCTGCTGGGGGAGAGGAGGGGAAAGTCTGGCTGGACTTGGGTTTTTTAAGGTGTGTGGGGAGGAGGGATGGGGAGAAGATAGCTGGTAGGGCTGGATGCCCCAATCCAAAGATTAAGTCATTTGTAAGCAAGTAATCTGGCCCCATATGGCGGCGGCGGTGGTGGTGGTGTGTGTGTGTGTGAGAGAGAGACAGAGAGAGACATATATTCATTTATTGATTGTCTTTTCCATGCTACTAGGTCCTTCATATCTGTAATCTGATGTGAATTGTTCATATTATGCCCTAAAATTTATTAGGGAAGGATGATCATATAGTTTTATGAGCTTTCATAAGCTTACATAAACACATTAAGTCCAAATATATAAGTATGTTCTGATGAAATGCTATATTGTTTAATCTTTTGTTACCACAGTCAGAAAAATATAGTAGAGGGGCGCCTGGGTGGCTCAGTCGGTTAATAACGCATCTGCCTTCGGCTCAGGTCATGATCCCAGAGTTCTGGGATCGAGTCCCGCATCGGGCTCCCTGCTCAGCGGGAAACCTGCTTCTCCCTCTCGCACTCCCCCTGCTTGTGTTCCCTCTCTCGCTGTCTCTCTTTGTTAAATAAATAAATAAAATCTTTTAAAAAAATAGTATAGAGAAGTTTTTCAGTATATGAATCCTCCTCTCAAGCTGAGGTGAGCTGTGGATCTTTGACCATGCTTGGGCACTTCCACCACCCCAGAGATGCTGCCTTCCCCCACCCTATCCACATTTACTTGCTGCCTCAGCCTAAGGTGCTCCCTCCTTCATTCTCGAAGACCTGGCAATTGAGTTGGAGGAGTTAGTTTAGCTCTCACCTAGACCCTGGCCTGCCCAACAGAAGCCTGTATTGAAGGTCATTGCTGCCCTTTGCTTATAGGGAATATAATTTTACAATATAGCAAAGATTTGTCAATCTTGCTTAATGCCTTGTTTGATGCATTCTTTGAACGCATTCATTTTGAATGACTTTTTCATTCATCTTTGAATTACTTTACCCATAAAATAACAGTATTCACCCTTGAAAATATCTTTATGGGTAGGTAGGTTGCTTGACTAATCTCTCCTGTGATTAGCTAGCTGCCTTGTTGTCTGAATAGATTTTTTTCTCTGGAATTTACAAATTTATCTTTGTTTGGGGGAAATTTTGCTTTGGGTCTGTTTTGTCTTAGTTTTCATCTCTTGAGGATTTTGTCCTGCTGAGTAAGCAAGGAGATCTTGCTGCTTGGTAAAGAAGGGGAAAACAGCTGTTGTAACTAACTGTGAGCCTGCCTTTCTGGCTAATGCAAGCTGTTGTTAGCTCTTTGAAAGGCAGCTGCCGAAGGCTGTCCTATAATTCTAGCAGGAGCACAGGAAGATATCCTGTGTTTGAACTGAAACATTCTGTGGCTTGGTCATTTCAGCTTGTTGTCGTTGCTGTTTCTTCACATGCACAGGGATACTTCTTCACTGCAGCTCTTCATCGCCTATTAAAGATTCAGGAGGGCAAAAGGAGAAGCTGTTAGATGCTCAGCAGGGTGAAGCTAATCAAGGCAGCTCTCTTTGAATAGCTCCCCACCCCCCATGAGATGAAGCATCGTTTTTCATCTTACATAAGCAACCTGCCATCCTTTGCAGATCCTTCCCATGCTGACCTGAATGTTCTTCCATCTCCGTGTTAATTCTTAACCCCCCAGATACCATCCTGTATTCTTAACTGTGCCCTTTGGGTATATTTTGTTTCTCTAAGTAGATTCAACATCTTGCTTTTTTGGGTTGGGATATAATTTATAGTGCCTGTCAAGGTTTACAGACAGTAATTATTCAAGAAATATATTTGTACTCTTTGATGCTCCCATAAATGTTGTCATGCCCTTGTGAGATAGTTTAGGTTACAAAAATGGTATTTTGACAAATGGAGGAACTGCGGCAACATATAATTATGCACTTAGTAGAGGGTCCCAGACACATTCTTTATGTTTGTAGATTTCAGCATTCTTTTTCATGGACTCTTTTATTAAGAGGCTAACATTTTATTTTTACATTCCTCCTCGCGCCCCCCCCCAAATGCTTTGTTTCATATTGAATGTATTTGATATTTGGACTTAGGATTCTGAAAGGCAAAAAGTACCTTTGCTTTTATAATTTTATTTTATTTTTTCCATTATAATAAGTGTACTTTTTAATCCCCATCACCTATTTCCCCTGTCCTCCCACCCAGCTCCCCTCCGGTAGCCATCAGTTTGTTCTCTTTCTTGGTTTGTCTCTCTCTCTTTTTTTTCTTTGCTCATTTGTTTTGTTTCTTAAATTCCACATATGAGTGAAATCATGTGGTATTTGCCTTTCTCTGACTGACTTATTTCGCTTAGCCTAGTACTCTCTAACTCCATCCACATTGTTGCAAATGGCAAAATTTCATTCTTTTTATGGCTGAGTAATGTTCCATTGTATATTATATACCACCTCTTCTTTTATCATTCATCTATTGATGGACACTTGCGCTGCTTTCATAGTTTGGCTGTTGTCAATAATGCTACTATAAACATTGGATGCATGTATCCCTTTGAATTTGTGTTTTTGTATTTTTTTGGGTAAACACCCAGTAGTGTGATTCCTGGATCCTAAAAGTATCTTTGCTTTTGGTGTTCCTCAGTGTTTATACACAAATTTTGTTGTGTGCCTGCTAGTATTTTTCTCTTTGAGAGGTGCTTCTGTGAGAAATGCATGCAAAGTGGAGAACACTAGAGTCAGGAAACCTGGGCCCTTGACTTATCCTTTGGCTCAGGAACTTGTGAGCTAGGCTCTATAGTTGGGGCCTCAGGAACCTCATCGACAAGTGATGCAGAGATTGCCAAATTTCTTCTTCCTTTAACATTCCATAGTTCTTTTCTTGTGTTTGGAAGTTACAGCAGTCATTACAACCTAGTGAGGGTATAAGTAGAAGAAATTCTACTTACAGAAGAGTTCAGTTTTTCTTGAAGCTAGACACATGACTAAATAAAGACATTGATACTTGCAGCTTAATTATAATCAGGTAAAGCAAGGGTTAGGATATAGTTTGAGTCTTTCTGGTAGTTATGAACACATTTTGAATTCAAGTAACTCAGCCATCTCTTATTTTTCTACTTCTATATCTTTTTACACTTTTCTTTTTCTCTTAGACAACTGAATAAAGCTATTTTTTAAAGACTTTACTTTTAAGTAATCTCTATACGCAACATGGGGCTTGAACTCACAACCCCAAGATCAAGAGTCACATGCTCTACCAATTGAGCCAGCCGGGCGCCCCAAGCTGTTTTCTTTTCTTTCTTTCTTTCTTTTTTTTTTTCTGACCACATCTGGACAAAGAAGTAGTTATGGGAATATAAAAGGAGCAAGCTGGCATATTTTAGAGGATTTTAAAGGTTAATGTATTGGTCACATCTACACAAATTGGAACTGTCTTGAAGATTGTTTGGATGAAGAAACAGCACACATTATTCTGGTTGTATAGCTGCCTACTCTTTATACAAATTTCCATCCAAGTCAGATTCATGGTGGTTGGTTGGTTGGTTTTCAAAGAGACCTCAGTGAATCAGTTTTGGAAAAACCTGAAAATGAGTCAGTGGCCAGAACCACATTCTCTGCCATTCTCTGGGTTGCCTGCCTGATTGAGGTTATATGGAACAAACTCTAGAGCATGGTCTCTTCTGCAGGGAGCAGGGCATCAGCTAGGGCATCCCTGAGTCTTTGGGCCAGCGAAGGCCTCAAGTTGTAGAGAGAGCAGGTCAGCCTTGCCTGTCTACCATGTTTTGATAGAATTCCTGTGTTGTTTGGGCTCGAGTTGATTAGTCAGAGTGAGGAGAGGTTGTAAAATTTGGTGTAATTGGGAAGGAGACCTGGGAAGGGATTTTGAGTCATTTAGTAATTTTTCTTCTTAGCTATTCCCATCCCCAGTACTTTATCCATTTTTGGAATTATTTGCATTCCACTGCAGGAGAGCTGGGCGTGATAGGTATTTATTATTTTTTTTTTGTCTCCATTTTTTATTTATTTTTATTTGTTTTATTTTATTTTATTTTATTTTTTTATTGGAGTGTAGTTGACACACAATGTTATATTAGTTTCAGGTGATTCAACAAGTCTGTATGTTATGCTGTGGCTCACCATAAGTATAGCTACCATCAGCCACTGTACCACACTATTACAGGACCATTGCCTGTATTTCCTATGCTGTGTCTTTTCTCCTGTGACTTATTCATTTAATAATAGGAAGCCTGTATCTCCCACTCTCCTTTATCCATTTTGCCCACCACCTCTCCCCGCCTCCATCCTCTGCGCCTCTGGCAACCATCAGTTTGTTCTCTGTATTTATGTGTCTGTCTTTTGCTTGTTTTGCTTTTTAGATTCCACATGTAAATGAAGTCATACAGTATTTGTTTTTCTTTGTCTGACTTACTTCACTTAGCATAAAAACCTCTAGATCCAGGGGCACCTGGGTGGCTCAGTCGGTTAAGCGTCCGACTTTTGGTTTCAGCTCAGGTCATGATCTTGGGGCAGAACCCTGTAGCATGGGGCTCCCCGTTCAGCAGGGAGTCTGCTTCTCCCTCTACCCCTCCCCCAGCTTGTACACACTCTCTCTCTCTCTCTAATAAATAAATAAATAAATCTTAAAAAAAAAACAAACCAAACCTCTAGGTCCATTCTTTTTTGTGACTGAGTAGAATTCCATTATACACACATACATACCATGTCGTCTTTCTCCATTTATCCATCAGTGGACACTTAGGTTGCTTCCTTATCTTGGCTGTTGTAAATAATGCTCCAATAAACATAGGGATGCATATATCTTTTCAGATTCGTGTTTTTATTTTCTTTGGGTAAATATCCAGTAGTGGAATTACTGGATCATATGGTATTACTATTTTTGATTGTTTGAGGAACCTCCATATGGTTTTCCACAGTGACTTCACCAATTTATATTCCCATTAACAGTGCACAAGGGTTCCTTTTTCTCTACATCCTCACCACCACTTGTTATTTCTTGTCTTTTTGATTCTAGCGATTCTGACTGATGTGAGGTGATATCTCATTGTGGTTTGGTTTGCATTTCCCTGATGGTTAGTGATGTTGAGCATCTTTTCATGTGTCTGTTGACCAACTGTATGTCTTTTTTGGAAAAATGTCTGTTCAGATCCTCTGCCTATTTTTTAATTGGATTATTTGTCTTTGTGGTGTTGAGTTGTATATGTTCTTTGTGTATTTTGGATATTAGCCCCTTATAGAGTATATCATTTGTGAATATCTTCCTGAATTCAGTAGCCTTTTTTTTTTTTTTAAAGATACTATTTATTTATTTGAGAGAGAGAGAGAGCGAGAGAGCAAGAAAGAGCATGAACGGGGAGAGGGAGAAGCAGGCCCCCCACCGAGCAGGGAGCCCGATTTAGGGCTCCGATCCCAGGACCCTGAGATCATGACCTGAGCTGAAGGCAGACACTTAACTGACTGAGGCACTCAGGTGCCCCTGAATTCAGTAGCTTGCCTTTTTATTTTGTTGATGGTTTTTTTTTGCTACGCAAAAGCTTTTTAGTTTGATATAGTTCTACTTATTTCTTTTTGCTTTTGTTTCCCTTGCCTTAGGAGACATATCTAGAAAAATGTTGCTTAGGCTGATGTCAGAGAAATTGCTCCCTATGTTTTCTTGTAGGAATTTTATGGTTTCATGTCTCACACTTAGGTCTTTAGCTCATCTTGAGTTCATTTTTGAGTATAGTGTAAGAAAGTGGTCCAGTTTCATTCTTTTGCATGTAGCTGTCCAACTTCCCTAGCACAATTTATTGAAAAGACTGTCTTTTCCCCATTGTATATTCTTGCCTCCTTTGTCATAAATTAATTGACCATATAATCATGGGTTTATTTCTGGAGTCTTTTTTCTCTTCCATTGATCTATGTGTATATTTTTGTGCCAGTGTCATACTGCTTTGTAGTATGTCTTGAAATCTGGAATTGTGATACTTCCAGCTTTGTTCTTTCTGAAGATTGCTTTGGCTATTCACGGTAGGAGTGGTGGGTATTCTTTAGGAAAGGGTAATTTGTCAATGCTAGGAGAGGTATGACAGGAAGCTGTATTCTAGAAATGGGTCTTCATTTATAAGAGGGAGCTCTCCTTAACTAGAAACAGGATTATATGTTTAAAAAGTAACAAGTAAGAAGAAGTGACCAGTTAATACCAGGAAAATTATTGATGATTTAAAACTCTACGTGTGCTTTTGGAGACTAAATTAAGTTAAATTCTCCATGGCTTCTGGAAGGAAGGGTTGTATTCCATTTGGAAGTAGAGGAGAGGGCAAAATATGTTGGTATAGTGTCTCTGCTGACGACACAATAGACTTACAAGTGTTCATATTGGGTTTTTGAATTCTGCAGCCTTAGTTTTTTTAGTTAGCAGCACCCAAGGAAGTTAGCTGGATGAGCCCCAGAGGACTGCTGACTTACTTGAGAACTTTCCCTGTTAGAAGCAATAGAAACTGCCAGTAAGCTTTGGGAACTGCATTATTTGTCTTCCTGCCAGAGGCTTTTATAAGCAGCTGATTTTCCACCGAAGAGGAAGTGATAGGAAACATCCAAGGGGTCAGCTTGAACTTGGTTGGTTATTAGTAGAGCAGAACTAAAATCTTTCTGTAGAAATTAAAGAAAAGGGGATTTCAGTTCAATGTGAAGACTTTATAGTAGTCAAGGCTAACAAAAAGGGAAGGCTATTTTGTGAGGCAGACGGTTTTCTCATTACAGATATTAGAGAGATTAGAATAGCCTTTTTGGGTAGGGATCAATAAACATTTTCTGTTAAGGGTCAGATAGTAAATGTTTTAGGCTTTTTGGGCCATGTGGCCTTTATTGTAACTATTCAGCTCAGCCATTGTAGCACAAAGACAACCAAAGACAGCGTGTACTCAAATGAGCATGGTTGTTGTAGCCTGCCTTAACAAAATACCCAGGCTGGGTGGCTCCAACAATACATATTGATTCCTTTTTTTTTTTTTTTTTAAAGATTTTATTTATTTGACAGAGAAAGAGACAGTGAGGGAGTGGAAGAGGGAGAAGCAGGCTTCCCGCTGAGCAGGGAGCCCGATGCGGGACTCGATTCCAGGATCCTGAGATCCTGACCTGAGCTGAAGGCAGACGCTTAACCGACTGAGCCACCCAGGTGTCCCCAGACATTGATTTCTTACAGTTCTGGAAGCTGGGAAGGCTCAGATCAAGGTGCTCGCTGATGAGTTTGTAGTGAGGACTCTCTTCCTGGCTTGCAGATAGCTGCGTTTCTTGCTGTGTCCTCACATGATTGGGGTGGTGGGGAGAAAGAAAGAAAAACAGAGAGGCAGACAGAAAGAAAGAAAGAGATGAAGGGAGGGAGGGAAAGAAGGAGGTAGATCTCTTCCTCTGATAAGACCACAGACCTATCAGATTAGGGCCTCACCCTTATGACCTCACTTAACTTAATTACCTCCTAAAAATTTATCTCCAGATACAGTCATATTGGGGAGTTAGGGCTTCCACATAAGAATTTCGGAGAGGTGGGGTGACACAATTCAGTCCATAGCAGCTGTGTTCCAATAAAGTTTTATTTATAAAAAGAGGAGGTAGGTCAGATTTGGCCCAAAGACCAGTTGTTTGTCAGCCATGGTCTAGAGGGAATTAAACACTTACCAGAAAGTACACTGGGGGATCTGTCAACATCTAGTTCAAAAGTCTTATGACTCTGTGCTGTTGTGGCTAAAGACTCAGCCAAAAGATATATTTGATGTCTGTCATCACTTGATATCATTAAAATAAATGATCCCCTATATAATTAAACCCCTCCCTGCTGTAAAAATTCTGAGCACCAATAAGACATGGTTTTGGGGGGAAATTATTTGGTTACAATTGGCATAACTTAGAGGTTAAGTGTACAGTCTCTAGTTTCAGACTGTCTTGGTTCATGTCCAAGTTCTGCACCTTACTAGCTGTGTGCCCTTGGGCAAGTTACTTAACTCCTCTGTATTTCAGCTTTCTTATCTAAACGATGATGATAATAGAATTTACCTTAAAGAAATGCTGTGATGCTTAAATAAGTTAATACATGTTGAGAGCATAAAACAGTGCCTAGCTCACAGGAAGTTCTTGGTAAATGTTATCTATTATTATTTCTTGAAATAAGAGATAGTAAGGGAAGCCAGAGGGAATATGATAGGGAGCTGAAGGTCATGTAGCTGTCAAAGATTTAGGGATATTTTAAGAAAATAAATACCTTTGGATCAGATTGTACTGTGTGCTTCTGTTTAAAAACAATAAAAACGCTGTAAAGGGAAAATTGAGAGACTTAGTATATACTTGGTAGGAAGAAAGTATCTTTAACAAACAAGTGTGGTTGTCTTGATATACTTTACTATATCTTAGAAAAACTTGGAGGCTATGGGCGGGTAAACTCCAGAATTGGCTGGATCAGAACAAATCAATTCAAGGATCATTGACTAGTGTTCCTAAGAATGGATCATTTAAGGGGCACCTGGGTGGCACAGTCGGTTAAGCGTCTGCCTTTGGCTCAGGTCATGATCTCAGGGTCTGGGATTGAGCCCCACATCCAGCTCCCTGCTTAGCAGGGCATCCGCTTCTCCCTTTGCTCCTCTCCCCCACCCCCACCAGCTTGTGCACTCTCTCTCAAATAAATAAATAAAATCTTAAAAAAAGGAATGGATCATTTAAAAAATAAAATAGTTCTTAAGTTCAGGATTAGTTTTACTTCCGTGTGCATCCAGTCCATCTGCTTTTGGTTGATGTGGGATACAGATGATGAGACGTGCTATGATCATCTTTACAGTAAGCCTGATAGTGGCTCCACATTTGTAAGGAATGCCAGTTATAAAGTCTTTGCTCATTGATCAGCATACATACTTTTCCTTCATCTGCAGCAGAGCCATGGTTATTAGTCCCCTCCTTATTTGTAGGCAAATGGTCTCTAAGATATTTGTCAGCAGGCAACCTTTTCCCATCTCTTTTTCACAGAGAAGAATAGAAGCCACTCAGCAGGAAATTCCTGTTTCTTGCCCCAGATCATACAAACTAAGTGTATCTGCACTAGTCACTGTCCTTTCTGTGGCAATCAGGAATGAGAACTTTTGTTAGTGGCTCTCACATCCTGCCTATGCAACCTTTTTCGGGACTCCATCCCTGGTTTCTCCTGTGTAACTTAAAAAGTATGAGTCAGCTTTTCTACCCTGCTCTTGCCCAAAGCCTCCTTTGGCATACTGTCTTATTTTAAAACCAAAACCAAACACAGATTCTATTCTGGAGACTAAACAATGTAAGTTTAGTGGATGATGGAGGAAGGGGTTATGTTGCACGTAATATAAAACACTACTTCAGAACCCTCTTGAAACGTTCTACCCCATTCACAAACTCCACTCCCGAAGGGTTATTCCTTAGGCAGCTGTCTCATCTTTCTTTTCTCCCTGTGGCCTCCCTCTTCAGTCTTGCTCCCTTTTCTTTTTCTTTTCTTCCTCTCCATTCCAAGATTTTCCAAGTGGCACCTTCTGTCCCTTTTGCACAGATAGAAATTTCATGTCTGTCTGCTTCTTCTGTTTTTATCCTGCTATGTCATTGTGAGGGAGCCCTTTGTAATTTTTTTTAAATGCAGATCTGATCGTGTTTTCCTTTTTTTTTTTTTTTTAAGGCTTATTTGAAAGAGAGAGATAGAGCACGGGAAGGGGGAGGAAAATCAGAGGGAGAAGAAGATTCCCTGCTAAGCGGGGAGCCCGACATGGGGCTGGATCCTGGGACTCTGGGATTATGATCAGAGCCAAAGGCAGAGGCTTAACTGACTGAGCCACCCAGATGCCCCATGTTTTCCTTTTTGATGAAAAATCTCCAGCGGCTCCTCATTGATCTAGGGTAAAGTTGCCAAACTCCTCACACGAGCCAGGATGAGCTGGACCCTGCTTACTTCCTCTCTGATCTCCCTTACCAGTTTCATTATTGCTCAAGTTTTTGTTAAAAGCATTGCTCTCCTCACTCATGGCTCTTCACCCTTGGTTTTCATCATGCCTAGAAAACTTCTCATCTGCCTCTGAACTTAGCTAAAGCATCCTTCTGGGCTCAGCTAGATACTGTTTATTCTGAAGGACCTTCCCTCACCCCTGTAAGTTAAGTGACCTTACTTCCTGTGAATGTTTTCTCAGAACAACCTCATATTTCTCCCATCCTGGTATTATGTCACTTTTGTATTTGGCTATATCCCGTTAGACTCTTAACTCAGGCGGTCAGGGGCCATGTTTATCCTGGTCACCATGTAATTCCCATCACTTAGCAAAGTACATGGCACATAGAATATTCTCAGTAAATATTTCTTGGTTAAATAATCTACATTTAAAATAACAGTTGACCATTGAACAACATGAGGATTAGGGGCACTAACTCCCTGTGCAATTGAAAATTCACATGTAACTTTTTTTTAAAGTTATCTCTACACCCACATGGGATGTGAACTTACAACCCGAAGATCAAGAGTTGCAAGCTCTACCAACTGAGCCAGCTAGGCACTCCATTGACTCCCCCAAAACTTTACTACTAATAGCCTGCTGTTGACCAGGAGCCTTACAAATAACACATAGAGTCGACTAACACATATTTTGTATATGTACTATATATTGTACCCTTACAATAATTTTTTGGTATTTCTAAGCTATGTAGTTCAACTGTGAGTTTTTTCAAATTGTCACAAATCTCCAAAAAAATTTCCAGTATATTTTTTGAAAAAAATCATGTAAGTGGACCCATGCAATTCAAACCCACATTGTTCAAGGGTCAACTGTATATCTCTCTTTTTTCACATTTGATTAATTCTACTACATCTCAGTTTATGTCTTATATGGCTTTAAACTGTGTATTTTTACTTTGCTTTATAAAAAGGAATGAGCATGTATCAATCTTAGTTATATTTTCATTTGAGATATTCTATTCATGCCCTATATATAAAGTTTTATGACTTATGATTGTAACATTTTTAGAGTAGAAGTATATATAAAATATATGCTTTTGGTTTCTCTTCTTCAGAATGAATGATTTAAAAAAACACAAAAAAACAAAATGAATGATTAAAGTCTAAAGATTAAATGAGAATTTCCACTGGACTTTTTCTCATGACAGGATCAGTGGAGTGCTTATTAGTTTAGAAGCTGCTTCAGTGTTTTCTTCAATGAATCCTAAGGAGTGCAGCAATAATGCTTAGCATATTTCATATATATATATATATAATATAAAATGTTTCTTTTTTTTTTTCTCTATGCCTTAGATAACCATACCCAGGGGTGGAATCTTGAAATAGAGTCTTCTTTTGATGTTGTCAGCTCAAAGCCAATTTCTGGTCAAGTGATCGTAGCCATCCCTAAACTGCAGACACAGCAGACATACAGCATTGAACTTCAGCCTGGGGAAAGGATTGTTGAGCTGTTTGTGAAAATTAATAAGGTGAATGATGGTACTTCCTCAGAACCACTAGATGAAAAGCAATACTATTCAAAAGAAATGGCTAGAAAAAAGGGGCTGAGAATGAAAGAAAAATGTACTTTTCCATTTTCTCCTTCACTTTTAACTTCTCGTATATTTTGTGTATGTTACGAACTAAGGAACGATATTCCCAAATTTTAAGATTAAGAAAATGGAGAACATGTGATTTAGCATCCTTTTCTCTCAAGAAGTCAGGTGTGTTGTATCTTAATTTTTCTGCACTCTTTGCAGTATCCTAAATCCAAAATACATTATAAGCATTACATTTAAATACAGTGATTATTTCTGTATAATTCTGTATAATTTCTGATTATTTCTGATTCCAGTGATTATTAAATACAGTAAATTATTTTGAATATTGGTGCTTATTTCACATGCAGAATTCTAATTCCAAACTCCTGATCTTTCATGGGTAGAAGTGGGCTGGATTTTCCCTTTTCTTTTTCCTTTTTTTATTCCTCTAATTGATCATTGTGAACTGAACAGGATGGAGTAAAGCAACGTTGTGACTATTCGGATAAAGTGAGAATTTTAGATTAAAAGTAAGATTAAAAGTGAGAAACAATTTCTAGTTCTGGACTTGGAAAAAGAGTCAACCTCAAAGTCCAATTCTAACTGTTAAGAATACAGAATGAATGTAAGCTTCGGTGTTAGAAATGAAAAAAATTGTTTTTCTGGAAACCCATGGTATTCTGTTCTTTCCTTTCCCTTTTGGTATATTAATCCATGCTGAAACACTTAGCATGTTGATTTTTTAAGTATTATGTATGGATTGGTATAATTTGGCCTAATATAGAACCTAGAATTTCTGTGATTGACTCTATGAGACATTGATATAATGCACTTAATCACTATAATATTTTGCTGAAAATACGCCACAAACTACATAAAATGACTTACATTGTTTCTTCAAAGAATGTTACCGTAGAAACTTGGTGGCCTCATGGACATGGAAACCAGACTGGTTACAACATGACAATTCTTTTTAAACTGGATGGAGGCTTAAGTATTGAAAAATCAGCTAAGGTAAGCGAATACTTTAAAATACTTTGTGAAGAAAAAGTATGTTTCTTGTTAAAATAGCAAAACAGATCTTTGTAGGAAAAGAAGAAACCAGCAAAACTCCTGTAATCTCATCACACAGAGACAGTCATTAGTAACAGTTACATGCATTCTGAAGCTTCTGTGTGTGTGTATGTGTGTGTATTTATATTTACAAATGGATCAGGCTTTACATATTATTTTATTTATAAATATTCTCCTACTGTGTTTTTACATTTTACATTATATCAAAGTAGTACATATGTATAATTTTAAAGCTCAGATATTACCAGAAGGTAATAGGGTACCTTGCCCAATGCTTCCTATTCCTATTTTCTATTCCTCAGAATCAATCATTTTTAACTTTTACTTATTTCTTCTGTTTATCTTCACCTTCCCAAATAACCTGCTTCTATGGGCATTTTCTAATTTTTCAGTTTGATGTATTATCTATTGACTTCAAACCTAGAGGATGAAGATATAGCTCTCTTACATGATTTTCTCTGTTGACCCCTGCTTGGCCCCCAATGTACACATTTTACCTCCCTCTGCCCTTCCAGTGTTGTCCAGTGGCCATTTTTGTTAACTTCGTATTCAGTGTTTACATTATTATATTATGTATATACTGTTCAAAGCTGAATTGCATGGTGTCCTAAAATCATATTTCCTTTCTTTTGCAACTTTCTCTTTTCCTTAGAGTTAATAATTGCCTCAGGTTACCAGGTGCTTTGTTTTTCTTTTATCTTCCTCTAAATCATGTACAAACTCTGTGACATACTTGAAATACATTTTAAATTTAGTCACACTCACTAGGTGCCCTATCCATTGTTTATTGTTACTATTCTTCTTCTTCTAATTTTTGTTATCTCTCGAAACTCTCTTCTAGAGCCATTTCTTCATCTCCCTGATCTTGCTTGGTTACTCTCTAGAGATTCTACTTAACTGTTGTCCTGGAACTTCCTTTTATTATTATTCTTGGAATTTTATTTATTTGTCTTCTAGGAATTCTAGGTATTCTCTTCATCTTCCTTTTGGATTAAACATGGAACCCTGTTTCTTTGGGCCCATGTTTCTTTTTTTTTTTTAATCTGACTTTCCACATTTGCTGGTACACTATAGATTCCTGGGAACGGCTGTGTAGGAGATAACATTTTTGAGAACTTGCAGAGTAGACATGCAAATACATGAAGTCTGTCTTCACCGTTACTTGATAGTTTGGCTGGGTATGGAAGTCTAGGTTGGAAATAATTTTCCTTCACAGTCTGAAGACATTGCTTCATTATCTTTTAGCTTTTAGTATTTTTGTTTTGAAATATAATTACATTCTAATTTTTGTTTTTCTTGTATAGGACTCTTTTTGTTGGCTTCTGGAAGCTTTTAGGATTTCTTTACCTCTGATAATCTAAATTTAAAAATTTGAAAATGAGTGGATTTTTGTTGTTGTTGTTCTGCTAGTTATCCTTGTGGGCTCTTCCAGTCTAGAAACTCAATCTGGAAATTTTGTTATATCTTTCATAATTTTTCATTCATTATCTTTGTTTTATTTTTTTGGTACAACTATTAATCAGATATTGGACCTCCTGGACTGAGCAATATTCTTAGACTTTCCTTTCTGTATTCTATCTTATTTTTTTATTCTGTCTTCTGGGAGAGTTACTTGATTTTATCTTCAGTTTTTAAAATTAGATTCTTCATTTTTGTTGTCGCTTTAAAAAATTTCTAAAAAGTTTTTTGTTTTTATAATGTTATTAATTTTTTTAAAGATTTAATTTGAAAAAAAATTTTTAAAAGATTTTATTTATTTGAGAGAGAGAGAGAGAGAGAGCACTTGCACAAGAGAGTACAAGCAGGGGTGGGCAGGAGAGGGAGGAGCAGACTCCCTGCTGAGCAGGACGAGGTTGCAGGGCTCAGTCCCAGGACCCTGAGATCATGACCTGGCCTGAAGGCAGACACTTAACCAACTGAGCGACCCAGGTGACCCTTATTTTGTTTTTAAGTAATCTCCACACCTAGTGTGGGGCTTGAACTCACAACTTCTAGATCAAGAGTTGCATGCTCTACTGACTGAGCCAGCCAGGTTCTCCAAAAGAGAAATAAATTTAATTTATTTTTAAATTGCATCCTATTTATATTTTTTAATTATATCTTCTCATTTCTCTTAAAATGTTAATTATTACTATAAGTATTTTTCAAGTTTTCTCTGCATTGTTTTGTTTTCCATATTTCTTTATTTCTTCCATTTGTTTTGATCTCTGTCTTTCCCATTAGAGGTCGTCCTTGAATGTCTGGTGATCCTTGGTGTCCATTCTGAAGATTAACTCACAAAAATGCAGATAAGAAGTCCTATATGAGGTTCAGTATTCATTATTGAGGTGGAAATCCAGCTTTATCATGTGGTGATGCCCACATGTCAGTAGCTATAGATCGTGCATGTGCACGTGGACGCGTGCACGTGCCTGCGTGTGTGTGTGTGTTTAGCTTTGCCAGTGAGGAAGTTCTCCACTCTCCTGCCTGGGGAATATAAGACTGGTTGTTACCATTCAGGGAATCTAGTGGCAGAAGGGGACTAAGGTTCTGACACGGAGCTTACAGTTTCATCCATTCCCCCCTCTCACAGTGTGCTTTGTATCCTCAAGCCTCTCTGATTCTGAAAGGCAAAATGATAGGTGAGCCTCAGGATCCCTTTTCCAAAGCAGTGTACTTGAGTTCTCCTTTTAGAATTAAGACATCTTATATGGGTCATTTTACGTAAAACTGCCTTTTCATGTCACTTTAAAACTTCTAAAATTGAGTCAAGATTGAAACTGGAGCTATCTAGAGAAGACAATGGGGAAAAATAGTCCCTGTACTCAAAAGTATTGCTCTCAAAGTACCTCTAGAAAAATCTTGCCCCCCTCCTCAATCTGTCAGGGACCATTATTAAAAAGAATACAGAGTCCCTGGGTGGCTCAGTCGGTTAAGCATCTGCCTTTGGCTCAGGTCATGATCCCAGGGCCCTGGGATTGAGTCCCACATCAGGGGACTTCTCCCTCTGCCTCTCTCTCTCTCTCTCTCTCTCTCTCTCTCTCTCTGTCTCTCATGAATAAATGAATAAAATCTTTAAAAAATGTAACTGCGATACATTTACCACACCCATCTAGATTAACAAGAATTCTTAAAAAAAATAAAAATTAAAAAATTAAAAATACAATAAAAATGTTTCCTCCTGAAGGTATAGCCATCTGTTTTGTCTCTAAATCTGTGAATAAACCTTATGGTAACCTTAGCTAGAGGATATTGAAAGGAAAATTTGTCTTTAGTCTAAAGAAATGACTAGGTCCTGCCTGGTTTGGGGTATAGCACTGAGGACTGGAAAGAACTACACTTAGGCATTTATTAGCTCTAGGCTACTTATTTAGTCCTTCAAGTGTCATTTCCTTATATGTAAAATGGGACAGTAAAGATGACATAACCTGGATCTGGCTTATAAGTAGTAGCAATCTGAATCCCCTTCGTAGGTCTCCTCCTTCCCCCAGCATCAACCTTTGGTGTTTGCAGTTAGCTGGGGTTATACTCTGGTTTCATCTCTCACATTTGGGGTTACCTGTCCTTTGGGCCAGACACCATGCTAAATATGGAAATATATGCTTTAGAAGCTCATTATCTATTTTTTCTTTGTTTATTCATGCTCTATATTTTCTGAGACGTTGTGTGTGAGTGTGTGTGTGTGTGTGTCCACAATTTGTAGGGAGAATATCCTACAGCTGTCTAAAGGGCCAAAACATTCACTCTTATTCTAACCGTCTTGGTACAAGATGTCTGCTCTCTCACATGTTGAGTTGTCGTGTCTTATTTTTATGAAAGGAAGAGGAACTTCTGTGTTTTTCTGTTTGTGGGAAATAATTCTTTTCATTCAGGCTAGTATGGTTGCGTTATTGTTTATTACATACAGAGATGCCATTTTTTGAATTGGCCAGGAGTGAAAGGTGTATTGTTCCATGCCTTGTGTTAATGTATATCTGTGAAGTGTACCCTTTGGCTGTGGCAACTATAGAGTTTGTTATTTTTGAGACTCATTCATTCACTAAATACTTAGCGAGCATCTACTGGGTTTCAGCCACTTGGCTAGGCTCTGGTGGTAGAGCAGTGAGTAAGACATTGTTTCCACTTCTCTCTGAGGTCTTAGTGAAACTAACAATTTGGTTGGGAAATTAAATAATTAAACAAACAGTTGCAATAAAATATAATAAGCATGCTAGAGAAATATAGAGTACCGTAGAAGGACCAGAGCAGGAGCATTCTGGGAAGACTCCCAGAGAAGGTGATATTTGTGTTCTCAGGGATGAGTAGAATTTGACCAAACAATGTAGCAAAGAGGCAGAGGGACAATCATATGTCAGGGCCCAGGGGCTCAAAGGAATATTGTGTGATTGTGGAGGTGAAAATCATTTCAATGTGGCTGAGTTTGAGTTTGAAGTAGAAGAAGGGGTGGTTTCATAAAGGTAGGCTGGGGCAAGCTCATGCAGGGTCTGGGAAGCGATGTGGAGGACTGGACTGCCTTAAGGGCAGTGGGAATTCTATGCAGGGAAAGAGAGAGCCATGACCATATTTGTTTTACAAGGATTGTGCAGATCAGATTGGAAGAATGACAAGAATGGGAGGCCAGTTAGAAGACTGTGGTGGTGATCCAGGCACAGGATGATGATTGCTCAGTCTATAGAATTGCTGAAGAAATAGATTTGAGAGAGATTTGGGAGTTAATACCCTCAGACTTGTTGATGTGGGGATGGGAGAGAGGGGTGGGTTAGCAATGGTTCTTAAGTTGCTGGTTTGGGCCACTGAACAGGTTGCATTTCTGTTCTTTGAACGCAATTACTCAGAAAGAAGATCAGGTTTGAGCGACAGGATAGGGTGGAAATTATTTCTGTGTTAGATGTGTTTTGTGTGGCGTGATTAAGAGGCACCTAAGGAATGATAATTGATGGGCATTTCATTATATAGGTCTGGAGCTTAGGAATTAGATCTAGATCAAAGATTGGAAGTGGAAATCAACAGAATAAGTTAATTGTAGTCATGGGAGGGGATGAACTACCTCAGGGACTGCATGGAGAGGAGCCCTAGGACAAAACCCGGCATCATCATGATTAAGCAAGGGGGGAGGAAACGAGCCTATGGAGGAATTGAAGAAGGAATGACCAAAGAGGTAGAGGCAAAACCAGTTGACTGGGGAGTCACAGAACCCAGAGGGAAAGAGTATTTTAAGAAGCAGAGAGTGTTCAAAGAGTGTCAGATGCTGCAAGGAACTCAAGTTGGAAAAGGAGTGAGAAAGATCCTTTCGATTTGGTAATAATGAGATGACTGACTGCTGGACTCGACCAGAATAGGTCAGATTGCAGTGGGTCAGGAAGTGACTAAAGGTGAGGAAGTGGAGACAGTGAGAAGAGATGACTCTGAGAAATGTTTGATGGGAACCTCCCTTGAGCCAAGTGGGAATGATGGCTAGTTGGGGTCAGAAGACTGGCTACATGCAGGGGACTGTGCAAATAAGTCAATATATCTAAATACTGAGGATCTAGCTTTTTCATGGATGGAGGAAGGTGGTATACATATAGAAAAGAGAAACACTGGGGCGCCTGGGTGGCTCAGTCAGTTGAGCGTCTGTCTTCAGCCCAGGTCACGATCCCAGGGTCCCGGATTGAGCTCCATTTCGGGCTCCCTGCTCGGCGGGGAGTCTGCTTCTTCCTCTCCCTCTGCCCCTCTCCCCAGCTTGTTCTCTCTTTCTCTCTCTCTCTCCCTCTCCCTCTCAAATAAATAAATAAAATATTTTTAGAAAGAGAAAAGAGAAAATCTAGAATGGATTGGAATTGGAGCTAATAGTGTGAACTCATGATTTTCAGCATATGCATAAAAATAGAACTATACAGATGTAAATGCATGTGTGTATATTTATAGATAGACAGATGGACAGACAGACAGGCAGACACACACACATTTTCTAGCTCTTTCCAGGCCTTCCCAGAGGTCCTGAGAATAGTGGCACTCTAGTAACAATGAACAGAGCTAGTGTTCAGATCTTGGTCTTTAAATAACACTGTCTACTTAAAGGGCTCTTTGGAGAAATGATGGATGCTGGGGCTAGAGCTTAGACTATCTTGCTGCACTAGAAAGTAAGAAGGTACTCAAGGATGACTGGATAAGTTGGGGCACCTGGGTGGCTCAGTTGGTTAAGCATCAGACTCTTGATTTCATTTCAGGTCATGATCTTAGGGTTTTGAGGTCAAGCCCCATGTTGGGCTCTGTGCTCAGCAGAGAGTCTGCTTAAGATTCTCTTTCCCTCCTGCCCCCCCACCCCCCGCTCATGTGCACGTGCTCTTTCTCTCCCTCAGATGAATAAAATCTTAAAAAAAAAAAATAGATTGATGGGATAAGTCAAAAGGACACTGGAACCAATTTAATGTGCTCCCACTGGCCAAATCTGAAAAAAATTGAGCATTAAAATAAAGAGTGGTAGTAAAAGATTATAAACCATTTAACAAGTAAATGAGAGAAAGGAAAGTGATTTGTTAAAGTGGAATATCAACTAATAAATGTAGAAGGAATAATGCAACTAGAATAATAATCATTTGATAACTCCCATAGTTATAAGTAATTCAGGTAAGAAATACGAATGGATGCTAAAGCTGAGGATAAAAGTGGCATGAAATATGAGATATTTATATAGCCTCAAAGCATCTCTCAACAAAATATTTATAATGGAGAAAAAATACAATGGGGAAATCTGGCAGACATTATCTTGATTAAGTGATTAAGGTTATCACCACCAACATGACAAAATGACATGGTGTCCACCTAACAGGCTGCAACAAGAATACAGCTGTGATAGTCCTGTCAAAGCAGATAACCTGGATCTGCATCAGGCAATCTCAGATTGAGCTCCATTAGCTAAAACCTTCAAATGCACTTCAGTCTACTGTAATCTTAAAAAGTATCAAGGAAGGACTGAGGAACTATTCCACATTGAAAGAGACTAGAGAGATGTCACAGCTCCGTGCAGTGCCTGATCTTTTTTGCTATAAACAATGTTATTGGGGCAACTAACAAAACTTGAATGGGGTCTCTGGGTGAAGGGTATTCAGGAGTTCTTTGTACTACCTTTGCAACTGTCCTATAAGTTCAAATGTTGCAACATAAGAAAGAACGCCATTAAGAGAATGAAGAGCAATGATAACAAAATCCTGATGGGAAGGAGTCAGTAAGCAGGGCGAGACTGAAAACAGTTCAAAACCAGAGAGGGGGTGGAGAGGGCGCGGTCTCTGATAAGGTAGGGGAGGATGATGTCACCACACCAGTGGATGGATTCAGTGGGGGGCCAGGGGCTCTGTTTTTGTTGTCATAGGGTTAAAAATAAAATAACATATGTAGAGGAAAAGATGGAGCTTGAGGATGGAAGTAATTTTGCAGATCTGTAGGACCATGTAAGGTATAGTTTCTTTCTATGGGAATTGCAAGCTCTTCTTTCAGCTGTCTCACCAGGAAAAAGTGAACCTGAGCAAGAAAGTTTAGGGAGTTCTGGTCAGGTAACTTTTTTCTCTCCTGGGCGCTAGGATGTAATGTCTTGTTGAGAGGGATGGGGGGCAAGTTAGAAATTTGAGAAAGTGAAGTCTTGAGGTAGCCACTATAGAGAAAAGGCTAGAAGGGGCTAAGGCAACATGATAGGATCTGGGGAAGCATCGAGGGCCCAGCTGAGGCTGAGAATGGAATCTCTTTATCTGAGAGTCGGAATACCTTCACTTTGGATAAACTACTGATTTCTGGTTATGACATGTTCGGGTGCTTTGGTGGTCTTTTACAAGGTGTCTTGGTGTGTGGTATGGTTTGAAATTGTTTTCTGGACCCTCCGCCTACCCTGCTTGTACACATGCTAATGAAATCCCTTGTATTTGAGCAACACTTTAAAGTTTGAGGTGAGGCTTGGGTCCAAAACTAGGTCTCTTTCCCTGCTGTGGTTTTTGAAATTGTCTTCTTATTTCTGGAATGTTATAGGAATAGTAGTTCTATGTCTATTTTAGTTAACCTGTTAATACCTTACGATAACATTTAAATCAGTTTTGTATTCTGCTCATTAGAAGGCTCAGAAAACAGCCATGAAGGTGATTAAAGAAAAAAGAGGTTAAAGGAATAGGGTAATTTACCTCAGAGAGCTGAGGACACGTTTGTTAATTCTTTAACTTGCTATTCAGGAAATTTTTCATTCATCTCTCATAGGATAGAGGTAGAGGAGGAAGTGAACTTAGAGTGGAGCATGTGAGACCAAGGTTACCCATGGGAGCGGCTGTGCGGTAGTCAAGGTTGTGCGCACTAGAATGGGCCACTGAGGAACACCTCAGCATGCGTTTGCAGTGGGAACTTTGAAGAGTATTTATACCCATTTGTCCATTAGACTGGGATGGTAGAGATTGGATCAGAGGATCTCTTGTGCCTCCCCACGATTCTGATTGCCCAAAAGAGGAAACCAGAATGAAATAAAAATTTGAGCTCTCTGCAAGTTTCAGGAATCAGTGTTTGCCTTTGAAATTTAGATTAAAGTGTAGATTAATTTCACATTTTGTAAATGAGAAATAATACCTAATTGACCTGTGTTTCCAGGGTGGTTCTTCCCGGGAATTCAACACTTGGCAGCCCTAAATTTCTTCATGTTTTCAATGGTTTCAGACTTGCCAGCGTTCAGCAAGCAAGAAATTTGACTGCTACTTGCCATCCTTATCTGTCTCGGCAGGGGTCTCTTAGTCTTATCTCTTTGGTGGGAAAGTGTCAGATTGGGGTTTCTTTTCTTCTTTTTTTTTAAACTGAAGTATAGTTGACACACAATGTTACATTAGTTTCAGGTGTACAGTATACTGTTTGGATAACTGTATAATATGCTATGTTCACCACAAGTGTGGCTACCGTCTGTCACTGTGTGACACTATTACAGTACCATTGACTATATTCCCTGTGCTGTGCTTTTATGTCGGTGACTTACTCATTCTGTGACTGGAAGCCTGTAGCTCCCCCTCCCCTTCACCCATTTTACACATCCTCACACCCCCTCCCGTCTGGCAACCATCAATTTGTTGAAACAGAAATTGGGTCTGTTTCTGCTCTTGTTTGTTTATTTGTTTGTTTTGGTTTTTAGATTCCACATGTCAGTGAAATCATATGGTATTGGTCCTTCTCTGTCTGACTTATTTCACTTAACACAATACCCTCTAGGTCCATCCGTGTTGTCAGATTAGAATTTCTTTTTATTTTCTGTTTATTGTGAAGTATAACACGTATACAGAAAAATACACAGAACATATGTGAAATGCTTAATGAACGATTAGAAAAAGAATGTTTATGTAACAGTTACCCTGATCAAGAAATAGAGCATTGCTAGCCCCTCCAAAACTCCCCCTGCCTTTTGTGAGCCTCCCCAATCACTGCGCTTTCCTCCTTCCTAAAGATCCACTATCCTGCCTTGTAACACTATAGTTTAGTTTGCCTGTCTTTAACTTTTGTGTACAGGGAACCACGTGGTATGTATTCTTTTGTGTCTGGTTAACTTGGCTCAACATTGTATTTGTGACATTTAGATATGTGGTCATATATAGCTGTAGTTTGTTTATTTATATTGCTGTGTGATATTTCAATGTGTGATACATTCTGCTGTTGAAATTTAGGTAGTTTCCAGTCTTGGCCATTCTGGGTAACACTACTATGAACATTATTGATGATCAGTCAGAGCACAGCATTTCTGCTGGGACTGGAATCACTGGATCTCAGGGCACGTGTTGGTCAGCTTTGAGAGAGCGTACTAAACTGCCTTCCAGAGTGCTTATATTTCACTTTTACGCCACATGCCCACATGCCTCCCAGTACGAGCTATTGTGTCAGGACTTTTGTTCTTGTCACGGGCACCTCCTTGTCTCACCTCAATTGCTCTCGTATCCTGATGGTTCTGTTGTTATCTTGGGCTTGCTCTATGTATAACTGTTCCTATTTTTAAACTCTTATTGAAATCCATCTTGCTTCAATTTTGTATCTTTTATGCCTCTCTTCCATTGAGATTAGACATATACATTTTTTTAAAAGATTTTATTTATTAGAGAGAGAAAGAGAGAGAGAGTGTACACAAGCGGGGATGGGGGCAGCAGGCAGAGGGAGAAGCAGGGACTCGATCCCAGGACCCTGGGATCATGACCTGAGCCAAAGGCAGACACTTAACCCACCGAGCCACCCAGGTGTCCTAGACATCTGCATTTTTATTTTTTGTTTTACTGAGTATGTCTCAAGACAGCAGCACAGTTAACTCAGACAAAAGGCCTTGGGGAAGTTACAAATTTTGGATGCAGCCCATGTAGCAGAGATGTACTGGGTCTAGTAGGAGGGGAAAGGGCTGACTACATTTCCTTGTGAACAGGGAAGAATATCTGGATGACTGAAAAATTTTTTTATTGTTGAAAGAAATAATGCTGAGGCACATACTGTAAGTTGAAGGGAGGTCATATGAAGAAAATATAGAAAATTTTAAAAATAAATTAAAAAATAAAAGATAGGCATTGGGATATTATAAATTCTGTCCAAAAAGTCATTTCATGGGGACCCTAGAATGCAAGTCTGGTGGAGTCAGCTTTCTTTTAACAAAGGAAGTTTTGTGTATAAGTGTAGTGGGAGAGGCTACTCTGGGTAAATGGGATAAAAATATCTTCCTAATCACTGTTTAGCTATCTTCTGCCCAGGTTAATTGAATATTTTTATCCTACTAATTGATTATACTGAATTCCTACCTAATATGTGTCAGAGACATAATAAGTATGTTTGAAGGACTATTACAGTTTACCTTTCTAGAAAAATAGGAAATCAATTAGTTGATATTTCTCTTTAGCACCACTTATTTTGTAAGACTCTCCCATGTATTCCCTATGTAAGGTAAATCTTGCTAAAAGCAACAGAAGGTAGTTGTTTGTATTTGACTTAGCATCAAGATTCTCCAATTAAATTATTGTAGGGAAATAGACAAGATAATGTAATAGTATGTAATCCAGGATTAGAAATTATATTGCACAGTTCCTAAGCCAGAAGAGGTAAAAAATTGCCCCTAGCTATTAGAACAAAAATGGAGATTTATTCCTCTTTTTTTCTTTTTTCAAATTTTGCTTTGTTCTTTGTTTCTTTAAGTTCCCAGTTTCATCTTTGCCGTATCTACAGAGCAGAAAGAGAGCACAATGCCAGTGAAATTTTTTTCTTTTTCTTTCTAAGTGCTGCTCTTTAAAGACCTTAAAAGTATATAGCTAAAAAATATGGAATTCAGAATAATCAGGGTGTATTTCTGACTACTCTGTACTTCTGATCAACACTGAGAGTTCAGAGACTGTGAAGTATGTCTCCCTCTGTGTGTCCCAGGTTTCCTAGGGCAAAAACATTTGAGTTTCTGAGTGACATGAATTTTGAGGGACACTGTTCATCTTAGTAAATTTCCCTTTTGTCTTTTTTTTTAAAGATTTAATTTATTTATTTGAGAGAAAGAGACAGAGAGAGCGTGCACAAGCAGGGGGAGGGGTAGAGGGAGAGGGAGAAGCAGACTCCCTGCTGAACAGGGAGCCCAACTCAGGGCTTGATCCCAGGACCCTGAGACCATGACCTGAGCTGAAGGACTAAGCACCCAGGTGCCCCACGCCCTTTTGTCTTTCTGTCAGGTTTTAATTAAACATTTCCAAAATGGCTATGGGTAGTGGCTTACCCAGGCTGGGTCATGGGAGCAGTTAGCCCTGGGTACAGGCAGTAAGTGGGTGCATTATGTGTAGGTTACAGGTTGGCCTGCATATTATTAGTAGTATGTCTGGCAATTCTATACAATGTCAGTGATTAAATACTCCTCCTTGCAAAATCTTTTGTTGGTCTAAGTTTTATCCATCTGTGAGATTATTCTTGAGTTTTAGTAACATACGTAGGCTTCAATTTAGCACATTTTAATTATTAACTCTTTAATAAATGTTATATTCTACATGGAAGTAAATTTGGAGAACTCTTAGTTATACAGTTAGTTGTCCCCAGGATCATGGAGACTCAGCTGCATATAGTCATTTTGAAAGCAAGTTTATAGTAGTTTAAAATAGTTTAAACTTGTTTTGGAATAGTTTATGTCCCCATTCTCTGTCTTATTACATATTCTTGTATTTAAAAGTAGATTAGAAACAACAATAGCAGAGTGATTGTAAAAAAGCAAAAACTTAACATGAGCTACTTCAGTGTGACCTCTTGGAATTTTTATTTTTATGCTTAAAATTTTAAATAGAAATAATTGATAAGCTGAACTTCATTAAAATTAAAATTAAAAACATCCATAAAAACTTCATTAAAATTAACAACACCCAGGGTGGGGGCACCTGGGTGACTCAGTTGGTTTGGCGTCCACCTCTTGATTTTGGCTTAGGTCATGATTTCGGCTTAGGTCATGATTTCGGCTTAGGTCATGATTTCAGGGTCGTGATATTGAGCCCCGTGTCAGTCTTCACACTCCAAGGAAGTCTGCTTGGGGTTCTCTCTCTGCCTCTCCTTAAACCCCTCCCCCTACTTGCACTTGTACTCTTTCTTTCTCTCTCAAATAAATACATCAATCTTTAAAAAAAATTAAAAACTTCTACTCTGCCAAAGACAATGTCAAGAGAATGAGAAAACAAGTCACAGTTGGGAGAAGTGTTTGCAAAAGACATACCTTGTTAAACAAAATACATGAAGAACTATTAAAACTCACAATAAGAAAATAACCCAGTTAAAAAATGGGCCAAAAACCGTAACAGAAACTTGAAGAGATACAGATGGCAAATAAGCATATGAAAAGGTATTCCACATCACATGTCATTAGGAAAATGCAAATTAGAACAAGATGGCACTACACACCTATTAGAATGGCCAAGACATGGGGCACTTGGGTGACTCAGGTCATGATCCTAGGGCTCTGGGATGGAGACCAGAGTTGGGCACCCTTCTCTGTGGGGGGCCTCCTTCTTTCTCCCTTTCCCTCTGACCCTTCCCCCTGCTCGTGATCTCGCTTGCTCGCTCTCTCTGTCAAATGAATAAATAAAAAACAAACAACAAAAAAGAGTGGCCAAAAAGGACAATGCCAAATGCTGGTGAGGATGTGAAGCAGCAGGAACTCTCCTTCATTGCTGGTGGGAATGCAGAATGGTACAGTTGGTCACTTTGGAGGACAGTCTGGTGTTTCTTACAAAACTAAATATACTCTTACCATACGATCCAGCAATCGATCTGCTCACTATTTATCCAAGGGACTGAAAACTTATGTCCACACAAAATCTGTACATCACTGTTTACAGCAGCTTTATTCCTAATTGCCAAAACTTGGAAGCAACCAAGATGTCCTTCAGTAAGTGAAGTGCTAAGTAAACCTGGTGGATCCAGACAATGGAATTTTATTCAATGCTGAAAAGAAATGAGCTATTAAGCCCCGAAAAGACTTGGAGGAAGCTTAAATGATGATTACTAAGTGAAAGAAGCCAATCTGAAAGGGCTCCATGTGGTATGACTCCATGTATATGACATTCTGGAAAAGATGAAACTATGGAAGCCGTAAAAGATCAGTGGTTGCTAGGGGCTGTGGGGAGGAGGGAGGGATGAATAGGTGGAGCATACTGGATTTTGAGGTCAGTGAAACTGCTCTGTATGATACCATAATGATAACACATTGTTATACGTTTGTACAAACCTATAGAATGTAACACACCATGAGTGAAGTAAAATGTAAACTAGGTCTTTGGGTGATAATGATGTGTCAGTATAGGCTTATCAGTTGTAACTAATGTACCATCATAGTGGAGGATGCTGGTAATGAGGAAGGCCATGCACTATGGGGGCGAGGGTATATGGGAAGTTTCCGTACTTTCCCCTCAATTTTCCTGTGAATCTTAACTGCTCTAAAAAAAGTCTGTTAAAAAAAACTTAAATCGAGGAAAGTGTGAACTGTGATGTGTAATATGTAATATTTTGTTTGGTAAGTGCATATTTGAATTCATATATGAAATATTTTACTAATTTTAATATCTTTAGAGTTGAAATTCCTTGTTACTTTTTTCTTCCAAATTTTATTTAAATTCTAGTTAGTTCACATATAGTGTAATATAGGTTTCAAGAGTAGAATTTAGTGGTTCATCGTTTACATATAACACCCAGTGTTCATCATAACAAGTGCCCGCCTTAATATCCATCACCCATTTAGCCCATCCCCCACCCACCTCCCTCCGTAAACCCTCAGTTTTTTCTCTATCATTAAGAGTCTCTTACGGTTTGCTTCCCTCTCTCTCTTTTTCCCTTCCCATATGTTCATCTGTTTTGTTTCCTAAATTCCACGTATGAGTGAAATCATATGTAGTATTTGTCTTTCTCTGACTTATTTCACTTAGCATAATACATTCTAGTTCCATCCACGTCAATGCAAATGGCAAGATTTCATTCTTTTTTTTTTAAAAAAGATTTATATATTTGTTTTAGAGGAAGAGAGAGCATGCAAGCAGGGGGAGGGGCAGAGGGAGAGGAAGTGAAGCATGAAGTAGACTGCCCTCTTAGCATGGAGCCCAACATGGGGCTCAATCTCACAACCCTGAGATCATGACCTGAGCTGAAGTTAAGAGTTGGATGCTCAACCGACTGAGCCACCCAGGCGCCCCAAGATTTCATTCTTTTTGATGGCTGAGTAGTATTCCATTGTATATATACCACATCTTCTTCATCAGTCAATGAATATTTGGGCTCTTTCCATATTTGTCTATTGTTTATAGTGCTGCTATAAACATTGGGGTGCATGTGCCCCTTCGAATCTCTATTTTTGTATCCTTTGGCTAAATACCTAGTAGTGCAATTGTGGGATTGTAGGGTAGTTCTATTTTTAACTTTTTGAGGAACCTCCATTCTGTTTTCCAGAGTGGCTGTACCAGTTTGCATTCCCACCAATAGTGTAATAGGGTTTCCCTTTCTCTACATCCTCGCCAACACCTGTTGGTTCCTGTGTTGCTAATTTTAGCCATTCTGACAGGTGTGAGGTGGTATCTCATCGTGGTTTTGATTTGTATTTCCCTGATGATGAGTGATGGTGAGCATCTTCTCATGTGTCTGTTGGCCATCTTGAATCTCTTCTTTGGAAAAATCTGTATTCATGTCTTCTGTCCATTTCTTAACTGGATTATTTGTCTTTTTGGTGTTGAGTTTGATATGTTCTTTATAGATTTGGGATACTAATCCTTTACCAGGTGTGTCATTTGCAGATATCTTCTCCCATTCCATCAGTTGCTTTTTAGTTTTGTCGATTGTTTCCTTTCCTGTGCAGAAGCTTTTTATCTTGATGAAGTCCCAGTAGTTCATTTTTGCTTTTGTTTCCCTTGCCCCCAGAAACATGTCTAATAAGAAGTTGCTATGGCTGAGGTCGAAGAGATTGCTGCCTGTGTTCTCCTTTAGGATTTTGATGGATTCCTGTCTCACATTTAGGTCTTTCATCCATTTTGAATTTATTTTTTTTGTATGGTGTATGGAAATGGTCCAGTTTCATTCTTCTGCATGTGGCATTCCAGTTTTTTCCCAGCATCATTTATTAGCGAGACTGTCTTTTTTCCATTGGATATTCTTTCCTGCTTTGTTGAAGATTAGTTGACCATATAGTTGTGGGAATTGTTAATTGTTTTAAAACTAAAACTAAAGAAAGAATGAAAGTGAAACATGACATCAGTGTATGCTTTAGTAGTGGCAGATATAAAAAAAAACAAAATACCTTGGAATTCTTTTTGGTAGCACTTCAGATGCTTCATAGAGATCAAATGTGCAAGTTAGATTTGTCTGTATGAAAGGTGTTAAGAGTTGATATAAAGAAGTCATTCTTATGTTTCTGGAAAGACTGCAGCTGAACTCACAGAGGATATCTTGAAACAACTGGTTGCTTGTTTCATAAACCTCTGTTGTCGTCAGTGACAGGAGAGTGATGCATATGTGGCCAGTATTCAGAGTGGAGTTCATATAGAAATCAAAGAGATTAATCTCAAATTTTATTTCTGTCTTCTGGAAATCATTCTCTGAACCTTGTGGAATTTTCTTTTTGGGAAACATTTCTTCATGTGTGATGTTTTCTGGAACTTGGGAAAAATTTTGTTCATTCTTTTAAATCTCACCTCATTGTTGGAAAAAGCTACAGAAAGTCTTTCCTAGACAAGATGGAATGCTCATTATGAGGTAAGGACACAGTAAATTCTGAAAACTTAATCTCCACTTCGAAGTACTCCGTGATCCAAAGGAATGTGGATGCGTGAGAATCAGCTCAGATTTTGTCCTCTGCTACTGCAGTTTTTCTCTTTTGAATTATCTTTTTTTTTTTCCTGGTGTAGAATTTTAGATGAGGTTAATCAGATACAAACATATTTGCAAATAGCCAGAATCTGCCTTGAACGATGTACAGTGAAATACCAAGCTTTCAAACTTTTCTTTGAAGATAAGCGCACAGAAATTTTGGTGAAGGCTCTTCACTGTGCAACAACAAACTGTAAGGATGTTTACATAGGAAAAAAGAATCCAATTCTGAAGAAGAGTGTCAGGGGAACAACAAGATGCTGATCTTACATTGCCAAGAGAAATCAAAACAGCAGTGTTGAATACCCCAGTCATTTTCACCAAGAATTGGATGCTTGTTCTAAAGCAACAGATCAAATAATGTCTGTGTTCACTATCATTTGGCCATTTTCTTTTTCTCTGATTTTGCTGTGTTCAGAAGACATACTTGAGAAGTGGAAATTTTTCAGCCCAGAGGCATTTGTAAACACTTTGAGTGGTTCTCAAAGAAACAAAGGCATGGATACTACTTCATTTTTTGGAATTTAATGAGAAGTGGGATTTTTATGAATCTCTGTCAGACTTACCTTTACGTCTCATACTTTCCCAAAATATTTGTATATTTTGGGCTTCTTTTGAAAAAAACATTTCAAATTAAAATTAATAAGAGGTGTTCCTCTATCAACTGCGCAAGGATAGATTGGCAAATCTGCCTATATTCTTTATAAATCATATACGTACAAAGAAGATCAATTTTGACAAAGTTCTTGACATTGTTAGAAGTTAAGGCTCAAAATAACAACTATTATTCATTTCCATAATGAACCAATATATGGACATATTATTTACTTTTTTCAAAAACATTAATATAATCAAATACATGAGTCCATTATTTTTCCTTTTTTCTTCTCTAAGATTTTGTTTATTTGACAGAGAGAGAGAGAGCAAGCACAAGAAGGGGGAGTGGCAGGCGGAGGCAGAGGGAGAAGCAGGCTCCCCACTGAGCAGGGAGCTCGACACAGGGCTCGATCCCAGGACCCCGGGATCATGACCTGAGCCGAAGGCAGATGCCTAACTGACTGAGCCACCCAGGCGCCCACTTTTTTCCTTTTTTCTACTCTAATATTTATTTTACTTAAAAATAGTATGATTGTTCATATAAAGTTAAATAAAGGAAAGTGTCTGCATTTCTTTTCTGGATATTATCACTATTCATTTCATTTCATTATTATTACTGAAAATAATTTTGTCATGGAGAAGAGGGGCTTGTTAGAAAGTGATTCTGTCTGTTCTGTCAGATATGAAGAATACGCCTCTGTCTACAACTGTGCTGGTGTAAACTTGAAGCTGTTAATTTCTGGTTGCACTCTCTGCACGTTTCTAGGGCTCCACAAAGCGAGGCTCTCCTGTGTCCTCTTGCTCAGGCCTGTGTGAGGACAGCTCTTTGTGGAAACCCAGCACGTGTTTTCTCAGTGCTTCTGCATGTTAAAGCACTTTCAGAGCAGACAGAAATACATTTGCTTGTCTCTAAAAATACCTAATGTAGGTGAAATGATTTTAGGTGTATTTTGAAAATCCATGAAAATTATTTGAAAAATATTTCAGGTAACATTTGTTAATATTTGGAAATAAGGTTTTTTATTAAGAAGAAAATCAGTAGTATCTAGTGATACTATGACAGCTTTTTTTTTTTTTTAAGATTTATTTATTTGAGAGAGAAAAAGCATGAGCAGGGCAGAGGGAGAGGGGGAGAAGCAGACTCCCCACTGAGCACAAAGCCCAACTGACCGACTGACTTGGGGCTCGATCTCACCACCCTGAGATCATAACCTGAACCGAAACCAAGAGTCAGACACTCAACCCACTGAGCCACCCAGGCGCCCCAACTATGACAGCCTTTTTAGTATTTGATTACAAACAGCTGAGAAGTGATATGCAGTTTATGAATCTATGATTCATTACATCATCATCTGGTCTGCCAGAGAAAGAAATTTGAGAAGTACAGTATTATCAGTCACACACCTCTTAAGCCCTTTAGTTAAGATATTCCTAACTCTTGTCTAAAAAATGTGTTCAGCTATTCTGTACTTTGAAATGTAATCATAAAGCTAATTTAAAAACTTACCTAGTGACTTGCTAATAGAATCATCAACAATAGACAAATTTGGAAATTTTTTTTAAAGATTTTATTTATTTATTTGACAGAGAGAGACACAGCGAGAGAGGAAACACAAGCAGGGGGAGTGGAAGAGGGAGAAACAGTCCTCCCGCTGAGCAGGGAGCTTGATGCGAGGCTCAATCCCAGGACACTGGGATCATGACCTGAGCCGTAGGCAGACGCTTAACGACTGAGCCACCCAGGTGCCCCAACAAATTTGGAAATTTAAAAAAATTTAAATTCAAACTGCTTGGCTTACATATTTAGGTTCTTAGGTATTTTTTTCTACTTTTAGACAATAATTTATTTTGTTGGGCTGTTTAAAATAGTTTTGATCTTGTAATCCACTCTGGATGTAAATATGTGTTACTGAGGGGTCTTTTCCAAAAACCGCTTTCAAAGCCTATTATTTCCTCTGAAGTAAAATACCTGTTGTAGAAGAAGGCTTTTATGTTACCTATCAGGACTCCCAGAGGACATGGAGAATGACTGACACTAATCATAGACCCACCAGCCTTTAACCTGTCGAAGAATGTCCAGAACGAAAGGTGGCTGGTAATTCCTGCTTCACCTCTGACAACTGTCAGGGGCTTTAGGGTTTACTTTGACCTGGGTCATAAAATTGTTATTGCAAGAGCGGAAGATGGGGATAGCTGTCTTTTCACGAGAAAAGTTGAACAGAAAAGAAAAAAATTGGGGAAGATAAGTTTTATCATTAATAGTATTTGTAGCATTAATCGGTCTAAAGACATAAATGAGTTTTATTTTCTAGGTTAGTGATTCTCAAATTTTTTTGGATTCACAATGACTTTACATTCATAAAAATTATTGAGAACCACAACGTACCTTTGTTTATGTGAGTAGATTTTAAAACTGAGGATTAAATATTTACTCATTTCAAATCACAGTACCAAATCCATGACATGTTAATATATGAGTTATTTTATGAAGAATAGATATATTTACAAAACAGAAAATGTAGAGAGAATGACATTGTTTTACATGTTTGCAAATCTCTTTAATGTGTTGCTTAATGGAAGACAGCTGGATTCTCATCTGCCTCTGCATTCAATTTGCAACATGTTGTTTTCATTGAAACATAGGAAAAAGAAAGGATCTTACATAGATATGTAGTTGGAAAGGAGAGGAGTACTTTAATAGCCTTTTCAAATAATCGAGGCTATTCTTTGGTACTACAGGAGAACTTAAGTAGTGGTGGTTTCTTAAAAGTTAGTTGCAATGTGGAATCTGAAGCCATTTTAATGAACTGTTTGTCCTCTGTTAAATTGAAATCTGTTGGTTTTATATCTTGCACCTTTAAGGGATCTTTTAAATTATTTTTTTTTTTACCGAGACATAGTTGACAGTGTTACATTAGTTTCAGGTGTAGAGCATAGTGATTTGACAACTCTGTGCCTTATGCTGTGCTCACAAGTGCGGCTCCCACCTGTCACCATACAATGTTATTACAACACCACTATGTTCTCTATGCTGTACCTTTTATTACCATGACTTACTCATTCTTAATGGATCTTTTATTTGTATGTGATATCATAATATAGTGTGTTGGTTATTTGAAAAATATTAGTGTCTTGAGATTTCCAAGTGTTTCCAAACATTGAAACATTCCATTATATAATATCACATTCACATTTGTTAATACCACACTGATGTTATCTGAAAAGTCTTTTAAGTATTAGGAAGCGCTCGAGCTCATGGTAGTGGATACAAGTTTTCCTAAATCCTAATTTTTACCTGTAAATTTGAGTTTTATCCTTGTCCACAGTACTTTTACTTATTTTCCTTGAAGTGACAAGGCTCACTTCATTCATTTTCAAGAAAATGTCTGACAAATAGCCAATTCTGAATAACCATAGTTTGTCTGGCAGTTCTTTCCAGTTAAAATGAAGTTTCATGAACCAGGTGACTAATTCAGTTTACAACTCACGCAGTGGCCCAGATGCTTTTCCTCAAGAAATCCATTGTGTGGGACTTTATCTGTGTTTCCCATTCTATCATTTCATCACACAGACTATTATAACGATGTCTACTCAAGGTTAAGATAGAATTAGTAATTTTTACTGCTTTATCAAGGACATTCTTAAGTGAAACTGACTTTTTTTTTTCTGCTGATGCCTGAAGGTGAAAGATACAGTGACAGCACAGTTCAGATCTACTGCCTTGATTTTTGCTGAGGCACCAGGAGTGTTACCCACCACTGCTTTTGTAACATCAGGGCAAATGTTAACACAGTTGTTGCTAACCTTGAGAGTCAAAGAAACTGTTCAATGCTTTGAATATTTCAGCATCTCTTGTATTTTGTTGCCAAAGATTCACATAAAAGAGATCTTTGATGATTCATTGTGCTGATTAACAAATATAAGCAAACAGTAAGTCCATCATTCTAGATTCATCCATTTCTCAGGCAAACTGTGATAGTTCAGATGAGAGATCAGTTCAGTATCCTGTTGCAGCTTAATGTAGAGAGAATGACATTGTTTTACATGTTTGCAAATCATGTTTTGGATGATTTAACTGTATCATTGCAATGTGACAATGTGGTGATCTCATTTTCTGACTTTTTATCCAGTAGGCATTCAGCAATGTCAACTGTGAAACTCTCTCAGCTAATACATGTGCTTCTCATAATGAATCGTTGAACACTACATCGGATACTAATGATGTACTGGGTGTCTAGGTGGCTCAGTCAGTTAAGCATTTGCCTTCGGCTTGGGTCATGATCCCAGGGTCCTGGGATCGAGTCCCACATCAGGCTCCCTGCTCTGCGGGGAGCCTGCTTCTCCCTCTCCCTCTCCTTCTGCCTGCTGCTTGCCCTGCTTGTGCTCTCTCTCTCTCTTTGTCAAATAAATAAATAAAATCCTAAAAAATAAATATTTGGAATAATTTGAAAATTGATATAAATATGCATGTATTACTTTATTTTTTAAAAGATTTTTTGTTTATTTGACAGAGAAACAGCAAGAGAGGGAGCACAAACAAGGGGAGTGAGAGGGAGAAGCAGGCTTCCTGCCTAGCAGGGAGCCCGATGCGGGGCTGGATCCCAGGACCCTGGGATCATGACCTGAGCCGAAGGCACATGCTTAATGACTGAGCCACCCAGGCGCCCTTCCTCTTGTGTTTCTGTGTAGGTTGCAAGGGAAACTTTGAGATTCAAAAGGAGAATTTATTGAACGACAGTGAGGTTACAGACATTACAGCAAGAATAACGAGACACCACTACTAAGAACACAGTAGAAGCTGAGAACAAACTGAGTTAATTTCTGAAAACACACCTCTTTAAACACTAAACCTCTACCATAGAAGTAGAACACACCACAATATGCAAGCATGCATTCCATTAGCCAACAAAGTGATGATATCATCACATATCATGTAGCTTCTGGAAAATTCCACCATACATTCAAAAGAGTGTGAGAGTGAAAAAGGCAAATGATGTTTTAGCTTTACTATGGAAATAGTTTTTTTTTGTTGTTTTTTTTTTGAACACAAGGACCTCCTGCAGGATTCCAAGGGGTCCCTTGTAGTCCCCCGGCCATACTTGAAGAACTGCTGTTCTAGATATTTGAATCTACCCATCAAGGTGTTTTAAAAGTTATCTGTGAAAATCACTTTACATTTTTTACATTTTGCAATCCTAAAGCAGCTTTGGTAATTCCATGTCAAGATCCTCCTCAACCAAGCCTTATTCTATGTCTTCTCATAAAGTTCATTCGTATCTTTTTGTCTGTCAGTCATAAGGGCAAGGGTAAGGAAGTAGAAGAATGGTGGGCACTTTTATTTCATGAAATAAATTGATTAATTCATTCATTTATTTTATTTTTTAAAGATTTAATTTATTTATTTGACAGAGGGAGATGCAGTGAGAGAGGGAACACAAGCAGGCGGAGTGGGAGAGGGAGAAGCAGGCTTCCCGAGCTGGGAGCTCGATGTGGGGCTCGATCCCAGGACCCTGGGACCATGACCTGAGCCGAAGGCAGACGCCTAACGACTGAGTCACCCAGGCACCCCTCATTTATTTATTTTAATTAGAGAAGAAAAGCTTAATCTTGGTTCAAGGCTAGGCCTTGTTTGCGTAGAACCATGTTCCTCATTCTTTGATCCAGTTCATGGCTGGAAGGAATGAAGATTTGAATAGGAACATCAATCTTCTTTATCGAGTCTTGCTGCTCCTGCTTAACTGTGGGAAAACCTGGCTAGAGTGTCACAGAGACAAAGGTCTCAGCTTCTTCTCACACACCAATTATAACTTTGGAGTATGCACTCCTATTCCATCTTCCAGCTGAAACACCACTTACATCTCTAGAGCTCCAGCATCAAGTTTAATGTGATGATTAGTTGGGATTAAATTGCTTGTGCTATATGTCTTTGCTTCTAAGATGCACATTTTGGCACATGTTAGCAACACTGAAGTGAGAGTATGTTTTTATATGCAGGATACATCAGTTTAACTGGTGGGATTTCTCCCCCGTTTTTGTGAAATAGTACAAGTTTTTGTTCTAATTTTGAAATGTTATCTTCAAATATATTTCTTTTTTAAAAAAAAAGATTTATTTATTTTAGTGGGCGGGGGGAGGGGCAGAGGGAGAGGGAAAGAATCCTAAGCAGACTCTGTGCTGAGCCTGACATGGGGCTCGATCTCACAACCCTGAGATCATGACCTGAACTGAAACCAAGAGTCGGATGCTTAACCAACTGAGCCCCTCAGGAATCCTTCAAATATATTTCTTTTGATGGAATTACAAATGCCTGTTTCATGAGGAAGACTAGAATATATTTCTTCTTTAATAGTTTCTATATTTTATATCTATTAAAAGATAGAATCTGGCAATAATTTATTCTATTTTTTTCTGAAATGTGTACTTCCACATTAAATGCCTCATAGCAAATAGGAAATTAACATTAAATTATGTTCGTGTAAATTGTTCAAAAGTTTGCTTTCCTTTTTAAAAAAAATCTCTTTGCTTATGTTTTAAATTTGATACTCAGTATTTAATTTTGTTCATAATAGGTTTATTTTAGGACAGTGGAACTTATAGAAGAGCCCATTGAAGGATCTCGAGGTCTGAGTTTCTACTTCAAAATTAATGGATTACCCATATTTCTGAAAGGCTCCAACTGGATCCCAGCAGATTCATTCCAGGATCGCGTAACCTCTGACTTGTAAGTTATCATTTTTTATTTCTTGTTTTTCTTTTTATTAACAGTCCCACAAAGCTAAAGAATTACTCATTTTTGTTTTCTTTGGTTCCAGTGGAAGGAACTGAGAGGTAAGACAGAATTCTAGGATGATGGAAACTTTAGAATGGAAAGGCTTTTTAAATCATATATTCCATTTTCATTAGCTATTGATAGTCTTAACAGCTAAATGACTTGAGACTGCTGAAACCATCCAATTTCTAGAAAACTATTATATATTTCCTCTGGAGGAACAAGAAAATGACTAATGCACATTTTGGATAATCCCTGAAAAGGTTAAATTTGTTTTTTTTTTATTTTTCAAAGAATACCTTAAATATTTTTGTACATTCTTTTTAAAAAATGGAAACCCATATTTCCTTCTTCATTCTAAGCTATTTGTATATTCTTTTACTTTTACCTTAGTAAAAGGAACTAAAAAAGCTTTACAATTTTAAATCTAGAAGAAAATTTAAAGTGTTTATCCAAAGCTTTGAGAATAGCACTTCATAAGAAAATAATATTTTCTGATTGCGATTGTAAACTGTCTTTGTGATAGTAAAAATAAACTTTGTGAAGAGAAAATAAACACGTTTAACTTATTTACATATGTATAAATATGCATTGTAGTATATTATTTGGTGTTTAGAATTTGCTGAAAGTTGTAGTAATTTGCTTTTACTTTAAACTGTATATATTGTCTTGAATTTCATATGAAAATGAAATTATTCTCCAGACATAGACACAGATAATTTGCTGCCTCTTTTCCTTTTCATCTCCTGGCTCCTCTCATCTGGCTGGTTTGGGCAGTGATTTTTCAGTACAGCTGGGCCATTAGTACACCCGCTGAGGCACAATGCTCTGGGTCCTTGGCCAGCCAGTTATTGGGGGCTTCTTGGTTCCTCTCTGGGCTCTGTTCTGGAAATGCAGGGTAGATGTTCTCGGAGTGGCTGTACATCATCCTGTGGGTGATGTGAATAGAAATTGGAAAAATCAGAAAGGAAATTTAATTTACTAGAGAAAGAAACATAGTCGGTACCCTACTTATGATGGTTTGATGTGATTTTTTGACTTTACCATGGTGTAAAAAAGATACACATTCAGTAGAAGTTTTGCTTTGAATTTTGACTTTTGATCTTTTCCTGGGCTAGCGCTATGTGGTACAGTAATCTCTTGTGATATTGGGCAGTGGCAGAAGCCGAGGCCTCCCAGTCAGTCATGCCATACTGAGGGTCAGCAGTCGATACATTCACAACCATTCTGTGCCCATATACCCATTCTGTTTTTCACTTTCAGTACAGTATTCAATTACATGAGATATCAATACTTTATTACAAACTAGACTGTGTGTTAGATGGTTTTGCCTAACCGTAGGCTAATGTAAGTGTTCTGAGCACATCTAAGGCAGGTGAGGCTAAGCTAGGATGTTTGGTAGGTTAGGTGTATTAAATGCATTTTCGACTTACAATACTTTCAACTTACAATGATGGGCTAATTGGGATATAATCCCATTGTAAATTGAGGAAAATCTGTACTGGACTGGAGGAATTGAAAAAAGGAGAGGGGCGCCTGGGTGGCTCAGTCGTTGAGCGTCTGCCTTCGGCTCAGGTCATGATCCCAGGGTCCTGGGATCGAGCCCCGCATTGGGCTCCCTGCTCAGCGGGAAGCCTGCTTCTCCCTCTCGCACTCCCCCTGCTTGTGTTCCCTCTGTTGCTGTCTCTCTCTGTCTGTCAAATAAATAAAATTAAAAAAAAGAAGAGAGAAGGAGATAAGAGTAAGCGAGTAAGCCAGGTACTAATATGCAAACTGATTTTTGTCTTATGATTTAAAATGGTTGTTTAAAATTAGCTCATACTTCCTAAGGTTTACAAATGTTTTCTTTTTCTATAAGAATAAGAAAAAATTTAGTGTCAAAAACAGTATAGTAACAGTGTGAATTTAGAAGGCAGAGAAAAGATATATAACCCACAGTTTTCCAGTTTTGTTTATGTGGTTACAGTTATTGTGTATATAATTTTGTCTCACTTTCTTCACCTAGCATTATATCCAAATCATCATAATTTTAGAATGTGTTTTTCTAAGAGATTTGAAATGTATTTATCAACCACCGTGTGTGTGTGTGTGTGTGTGTGTGTGTGTTTTAAGATTTTATTTATTTGGGTGACACACAGAGAGAGAACACAAGCCGGGGAGCGGCAGGCAGAGGGAGCAGCAGGCAGAGGGAGAGGGAGAAGCTGACCCCCCGCTGAGCAGGGAGCCCGATGAGGGGCTCGACACAGGGCTTGATCCCAGGACCCTGGGATCATGACCTGAGCTGAAGGCAGACGTTTAACCAACTGTACTACCCAGGCGCCCACACCATGTGTTTTTTAAATCTTTCTTAAACATCCCCAGATTTTCAAATTAACATTTGTTTTAAAAATTTCTTCTATAGGTTATGGCTCCTTTTGCAGTCTGCTGTGGATGCTAACATGAATACTCTCCGGGTTTGGGGAGGAGGAATTTATGAGCAGGATGAATTCTATAGACTCTGTGATGAACTAGGAATAATGGTGGGTAGTCAACAGCATTTTATTGGTTGATATGTTACTATATCCTCACTTTGAGCTCCTGTGTTCTGAGTGGGTGCTATGGCTCATTCCTTCTTTTTTCAGAGCCAGGACTGATAATCCATTTTTTGCAGAGGAATAAACAGCATCTTGCAAACCCAGAACCATAGCTGATGGTGAATATCATAATTATTTAATTATTTTTAAGTGGTAAGCATTCTATATTTGTAATTTTCTTTTTGATATGAGGGTATGCATAAACATATTTAAAAATTTTAACTTTAAGGAGATCTAACAAGACCTAGAGAGAAGAAAAATCATAAAATTCAATGAAGAAAAGCTATGCTTAATATTGTTATTAAGTACTCCAAACATGTTTTGCATTGGTGAGGGTTAAGCACAGGAAATATAATCTTTTAGTTCTGGCATTATAGTTCTAAAATACAAAGCATTCCATAGAAGAATAGTAATTATAATATTGATAATGCTGATGGGCATGATAATGTGACAATATTCTATAATATTTATTGAGGACCAGGCATTGTTCTCAGTGCTCTGCATCTGTTATTTTATTTCATCTTCATGCCCATCCTATGAAGTAGTTACTGCTGTTCTCCATCCCCATTTTACCAGTAAGGAAACTGACACATGGAGGAGAGGTGAAATAACCTGCCCAAAACCACACAGTGGGTATGTGGTAGAACCAAGTTTCTGACTCAGGTCGACTGATTTGGGGCCTGTGCTCTTAACTACTGCATCAAAACAGCCTCTCTAGAAATGGACTTATGTGGGACGCCTGGGTGGCTCAGTTGATTAAGTATCTGACTCTTGGTTTTGGCTCAGGTCATGATCTCAGGGTCGTGAGATTGAGCCCTGCATCGTGCAGAGCCTGCTTGGGATGTTTCTTTCTCTTCCTCTGAGCCCCAGGTCACACACACACTCTCTCTGTCTCCTTCAAGAAAGGAAGGAAGGGGGCGCCTGGGTGGCTCAGTTGGTTAAGCGACTGCCTTCGGCTCAGGTCATGATCCTGGAGTCCCGGGATCGAGTCCCATATCGGGCTCCCTGCTCAGCGGGGAGTCTGCTTCTCCCTCTGACCCTCTTCCCTCTTGTGCTGTCTCTCATTCTCTCTCTCTCAAATAAATAAATAAAATCTTAAAAAAAAAAAAGTCTTTAAAAAAAAAAAGGAAGGAAGGAAGGAAGGAAGAGAAAGATCAACTTATGTGGTTTCATTATGAAAATGTCCCTGTAGTAATCCTTTTGGCCATGAAAAGTTAATTCTTTTATAAACAATCTGGTCCATCTCTCAATACCAAATTCCCAGTGAATATTAAAGTATTGCAAGTGAGGAGGGGCTGGGGTAAGGTTCTTTTCGAATTTCACATTCCCTTCAACACACTCACTGTTTCCTTATTTGAATTCCCTTTCCTTCTCTTTGTTTTCTCCCTACGTAGCATTTTCTCCTCGCGGGTTCCCCCCACAGTTTTGTGCAGTTCTGGACAGTCGTGTGGTCTGTATGAGAGCCTCTCCCACTGCCTCAATCATAGTAGTGCTCAAATGGTCACACTCATCAGGCTAACTTGTTTTTTCATTTGCCTGAAAGATAATTCCCAAAGTTCAGAATGAAGAATTTCTTTCTGTGTAATCAAGTCTATGGAAGTAGTTTATTGCTTTTTACTGGTTTGACAGGTATGGCAGGATTTTATGTTTGCCTGTGCCCTTTATCCAACCGATCGGGACTTCATGAATTCAGTGAGAGCAGAAGTTGCTCACCAGGTATGTCATTACCATTCCAAGAAGAGGGAAAATGCTAATGTTTCATTTGCCTTTTGTTAAACCTCTCCTCATTTTGTTTTGTATTTTGTTGTTGTTCTCTTTACTAAATCCCATGAAAATCACAGTCGGATAATTGACTTCCTAGGTGATTCCACCCAGTCTCAAGGCTTTAACACCACCTCTATGCTGACGACTTTCACATTTGTCCCCAGTTCTGACATCTCTGCTGAATTCCTGGTTCTTGTTTCCAGCTGCCTACTTTTGGCACCTCTGCTTGGAGGTTTCATAATCATCTCAGATGTAACATGTCTGAACCAAACTTGCATTACCTTCTCCTGTAGTTACCTGCTTTTCCTGTAGTTTCCCCCACCTCAACAAATGGCAAAGCCAGTCTTTGCATTTCTCAGGTCAGAAATTTAAAGTGATTCTTGACTCCTTGATTTCTTTTGCATTCCATATGTACACACTTATATTTATAGATCTATAAGTGCAAGGAAGTGATTATAACCTAGCTCTATTCACCAAAAAGGACTAGAACAACCTAATAATATTGTGTATCCTTCTGTTGAAATAATTTTTCCCACTAACAGAAGGGCTTCTTAGAGAAATGGCTGATTCCATGTCTGGGACAGGAAGTATAATAGATGGCCCTGGAATATTTTGACATACAGATGACCAGGAAACTATCAAAGATATGTTAAAAGAACTTTGATAAAACTCTCACCAACCAAAAGTGGGACAATTTGAGATTCAATAAGGGTAAGAGTGTCAATGGAGTGAAATCCAGAAAGCATGTTAAAATCTGTGATTTCATAGTTATAATATCTGTGGATGGACATTTGCATGGAAAACCAAAAGCAATGCAAGGAAATGATTACTGTAATACTCAAGATAGTGGTTACTGTTGGAAGCAGGATGGGACTACAATTAGGAAGGACTGCTTGAGGACTTCTGGGGCTCCCTTTCTTGATCTGGGTGGTGGTTACAAGGGTGATTGTGTTACAGTAATTTGCTATTTCACAATTTGTTTTTTGTATCTGTTTTATTTTTTAAAAAAAGGTTTAAAAAGTACAAATGACTCATCTCTTGCTCTGAGTCCTCCAGATAAAGATGCTGTGCACTATCCTGTCTCTGTTGGCCTCCCTGACCCCATCAAGCACCCTCTTCTGTGCCGTCTATGCTCTGGAAAATTTTCCCCCTCACCCTCCCTATGGACCACCTCTCTCATTTTCTTCTGGCACCTCTTACCTTGAGCATGAATTTTTCTGGGAAAAAAACCTTTTCTATATTTGCAAGTCTAGATCACATCATTTGCCCTTTATGACCTGTGCTACACTTTGAATTACTTGTTCAATGTTTTGTTTCCCCTGCAAGTTTGTAATCTCCCTGCAGCCTAGGGGCTTGTTCCTCTCTGTAATCCCCACTGCTCGGCTGGGTTATTCGTCAGGAGAATAGATGGATAGATGGATGGATGAGCTTAAAAAATATTAATTATAGTTGTGTAGGTTGCAGACATTTCAGTTTTTTAAGATTTTTTCTCATACAAATAAATAAAATATGGTATCTATGTACCTTCAATTCTTTTATGTATTATTAAAGAGGAGAGCTTTTTATGCAGACTTTGTTAAGATTTTAAAGTGAAGCTTCTCAAAAATTCTGGGTCCGTTTGAAGGGTATGTGTAGCACAGAGTCACTGGATCTTTTTGCCTCTTCAGTATTTGTGTTTTCAGTAGCACCATAAACGTGCCAGTCCCAGTTGGTAGCAGTCGTCACTTACCTGGGCACGCACAGAGGCAAATAAAGGAAATAGCATTCATAAGGCTGGTTTAGAAAAACACAAGGCTGTAATTTTTTTTCAATTTAATTTAATTTTATTATGTTATGTTAGTCACCATGCAGTACATCATTAGTTTTTGATGTAGTGTTCCATGAGTCATTGTTTTCGTAAAGCACCCAGTGCTCCATGCAATATGTGTCCTCCTTAATACCCATCACCTGTAATTTTTAAGAATGAGATAAATCTCTTTAATGCATCCTTAATGCATCTCTGTTTCATGTAGGAGATACTTAGCATCTTGAATGGAGGCCACAGTGAGAACATCAGCTGGGATCCATCACTGTAACCATGCATTACATGGAAGAGAAGCTATAACCAATAAGGTTATTTTGCTAAACTGTGGTCCAGAGGATTTCTCTTGACCATTGACTCATTGTGTTCTCAAAGAGATTTAACTGCCCTCTTCTGCTGGAGTACATCTCCCAGGGTGTCTGAAGAACTGGATCCTTTCACCTTTATGTAGGGCCAGTCCACAGAAAGCCCAGTTCGTGCAGGCTCAATTCTTAAGGCTGGCAAGATTTTCAGACAGATTCTCTAATTTCTTTTTCCGTGTTCAGATATATTCAGTAACTTACTTAAGCTTAGTTGATTTCTCAGGACATGACACTGATAGTTCTTTCTGGAGACCTCCTCTTGATGCCCTAATCCTTTTTCCTTTAGGATATTCCATATATTTGTCTTTAATTTACAGAGTATCTCTGGGAACTCACTTGCTTTGTAAAACCCTCTCTGGTTATCCTTGTGGTTTCCTGATCTCAGTGGAGACCCTGACAACCTCAGTCCCTCTTTCAGCAGAAGTGGTTGTTCTTCCTCATTTGTTTCTTCACACAAAACTCCAACTTGTTCTTGAGAGACTCCTCTGTAATGTAATGTCTCCTGCCTTTTGTGTTTCTTAGAGCCTTTTTGTGGCAAGTCAGATGATGATGAAGTTGATTTATTTTTCTTTTTTAATAAAAGGGATTATATTTTCTTCAGGTTTTATACAGTAGAGAAGAGGAACCCCATCTTACTGGTGTTTATAAAATCTAGGTAAAAAGAATCAGAGATTTCTTAAAATGTATTCCCACAGGTAATGTTACAAGCCATTTTCTAATGAGTTTTCTGGTACATAAGAATTTATGTGCAGAAATGCAATGGCTATCATTTTATGAATAATTATAGCTCTGAGGCTTTTTTTTTCTTGTTGATCATTTGAAAATTGTTTTATGTTTTCTGAAATTTTAGATCAGGAGACTGAAATATCATCCCTCCATCATTGCATGGAGTGGAAATAATGAAAATGAAGCAGCGCTGATGATGAATTGGTATAATATACCCGCCGGTGAACTGCATACCTACATCAAAGACTATGTGATACTGTATGTGAAAAACATTCGGAAGATTGTCTTGGCAGTAAGTAATGATTTTTCATGCAACAGAATTTAAGAACCTGTTTTAAAAATGGATCAGTTTGAATATTAGTATAGTATATCTTTGTGTCCTTTTTTTAGAGCAACCTTCAATATTTTAATACAGAACAGTCCATTGTAATGCTGCAGCATGTGAATGGATTTATGGGTTTTGGACTTATTTGAGAATTAACTTATCTGTGGAACTCACCACACATACACCAATATTGTGTTTACAACTGCAGATTATCATGGACTCTTTCTGGAGCCCATCCATGGAACCCCAAAGGTTGAGAATTTCTACTTTAGATGATTTATTGATATGCCACTTCTTTCTTTCTTTCTTTCTTTCTTTTTGTTCCTCAATATATTAATATAGTGAATCCTGTGAATTAATTTTCTAATGACAAACTAGTTCTAGTATAAACTTTATTTAGCTATAACGCTTTGTTCTTTTATTCTGTGCTAGATTTGATTTGCTAATATTTTGGTTAGAATTTAAAAATTTATGTTCACAAGCAAACTCAGTCTGTGGTAAGAGTTATAAACTCATATGCCTAGAGGAGCCAAATTTGTCTTAAAAAAGTAAGTAGAGTTGATGAGGCTCATAAAGAAGAGGGGACGATGGTAATAGGATGTGGATATTGGGTCTCATTTATATTCAGTATTTTAAAAAATGCTATGTAAACAAAACTATTTGTGAGACAGATTTAGCCTGGAGAACCCAGCTTGTGGCACTTGGTATATGTGTATATGTTTGTGCTCACTGCACAGAATGAGTTAGGAGCCTTTTGTTGTTGTTTTTAATGTCTAGAGACAATTTAAATAGAGATTATCAGTTTTACTGAGACAAATTTACCCATAAAACAATCTGGGCCCAGTGCCTTTGTGGGGGCAAGAATTATCTCCTCCCTCATATACATTTCTCCTATAGTTATTATCCAATTTGGTTTTACAACTTCTGTAACTATGGATATTTATGTTTCCTAGGAACATAGCATTTCACCTAGAACTTAAAAGATTTCTGTGTAAGTAGATATGCTTTGTAGAGCAGGTTGTAAGTAGAGAAGTTGTGCAGGCTGAGAGACTCCAGGATTGTCAGTGCAAATAGTGTTTGAATGTGGAAGTTGCTCTCATTCTTGTGTGTGTGTGTGTGTGTGTGTGTGTGTGTGTGTGTGTGTCCATTGTGGATATCTGGAATTACCTCTGGAAGCAAATACCCCATCCAGAAGATTTCCATAGACAGAGAGAAGAAGGCACAGAGCGGGCTCAAGTGTTCTATGGATATTTCTTTTCTTTTCTATTTTTCTTTCTTCCTACTTTCCTCCCTCCCTCCCTCCCTCCTTCCTCCCTCCTTCTCTCTTTCTTTCTTTCTTTTCTTTCCTTCCTTCCTTCCCTCCCCTCCCTTCCCTTCCCTTTTTCCCTTCCCTTCCTTTCCTTTCTTAGAGATGTAGAGACTCTTTTACTTTTTCTTTCTTTCCTTTTTTTTTTTTGACTACTTTCACCAATTCCACCCCACCTCCCACCTCATACCTCTGGCAACCACCAGTCTGTTCTCTGTTTCCATGAACTTATTCTTGTTGTTTTTATATTCCACATATAAGTGAGATCATTCAGTATTTGCTTTTCTATGACTTATTTCACTTAGCATAATGCCCTCAAAGTCCATCTGTGTTGTCACAAATGGCAAGATTTCATTCCTTTCTTTTTTTTTACAGAGTGAGAGAGTGATCACAAGTGGGGAGGGGCAGAGGGAAAGAGAGAATTCCAAGCAGGCTCCATGCCCAGCACAGAGCCCAATGCAGGTCTTGATCCCATGACCCTGAGATCATGACCTGAGCCGAAATCAAGAGTTGGATGGATGCTCAACTGACTGAGCCACTCAGGTGCTCCAAGGTTTCATTCTTTTTTATGGCTGAGTCATATTCCAGTGTGTGTGTGTGTGTGTGTGTGTGTGTGTGTGTATGCTACGTTTACTTTATCAGTTCATCATCAATGAACATTTCGATTGTTACAGTATCTTGGTTATTATAAACAATGCTGCAGTGAACATGGGGGTACATATATCTCTTTGAGTTAGTGTTTTTATTTTTTTCAGATAAATATCCATAAGTGGAATTGCTGGATCATATGGTAGTTCTACATTTAATTTTTTAGGTAACCTCCATATTGTTTTCCTGAGTGACTACACCAACTTACATTCCCATCAACAATGCACAAGGGTTCCCTTTTCTCCACATCCTTGCCAACATTTGTTATCTCTTACCTTTTTGATAATAGCCATCCTAACAGGTGTCAGGTGATACCTCATTGTGGTTTTGATTTGCATTTCCCTGATAATAAGTGAGCACCTTTTCGTGTACTTATTGGCTGTCTGTATGTCCTCTTTGGAAAAATGTCTGTTTAGATCCCTGGCTCGTTTCTTAATTGAATTGTTTGTTTTTTGCTGTTGAGTTGGGCATGTTCTTTATATATTTTGGATATTAACCCCTTAGCAGGCATATGATTTGCAAATATTTCCTCCCATTCAGTGTGTTGCCTTTTTATTTTGTTGATGGTTTCCTTTGCTGTGCAGAACCTTTTTAGTTTCATGTAGTCCCACTTGTTTATTTTTGTTGCCTTTGTTTTTGGTGTCAAATCCAAAAAAATCAAGCCAAGACCAATGCCAGGGAGCTTACCACCTATGTTTTCTTTTAGGAGTTTTATGATTTCAGATCTTACATTCAAGTCTTTAATCCATTTTGCATTAACTTTTGTGCATGGTTGAAGATAGTTTTTCAGTTTCATTCTCTTGCATGTGACTGTCCAGTTTTTCCAACACCATTTACTAAAGAGACTGTCCTTTCCCCATTTTATATTCTTGTCTCCTTTGTCATAAGTTAATTGGCCATACATATATGAATTTATTTCTTGGTTCTCTATTCTGTTCTATTGATCCATGTGTCTGTTTTTATGCCAATACCATAATGTTTTAATTACTTTTCTTTTGTTAAATATTTTGAAGTTAGAAAGCATGATGCCTCCAGCTTTGTTCTCCTTTCTCAAGATTGCTTTGACTATTCAGGGTCTTTTGTGGTTCCATAAAAATTTTTGGATTATTCATTCTATTTCATGAAAAATGCATTGTGGTTTTGGTAGGGACTGCATTGAATCTGTAGATTGCTTTGGATAGTATGGACATTTTAGCAATATTAATTCTTCCAATCAATGATACAGAATATCTTTTCATTTATTTATGTCTTCGGTGTCTTTTAACAATGTCTTATAGTTTTCAGTAGAATTTTCAATAATAATGTCAGTCTTTCACTTCCTTGGTTAAACTTATTCCTAGATATTTTATTCTTTTTGATGCAGTTGTAAATAGATTGCTTTCTTAATTTCTCTTGCTAGTAGTTAATTATTAGTACATAGAAATGCAACAGATTTCTGTATATTGATTTCATATCCTTCAATTTTACTGAATGTATTTATACTGACAGGTTTTTGTGAAGTCTTTAGAGTTTTCTCCATATAGTAACATGTCATCTGCAAATAGTGACAACTTTATTTCTTCCTTTCCAGTTTGTATGCCTTTTATTTCTTTCTGTTGTCTAATTGCTCTAGCTAGGACTTCCAATGCTATGTTGGATAAAAGTGGTGAAAGTAGGCATCCAGGTCTTGTTTCTGACCTTAGAGGAAAATTTTGAGCTTTTCACCATCGAGTATGATGTTAGCTGTGGCCTTGCCATATATGGCCTTTATTATGTTGAGCTGTGTTCCCTCTGTAACCACTTTGTTGAGGGTTTTTATAATAAATGGATGCTGAATTTTGTCAGATGCTTTTTCTGCATTTGTTGACATGAACATATGATTTTTATACTTCATTTTATTAATGTGGTGTATCATGTTGATTGACTTGTAGGCGTTGAACCATCCTTACATCCCTGGAATAAGTTCCACTTGATTATGGTATATGATTTTTTTTTTTCCTTATATGAGTTTAGTTGGTTAATATTTTGTTGAGAATTTTTGCATCTATGTTCATCAAGGATATTGGCCTGTACTTTTCTTGTGGTGACTCTGTTTGGTTTTGGTATCAGGGTAATGCTTGTCTTGTAAAATGAACTTGGAAGTTTTCCCTCCTCTTCTATTTTTTGCAAGAGTTTGAGAAGGATTGGTATTAATTCTTTGAATGTTTGGCAGAATTCACCAGTGAAGATGTCTGGTCCTGGATTTTTGTTTGTTGGGAGATTTTTGATTATTGATTCGATCTCCTTACTAGTTAATTGGTCTGTTCATGTTTTCTATTTATTCATGATTCAATCTTGGACGATTGTATGTCTTTAAGAATTTATCCATTTCTTCTAGGTTGTCCAATTTGTTGATGTATAGTTGTTCATAGTAGTCTCTTAAAATTCTTTGTATTTCTGAGATATCAGTTGTAACATCTTTTTCATTTCTGATTTTGTTTGAGTCCTCTCTTTTTTTGTTTTCCCTAGGCAAGTCTAGCTAAAGGTTTGTCAGTTTTGTTTATTTTATTTTTTTTAAAAAAACCAGCTCTTGGTTTCATTGATCTTTTCTATTGTCTTTTTAGTTTCCATTCCATTTATTTCTGCTCTGATCTTTGTTATTTCCTTCCTTCTACTAACTTGAGGCTATGTTCGTTCTTCTTTTTCTAGTTTATTGAGATGTGAAGCTAGGTTCTTTATTTGACATTTTTCTTATTTCTTGAAATAGTCATTTATGTCTATGATCTTTCCTCTTAAACTGCTTTTGCTTCATCTCATAAGTTTTGGTATGTTGTATTTCTATTTTCATTTGTCTCAAGGCTATTTTTCAATTTCTCTTTTGATTTCTTTGTTGATCCATTGGTTATTCGGTAGCATATTCCTTAATCTTCATGTATTTGTGAATTTTCCAGCCTTCTTCTTATAATTGATTTCTAGTTCCATATCCGTGGGGTCCAAAAATATGCTTGAATGATTTGTCTTCTTAAATTTGTTAAGACTTGGTTTATGGCCTAACAGATGATCTGTCTTGGAGAACATTGCATGTGCACCTGAGAAGAATGTGTATTCTGTTGCTTTTGGATGGTATGTACTGTGTATATCTGTTAAGTCCGTTTGGTCTCATGTGTCATTTAAAATTCTGTGATTATAAATGCTAAAGCAGAACTTGATATATATGAATATGTTGATATGTGAAATAAGGAGAAAGGGAAAGGAAAGAGCTTGTTCCCAACTCCATCATAGAGCCCTTCCTTTATGGTGGTTTTCTTTCATCACTACTTTTTAATAGGCATATTATACTTGTATTTACTATATATACATTATATAATAATATAAGTTAGCTTTTTTTTTCCCCAGGGGGAATAAGCAGCATTTATTTTGTTTTTGCAATAATCCCTGCAAAGGATATAACTTTTAAAAACTTTAATATTTAATATGTGATTTAATAATCTGATTGTCCTTTTAATTTTTTATCTGTAATTAGATATTTTATTTTATTTATTTTCTTTTTTATTTTATTTATTTATTTGACAGAGAGAGACACAGCGAGAGAGGGAACACAAGCAGGGGGAGTGGGAGAGGGAGAAGCAGGCTTCCCGCTGAGCAGGGAGCCCGATGGGGCTCAATCCCAGGACCCTGGGATCATGACCTGAGCCGAAGGCAGACGCTTAACGACTGAGCCATCCAGGCGCCCCTGTAATTAGATATTTTAAATATTTGGGTATATCCTGAGGCAGTTTGAAAAGGGATATATTTAAAAGAATAGTATGTGATTTTGGCACCCAAATGTGTTCAGTTCATGGCACTATTCATTTATGTGAAGAAACTTCGGTGAGAATTCATGAAAAACTTAGGTTTGGATTTTTAGGTTATCTGATATGCTTAGTCATGTGTCATGAAGAATTTTTCTATACACAAACTGCTATGGTATAAGCTTTAATTAATATTTATAAAACATTTATTTTATAATCTTTTTACTCATAGTGTTGGTATTACATTTTTCATATCTGATGGATTTAAGAAATGAATTTTAATATTTGAGGATTTTCATTTCACAGCTCAGTGGTTAAGAGCTCATGATTCCGGGAGGATGAGAATGAGGCACATGGCCCCACAGTGATGCAGAGGTTAGAAAGTCACTTCCTAGAAACAGCTCTATATTATGGAAATGGGAACATGAATTTTGGTGGACATTAGCCATGTCGTCCACACATGAGTTCTTTACCATTTACTGTAGTCCTTTGAAGGGCTCCCAATCTCTCCATTTTACAGATGAGACTGTTGAGGCTTAGAGCTGTCCAAAAATAATAAGGTTCTGACTTGAGATTTAAACTGAAGGCTTTCTGACTCAATAGCCTCTTATTATTTTCTTTTTTTCTCCTGCTGTGCCTTTTATTCCCATGAACTATTCATTCCATAACTGGAACTCTGTATCTCCCACTGTCCTTTACCCATTTTGCCCAACTGCTGACCCATCCCCTTCTGACAACCATCAGTTTATTCTGTATTTATAGGTCTGATTCTGCTTTTTGTTTGTTTATTCATTTGTTTTTGTTTTAGATTCCACTTATGAGTAAAATCATATAGTATTTGTGTTTCTCAGTCTGACTTATTTCACTTACCATAATATCCTCTAGGTGCATCCATCCATAATACCCTCTAGGTACGTCTCAAATGACACAATCTCATCTTTTTATGGCTGTGCCAGATTCCATTATATATATATACCACATCTTCCTTATCCATTTGTCTATTGATGGACACTTAGATTGCTTCAATATATTGGTTGCTGTAAATAACATTGCAATAAACACAGAAGTGCACATATCTTTTTGAATTAGTGTGTTCATTTTCTTTGGGTAAATACCCAGTAGTAGAATGATTGGATTATATGGTATTTCTATTTTTAATTTTTCAAGGCACTTCCATACTGTTTTCCACTGTAGCTGCACCAACTTACATTCCTACCAACAGTGCACAAGGGTTCCCTTTTTTCCATATCCTCACCAACACTTGTTGTTTCTTGTCTTTTTGGTTTTAGCCATTCTGATAGGTAAAAATGATATTTTATTTTAGTTTTGAGTTGCATTTTCCTGATGATGGGTGATGCTGAGGATATTTTCATGTGTCCATTGGCTATCTTTATGTCTTTTTTTGAAAAATGTCTATTCAAGTCCTCTGCCCATTTTTTAATTGAATTATTTGGGGTTTGTTTGGTGTTGACTTGTACATGTTCTTTATATATTTTGGATACGTGTGTGTGTGTGTGTGTGTGTGTGTGTGTGTGTGTGTGTGTGTGCTGGTGGTTTCCTTTGCTGTGCAAAAGCCTTTTACTTTGATGTTATCCCAATAGTTTCTTTTTGCTTTTGTTTTTCTTGCGTGAAGAGACATACTGAGAAAAATGATCTTATGGCCGAAGTCAGAGAAATTACTGCCTGTGTTTTTTTATGGTTTTTAGGATTTTTATGATTTCAGATCTCACATTTAGGTCTTTAATCCATTTTGAGTTTATTTTTATTTATGATATTAAAGAGAGATACAGTTTCATTCTTTTGCATGTAGCTGTCAGTTCTCCCAGCACCATTTATCGAGGAGGCTGTCTTTTCCTATTGTATATTCTTGCCTCCTTTGTCATAGATTAACTGACCATACACTCAGTGGTTTATTTCTGGGCTCTCTATTCTAGTCCACTGCTCTATATATCTATTTTTATGCTAGTACCATACTATTTTGATTACTACCGCTTTATAGTATATTTTGAAATCTGGAATTTTTACATCTCCAAGCTTTGTTTTTCTTTTTCAAGATTGCCTTGGCTATTTGGGGTCTTCTGTGGTTCCATACAAATGTTAGTATTATTTGTTCTAGTTTTGTAAAAAATGCTGTTGGTATTTTGATAGGGATTGCATTGAATCTGTGGGATTTCTTTGAGTAGTATGGACATTTAAACAATATTGATTCTTCCAATCCACAAGCATGGACTATTTTTCAATTTGTTTGGGTCATCTTCAGTTTCTTTCATCAGTGTTTTATAGTTTTCAGAGTAGAGGTCTTTCACCTCTTTGGTTTAGTTTATACGTAGGTATTTTATTCTTTCTGGTGCATTTGTAAATGGTGTTGTTTTAAAATTTCTCTTTCTGAGGGAATCCTGGTTGGCCCAGTTGGTTAAGCGTCTGCCTTCGGCTCAGGTCATGATCCCGGGGTCCTGGGATCGAGCCCCGCATCGGGCTCCCTGCTCAGCGAGAAGCCTGCTTCTCCTTCTCCCACTCCCCCTGCTTGTGTTCCCTCTTTCGCTGTGTCTCTCTGTCAAATAAATAAATAAAATCTTCAAAAAAAATTTCTTTCTGCTATTTTGTTATTAGTGTATGGAAATACTACCGATTTCTGGGTATTATTTTTATATCTGCACCTTAACTTCTTATTCTTAAGCACTGGACCTATGTTTCTTAAGTGGAGGTGATTTTTGTCCCCCAAGTGACAGGGGCACGTTTGGCAATGTCTGTAGACATTTTTTCGTGTGTGAGGGGTACTGCTGGCATCTAGTGGGTAGAGGCCGGGGATGCTGCTAAACATTCCCTTTCCCCTTGCTCCCTTTCCCTGGTCACCAACACACAAAATTTATCAAGCTCAAAATGTCAAGAATGCCAAGCATGAGAAATTCTGCAGTAGACTGTACACTGCCCTTGTTGTTAGAAGGTAATGTAGAGGCATGACATGATTAAAAAAATTAGGAGCAGGTACTGAGTAATAAGCTAAGTGTTAATTACAAAAGGATATAAAGGATTGGTGAATAGCAGGTACTGGTGGTTGTTGAAGGCAGAAGGTTAATGGTTCTATTATTTTTCGGTCAGCCCCTGGCATTTCTGGAACTTGACAGTATTTTTTTTTTTTTAAAGTAAATGATCTGACATAAGCAGACATTTCTCCAAAGAAGACATACAGATGGCCAACAGACATATGAAAAGATGCTCATCATCAGGGAAATGCAAGTCAAAACTACAGTGATATATCATCTCACACCTGTCAGAATGGCTAAAATAAAAAACACAAGAAACAACAAGTGTTGGTGAGGATGTAGAGAAATGGGAACCCGTTTGCACTGTTGGTGGGAATGCAAACTGGTGCAGCTGCTGTGGGAAACAGTATGGAAGTTCCTCAGAAGGTTAAAAACAGAACTACCCTACTATCCAGTAATCATACTACTGGGTATCCACCCCCAAAATACAAAAACACTGATTCAAAGGGATAACATGCTCCCCTATGTTTATAGCAGCATTATTTACAATAGCCAAATTATGGAAGCAGCCTAAAGGTCCAGTGATAGATGGGTAAATGGTATTGTGGTGGGTAAAGATGATGTGGTGTGTGTGTGTGTGTGTGTGTGTGTGTGTGTGGTATATATGGTATATATAATGGAATATTACTCAGCCATAAAAAAGAATGGAATCTTGCCATTTGCGCCAGTATGAATGGAGCTAGAGAGTGTAATGCTAAGTGAAATAAGTCAGAGAAAGACAAATACCATATCATCTCACTCATATGTGGAATTTAAGAAACAAAAAAATGAGCAAAGGAAAAAAAGAAAAAAAGAGAAAGAGAAACCAAGAAACAGACTCTTTAACTATAGAGAACAAGCTGATGATTACCAGAGGGGGGTGGGTGAATTAGGTGATGGGGATTAAGGAGGACACTTGTCTTGATGAGCACCGGGTGATGTATGGAAGTGCTGAATCACTATATTGTACATCTGAAACTAATTTAACACTGTATGTTAACTATATTGGAATTAAAACAAAAACTTAATAAAAAAGTAAATGATATGTACTTTACCAGCTGAAAGTATCTTTTAAATCATTTTATTTCTGGACTCAGGAAGACAAGACTCGTCCTTTTATCATATCCAGCCCTACAAATGGGGCCGAATCTATTAAAGAAGGCTGGCTCTCTGTCAACCCATATGACAATAATTTTGGTGATGTACATTTTTATGATTATATCAGTGATTGCTGGAATTGGAAAGTTTTCCCAAAAGCTCGATTTGTATCTGAATATGGATATCAGTCCTGGCCTTCCTTCAGTACATTAGAAAAGGTAAGCCACTTTTGATTTCCCAATGATTCAGAATGGTAGGCGATGGGCATGTCACTTTCTCAACAGTGGTTCAGAAAGTCAAATAAAATGTGCTTATTATTTAAATGAAAGTTTAGGAAGATCATAGAAGAGAACTTTTTTCTTTAAAGTTTGGGGAGCTAAATTTCTTGCGGTCATCATTTTGAGGATTATAACTTTTTGATATTACTTTTAATTATGTTCCTTCCCTAACATTTAAAAATTAAATGGGAACCAGTGGTTGCTTAAGCCTGACTTCTTATCATGCATGAAAGTAATTCTCACTTGCTAGTTTCTGTATATCCAACAACTGTTTTATCATTTACAGATACTCAGAACTGGATGGTTTGCTACAGTAAGAGAAATGAATGTGATAAGTAAAGTTTTATCTAATGTTATCAGTCATGTTATTTCTTTTGCCTCCTCTCCTTCCTCTTCTATTTCCTCCCCCCTTCCTTCTCCTTTTTTCTTTTATGTTGGTGTATTTGATTTTCACAGTGGCATTTCACTTTCCTTGTTCCTACAGATTCAGGTTCATAGATGGATTCAATTTCAGAATTGTATGTGTTCTTTTTTATTTATTTATTTTATTTTATTTAAAAAAATTTTTAAATTTTATTATGTTATGCTAGTCACCATACAATACATCATTAGTTTTTGATATGGTGATCCACGATCCATTGTTTTCGTATAACACCCAGTGCTCCATGCAGTACGTGCCCTCCTTAATACCCATCACCGGGCTAACCAATCCCCCTTCCCCCTTACCCTCTAAAACTCTGTTTGTTTCTCAGAGTCCATCGCCTCTCATGGTTCATCTCTCCCTCCGACTCCCCCCCCCTTCGTTTTCCCTTCCTTCTCCTGATGTCCTCCATACTATTCCTCATGTTCCGCAAGTAACTGAAACCATATGATAATTGACTTTCTCTGCTTGACTCATTTCACTTAGCATAATCTCCTCCAGTCCCATCCATGTTGATGTAAAAGTTGGGTATTCATCCTCTCTGATGGCTGAGTAATATTCCATTGTATATATGGACCACATCTTCTTTATCCATTCGTCTGTTGAAGGGCATCTCGGCTCTTTCCACAGTTTGGCTATTGCGGACATCGCTGCTATGAACAGTGGGGTGCATATGGCCCTTCTTTTCACTATATCTGTGTCTTTGGGGTCAATACCCAGTAGTGCAATTGTTGGGTCATAGGGTAGCTCTATTTTTAATTTTTTGAGGAACCTCCACACTGTTTTCCAAAGTGGCTGTACCAACTTGCATTCCCACCAACAGTGTAAGAAGGTTCCCCTTTCTCCACAACCTCTCCAACATTTGTTGTTTCTTGCCCTGTCCATTTTTGCCATTCTAACTGGTATGAGGGGGTATCTCAATGTGGTTTTCATTTGAATTTCCCTGATGGCTGATGATGATGAACATTTTTTCATGTGTCTGTTAGCCATTTGTATGTCTTCTTCAGAGTAGTGTCTTTTCATGTCTTCTGCCCACTTTTTGACTTGATTATTTGTTTTTTGGGTGTTGAGTTTGAGAAGTTCTTTATATATGTTGGATACCAGCCCTTTATCTGTAGTGTCATTTGCAAATATCTTCTCCCATTCTGTGGGTTCCCTCCTTGTTTTGTTGACTGTTTCCTTTGCTGTGCAGAAGCTTTTTATCTTGATGAAGTCTGAAAAGTTCATTTTTGCTTTTGTTTCACTAGCTTTCGGAGATGTATCTTGAAAGAAGTTGCTGTGGCCGATGTCAAAGAGGTTACTGCCTATGTTCTCCTCTAGGATTTTGATGGATTCCTGTCTCACATTGAGGTCTTTGATCCATTTTAAATTTATCTTTGTGTATGGTGTTAGAGAATGGTCGAATTTCATCCTTCTGCACGTGGTTGTCCAATTTTCCCAGCACGATTTATTGAAGAGACTGTCTTTTTTGCATTGCATTTTTTTTCCTGCTTTGTCGAAGATTATTTGACCATAGAGTTGAGGGTCCATATCTGGGCTCTCTATTCTGTTCCATTGGTCTATATGCCTGTTTTTGTGCCAGTACCATGCTGTCTTGGTGATCACAGCTTTGTAATATAGCTTGAAATCGGGCACCGTGATGCCCCCAGCTTTGTTTTTCTTTTTCAACATTTCCTTGGTGATTCGGAGTCTTTTCTGATTCCATACAAATTTTAGGATTGTTTGTTCCAGCACTTTGAAAAATGTCATTGGAATTTTGATTGGGATGGCATCGAAGGTATAGATTGCTCTGGGTAGCATAGACACTTTAACAGTGTTTATTCTTCCGATCCATGAGCATGGAATATTTTTCCATCTTTTTGTGTCTTCTTCAATTTCTTTCATGAATGTTCTGTAGTTCCTAGAGTACAGATCTTTTACCTCTTTGATTAGGTTTATTCTGAGGTATCTTAGGGTTTTTGGTGCTATTGTAAATGGAATCGTTTCTCTAATTTCTCTTTCTACAGTTGCATTGTTAGTGTATAAGAAAGCAACTGATTTCTGTGCATTGATTTTGTATCCTGCCACATTACTGAATTGCTGTATGAGTTCTAGTAATTTGGGGGTGGAGTCTTTTGGGTTTTCCACATAAAGTATCATGTTATCTGCGAAAAGAGAGAGTTTGACTTCTTCTTTGCCAATTTGAATACCTTTTATTTCTTTTTGTTGTCTGATTGCCGTTGCTAGGACTTCTAGTACTATGTTGAACAAGAGTGGCGAGAGTGGGCATCCTTGACGTGTTCCTGATCTTAAGGGAAAGGCTCTCAGCTTTTCCCCATTGAGGATGATATTCACTGTGGGTTTTTCATAGATGGATTTTATGAACTTGAGGAATGTTCCCTCTATCCCTATACTCTGAAGAGTTTTAATCAGGAAAGGATGCTGTATTTTGTCAAATGCTTTTTCTGCATCAATTGAGAGGACCATATAGTTCTTCTCCCTCCTCTTATTAATGTGTCCTATCACATTGATTGATTTGCGAATGTTGAACCACCCTTGCATCCCGGGGATAAATCCCACTTGGTCGTGGTGGATGATCCTTTTAATGTATTGTTGGATCGTATTAGCTAGGATTTTGTTGAGGATTTTGGAATCCATATTCATCAGGGATATCGGTCTGAAATTCTCCTTTTTGATGGGGTCTTTGCCTGGTTTGGGGATTAAGGTAATGCTGGCCTCATAGAATGAGTTTGGAAGTATGTGTTCTTTTTTAAACAGCTTTATTGAGATATAATTCAGTGACCATACAATCCACCCATTTGAAAGATACACTTTAATGGTTTTTAGTATATTCACAGAGTTGTGCAGCCATCACCATGACCTAATTTTAGAGCATTTTCATCACCCCAAAGAAACTCTATACACAAATTACTCCCCACTCTCTCAGTTCCTCCCACCCCAGCTTTAGGCACCAGTAATCTGCTTTGTATGTCTATATATTTGCCTTTTCTGCACATTTCATGTATTGGAATCATAAAATATGTGATCTTTTTAGGCTGGCTTCTTTCACTTAGTATAAACTTTTCAAGGTTCATCCATGTTGTATCATGTAATAGTTTGTCATTCTTTTTTATTGCTGAATAATAGTCCACCATTTGGATGTCCTGTATTTTGTTTATCCTTTAATCAGTTGATGTACATTGTGTTATTCCCACTTTTTGGCTATTATGAATAATGCTGCTGTGAACATTTGTATACATTTTTTGGTGAACATATGTTTTCACTTCTATTAAGTATACACTTAGAAGTGGAATTGCTGGGTCATATGGTAACTATATGTTTAATATTCCAAGGAACTGCCAAACTGTTTCCCATAGTTTGCAATCACTGCACCATTTTACATTCCCACCAGGAAAGGTATGAGGGTTCCAAGTTCTCTACATCTTTGTCAACACTAATTTTCCCTTTTTGTTTTTTTTAACATTTCCCTGGAAATTTGCATTTGTAGGAAATTTGCGTTTCCTTCATGGCTAATGATGTTGAGCCTCTTTTCATGTGCTTGTTGGCCATTCTTATATTTTCCTAAGAGAAATGTCTATTCAAACCCTTTTCCTATTTTTTAATTAGGTTATTTGTCTTTTTGTTATTGAATTGTGTTTGCCAGTGTTTATAGCAGTAATGTCCACAATAACCAAAATATGGAAAGAGCCCAGATGTCCATTAACAGATGGATGTATAAAGAAGATGTGGTATATATGTACAATGAAATATTACTCAGCCATCAAAAAGAATGAAATCTTGCCATTTGCAATGACATGGGTGGAACTAGACTATATTTGGCTAGGAGAAATAAGTCAGTCAGAGAAAGACAAATACCATATGATTTCACTCATGTGAAATTTAAGAAACAAAACAGATGAACATAGGGGGAGGGGAGGAAAAATAAAATAAGATAAAAACAGAGAGGGAGGCAAAATATAAGGGACTCTTAACTATAGGGAACAAACTGAGGGTTGCTGGAGGGGAGGTTGTTGGGGAGGATGGGGTAACTTGGTGATTGGCATTAAGGAGGGGATGTGATGTAATGAGCACTGACTTCATACATATGCAACTGATGAATCACTAAATTCTACCCCTGAAACTAATAATACACTATATGTTAACTAAATTGAATTTAAATTAAAGAATTTTATGAAAAGAGTTTTTTATATATATATTCTGGATTTTTTTTATCAGATATATGATTTGCGAATATTTTCTCCTAATTTATAGGTTTTCTTTTTACTTAGTTGATGGTGTCATTTAAAGCACAAAAGTTTAAAATTTTTTTTATTAAGATTTTATTTATTTGAGAGAGAGAGAATGATAGAGAGAGAGAGCATGAGAGGGGGGAGGGTCAGAGGGAGAAGCAGACTCCCTGCTGAGCAGGGAGCCTGATGCAGGGCTCGATCCTGGGACTCCAGGATCATGACCTGAGCTGAAGGCAGTCACCCGACCAACTGAGCCACCCAGGCACCCAAAAGTTTTAAAATTTTTTTAAAGATTTTTTTTATTTATTAGAGAGAGAGAGCACCAGCAGGGAGGGGGCAGTGGGAGAGGGAGAAGCAGGCTCCCTGCCAAGCAAGGAGCCTGACATGGGGCTCGATCCCAGGACCATGAGATCATGACCTGAGCCAAAGGCAGACACTTAACTGACTGAGCCACCCAGGTGCCCCAAAAGTTTTAAATTTTGAAGAAGTCCTTATCAATCTTCTTTTTTATCTCTTGTGCTTTTGGTATTATATCTAAGAAACAATTTTCTAACCTAAGATCACAAAATTTTACTTTTGTGTTGTCTTTTAGTTTTAGCTCTTACATTTAGATCTGTGATCTGTTTTGAGTTAATTATTCTATATGGTGTGAAGTAGATGTCCAGGTTCATCTTTTTGCATGTGGATATCTAGTTATCCAAACATCATTTATTGAAAACATTATTCTTCAAAAACTAATGATGTACTGTATGGTGACTAACATAATAAAATAAAATTAAAATAAAAAAAAGAAAACAGTATTCTTTCCCCCATTGATTCTCTTGACCCCTTTGTCAAAATCAATTAACCATAAATGTTAAGGTTTATTTCTGGATTCTCAGTTTGTTTCCATTGATCTGCCTGTCTATTTTATGCGAGTACGCACTGTCATCATTACTTATGGCTTTGTGTAGTGAGTTTCGAAAGCAGGAAGGGTGACTCCACCAACTTTGTTCTTCTTTTCAAGATTGTTTTGACTGTTCTGGGTACCTTACATTTACATGTCAATTTTAGGATCACCTTGCCAGTTTCTGCAAAAAAATCCACTGGGATTTTGATAGGGATTGGTTGAATCAGTAGATTAGTTTGCAAAGTGTTGTCATCTTAACAATATGAAGTCCCCTTATCCATGAACATGTGATGTCTTCTTTCACTATTTTGTAGTTTCATTGTACAAAGTTTATACTTCTTTGGTTAAATTTATTCCTAAGTATTTTATTCTTTTTATAAATGGAATTATTTTCTTAACTTATTTTCACATTGTTCCTTACTAGTATATAAAGAGACAGTTGATTTTTGTAGATTGAACATATATTCTGCAACCTTGCAGAACTTATTTATTAGCTTTAATAGTTTTTGTGAATCCTTTATGTTTTTCTATATTTAAGAGTATGTCATCTGCAGATAGAATTAGTTCTACTTCTTCCTTTTCAATATGGATGCCTTTTATTAACTTTTCTTGGCTAATTGCCCTGGCTAGAACCTCCAGTACAACACAGAATAGAAATGGTAAGAACAGACATCTTTGTGTCATTGCTTTTCTTAGGGAGAAAGCTTTTAGTCTTTTACTGTGTAGTAAGATGTTAACTGTACGTTTTTCATAGATCCCTTTTACCAGGGTTGAGGACATTCCCTTTTATTCTTAGTTGGTTGAGTGTTTGTATCATAAAACGGTGTTGGATTTTGTCAAATGGTCTTTTTCTGCATCTGTTGAAATAATCATGTACCTGGGGGTCCCTGGGTGGCTCAGTCAGTTAAGTGTGATTTCAGCTCAGGTCATGATCTCAGGGTCGTGGGCTCTGTGCTCATCACAGAGTCTGCTTGAGATTCTCTCTCTGTCTCCCTCTGCCCCTGCTCCGCTCATACATGCACGTGTGCTCTCTCTTAAGATAAATAAGTAAATAAGAACTTTAAAAAAAGTTATAAAAAATATCATGTACCTTTAGTTTTTGTTTCCCTCCCCTATTACTTGTGTAAAGTAACCACAAAAAAAAAGTTTAAGACAATTTCAAAATCTTCCTCAATTTTACCACCTGAACCCAATTATATTTGCTTCCACACAATGCAGTTATATTGTATTTTTAACTTTATTTTTTAAAAGATTTTGTTTATTTATTTATTTGAGAGAGCGTGAGCAGGGGCAGAGGGAGAGGGAGAAGCAGACTCCCTGCTCAGCAGGGAGCCTGATGTGGGACTTGATCCCAGGACCATGGGATCATGACCTGAGCCAAAGGTAGATGCTTAACCACTGAGCCACCCAGGCGCCCCTGTATTTTTAACTTTAATAAGTAATGTCATAACCTTAGATCTACCCCTTGTTTTTTTTTTTTTTTTTTATTACTCCCATATTATGGGGTGGATTTTTTAGGAATACTATTGTTTCAAAATGAAGGGGGATGGAGTTGAGTATCCTGACTCAGGTGGAAACAGGTGTTAGAATGGGAAGGAAGGAATGAAAGAAGCAACAATATTTACTGAGCAGGTGCTCTTTACCAGAGACTCATTGTTTCATTTAACAATAATCTACCCCCTCCCCCAACCCTTTGACTGAGGTCTGGGAGGAAATCAAAGTACTCGAGAGTGAGAGTTCCATCATTATCCCCAGATAGCCAAGTAGCATATCTGGATACAAACTTATTATCTAACACCAGAAGCTCAACCATTTTCATTTCACTACATTTCGGGAGGGTGAGTGTTATAAACTGCTAAACCTTTTTCTTAAATCTATTAGCATTTCTGTTTACCGTCTGACAATAATGCAGTTGCCATGTTTTTGTGAAATGCCTGATGATGTTCAAAGATACTAAACACTGTTTTAAAATAGGGAAAGGTGAAGTTCTGTTCATTATGAACCCTTGATTTAACCATTACCTCTTTTTTGAGCTACATTGCTTAGTTGAGGATTTGAATTAGGTAATTCGGAAAATAAAAGAAACCAGAAGAATAACTTTACATAAAACTTAGGTTTTTAGTTAGAGTTTTTTTTCATGTACTTAACAAAAATATTAAAATGTCCCTTTCTAGTTTGGGATGCTTTACTTCTTTGTAAATTAATCATATTTTCAATAGTCCATTATCAGTATTGCACAGTGATTAAAAGCTTGGGCTATGGAATAAACAGATCTGGATTTTAACACTAGAACTGCCATACAGTAGCTATATTGCCTTGGACAAATTATTTAATCTTTTTGAATTTTAATGTCCTCATCTGTAAATTGGGTTTAGTAGTAGTAAAATACCTCTGGGGTGGAGAGGGAGAGAGAGAGAAAGAGAGAGAGAGTGTGTGTGTGTGTCTGTGTGTGTGTACATTCGGGTATGCATGTGTGCATGTGATCATGTGTAAAGATTAAGTTAATTTACACATTGAAGCACTTAGCACAGTTCTTGACACATAGCTACAACCCATAAAATGTAAGCTATTTTTATTATTAATACAATCCATTCTAGCCATAGGATTTGTGTGAAAATTTTATTTTCTTCAGAGGCATCTAGGTTTAAAGAACTAGAGGCTGGAGCTAGATTGTGCCAACTAGCTTACGGTCTTGGACAAATTACTGAAACTTCTGAACCTTTAGAGATATGCCTCATCTCTAAAATAGAGTGATAATACCAACTTGTAGAGTTGTCATGAAGATTAAGTGAGGTAATAGTCTTAAAACAATCAGAGCCTTCTCTGGCACTTTCAATTCCTTCTGATAACATTGTTACAGCTGAAATTTAGAAGATGCTCTAACCATGGCTATCAGAAGTTAGAAAGCTTTCCACATAACAGAAGATCAGGTTTACCAGTTATGGGATACATTCATATCATTACCAATCACGGCTGAGAAGCCTGAAGATGTGTTTCAGGCTTTAAAAAGGAAGAAGCATTGAAAGAAAGGAAGCCTGTTGATAAAGATGTGTACATCTCAAATGTGTACAAGATGACTGTAAATACTAATACCTCTTTTAAATAAGTAACTGAAATAATTAGTTCTCTAAACTGTCTGGTGATAATAGTTTTGGAAAATACGTATAATTTGGAAAAACTTCCACATCAAACATGGGTAATGTACACTACTTACATTTTGGTATAAACAATTTCCTAAAGAATAATTTTTTCCTTTTAAGGTGATTGGTCTGTACATTGCTTGATTATAGGGAATTATAAGTCATATTTTATGAACAGGGATTAATATTTTTAATTTTCAGGGATTTTTTTAGGGTGGGGTAGACTGTTTCTCAAAGTCTTTGCATAACCTGGATTAAACTGATGTTTTCAGGTGTAGACAGCAGTTGTCTTATATCTTTCTCAAATGCTAACAGGGCATTAAATCATAGGCGTAGAAGCCAGAATCATTGTCTATTTTTCTGTAAAAGGTATACTACTAACATATGTATGGTATTTGTTCTTGTTTTTTCACTTTGACCTGATGATAGCTTCTCAAAGAGATGACAGAAAGATCACATAAATTGCACCCGGCTTTAAAAAAAGATTTACTGTTAAGGGAAAAGAGTATCATTGTATGGTTTGTGTATTCAACTATATCAAAATTAAACATCTGTATATGTCAAATATATTTAGTAGTAATTGAGAAACAAATGGGCAAGTGCTAAGCATTTACTGTCTTAATAGTCATATTTTATTCCTGTTAAAGAATTGACAGTTTTAACAGAATGCTGATTTCAGGCCATTTTTCTTTTGTGACAATTTATTTACTTGAATAAAAGTAAATGACATATAAATGACATTTAAAAATAAGCACATGAATGTTCTAAAAACAGGAATAATGTTTTGATAAGATAAGGCTTTTGATAGAAATGCTAAAGTGTAACTTTCCAGGTTTGAGTAAGGGAAGTTATAGGTGCCAAATCCTGGTTTTGTGATTCAACTTTGCACAGGGCTACTCTTTCACCAGTAACAAGTATGATGGCAAAAACATCTACCATCTGTGAAATTAGAGTCACAGCACAAACCCTGAGCTCTTTTCCGTATGCAGAGTACTTTTTGAGTTTGTCAGAAGTGTGTGGAACTCCTAACTTCCCCATTTGTGCCTCTTATTCTTTACTCGAAAGGTTTCATCTGAAGAGGACTGGTCTTACAACAGCAAATTTTCACTTCATCGACAACATCATGCAGATGGTAATAATGAAATGCTGCTTCAGATTGGATTTCATTTCAAACTCCCGGAAAGCACAGATCCATTACAGACTTTCAAAGATACTATTTACCTTACTCAGGTAAGGCATTTTCATTCTGGAGTTCAACTGGTTCCTTCAAGTTAACATAGGGGAACATGTAGATTTTGTAAGCCTCACATGGTGAAGAAATATTCAGGTTTTTATTTCATTGATTGAGGAGTTTATCTTCTTCAAAACAGATAAATGATGACATGTAATACTTGAAATAGTTAATTTTTGGCATTTGTCTCTCTTACAAAGAACAAACAGCTCACAATGTTCTACAACAAATTCTGCATTAAAATATTCCCTAGCTCACGATCACTATAAAGTGTCAGTAATTAAGAAAATAGCTTTCCCCAAGAATAAAATGGAATAATGGAACACAGTAGAGTCCAGAAACAGACTTACGTATAATATAGTCACTTGATTGATGGCCATGATGCCACTGTGATCCAGTGGGAAAGGATAGTTTTACCAATAAGACAGTACAGTATCAAGTGGGTATCTTTGTAGGAAAATAAATGAACTTTGACTCCATATACAAAAATTAATTTGATCAGTGATCAAGGAATCAACTGCGAAAGGTCTCATTTTCATAACCTTGGCAAAGATTTCTTAAACAGGACATAAAAAACGTTAACTATAAAAGAAAATAATGATAAATTGGACTTCATTAAAATTATGGACTTTGTAAACTAAGACCCCAGTAAGAGAGAGAAAAGATAAGCCACAGATTGGGCAATGGTATCTGTAATACATATATCTGATAAAAAGATTTGTATTCAAAATAAAGAACTTCTATATGAGGTAATAAGAAAAGGATATAACCTATTAAAAAATGGACAAAAACCTTGAACAGGCACTTCACCAAAGAAGATATCCAGTGTTCAGTAAATATGTGAAAATGTGTTCAATTTCATTCTCAATCAAGGAAATGCAAATTAAAATCATGCTAGGTACCCCTACACTACAAGGTACACAATGTCATTTTAGCACAATGGCTAAAATTAAATAGATTGACAATGCCAACTGTTGGTGAGGATGTGCGACAGCTGGAACTTGTAGACATTGTTAGTAGGAATAGAAATTTGTTTAATCACTTTGGAAAATTTTGTGGCAGTTTCTATCCAAGCTAAACATTTGCTTCCTCTCTGAATCAGCATTTCTACTACAAGCTATGTACCCAAGAAAAATGAGTGCATATGTCTGCCAACAGACATCTAAAATAATGTTCATACCAGCTTTATTCATAATAGCCCCAAACTGGAAACAGCCTAGATGTTCTTTAACAGAAGAATTTATAAACTATGGTATGTAATGGAATATTCCATAGCAATACAAAAGAATGAACTGCTGATATCAGCATTAACTTGGATGACTCTCACAAACATTATGTTGAGCAAAAGAAACATTCAAGTTTTAGTTATAGACAAAATGAGTCAAGATGATGGAGAGCAAATTGGTGGTAACCACTCTTGTGGAGGGGATAGTGAATTATGGTTAGAATTGCATATCAGGAAACTCTGTGGAGTGCTAAAAAAGCTTTATATCTTGATCTGGGTGCTGGTTACATGGGTGTATACACATGATAAAATTCACTGAAGCATACAATTAAGATATCTGCATGTTAATTTATGCACCTTACTGAATTTTTTTTAAAGATTTTATTTATTCATTTGAGAGAGAGAGGGACGGAGAGAGTGCAAGCGAGGGGAGAGGCAGAGGGAGAGGGAGAAGCAGGCTCCCCGCTGAGCAGGGAGCTCGACATGGGGCTTGATCCCAGGACCCAGAGATCATGACCTGAGCCGAAGGCAGATGCTTAACCATCTGAGCCACCCAGGCGCTCCTGGATTATTTTTTAAACAGCTCTATTGAGAGATAATTGACATACCATAAAATTCACTCATTTTAAGTGTATAATTAAGTGATTATTAGAATATTTATTGAGTCATGCAGCCGTGACCATAATCCAATTTTAGAACATTTCTGACATCCCCAAAAGATCCTTGTGCCTATTTGCAGTTACTCTCCTTTCTCACCTTCAGCCCCAGGTAAACATTAATCTGCTTTCTGTCTGTATAGATTTTACTTTTCTCAGCATTTCATGTAACTGGACTCATACAGTGTGTGATGTTTTGCATCTGGCTTCTTTCACCTAGCATAATGTTTTTGAAGTTCTTCCATGTTGTAGCATACACCTGTACTTCATTTCTCTTTCTTGCTAAATAGTATTCTGTTGTAATGGATATACCATATTTTATATATCCATTCATCTCTTGATGCACATTTGGATTATTACCAATTTTTGACTATTATGAATAATACTGTTATGAATATTAGCATACAAATCTTTGTGCACACATCTTCATTTCCTCTGAGTTGAAATACATGCGTGAAATTGCTGAGTTATATGGAAATTTATGTTTAACTTTGTAAGAAACTATTGAGCTGAATTTTAGGTAATATTTTCTGCTTAATGTTTCCATTTACTCTCTCTATTTGCCAATTTTATTTCATGAACCTGTGAACTACATGCATGCATAAGACTATATTAAAGCCACTGCTTATTTATCTGATGTTTTTGCGATACTTGTTTCAAGTTCAGAGAGAGAAGGCAGGAGCCTAATCCCAGTCATATGAGTTGATCTGAAATAGATTTGAAGTTTTTGTTAAACATGATCACATTTTAATTTTTGCATCTTAGTACCTAAAAATATACCAATTTTAATCTAAACTCATGCCTACTCTCATCAGCTTTCTCCTATATACAAAAAAATCTGGATGGAAGCTGAAGCAGAAAACTCTAAGCCAAAAGAATACTCCTTTTTAGAAGGTGATAAGCTAATAAAGAAAATTTTAATGTTTTAACCATAAGCTTATCACTTAGGGAAGTTTTGATGTGTAATTTATGAACTTACCTCATAGAACACAAGTTAAAAGATAAAGTTGATATCTGTCCCTTTTAAAGTATTGAAGTTCGTCATTATTAGCTTTTCATAGACAATATTCTATAAAAGTGTCTCAGTTTTGATATATGAAATAGGATGATCCTTGTTCGTGTGTGTGTGTGTGTGTGTGTGTGCACATGCGGGAACCTTTTCAGCTGTTGTTTTTCATGCTGGCTGTCCTCTTCCCAGCTGTTCATTTTATTACTGTTACTTTATTCTATTTTCTCGAAACCACATTCAGAGAACTGACAAAAATAATTGTTCTTTCTGAACTCATTAGCATTAGCGGTACATAGTTAGGAGCTGGGTGTACAAGTGGAATTATTTGTTGCTGGGTTTTGGTGATGGCTTTCATATGATAATTTAGCACTGGTGTTTTATCAGGCATTGGCTTGGAATTGGATTGTGTTAGTTCTACCTTAGAACTTTCTGATGTACTACTAGATGGGATCTGAGATGAAAAAACAATCAGAATTATGATTTTTTTTTTGTTCTTAGTGTTGAATTTTCTTGACTGAAACATAGACAGGAAATGTTAGAGTAAAACATTCTTTTCCCCCTTGCTACTTTGATTTTAGAACAATCGTCTTTGACATGTGCATTAGAAATAAAAACCTTTCTTTGGTCCATTTTTTCTGTTCCTGCTTTCACCCTCTCTTCTTTTTCTCATTGTTGTCATACTATTCTGAAGTGTCTGCTTGTGTACCACTTCTTAAGATGTTCTATAGAGCAATTTTTTGCAACTTTCAGAAAAATCTTGGCTGAGAAAGCTGTGCAGTAAGTTTCTTCACATTTAGATCTTTTCCTATCTTCTCCTTATCTTACAACAGCAAAAGTATCGTTCTCGGTTTTTACTTCTTTAATTCTTCTAATATTCCAAAATAATCTTGCCTCATCTTTCATTTTCCTACCTTATCCTGTTATATTGTATTCCAAATAGCCTGCTTACCTAGGTACACTCCTTAAGTGATGTTGCACAGGCTCACTGCTTAGTTTGAGGACTGTCTATACGAACATATCTAAACTTGATCAATTTAACTCTGCCAGTATGGCCTCTTACTAGCCACTTAAGAGAGGAAGCTGGGCTGTTGACAATCTTTACTAACCCCTTGGCTTATAGCTCCCTCTAGTGCCTTCATTTATTCTTCACATATTTATTAAGCATGTAATGAGGGCTAGATGCTTGGGGATGTCCTTAAGAGATTCATATTCCTTAGGGGTCCATTTTATCTTCCTGTGTTGCATGTAACTTGATCACAAGAACAACAACAAAAAAAGGAATACTATGTTGTAAGCTCAGGTGTTGATGATACTTGCTACCTTGGAACAATTATTTGTTTGGTAAGCAGCACTGAGATTTGATAGAAGATCCAGGCTATGCTGAGCTTTTAAGATGGATGGGGTCAGTAAAAGAGAGGAGTGATTAATAGAGTACATTACATACTAATATATATATATGCAACATGTAATTTAGCAGTCAAGAAGACAGTCAGGATTCTTTGCGTGTCTACCAAATGCCTGGCCCTGGGCCATGAGATGTGTTGTATATCTTCTTACGTAATTCTAACAACATCTCCAGACATCTATGTTACTGTTTTCATTTTATATTTGAGTAAACAGGCTCAGAAAGGTTAAGTATTTTCCCAAGATTTCAGGCAATGAATGGAGCAAGTTTCTGCCTTTTAAACTACAATATTATATCCTTTCACAATTGAGATAAGGGAAATTCTATAACTACTGAGGTGTTTGGTTGAATTTTAACATCAGTTTGCAGCACTTAAAGCAGACATCAGAAAGTTGGCACATTAAAAGAGGCCTTATTGGAACAATAGAGAAAATCAACAAAACCAAAAATTTAGTTCTTTGAAATGATCAACAAAAATGAGAAAAGTATAGCTAGATTGGCCAAGAAACAAAAAGAGAGAGAAGATTTCAATTGCTAAATCAGGAATGAAAGAGGGAGCACTACTGTTGACCTCAAATAAATAAAAAGGGTGATTAGAGAATACTGTAAATAATTGTATGACAGTAAGTCATTTAACCTAGATGAAAAGGCAAATTCATAGAAAGACACAAATAATGAAAACTGACTCAAGAAGAAATAGAAAATCTAAGTAAATCTATCACAACTAAAGAGATTGAGTTAGTAATCAAAGAATTGTCCTCTACAAAGATGGCTTCACTACTGAATTCTAAAAAATATTGAAAGAAGAATTAGCACCATCTTACACAAATTCTTCCCCCCAAAAAAGGAGAGGGGGGAAAACACTTCCTGACTCATTCTGTGAAATCATTTTTATTCTGATACTAAAACCAGAGAGAGACATAAGAAAAGCAAACCAGAGACTAATATCTTCTATGAATATAGACAGAAAGAAATCTTCAACAAAATACTACCAGTCCAAATCCAGCAGCATATAAAAAGGTTTATAAACTATAATCAAGTGGGATTTATCCCAGGATGTAAGATTGGTTCAACATATGAAAGTCAATCAATGTAATACACTGTATTAATAGAATAAAGGGAAAATAACTACACGATCATTTCAATAGATGAAGAAAAAAATTTCAACAAGCCAGGACAAGGAGGGACTTCCTCAACCTGATAAGAGCACCTATGAAGAACCTATACCTAATATCATGTTAAATAGTGAAAAAAAAAAAACCAGAACGTTTTCTCCCTAAGATCAGGAACAAGACAAGGATGCCTGCTCTTGCCACTTCTAGTCAACACTGTGCTGGAGATTCTAGTCAAAACAGTTAGGCAAGGAAATAAAATAAAAGGCATCCAAATTGGAAAGGAAGAAGTAACACTATCTCTCTCTGCAGATGAGATGATCTTATATATAGAAAAGCTTTAAAAATCCACTTAAAAAACCTATGAGAGCTAATAAGTTAATTATTATAATGACTATATATAAATATCAGCTGGAGCGCCTGGGTGGCTCAGTTGGTTAAGCAACTGCCCTCGGCTCAGGTCATGATCCTGGAGTCCCGGGATCGAGTCCCACATCCGGCTCCCTGCTCGGCGGGGAGTCTGCTTCTCCCTCTGACCCTCTTCCCTCTCGTGCCCTCTATCGCTCATTCTCTCTCTCTCAACTAAATAAAAATGTTAAAAAAAAATATATCAGCTGTATTCTAAGCATGAACAATTTGAAAATGAAACTAAATAATAACATTTATAATAGTATCAAAAGAATAAAATATTTTGGAATATCTTTAACCAAAGAGATGCAGGACTTGCACTGTGAAAATTACAAAACATTATTGAGGGAAATTAAAGAAATGGAGACATGGATCAGAAGACTTAATATTGTTAAGATGGCAGGACTCCCCAAAGTGATCCACAGATTCAACATAATCCCTATCAAAATTCCTACTACTATTTTCAGAGAAATGGGAAGAATGATCCTAAAACTCATGTGGAAATGCAGGGTACACAGAATAGTCAAAATATCTGGAAAAAAACAAATTTGGGAGAGTCACACATGCTACTTTCAAAATTTAACTACAAGCTACAGTAATCAAGATAGTGTGGTATTGACCTAAGGCCAGACATATAGATTGATTGAATAGAATTAGGAGTCCAGAAATAAACACATAAGTCTATGGTCAACTGATTTTTCTACAAGGGTGTGAAGACAATAAAATGGAGAAAAAATAGTGTTTTGAACAAATGGATATCCACATGTAAAAAAATGAATTTGGATCCCTGCCTCACACCATATACAAGAATTAACTTAAAATGAATCAAAGATCTAAGTGGAAGTGCTAAGTCATAAAACTCTTTTTTTTTTTTAAAGATTGTATTTATTTATTTGACAGAGAGATAGCGAGAGCAGGAACACAAGCCGGGGAAGTGGGAGAAGGAAAAGCAGGCTTCCCGCTGAGCAGGGAGTCCGATGTGGGGCTTGATCCCAGGACCCTAGGATCATGACCTGAGCTGAAGGCAGATGCTCAACACTGCCCGGGTGCCCCTAAAGTCATAAAACTCTTAGAAGAAAACATAGGAGTAAATCTTTGTGAATTTTGATTTGGCAACAGTTCCTTAGATATGACACCTAAAGCATGAGCAACCAATGAAAAAATAGATAAATTGAACTTCATCAAAATTAGAAATTTTGTGTATCAGAAGCCAATATATCACAAAAGTGAAGAGATAATCCACAGAACGGGGGAAAATTTTTGAGTCATATATGTAAGAAGGATCTAACATCCATAATATATTTAAAAACTCTTATAATTCAATAATGAAAAAGAAACCCCAATTAAAAAACAGCCAAAAGATTTGAATGAACATTTCTCCAAAGAAAATGACCAATAAGTATCATGAAAATACCCTTAACATCATTAGTTGCTAGGGAAATGCAGATCAAAACCCACAAAGAGATACTCCCTACACCCACTGGAATATCTAGAAGAAAAGAAAGGTATTGGTAAGTGTATTGGTCAGGGTTCTCCAGAGAAACAGAACCAATAGGATATCTATACAGATATATATGGGATTTATTATAGGAATTGGCTCACATGGTTATGGAGGCTGAGAAGTCCTACAATCTGCCATCCACAAGATGGAAAACCAGAAGAACCAGTGGTTTAAAACAATTTGATTCTAAAGGCCTGAGAACTGAGGGGCCACCAGTGTAAGTCCGGGAGTCCAAAGGCCTGAGAACCAGGAGCTGCATTGTCTGAGGGCAGGAGAAGATGGGTGTCCCAGCTCAAGAAGAGAGAGAGAAATTGCCCTCCTCTGCTATTTTATTCTATTCAGGCCCTCAACTGATGGGATGATCCTTAGCCCACATTGGTGAGGTTGGATCTTCTTTACTTAGTCTGCTCAATCACCAGAAACATCCTGACAGACACATTCAGAAATAATTTTACCAGCCATTTGGGGCATCCCTTAGCCCCGTCAAGTTCACACATAAAGTCAACCATCACAGTAAGGATGTAGAGAAATTGGAACCCTCATATGTTGCCGGTTGGAAGGTAAAATGGTGCAGCTGCTGTAGAAAAGTTGTCAGTTTCTCTAAAAGTTAAACAGAGTTACCATAGAACCCCAAAATTCTACTTTTAGATATCTATCTGAGAATATTGAAAACATGTGTTTGCACAAAAACTTATGCACAAATGTTCATAGCATTTTTCATAGCCAACAAGTTAAAACAATCCAAATGTTTATCAACTCATGAATGGATAAACAAAATGTGTTCCACTTACATGAAATGTCCAGAATAGGCAAATCCACAGAGACAGAAAGTACATGAGTGGTTTCCAGATGCAGAGGAGAAGGGAGAATGAGGAGCTGCTTTTAACCAGTACAGTAAGTACAGTGTTTCCTTTTGGGGTGATAACATTCTGGAATTAGGTAGTGGAGAGAGTACACACCTGTGATAATACTAAAAGCCAACAAACTGGAAGCTATAAGGGTGAATTGTATGGTATGAATTATATCAATTGAAACATGGCTTTATTGGAAATTCTTATTGTCAGGATAATTTTAAGTAAATGAAGAATATAAATTACATTCTGTCAGGAGGGCTTAGTCACATGGCTACCCCTAGTTCCAAGGGTAAGGGGTGTGATTCTGGAGGATGGAGCCCACCTATAGCTCTGTGACTCTGGAGGACAGGGGAAATGGGTTTTTGTAAACAGCTAGCAATCTCCATCACAGTGGCAAAGCTGGAACCTAGGTCTTAGTATCCTGGTCCAATTTCTTTTTACCCTACCATCTGTTTCTCCAAGGAGACTGATTTCATAAGTGTAATCAAGCAAGCTGCTGAAAATAGACTTTTTTGAAACTAAAATAAGATTTGTCTGCTAACAGTGGGACTGAGTAGCCTAGGAAATGACTAAGCATTTATCCTTCTTATATGTAAAGATTGTCCTCTTTAGGGAAGGATTCATGAGTGTATAAATACAGGTACAATTTTTAAAGGGAAAGAGGCAGTTCCAGACATTTTCCAGGGAAGTGGGATTGTACAACAACCCTTTAGGAAGGATAGTGGGCAGTGGCCTTCTGCATTTTTATGAACAAAGGCGTCCTTCATTAGCCCTAGCTGGCACCTACTGGTTCGGGTAAACCCAGATCCATGACGCTGGCACATGGCACCATCTGTCTGTGGAGTGTACTGCACTATGCTAGAGACCAGAGCACTCAAGAGCCTTGATTATCCTCCTTCACACTAAGTTCAGCTATGATAGGCCACTAGTTAGGGCTTGCCTAGTGTCCTTTTCCTTTCATTGCTAGCAAGGGGTAGGAATTCTGCATGTATGTAAAAAAAATTTTTAAGTTTAAAAATTCTAAAAGATTATTAATATTTATCTATTAAACCAGAAAAGATAAATTACAGCGAGAAGATTGTTAGAACAGATATACAAAAATAAAGATATCTTGCAAGTAGTTCTGAAAATTAAAATAGAGACTGAAAACTCAAATGTTTCTGGGGGCTAGGAAGGTAATTTAAATTGATAGGAGTATGATTATTGGGAATTGTGACAAAATGGAACATACAGGCTGGGACTTAAGACATTAAACAATATCCAAACAAGAAACAAAAAAAAAAAGACCACCAACCTCAAAAAAAACAAAAAACACCCACCTCTGTGGGCCAGTTAAAATCTGTGTGGGGCATCCCAATCAAAATACCAATGGCATTTTTCAAACAGACGAATGGATAAAGAAGATGTGGTCCATATATACAATGGAATATTACTCAGCCATCAGAAAGGATGAATACCTGACTTTTGCATCAACATGGATGGGACTGGAGGAGATTATGCTAAGTGAAAGAAGTCAAGCAGAGAGAGTCAATTATCATATGGTTTCACTTATTTGTGGAACATGAGGAATAGTATGGAGGACGTCAGGAGAAGGAAGGGAAAATGAAGGGGGGCGGAATTGGAGGGAGAGATGAACCAAGAGAGACTATGGACTCTGAGAAACAAACTGAGGGTTTTTAGAGGGGAGGTGGGTGGGGAGATGGGTTAGCCCGGTGATGGGTATTAAGGAGGGCACGTACTGCATGGAGCACTGGGTGTTATATGCAAACAATGAATCATGGAACACTACATCAAAAACTAATGATGTACTATATGGTGACTAACGTAACATAATAAAAAAAAGTCTGTGTGGGGTAAAGTTCTGTCTGGAGGCCACCAATTTATAGCAGCCTCTTGACTGGAACCTAATATAGCAATATGCAGCAAAGAGTTTAACATTGTCATCTGTTATTGCCAAAAGAAGCAACACACGATCATAAAATGTTCTTAGCTCTTGCATTGAAAGAAAAAACTGGAAACCATTCAAATGCCTAATAATTGGAGAATGATGAATCACACTGTGGTATAACTGTATAACCATTTAAAGCACAGAGATGCTAGCAAGTTCTAGGGCATGGAAATGTACATATGTGAAACCTAAGTGAGACTAGAACACTAAATGTATATGCTACAATATGTGTTCACAAAGACTGGAAAAGAATTTGGAGCAATGTAAATAATTCGATGCTCATGAGATCTTTTTTTTTCCTGAAAAGAAGCTTACATGAATAAAAAGAAAATGTAGGTCACCTCTACCAAGGCCATCAGTAAAATATCTGATTGTCCTCTGGATTAGATCCAGCTAAGCACAAGCATGGCTTTGTCCTAGAAGTTTTCATTTTTGCCTGAAAGAGATAACTTAATTTCCTACTGTGGTATACACTGATATTTTGTTCCCACCTCAGAATTCTGTTTTTACTTTTTTCCTACTTACCCTACTTTATAAATGTGGATCCAAGGAAAGTGATTCCAGTCCCAAACTTCATAAATGACACCCCTCCTTCCATACCACCCATGAGTTGACACTGAACCAAGTCTCTGGGGTAATAACAGAATGTTGCAGGTTCTTTGGCTTCTTTGGTATACCAGGAATTGCCCAGACTTCAGGGGTACTTCAGGTACTGGGAGTTCCAGAATTGTGGGCTGGCACCAAAAGTGGATTGTCCATGGTGGTTGCCATTCGATGCCCGTGCTTGGCTGGACCAGCAGTTTCTAGAATGTCTGGTGACTAGAACCTCTCTCCTCCTATTGTTACTCACCAATCTGGTGAGGACTTCCTCAGCTTCTCCTCTCATGATCACTCCACACACAGTCTATAAAGCAATGGCTGTTTTTCAGGACTCTCTGGATGAGAACTGAGATTTCCTCTTGTTTAGGGTCTTGGGTGTGTGTCCTGTGGAGGCAGAGAATGTGGCTGGCTTGATTTTGTGCACATAGGCGAAATTTAGGTTGGTTGGTGGGGCTATTATATGGAGGCTCAGGGTGATATAAATGAGTTCAGAGATCAAATCTTTCTAACAACTATAAAGGTTACTTTCCATGCTGATGTAAGGTAAAGATCTCTAGTGGGCATGGATGATGCTGCCCTAGAATCTGTTTCTACTGAGATTTCCACTTTTGGGCTGCTTCATCTTCACTGAATTTTCTAGAAGTTGCTCCACAGCACTGATTTTGTACCATAACTCAACATACATGAATGCTTACAAAGGGACTTAATTTCTCTGTGCCTACCTATGCAGGCCTAGAAGTAGATAAATCTCTCTCTCTCTCTCTCTCTTTTTTTTTTAGTTCAGATAAGATTAGTATTTTTACAAGGAACTTGGCAAGAGATTTCTGAGTATAATTGCAGATTGGCTTGACTGACAGATCAAATTTCATAGGTCTGTTTTTCTATTTCATTCCCTCTGACTTAGTGTTGGACTAAATACATGCAGATTGTATCCTGTGGTCATTTTCAGTTGGCACCATTTCCACTTCGTCTGTGAGAGTCTTTCTTTAGAGTGTATTCACTGCTCTCATTGCTGTGGTCCCAGTGGTCTGATTCCTGAATAAGGACATTTCTTTATCTGCTCACAGCTGATATCATCTCTTGCTGGGATGGTTTTCATAGCTTTCTGAATGGTCGCCCTAAACGCACTGTAGACACCGCCCCCACCCCGGTGCCTCCATTTCTTCTTTTGGTCAGCAGCATCTTCTTTTGGAATGCAAATCTGGTCCCTTCACCCACTGAGCTTAAAAGCTTTCTGTGACTTCCAGTAGCCTCTCACCAAAACCTTCCCAGGTCTGGTCCCTGCATCTCACTGGCCTCCCTTCCATTGTTCCTGGCTCTCTGTGCCTTTTAGTTCTTCGCCTGTGAATTCTCTGCTCAACACACATGTCCTCTCCGGCTGCCAGGTTCTGCCCTCTCTCTTTTTCTCTTTCCTCTTCTTTGAGACTATCATCATTCCTCGGCTAGGCCTATTTCCCCTACTGTCTACACTCGTAAAATTGCTCAGTCCTCCTTCTTAGTACTTACTACTGTTTAAAGTTTACATTTATTTGCGTGACTCTTTGATTAAGTCCTGTGTTCTGCACAAGCCAATAAGCTCCATGAGGATGGGCTCGTGTATTTTTTTGCTGGGAGAGGGTTGGACCATTACCAGCATGTAACACATACTGTAGGTGCTTACTAAATCTTTATTGAATACCATGATCTCTTCTTGCTTCACCCTTCTGGAATTTTGTGGCCCCACCTCATATAAGTCATACCTTCACCTGTTAGCCAGCCTAACCCTATTTAAAGGTTCTACCTTTATTTGAGCTCTTCCAGCTTTTAGGAAAGCATCTGGGCTTAGTCTTCAAGAGACCTTCTCTGCATCCTTCTTTTCCCTCCTCTGTGAAAATCCAGGCCCCACTCTAATGAGGAGTCCTTGCAGCTCTGACCGTCTCTGCAGGTTCTCCTTGGTGACCTCTCCAAATGAGCCTAAGAACCTCTCACTCATGAGCTTCTCCTACTACCACTCTAAGTTAAAAGCATGGGATAACAGGGGTGCCTGGGTGGTGCGGTTGGTTGGGCCTCCCACTCTTGGTTTCAGCTCAGGTCGTGATCTCAGAGTGGTGGGATCGAGCCCCGCATCGGGCTCCGCGCTCAGTGAGGAGTCTGCTTAGGACTCTCTCTCCCTCTCTTCTTCTCCCCCTGGCTTGTGCTCTCTAAAATAAAATAAATAAGATCTTTTTAAAAAGTACGTGATAACAGCAGCAATGAAAGAGTGATTTTTCAATGATGTTGCCCATAATTAAGAGTCCTACATGAAATTCTTTAGTGCCTCTTCAATAGGAACTAAATTCACTTGTCTCATTGCTGCAATTTACCATCTGTTCTGCTATAATGAAGGAATTACATTCATAAGAAATTTTTCATTATCAGAAGTCATGATATAAGAACAATTGCTTGAGTAGAAAAAAGGGGTTGGGGGGGCACCTGGCTGGCTCAGATGGTTAAGCATCTGCCTTCAGCTCAGGTTGTAATCCTGGGGTTTTAGGTTGGAGCCCCATGTCTGGCACCCAGCTCAGCAGGGAATCTGCTTCTCCCTCTGCCTCTGCCTCTCTCCCCGGGCTCATGCTCTCTCTCTCTGTCTCTCTCAAATGAATAAATAAAATCTTGAAAAAAGAGAAAAGGGGTTAGGGATTGGACAGTATAAGAGTCATAATAATGTTATTTTTCCTGTAGAATTTTTTTCTAATCTAAACTAATAAAACTTTTTTCTTCAGTAGCTATGAATATATTTGTAAAACCCATCACTGCAAGAAAATTTAGTGTTTGACTACATATACCATTTACTCTGGAATAATAATAGTCTGCTTTCCATCATTGCCTACACTATCATTAGCAAGGAACCTTTCATACCATCCTATTTCCTCAATCACCCATTGTTACAATAAACGAAACACTAAGACTCCCAAATAAATCAGCTGTTATAGACAACCCTTCTGACATACTGAGGGGCTAGTTACAGATCTAGTATAATAATGGTAGACATAATGCTAATCAGATTCCCTAATTTATCCAACCTGATTTAAAAAAACACCCTCAAGCCTGCAGTTTTCTCAGCTCTAGACACTTAGGTCAAACAATAACACGTGTGCTTCGATGTTTTCCCCCAAATCAGGTGATGCAGGCTCAGTGTGTCAAAATAGAGACTGAATTCTACCGCCGCAGTCGCAGCGAGATAGTGGATGGGCAAGGCTACACCATGGGTGCACTTTATTGGCAGCTGAATGACATCTGGCAGGCTCCTTCCTGGGCTTCTCTAGGTAAGTGTTGCAGCATTCTTTGTGTCTGTGAGAGAAAGCAACTCCGGTGCGGAGATGCACTGAGAAAGCACGGAGCCTGAGGGGTCAGATTAATCCGGGTAGACCCGAGCGCAGTGGAGGGGCTCCTCCCGCAGCCTGTGAACTGCGGCCGCCCTGCCCACCTTCCGGGGTGCTCCGGCGGCGGCGGCCTTCGCGGCAGCCTTGTTCGAGTTCGGGGCTGTGCAGAGTCACAAAAGCTGGCTAATGAAGGGGGTAGATTCATGCATGAAGGTTTCAGCCATGTGTCTCAAAATTTTGAATTTGATTAGGAGGAATTTCCAGGCAAAAGAAGCACTTACGTAAGCTGCTCTTCCTCGGAAGAATTCAGCCAAGTGGAAGGCTGGCCCAGCTGAGTGTTAAAATGTCCTTTTCCCGGATTCCCCTCTAGGCCCATAAGGTCATCTTTATTTTTGCCCTATTTATCTCTTGGAAACGTGGTGGAGTCAGAAATCCACGTAGGAGGGGTTATCAGTTGCATCAGTTCCGTTGGCAACAGGGAGATGACTGGCATGGTGCCTGCAGTTTGAATTATTCTATTTTGATATATTTTTTGAAAATCAAGGAGTAATAATGAATCTTTGGTGTTCACTGGTGGTGGTTTGAAAAGAAATTCAGTTAATAATGTACACAAGAATTTGGGGACAAAAGTGAGTCAAGGCCATACAGTAAAAAAGCCTCTTTGCTGGGTGAGGCTCTTAAACTAGCTGTGAATGCAAATCCAAAGGAGTCCATTCCCCGTGTGCTTTGATTAGTGTGCCGAGTCCCCTCTTGCGGTAAATTGGAGTCTCGATCGGGTTTCTCTGACCAAACTGTTTATCAGCACCATCCAAGAGTATTGGATGAGAATCAGGGGTAGACTGGGGAGAGTCGCTTTTCTGGGAAGCTTAAAACTGGACAAAGAGATATTGTTCAGAGACACTTGGACCCTGACTCTGCCTTCTTGTACGTGGATGAGGTCGTGGACTCCTGAAGCAGAGTTTGGTTCGAGAATGGGGAGAGCCCAGTCTTTGTTAATCTTCCCTTAAACGACTGTATTGCAGATTATTTTAACGAGTTCTTTAGAAAGGGTGAGTAAACCCAGGAACCAGGAGTATGATGGCAGAGCAAGAATTTGTTTTCTAAAGTCTCTCAGGACAGTGCCTCCGTGGAGAGGATCACCATCTTCTTGTACCTGGTACAGAAAACAGGTGCCAGGGAGGAGTTGTGACAAGGTATGCTATGTCTGCTCCTGGTCTGGACAGCCTCATAGCGTCTGTTTAACTCTGTGTCGTTGGTTTAATGAATCTGGTGCTTATAGTGTGTGCCGGTGGGGGTGGGGGAAGGCATGTGTCATGCCTCTTATCTGAAATGGTGATCCTTTAAAGGGATCATCGCTGCTTGGAATCTATAGATTCTTACACGTTTCCTTTTTAAAAAATTAGTCTCATTTTTAGTTATAATTTTGCAAATACAGAAATCCACTGGGGCATTTTATTTTGCTTGGCTCATAAGCTTGGACAGGCACAGAGCTAATGGAAAAGCCAGAAATCCCACAGCATTTTTAGCTGACTATGCAGGATATTATATTGGTAGCCATATTGTCACTGATGAGTAACTAGTGTGTGTCCCAGTGAGACCTTGTGCTTCAATTGCTGTCCTCCTGTGTTCTGTGTGTGGCCATGAAGCTGGAACCACGCATGTGAAGTCTCTTCTGTAATGGATACCACACGAGAGTCTGTAAGTTACCTCAGGTCTGAGCCATCTTTAACTTAGGAGAAAACTTTCCAAATACAGTTGATGTTTGAACAACATGAGGTTGAACTCTGCAGGTCCACGAAGATGCAGATTTTTTGGGTAAAGACAGTACAGTACTGTAAATGTATTTTGTCTTGCTTCTGACTTTCTTAATAACATTTTCTTTTCTCTAGCTTGCTTTATTGTAAGGATACAGTATATAATACATATAATGTACAAAATATGTGTCACTTGACCACTTACGTTATCGGTAAGGCTTGGTCAACAGTAAGCTCTTAGTAGTTAAGTTCTGAGGGAGTCAGAAGTTACCTGTGGATTTTTGACTGCACAGGGGTTGGTGCCCCTAACCCCATGTTGTTCAAGGTCAACTTTGTAAGTTCGAGTTCATTTTATAGATCTAATATGAAAGGCCTCTCCACCCCTCCCTGCTTGTTGTTTTTAAGGGGAAATATTAGGAGTTGCAGTTGAAGCACTGAGAGTTGAAATTTTGGAAAACTGGAAGAAATTGGTTCTCTCTGAACTTCAAACCACTTTTCTCCATCTCAGCAGCTTGCACTGTGAATTCTGGACATGATCCTCCCCGCCTACACACACCCCCTCACCCCTCCTCTGCCCTCTCCCCCTCCCCACCATCTCTCTGGAAGTTGTTCATTGGTACAGTGCTTTGTGGGAAAGAGCTTTTTGGAATAGAGGCATGGTGACGTTTTTTAGTTTGGGGGTTTAGCATCCTGGACATGCCAACAGGGCACAGAATTCATAGGTTCTCGAAAGCTTCTAATTGTATCGGGGCAACTGTCATTAACTGTCATCTGTTTGGATGTTCTCCTCGAGTCTGCACTTGCTGGTGGCATTTGTGATAATGGTTGTTTTATTTCACTTGGAGGCTTTTGTGCTTATGGGAAAAGGAAGGAGACTTTGAGTTCTAAATAACTCTGTCACTTTTTTAATTGTTTTTTTTCCCAAGTGTTCTGTTTATATATTTTTTTAGGTGTACCAGACAGTGATTTGACATTTCTGTACATTACGAAATGCTCACCATGATAAGTGTAGTTACCATCTGTCACCATACAAAGTTACTACAAGATTATTGACTATGTTCCCTATAACTCTTATTTTTTAAAAATTTTAAAAGATTTTATTTATTTGAGAGAGACAGTGCGTGCGAACGGGAGGGGGGAGGGGCAGAGAGAAAAAGAAGGAGAGAATCTCCAGCAGATTCTGTGCTGAGCTGCTGAGCATGGAGATGCGGGGCTCAGTCTCATGACCCGGAGATCATGATCTGGGCTGAAATCAAGAGTCAGTTGCTTAACCGATTGAGCCGCCCAGGCTCCCCTCCCTTTAACATTTATATTATTCATATATATATATAAGTGAATATTTATAATGTTTTATACAAGTGCAGTATTTTCTTACAGTTGCTAATACGTGTAATAATTTTACTGCCATGCTACCGATTTCCTTCTTTCATGTGTATGTAGTAGAAAGGAATATTGGAAGAAGAATTATGTATGAGAAAGTGCTGCCTAGGAGTTGGGTCTGGGCTCAGAGTACTGCCTGTGGCATGTTGATGTACGGTCTGAGCCTCCCTTTCCTCATTGTAAAGTGGATGGGAATTCTTGCCTCACCCACATGTGAGGATGCCGTGAAGTAAAGACTGGAATGCCCCGAGGCCTCAGTGAACGTGGGTTCGTGCCCCTGTTGAATCTCCCTGCTATGCTCAGGCCCTAGAATCATGACAAGTCAGCATAGCTGGACCATGGGGGAGATGACCCTGACTGCTTGACCCTGCCCATCTCTTAACTTGCCTATTTTTAGAGTATGGAGGAAAGTGGAAAATGCTTCATTACTTTGCGCGGCATTTCTTCGCTCCACTGTTGCCAGTGGGTTTTGAGGATCAAGACGTGTTTTTCATCTATGGTGTGTCAGACCTTCGCTCTGACTGCAAGGCAAAGCTCACTGTAAGTTGCTTGGAGTTTTTTTCTAAGACAGAATGAGTGTTTTTGGTCATCTCTTTAGTTATTGGTTATATTTCTTCTGGGAAAAAGAAAAGAGAAATTAATTTGTATTGAAATGTTTCTAAGTGCCTGTCGCAGAAAATGGGCTGTCCTTGGACTCAGAACACCTGTACCTTCAGGGTAAAACTCTGCCATTTATCCCGTGACCTGAAGGCTTAATGCCTTGGTGATTCAGTTTCCTCATCTGTGAATATCATATCTTCACTTGTCAGCCTGTCTTGAAGGATTTCAATGGGCAGTGAATAAAATAAATAATAAAATAATTAGACAAAAGCAAATTATAAATTGTAAAGTGCCACTACAATATAAGGTTATATAATCACAAGAAGCTGGAAATAGCCTGAACTTGACGGAAAGAAATCCTTAAAAGTGGTTTGTTAAAGTGAAAATCTGTACAAGAATTCCGAATGTATATGGAAAAATACACCTGTATTTAAAACAATGCGAGGCAAAAAGGGAGGAACTCCAGAGTCTCAGGTGGTTGCAGTTTGGAGGATACTGCAAATAGGTCACGGTTACAGAATAATGACAGTGCACCAGGTCCTGTGTCTTCCATAGATTATTTAACTCTCACAACAGCCAGTGAAGTTAGTGCTGTTCTTATTCTCATTTTACGTGTGAAGAAACAGAGCCTTTGAGGAGTTGGGTAACTTGCTCTGTTACAAGCTCTGGTACTCAGTGGAGCTGCAGTTAAGCCCAGGGTTCATAGGCTCCTAACTAGGTCTGCTATTCTGACTTCCATCTATTATTCTCTAAAAAAAAAAAAAAAAGATAGTAACCAAGAATGTTTGCTTTTGCTCTGTCTTGTTTCTCCCCAGGTGAGAGTCCACACGTGGCATTCCCTGGAGCCATTGTGCTCCTCTGAGACGGAGCATTTTGTCCTGAAAGGAGGGAAGGCCGTTCTCCTCTATAAGGAGTCGGTGCCTGTATTGTTGGAGAATTGTGGGAATTGCACACGGCAGAGCTGTGTGCTTTCCTTTTACCTTTCAGCTGACAGCCAACCTGTGAGCCCAGCCAACTATCACTTCCTGTCTTCACTGAGTGAGAGCGTGGGGCTCCACAAGGCACACATCACCGTAAGTACCAGTGGCCTGGGGTCCCCGTGGCCTTGCAGGGGTACCCTGCTTCTGGGGCAAGCACATGGCATCCTGCATTTTGCAGAATTTCTCCTTGGTACTGAGTTTCCCCGGGACCTGAGGAATGTTAGTCTCTTCCCACTGGAAGCAAAGACCAAATAACTGCTTTTCTAATTCAGTGTCTGTCAGAGTTTAGGGTTCCTGCCACCAGCACTACCCCTTGGCCCCTAGTGGGCTGGAGCGGGCGGGGCAGGAAGAGGCAGCAGGACTTGTCACCGCATTCCAGGCTCTGTCCCTGGCCTTTCCTGCTTCATCCCTGAAGTGTCATGTGCCGCCCTGACAAGCCAGCAAACCTGTGTAACGGGGGGGACCAGGCAGCCCCAGCAGAAGCACTCTGACTTTGAGGGTTTAAGGACAATCGATGAATTTTTTAAAAATTTCCCTCTGCTCTCTTTGATTTATTGCTTCAAAGTAGCTTAATCACCAAATCTATAATTGCCAAGAAACAAATGGGATGACCAGGATGTGTTGTTATAAAAATTGTGCAGCTGGAGAACGTGCAGTCTGTCTAGTTGATTGAAAACCTTTCCTACCCTTTCCCCGACACACGGTGATTGAATGTATTCTCTAGAAAGTTTTACTCTCTGTTTAGTGAAAGTTAAATTTGTTTCAGACCTGTACTTCACTGAGAATGCTTAAGTGACAGGGTTTGTTTGCATTTACTTAGAAATAATCGTACTAAAACTCAGTCCTTGAGATGAAAACATACCTTTCTTTCTAATTAATAGTGAAATGTTCACATGCTGAAATGTAAGCCATCTGTGGTAACTGAGGTAGAGCAGCCTGATGGGAATGCCATACGTTTACACAGCTTCTTTCCAGAAAAACAACAACAACAATAACGGCAACAAAACCGAAACACCGCACCAGACAAATTTGCAGTCTCTAGACTTAGGATTTCGAAATCTTTTTCTCTTTCCTAAACCAGGCCTTCATTACCTTGGGACAAGTGGGTGTGGGAGAGAAGTGGAACTTGTTCCTTCGTCCTACCGCGTCTGGACTTCAGTGAGACTTGCCCTTCCTAAAGGGATATAACAATAGTAATAATAGTTAGCATTTACTGCAGGCTTCACACGGGCCAGGCAGGCGGGTGTGCTGTCCCCAGTAGGATGCTGGGAAGTTGTTGACCATACCTCCCTGAAGCCAGGCTACAAGCTTGACCCTGGGCTCTGCCGTCATATATAGAGATGAGACTTCGGATCGGAAGCAGGCAGTATGAGGGGGCAGGCATCAGTGTCCCTTCTGGCTTTGGTCTTAGAGCAACAGTAGCTGAGGCGTCCCTGGCAGCCTTGCAGGCCGGCTGGGGCCAGCCGCGCGAGTGGCGTGCCTGTGACTGCCTTAGGGTCTTCACCCAACCGCTGGGCGGCATGATTTGGGAATTTAACATCCAGCTTGAGACCTGACTCTCCGAAACTCCCAGAGACACCTAATACGCTTTGTTAAGTTTCTTTGCTCTTTCCTCCAAAGTACGTTTTCTTGTTTATAACTCAGAACCCTCCATGATACGTAAGGCCAAAATTATATAGAGTAAAAACTGCGCCTTGAAATTCTCTATGCCACACATCACGTGCAACGTCAGACCTACAGTGTGGTGTGTCTGCGTGTTGAGGGGGTCACATTTCATGTCAGAGGCACAGCCTTAAATACCAGATCACTCTCAGCTGCACACTCGCACTGAGAGAACCTCACAAACCCCTACCCCCAGGGGCACAGCCCAGCCTAGCCTCACTTTAGCGTGCGCTAATTGGCTAGTGAATGACAGGGCTTAAATTGCACTTAATATGCACTTAAATGCATTAAATTAAATTGCTGATACTGTGTGGGATTTGCACGTGTTAAAAGTGCTAATAATGTGACTTTATGGTACTATGCAGCATGAGAGAGAAAGCTCTAATGGTAGAGCTTTTGTAAATGCCTGGCAGGCGGCTGCCTAGGTTGCTGGATCTTTCTAGAAGAACAAGTTCCATGGTGGTGCTAGCTCCACATATATCCTGAGAAAGTCATTGGAACTTCCCAGCCCTTATGCCAAAATGTTCCTCTCCTGATCCCCTGAGAAAAAATGTAAAACATATAAAGCTCTGAGCTTCTTGTGAAATATTCTCCTTAATAATTGGAGACGACATATTTCTACACTTGGCTGGAGATTACAGTTTGGTAATTTCCCACAGCCTTAAATAAATTTCCATGTATTTTTCAGTATCTGACACAGTGCATGGAATGTCAGACTTTGGCAGTGACAGAGCCAAAGCTGGAGGAGATGTGCTCCCTGTTGGCCCACGTAAATGTTCTGATAGGCATTGTGGATAGAACAGATAGGTCTCCCCTCACCGTTCACTTAATTTATCTTTTTCTTTCAGGCCATCATCTCTCAGCAAGGTGACACATTTGCTTTTGATCTGGAAACCTCCACCGTTGCTCCCTTTGTTTGGTTAGATGTAGGAAGCATCCCTGGGAGATTCAGTGACAACGGTTTCCTCATGACTGAAAAGACGCGGACTGTATTATTTTACCCTTGGAAGCCCACCAGCAAGAGCGAATTGGAGCAATCTTTTCGTGTGACTTCCCTGACGGATATTTACTGAGGGAGTGCAGGTTGTATTTTCAGCGGATCCTGGAATAAAGCCTTTCTAAGGCCCCAGCTGGAGCCGAAGACAACCAGAGACAAGATGAAGAAGCAAGGAAATGTGTCCACCTGCCACATGTCCACATGTCCGATTCATCCTTCTGTGCAGAGTTTGTATGGTGCATTCTGTCGGGGAAGGTTGCTTACTCAGGTGACATCTTCCAGCAAGGCTGGGCATCGGTGTCCTTCAGCCTGTGCCAGGCCTGTGACTTTAGCCCTCCCCCTCCAGCTCTGGCACCACGTGACCCAGTTTTACCCTACCACTGCTTCCTACCCAGAAAAGGAAGTCCACTCATAAAGTCCTGTCAGGGAATCACAGGAACATGACGATTGCAGTATCTGTGGAACCAAATGTGGAAGGCTGAGAGGTTCATGTAGGCCTCTCATGGTTAGCCTCGAAAAATAATGAATAATCAAAATAAAGCTGCTTTGTTTTTATTCCTTGAGAAAATGGAGGTTCAGCTGTCACAATAGAAAGAGAGTTCTGGGTAGTAGCCATATTGGTTGTTGTTGGAAAGTTTGGGGCATTGATTGTTGCCATTTGATTACTTTTTTGGGTAGGATTCCATTTTCATTTGTGGGTTTTGTTATAAAATATCGTTTTGACTGGGGCACCTGCGTGACTTGGTCGGTTAAGCATCCAGCTCTTGATTTCGGCTCAGGTCATGATCTCAGGGTCATGGGATTGAGCCCTGAGTCAGGCTCTCCACAGGGTGTGAAGCCTGCTTAGGATTCTCTCTCTCCCTCTCCCCCTCTCCACACCTTTCTCTCTCTCTCAAAAAAAAATATTGTTTTGACAATAACATCTTCTTTTTGCAAAGGCCATTTAGAGTGATTCTCCTTTGAAAAATAAGCTCACGTTGAAATGGACATCACTGTGGACACTGGAAATTTTTGGGTATCCTAACATAGGTTGTCACCCATAATTATGTGTGGCTTGTAGATGTGGCAGAATCCGGTGAATTTTCCAATTCACAAGCTGTGAATTAGATTTGTGTTTGTTGACCCTGGCAGCAAAGTGGTATTTCTTTTAGCTTGGGTTTGAATCATTTTTATTGGGACGCCTGGGTGGCTCAGTCATTTAGGTGTCTGCCTTCAGCTCAGGTCATGGTCCCAGGGTCCTGGGATCAAGTACTGCGTTGGGCTCCTTGCTCAGCGGGAAGCCTGCTTCTCCCTCTGCCTGCCACTCCCCCTTGCTTGTGCTCTCTCTCTCTCTGACAAATAAATAAATAAAATCTTTTTTTAAAATAAATAAATCATTTTTATCAATATTGATTAATTATAAATTGCTATAAAATTATTTTATTATGTACGATCATGTTTATAAATTGCATTCATAATGAAGCAAATGTGGCAAAATGTTAAGGGGTGGAGATGTGTAGGAATTCTTTTGTACTGCTTTTTCAACCTTTCTGTAAGTTTAAAATTGTATCAAAAAATAAAAGTTACATAAATTGCATTGACAATGTGATATTTCATCTGTGGCTTATTTAATCATTCCGTAAACATTCAGTTGTGTCCATTAGTGTGCTGGGCATTAATTTCCCGTTAGCTCTAGCCAACTTTTATTCTACTTGATAAACTGGGAGAATTTAAAGAATCTAGATTAAGGTATTTGAGTGGTTTTCTCTGGGAAGAATCATGTAATCAGTTATGGAATGGAATGGCAATGAGAGTTTGGCTTTAAAATCAAGACTAATTAGATATAGATTCGGTTTTAAACCTGAGAAGTTGTAGGCCATGGTTCAGTGACTAAAAAGATGATAAATCCAGGCAATCCAGGCCTCTCCTTCAATATCTAAGAGTCTCCTCATCTTATGTGTTCAGTTATTTCAATATATATATGAAAGCCTGGGGCTTGGGGATGCAACTTAGAAGATTCTTCTTTGATAAATATATAATTTTCTTGTCCATGTTGAAAATCCTGTCTCCATTAAACTAGAGGATGTTCTAGGCCAGGAGCCCTGTGAGGTGGGCTTTGAAATCGATGGACCAGAATTTGTATCATAGTTCTGCCCTTACTAGCCCTTAATCGAGTTACTTCACTTCTATGTTCAGTTTTCTTATAGTGAAATGGGAATACGTACACTGCCCTTGTAAGTTTGTCTTGAAGAATAAATTTAAAATTTAGCTAAGGGCTAGGCCCAGTGCTGGCACATAATGAGGGCTCTGTGAATGGAAGCACCATCCTGGGGGGTGACCCTCCTGTCCTAGAGAGGGCTGGGCTTCTAGCCACACTGACATGGATTGGAATCCAGGTTCTGAGGCTTATTGGTTATTGTGAGCTTGGGTGACCACTTGACCTGGACTTCAGTTTTCTCATTGGTAAAATGGAGATGATAATCTCTAACCTTCAAAGGTAGTTGTGAGGACTGAACAGCTGGAACAAAATAAATGCTAAGGAGATGGTGGTTGTACTTTTTAACATCATAATCATTATTACCCAATTAACACATGAGGTAAGAGTAAAACTAAAGCAAATTTGAAGGCAAATGTCTTCCAGAATTTTTTTTTTTTTTTGGTACACTCCATGGCCCCAGTGCAGGGCTTGAACTCATGACCCTGAGATCAAGATCTGAGCTGGTATCAAGAGTTGGTCGCTTAACGAACTGAGCGACCCAGGTGCCCCTCCAGACATATTCTTAAGAGGGGAAAAAGATATCAGAAAAGAAATGAATTTGTAAAGGAAGACTAAATTAATGAACAGACCTAAATATATGCTGACAACAACTGGTACAAGGAGAGAAATGTGCTGTATACATGTTATTTCTGTAAGAGAATGGTAACATTGGAAATGGTCTTCCACAGCTCATGTATGGCGCTGTGTTTAGTCATCTCTACCATTTTAATAGATTTTATTTTGCCACACATACTGGGTTAGAGTCTGATGTACTTAACTCTTGACTTTGGATTTCTGAGACTCTTCTGCTAATAGTTATGCAAACATTAACAGAGACAGTGGAAAGAGCAGGGTGGGGCCCTGCTGCAGGGCTGGATGCAAAGCACATTCGAGCGTGAGATGAAGAGAGGTCAGTTCATGGGATTCTGTCTTCTCCTGTGAGAACCAAGAGGACAATAAATATGGTACTCATTCACATTCACTGTAACTCTTGTTTTTTTTTTCTTACTCTACTTTCCGTTGTTGAGAGGTCTTCAAACCATGGGAAGTCACTTGGAAAATAAATAGGAAGATTGTTTTCTCTGTTGGAATGAAAGTGAATTGGAGCACGGGAGAAATAAAGCTGAGTTTCTCACACAGTCCCAAAGTGACAGGGACCTGAGACAGAAAGAAGCCTCTCTTGGGCTCTTAGATACGACACTTGCTCCCCAACGTGGTGAGATTTAGGGAGAAAAACCAGTGGGCATTATTTGTGCATGAAATTCAAAGCATTTCAAAATCTGCCCAGAATTCTTCTTTTCTCATAGACTTATCAGAGGGTATCAACCACTTGATGGTTGATAGTGTACAAGACCCTAAAAATCACAGACAAAACCAGGATTAAGACACATCTATGTTCTGACTGTAAAGACTGTTGAGCTTCATTTATTCGTTCATTTATCAAGCATTTACTGAGGGACAATCTGAGCAGCGGGTGCTGTCCTGGTCACGGGGGTGCTGCAGTGAAAAAAGGCAGATGAGGCTCTGCTCTCACGGACTGTCCATTGTAGGGGTGTTGTCAAAATCCGACCTCTGGGCTTCAGGGCCAAAATATAACTCAAAGACAGAGTTTGGGATAAAGAGAACAAGAGCTTCATTGCTTTGCCGGGCAAAGGAGGCTGCAGCCGGCTATGGCCTTCAAAAACTGTGAGCCCCACGCCCACCCCCGCCCCCGAGAAAGGGTCTGGGGGGTTTGTAGGGAAATACAGGATCTAGCTGGTTTCCACAGGAATTGTATATACTGCCAGCCTCATTTAGTCCTGTTAGTCCTTTTAAGCGTGGGCCTGGGATCCTGAAACCAAAGGCTAAGAAGGGAGGAGGGGAAGTTTGTGGAAGAGAGGAAATGGGTTACTTTATTTTTATTTTATTTAAAGATTTTATTTATTTAGAGCGAGTGAGCAAGCGAGGGAGCATGGCAGAGATGAGGGAGAGAGAATCTCAAGCAGATTCCCTGTGGAGCACAGAGCCTGATGTGGGGCTGGATCCCACCACCCTGAAATCATGACCCAAGTTGACATCAAGAGTCGGACGCCCAACAGACCAAGCCACCCAAGCGCCCTGAAAAAGGTTGCTTTAAAATCAAGTTTGCTGAAGCTCTCGTGTAGCCATTTTGACTTTTGTTCAACTTTATGCTTTTAAGTGGTTTCAGGGGGAGACAGACAACATGCAAGTAGACAAATAAGGCCATTTCAGCTGGTGACAAGTCCTGTAAGGTTAATGTGACAGTGATTGGGGGAGTAATGGTAGATAAGGCCATCTTGTTCAACACTTTAGGAAAGTTGTTTTGAAAGTTTATGATAAAATACCAATGAAAAAAAGTTTTTCAATTGAGAAAAGAGTCTTAAAAGATCTTCACTGTAATTAATAGATAGGGAAGGAAAAGCACAAGACCAGGTAGTTAGCGAGGCTGGACTCTGAGCTTGTGATTGTTAAGCTGAGGCTGGGCAACCTTCCAAGACATCTTTGAGCCCTTGAATAGGGGCCAAATCGTGAATGCGCTTTGCAGAAAGAACGATCCTGCCTCACTCGGTCAGGTTTTATCACTACCTCTCCTTCTATTTTCGACATGGGTTACTGAATCCTGCCATGAAAAAAATGTTTGCAACAATAATGCAGCTTAATCCCTTAGGTGGGGTCTGAGCGTTTACACAGGATTTATTGAGCAACAGCTTGTGGTGCATTATGCCGTGACCATAGTACAAAGTACAGAGCTGTACAAGGGATGGCAGTAACACCAAAGTCACCTAGAATTCCTAGGAAATGGGGTGTCAGGCTCATGGATATTTCTGGTTGAGTACTAGGTACTCATTTCCTGGCTCGTCATCCATGTGAGAACAACCTCCTTGTTCTTATTCTGTGATTGTTGTGGGTTTTTTTTTTTTTTTTTTTTTTTAGGATTTTATTTATTTGAGAGAGAGAGAGAGAGCAGGAGCAGAGGGAGAGGGAGAAGCAGGCTGAGCCACCCAGGCGCCCCCTTACTCTGTTATTGTTACTTACTTAGGCTTTTGTAAAATGTACTGGATCCTGAGAGACAGTTCATATATTCCCAACAGTTGGGGCAGACATTATGGGCCAGCCACCCTACAGCCATATCTACCTCTTCTCTGCTAATAGAGGTGACTTTTTGTCCAGCCCCAGGGACTGAACTGTAATTTGTTATACTAATTCTATTCTTTGCCAATGATTGGTCTAGGGTGAGGTATGTAACCCATTTCTGGGGAATGAAATACAAGTTGACACTTAATATGGGGTTTGGGGTGGGAAGGTTTTCCTGTCTGACAAGAAAGAGACCTGAGGAGGAACTCTGCTGTTAGGTGAAGTTGAGAAGTTGCTGTGTGAGGATCTGATACTTGGAGGGGCTATAGCCTTTTCGTGAGCTTGAGGAATCATTGTTGACACCAGGGGATGTCAGAGAGGCTGAGCTGCTGAGCTAACCCGGCAGTCATCTATCTAACTCTGGTCTTCTTATGAAAAATAAGGCCCTATTTGTGTAATCCAGTTGTAGTCGGGTATTCTGATTTTACAACCAAAAATATCCAAATTGATATAGCAGTTAAGGGTGTGGGCTTTGAAATCAGACGTACTTATGTTTCAGTTCCAGACCCACCACTAGTAGGCTGTGTGACATTGCATATAAGTTACTGAGTCTTTCTGTGCCTTAATTTCTTTATCTTTAAACATGGGAGGGGTGTCTGGGTGGCTCAGTTAAGCATCTGCCTTCCGCTCAGGTCATGATCCCAGGGTCCTGAGATCGAGTCCCTCATCAATCTCCCTGCTCAATGGGGAGTCTGCTTCTTCCTCTCCCTCTGCCCCTCCCCCTAGCTCGTGCTCTCTCTCTCTCTCTCTCCCCTTCTCTCTCTCAAATAAATAAACAAAATCTTTTTTAAAAAATGGGAGTAATATGGGGCGCCTTGATGTCTCTTAAGTGTCTAACTCTTGGTTTCAGATCTGGTAGTGATCTTGAGGTCGTGGGACCAAGCCCTACATCAGGCTCTCCACTCAGCATGGAGTCTACTTGGGATTCTCTCTCTCCTCCTCCCTCTGTCCCCCACAACCCCGCTTGCATGCTCTCTAAATAAATAAATAAATAAATAAAATCTTTTAAAAAATAAAAATCGGAGTAATAAAATAATAACACTAGTGAGGACTAAATTAGATGATGCCTAGATATTGATAGCACACAATAACTATTCAACAAATGTTGGCTATTATAATTATCATTTCCTCTGTGTTAAGCCATCAAAGAAAGCCTAGGCATAGGCAGGTGGGAAGAACAGGAACTTGCTCAGGCACTGGGTGATGGCTGGGGACGGTATCAGCCAGGGTCCCTGCTGGGAGGGAGGGGCCAGCAGTGGCACATGGAAAGGGAGAGTTAAAGAACTTGATTCCTTCCCAAAGCCTTAAGCTCATCACTCTACCTGGTCATCCTGAAGGTACAATTGTAGAAAGTGTGGGTCAAGTCACACAGGTCATATTTGGCCAGAAGGAAATTTTGTTGGCACAAATAGTGATTTGAAAGGTTGAATTACTTGCCAACAGGGGAACATTCCATGTGAAATCTAAATCTATCTATCTCTCATCTTGTAATGATATAAGAAAAGAAAGCCACTATTTGTTTAATTCAATCAGAAGTATTCTTACTTTGCGATCAGAAGCATTCGAACAGTTGCAGGCATGGGTTTGGAGGTCAGACATAGCTGGGCCTTGGAGAGGGTGGTGTGGATGCTGAGGTTTTCTCTCAGCCGAGGGCCTCCTGGTCGTCACTTGCCTGCACTTGGATGCCTCTGGTAAGGAAGGCGGTGGAGGCCTGACTTGCCCAGGTGAGTGAAGGAAGAACCCTGCTCTTTCATCACAGGAAGCCAGCCCACGTTGGGTGATTGGAGTGTTTCCCTATCTATGTTTTTGGTGCTTGAACAAAAAGATTTTTAGCTCATCGAACTTGCAAATACAATGAATTAGATTTTCCCTTGTTAAAGATCCAAAGTGTGTGTGAGTGTGTGTGTAGGAGTGTGTACACACATGAAGGCCTCACGTAATGCAGTGGCTTATGCTCTGATATGGAACCTCCAATAAGCAAATTTGGCTCTAGATCGTACTGAACTTGGACAAACCACTTAAGCTCCACACTTCTGTTTCCTTATCTTTAAGATGGGGTTAATAGGAATTAGGATCTCATAGGATTGTGAGGATTAACTAAGAGGCAGGATGTACAATTGCCTAGGATGGGCAAGTAGTAAATGCTGGCTTACGAGGTTGCCCTGGCTGGAATGATCAGGCCTCGGGGAGTTTACGGGTTTCCTGCCAGAAGAAAAAACAATTTAAGTCCTCTCTGCTAAGGGAAAATAGTCATCAGGCTTCTGTGACCTGAACTGAAGGAAAAACATTCAGGCAGAAAGCCCAAGAAGTTTCTAATTCCCTTTTCTTGTAAGCCTCTTTCCAAATTTGTTGAAGTAAAAAAAGTTGAGGAGCAAGAGGCAGACCAGCTGCTGCATGATTGTGCAAAATTCTGCTTCTTCCAGCAGAGGCCTCCTGTGCACAGGAAATGGGGCCAGTGGGGCCAGGGTGCTGGTTTCCAGGAGGCTTCCCCTGAGGAAGGTGCACAGGAGACTCTGGGGAAGAGGCTGCAGGGTGTCCCCTGGCACCCCCAGCCCCTCCCTGCCTCAGAGCGCTGGAGGCCAGTGCCCTGGAATGGATGAGTCTTTCTTCAAGGAAAGAAAGAAAGAAAGAAAGAAAGAAGAAAAAAGAAAAGAAAAGAAAAGAAAAGAAAGAAAGAAAGAAAGAAAGAAAGAAAGAAAGAAAGAAAGAAAGAAAGAAAGAAAGAAAGAAAGAAAGAAAGAAAGAGAAAGTGGAGGGTGGAGGGAGAAAGGAGGGTGGAGGAAGAAAAAGGAAAAAAGAAAGAAAGGGAGAGAGAAAAGAAAAAGAGGAAGGAGAGAAAGGGCAAGACGAGGAAGACAGGCCGACAGAGAAGGGAGGGAGGGAGGAAAAATGGAAGGAAGCAGGGAGGCAGGGAGGCCGAAGAAGGGTGGAGGAGGGATTATGATTTTTAACCCTAATTTCATTACGACGGGTCATGAAAACGGCACAAAGCCTCCAGAAGAGGTGACGGAGGAGGGGGAAGTCAGGCGAGCTCTTGCAAGGCGCAGTAACGGCGAGCTGTGGGAAGGGACGGAAACCCCAGTTAAGGCGTCATCTGAAGAACGGCAGGACGGGCTGGTGACGATGAGAGCCCGGCTAAGGAGGCGGCCATGTGGGCGTGTGGGCGACTCGCTGCCCACACATTCTTTCTTGAAGCTTTAAATCTGGAGTCTCTTTTCCTTTCAGAACTAAAATAGTCCCTGGCTCATGTCAGTGCGCGTATGTTGACCATCACTCGAGGTGCTCTGGGCCAGGTAGGAAGTCAGGAGGGCCCAAGGGCGGCTTTGACCTTCCCAGATCAACTGGGGACTGCTGGGGTCCAGGAGTGGGTGAACAGGTCCTGGGCGGCCGGGACCCCTGCGGGGGGAAGGGGGAGGTCCCGGCCCCGGGGAGGTGGTCTCACGTGTGGCAGGAGGGGCGCAGGCCGGGACTTTGGGGGGCAGCTGCGGGGGGCTTCCCCGGGCTATGATTTGTGGCCCTCTGGCTTCTCTGGGCCAGGCTGCGCTTCAGCTGTGGGGCGGAATCCCACATTAACTTGGGGGGCCCGCGGGAGAGTTTGGAGGCCCCGGCTAAATTGTTGGGGGAACAGGAGGGGCAAGAAAATGCAGAACCCGGCAGAGTGCTGAGAAGCCGCTCCGGACAGCCCCAAAGCAAAGGAGGCGAGAGGGGCAGGAAGGGAGGACAGCCGGCGTGATCCCGTGGCCCCTGGTGGGGGGTGGGGGGTGGTGGCTGGTGGCTGGTGGGAGGGGGGCGCTGCCCGCAGGGACTGGTGCGCAGTGCCACGTGCTGCCGCGTGCACCCCTGGCCCCATGCTGCTTTCCCGCGCCTCTGCCAGCCTCCAGTGCCAGCACTCGGCCGCCTTCTCTTCCCTCTCCGGGGCCTGCCCATGTGACCCTCCCCCTCGGAGCAGCCACGCGTTCTGGAATGGGCTGCAGTGCCAGGCCGAGGAGGGCAGTGTGAGCACTGAAGGCCGAGTCCAGCCCTCACTGTTTCCACTAGACCAGGAACCTCCAGGGACGTCGGGGGCTTGGCCATTTTATGAAAAATGGCGGGAATTAAAACCCCTCCCTGTTTCCTTTTCAGATTGTTATGAGAATAAACATTTGAAAATGTTGTGTAGGTGAAAGTTTAAGATTTTGTTTTTGGATTGTTTCCCCCAAAACTACAAAAGGAAATTTATTTCAAAAGCAAAAGGGAACGTTTACATTTGAATAAAGTGATAAAAAGGTGTCTTGTAAAAGAAAAAAATCCGTAACTAGAAGTTTCTCATTTGAATTTCTGAAACAAAATAATTTGTTGTTAATTCTTGCCTTAGGAAAGGGAAGGACAATGGCACATCAATTTTGAAATGAAAAAAAAAATCTCTTATTGCCAGAGAATAGTCCTAGCAACCTGGTTGTCTAGTATCCAGCATGAACTCAGAACCCCCCCCCCACCCCGATCCTACACACTCCCCTCATGTGCCTGGAGGTTTCATCTGACCATCTTCAGCACCAACCCTGCTTCCTGAGTCCTCAGAATTAGGAATCCCAGAAGGGGTTTCTAGAATTCTGTTTCACTTGCTATTCTTCTGGCCTGGAGGGAATATTATTTCCCTAAGAACCCATTTCTGCTCCTTTCCCATTCATCCGCGAAATGGGAATCAAGGTCCTGCCAGTTCTCTGCAGATCACAAGGAAGATCACTTGCTTGCCCTTCTCCTTTGGGTGGGATCCCAAGGGCCATGGCCTCTTGTAGACTCTTAATCTTCAGCATCAACAAACCCAAGGTCTACTGTGTGGCATTTAAGGAATTACAGACAGGGGCTGGAGAGCAGGAGTCCTCCTTGGGTCAGTGCCAGGGCAACAAGCCCTTGCTGTAATTCTCCCCCACCCTACCTGGTCTAATAGCCTTGATTATTTCTGAGGATTTCCTGAAGAAGAACTGTGACTGTCCTTACAGTGCATCTTTCATTCTTAATCCTGGGACATGGTTTTGCTTTTGGTTATAGCCATTTACCACGACCGCAGGGGACTCTTCAAGAGTGAGGGAATGTTTGCATACAAGTTAGAATTAGAAAGAACCTTCAGGTTCAAGCTCCTCCTACAGTCAGGTATAGAATTTTGATCCATGCCAGAGCCCGGGATCTGTTCACCAAAATCAACCCCCCTCCTAATATTGGGAACAAAAGTTGATCACCCCTATCACCTCCCTGTTCTTAGTCCCATGGCCATGGGACTGAAGTTTTTCTCCAGGGCAGTGTGAGAGGAAGTGACCCGTTCAAAACTCCCACACGTACTCCTCCATGCTCCTTTCCCCTTTCAGCTGACTGGGACCCTGGGAGCCAAGGGTGGGAGGAAGAGTGACTGTAGCCAGGATCCTTTCATGACTAAGTGGAAGAGACATACCCCCCCCCACCCCTGTCCCTACTGCAAGTGTGGCTTATGAAACCACTTCACTGCAATCGGGAGATCCTGCGGTTAAATGCTTTATGTGTGCCTTAGTTTACTCATCTGTAAAATAGGGACAAATTTTTCTTCACAGGGTTTTCAAACAAGTAATACGAGTTAGTGAATGATGGCCACTTATTGCAGCGCCTGGCACGCAACAAACGCTCAAAAAAATCTTGACTGAATACGTATCTTCACTCCTGGAGGATTGTTGTGATATTTCAATGAAATGATCATTTTGGAAAGAGATCAAGATGGAAAAGCTAGTTGACGGAAGTGAAAAAATGATATCTCAGCCCCTTCCTCCCTCTCATTCTATGAAGCTTGAACAATGTGTAGAACTTGTCTTTTGTCCAGGGTAATGCAAGCAGGCCATTGTAGACATAATGGAATCCACAATAATGGAGAATGAGGGGGCACCTGGGTGGCTCAGTCATTGAGCATCTGCCTTCGGCTCAGGTCATGGTCCCAGGGTCCTGGGATCGAGCCCCGCGTCAGGCTCCCTGCTTGGCAGGAAGCCTGCTTCTCCCTCTCCCACTCCCCCTGCTTGTGTTCCCTCTCTCGCTGTCTCCTTCTCTGTCAGATAAATAAATAAAATCTTAAAAAAAAACTAATGGAGAATGAGAGAATCCATTTAATTTCAAGCCCCTCTTTTGTGCCTCCCCCAACCAATGGACAAGAATTTATAGTCTCTGGGATTGATGTTTAAATGAAGCAGCAGGGAGACAAGATGTTTCCTATCATAGGTGTTTAAAAAAAGATGACAAATTGGATGATTTACTTGGGTGATCTTTAAGGTACTGCCCAGCTCTAAGTTCTGTGATGCTTAAGAAAATAAGCGGCATTTTTTTTAAAGTAATCTCTATGTCCAACATGGGGCTCGAACTCACAGCCCTGTTATCAAGAGTCACATGCTCTACCGACTACGCCAGCCAGGCACCCCAAAATAGACAGCATTCTGGTTTCACCTTCTCTTGACTCCTGTGCCTCCCCAAGCCCATTACCTGGGGAAGCACAAATCAGAAAGAAAATTCCCCCCGAAAGCCCAATAAGGAGAAAGAGATGCCCCTAGTGACCTCCAGTCCATGAATAATTCATACTTAAGCATCTTAGCCTGGTTTTAGAAGGAAAATCAAGTGAGGTTAACATTTAAGCAACATATCCCTTCAGTGATATTCTGGGTTCATTTTGTATTTTGGTTGGGGTACATTTTGACTCCATCATCCTCGTACAGAATTGTATGGACTCTTTTAAATACAACCTCTTTCCTTCAAAGGTCTTCAGACATGGTTAAAGAGTAATGTGTGGGATCTGATAGACCTGGATTTAAATCTGGGGTGAATTAATATTCAGATTATCTGTTTCCTCGCTGTGAAGTTGGGGTTAAATATGTGCCTCATAGGGATGTCCTGACAATTATCATGTAGAAGGTAGAAATCATCAATGCAAAGGGAACTACACATAAATTTGCCTGGCTCCTTCCTTTCCTTTCTCTGGCGAAGGTGCAGAGGGTCTGGTTTGTGAGGCTGCGGTCCATGCAGTGACTAGGACCATCCACGGCCCGTTGGACCACTGCAGGGGACTCAGGTGGGGGAGGAGGACCTCCTTCTGCCAGCAGACACTGCCCATCCTGCCGAAGTCTAGGTGATGCCTGCACAGTAAAGATGACAAAGTTCTGAGAAAGCTATTTTTAAATGGCTTCCTGCTGAGAGACCGGCTTTCTGGGAAGGCTTATTTCCGGCGCATTGTAGCTTTCCACCTGATCGCCTGCATTCCTCCTGGTATTTATCCCCATCTGCTGGCACAGTATGCAAGGCACTACCTCCTCAGAGGCACAGACCGCATTCAAAGCCTTTTTGCTCCAGCACTGTGCAGAGGCTCAGGCCACACTGAGTTCTGGGAGGAGAGAAAGAGGAAGTTTCTGGAACAGAAGAGAAACAGGGCTTCTTACTGAAGAAGGGGAACGTTATTTTTAGTCTTGGCAGGAGTTGCTTAGTTGTTCCTCCTGGAGTCAGTTTCTCTTTAAAAGTGGTTTTCTGGTATGGGAGCTGTCAGGTTAGAGACCTGGAGAATGGTAACTCTCCGCACGTAGGACTTAAACCATCAACCTTGATTTTCCTGGTGAATCTGCCATTTGTGCAGGGCTCGGCTGAACAGTTTGTCTCTACTTGGGCGGCATCGGCTGAGGCAGCTTGAAGGTTAGACAGGTGTGAGCCAATGGCTACGACTGGAATCATCTCGAGCCTTCCCTCCCTCACACATCTGCTGGTGGTGCTGGCATTGGCTGTGACCTCAGCTGCTGGCCGAACACCTGCACGCAGCTTCTCCATGTATCCACGCGGCTCCCCCAGAGCATGGTAACAGGGTTCCAAGAGGGAGTTACCCAGGGGGCCCGGGCAGAAGCTGCATTGCTTTTTCCAATCTAACCTTGGAAGCCCATCGCTTCTATCCTTGTCATAGGCCTACACTGATGAGGGAGGAGCACATCTCGTAGACAGGAGACCCAGTGTTGGCCAGCTGGAAAAGGAACATCTGCCACAGAGAGCAACGGGTGGAGGGACAGTGGCATGGGCTTATTGCTGGAAAATTAAGGAAAGGTATTTTTTTTAAAGATACAACTTTCGGGGTGCCTGGGGGGCTCAGATGGTCAAGCGTCTGCCTTCAGCTCAGGTCATGATCCCAGAGTCCTGGGATCGAGTCCCGCACTGGGCTCCCTGCTCCTTGGAAAGCCTGCTTCTCCCTCTGCGTCTGCCTCTCTCTCTCTCTCTCATGGATAAATAAAAATCTTAAAAAAAACGTTAAGGATACAACTTTCAAAAACTGGAAGAACGGATTGGAGCATGTGGAGAAATGGCAATGTAATAAAACATAGAAGTAGAGTTAAAAAAAAATATTTCTTTGGGGCACACTGTGAAATGAAGAACCCAAACTGTTTACCTCCAGGGGACAAAGTCTTACTTAAAAAGGGCCTCCTCTATTTCAAATAATCTATTTCAAGATTATTCACCCATGATTTCCAGTATTTCTAGCATTTTTATGGTTTCATTTTTGATATATTTGGAAATTATTTTGATGAAGGGAAGTAGGAGTTCAGATTGACTTCTTCCCAGTGATTAACCAGACGGAACATCTACTTATTGATTACCCATGTTTTCCTCATTGATTTGAAATTTATTATATACTGAATTCCTATATATTTTGGGGTCTACTTCTGGATTCAATTATTTTAATCTTTTTATCCTCACCAAGATAATTCTCTAGCCCATGAGCTCTGGAACTAGACAGACCTGGATATAGACTCAGAAGCAGCTTAGCCACTGCCTACTTGAACTCTTGGAGCTCAATGTCCTTCTCTGTACATTGGGGATAATTCTGTATACCTGATTGGGTTATTTTCAAGATTGCATGACTTCATAGGTTGTGCAGAAGTGGCCATCATTAGCTCCCAGCCCCTGTGCAGGTTGGACTCCGTGGAAGCCTGCTCTGAGATGGAGCCGGGGTGCCCTGGGACCCGCGTCTGCGGCAGGGTTGGGGAGGAAGCCGTCCTGGGCAGAGGGAAGACCGGTGCCGTGACAGACCCAAACAACAGCTCAGCCAGCAAGGGGGGCTTGGGAGCACACACGGCCCTTCACCGTCGTCCCACGCCAGGGAGCCTTTGTACACCACGTCCATCGGTGTTACTTGGGGCCATCAGGGACATGAGTGTGAGCTGGTGGGGCGGCTCTCTGTGGCCGAGGCGATCCCCAAAGGAACTGACAGGTAGAGAGGCCTTTAGCCAAGTGGGCTCCTGGCGGCCTGGTCTACACGGCCTTCGTTAAAGAGGGTTCTTGGTTGCATATCACAGTGTTCATCACAGCACCCGTGTGCTGAGACCGCAGGACCTGATGCTTCGCAGGGGCCCTGAGAGCACCCTGAGGGGTGCGGAAGACTGGTGTCCAATGAGGTGGCGGGAAGTGAGGCGGTACAACCTGAATGAAATGAGCCAAGCGAGAATTCGACAAACCCAAAGCTTTCATCTCAGCTTAAAACACTGCTCTTTTGATCTTTTTTTTTTTTTTTTGGTTCATTTCTGGGTTAAAAACTGGGCTCTAAAGGGGAATGTGAATGTGATAACGGGCTGTGGAATGATCCCATGATTACAAGGAATCATCTTAGAAAAGTATTTCTGGAGATCAAACAAAATGAGATCATCAATTTGCTTTTCCTTTTATTATAAAAGTAAAATAAAAAATAGCATTTATAAATCCAACATCTTTTCCTTTAAAGTATTTGATCTAAAAAACATATTTACAATAGCAAAATGCAGAAAAGGGGGGAAAAGACCTTTTTCAGCACTGATTGTTACGTTTACATAATGACATCACATGTTCTTTTTTCAAATCACATAGATAACCACATTAGGAAAAGCAGTCAAGGCTTTTTTTTTTTTTAATTATACACCACATCACTTTCATTTTAAAAATATCCCTTTTCATAATCCTTAATCTGAATGCACGACAGTGCTGTGGACGGCCAGAGAGAAGACCAGGTGGGGACTGGGCCGCCTTTTAATGCCGGTGGGAGTGCGGGGGTGGGGGGCAGCAGCAGTGACAACGGGAAGCAGCTGGGAAAGCTCACTAAGCGAAATCGCCCACGGCGAGGCGGCGGGCCGGCCGGCGACCACTCGGGACCATGTGTTCGTGGATGGGACTAGTAACATTCCAGTGAGAACCGAGGAAAGAAGCCGACTTCGAAGGGCCTTGAATGAAATTCCGAGAGATTCAGGCAGGCTGGTTTTCCTCTGAGCTCCTGCGGATGCACTTCGGCTTCCTTATTTTGGACGATGGTGGAATTTCAGAGCTTTGGTTTACACGGCGTGAGGGAAAGGGCCGGCAGGCTAGATTTTGCCCTCTATGGGTCCTTCCTGTCCGTACTCGTGGGGCACTTTGCTAAGAGTCAGCAAGGAGCTGCCGCTGGTCAGAGACTCTGTAAAGCTGAGTTTGCGGAAGGACGTCTCCACGCCGCTGTCGCAGATGCTGTCGTCTCGGGCCTCGTCTGGGGGAAGAAGCACAGATTCACTGGGGCACAGCTGGGGGAAAAGGCAGAGCTGTGGCTCTCATACACCTTCTATGCCAGCCGGGCTCCGAGTCTGGCTCTAAGAGGCTCTCCGGCAGCAGCTCTGCCTGTCCCCAGGCCCCCACCCCCACCCCGTGCCACCCGCCTGTCACTATGTCCCTACTGAGCTCGCCAGCCGAGGGAGGCAGAGCCCCGAGCAACAGAAAAACCGTGAAGACATCAAGATTAGGCAAATGTTTTCAAATCTCTTTCTTACCGTCACGTTTATCAGAATCCTTTCTGATTTCTCCTAACTCATGGTGGGCCTTTTCTTAGAAATCAGGTGTATTTTTCCAACCACTGTATTACCTATTTTCCAGCTGGGGAAATTGCTGAACCCAGGCAAAATAAATGCGTGACTGAAGTAGGAACTAAAAATGAGATATTTCTCTGGGCCTCACGTGCTAGTAAATGCTACACATTGCCTCAAAAACCTTCCGGTAGCAGAGAAAAAGATAAGGTGATTATGATGAAAAGGAGTCTGTGATGAACAATTAGGTCACATTGTCCTTGTTGACAAGTGTCTTTAGAGATCTGAACAATGTTGAATTATTTCCTATAGAGAGAAACTGATCAAAGAAACAAAGTCTGATATACACAAATCAAAATGCTATCTTCTCGTATATTAAGTTCCAGTATTAAAATATAAAGACCCTAATGGCAGTGACACACTATTGTCTTATTACTAATTTGGTTGATTTATTGATTCATTTGATTCACTCACCCAATCTTTGATGGGTTTCTATTATGTGTAGGAGGAATTTTAAAAATAACTACAAGTCAGAGATCAAATCAAATGTTAAAGATGTAAGTATTTTCCTATTTCTTTGTGTGGAAGGAGCATCAGGTCATGAGATAGGAGATGACGGTTGTTTTGCTGGTGGCTACATTACTCCTTCCAAAGTGTGCCACATCTGTTCTTACTCTCCTAGAAAGGCCCCTGACAAGGTGACACTTGGGCTGAAACTGAAGGGCAAGAAGGAGCCACGAGGTGAAGATCTTTGCAGGGAAGGGGAAGAGAAGGTTCCGGTCCGAAGATGGGATCAGACTTGTGAGCAAAGGGTTTGGGGGACGGGGGGGTACAGGGAAGTGGGGCAGGAGGAAAGGCACATGAAAGGGATTTGCGAGAGAGAATGGATAAAGGAACCCTGCCTTTATTACTTACTGCTCCATCTTCAGAGCCTCAAACAGGGCTAGGCACACAGGATGTGTTCAATAAAGATTTGGTGAGTGGACAGGTATAACTGGAAGGTACACAACAGGTATAACTGGAAGGTACACAACAGGTATGGGCATAGCGCTACTTTTCAAAAAGACTCTTAGTGCCTGTTGTGTCACGAGTGGACTGAAGGGAGGGGAGCAGACCGGAAGCAGGGAGACTGACCAGGAGCTGCTGCAAGAACTGAGGCAAGAAATGAAGCGTAGATGGACAAGAGAGGTTGTCCCAGCGGAAGGACTGGGGGCTACGTGCGTGTTGACTGCGAGCAGCAAGTGTCCGTAGACGAGGCTCAGATTTTTGTTTTAACCTCCTGGAGGATATGGCAGAGCTTCTGCCCGACACGGCCAACTGTTGGTCTCTCAAGGACGCGGGAATTCGGGTTGCTGCTGTGTTCTTGGTGGGGACTGAGAGAGGGAGGGTCCAGACAGAGCAAGCGCCAAGTGGTTGCTGAGAGAGTGTGAGAATACATTTGGCGGGAGACAAAGGGTTACTGGGCTGTTGGGAGTGCGTTCTGTGGCATGTTTCAGGTGGGTGACAGAGGCTCAGTGCTGGGGGCCTGGAGGAGGCGCAGGGAGAAGGTGAAACCACTTCTGGGCCGAGGTGAGGAGCTGAGGGTGCTGTGGTGGGAACTGTGGTGTCATCCCCAGTCTGGGGCCAGTCCTGGCTCTCTACGCCTTGCTCTCTGAGTTTCTTTCTCTCTTTTACATTTAAGAAGTGAGAGAAACACTATTAGCCTTAAGCAGCCACATCATGTTGTTTTTAGTATTTAGTACGAATCCAAGTGACTCCCGGGTCAACGTGACTCCTTCTGGGGAGAGCAGCCCACCTGACCGGCAGCGTCAGGAGAGGCACAGAGGGGAGCACCTGTGAGCTGCGGGGGTGACAGGCACACGGGACAGGGGATGACGGCAGGGAGGACAGCCACAGCCCAAGACGCTGAGACACAGCCTGGGGAGCAGGAGGTTACCTCAGGGGCTGGTTCTGTTCTTCCCTTACCTAATGGTGACCTCGTGGAGGCAGGTGAGAGGGGCAGCGAGAGGGTCTGAGGTGCCACCTTCCCGGGGCCGGAGGCCACAGTTCCTGGGGCGCAGAAGGCCGCCTGGATCACTTCGATGGCTTCGGTGTAGCCCATCTGTCTCAGGGCCTCCACCAGCTCTCTTACTGTCCCCCCGGAGACCTGCACGAGAGACAGGAAGTGTGTGTTCCCAAAGTGTTCCTGAGCCGGGAGCCAGCAGGTGGCCTGGGGCCACGACGCACGCCCCACTCCCCCTCTGCGAGTGCCCTGGGCCAAGAGGGCTCAGACCGAAGCCAGCTGCTGAGCCACACGGCCTTCGCGTCGAGCTTCCTGTGTCAGCTCCGAGACCGCTCAGGAAATCAGACAAGCGGCTTCCAGTAAGCGCGGAGGGCGGCGAGGGGGAGAGGGGCTGAGGCAGTGAAACCCTACCTGCCACCAAGGTCATGCAGTATTCCTGTTTAGGCAGAAGCTCTGAAAACCACTGAGAAGCCAGAGCGAACGAGGGCATTTTCAGTAGACAATGATTTCACCTCACAGAAAACTGACTCCGTGTCCCGACACGGGATCGAGGCACGCTCTTGGGGACGGGAAGATAATGCATGTGGATCACAGTCTATCAAGTTGGTTTGGGGGGCGGTCAGAATTCGGCGACAACCCTGACCCTCTACCTAGGATTTCTGCAGGAAATCCCAAAGTATTTGAAAATCGGGAACACCTTAGGGTATCTGAAAACTGCCTTCTTCAGAAGGCGGGTTTCCACCCTGGCCTGGGTCACCCTCCCAGGACAGGGGTAATGACTGATTTTCCTCCTCAGAGTTAAGGGCGGTGGGGCAGGGGGGACGACCATGCCCAGGTCAGCGACGTTAACAGAAGAGAGTCAAGTACAAATGTGAGGTGATGGGTTACCTCGTAGTTGTCCATAAGAGTTTTAGAAGGAGCAGGACTCAGCCGGAAGGCATTATTCAGTATCCCCAGACCTAGTTTCTGTGCCAGAGTTGCCCAGTTCTTGTCCGGATCAGGGATTTCTAGCAACTTGTAGAGCTGCAGCTTTGCATCCTCCGTCAGCTGTTTCATGTCTCCTGAAGGAATGAAGAAGAAGCACAGCTGTCCCAAGCGACCGGAGACATCGGCGGGGACTGAGCACGGCCACGCTGCTGCCCTCGGGCTCCCAGTGGGAGCACTGAAGCTGCTTTACTTGGAGTCGGCAGCAGCCCCGCTGAGTAACAGCAGTATGCGTGCTTTAGCAGATTACAACTGGACGGTCTCCTCTGCATATGTCCAGGATCTTTCGATGCTGGAATAAGCCATCGAGCCTTTCACAGTTCGGCCTGGATAATGCTGCTTCTCCCTTAGCCCTTTACATGACTGTGTGGAGGGAACACTGGTTAAGAACTCACCTTGTGCAAGTAAATCATCAGATGTAAACTCTGGCTCATATGGTTTCCCATTTAATATATCAAACACCTGTTGGGGAGAAAACCGTGGAGAAACATTATACATTAAAGGGACCAGAACGGGAGTCAGTTTCTTTGTAATGAAGAACTGTGTCCTCCTGAGGAGGGCCTAGTACCCCAAAGATGGAGGAATGGGAAGGAGTTAGTCCCATGACCCACAAAGTCATGACAATGCCCTTTGGGCGAAGAAAAGCCCTGGGGGCTCTGGGGCCAGGAGGCGGGGCTCTACAGGGGCTTCTGAGGTGGGTAGGAAGACCCAAGCCAACCTTGCAGAGAGCCGGCGCCATGGTCCTTCTGAAGGACAAAGACAGTCCAAGCCACCAGATCGGCCATGTGTTGGTTGGAGAGTCATCAGTAAGTGATGTGTCCCCGAGGGCCTGGATGAGGACTGAGCTTACGCAGAGCTTACACTGAAGCCAGCCATGCCTCCTCACTGCCCCTCCTCCCTAGGAAAAGCCTTCTGAGAACGAATTCTATAAACTTGCTCAAACTGAGGGACGGTAATGCTCACAAGGCTTGATGTTCTCTTTCCAGCGCCAGCTACATTTTAAACTGAAAAGTCTTAGGTTAAAAGGAAAAACACAATTCTGTAGCTATGGAGACCCTTCTGTGTGCTCTGCAGTCACTCTGTGCTCGCTGACTTAGGTGAGGACATGGGGTCACTGAAGTGGGTTATCTTTGTGTGTTCTGTGGTGAGGCTTCTGGGAAAGCCAGGTGCTCAGCATTAAAGGGGAACCATGTGGTCTCTGCCAGGGTCACTCAGCTCAACACCATGGACCTCGAAGGGGCAAATAAGCAGTTTTTGGATGTGCAGCAGCGCTTGGCCCTAAGAAAGTCAATTTTGTTGTGTTGGAGATCCGTCTGCTACCCGTGTCCTCCCTCTGGCTCTTCTCCCTGGGCCGTGAAGACCTACTCACTGCTTTTCATCTTCAGACCTCAGGTCACTGGAGTTTGGAGGAAGAGTTTAAGTCTATTTACTATGTTTATAGGTATTAAAATCCTCAGAAGAATCCCTGGGTTCTTTTTATGTAAAGAAATCACTTAGCAAAGTTCTAAGCCAATTGTAACATTTCTCCTAGCTTCCGAAATGGAGACGGGGACCATTCTGGTGTGAGCTCAGAACGGGAAACTCTTGCGTGAATTTTGTGTTTTCTCTTGCGGAACCCTCTCTCACAACTTAACCGTGATCTGATTAGGCATACACTTTCACACTCATAACTCCGCTGACCTAGATCTTTCATGGATAGGCTTTTCAAGATAAATATGTCTCTTGATAAGCAGACTTTCTTAAAAATAAAAGGCTTGCTCTTTGGGGAGTAAAAACCCAAGAAGACCATCTGTTCTTATATTCCTGAATCATTAGCTCCCTCCGGAGCTGCCATCAAACAGACTGGAGCCACACGTACCTGCCAGTTGGTGGCCATATCTAGAGGTGTGGTTCCAGGCACGACTCCTTCATCCTCTCCATCTTTTTCCCAAGAGTCATCCAGGTCATAGAGAGGCTCAAAGTTCTCCACCAGGGGATCTGCACCTGTTAAGTCAAGTTACACAGCATTAGGTAAACCCCGATCCTGTCGACTCTGAAATGCCTGCAGAGGTCAGATTTCCAAAGGCAAAGCACAACAGCTACTCGAGGCAATTACCTGGATAATTTTTATTACATAAAACATGCTTCCACTGAAATATTCAGAGAACTTCTTTTAAATTCTAATTTATTTTGACTGTAAAGATGTCTTATGATACTCTATATAGCCAAGGACATTTTCAAAGACAAAAGACTTGGAAGTACCCTGACCCTCACATTTAACTCTCTATGACAGGTTTCAACCAAATGATACACCTTTAAGCTGAGGAGGAACGGCAGCAATTTACAGGGGCTGGGCTGCACCCTTAGGATTCAGGACCTAATTTAATGTTCAAGTTCTTGCCCACCACTGCACATGTCTCAGGCTGTTCTCCCACTTGCTCAAAAGAGCAAACTTTGCTGTATAGGGACAACAGGCTCACTTTTATTCCTGGGTACAGCACTGCCAGGGTCCCGATCCTTAAACAGACGAACACCGTAAAAACCTTCTCCTACGATGTACAGTAATTGAAAATTTTAGGGCTGATCTTGGAAAAATCTAGTCTGTTTCTTAATGTGCAGCAAGAAAACACCAAAAGTAACTCAGAGATTAGAGCTAGTTACCTCTTAGAGGCTTAGAGACTATTTTTATGAGAGTGTTTAGTCTAATGTCTAACGAACAGTAGTCAGTTCAGTACACCCTTCTGGGAAGAACTTGTTTTTATCTTGCTGGGAGATCATTTGCTTTGTGCCAACTTCAATAACAGGAGAGGGCCTAATGAGAGTCAGAGAAGGATCTTCATGCTGTTTCTTATTTCAACCTTCCAGCCCGGGCCTGATCTAGAAGGCAGTGAGTGCCATCTGACCATGGAAACAGAATAGAAACAAGAGGAACAATTTATGGGCTGGAGAAAGCTAGAGGAGCTAAGCTATCTGTTCCCGAAGTTACCTTCTTCATGACTGGGAGCTCAGGACTAGGTTTTTCACCCGAGTGCCTTCATTTATATCATGGAGAAACTGTTACTCGCCACTCCTTTCATGGGATATTAAGAATTCAAGAGAAAGCATTTTTGAAAGGGTTATAGCTTCTTGTATGAAGGCATTTCTTAATTATAACCAGTGACTTCCCAAACTATTCATACATTCTGCAATCGGAGTCTCTTGTCCAAGAGAAAGTTTGACTTGACCGAGACGAAGAAAAGAAAAGGCAATTGTTTATTTGGATGTGATTTTATTTGCTTAGAAGTATGTGGGGCTCCCAAAGAAAAAGTCTGTACGTCTTTCTGGACTCAGTTTTTAAAGAGGTATTTAACTCGCTCTGTTTTCTTGAATTTATCAAGCATTTATTTTCTAAAAAAGTTTTAAATAACCTCTATAGTAAATCAGGTAGCTCAAGGTTTGAGAGACTACTCCCACTAAGCATGTGTTGAGGTTCTAAGTATACAAGGCAAGAGAGATTCAAGGGTGAGCAGGGATAATCTTCTATGCTTCACAGAACTAGAGAATTAAATGGAATAACACCTGCAGATCCCTGAGCAGAGCAGGGGAGAGAAATAGTAGAGAGAATAGTCTGGAAGCTCAGATGGACGAGGTGTGATTCATAGTTATGCCTTTACTAGGACCCCAGGACTGGGTCCCACAGGTCTCTTCAGTCTGTTTCGTCTGCTGTGAGGTGGGAAAAATAATAATGGTACTTACCTCTAAGGGTTGTTGCAGATTAAATGAGACAGCGCGTCTGACAGGCCTAGCACAGGGCCTGACACATAGTAAGGTCAATAAATGCTAGCAAGTTCTAGTGCCTCACATACGGTAGTACTCAATACACTGTCCATTTGTTTTTTCCTATTATTTCTACTTCTAAGGGACCTCTCTTGCCGAAGGAAATTTTAAAATGTCTTCTACCAATCAACTTTTTTCCTGGAGACTTCTGACATGATCCGAGGCTGGTACTGTATCCGATTTCTTTAAGGAATCAAATTCAACTTTAAGAAAGATCTCCTGTCATGGGAGCCAACCTAAACCACCAATATCCAAAACAAACGGATGAACTAGAGGGTAAAGACTGACATGACCATCAGGATGGAGCCCAGGATTACAAGTCCCAGCAGTGCCATTCCAGGGGGCCGTGGAAGTGTGACTTTTATTTACTCCTGCATTTCAGCAGGAGCTCCTCGGCTTACAGAAGGAGGCGGGGCTGTTCAACCCGGAGGAGTTGGGTTTGCATTCCCGATAGCACGTTCCAGCTCCACCCGCCAGGCCGCCTTCCTTACCTGCCGCTTTGAGAAGAGCTGCCAGCCTGGTGGACCCTCTCCCGGCTGCTATGTGCAGGGCTGTAGTCCCATCATAGGTGGTACTGTCTACATGGGCATCACCCTAAAATCCAGCCCACACAGGAAAGAGTTAGTGGAAGGTTCTCTCCCCCTTTAGACCCCACCTTCTCCTGTCAGCAGGAGCCCTAGGTCCTAGAAAAGGTCTTATTACTAGCCCGGTTGCTATGTGGGGCGGGCTCTGCCACTCGAGAAATGCGCAGTTAGAGAGAAGGGGCCGATGGTGTCAGGACTGTCCAAAGCTGACTACCCCGAAGCCTCGAGTAGCTATGGAATAAAGAGAGGTGACCTCAGGGGGAAAGGCTATTACTGACATCACTCCTTGAAAAGACGGTCCTAATGCCCCCTTGGGAATTCAACGCAAAGGCAAACACGCGCGTCGGTCACCTCCAGGAGCAGGCAGCCCGCCAGGGAGATGTTGTCGCGCTCCACGGCCAGGTGCAGTGCCGTGCGCCCGGACTTCCGCTCCTGCGCGTTGACGTCGGCGCCGGCTGCCGCCAGCAGCAGCAGGCACGGCATGCTGTTGCTCGTCACGGCTACGTGAATGGCGTTTAGACCTGCGGCCCAAGCACAGGGACGGTCATGCAGCTGGGAGGCTGCTCACAAGGCGGCAAAACTGGACCCCAGGGAGGGAATGCTGTCGACTCTCAGCACATCTAGTGTCTCTGCTCCAGAGAGCCTGGCAAGGCGCCGCAAGTCTGTTGTTCTGCATGGAAACCCACGGTCTCCTCGTATGTTCTCAGGAGACACTGAGGGCAAATAAACATTGTTTGGATAAACGATGCTTTCTACACCTCAAGACCAGTGTTTGCTCAGGCCTCTGCTTTTTCTACCTCCTAACAATTCCAAATCATCTTTAAAGAAATTAGGGCAACAGAAATTCTCAAGAGAGATGACAAACTCCAGGTGACTAAGGGAAGCACTTTCGGGTGCAAATCAAAGAACACACATTTAGCAAGTAGCTACCAATTGTTTAGAAAGCAGAGAGAGAAGGTTATCCACAAAGTCTGCTCGTCTCTTACCTTCCCCGTTAGGGTGGTCCATCAGTAGTGCTGCCTTCTTGTGCTTGAGTAAAATACTGAGAATTTTATCTTGTCCTTCTTTGGCAGCTAGGTGCAAAACAGAGTTACCCAAGCGGTCCAGAAGGCTCAGGTCGGCCCCAGCCCGCAGCAAGTCCTCCACCACAGCCTCCTGCTTGGTGATCACTGCCAGGTGCAAGGGTGTCTGGGGAGTGGAGAAGGGTCAGGAGATACACTGGTCAGCGGCAAACACTTGAACCGCCCCTTCCCCGGGCTTGAACCTATGGGTTTCGTGGCTACGCTGCAATAGGCGGCCTCATGCCTCAGGGCCGTTTCCCATTGCCAGATTAACTCCTCTCTTTTGCAAATGAGTTACGCCCTGTTCCATGTCCTATGCTAATGAAGTGTGTATGCCGGACTGATATTGAGCCCGCGATAATTAAGATTATTTTTATTTTAGAATTCTTAATCGCTTTCTTGTTTCTCATTACAGCCTGCTGACCGCTGATACGTTAATTCTTCTCTTAATAAATTTAGTTTCCTTGAATTTGTAGCAGGAATCTATCTTCAGCTGATAATTTTGTATATTAACAAATCAAAGCAAGGCTACAGTTTTACTGAAGAGGGTGAAATGAACTAACTACTCAATAGAAACCAATTCACAAAGGTGCTGTCATTCTATATTGACGTGGAAAGTGAGTTTGCTGAAGTAAAAAATATTTTTCCGTGGGCTGGCTCTGTGATGAGACCAATCAATAGAACTCTGGGCACCCCCATTTTATAGCAGGTGTCAAAGGATTCTAAATGTCATAACCAGGACGATAGAACCGTCTCAGTAAGAGGGCTCAGATGAACAAGCGAGCCGAATCGCTAATACCTAATAGGTGCATACACAGTCCATTTGATTACTCTGCCCACAAAGTAGTGCCTCGGTGAATGCAAATGAGATGTTTTGCAAGCTGAGTGTTTTCAAAATGAGCAAGACAAACACAACTGCGAAAGTATCTTTCAAAGAACTGAGGCCACTGACAGAATGAGATATTTTTATACAAATCAGAATCCAGTCTGTCTAGTGACAATTTGCCTAAACTTTCTCTCTCGGTAGGCGATTCCTGGCCACAGCAGCGACAACAAGGGTAAGCCACCGACGCCGGGGCTGATGCAGGACAACCACAGCCCAGGAGGGGCTGCAAGATGCTCCCGCGGCTTCCGCTCCGTTACAGTGATAACTGCAGACAGCAGAAGCCAGACAGGCTTTTGGGCCAAATTTCCATTCTCTCTTTTTTTCATCTTTTATACCCCAGCTTGAAATAGAATGATGTCCTCAAAAACTTTAGATACTGTAGCCAAGAGCCTTCTTCTTAAGAAATAAATATGTAAAAAAAAAAGGTGCATTTATTAATATGACATGCTATTTGGGGAGATGAAAAAAATCTGAGAGAGAATGAGATTGTAAAAATGATCTGAAATTATGAAATATTATACCACTCAGAAATTTGTAATTATCTGTAGTTTTAATATGATTTTTTTCACGTTATACAAATTCTGTTACTATGAGTAAGAGAAGCTTTTTTTTTTTTTTAAAAACATAGTCCCACTGAAGGTTTTCTATGAAATTTCAGGCTTTAGATCTTTAACCCCAGGATTATATAACACAGTGTGGACTGTGTGTGAGAGTATAGTAAAATATCTATATTTATTTCAAGTGTCTATGTTTACGTAGCCACCATCTGGAAAAGTACTTACAAATGCAATAGTTATATTTGGGAGTGGGGTTGGGGGACTTGTATACTGCCAGGGAGGGCAACTTCTGATTTTCCAGTGTATTTCCTTATGTACAATTTAAAGAACTATGAACATATATTATATTTATAAAAATTAAAAACATAGAAGAAAAAAAATCCACATGCACAAAACCCCTCATTAATAAATGTTTTATCTGCATATAAAACAATCCATATCAAACACACTGAGGGGGTGATCTATGGTGGGGAGACAAGAAGAGGAGAGGGCTTGAAGGCAAAAGATTTCAGAAATTTTCAGAAGAATCCTAACTCTATGCACTGGGATTATTTTGAGTGTATCTCTAGAGAGTGGGTGGGAAGAGAGATTTGATCATGACAGATGGTCACAGAAATGTACTAAGATTAGTGAATGGTATTTTGGGAGATTGTCTAAGACAATTGCCAAATAATCCAAATTACTTAGAGAACTGTATAATTTTTCCATCGAGAATAGTTACCAGAGAAACTTTACAAAGCTAAACGAGTCCAAATTTTAGCCTTTTCTAGTTCTCAAATTGAAGTTGCCGCTGGGTGTATGTTTGAGACCTAGAAGGCATTACCAGGGGATCCCAGAATCCCTGTCCATGAATGAGAGCGGTGCTAAGTTGGGGGAAAATGGACCTGTGTTCTCCCGAGAGTCCCCAAATCGGAAGGCAAGAAGTGTCAAAGGTGGTGGTTTCAAGATTTTTGTGTCTAGCACATCAGAGAGAGTCTCAATATACGTCACCAAATGATACAGTAAGGAGGTCAGCACATAATAAATCACGACTACTCATCCTGTTGTGCGGTGTCCTTTGCAGGGCCTATTTATAAACAAAAACAAGTAATTCCTTGAATCTGACCCACAGCCAGCGAAGCGAAGGCAGTCTTTGAAAGGAGGACCGAGAAGCGACAGAGTGCCATTCGTTCCCAGTTTTATTTGCACGCTTGTGCTGGTTGAGAGGAACAATCAGTCCTAAAGCCTGAGAGAGTCAAGCTTTCAGGGCCAGATGACTCTCCAAATACCAACAACCCCCAAGATGGTATGAAAATTTGAAGACATTCTTTAAATGTCTACCTAAAATTAGACTTCACCCTCATTACTTTATGAGTCAGTGAAGAATCCCCAACTTCGTTCTTCCGTTGACATTAAGCATTACCACCAGGGAAGGAGCTGAAAGCCTTACATCAAGTGGGAAGCTTATTTCCCTTAATAAGGAAACACCTATTCACACATAACAATCTAGTGAGAGCTGCATGTCAACATTGTAGTTCTTTTGCTTTGAGGAGATAAAAATGATTCACAGCACCTGCTTTAACAACTCAGAACTGGAACAGGTACCTTTACTGTGCAATTAATTGTACATGATTGTGGGCCATATTTTTAGAGTGACAGGTATGCTCGGACCAGGCATCTTTGAGCACACTGTCCAGGCCAACGAGGGCTGGGAAGTCACTTCGGGTGGAGCGAACAGAAGGAGAAAATGAGAAAGCTGACAAGGGGCGAGATCAGGAGACTGGCACCAAAGCCAGGTAGGGTGGGGGCAAAGGCGGCTGGGAGGGGAGAGCGCCCCTTTGGCCAGAGTGGCTGGGTCAGGTCTCAGGCTCCCAACACCAGGCTCCAGGCTTTGGTTCTGCCAAGTGCAGCTCCAATTTCCTTTGCCCACCTAAGGTCTGCACGTGCCCATCAGGCAGCCTCACCGGGTCCCAGCTACCTTCTCTCGGCAACATCTGAGGACCTCTGTACCAGGGTTCCTCAAGTTGCTTTTGAACCCACAGAATTCCTGTTCAAACCCAATCTGAGCAAAACTCTGGTGTTTCCTGTCTTCCTTGATTTGAGCTTTCTGTTTTTGAAAGATGCTTTCTCCTCAACCAACCTTTTTTTACTTTTCTGTGTTCTGATTTCAGCACCCTTTATTTGATATACACTTAATCTAGATGTTGTCAAATGTGTTTCAGCAGACTTCAAAATTCTTACACATTATTGGCTTTCCAAACTTAATTTTTTTCAATTGTATTTTTCTTGACAGAAGTGACATATTTACTCTAGGTTCTCCTGTACTGCATATTTGAAAGTTGTTACGAGAATAGATCTAAAAGTTCTTATCACAAGAAAAAAAATTTGTAACTACAGGCAGTGATGGATGACGTGTAAACCTATTTTGGTGATCTTTTTGCGATACATACAAATATCGAATTACTGGGCACCTTAAACTAATACAATGTTATATGTCAATTATATTTCAATTTAAACAAGAAGAAAAAGATGCTCAACATCACTCATCATCAGGGAAATGCAAATCAAAACCACAGTGAGATATCACCTCACAACTGTCAGAATGGCTAAAATCAAAACCACAAGAAACAAGCGTTGATGAGGATGTGGAGAAAAAGGAATCCTCTTGCACTACTGGTAGGAATGCAAGCTGGTGCAGCCTCTGTGGAGAACAGTGTGGAGGTTCCTCAAAAAATTAAAAATAGAGCTACCCTACAACCCAGTAATCCCACTATTGGGTATCTACCCCCAAAATACAAAAACACTAATTCAAAGGAATCCATGTACCCCTATGTTTATAGCAACATTACCTACAATAGTCAAACCATGGAAGCAGCCTAAGTGTCATCGACAGACGAACGGACAAAGAAGTGATACACACACACACACACGTACACACACACACATACACACACACGCACACACACAGTGGAGTAATATTCAGCCATAAAAAAGAATGAAATCTTACCATTTACAACAACATGGAAGGAGCTAGAGAGTATAATGCTAAGTGAAATAAGTCAGAGAAAGACAAATATCACACGATTTCACTCTGATGTGGAATTTAAGAAACAAAACAAACAAGCAAAGGGAAAAAAAAAAGAGAGGGACAAACCAAGAAACAGACCCTTAACTATAAAGAACAAACTGATGGCTACCAGGGGGGAGGAGGGAGGGGGATGGGTGAAATAGGGGATGGGGATTAAAAAGTACACTTATTATAATGAAAAGAATAAAATAAATTTGAAAAAGAAAAAAAAAAAAGAAAATGGATCAACTCTTTGACAGATTTCTAAAGTTTGAACTTTGCCTTCCCCCAGCAGGATGCTGAATTTCCTTGTGGAGTGATTTCTATTATACTCACAGATTAAAGGATCCTGAATCATAAATAATATTCCCAAGTTATGGGCTTTTAGGATTTAACCTACAAAACAAAGCACTGTATTTGTGCTACTGTTAACATTAGAAATAACACGTACACACATGCACACACACACACGTAAGCATGTACAAACTGGATTTTTCTTCAGTTGGCATTTCCGCTTACCTGGTAGAGATCATTTCTCATATTGATAATGTCATCAGAAATCAAACCAGATGTGACTTCTAGTAGATCCCTCACAAGCTGAGCATGAAGATGGATGATTGCTAAGTGTAAGACACTGGAACAAAAACAGAGTGACACGAATCAACTAAAGGGTTAGTGTAAAAAAAAAAAAAAAAAAAAAGATTCCCAAGAAAGGATCAGACTTGCAGACCGAACCTGGTTCTCATACTTCCTTTTATTTGGCCCCCAAATGTCTTGAATCTCAAATGTCTTGAATCTGAGGCGGGAATGTTCTACTGCCTACGCAGGCAGCTACACTCTTTTACCATGCCTGCCTGGCCTCTGGGGACATTTTGGTCTGACCTCGTGAGGCATAAAAGCACCTGGGCCTTGAGGGAAAGAGACGCAAGTTCAAATCCCAACTCTGCCTCCGTGTGATAGTTCAGGGCATTTTCTCTTCTAGCTTTTTCCTGGCTTCTGTTGACATACAGATGACGTATGTAAAATGCCCGGCCCTAGGAACTGTTCAGGAAAATGTAGTTACCTCCCCTAACCTTCCAGCCTCCTCCAAAATACAGTGTGGTAGCTTCTGAAAGATCTTCCTAGATCCCAAGAAGGGCGAGTGGGGTCAGGCATTTCACTACTGGGAGAGGACTCTTGAGGTAAACTTCTGAAGGAACATGTGATTTTATTTCTCCCTTGCAAATACTCCCCCTGCCTGCAATGGTTTTGCTCCTCTTCTCTGCCTGGACAGTGCCTACTCCACCCTTCATATTCCGGTTCAAACCTTACCTCCTCTTCGAACTTCCTAGGCAGAGCACATGGTCTCCCCTCAAGTTTACTGCTTGGTTATGTAACTGCGGTTTTCTGTCTTTCCCCCTCTCTGGCCTGTGATCTCAGGGCTGGTCCTCCCTGGGTCAGCCTTACAGCCCTGGCACACAATTCAGGCACTAAAATAAGGGTGACAGAATGAGCCTCAGGGCTTATGCTAATAGGGCTGAAAATATTGGCAGGTGCCAAGCATCAGTCCTAGGGACACAAAAAATTTTTTTAAAGATTTTATTTATTTGTCAGAGAGAGATAGAGAGAAAGACAGAGAGCTCGCACAAGCAGGGGGGAGGGGCAGAGGGAGAAGCAGGCTCTCCGCTGAGCAAGGAGCCCAATATGGGACTCGATCCCAGGACCCTGGGATCATGACCCGAGCCGAAGGCAGACGCTTAACTGACTGAGCCACCCAGGTGTCCCGACACAATTTTTTAATTGTTAAAAAAACTTACTACTAAAAATAATTTGAAAGGACTCAAAAAAGTGGATACTTTGGGTTTAGAGCTTCTATTTACCAGGCCATGCTAAGTAGTTCACATATATGACCTGATTTATTGTAACAAGAAGCCCAGTGAGGTAGGTAATATTATCCTCATTTTTCAGATGATGAAATTGGGACTCACAGGTATAACAGAACTCAACCCACGTCACTTAGCTAGTGAGTGGCGAAGCTGGGAGCCCAGCCCAAGTCCAGTCCATCTGGCTCCAAAGCCACCTCTTCCTAATCCCTTAAGGCATCCCGATGTAGGAGGACATAGGCACTGCTCTGTAGAGCTGCAGATGAACCCCCAAGATAAGGAATATGCCAAAGTATGGACAGATTGCGATGGAGAGCATACTGAGTATCGCATGGTGGCAGGACATCTGGGATTTGAGGCACAGGCTAGATTTTGTCCAGTTGAAACATCTGAGGTGTCATGTTTTCAGGCCTCTTTCTTAGCAACAGTAAGTGCATCTTACTAGGGATTAACGTTGGCACAAGAGGGCCTAAAAAAACGAACTTGTGACTTCATTACTTGAGAGAGCAAACGAATGATGTCGAGGTTTCACTACTGTCTCTTGAAATGTGAGGCTGGAAGAAGCCTTCTAAAAAGGGCCCGAAGTCTGACGCAGACATGATGCACATGTACCAAGAAAAAGGTCATATTTCAAAACTGCCTAAAAATTTCCATGCGCAGCTCAGCATTTCACCGCAGAAGTACCTTCTCCCTCCCCCATAAATCTTCACACCCTCATGGGAATGTCCCCAACACCAGAAGTTCTTTTCTTCTCTTTATTGTATTTTCTGTGATGACTAATGGCTCCAGGACTCAGATTATTAGCTGAGCATGACAAGTTCAATGAAAACAGCCCTGAGGTGTGAGGACCAGCAGCTTTCCCCTGGCCACATTCTCATGAGGGTTCCTCTTGGGTCTCCCCTCTCCACCTCCAGCTGCGGCAAACCCTGAGAGCCTGCTGGTAGGAGTATATCTGGGATCCCAGGAGGGGACTCGAAGGATTCATGTTCTGCTTGGGCAGGGAAGACCACCTCCTGGGCCCCTCCGTATGCGTCCTTACACGTGCCTGCACCTGCCCCTCCATGCACCCACTGAATGCATGCGCCTTGTAGCTTCTGCACAACCCTCCCTCCATAGGCCGCAGGCTCCCGCTAGCTTCCACGTGCTCATCTTTCTTAGGCTCCTCAATTCCGCAGGCCCATAAAAATGTCACCTGAAACACTGTTGTCTTGGGTAACTGGCTGCTTTCTCTTGTGGTTCTATGCTGCTGAATGCTAATTGGAGTCTTCAACCCCGTAAAAGCATTCTGCTGTTCACAGCATTACACAAAGGAGGCTGTACCAGTTCCTCTCGTACTGTATTAACAAGGCCAGTGGTTATACCACATCCTTGGTTACGCTGCAAGGAATGAGAACAAAGGTCTCTGTTTGAAACCCTGAGGTTGGCACTTTCCTAAAGCGTTCGGTTCAGTGTTTAAACCGAGGCTTAAAACGCAACACTCAAGAGCTCCTCTACAGAAAAGGATTTCTCGGGGTTGACACTATTTTTGGAAAGTTTTAGATAAGGCACTTGACTTGAATCTGAGGGCCGTTGTCTCTTGTTGTTCTCACAGGCTTTTGAGATCATTTTAGGAGACTCAGTGCAAGGCCCAAGAGAACGGTTTTAGAAAGGAGCCAGGTGCTTTGCCAATATCAGCTCAGTAACAGCAGAGATTGACCACCGGTGCTTGGAATGCTCGCCTCCCACACGGCGTGAGGTAGAGCAGACACAGGGGCCTGACCGGTCACAGACTGGCAACCAGTAACGAAGGCAGGAGCGAAGGAACCAGTGCCTGGGAAAGAATGACAGTCGGCTCTTAATTGTTCTGTTGTTGTCCTTGCGCTGTCTTCTTTGGGCTTTTTCTTGAGTACACGGCCATCGTAAATACGCAGTTGGGGTAACAAGTGCTTGAGGGATCTGGTTGGACCAAATTTTATTATTATACCATTTCAGTAAATAAAGCAAATGTTATTAATCCCATAAATAAATAGGTCTATTAAATGTTATTCCACATGTTATCCCAATAAATAAAGAAAGGTTTTTGAAAAAGTACCACCATTCCCCACACACGTCTTCGTTTTCTTGCCCAGAACGATGTACTCTCAGATGAGGACTCGAGCTACGCTAGGGCCCAACAGGTGAGAGCCATGGGACAGGAGAAGCAAAGTAGGGATGCGACCTTACTGACACATTATTGTCCACCACAGTCTTCCAGTGACAGGACCCAGTACCTTTAAATGATTCTTTTTATCTCCAGCCAGTGGGCATACAGTGATTTTCTCTGTTCCCGACCCGAAAACAACTTTTGTTTGCACAAGTCCTGACTTACCTGTCCCCATTCTCATCCTGCACTGCAGTGAGGTGGCGCTGGACAGCCAGCAGCATCTTCACATCTCCTGTCACCGCATAGTCAAAAAGGGCGTTGGCATGCCGCTTGGCCAGCTGCATAGCCTTCTCTAGAAAGAGCTCATCTGCAAGGCAATGACCACAATCACAGTTGAGCCTCCTATACTTGCTCTATAGGTACGGCATGCTCGAGGTCAAAACCATCGGCATCAGGGTTCTGATACCTCGACACACATCGTTTGAGTTGCAAATGCTCCTTTCAGTACTTCTGCACTGTGTTCACTAGAAAAAGCACAACTGGACATTGGCTTACTAACAAATACAGAGGCTGATCTGAAAAATCGGTCTGTGGTTTGTCAGGGGAAACAAATTTAGAAATGTCTGTTATCTTAGGGGAACACTCAATCTCTAAATAATGTTGATTTGATTTACTATATTGTAAATAATCCATCTCCTGATGAAATAATCCTTCACTGGAGTCTTAAACAACTCTCCAGTTAGACAAAGTGTCAAAAAACACAGACAGACTTTCCACAGGCCTTCGGTGTGCTTGTGAAGTTTGCTTCTGGAAGGTCAGGGGAAGGCAAATTGAGATCTGCAGGCCAAAACCATGGGTGGCCTGTTTTTATATGATCCCCCCACCTAACTAACCATGCTTTGTACATTTTTAAAGTGGTGTTAAAAAAAAAAAAAGAGTATGTGATAGAGACCATAAGTGGCCAACAAGTAGAAATATTTGCCATCTTTCCCTTCCCTTTTCTCTAATGAGCACTGGTTCAAAATATGCGCAGAAGTGCTCGGTCCCTCTTAATCCTAATTGTTCAAAGAGGGCATCAGGGCAAAAGGAAACGGCCTTATTTTCAGGCAAAGTTCTACTTCGGTATGGCAGTCAAGCTACAGTCTCGAGAGATGAGACTATTAAAGTTATGGAAACTTTTCCCTATTATCTGTGATAGAAATGAATTAGATGATCGCTCAGGATACCCTAAAACTGCATAATTATGATTGGAGAACGCGTACGTAAACTTCAGTACTTTATATTCGAGAACAACACGCAGAAAACGGAAATCTCGGTGTGAATAAAATGTTCAGACACGTTTTTCAAAAAGCACACAGGACTCTGAAGAGCAAGCACACTGAACTACGTATTGATGCATCGTTTTTAGATTAACAGAAAATAAACCTGTGTTTTGGCAATAGTCTCCACACCTCCAACCACAACCCAACTCCTCACCAGTCAGTACAATGTAATCGTGTGTACGCTCACTTACCCTGAAACCTACAGTTCTCTCCCTTTACTCCCACTGTATACGTCAGAGCAACCTCGTCATCCCCAGTGCTGGACTCCTTATCTTGTTCTGTGGGTTCAGTTACTTTCCCAGGGAGGCTGGCCGCCTCTCTGTCCACACTCTTTCCACAACCTTCAGAATCATTTTTAGATGGGGTGTCTATGGTTCCTAAGATAAAAGCAAAAATATCAGCTTTTTCTCAGTAAAATCTATTCAGTTATAATTTACTGTTTCAACTGTTAGATAAAGATGAGAGGCAAGTTTACTGCAAAGGGGAAAAAAAAAAAAACAGTAATTTCAAATTCCTTTTAAAACAGTCAAATCATTAAGTAACCTGTTTGGGGGCTATTTTAAATGCTCACTTCTAAAAGACACATTTTTACTGAGGCATAATTGACATATAACATCATATTAGTTTCAGGTGTACAGTATAATGGTTTGATATTTGTATATATTGTCAAATGATCACCACAATAATTAACATCAGTCAGCACATATAGTCATAAAGTTTTTTTCTTGTGATGAGGAACTTTTAAGATCTTAAAAAATTATTTATACTTCTAAAGACTTACCTTTCATTCTGTTTATTTGTAAAGGAGAAAAAAAGAAATACAGCTCTTCTGTGAATTGTAGGGAAGTAGTTTTTGTTTTTTTTTTTAAAGTGAGCTCCATGCCCAGCATGGGGTTTTGAACTCACGACCTTGAGATCAAGATCTGAGCTGAAATCAAGAGTTCAATGCTTAACTGACTGAGCCACCCAGGCGCCCCTGGGAAGTGGAATTTTTTAAGTTTAAATAAAAACAGAGGAATTATTTTTTTCCTAATGCTATTTAACCAAGCAAGTTGTTAAGATGTGATATCAAGTCACGTTCTTTAGTGTGGGAGCTACTTGGGGCGCCATTTCTGTGCTCTTTTAGGGCCGACCACGCTATCTGACACGTGCTCTGAGAACACCTAGGTTTTATGAGCAGAACTGGCTCAAATCCAGGTTCTGCTGTTAACAGGTATGTGCCTTCAGGGGGTGAATGAACATGTCGGAACCTCAGTGTCCTCTGTCTGTAAAATGGAGACACTACTATTTTCCTTACAGAGCAATCGTGAAGATTACAGTTAAAATATGTAGCAGCCCCTGACATAAAACAGGCATTCCATACATGGGAAGGCTTCATTGTATTATCTCTTCAACGGGTAGACTAGAATGGATGTGCAATATAAATTATGAACCCGTGGTGTGACAACTGCAAATTAGGGGATGCATTTGATGGGAAAGGCCATTCCTATAAAACTCAAAATATCTGCAAAAGTATAGTATTTGAGAAGAAAAAAAAAAAAGGGAAAGAATAGCCAAGTTTGGTGACTTTTTTATGTTTGAAGAGTCAAGTCTTTCCATATGTCCCTTCTTAATGCTCTTTTCCTCCCCCTGGTCATGCCACTTACAAAGTCAATATATAAGTATAAACACAGCACTGGGAATAGAATTTATATTCACCACAGGGAATAATATTTTTTTTTGAAAAGTACCTTCTTAGTTTATTGGCATTTATCAATTTTTTTTTCCAAGGTGACAATGTTGTGATAGGTAATGATAAAAAACTTCTTGGCATTAATTTTTTTATTCCTTTCTCACTATTAAAAAAACTACCTTACTTACCGTGTTTCATCCCGGCATTAGATTTAGTGGTTCCAGGATGGAAGGCAATTCCACTGTATGTAGGAAATCCATAGTGAGGGAAGCCGTACCCTGAAATGGCAAGCAAAACAACTGAAACCTCATGATGTTTTGTTTTTTTGGTGTTTTGTTGTTGTTGTTGATGTTGTTTTTTAACAAAGACTCAGCCAAGCTTGGTGTCTTTTCCTAAGGTGAGCACAGGCTCTGGTGTGGGAGGGCAGTGTGCCCGATATGGTGCTTCCGTTGGGAGTTAGCAAGACACATTGTAGGGGATCGTGGGATGATCAGAATTCCACTCTGATCAAGTTTACATTTTGGCAACTCCGGCAATGCCCAGGCTTGGGGCAGCATGGAGGAGTGTTTGCTGGAGAAAGGCTCCCACTAGTGTGTGGAAAGGAGAAGCCAATGATGAGTGGTCACCACCCAAACTCAGACTTGCAGACACAGAGGACCTTGAAATAACCTCTGGCGGTTAAAAGTGAACCAAACAAAATACAGAAAAAATACTGACTCCTCAAAGGAAACATGGCCACACTGTTCATTCTCAGGCATTTTTGGTGGAAGCATAAACTCGTATGTAAAACTCTTTGGGGACCATCAAAAAAATCGAAATCTTGCCATTTGCAACGACTTGGATGGAACTAGGGGGTATTATGCTAAGCGAAATAAGTCAATCAGAGAAAGACATGTATTATATGACCTCACTGATATGAGGAATTCTTAATCTCAGGAAACAAACTGAGGGTTGCTGGAGTGGTGGGGGGTGGGAGGGATGGGGTGGCTGGGTGATAGACATTGGGGAGGGTGTGTGCTATTGTGAGCACTGTAAATTGTGTAAGACTGTTGAATCACAGACCTGTACCTCTGAAACAAATAACACATTGTATGTTAAAAAAAAAAAGATAGTAGGAAGGGAAAAATGGGGGGGGATCAGAGGGGGAGATGAACCATGAGAGACTATGGACTGAGAAACAGACTGAGGGTTCTAGAGGGGAGGGGGGTGGGGGGATGGGTTAGCCTGGTGATGGGTATTAAAGAGGGCATAACTGGGTGTTAGATGCAAACAATGAATCGTGGAACACTACATCAAAAACTAATGATGTAATGTATGGTGATTAACATAACATAATAAAAAAAACTAAAAAACTCTTTGGGGGAAGCAGCTGGTATTAGACGTCATACTCTCTGACACTGTAATTTTACTCCATTCCAAAGAATCTAATTTACAAAAACAATCTGGAATAAAAGAAAAGCAATGTGGACAAAGGAGTTCAGCAAAGGACAGTAAAAAACAGGAAACACATTCAAGTAAGTAGTGCTACGAATCATTAAACTGATGCTTAAAATATTATGCTTACATAAAATTTATATTGCCACAGGGAAATGCTTATGTTCCTTTAACCCATTAGGGAAAAGCAGCATATATGACTCTATATACACAATCATGATGTGTTGATAATAAATCATACAGGTAAAGAGATTAAAATACTATGCATTATGAGGACTGCAGCTTTTGAAATTTGAAATTGCAAATGCAAAAAATACATAGCATAATTGCACAGAAAAAAAAAATGTGAAGAAGTTAACCTTCAATGGCAGGATTTTATTATCTTCAGATTTTCTACAATGTAGTATATATAATATGAAATCCTTTCAATGTTTCCAAAGAAAACCAAGACAGTAGGGAAGGGAGGGACGGGAGGGAAGGAAGGATGAAAGAAAGGGGAAATATACCAAAACGTTAATAGACACAGTCTTCAGATAACTGGCCTTGGGTGACTTTTTTTCTTCTTTACCGCTTTTGATGTTACCTACGTACTGCAAGATGAACGTGCGTTTCTTTGAAAAATTCTGTTGGGAAATTTTAATTAATATATCGCACTCAATAACGTCACAGGCACTGGACCCACAGACAGTCTGGGAAACCTAGGAAAGGAAAATTCGACGCTCTCCCACGTAAAAAGCTTTATTATTTTATTTATTTATTTGACAGAGAGAGACAGAGAGAGAGGGGGAACACAAGCAGGGGCAGAGGGAGAGGGAGAAGCAGGCTTCCCGCCGAGCTGGGAGCCCGATGCGGGGCTCGATCCCAGGACCCCGGGACCATGACCTGAGCTGAAGGCAGATGCTTACTGACTGAGCCTCCCCGCCGCCCTGAGAAGCTTTAGAAAGAGTAGACTTGGTTCGTACCTGGCCCCGTACTTCCGGCAGCCCCTCCTCCACCGCCACTGCCAAACATGCCGCCGCCTCCGGCTCCAGCCCCACTCCCGCCGCCGAAACTATCTGAGAAATTAGGCATGAGCTTCTGCCGTTTCCTCTGCACTTCCTCTTTATCTGTATTTAAAGGAAGAGAAACCAGAGGAGAAAAGACTGATTCAATTCCACTACTAGCCACAGAAAGAATACTGATTCTGACGGTATTTTTAAACATCTTAAAGGGAAACAGAAGTCACCCAAGGAGGAAGAGATGCCAAATTTCAGGAAGCATTGTATTTATTCCAATGGATCTGAAGCCTGAGAACTGGCCTCAGAGAGACCCCAGAGCGGTACACGCCCAAATCCCCTCCACAACAGTTTAAGTCCCAGGTGTCATTCAAATTAGTGAATGACTAGATTTCCCGTCAAAGGTTAAGATACCAAAGACACAGAATAAGAAAACTGTTATTGAGCATTTTCATTTGGTCATTCACAATGACTAACCAACTACCACTGATAATGCCTCTACTATGAGCTAAGTGCTAGGGAGAACAAGAAGTGTGAATAGTCTTTGCTGTCAGGAAGCCCCCAATATATTTTCAAGGTTGCGGAGGGGGAGACCTGGAGAGAGAGAGCACCACAGTGCTATGTTCCTTAAATACATGGTGCGCACCAGTGTTCCAGGAGTTCATGGAAGCACTTCTAGTAAGTCCCTATGGGCTGGAAAACTCAGGAAAGGCTTCCAAGAATCAACTTTATATCAGGAGAGGGCAACGGGAGGATGATCTGGAGATGGGATATAGAGGGAAAGTAATAAAGGAAGGAATGTGCACTGTGTGCTTCTGAGGCTGTAGTGGTTCCATTTAGCTGAGGTCAAAGTTGAGCAGGAGAAAGTCTTGAGAAATGGGGTGGATCAGGACCACCCTGTAGAGCTCTGGATCATGAACCGAAGGGGTTTACCAGCAGGAGAGCCACTACATGTTTCTGAAGTGGGGGATGATGTGCACAGGGTGGTATTTTAGGAAGCTTCTTCTGTTATTGGTGCTTGGGACAAAATGAAGAGACAAAGCAAGAGGCAGAGATAGTCCAGACATAAGGAGATGGGGGCCGTTCCTTAGTGGGCACCATGATAATACAAGTGGGCGAACCCCAGAAATACCAGGAAAGAGGGATCGGTAGTCAGTGGTGACTGATGGGAAATGGGAGGCTGAAAGTCTAAGAGCACAACTTGACTAGAATACAGTGATGCCCACTGTGACTGCTGACTGTCAAGGTCTATACCCTCATTCCTTTTGTAGTTGCTGTTTTTCTTTTGCTTTTCACTCCCTGTTCTCACCAGCCCCACTGCCTTTGTGGTCCATTACAGTGTTCTTGTTTCTTCTTTCTGTTTCCGTTTCTTTCTCTTCTCTGGACTTCCTACCATAAATTTTTTTCTCCCTTTTCTCTTTTGGGCTAAAAGGGTGATGGAAGGTTTTTGTTTAAGTAAACAGCCAGTGTGGTGTTCTTTTTTTCAGTCAGCAGCCTGATACTTAACTACCGTCCTGTTTCTGATTCTTTAAGGTCAGTTTTGGTTAGTGTTTATGTTCAGAAAGATCTCCACTTATTTCTAATTCTGTGGTTGTTCCAGTCATCTCAGGGCTCGAAAGAATGCTCCTACTGATTACCTCACAGTGACCTTAGTGCCACTGGAAGACTGAAGCATGGAATAAGATATAGCCAAATACCCTTACAAATAATCGTTTAGAAACTGATCATGTCCAGACTTGTTAGGAAGAAGAAAGCCAATATGGGTCAACTTGAAGAGAATGTGCTTCCACTAGAAAGGTTGGCCTCAAAGTGGAAAAATTTTACAAATGTCCTTAATAAAGGTTTTGAATAGATTTACAATATTTTTCTGTCAGTTGTACTATAACCAACTAACAGTCATACTTATTACTCATCCTATATACAGTTGATCTCACATAAAATATTAATTCACTAGAAATATGAAACATAAGAGGGAAGCAGACCATTTATTCATCTTCATGAATGTTATCTATTGACATGCTTTCTAGCAAAGAGATCATTTGGTATTTGCTATGTAATTCTTCTGACTTAGAAAACAGAGATGTTCAATGGTTATATTTCACTGTAAAATGGGAATTTTTGAGAGTCAATTAAAAATATTAACTATTTTATACCCATTTAAGATTTCAATGACAAGAAACTGATACGGAAAATTTCATTATGACAGGTTTTTAAATAAAAGAACCTGCAGTCTAAATTTCCCCAGAAATGAACATGGAGATTTTCCCACTGTGTTCATTTATCTTTGTGGTCTGCCTTTGACAGTGGCATCATGCGTTGTACTATGAAACATCAACCTATTCTAGAAGGGACCTAAGTGGTCACTCACTGCAAGCCCTCCTTCTACGAAGAAGAAATAGAAGCCAGGATGATTAAGGGACTTATCAGAGAGCAGGGCAGAGTAAGGATCAGATCCCAAGTCTAGGGAGCTTTCCATTTTTGGGGAAACATTCCAAAATATCACTGCTTCCTTTTTTTTTTTTAAGATTTTATTCATTTGCTTGAGACAGAGACTGAGCAGGAGGGAGAGGGAGAGAGAATCTGAAGCAGACTCCATGCTGAGCGCAGTGCCCCATGCAGGTCTTGATCCCGTGACCTCAAGATCAAGACCTGAGCCGAAACGAAGAGTCAGACGCTTAACCCACTGAGCCACCAAGGCACCCCTCTGTTTCTTTTAATAATCGATGATTATGGTAATAGTTTAGTTCACAAACATAAACTTTTAATCTCTACCCTTTTTTGATGTGTGTATGCCTTAAAAGTACCTCATTCTCATTTTTCAGGTTCTAGTGTTCTAGTAAAGATGTCTGCATTCCTTTCATAATTTAAAGATTATGATTCTGTTTCTTATGAATCTCTATCTTTTCTGACTGAAAAATCACATGGTCTTTTTTTGCTTTCATACAGCAGTTCCTCAACTATCTTCTTACCTTTTCAATCATCCCTTTCTTATTATTTTGTCTTCCTTGAACCCAACCATCTCCCTGAAGTTTTTATAAGGTACAATGTCAATAACCATACAGGGTGCAGAGTTCTGGGATGGATGATTCTATACATTGAAAAGAATATGTTATATTTATTTGTCTGATGTCCTCCTTGATGGCACCCAACAAATTACTAGCCTTTTGGATGAGGAGGGCAACTTGGTTGGTCACTCAATAAGTCAGCTTTCATATTTACAGAAGCCAGGATATGGAAGCAGCCCAAGTGTCCATTGATTGATGAATGGATAAAGAAGATGTGGGATGTGTGTATGTATATATAATATGGATTATTATTCAGCCATAAAAAAGAATGAAATCTTGCCATCTGCAATGACATGGATGGAGCTAGAGAGTATAATGCTAAGTGAAATAAGTCAGTCAGAGAAAGACAAATACACGATTTCACTCATGTGGAATTTAAGAAAGAAAACAAAGAGAAAAATAAGAAAGAGACAAATCAAGAAACAGACTCTTAATTATAGAGAACAAACATGGTTCCCAGAGGGGAGGTGGGGGGGGGATGGGTGAAATAGGTGATGGGGATTAAGGAGTGCACTTGCTGTGATGAGCATGGGGTGATGTATGGAAGTGCTGAATCACTATATTGTACACCTGAAACTAACATAACACTGTATGTTAAGTAACTGGAATTAAAATAAAAACTTAAAAAAAAATAAGTCAGCTTTCAGATATATCTCAGCATCTATCAGATGATGTATATTAAGGGGTGCCTGGCTGGCTCAGTCAGTAGAGCATGCAACTCTTGATCTCAGGGTTATGAATTCAAGCCCCATGAGGGTATGGAGCCTACTTAAAAAAATAAAATATATGACATATACTGTTCTAGATGTTGGAAATGTAGCAATGAACATGAAAGACCAAATCGATGACTGAAAGGATATTCTTCTTATTGGAGATGGAAGAAGACAATAGATATACAAATTAATAGATAAGACAATTTTATGTATTGATAAAAACAAGGAACAATACAAAATTAGGCAATGACATAAGGAGTGACTGCAGGGCCTGGGGCAGTGGTAGGTGTGTTCAATGACTTCTGAGAAATGTATACAATGGTTCTCTGGGGTGTATAGTTTGGATTCGTTCTCATACACTTACTCTTACATTAAATGGCCCGCTACTTTTCGAACCAGTCATATGTCTGGTGTGATGATTGCTCCTTGCCATTATTTCATCCTGGGATTTTATAATCCAGAAGGTTTTATTGACTAAGATAATTTGTTACCTTCAATAAAATAGTTCTAATCTCACACGACTTAATCACAATGTATGTTGGCCATTCTCTCTGTGGGGCTCAACTTCTCTTATTTTTCCAGATGGTTCTTTTTATTTGTTTGTATTACATGGAACTTTTAGTCAATGACAGTCTGGAAGTGCTTGAAGCATACAGGTGGGGATTTTGAACTTTAAGGAGACCCCATTCTCTAACCCCAGCATCTGATAAATCCTATTATGAATGAATGTCTGAACATGCCCCCGCTGTATCTTACTCTTTTGATGAACAGATACCACTGGAAAAGGTAGACAGGCGGCCTAGAAACCAAGCTCAGCTTTGAATGTTTCTAGGCTCATACACGTGTAGGTAATCTGGGTATCCTTTTTAAACATAATTCTCTGTGTGAAAGAACTGACATTATGTAAAGATATATTTTAGGAGAAGAAATCTGTTTTTTCCCTCAGAAAGTACCCCCCAAATTAGCCATATTTTTCTTCTGTGTCTATTAAAGAAAAGTGTTTAATCGAAAGCAGTGATTTTCATCTTTATGCAGACTGATACATTTCGAAGACCTCAGGCTGTCACTGGCTGGAGAAATAAGGGGAGGTGGGCTTCTAGGGAAGGCCGAGTGGGTTGGCTCCCCACTTCCACTTTAACCAGAGCCTGTTGGGCATAAGTACTGGGATTTTGCATGAAATTTTAGGTGGAGGGAGAAAAAAGGCTCTTCTGTTGACAATGTTTTCACACAATGGTAACGGAATGCACTATAAATTGGACCCATTAGGGGACAGGTCACAACCTCTGAAAAGAAACAAGAACGCATAGAATCATCTTCTAAATGTTCCTGCCACACTGTGAATTCTAGGAAAAGAAGCCCTCTTCAAGGATCCCGCATCACATGTGGCTATCACAGGATCCAACACCCATGTGCACCATCACTACGGCACCTTTGTGGCTTCTGACGTCAGTCAGGACATGACCTGTGACAATCATTTCACTGACCTCCCCCAATGGTCTCACTTCCCTCTAACCCAGGGGTTTCTGATTTTGTTTGTGTCATGACCCCTTTTTCAGTCTTGTGAAGTCTATGGATCTCTTCTTAGAATCATAGTTATCAATATGTAAAATACAAAATAGGATTATAAAAAAAGCTAATTATGTTAAAGTCCATTTCTATCCTTGGACCCTTTGGGGGTCAGTGGACTCCAGGCTAAGACACATCTTTGGACAATTATCCCATTTAGGGGCCTATCATACTCATTCTGTGAGGATTCTCAATGCTGAATTTCCCACCCTGCTCTCTGGAGTTCCAGTCCTGCCTTTTGATCAGCTTATTAGGAATTTGCCAGAGAAACCTAAAAATGCAACATGTTTTAAACTGGGCTCCCTCTTTGCTCACTCAAACCTAATTTTGCTCCCTTGATTCTTTTACCAACTCAACCATGTAACAACCTTCCTCGGCTGGGATTCCTAAAAACATCTAGACTCCTGAATTTTTCCTTTACCTCCTACCTCAACCAGCATCTGGGTCTTCTTGACACCACCTTCTTCTTTCATTCTCTGTACTAATACCTTTATGAACCTCACCTTTTCTCACTTGGATTCTTGCATTACTCTTTGGACTCCTTGTCTGCTACTCAGATAGTCTCCTCAGTGTCCATATAAGGATGTCAGAGCCATCATTCTAAATCCAAACAGGCCTGATCATTCCCCTCTCCAGAATCAATCAGAATTCTTCAGCTGCCCATCACAGCACTTCTGAGCCTGGCCCTGGCCTTCCTTACCTGCCTTGGTCTGCAGTGGTCCATCTTGGTGCTCATAAGGCTCACTTCTTTCTGAACAAACACTAACTGTTCAGTTCCTCAAGTTTCTTAAGCCTAGGAAACCCCTACCTTCCCTGTTTCTCACCCAACTACTGAAATACACCCCCAGGCCGAAGAACCTTGAAGAAGCCTGCTTCTTGGTGGCTTCTTTCGAATCAAGGGTCCTCGGAACTCTAATAAGTGTTTTTGGATGCTTCCCTTTGGGAGTTTATCAAAATCCTAATTTGCATTATAACTATGTAAGGAGACTATTCTCTCCCCTTCTTGGGGTGTCTTTTGTGGGGAAAAGAATGATACTTTATTCATTTTTATGGTTCCGCACTGCATGGTGGCTGAGTCTCCCATTCTGTTGCCTGAGGCCAGTTGATGGAGTGGCTGATTCCCTGAACAGCCATCTTAACTGGCAGAACCCAAAGATCCTCAACAAATGGCAGGTTCTCAGATTCAAAGACCAATCCTAAAATGTCTAAATCTCATATAAGCTTGGTAAAAGTTAACACCATTTTGAAAGGCTAGACTTAATTCCATGATCCCCAAAATAATATATTACTTCTCTCTTCTCTAAAAATAAATACCATGGGACCGGGGGCTAATTCCTAGGAAACCATTCAAAGGAAGTGGCCAATTGATCTTTTCTAATCAGCTTTGTCCTTTTATGGGAAACAGCACAAGATTGTAAGCCACCGAGTTACCTTTGATTTCAGGGTAGTAGAGAAAAGGTTTGGGTTCGCTAGTTTCCAAATCAGATTTCCTTCGAAGTTGGACAAACACGGAAGCTGGTTTTGTGATGTTGACATCTTTATACTTTGGAGTTTTGAAGACGATGGCGAACTGCAGGATACAAAGATCCAAATGTTGGGGTAGGTCTATATTTTTTTTCCAGCAATGCTACTCGTTAAACGTATTCTTTATGCCCAATGTTTAGACAGAGTATACTAAAAAATACAGCATCCTAGAGAAAGTTACAAACTCAGAATTCTATGCCCATACGTTGTGATTAAATTGCCGCTGTGCAATTGAAATACAAGTCTATGCTAATGTTTTGCAAATCTTTATTTTCATTTGTCTAATATTTCAAATGTCTTCCAGTTGTAAATAACCATGTGAGTAAAATACATTGCATACTCCTCTTTCTCTTCTAAATCAGTCTTAAAATGCTCCAAAATTATTTACAGCCACATCAGAAACCCTGGTTGTGGAAAGAGAGAGTGAAGAACGTGGTACTACAATCAGCCTGCAGGTCGGCCGACAAGGAGAGGAAGCTAAATGCTGCAAGGGAAACATGTATTTTCAAGTGAGGATGGCCAATGCTCTGACATCGAGGACATTCTGTAACACCTCTAAGCTAGCCTCCTCATTAATTTCTGGTAGTGTCACAACAGTTTGGCATTTTTACAGTTTCTTGTTCGATTTTTTGACTATGTAATGTATTCCCAGGGATCAAGACTTTGTAAAATATAGAAAGGTACACAGTGGCATACGCTGTGTCTGCAGACACCTGCATACACCTCTCCTGGCACTCCGATCCAGGCAGTTCCTACTCTGAGGAGGCCCCCAGAGGGAAACACGATGACGCTACTCATTCTTTTTGTATTCTTCCAGAGACTCCTTATGCGTATACAAACACGAACAATTTTTTTATATGTACTTTGTTTTATATCTTTAAAAAGTTTTTAATGTTATACTTTTGAGATTTTTCCGTATTAGTTCATCGATTACTCATTCTCTTTAATAACTGCATAATATTCCCTCACACAGATACACCATAATTCATTTAACTGGCCACTTACTGATGGACATTTGGATTGTTTCCAATTTTGGGGGGTGAAAATAGTATTTCTCAATCACTCAGAGTGATTAAAATGCTTAACAGCATTTTCGCCTCTTGGTCATATCCTCAGTTGTCACTGGGAACTCCTGATTTATCATGATGATATCAGCCTCAAGTAGAACACTCTTCCTTTCAACACTTTTCATTAGAATATCTCTTTAACAGGTCTCACCATAATTACTGTGGTAGAACACCATAGCAGACGACTGCATCCCCTCAAAATTCACATGTTGAAGTCCTAATCCCTAGTGTGGCTATATTTGGAGAAAGGGCTTTTGTGGAAGTAACGGAAGTAATTAAGGTTAAATGAGGTCATGAAGGTAGTAGGTTGTGACTGGACAGAATTAGTGTTCTTATAGGAAGGGAAGAGACATCAGAGAGCTTCCTCTCTTCTCTCTGCCATGTGAGGACACAGCCAAAATGTGTCTGCAGGCCAGAAGGAGAGAGCTCTCACCAGGAATCAACCCTGTCAGGCCTTGATCTGGGACTTCTAGCCTCCAGAACTGTGAGGAAATAAATTTCTGTTGCTTAATACACCCAGTTGATGGTATTTCGTTATGGCAGTCTGAAGAGACTAATACCAATACTTAAAATATTTCCACTAAAGGACCCAAGGGCCATTGCCTTAATGGGTATGTGACCAGACATCCAAATGATATGTCTTAACAAGGTCTCAGAGCCAGTGGTCCAAGGCCTTGCTCATAATTCTATGGTTGGTAACTTTTCTGAGAGACCTGCAAGAGTCTTAAAAAAGTAGTACTCTTTTATGAAAATTAAATAAGTATTTATGATTTTTCCTTTTTCATACATGGAGATTAAGTACTGAATTTCAATAGGACAGAAAATGTAAAATCATCATCACCACCATCATCATCCACTTACTTGTCTATGAACATCTGTGGGGGAAAAATCTCCAAATCCTTCCCAGATCCCACCATTTTCCTCCTCTTCATAAAATCGAATCTGGATGTCATCTGCCAACAGTCACATTCAGGTGTATAATTTCACATAGAGTAATAATATTGATAAGCATGCTGAAAAAATGCAGCTGGTTCGAGATTCTACCTACTATGTACTTAAACTTTTTAAAAATTAATATGAAATAGACTTTTGAATCATTTAAAATTTTCACAAATTACTGAATTTTTTTTTATTAGTTACCACAGTAATGGACCCTGAGTTTCATTTACATTGAGAGAATACTAGATTTACCTATTCAATCTGATTTTTCTCTTAATCAGTCTTTGATCTTCCCATTTCTCCATCACTAACCCAATTCATTCCTGAGAAACATGAAGGATGCTGAGGAATATCAGAATCCTAAAAGGTGGTTCAAACTCATATAGATCTACATAATAATATTTAACTTATATAAAGTATACTATATGGCAGGCACTACTTTAAGTGATTTATATGTATACATGAACTGATTTCATCCTCACAATAACTGTGATGCAGGTATACTATTAACTCCTCATTTTGCCGAAGAGAAACTGGAGTCCAGAGAGGTTAAGTGACTTATCCAAGGCTGAATAGCTATTAAATGGAGAAGCCAGAATTTGAACACAGACTCCAGGCTCATAAACATTCTACTATGCTGCTTCCCTATAATACCTTACTAGTCCATACTGAGAAGCTGTTAAAAATATTATATTAGTCAAGTCCCTTTGGATGAAATAAGAATGTATAAATTTCACACTTGTGTCATGGATTCTACCTCTGCAGAAATATGATGACTTAACTCAGATTGGCATCTCCCTGGCTTCACTTTCCATTTTATAGGAAGGACTGTACTACTGACTTATGAAAACTAAGTTCATATTTCTATTTAAAAGAATTTTAGAAATATTAGGGTTGGATAAATCATCTCCTTATCTCCTGGTCAATTCCTTTGCTTTTGGGTAGGACTAAACTGGACTTAGTTTTTCAGACTCTTTAAGCCAGGTACAAGACTTCTCTTAATAAGCCTTTCCAATGTAATGATAATGATTAAGAATTGCATTTATAAATAAAGGTAGTCAGATTGTTTTTACTCATTGAATGCACACATATTACCTGAGTAGAATGGGCTAAAAGAAGGCTGATACCAGGATATGCAGAGAAAGTGTAAACTTTTTTTGGATAAAAATAGATATACTTTTACCTTAAAATTGGATTGTATTTTTTTCTGACTTTTAAATCTCAGGCCATTTGCCTCAAATCAGAGTTTTCTTTTTTTAAAGCCATCATTCTTTTGTTTAAGAGCTATATTTTTAGTTATGCACTCTTTACTTTGAAAATGCTCATCACTTTGTAGTGAGTAGATCTTTATTATACTATACTCTCTATCACTGTATTTTAAAAATGAGTTGTTTGAGAAAATAGCACAATCTCCTTCAGCTTTTGCTAATTTATAAATCTTGTACCATTACTAATGAAAGGTAAATGCCAAGAACCTTTCCTAAAAGTGAAAATTATGAGAAATATGCTGAGAATTTCCCTATAGTCCTTATTCTCTTTTTCATAATGGACATCAGTGTCACATTAAAGTTTTAGAGAAGCTTTCTCAGTGTTGCAATGAAGCCTTATAAGAGAAACTAAATTAACAATTTTACACTATATAAAACATTATTTACTCTGTGTGCATGTGTGTGTGTGTGTGTGTGTGTGTGTGTGTGCACGCAGGTGTGTGAAGCATGGGCTCTTACTCATTTATTTTAGTTTAACTAAGTTCAGATACCAAAGTTTAAAGTACAGAAACATTGAAATGTCACTGATTACAATGATCACTATTTTTTTTAATTTCTCTTAATTTCTATTGAAAGTTTTAAAATGAATTAGCTGGGTTTAAAAAAAAAACACAGACATATTTGGAAGAGGTGAATGTGTAAATTTTCTAAAGGAGTTCTATGGCAGAAGAGGCATATTACTGGATTTACTGCTAAAAAGTGACTCACAGACACACTCAGAATTACATTTCACATTTTGAGATCAGAGCATGTATTTACCTTTCTGAACCTTGTCACAGAGAAGATAAATCTCTTCCCCTCCAGTTACGCATCCAGCTGTCCTGTCCATTCTTACAATTTTCAAGTTGGACGCATTGGGGGCTTCTGTCCACAGGAGAAAAACAACAAACACCATGCTTTATCCTCAGCTTCATAAGCCAATCTCTTATGGGGAACCCTGCCCCTAGCACACATTAACCAAAGAAAGTTAAAACAGTTTATCGTGGTGAGCACTAAGCAAGGTATAAAACTATCGAATTGATATGTTTTATGTGTGAAAGTAATATAATACTGTATGTTAATTATACTTTAATTAAAAAAATAAATAGATGCTTTCACTTATATTGCTTTAACAAGGATACAAATAAAAAAGCTTTCGGAAGTCCTGAGAAGTCCTCACTTCTTGAGCATGGATCATTCATTACTACCATTACACGAGGCAGAAAGGAACAATATTTGTATCTCCCACTAACACAGTAAGAAAGATTAATACAGAAAGAGAAAGAGCTTTTCTGATGTTTCAGGAAGTACCAAGCCAATGGATTTGTGGAATTTCATGTAGGTCAAGACCTTCAATTATTTCCACGATAGTGATATACTATTTACAAGAGTCTTAAAAATTTAGAAAAAGCACAATTTTCTTAAACTGCTTATAAATTCTTATCTTACAGAAAAGAAAAATGGAGAGGTTATAGTTCTTTTCCCCAGACTAAATTAGAATTCTGTGTGGTTAGGGGCAAAAGTTTCTTGTGGTAATAGTATAAAGCTTCCTTTTTTTTTCCCCCTCCCACAGCTGCATTTTAAGGTGATCTTTAGTATACAAGTCTACATCATTTTATAACTCTTTCACTTCCCTTCCAACTTGTTTAAATTAGAGAAATCGGTCAGTTGTATACTTGGGGCATGGAGTTTTCTACTTAGACCAAACTCTATAAAGTTTCAGTGAGCCTAAGTACCACACTTGCACCCTCTGATTTGTTTAATAAATCCCATGCATACCAGACAAGAAATCTGCAGGGTAAAGGCTGAAGACCATTGTAAAACTCTTAAAAAGTTCTAGGAACTACAGACTGAAATAGAATTTTGAAGTCACATATTGTCTAGACTACTCATTCAGTTAACTTGAAGTCCTTATCTTGATAAAAGCTAGAACATGCAAGAATGAAGATGGATAAGAATAACAGTTGTTTTTTTATTAACATCTCTTTAGAGCCTCAAAAGAAAATATTGAGATATTTTTCTAGGAGCACCGACAATATATCCTCATGCCATAAGTGATTCAAAGTAATAAGAGATCTGTCACCCTCAAATGGCACATAAAAGTCTAGCATGCACATCGGAGGAAGGAGAACCATATTTGTTGCGCACCTCGTAACATTCACTTTTAATCTAGACATCAACGTTTCAAGCTGGATTTTAGTATTCCCATTTTGTAGATGATTAATGTGAGGCTCCAAGTGATTAAGTTACTGGCCCTGGGACTCTGAGCTAGTCAGTAACTCCCAGGGCTGGCTTAAGTCTGTACTTGACACTACACCGAGCTGCCTCGTGGTAGAAGTCAAGGACTCACTGCTGTCATAGATGGCGTCTGACACCACGGGTTCCAGGCGCCTCGTGAAGCTGCCGGTGCTATCTGGAAGAAAAGCTGTAAACATGAGCCGCACCACGCTGAGGTCCATCTCCTTTGTCTGCTGAAGAGCTGCCTGGCGGATGATCTCCTTTTCCCGATCTAGGACCATAGAGCACAGCGCATTCATGCCCAGGGAAAGAGTGAAGCCAGAACACTTTAGATGTTTTAATAAAGCCCAAAGAAAGAACATGAATTGAAAACAGAAATCTGTTTTTTTCTTTTGAAAGTGTTTGTATTGCTAATACAATTTTAAAAACTGTCTCATTTATGTCATCCAAATTAAAGGCATCAGAAGAAGACTTGCATTTTCTCTGGATGATAGTGAAAACTGTCCTCTGTGTATCGAACTGCCTCTCTCCTTTCTTTTCTTTCTCTGACCTCTCCTGTTTCTCCCTACAGTTACAGTTAAAGGCACAAAAGATGTGAGGCCATGGAATGCAATAAGTTGATTATGCATCCGTTGTATTGTGAAATGTGAAAATTAAGTCTTCCAAAGGCTCCCGGAGCACAGGGACTGTGTTCACTCCATAGCGCCTAGCACAATGCCTGGCACATGGGAGGTATTCAAAAAGTGCTTCTGGAGAAACTGAATGACTCAACTGCATTTGACTCCTTCCTTGTCTCTTGATGGAGGCTGGGTTGCCTGAGTATCAGATGATGACAGGATGACCAGACTAATGGACAACGTGTGAAAGCGGCAATGGCACATGTGGTAGGACAGGGATTGGGGTTGAAAGAAAAAAAATATAAGTAAAAGCAGGGAAACATAAAATTATAGCATTTTTACCAGAAAGAATAGTTTATGATGTGTCTGAAGAGCCTGAAGAGATTCCTTCTAATAAGGTGAGCCAGGGGAGGTAAAACAGAGGGAACTAAAACAGAGGAACTAAGTGTTGGCTTATGCATTGGTTATGACAGGCTGTAAAGGGCAAGGTGCGGTGTTTTAGGTCGAGGAAGACACATATGAAGGTATGAATCTGCATATCTGTATGAGTCTGTTCAGGGGGCAGTGATGGGGAGAGGGGCGTATGTGGTGGGACTGGAGATAAGGCTGGAAAGGTGGCTGGGGCCAGATTGACGGCTTTGTATACCACGCCAAGGAGGTACAGATTTTATCTAGAGAACAGTAGGACGCCATCAAAGGTTTCTGAGCAGGGAAAGTGTGTTGGCAGCTTGGGGTACAGTCTGGGAGAAGGAGAAACCTGGGGCAGACAGATGAGCACCTAGTCTACACACAAGCAAAGGAGAGCTGATCTCAAAGGATCAAGGCTGGGAGCACGACACTCACCTGTGAGCTGCCGGTCTCCTCCACCTTCCGCTTGCAAATAGGCAAGATCAGGATGCACCAAAAGTCCGGGATTATAGCCCTTTGTACATGCCTCTGTCATTCGTGCTTCCAGTGTTTCAAATACTTTTTTCTTTGTCACATGAAGTATACCCAAGTTTGCAAAGCTGGAGAAAAAACAATAACAGCAACAATCACCCCCAAAAGTTAGGCCGTCAATGACGAGAGTCTGGTTTTACTTTAGCAAAGTGGCTTTTAAAAAAACACACAAGCCCTCAATCGCTGGAGTCCACACTATAATCAAACACATTACTATGTCTGCAGTGAAACATATAAAGCAGACTCACCAAATGGAATAATAAAGACTATAAACCACTCCACATCAGGTCAGACTGGGTTTTGCCACCAAATGAGTCTGTGGCAAACTTAGCAAAATCTTTTGGTTTTCAGGGTTTATTCAACTTTCAAACGATGATTCAGGGAGTGGGGTGTACACACACACACACATATATATGTCTTGGTAAGGAAGTTTTACCTAGACTCATTTTGAAGTATTTTCTAGGAGAATTTCTGAATATAGTACTAACTTATCTAATTCTTTTAAAGAATAAGAGGAATATTATAATTGGAAGGATTTTTTTCTTTTGGATCATCCTTGGGTTTCTGGAGGGGCTTTAAAGTCTATAGTGGAGTCCCATCTCCTTGCGGGTTATCTCTAAGGCTGGAATTACTTATTACCACTAGAATGCCATCTAACGCTACATGTTTTCAGGACGGAGAACCTTTTATCTTGTGAAGTCTACATACATTTTGGGCAAAATATGCTAATAACCTAAATAAAACAAGTTAAGGGATTTTAAAGAAAAGGCATAAATTACTCCAGCTATTCATTTTTTAAAGTACATGGAACAGCGCTCGTTTTGGCAGCACATATACTAAAACTGGAACGATACAAAGAAGATTAATTAGCATGGCCCCTGAGCAAGGTTGACATGCAAATTCGTGAAGCTTCCATATTTTTAAACCATAAGAGACTCTTAATGTCAGGAAACAAACTGAGGGTTGCTGGAGTGGTGGGGGGTGGGAGGGATGGGGTGGCTGGGTGATGGACACTGGGGAGGGTATGCGCTATGGTGAGTCCTGTGAATTGTGTGAGACTGATGAATCACAGACCTGTACCCCTGAAACAAATAATACATTATGTGTTAGTAAAAAAAATTTAAAAAATAAAGTACATGAAACAAAAAAGTATACTCAATAAACATAATACAACGAACAAAAAAGTACTTTACCAAGGAGACCCATTCATTCAACAAATATTTGTTCAGCTCCTTATTAGTGCCAGGCAGTGTCCCAGGTGCTTTCGTCAGCACCCAGGAATATATTCACCCTTCGTAGAATTTATATGCTAGTGTAACCAAAGAGAAGAAACAAAGAAGAGATGTTACAGTATAATTTAGAAGGTAATAAATGCTACCAAGAAAAATAAGGTAGGAATGGAGAAAAGGAAAGGTAGTAGTAGAAGACATGATGTTTTAAAATAGGGAGAGGCCAGAAAAAGTCTCATTGAAAAGATGACACTGAGCAAAGACTCAAACAAAGTGAGCGAAAAGATGTGGATATATGGAAGAACAGTGTTCAAAGCAGAAGGAATAGCCAGTGCCAAGACCCTGAAGTAGGACCATAACTCGTGTTTTCAAAAGACAACAATGGCAAGAAGGCCGAAGTTACTGGAGGAAAATCAACAAGAGGTGAGTGGTAAGTGAAAAGTTCAGAGATAAGTGGGCACACAGATCTTTTAAATCCCTGTAAGCTTTTGCAAAGACTTTTCTTTTGCTCTGGCTTTTACCCAGAAAGAAAGAAAAAAGATTAGTAATGGAAGACAAATATTATGACAACTGGACTAGATGAAACAAAGAATAAGATAGTGTGGGAAGACCAGATGAACCAGAAGAAGAAAATATAGGAGGTGAAGGCAGAATGAGATGAGCGTTCATACAGAGGCCCAGAGACACAATGAGAAACATGTCCAGATAGTGACAGAAAAAAGTAGGACATGAAGTAGCATGATGTATAAATCTGTCAAATCACTATGTTGTACACCTGAAACTATTGTAACATTGTGTGTCAATTATACTAAAAAAAAAGGTAGAATAGCTGAGACACACAGAGAAGAAAACAGACCAACAGAATATAAGCTCCTGATGGCAAAGATCTCCAGTGCTTAGAACAGTGTTTGACATATGGGTGTCTAATAAATGTCTGTTGAATAAATGAATGCATGAATTCATACAGCACGGAAAAATACGCAACATGACATCGTGAGATATGCACGGAAGCACCGGCAGTTTTCCAGAAACAACACCTTCATCTTTTGGCCTTTAGGCTGTACTCCTATGTAGATCATCCACCACTACCTACGTATAGGTAGTGACAGTGACAAACACCTATGTAACACTTTACACTTTACCATATAGAAAGTGATTTTCATGTATATTATTTAATCCCTATTAAAAGGGCATCTTTTATGTGACTAATTTATTTACTCTGGTAATAAATGAAACAATAATATATAAATAAATCATAATAATAAAAAAACAGTAATAAATAAATAAATGAAACAATACAGAAGCCAATCTTCTGTTTCAGATAATGAGGGGAGTAACAGGGACCGTATTGAACCTTTAGCCTTGAGTAACATAAAACACATGAAAAAATGGTTTTCCAACACTGGACAACAGGCAGCACAGGATAGTGATCCTTAAGAAAAACAACTAAGGTGACTCTTAAAATAATGCTCAGGTTAATGCCTAGAGTTTCCAGGCTGCAGCATAGGAAGGGAGACCTAAACAGGACCTGGTAATCTCCCTGAGTTTTGGAGACAGATAAAAATTTGAGGAGGCTAAAGAGGCTAGAATTCACAGGCAGAGAACCAGAGAAGAAAGAACCACATACTGAGAGATATTCAGAGATGTACAGTGGCCCTGCCTTGAGTCTTCAGCTAAGTACTGGTCAGAACATGTGTGTGAGGAAACAACCAGAGACTTGGGGGGGAAAAGCCACCAGAAAGGAGCAGGCAAAACATTTCTCGGAGCACAGTGGGGCTGGAATAGTTCAATAAATCTTGTAATACATGAATCATCAGGATGAATATTCAGAAAGTTATTGGCTTAGTAATGGTGTCAAATTAACCTCAGACTAAAGGTTGATCTGGTTTTCCTAACAAAGCTTAAAAGTCAGTCCAGAAAGCATCAAACTGTTCGCAAATTTAATTTCATTCCAATGTTCAAAAATATTTAAAGGCATACAAAAAAAAAAAAGCCAGCATGCAACAACCTAAAATTCAAAATGTATACCAATCAATCAAAAGTTACCAGGCATGCAAAGACACAGAAAAATACAGCTTATAATGAGAATAATAATGACTCAATAGAAACAGATCCAGAAATGAGACAGAACACAAAATTTGTAGATATGTACATTGAAATAGCTATTATAGATATATTCCATATGGTTAAGAAGGTAAAAAACTTTAATATGTTAAGGAGTACTTGCAAGATATAAAAGAGACGTCAAACAAACCTACAGAGATGAAAACTGTAATGGCTGAAAACAAAAATACACTAGATGGAATTAAAAACACGTTAGACACTATAGGCTAAAGGATTAATGTACTTGAGGACACAGAGAACAATCCAAAATGAAACACAAGAAAAAGAACAAGTTTTAAAAATAACAGATCACCAGTGAGCTATGGGACAATTTCAAACAGCCAAATATACAGATAATTGGTGTTTCAGAAGAAAAGGAAAAAGAGGAGTGGATGGAAAAAATATTTTGGAAAAATAATGGCTGACATGTTTTAAAATTTAATTAAAAACTTTAAACCCAAAGATCTAAAAATCTTAATGAACCCCAAAGCACAAAAAAGAAAACATGAAGGAAACTATGCTAAAGCCCATAATAAAATTGCTTCAAACTAGCGAAGGGAAATGAAAATTAATGAAGAGAAAATCTGAAAAGCTGATAGAGAAAAAAATGACACACTATGTGAAAAGGAACAAAATACCAAAATGACAGCAGACCTCTTGCTGGAAACAAGGCAAGCCAAAAGACCCTGGGGCAGCATATTTGAAGAATGTGAAAGAACATTGTCAACCTGGAATTCTATACTCTTCAGAAATATCTTTCTGAAACAGAGACAAAATAAGGAGTTTAAAGATGTATGACAACTGAAGAATTTATCAGCAGCAGACTAGCAGTAGAAGAAAAAGGAAAGGAAGGGCTTCAGGCAGAAGAAAATGCTACCAGACAGAATTCTTGACCTATGAAAGAGAATGAAGAGCACTGCAAATGATAAGTAGGTGGTTAAATATAAATACTTTTTTCCTTATTTAAAATTTCTTTTAAAAGATAATTGAGCATGCAGTCATTCTGGAAAACAGTATGGAGTTTCCTCAAAAAGTTAAAAATAGAGCTACCCTACAACCCAGCAACTGCACTACTAGGTACTTATCCAAAGGATAAAAAAATAGTGATTCAAAGGGACACATGCACCCTGATGTTTATAGCAGCAATGTCCACAACAGCCAAACTATGGAAAGAGCCCAGATGTCCATCGACAGATGAATGGATAAAGAAGATGTGGTATACATATATATACAATGGAATATTACTCAGCCATCCAAAAAAATGAAATCTTACCATTTGCAACAATGTGGATGGAACTAGAGGGTATTATGCGAAGCGAAATAAGTCAGTTAAAGAAAGACAAATACCATATGATTTCTTTCATATGTGGAAGAAAGAAAACAGATGAACACAGGGGAAAGGGAAGGAAAAATAAAATAAGATGAAAATTGAGAGGGAGGCAAACCATAAGAGATGCTGAACTCTAGAGAACAAACTGAGGGTTGTTGGAGGGGAGGTGGGTGGAGGATGGGGTTGTTGGGTGACGGGCATTAAGGAGGGCACTTGATGTAATGAGCACTGGGTATTGTATGCAACCGATGAATACCTAAATTCTACCTATGAAACCAATTAAAAAAAAGATAATTGAGCATTTAAAGCAAAAATTAAAAAAACAGTATATTGTGGAACTTATCACATCTGTAGATGTAAAACAGAGCACACAATAGTACATAGGCTGAGAGAGGAGAAATGGAAGTACTGTTCATATACTATATATGAAAAGGTATAATGTTACTTAAAGGTAGACTATGATAAATTAAAGATAGTATAGGAAGCTGTAAAACAACTTCTAAAAACTGTAAAGAGGTATAAACCAAAAGGGAGATAAAATAATAGCAAATAATTAATCTAAAAGAAGACAGAAAAGAGGAAAGGGGGAACAAAAATCAGATAAGATAAGCAGAAAACAAATAGCAAGATGGTAAAGTGAAACCAAACCCTAGCAATGATCAGATTAAATAGAGATTATTTAAAGACATCAATTAAGAGGCAGAGAGTGTCAAATAGAATAAAAAAAGTAAGACCCAACTATATGCAGTGCATCTTTACTCTGAATATAAAGACACAAATAGGTTAAAACTAAGAGGATGGGCAAAAAAATTAATGCTAACATTAATCAGCAGAAAGCTGAGGGGCGCCTGGGTGGCTCAGCTGGTTAACCATCTGCCTTTGGCTCAGCTCATGATCCCAGGGTCCTGGGATCGAGCCCAGAGATGAGCTCCCTGCTCAATGGGCAGTCTGTTTCTCCCTCTGCCGCGCCCCCCTCCGCCGCTTGTGCTTTCTCTCTCCTGCATAAATAAATAAAATCTTAAAAACAAAAAAAAAGGTGAAATAGCTATATATTAGTATCAGTCAAGGTAGATTTTTTTCTTTTTTAAAGATTTTATTTATTTGACAGAGAGAGAGGGAATACAAGCAGGGGGAGTGGGAGAGGGAGATGCAGGCTTCCCGCCGAGCAGGGAGCCCGATGTGGGACTCCATCCCAGGACCCTGGGACCATGACCCGAGCGAAGGCAGATGCTTAACGACTGAGCCACCCAGGCGCCCCTAGTCAAGGTAGATTTTTGAGCAAAAAAGTATTACCAGGGATAAAAGGGGGTCATCTCATAACCATAAAAGGATCAATTCATTAAGCAGACATAAGAATCCTAAATGTTTATGTATCTAATAAAAGAGCTTCACAATACAAGAAACAAAATCTTATAAACTGGAAGAAGAAATAGATATATCCATAAATATCGTCAGAGATTTCAACACCTGTCTCTCAATAACTGATAGAACAAGTAGGGAAAAAGTCAATAAGGATACAGAAGCCTTGAACAACACTATCAAACAACTTGACTAAATTGACATTTATAGAACATGCATTCAACTTGATTAGACTAATCATTCTTTTTAAGTGCACAAGGAACATTTACCAACCACACCATATTCTGATCCATCAAACAAGTCCTCAAACAAGACTTCAGATCTCTCTAAATCAGGGCTGCCAGGAAACAGAGGGTGTGGTGATTATTGGTGAGGAAGGTGGCTTAAAGCAAAGTCAAGTAACAGTTTCCATTGATTGAAAATTTCAGAGAACTAAAATGTTGTTGAAATAAACCGTCGATATTCAAGGTCAAAAATAAAATACCGAACTAAAATTATTTTTATGAGGACAGGCACTAAAAGCTAACTAAATAAATAATAAAATGTAAAAAATTAAAGCTAAATAAAAACAAATTTTTAAAGGCAAAATCCCCCAAATGTAAGCACTCAAACCTACAGTTGTGACTCAAGTTATCTAAAACATGAATATTTTAATCTAGATAACGAAATATCTTTGAAAATAGAAACTAAATTTTATTGAGAACCTCAAAGAAAAGTATTTTTTTGGCTTTGATAATTTATTTTTTTAGTTTGCTTTTAGTTTTTAAATTTTAATTCTAGTATAGTTAGCATATAGTTTTGTATTAGTTTGAGGCGTACAATATAGTGATTCAACACTTCCATACATTACTCAGTGCTCATCAAGATAAGTGTACTCTTAATCCCCTTCATCTATTTCACCCTCCCCCCAACTTCCCCTCTGGCTTTGATAATTTAAAGGTTATTTATCTCCCCTGAGTTATTCCATATATATTCTTTTTGATATGTTGGATTGGTGCCCTGCTCATGAATATATACTCTTAGCCTAAGCTGTATTATTGAAGACAGGTTATCTTGGTTCCATTTCTAGTATTGACAAGTCTAAGGAATAACTCTGGCTATCTTCCTAAATTTCCCTAGGTGCTATTCTTACCTACAAGTTGGAACCAAATAATAGTAATCGATGACATTCCATAAATACATATGTTGCAAGTCAGCTCATGTTGTGTCATAATATTAGCTAATGTTAGCTCAGTCTGCAATTTTTGAGAGGTAAAGGGCCTGGAGATAAACTCTGTAGCCTAACACTCATATTTTATAAGGGAAGGATTTAAAGTGCTCAACAAGTCATATAAATTGCCCCTAACCCTACTGCTGAGAGTGACAGAAATGAAAAGAGAATTCTGGTTTCCAGACTACTAGCATATTCTCTCTACTAAAATGCAACAGGTTCTGACATTAGAAACTTAAATAAATAGATAAATAAATAAATGGGACAAATCATGAAGGAATTGCTGTATTTTAGAAAACACTGTAAGCAAAAGTTTCTCAACTAAAAATCAATTATAAAGGGAGTACCAGTGTTTCACAGAACGCTCTAAATAAGAAAGTCTACTGAGTCTGTTGTAACTCTTACGTGGCATCCTCTTGACTAAATTTCTTATAGGGGTTACAAAAATCCCACAGCATTATGATGAGACATCTTGATGATCAAACTTAGGAGTGAAGATGCTCAAAATGTTTGCTGAATGAATGAGTTCTCCCAACAACAGAACCCCACTGCAGGAGAGTAAAGGATTTTTTTCCCTACCTTAGAAACAGGGAACTTACTTCTATTCCCGCTGTAGGTTTCAAACCAAATAACCATTAGTTCCTTCTAAAATCCTAGAAGATTACTAAGCCAAGCCACAGAAACACCAAATTATAGACAACATACTGGCCGTTTTATAATAACAAATATTATTAGCAAGGAACTTCATCTACAATTTCCTCTAAAAGGATATGATTATCACACAGATTAAACAGGACCAACACTTCAAACTGACAGCACCCTACTCGGATAAATCCGCAGAAACACTAAGTGATCAATTAGTCTGAAACTCTGACAATTACCCTGCATTTCAAAGCTCTCATAGGTCAGCCGGGAACTGTAAGAGTATTCCAAAACAGACGATGAACCAACTGTGATAGTCAACAGGAAACAGGCCAGCCTTTCAAGAGAATGTTGAAACAAGTTCATATAAAGCACAACTGAATTTTTCAAATCAATTTAAGCTTCTTCCTCCAATCTAGAGTCTTTTTTTTCTAACATCAAAAGAATCAGATTTTAGTGACTTAAAAGAAAGCTCTCTCTCTAGGTTTTTCACACTTGAATATTTTCACAGTCAAACAAAGAAATACCTAGGAACATGAAAGCTCAACCTCCCCAATACCAACCAACTTAAAACTTGATTGGAATTCAAAGCCTGAAATGCTTACTTACGGCTGATTTAAACAATTCCTTTCTTTTGAGCGAATAGTCCAGATTAACTGGGATTTTATCATTAACTGTTTAAACCAGTATTAGGAAACCCTAAAAGGATATTCTTAAGAATTAAACAAAATTAATTTAAAGTTTCTTACTCCTTTTGGGCTGAATTTATTTTACAATCTTTCATTCATTTAAAATTGCTTGTTCTGTCTGTCTAACTCTTAAATGAGTATGTCCCTTTGTATTTACATTTCAAGTCTAATGAATGCCAAAACAAATTTGCATTCCTGCACTTTTTCTCTGTGTACACTTTCTAAATAGCAGAGAACTGAAACAATATTTATCTATCTTTTTCATGCTCAAAATGTTCACCCTATAAATCCAGACTCAATAGTTCATTAAAAGAATCATCAAGAGTATAAAACGGTCTATAAGGTGTTTATTTCTGCCATAGTTCAGTTTCTTCTAATTTGTCTTTATCTTTATTTCCAGAAGGAAGATACAGCTAAAAGTGGCACAAATGCCTCATAGGTTAAGTGACCATATAATTTATCATCCAAACTGGGCCACTTCTGAGACTAAAAGGGGGTCCTATAAATAATTAGGCCAGAACCACCATGCAAACTCAAAAAAACCCAGACATGCGGGTTTCTTTTTCCTTGGGAGTCCAAGTGAGAGTTCACAGTTTCATCTTAAGGACCTCTGAGAGTCTTGGGAAGGTTCCTAATGAAAAGGACATATTCAGTCAAACTCCCCAGGTGCCATGTTGCATCTGCTCCTGCCTCCCACAGTATCAGACACCCTCACTTACCCGACCACCATGTCCTTGGGTCCAGCAGTTACAGTGCAGATCCCATCCTCACAGTGTTTTCCCACCAGGCTGTGTGCATGCAGGTGGATGTTTTTCCCATTTGTGACCAACTGAACAATAACCTTTGCAGGTCCCACATAGTTGCAGATCTATGTAAGAAGCACATTTAAAAAGTTAGTACATCTGACCATACTGCAACATGGAAAAATGCTTATGACAAACCAGTAAGTGTAAAAAAGTAGGATACAAAATTGGGCATACCTGTACATATATGACCACAGTTCCATTTTTTAATAAAAAATATGTGATGAACAAAGGACGGGATGGAAATAAAGTAAAATGCTAATGCTGGTTGTTTTGGGTATGGAGGATATACTCCAGGAAGCAGGCCACTTAAAATGTTGCATGTATTGTTCAAGTTGGAACAGCACTTCGTAGATGATGCTGTGTGGCCATGAAGCATCCCCCTTCCTATGAGCCGAGAACACATTTTCATCTGTACCCTCATCACAACTTTCAGTCATGAATGAATGCTGGGTAAAAGATCCATGGGAAGGGAAGTGGCGTTGATGGATTGATGGAAATCGAGGGAAGGAGAGAGGGAAGCAGAAGCAATGTAACCCCAAGTCTCTGCCATGAGATTAGGCAGGAGACACAGTCCTGCCAGGGACCTGGCTCTGAAGGTTGGCCATGGATATCCAAGCCTATGGACTTGGCCTGTGGTGATCTGTCAGGACACTGCAGCCTTCATCAGCACTCTCTGCTATGAGCTCTGATAACTGAGTTACATATGTCCAGGTCATAGTAAGTTTCTTCAATTCAAGTAAGTGCACTCCCTACCTGCCAATCCTTAGGTCTGACACCTATTTAGCTCTTGTTTTATAAAACCAGATTTTTCTATTTAAGGTCATTTATCTTTTTAACTGTCATACTTTTAAAATGATGACAGGAGCCATAAAAAGGAAGTAGCATGGAGAAAAATGGCATTTTAAAGCAAAGACAGCTTGGACACCCTTTCTCTTCCAGTTGGTCCTCCAGCCCCCTCTAGTAGACCACGGATTCCTCCCTTGAGAAAGCCCCAGTACTAAAATCATACTAACAGAATGGACCAACGGCCTTATTTTTACTTTCCTGAATCCTGTAAGTCAGAATACTGTGATAAATTCAGCCAAACTATTGAAAATGCACTATATTTCCTTAAAGGGTAACCAGCCATCCTGGTTTGCCTGGGACTGAGGGGGTTTCCAGGGCTTTCAGGGCTAACACTGGGAAGAGCTGGTCATCCTATTTCCTTAGCTCATCTTGTCTCTTTTTGAAGAAGTGACTGACCTAAATCCAGGATCTCCCAACCATACAATCATCAGAAATATTTTATTCTGTACAAGCAGCCCATAGCTTGGAAGGAAAAGAAAGTAGACCGAAATCCCATCTAGCAACGAATCCTTGATGGAAGTCTTTCCAACATTAACTTGAGGAAGAATCTACACTTGCCAATAAAATTTCTTGGGAAAAAGACAGAATCCCCTTCAACCAGTCTACTTCTACTATAAATATCATCAAATGGATTCATATTCCATTGAAGCAGGGTTTTGTTAGGATTTTTTCAATATGGATTTTTTCCCAATGCAATCTCTCACTGCAAGAGTTGAGGAGAAGTTGATCAGAGCTGGGATTGTCTGGCAGAGGGTTTTGGGGAGAGAAGTTTCCCGCCCTGAGCAAAGGACAGAATCCTTTCTAATCAACAGTATAGCTCCCCTGGAAACACTAGGGCCTCTCTGCCTGAACTTTGGCCCAGAGCTGCTGCCAAACCTTCCCAAGAAGAAGGCCTTTCCCATGAAGTGGCCTCCTGTCCTTGCAGAGCAAGCTCATGACAAAGAATGCTGAGGATTAAATTTGGATTTGACTGCCACCTCCGAACACAAATAATTTCTAGAGCAGGTATAGCACTTAAAAAAGCCTTCTGGGCACAAAGATAATTATGAACTTAGTGCTATCCCTTTTAAAACAGGCAGAAGAAAGGCTTTGCCCTTCAGGGCAGGACAGGGAATGAAAAGTTCTGGGTTTGCGCCAAACTTGGTTGTTGTGCCTGCAATAGTCCCTGGATTGCCAATGCTGGTTCTGGGCCTTGGTGTCAACATGTGAAATCAGCCTTTGTTATGATGACATATTCTACAGGGACTTCTTTAGCAATAAATGAACAGTGAAAAGCACTCAACAGACCATGTAATTTCACTCCTACGTGCTCGGAGCACAGGAATGCAACAGTGTAAGGCATGATGAAATGCTTCACTTGGGTGAAATCAGGTAGGCTCTCCACTTAAGCAGAACACCAGAAAGAATCTAGCAATTAGAGCCCAATGCCTTTGGATACCAGGACCCTTCAATGTCACCACTCTGAAGGAATCAGTCACTCTGAAGGAAAGAGTACGAGGTGTCCTCAAAAAGTACTCACATCTTTTCTTGCTATTACTTCATGACTGAAGGGTGGCAAGAATGAGGAACTGAGTAGTCTCTGAGGTAAAAGGACCTGAAAACTTTGCCAGTGACTAATGTGCAGTTTGATCCATTTAAAAGACTTCAGGTCAGCATGGCATCATCTGGTTTTTACACCGACCACAGGGCAACGACAGGGAGGCCCCTGGGTTTTGTGGACTTTCCAAAATACTGACTGAAAGAAGAAAGCTGAAGTGTGGGGACAGAAAAAAAATGATACTATTTTCAGGTTGTATGGCAAATGAAGACAATGGAATTCTAACTTAGGGGAGGCCATACTTCAGAGAATGCTGCCATGACTGAAAGCTATTTGCAACTGATCCAGAAATTCATTTGTTCTACACAGAATTTGGTTATTTTTATTCAGCCTCCCTACTTCTTTGAATAGTGGTTCCCTTGAAAATTAAGTTTACAGAAAGCAACTGTATCTGCCAGGAAGGCTGGGTTATTTTTGAAAGAGTCTGAACATAGCAGGCTCTTACATGCTAAGGGCTTAAATACAAGTTAAGCTTTCAGTGAAGCCAGGGAGACAAAGGTGAAAATGTGAGTAATTGGCTACCAAGGGACACTGGAAGAGCGTGTACTTCAAGGGCAGACTATCCAGGTCTGAAGACAGTTCCACCATTTACTAGCTGTGTGACCTTGGGCAGTGTTCAGTTCCTCATCTGTAAAATAGGGATAAAAATAGGGCCTTGCGGATTTGTTATGAGGATCAAGTATGTTAAAGTTTTTAGAACGCTGCCCAGTAAATAAGAGCAATATACAGTGTTAACTATTATCTTTGGGCCTTGGTGTTATCTTATTATCTTATTATCTTATTGATTACTGTAATGTACTTCCCTACCTAGAGATATAACAGCCCTGAGATGATTTTTTAAAATTCCCGTCTAAAGGCAGGGGCTGGAATAAATGACCAATTCAAGTCACTTTTGTTCCTAGGGTTAAGTTTTTGTTTTTTCCCAGAGTGCCATGTTTTATTGGGCTTTGTTAATTTTTTAGTAATAAATTGTGTTATTATAGTAACAGCTATCATTCTGGAGGTGCTCAGGATTTCTCAGCTTCCTTGATGAAATTAAACCTTTCTTCCAGGAGCTTTATGACACAATAGTCCTGACGACCACAGGCTAGATCTGCTTTTTGAGTAAAAAACAGAAACCTAGTGTCGCATATAATACCAAACTTAGTCAAATCACCTCCTTTTATTCAAAGTTACTCTCTGTCATGCTCTAGCAAAGTTCATACTGGTTCTTAAAAGGTGACTAAGAGAAGTAGCCCAAAATTTTCTGGGAATCAAAATTTGAAATGTCCGGTTTACTTACTGAGGAAATTTGACCGAATCACTTTGGCAGAAGAGTAACATGAATGTGCGACGTGACACACGAAGGAGTTCTTTTCTGTTTAGTTTTTCTCATGAAGTGATAACCATGATGATGATGATAAGTGACCAGAAGGAGGAGGGAAAAAAATCCATAATTTTCAAACAGAAATCTATCCTAACTTTACTTGTGTACCTAACTTTGTCCCTCTTCGCTAAAGCAATGGGGCAATCTGATTCAATATAAGAGCTCAGACGTCAAGCTGCCAGGCTCAAATCCCTCTGTTGCCACTTATTCTATAGCTGGGTCAATAGGGAAAGATGGCTAACATCTCTGGACATCAATTTCCCCATCTTTAAAATGAAATGAAATGCACTTGATTTCACAAATTGTTTTTAAAGATTAAATGAGTGAATACTGCGCTTGCACCTAATGGGATTAGCAATCTCAAATATAAACCCTTTCTCCTATCCAGACTATTACTTCACTGAAAAGCAAAACATATCCATTTATTCAGTGAATGTTTCTTAGGCCCCTTCTATGTTTCATGCACTACAGCAGGTCGGGGAATGAAGGGATACAATGTGAGTGCAAAACAGACATAACCTCTGTTCTGATGGGAATTAAAGAGCGGGGCTGATAGTCCTCAAAGAAACTCACAGAGAAATATACACACCTAACTGTGAAGCCGTTACAAAAGACATAGGTAATAGGGATCTGACCTGGTCAGAAGTCAGAGAAAGGTTCCTGAGGGAGCAATGAGCGCTGAACTCTGAAAGAGGGGCAGGAGTGTAACAATGGAAGGGGTGGGTAGGAGACAGCAGGTTGAGAACAGCATGTACAATGGCTCTGTGGTGAGAGTCCTCCTCACTGTCCCCCCAAGCCATACTCATCACCAACTTCTTAGGGTTTCCTGCAAGTGGTTCCAATCTCCCCAGGGGTGTCCCTCCCATCTCTTCCCTATCTAGAACCACTCGTTCTTCAAAGGTAGGACCTAAATATGCATCTTCCATGGCACTCTCCTCACCACTTTAGCTCACAAAACTCCACGACTGTCCCCTTTGGGGTGAATGTGATTGGAATGGGGCAGGAAAAGCAAATGCAACTTATTGCAACAAGAAGATGGTAAAACCAATGGGTAACTTAAGGGTTACTGGCTTACCTCTCTTGCTTGTTAAACACCCAGAGCACATACATCTATACCTCCTAACTTACTGTTCTTACGGAAGGCAAGGGAACGTGTTAACTCAGCCAATCTTCACGTCAGCCCTGTGGGGTGAGTAGTGGTACCCCATTCCACAGCTGAGGGAACTGAGACACATTAAGGTGAAGCAAACTGCCATCGTTCCTATAACTGGAGTAATGGGCAGCCCTGTGAACCTGGGTCTGTCCAACTCCAAAGTCCATTCTCATTTTCCATTACATGGCTACCACTGGCTCAATGACTTTTTCTTTTGTAAATACCCCATCTTCCTGGTGTCCTACAGCTCTCCTTTGCCTAGTACAGTGCTGGGACATGACAGTTATTCCTGAATAACCTGTTTGTTTGGTTTTGTTCGTGTGTGTTGTGAGAAAGGAGGTCTCAGAGTTAGTAGTGAGATGGCAGAAGTGCACTTGCCCTCTTGCAAGTCTCCTTCATTAAAAAAACCATGCCACAGACACCACTCAACTATACATTGATTCTTCTCTGTTAGGTTGCACCTCAGATTATAAAACAAAGAAGAAAGAGAGCAGGAGGCCCAGGGAGGGGGTTGAAGAAGAAGGAGAAGAGGAGAAAGAAGGAAAATAATAGTTTTCATTACACATCTTCTCTTGGTGATGACCAATAGATTTTACTATTCTTTATTCTTTTTTGAGCGCCCAGGAAGTACAGAATCACCTTTATTAAATGAGACAGGACAGAACCATGTCTAACACACTTTCTGGCACGGAGGAGGAAGATGCTCAGTAAAGCTGGTTCTTTCTTTTTAAGGTAGGGGATTTAAAATTGATCCAGTCTGGGATCAAATGCCAACTCTTTCTTCTTCTAGCTCTGTGGCCTTACATATAAGTTAGGTAACCTCTCTGAGCCTCACGCTCCTCAGCTACAAAATGGGCTAGTAATGTGACCTCAGATGGCTGCTGAAGGACTACACAGTGCCGGGCACATGGCCAATTCCATGGGGGGCACCAGTTTCTTTCCTTCTCTTTTATTTTATAAAGGGCCCGGTTCTCCCTGGGCCTCCCAGGGACCCTTTTGGGTAGACAGAGATGACACTATCATCCCCATTTTGTAGATAAGAAGACAGAAGTTGAGACAGATTAACAAGTGATATAACCCAAGGTCAGACAGCCAAGAAACAGAGGACCTTGGAATTCACCCTATGTCTTCTGAATGTAAGTGAGGTGTTCTTGGTAAGGTGGGATGATGTGAAAATATCCTCTTTGACCCATTCACTGTTGATGACATGGCTGTTTTTCCAGTAGAGCTCCTGGCTGTGCACTGAGTCAGTCACATTCCTTTACCTTGTTTACTGTCCTACTTGCCTGACCAACAACACATATGACTCAGATGTCAGGCTGGAATAAGAAAGGCAAACTGCCATCAACACAACAAAATGCGCTAAGAGGGTGTTACAACTACACAGAGAGAGGAATAAAATCTGTCTACCTATAACTCTGCTTTCAAACTCTTGAGTTTTCTGTCATACTTTGACCTAATGTTTCTTTTTTATCTGTTCTATTTTAATTTTGTTTTATTACATTAATATAGCTGCTTACAAATCATGATTCTTTCAGAAAATAAGTAATATGTTTTCCCTAACTTCAAGAATTGTTGGGACTTGTACCTCAACAGGTGTCATCACCTCATTAGTGAACTACAAATAAATCCTTACCCTTTATATGGCCCAATCATCCATGGTTGCAAAAGAATAGAGGAAGACTACACAACATGTAACTTATGAATCAATCGTGTTACAAATGTTCACTTATAAGCCAGTTTTTTGGAACTGGGGTTTAGTCTAGAGCAGTGGGATTCTGGTACATCTCTTACCTTCCTTACTGCACTATGTGCGTGCTCAAATTCTTTTTTTTTTTTTCCAACACAGCATAAAATATATAATATCTAGTCAGCCGTTCAAAAAATATCCCAACTCTGACCACTTCTCCCCACCGCCACTGCGATCTGTCTCCCAACTGTGTTTCCTGTGCCTGCCGCACTTCCCCGCCGCCCTTTCTCCTGAGTGATCCTGCTCAAGTCAGGTCACGTCAAGTCTTGTCACTCCTCTGCTCAAAGTCCTCCCAAAGTGAAAGCTGTGGAAGCTGAATGATTAGCACGAGGGGACTCATTATATTGTTCCACGTATATATGATTAAGATTTTCCATGATAAGAAGTTAAAACAACTCCAAACCGTCCAATGCCTTTCCATCCTAACAGTCCTGGGCGATCTGACACCTCCACCCCATTTCCTCCTTGATCTTGTTTCTTACTGCTCCCAGCCCAGCAGTCACATAGCCTGCTTGCTGTTCTGGACCTGGCCGGCTCAACTCCCGCCTGAGAGCTTCGACACTTGCTGTGTCCTCTGCCTGGAACACTCTTTTCTCCGGATACCTGCAAATTATTGTGTCTTTCTTCCGACTTTGCAGAATGCCATTCTCTCTGGGGGGCGGGGGGGAGCTTTCATGGCTCACTGTCGGAACTTGACCACTGCAATCCCTGCATTCCTTGCTCCTTTCTCCTGCTTTACTCTTCTTTCTACTTAATTTACAACACACTTTACTTGTATTGATTATTGCCTCTCTTCTCGACTAGAATAGAGGCTTTATCAGAGTAGGGACACCGATTCCTTTCCTGATAAATCCCCAGTGCCTGCAATAATGTTTGTCATATTGTGGGCATTCGATAATTGAATCTTTAGTGAATGCACGATGAAATAATTAAGCTATGATTAAAATGTGATCCATGGAAGGCAATTTATTAAAATATAAAGAGCTGTGCTAAGTAGGAAGTGGAAATAAGGTAACTACATTCTTTCTCTTATTATTTTAGCTTTTCCAAAAGAAAAACATGGCTAGGGGCGCCTGGGTGGCTCAGTTGGTTGAGCGACTGCCTTTCGCTCAGGTCATGATCCTGGAGTCCCAGGATTGAGTCCTGCATTGGGCTCCCTGCTCAGCAGGGAGTCTGCTTCTCCCTCTGACCCTCCCCCCTCTCGTGCTCTCTCGCTCATTCTCTCTCTCAAATAAATAAAATAAAATATTAAAAAAAAACATGGCTAGATCCCACTGTAACCTCTCAGTAGGCTATTTAAATTAGAATATGATTATTTTACATCAGAGCACCACATTAGCCTATGTTGGTGGAAGGGTGTCTGGGTAGGTGCTCTGGAACCCCAGGACGGTAAGAGGAATCCAACTGCTGAGTGGCAGGAATTCTGGTAGCTGTAGGAAAGGGAAGGAAAGGCCACTCTTAAATCATCTCCCTTGGAAAACCAAGGTAGCAGCTTTCCTCTTAAAGTCCAAGACACCCCCAGGTCCTTCCCTCTCCCCACCCTAACTGTTGCCCATCAGGCATTCTTCCACAGTGCTAACTAGTCCTAGCCCCTGACTCAAACATATCTCTATTCTGTGCCTTGTTATTGCCCTCAGGGACCCAGAATTCATATTTCTGGTCCACTCTGGTTTCACAGTCCCTTCCTCCCCATGTGAGAGGGCTCTTCTTTGATGTTCACTCTGGTGACTGACAGCAATAACCATCCCGCAGGACTTGATCATGAGACAGCACAGCTACACCTGCAAGATCTCAATCTACTGGGGCTCCTTTTTTTCCCCTCCCCTAGGCTCCCTTTCCATAGAGATCAGGCTCTGGAGTCAGACAGTCCTGGCTCTAATGCCCCGCTCCTCCCATTATTTGCTATGTGATCCTGGGAAAGAGAGTTAGCCTTTTTGACTTGTTTTCGCATCTGTATAATGTGAATGCAAATACATAATCTCTGAATTTTCACGAGGATTAAAGAAGATCATTTAAAGTGTCTAGCATAGTTTTCAGTACCTGGCAGGCACAAAATAAAGGACAGTGATTCTCATTTGTCTCTTCATGCCTTAAACAGATTATCTGCAACTGAGGTCACCTCTCACTTTGTTGAGAAGGTGGAAACCATTGCATGCGAATCTGTTTAACCTCCTCCTCCTTACTGTTCCTCAGGCTCAAAATGTCTCTGTTACTTCACATAGCCTCCCCTAATTCTGAGAAAGGTAGGGCTGGCTGTTCCCTTTTCCAGAGTTAACCACTCAGTTTTTGCCCTTAGTGCCTACTTATTTCAGACCTCCTTCAATTACCCTCCTCCCTTACTCTCACAGGGACCCTTCCTCTTAGTCACAAAACATGTATAGTCTTCTCCCTTACTCTAAAAAAAAAAAAAAAAAAAAAACCCTTTCCTGATAAATGATGACAACTGTAAAGGTTATTAGCATTTATTCAAACCTACGGGCCAGGCACGACACCAAGAAATACAGAAAAAGAGAATGATTCTTTCATTTCATCTTTTCCCTAATAACCCAGTGAGAAAGGTTCTTAAAAGGTATTTCTCCTTACGAAGTGTGCCGACAAAGCTCTCATCACCTATGCTGTACTTAACCTGTAGCCTTTTGCAAATGAACTAAATCCCCTATCCACCGCACCCCCCCAAGGAAAAGTGCTTCAAGGTCATGATCGGACTCCCTGTTTCCAAACCCGCTAGCCATTTCTTATTCTTCCTTCCTACTTAACCTCTCAGAAACCTGGGCTGTATTACCATTCCCTTCTAGAAACTCTACCCTCCTACTTTTCGGACACTTCTGCTAAGGTGCTCTCCTTCCTCCCCAAAGGGAAGTTTCTTCAGTGATTCAGTCTTTATCTTTACCATGATCACTCTCTTGATGTTCTTTTCTAGTCTCCCAGAGTTGTCTGTGCCAAGCAGGTAACTCCTTAACTTAAAACCCGTGTGTTTACCTTCCTTTTAAGCGTCTGTTAACACCACCGGCTGTCTGTAGAGCATCTTCCTGTCCATAACATCTTTATAACTTATCTGCCCGTGACTGAATTAATCGCCTTTGTTCTGGAACCTACTGTACTATTTGATGAAACCACCCCCTTCTAAGCAATTGCCCTGAATCCTCCCTATCATCTTAGACTCTTTGCTGTCTTCCACACTCAATCAGCTGCCAAATTTCAGCCAGGTCATAGCCCCCCAAATCTCTGGCATTTGTCTTTCTCTTCTGCTCTCATTGCCTTAGTTTTTATCCATCTCAGCCTGACCTCCGAGTTTAACTCATGGAGAACCAGTGCGGTTCTTCTAACTGGTGTTCCTGTGCCTTTCGCTTCCAAAATCCCTTGGCACGTTGTTACCAGGGTTATATTGTGAAGGCACAAAGCTGAGTATAGCAGCTCATTCTTGTATTGAAACTTACGTAATAATCTACCCATTTTCCCCCAAACCCAGGCCAAATTCTTGAGCCTTACACAATTTGGCCCGGTCATACCTCTCAAGCCTTAGTCCTACCTTTCTCTTTCATGTACTCTTCACACCAGCAGAATTATTCACTATTCCCATTCAACCTCAGATTTCTATTTTTGAGGCTTTGCTGCTGATTTTTCTGCTTGTGTTCTTTTCTCCAGTTAGAGGTTTGCTTTCAAATTTCTACCTTTCCCTCAAGATCCGGGCCAAAATGCAATCTCTGACTCAAAGTCTTCTATGACCACCCTAACTAGCTGGCTCTTTGTCTTTGTCTTGGAGCCATTAGGTCATTCATTGTTCCATCCAAAAAACAAAACAAAACAAAAAAACCCAAACAACTTTATTCAGCCACCCCTACATGCCAGCTACAGGTGCTGATTAGGTAGCAGTGAACAAAACAAACACAGTATTTTCATCTTTCAGCTATTTCAGGACATGTTTTAGTTCTTCTATTAAACTGATTGATCCTTGAGGACAAAGGGGCTATTTAATTCTTCTTTCCCTTTCCCCAACCCCCGGCACAGGAACAGAATCGATTTAATCAATCCTTCTTAAAAGAATTAATGAGTCTGGTTCGATCTCGGGTTTCAGCACCAAATAAATAAATAAATAAATAAATAAATAAACAAGTAAGTAAATAAAAGAAGAACTAATGAATGAAAAAATATTTGGCTCCAGGCTACAAGGAGGAAGGAAGGAGCAGCAAGTGGTTAACCACTTGGGGGGGCAGCAGCGAGCAGAGAGGAGAGGGGGGCTGACTGCAGGGCCTACCAGGCTATCTTGCCCTGAGGTCACTGTCCTGTGACAGGGTTTGTCTCACTAACAGAACCAGGAGGGACTGCCCAGGAGGAGTTTCTGAAAAGTTTTAACAGAAAGTGTGTGAAATTCTACTAACTCTACTAACTCCCTGGCTTGAAATCACAGTGAGGCCATTGAACCCTGGCCCTATATTTATTTCTTAGGAGATTATTTTGTTGAAGCACGTTTCCACTGAGAAAAATAACTGCCGTTTATACACAGACTGGCCGCAGCGAGGCTACCTCTTTTAAGTTTTATAAGTTCAGTTCTCAGGCGGGATTTAACCCTGACATACAATTTCCCAACTGTGCTGGGGGTAGGCCAAGGTGGTAGGATGGCTGGAAAACAATCATCGAGGTCGGTTCCAGGTAAAACAGAAGTGAGAGCTGGAGGAGGGAAGTGCTGCGTGGGCCACAGGCCCTGGGTGATCAGAGAAGTGGACCTCGCACACCCCATCCCTGCCACACTCTGCCAGGGACGGCTGCCAGGAGAGGGCTTTCCCCACCAGCATCCCAGAGACGCACTGTCACCCTCCCGCCTGAAAGAAAGCAGCCAGAACTTCACCGTGTCAGTTTATGTTTTTAAGTCACTGAAAAATATCCCAGGAGTGCAAACTCAGGAAAATTTAACCCACCTGAAGCCGTTAACTTATTTTTTAGTGTGATCCCAGGTTTGGAGAAAACAATAGGGATGACAGCACAGTTGGTCGAGTATGAATAAATTGTGTTTAACATAAATGGCCTCAAAATTCTTAAATGTATGCAAGAATGTTTTCCTGAAGTCTGCAAATTTTCAGGTAAGAACATCTGGGTTAATTTTTAGTGCTAAGTTTTCGTGCTCCAGTGAGCAGCCAGAGGTCTAACCACAGCCACTGCTGCGATCCTTGGTTAGCCACCTGTCCTCCTCGGGCCCCTGAAGTCTTTGTAGAATCACTACATAATGACTAATACATCTTCCAGCTCTAAAATTCTATGATTCCTGTTTATAGGTATAGGACACACAGGACAACACCCAAAGATCACATTTTCAAACTGAAGGGGAAAAAAAAAAGTTTAAGATCACAGAATTTCTGAGTTGGAAGGAACCTAATAGATAAACTTCATTTTAAAACTGTGAACATTTTAAAAACATGTCACCACAATTACAAACTGAGAAAACATACAATCAACACTCAAATTACCTGTTGCAATGGGGCCTCTGATAGCATGGAAAATCAAAATTCAGAGACAAAGAAAACCTTTATGTTAGGCACAGATTTCAACTTTTGTCATTAAAACTGAAATTGAGTACCCACAGTGTTTATTTTCAGTTAATTCAAGGAGGGCCCTGCTGGTAGTTAAGTCTTGATAATAAAGATCGGTCTCTTCTGGGGATATGTCAGAAATGCGTCAATTACACAAGTGGGTGGAAGTGGGGACAGACAAGCAAAACAAAGTCAGAAGGAGAAATTTTAGTCTACGGAAGTTTTTTTTTAAATCCATACAAACTACATGAAAATAATTAGAAGGATTAGACCACATAAAAGGTATGACTGATGTATGTCCAAAATAAAAATTTTAGGTTTCTGATTTATTTACTCTTTGAAAACAGAAATTATTAATATAACTTTTTAACATTATCTTTAAATAGTTTAAAGTCTCTCAACACATTGTTTTTGACTCAAACATGATTTGAGATAATTAAGATTATCTTCCAACTGGGATATTCAAATTTAGTTGGGATTAGATATCACTAATTTCGTTCTTCTTAAAGGCATAAAATCATCCTCACGACATATTTTTCTTGCTTACAAAACCCATTCTATTAGTTTCACTGAAACCCACTGGTTAAAGAAGTAATTAAATAATTTGGCTTTCAATGACTGAAAGTACTCAGAGACATCATTTGATGTAGAATTTAATTTGTACTAGAGTAAATACAGCTGCCTGTACAAGAATGTGGACCACTCTGGGAAGAAGACAATTAACTGCTCCTTTCTTCAGAAGGAAAGTACATAAGATAAGGCATTTCAACTCTTCTTCCGTGATTTCCTGTGGAAAACCCCTACTAAATTAGGAGAATTACGAGTGAGTAGAACTGGGAAATTTTCTTTGTCTGATTTCTTGTTGCCACTTTATTGGCTAATTTACATCCCAGACATTGATGGAGCAAAAGAGAAAACGCGACCTAAGTGTCAGACTGAGGTTAACCAACATGTTGTACCATCTACATACTATGATGTAAGCAAAAGGAGGAAGGGGGGAAACACCAAAATTTCTAACAAGCTCTAAAATAACAGCCAGGAATTTGGAAAAATGGCAGGACTTTAAACCTGCAAAAAAAAAACCCCTTCAATGTGATAACTTTATATTGTTCAGTTCAGTATAAAATGACTAAAACACAAAGTATATTAAATGACTCAAACACACTGATGCTTGGATGAAATGATCTGCAAGTTATTGATTTCCATTTTTGGGGATTTGCCAGAAAATTATAACTGCCTTATAACCAAATCCTGATTTCCCTTATTATAAAGTTATTAACGTATTAAGCAAAAAAATATTTTTAAAGACATAAATAAAAAGGAACTTTTCTGACCATAGAGGATCTTACATAAGTTAGCTTCCCTGCCCTGTAGTCTTCCAGTTTATTCCTGAGCCAGTGCAGTGACAATGAACTTCGTTCATCCTGAGGCTATACATTCACCCTTAGGCAGCTCTAACTCTCAGTAACAACTGAAACCGCTCTCTCCTAGAGTTTCCATTCATTGTTCCTCATTTCATCCTCTTGTGATAGGATAAAGCTCATCTTTCCTCTCCCATGATAGCCATTCAAATATTTGATAACAACCAAACTCTCCAGGCTATTAACAATCTCAGGTTCAAAGACTACTCCCTTTTGAAGGTTGAGTTCTGTCACGATTCTGCCCTGAACAAACTCAGGTTGGTTTCTATTTGTCTATATATGCGGTGCCTGTCAGTATACACAGTTCTCCTCCAGTGGCCCTTCAACAAAGAGTGGGAGCGAGACCACCACCTCTTTGGTTTTATATACCCTACTTCTGTTAATGCAGCCTAATATGGAATTACTTGTTTGGTGGTCACATCACACTGTTGTGATGTTAAGTCCACTGTTACCTAAAACTTCTAGATCTCTTTGCCTGCGTACCCCACTCTGTATCTGTGGTAATTTGCTTTTTGGATGCCTTCATCTCCTTTAAATATCACTGCTTAAGAATTTAGCCCTTTGCTCCCTGCTCAGTGGGGAGTCTGCTTCTCCCTCCTCCCTCTACCCCCACCTCGCGTGCTCTCTCTCTCACGCTCTCCCTCAAATAATAAAGAAGTCTTAAAAAAAAAAAAAAGAATTTAGCCCTTTGCCCCAGCTTTTCAAAATAAATTTGAACTCAAATTATTTGTTATCTATCACTTCATGTTTCTGCAAATGTGGTAAGGCCTCCATTGGAGACATTGATAAAACACATTGAAGTGGCTGGGGAAAGATCCCTAAGGCTGGAACTATTCTTCCCGTAGACAGCATCAACACAAGAAATACTGTCAGGGGCAACTGGGTGGCTCAGTCGTTAAGCATCTGCCTTCGGCTCAGGTCATGGTCCCAGGGTCCTGGGATTGAGCCCTGCATCGGGCTCCCTGCTCCATGGGAAGCCTGTTTCTCCCTCTCCCACTCCCCCTGCTTGTGTTCCCTCTCTCAGCTGTGTCTCTGTGTCTCTCTCTGCCAAATAAATAAATAAAATCTTTTTTAAAAAAAAGAAATACTGTTAACCCCTTAAGTACCAAACCAGAGGATCTCCAGCACCTCAACCATGTTCCCACTCCAGAAACCTGTCAAATAAGACACGGAGGTACACTTGGTGGGATTTGATCTTACTGAGGTGCTTGAGATGGATATCCAGCTCTCTAGCCTCTGGTTTGGAAATATACCTATCAAATGCCAGGAGCATTCTGTTACAAATGGGGATGGGGGCGAGTTGGAAGTGTGGAAGCCAGAAGGTGATCCCATGTAAGGCTGTGTTTTCCTCCAGCCCTCCCCAAGATACACACACGCACGCACACACACATATGCACACGCAAACAGACACACACACACACACACACACACACACACGCACTGCAGAGCATCCTTGAAGAGGCATTCCTCCAGCAAATCTGGGTAACATCTATATTACCATCCTGTATATATCTGTTTCCATGTAGCCCTGGGAGGCAGAGATGATCACATTCATGTGTGTGACCAGGGCGCATAGCTCAGCACCCTGCCTGGCATGTGGGGTGTACTAGATAAACATGTGCTACATGAATGTGAGGAAGGGAGGACAGCCAAGCAGCCTTTGAAACCTACACATGGAATGTCCTAGGTTTAGATGGATTCAGGTTTCTGAACTAATAATCCAGAACACAATTTACATCAAGGCTCTCACTGATTCCTTTTGTGTCTATATTCCTATTTTTAAAAATAACAAAACAATTTGACTTTACCATGATTTCTAAAGAGTCGAGTTAATTTCATGTAAATGGTAGATAATGAGATTGAAAAATACTGATACTCAAAAAAATAAAATGAAATCAATAAGGATGGGAAATTCCTAAAACTGAACACAGCAAAAAGGATGACTATGTATCCCAATGATACCGTACCTATATAGAAGGATAAAAATTTAATCCAAGACACTTCTGCACCCATTGCTTTGAATATCCTCTCTTGACTATATTTGAAGGTCAAAAAAGAAAACTGCAAAGAAAGTCTGAACTATATTTAGTTAAGTTTGTATTGATATCAGTATAGCAATTTAGAAGCTATTCTGTATGTACTACGGGGCTGAGCAAAATGAGTAGGGATACTAATATCGCTGGCAACTAGGGTTTTCATTATTAGAGAAAGGTGACACAAATATGGAATGGGGGAAGGAAAGGAAGAAGTCTGTGGGGATTAGACTGGAATTAGAGGTATCGGTATGAATTCAAAAATTTTTTTTAAAAAATTAATTTTCTAGCTCTGTCTAATGAAAGCCTGGAAGAAATTTCTCTGATAAAAGGAACCAGGGCTTCTTGAAGAGATGGATGAATCCAGGGTTGGCACAGGGAAAGTACAGGGTGAGCTTAGGGCATTCTATTATTTCAGAAATAAGGAAGTATTCAAAAATTGAGTGGGGACATATCAAAAGGACAGAGGAGCAAGTACAAATAACTCTCACTGGCCAAGACTGGGACCAATTTAAGCATCAAAATAAATAATGACAGGAATGGCTTATAATACACTGACTAACAAAATGACCAATGAGTACATACTGATACTAAAAAAAAAAAAGTTTTTAAAGGAATGCGAAGAAGAGAAAGCTCTGTATTTTTCTTTTTTGAGAAAGCTTGATTTTTAAAACAGAATTCCAACTAACAAAAAGTAAAAGGAATGATATAAGTCGAAAATCACAAGTTTGTCATCATCAATTGCTAATAATAAATAATTCAGTAAAGAATCATCCATGAATGCTAAAACCACTGGGAGAAGAAGACGAGGAGAGTGGCTTGTACCAGGGAGGCAGCAGTGGAGGTAGGGACGAGTGATTAGGTCCTGGGTAGGTTCTGAAGGCACAACCAGTAAGATGGCCTGATGGATCAGATGTGGGGTGTAAGAAGAGAGGTGTTCAGGATAACCCCAAGGGTTTTGGCCTGAGCAAGTGGAAGGATGGAACTGCCATTTTCCAAGAAGGGAAAGATACTAGGAGGAGCAGTTCTGTAGGGAAGATTTGCCATGGAGAGAGACCTCTGAGGAGTCTGAGGCAGAAGAGGCCCATTTTGACTCAGAAAAGTTAGAGATGTGGCTAAGGTCTAAGTTATAGTGTCCCAACTCACTGGGACACAGACATGGATCACCTGATTCTCGGTCAGGTACGGTAAGGGAGGAAAAGGAAGAGAAGGCTGGTGAGATGGAAAGAACGAGACGGACAGCAACTGGAGTGAAGCCTTGAAGGCTGGTCAAAGACGTGATGCTTCCAGTAACAACCTATTATTATTACATCATGTTAAGTGTCTCTTCTTTACTACATTATGATAGTACTAGTGCTTCTTTTGGGAAGTCTGATTCTAGCATTTCCTGCATGTTGAATCCAAACAATTTATTGGTCACCCACTACATATGATTCCAGGTGCTGGAGATACAGCAGTAAACAAGACAGAAAAAAAAAATTCCTGCCTGCCCTCACAGAACTAACAATCATGTTACAGACATTTTCATGATTTTTTTTAATTAAAAACATAAACATATCCTGAGTGAACACTTAATGCTATAGATGTGCTGGGTGCTTTTATGTCAATTACTTCACTTAATTCTAATACTTATATGAAGCAATTCATTATCTTCTGTAGATCCGACTATTGTTCATTGGGGTTAATATCTAGGATATGATCTCATACCTTTCTCTTTATGAAATCTTGCAGTGGTACAGATGGAATTGGTCTGACCTGCTCACAGGAGCTGGCTGTTAAATTTCCAGAAATTTTGCAAGCCAGTATTTCACACTGATAGCTTGAAATTGACCATGGTGGGAGTACTTACATCCAGGAAACTGACAAATACTACAAATCAGGGCTTTGCTTTGTTCTCCTGGAGAGCCGGTCATTAAACAGTTACCAGCACACATGAAGGCCCAACATCTACTCAATGGGGGAAATAACACAGGAGTTACTTTCTTAAATAAATTATTCAAAATACTGACAAACTTCTCTAACTTGAAAGATTTTCTGCTACTCCCTAAATACATATTAATGATATATAAGGGAACACAATGGATACACGTAAATGTCTTTCTGAGTGCAAAATGGGGCTAAAATGATCTTTATCCCATACTTTGAGACCACTAGTTTATAAGCTTAATGCCAGAACATACGCCTAATGAGTTGAATAGTGTTCCCTTGAAATTCATGTCCACCCAGCACTTCAGAATGTGACCTTATTTGGAAATGGGGTCTTTGCAGATGTAATTAATTAAGATGAGGTCATACTGGACGATGGTGGGCCTGAAACACAATGACTGATGTTTTATAAGAGAAAGGACAGGCAGATCCAGACACAGAGGGAAGACAGCCATGTGAAGACAAAGGCAGAAACTGTGGAGTGCTGCCGCTAACAAGTCAAACACTGGCAAGGATTGCCAGCACCCAACCACCAGAAGCTAGAGAGAGGGAGGGAGGATTCTTCCCTGGAGCCCTCAGAGGGAACATGGCCCTGCTGACAACTTGAGTTTTGACTTCTAGCCTCCAAGACTGTGAGAGAGTAAATTTCTTTTGCTTTAAACCACCCAGTTTGTGGTAGTTTGCTATGGCAGCCCTAGGAAACTATAATACAGTACTCATGCAAATGAAATCAGTGCATGCATAGTGTCAAAGAAAACACAGTTAAGGAGCCTAACAAAAGTTTAATACACTGCTTTCTGGCTTCCAACTACCTATATTTTCATAAGAAATCATGTGTTACATGTACAAGTAAGCTTTTGGCACAGGATCTCTTTTCAATCTCCTACTTTAATAACCCCAGAAGGAAGGAAGGACATGGTGTAAATAGAGTGGAAGCAATACTAATTAGTGAGGTTGTGCTAAAAATAATTAGTGGACTGGTGAAGCTTTTGTGTAACTCCATGATTCCATAAACCAATCAGGAAGGTTGTCACTCAACACTTAAATTAGTGTGGGTATATAAAAATAAAAGCAAAGGGGTGCCTTGGTGGCTCAGTTGGTTAAGCGTCCAACTCCTGATTTCGGCTCAGGTCATGATCTCAGGGTCATGAGACTGAGCCCCGCATTGGGCCCTGCACTGGGCGTAGAGCCTGCTTGAGATTCTCTCTCTCCCTCTGCCCCTCCCCCCCGCAATCCCTGCTCACATGTGCTCTCTCTCATAAATAAAATAAAGCAAAATAAAATGAAGTAAAATAAAAGCAACTATCATTTTTAAGTGCTTACTGTGTGCCATGCACTGAATAACTTAATTTATATGCATATCCTATGGAGTAGGTATTATTTATCTCAACTTTACAGATGAAGAAACTGAGGCTTGGCCAAGTTGAGCAACACTGCTAGTTAGTGGCAAAACAAGGAATCAACATCACGCCCAACCCTAAACTAGCTGACTTCAGAGCTAATGCTTTAAAACCTACAGGTGTGGTCCATAAGCCACACCTGACCTTACCTGAGCCCTAGAACCTCTAAGCATAGAACCAGAAACCTACAGCTTTATCACCTCCTTCCAGGCCTTCAGTCATTCACCTGTTGCTCTCTCTCCTGCACCCTTTATCTCACCCTTTCTTTCAAGTTTTCCATCTTTCTGTGCTACATTCCAGGAAATTATTTCAGATCTACTTTTCCATTTGATAATTGAAATAGACTTTCTCTAATCTTGATTTTAACTCATTCACTGAGTTAAATCATTTCAGAGATTATATTCTTAATTTGGAATCCTGCTTTTTTCTTAACAGTAGCCCATGAGCAGTTTTCCGTGTTGTACAGTCTTCATTTTTTTAAAATTTTATTTAATTATGTTGTTTTTTAGAAACAGTGGCATATTTTATTCTGCAATTATACCATGACTTACCTATTCATTCATCTGTTGTTATATCTTGTCATTATATGACATAAGTCCTTAGAAATTATCACAGAATTATAGAATCCCATATTGGCTGAACGACCCATTGTTGCTTTTTTTTTTTTTTAAGATTTTTACTTATTTATTTGAAAGAGAGAGGACGAGAGAGCACAAGCAGGGGTAGCAGTAGAAGGACAGGGAGAAGCAGGCTCTCTGCTGGGCAGGGAGCCCGATGTGGGGCTCGATCCCAGGATCCTGGAATCGTGACCTGAGTCGAAGGCAGATGCTTAACCATCTGAGCCACCCAGGCGCCCCTAAACGACCCATTGTGATTTAGCATGTGTGGAACGGGTCCCAGGCATCTCTGATGCATCTCTTGGGTGATTCTGCTGACCGAGAACCACAGATTTAAAGGACCCTCACGAATAGACAGACCCTTAATATTTCAATAATGAATAGTATCCCATGAGTATGGACTCTTAAATCATACTGTCTGGGGCTGCCTGGGTGGCTCAGTCAGTTAAGGGTCTGCCTTCGGTTCAGGCCATGATCTCAGGGTACTGGGATCGAGCCCCACTTCGGGCTCCCTGCTCAGTGGGGAGCCTGCTTCTCCCTCTCCCTCTGCTCCCCTACTCCTGCTCTCTCTCCCTCTCTCAAATAAATAAATAAAATCTTAAAAAAAAAAATCATACTGTCTGAACAGAAATCTTGGGCTCCATCCCAGAAAGACTGTGAGACTCAGGGTAAGCTTCTTAACTTTTCTAGGCTTTGATTTTCTCATTTATCAAATGAGGATCAGAGAACCTACCTCAGTGGATTGTTGTGATGCCTAAATGAGATGATGAAAGTAAGCACAACAATCCATTCTTATAATCGTTCTATTGGGTTGATGGGGACCTCGATGTGAGAGGAACAGTCTGTGAAAGTCTTTACGCACCTTCCAGCGCACCCTCAGGAGACCTCAGGGAGGCGAGTATAGGCCAGAGGGTTCTGATCTGGGCCCCGTCCCCCCGCAGGTGAGAATAGTAGGCTGAGACTGCAGGGGAGTCTACCATCTCACCTCTAGACCAGCTGACAGGCTGAGAAACAGCTTGTCGGTGGAAGAGGAGGTGTTACACATTTTGAGGGCATAGTACTTCTGGATATTCTTATCTTATCAAGAAGAATTACCAGTATGTGACTTTATGAGACCTACATTCTTGAATGGAATGGGGAGACACTATATATAATCTTCAGACTGAGACCACAAGGGTTAGAAGCCATCAGAGATTTGCTTTAGATTGAAGAATAGTCCCAGGACAATCATGTATTTAAAGAAGAGTAGAGGGAAGAAAACTAAGAATGACCAGCAGAGGAAGGTCACCAAGCCAGGACCGACAAAACAAAACTTAAAATTCAGACAATCTGGGGTTCCCTTGATAATCTCTAAGGGTTAAGCTTCACAGCTATGATCTCTGCTAGAAGTTTCCTTAATGAGTAGCCCTCTCTAGTTCATAATAGAGACAGTGAACACATATGGTGAGTTTAGAGGGCTATTTTTAAAAATATTCTACCAGGTAATATTTTGTTCAAGGGGCCAAATGCAAAACTTCTGAACTACTGGAAAGAAAAATTATCTAGAAGTCTAGATTGTGGTTGCACACTGGAGAGAGTTTTGTCTGCTTGCCTAGAGAGGACCGGACACACAGGGCTCAAAGAATATTTGTTAAATGAATTTTCTCTCTTTTAATTTCAATCACTAATGGTTACCTTCATGCTGAATCAGCATCAATATGGAAGGGCAAGAGAGAAAAAGCAGTGAAGTCTATTCACTTTTTTCGTCTGTTGATAGTAAGTCTCCCTTCTTTTCCACCCTACAACCAAGGTAAAGGGAGGCTTTCCTGAGCTTTGTGTTGGCAACCTGAAGTATTCAACTCACTTAAAATGGATTAAAAAAAATGCGAAAACATATACAAAAATAAAAACTGAAAAAATTTACAAAGACATTCTATACATATATATACACCAACTAATCTTTTAATTAGCTGCTATCAAAAAGCTAAAGAGATGTACTTCACAGCATTGATTCTTAACCATGTTTGAGTCCTTCCCTTTGAATATCTGATTAAAAAGTTATTTCTTCAGAAAAATGTATGTACATTTGCATAAAATTCTGCACAGAAATTCAGAAGTCTCAAAGTTCTCTGAAACCACAAAAAGGGACCCAGGCCACAAAGCCCTCTCCTCAATATACAGAGCACAGGGCTCTCTGCCTAGGGGATGTCGTTATTTCCCCTATGAACATATGCAAATAGGAAACAGCTTAGGGTTGCTGATGGAAATTTTAATAAATGCTATGAACCTAGGTTCTATATGCATGCCTAACTGATTACTGGTGATTTTCTTCCCTGTTTTTAGAAATTGAGTCAGATTAAATTATTCAAAATTCGTATTAAAACTAGATCCTTAAAATGGCAAACCTCCTGGATCAGACAAGTTTATACAAAGGAAAGGTTATGCAAGGATATATGATAGCCTTAAATGCCACAGCAGATCAGCCAGTCTTTATTGGACCTTGACAGAACTCACCATTTAGGATTTTTAAGTGAGAGGCACTGAGAGTGGAGATTTAAAAAAAAAAAAAAGAAATCAAGTGGGTAGGGGGACAACAAAAAAGCTGTTGTTGACCTACATATTTCAACACATGCCTTCTGTTCAATGTAAAACACTCAGGAAAGAACACATATGTGAGACAAGCTTTCAGAAAACATTCGATTAAAAATAGTTACACTCCCATCAGCTGTGTTTCAAGTTGTAGTCCATTGCATTTGATATTTATAACTAAAGAGAAAATAAAAATACCCACTGGTAAGCTATTTGTATTTTAGAATCAAGGTCACTGACACTGATTTCTGTTTGGCATAGAGTGGGCTCTGCTGGAGGATGGGTACTTTCTGCCACACTGGAAAAGAATCACTGGGAGTTTACAAAGCCCCATGGAGCTGCTCCTATTGGCGCCTTTCCACCTCTGTGAAGAGGAAAGCAGCTTGATTAATAAAAAAATCTGATGCATAACTTTCGGGAAAAAGGGAAACGAGCCTTCCTAGGCACTCCTTGCTGAGTCAAAAACAGGCAGGGACAAGCTTGGCCCCAAGGAAGCTACTTGGGCTTTTCTACCAGCCTCTTCCATTAGGAGCTTCGTGATGAAATCAGAAGTGAGGAAACTTTAAAGAGAAATTTTGCTGGATAGTATAATAGAATATTAAATGTTTAACAACAGGAAAGCTTTCTTTAAAAAGGGCAAGATATAATGGTTCGTCCACATATTTACTTTCCCTAGATTTTTCTCTTAATGTTATTTTGTTGTTGTTGTGAGTCAGAATAAGCTCCACAGTGTAAATGAATAAATTCTTTCTAGCTGATAAAGACGAATCAGCAGGATCAAAGTGAACACTGATCTTCGACGGAGCCTAGTTTTAACTCTCGTTTGCCCTGAAAAGGAGCCATGAAATATAATAGAAAATAAGGGTGGAAGCCAGTAAAAATTAGTTCTCCTGAAAATGCCAATATTTATGGAAGCATACTTAGCGTAGTAAAAGTATTAAAGCATATCAGAGAATGAAAGTTCAGAGTAGTGGTTTACTTACCAAGAAGGAAAAAGTGATAGAAGGCTTGTAGCTGTAACTGCGTTTCATTGATAGATTAGAAGCTCACATGGTAGAATGCTAAGATCTATTAAATCCAGATGGTGTACCTGGTGTCTGTCATACCAATTTTTAAATGTTCTTAAAATATGCTTGAAGTATTTTGTAATTAAAACAATTTTTTTTTAAAAGAATGTGAAGGGGTGCCTGGGTGGCTCAGTCTGTTAAGCGTCTGCCTTCGGCTCAGGTCATGATCTCGGGGTCCTGGGATCAAGGTGCTGCATCGGGCTCTCTGCTCAGGAGGGAGCCTGCTTCTCCCTCTCCCTCTGCCTGCTTGTGCTCTCTCTCTCCCTCTTTCTGTCAAATAAATAAATAAAATCTTAAAAAAAAATAAAAAGACTGTGAAGACTTACACAGCAAGGCTCTAGAAATCGGAACAGGATTCTGACTTGAAAGAAGCATGCAGAGCACCAGATGGTCCCGTAGCTCATAGCCTGAGTTCTAGAAATAATCTCCACATGGCAAGAGTGCGTCTAAGCCTGGCTTACACCCAGCTTATCAGAAATAGGGTTTTAGGCATGAGACAAAATTCCAGTAGAAAAAGGAGTGGGTAGACCCCTAGAGTTGTTTTAAAATGATTTAACTTGAGTATCATATCTGGACAATTAGCAAGAGAGTAAGCCAAGTGGGTTTTACGTTCATGCACTCTATAAAGTGTTGTTAGGGGTCACAGTGAACCCCAGCAGCTTTCAGGGTGGCCCCCGACCCTTTGCTGTTGCCTACGTGTGACAGCACAGGGAGCCTTTCAGAGGCCTCTCACGGGAGTGGTGTGCTCGAAGAGAGGGAGAGAGAGAACAGTAGGAGGCTGGAGGTGAGGAAAAGGCAGAGCCCGTAATATTTCACTGTTAAAACTGAACAAATGTACTTAGTAAGGATGTAGCATATGTAGACCTCAGAAATAGCATTTCTTCCCAGTAAATCTAAATGCCCTCCCTCTGAATTCCTGCAGGAATGCGTTCTGCGGTGAGTGTGGGGCACCCCCTGTTATACCTTCCTCCACTGGAAGGGAGGGTGAGGACAATTCCACTGATGCTCCCACTGCTCACACACCGACAGCGGCCCTGCAGGCTCGCTGCCTGGGCTGAGCCTGTTTCCACTTTCACTTTCTCTTCTGCAACAGTTCATACCCGAGTGCCAACAGAGCTCCTATGTTAACTTTTAGATACGTAGTTATCAGAATATGGAAGGTTGAAGACATCTTTTTTCTTCTCTTTTCTTTCTCTTTAATATCCAGTACGCTAGCTCAGAGATCCGAGAAGAAATTATACAGTCACTGTGATCATCATCTTGAAAATAAGTATCTACTAATAATGGAGAAAAGTACGTATGTTTGCAAAATAATATACTTGGGCAATTCCATATAACCCATGTGCAACAGCTTTATAAGTAGAAAAGTACGCATAGGAGAAAGGTTCCGGTTGATTTGACCCTGCATCTAGATCAGTGGTCCTAAGGCAGGGTAATTTTGCCCCCCCAGGGGGCATCTGGCAATACCTAGATAACTTGGTTGTCACAGTTGTCGAGAGGCTATTGGCTTCTAGCAGGTAGAAGCCAGGGATGTTGCTGAATATCCTGCAACGCACTGGCAAGCCCCCCACAACAAAGAGTTTTCTGGTCCCAAATGTCAGTAGTGCCGAGTCTGAGAAACCCTGATATAGTTGTATCTGGCCCACTGCTTCCCCCTTCCAGCCTCACACAAGAAGGGTGCTTAGTTCACTACAACAGAAGACACGTACAATTGTAAAGATCCTCCTGAGGAGAGACAGATACTGAGAGCAACTCTTTCCTCTAAATTTTACAGAGAGTAGGGATTTAAAATCCCTTTGTAACCTGAAAGGTCCCCTTTTAGGATCACTATTAAAAGTGAGATTGGGAGAAGAGCTCTAGGACAAATGCCTCATGGTTGTGTCTTTCTCTCCCTCTTCTCCAGCCTTCTGAGTAAGAGCTTTTAAGATAAATAAAATGACTTCCTTTAACTGTTATGAACAGCAGAGGCATTTAAACTCTCAGTGAACAAAGACAAGCTAGAAGAACAATGACAGTTTGTAACAGATTCTCTAAACTGTTCTTCCTTCTCTTACAACTGGACTAAATGCTTAATAAGTATATGTTGAATTAGTGAATAAAAAATAAATGATTGGGTGAAATAATGACACTGTAGCTCAGGTGTAATAATGAGCAATCTTACACATTTATATTTTGACTTTATTTTTAATTGTTTATATACCTGTATTTCCCACTAAGTATTAAACTCCTTGATACAGAAACTATGATTTGACAAGAACCTCTAATGTCTCCACTAGGCTGTTTCATTTCTAAATTATTTTGTAAATGTGAGGCAGCAACCACTACATGAGAAGGATGTATGAAGACTGAGCATAAATGGATAAAGTTTTTTTTAATTAGGTAATAAATTTACAACAAAGGTAATGCTATGTATTTGTTAGTATCAAAAATTGTTACTTAGCCACAAGAGACTGGAGGAATTCAAGTAAATAGTTCACGAAAATACCATAATTTACATTTTTGGTACAGAGCCAGTCCGGAAAAAAAAAACAAAACACCCAGTTTGTCTCTTAATGTTAATTCTTCAGTAATTATAAACAATACCAAAGCAGATAACATGTATCTTTCAATTATCCTTATTGTAAGCACACACCCATAAACACATAAAATATTTATATAGATGATACACAGTCACATATGTTAAAAAGATAAGCACTGGAAGGGGCCTGAGTGGGTCAGTCAGTTAAGCATCCGACTCTTGATTTCAGCTCAGGTCATGATCTCAGGGTTGTGAGTTCAAGCCTCACATGGGATTCTCTCTTTCCCTTTCCCTCTGCCTCTCCTTCACTTTTTGCATGCATGCACTCTCTCTGAAAGAAAGAAAGAAAGAAAAAGAAAGAAAGAAAGAAAGAAAGAAAGAAAGAAAGAAAGAAAGAAAGAAAGAAAGAAAGAAAGGGAAAGAAAAGAAAGGAAGGAAGGAAGGAAGGAAGACAGAAAGAAAAAGAAAGAAAAGGGAAAAAGTGGTGGATTTGACTCCCTAACATCTGAGTACCCCTTCGCCCCCAGCCTCTCTCCCTCTTGTTTTCCAGAGTTACAGTTCTCTGCTCCTTTTTGCCCTTTTCCTCCCATGCCCTGTGCCCTCGGTCCCTGCCTCCAGCACCACACATGCACACACTCCACGGGAGAGTTCGACAAGCAACAGCCTTCGAAGAAGAGCCAGCGATCCTTGAGAAAGGTGAGTGAAGTCCTCTCTCTGAGCCTCAGTCTCCTCACAGACATTACACTTTTTACTTACAGGGGATTGTTGTGAGGATTAGAAGAGGGGGCGCCTGGGTGGCTCAGTTGTTGAAGCAACTGCCTTCGGCTCAGGTCATGATCCTGGAGTCCCGGAATCGAGTCCCGCATAGGGATCCCTGTTCAGCAGGGAGTCTGCTTCTCCCTCTGACTCTCCCCCTCTCATGCTCTCTATCACTCTCTCTCTCAATAAATAAATAAAAATCTTTAAAAAAAAAAGAGGATTAGAAGAGATCATATATGTAAAGCATTTGGCAACTCTTTGGTGCTTAATAAATGCTAATTCCTTTGTTTAATTGCTCCTCTTTCCTCACCCAGATTCTAAAGGACTTGAGACCATAAGGCTGTGGTTTCCTTCTGTGAGTTAAACACATCATATTTACCCTCCCTGATGACCCTGAATGGGAAAAACATCTTCCATCCCACACGGCAGCCAGCTTGCAAACATGACAGGTAGGGCAGATGCTAGATACTATGGGTGAGTTTCACTCAAAAGGTAAGGAATAACATCACAGTATTTTGTCTTCTGTCTTGGAACAGGGATAAGAAATTAGAGAGGCCTTCACCTAGAGGTGGAGAGGGAGGAGAGGGAGAAGGCAGAACACAAGGCTGGCAACACCAGAGACAAATTTCCGTGTTGCCAAATTTCCTTCACATCACAGTTTTACTGAGGCTCTGTCCTATTGCCCTTCACCTAGTCCTCAAAACAAACCAACAACAAAAGATATGAGAATGTTCTACCCTGAGAGGCACACACACCTTAGTGGGAACTGAGCTGATAACCTTTTGCCAAAGTCCTGAATTACTGAACAAACAAAACTTTTACAAATGGCGAAATTGTAATTATTGACTGGCTTATCTGCAAAACGCTTAGCAATCAGCCTACGAAACACGGAGTCATGTTATGAGAATAAAAAACTCAAACTAACTCTGAGAACAATATTCTCAATTAAACTAACAGACAGAAAAAGAACTTGAGGATGTGTAAAAGGCTGGACCAAGCCCGCTGTAGGCACATCAGGAAGCAGTAGGTTCCTAGGACCGGCATGTGTTGTTGTACAGTTGCTCAAGGAGAGGCCCTACAGCACTTTCAGGCTCTCTGTGGAACACTAATATTCATGTTCTCATTCCCTCTCTACAAGACTCTATGAGGTACACACCATTCACATTTCTGCATCGTGCACATTAGGGTCCAGAGGTTTAGAAGTGTTGGACAAACCAGTGAGAGCCTGGATCGGAGTTCATGCTGTTAAATACCGTGCCACATAATCCACACACCCAGTCATCTGTTGTCTCTCACTGAATCTCCAAAGGGCTGAAATCAAGCACTTCTTTCGAAGACTTATTAAAATTTCAGGAAGTATTACAACGAAAAAACACTTGAAGGTGATCAAGAAATAGTAAAAGTTGGTTAATGTTGAAGTAAGTTCTACTCCATGGAAATATTAATAGAATCTTAAAACGTGTCACTTCTATTGCTAAGAGACAAATTTCTACTTAAAAATTATAATCATCATGCGAACAGCTTAGGAGCAAAGGCAGATGGTATTCACTTAAAGCATTCCATTCTTTTGCTCTTAGGAAATCAAATCTTCCAGAATCATATAGAAGGACACCACAGACTTACTTTGACCTGAGGGTAGGACTTCTTGTTCTTTTCACTAGATGCACCAGGGAGTCCACCATGGGATGGGCCTTCACATACATAACGGAAACGAAATCCTCTCTGCAAAGGTGAATACAGAGCCAACAAGTTTGAGAAACACTTGTTAAAAATTATAGGGGCAAAGTTATATACAAATGTTTAATTCTTGTGTGTATTAGGTGAGAGAGGAAAAACATACACTGTGAAAGAGGACTCTGCAAATGAGAACCACTTTTCCCATAATCTTATTATAAACATAGATGTTAACTGATACTTGTGTACTGAGCTGTGGCTAAGTTAGCTGTGGCTAACCCTGCAGGACCTCTCCTGCTGTGCATATGCGGAGAGTGAGCCGCTGAAGATTTTAAGCCTTGGACTCGACATGCTGCAGCTTGTTTGAATCAGAGCTTCCTCATCTTGAATTGCTGCTGCCAAGCTCTGAACTTGGCCATATTACTGACTTACGCTTCTTTGACTCTTACTTAAAGGAATTCCTTTATCTACTCTGATTACAGTTGGTTCAGGAGGGGATACAGAAATGTCCTGTTAAATATACTGCATCCGTGTTGTAGAACACACTCCATGCAACAGTTCAGAAGATTTTGGATTTTATGATTATTGATATCATCAAGCTCAAGCTTGATATACTGACCCGAATAATCCAAAACCAGATAATCTCTTTCAATATTATTAACCCAAGAATTCTACAGATATAGTACATCAGTGAAGAGACAGCTGGAGGCCTTTAACCATGTGAACTACTGTGGGCTGATAAACACCGAAGTTCCATGTTGTTGTTGTTGTTTTTTTTAATCTATACAAATGAGAAGATTAGACAAGACCATCTGTAAGGTCTAATCCAGTGCTAGCATTTTATGATTTACAAAACTAACAGTGATAATTGTACGTATTTGTATACCAAGAATAAAGCAAGGACGATTATGAAAATGGATCTGATATTAAGGAAGCTTAATAATGAGGGAGCTTTCAATATTTTTCCTGAAAGACTCAACTTTATAAAGCTGTCAGTCAATATGTGTTAGTGTTATAGTTTAAGCTTAATCAGACAGTTTTTCTTTTTTTAAATCCTTTTCAAATATCTTAATATACTTTAAGAAACATCCTCACCTTTCATTTATTTTTACAGTGGGACTGATTTCATATAAACAGTGCTAGATCACTAGGCCATCAGGAGCTCCGCACACCCACTACTTGCTGGTAGGGGCTTTCTACCTTGCATACTCAACAATTGCAAAGCCTGGCAAATGCAAAGGTTTTAACAGCTTTGAGCTCATGGGCCAATGTAGAAATTCTTGCCCTCCTTAGATTGCACTACATTTCATTATGCTTCATAGGGTCTTGCAAAATAGTCTGAGTGGTCCAGGAGCCCTGAACTAATAATTTAAACCTCTGGTAACAATCTGGAACTGTCCCTATATTTTCTGAGAACTTTCTGATTTCCAAAGGGGATCAGTCCTAAAGCATATTTCACGGGATGAGTGAGGCCTGAAGTAAATTCCCTAGTGTGGGAAAGTTCCTCAAGTCACACATGGATCTGGAGTGTATGATCAACTCAATAAATTGGGACTTAAAGCAACTTTTGCATATGACTCCTCAGGAGATTTCAAACCTAATACCAGGGAAACCTTTTGAGGTGAGCTTAGGAGCAATTCCTCTGTTTTGCTTCTCACCAAATTCAAACCAAAAAATAAGTTACATGTTCAGCCCTGTACCTTTTGTAGACAAAGGCTTTTGGCTTATTTTTAATAATTAAATGAAATTTCTAAAAGCACGAAAAAGCAACAGCATGCATGACATGAGCCTCCAGAAGTGACTAGCCATAAAGATATTTATTGACTGTTAATCTACTTAAATACAACCTTGGTTTTTAAAAAGCATTAGATAATTAGCACTGAATAATATGCGACAGAACTGGATATTCTAAAGATTAGTAGTCTACGCTATGACTCATCTCAGAGCTGGGGAAAATTGTGGCAAAGAAAAAACATTTTTCTAACTTTTATTATAAAAACTTTAATAAAGTAATTCATTGTCTTTAATAACAAAATTCCTTTAGGCAGGTGGAAAAATATATACATATATACTTCTATATCTTATTGGGAGTCGTGTCAAATAGAATATGAGTAAAGAGACATGTCTTAATAGCTTGCTAACAGTTTGAAAAACAATAGATAGTATTCATGATTGCATAAGAGTATCTAAACTTCTGTGCAAAGGAATTTTTAGCCTGAGGATGGAAATTTATTACATTTTTTTTCAGGAAGATAAGATGTCTTCACATGTATAGTCTAAATGTGTTTCTGATTCTAAAGTTTTGAGATTAGAGGTTTGTCGATCCACAGCCATTCATTTTAGTAACTCCATTTGCTTATGATGAGTCATCAACCTCAAAGGCAAGGGCTACATCCATCCGGTCAGAAAGTCTGACTTAAATACAATCTTTTTACTTTCACTGGAGTCAGACATCAAAATAACATCAGCTTGGTAAACAAACACATTGTTTTACTCAGGTGAGCTTTTAGACATCTACGCATAGTGAATTAAATTTTGAATTTTGGATTTACACAGCCCTTTCGGTAAATCATATGTGTCAATTTTTCCTTATAACTGTTGGACCCATAATAAGGAACTGCATTTAAAAATTCTTGTTTATGCTTCTGAAAATAAATATTTGAAAAACATGCTTTGCCTGGTACGCAGAGACACAGATTTTAGTTTGATCTCTCACTTTCAAGAGCTAGCAGATTTTGAAAGCTAGGAAGTTTTCCAGGAGGCGAGACCACTGCACAGACTTCCAAGGGGATAAACTTCCACTGGGAGGGTCTTTGAGAAAACTGGCTACCTCTTGTGAGAAGTCACTGTTAAAGAACTGGACATGGAGGTAAAGCAAAGGCAAGTCATGTTGGCAGCCCATGGAGTCGGTCTGCCACTGCAAACGACCAGAACAGTGTCCAAAGTCTCATGTGGCATTCCATCTCCGCATCAAAAACTTTTATCTCAGTCCAGCCTTATAATGATAGTTAAGATAGTTCTATCCTTTAAATTCTAACTGAAATCTAAACACATGTCACAATTACAGTAACCACAATGGATGCTTTATTTAAGTTCTTGACCTAGTTAGGATTTGTTAGATGTTACACAATGCAGAAGAGCTACTAGAAACATTAAGAAAGGTTTTGGGTATTAACTGCAAGACAGCAGGTATACGCATCTCCAGTCTCACACAAATGTGGTAATCACATCCATTCAGAGATTTACTTGCTCTGCCCTCATTCTGTGGGGGACTTATACTAGTCTCCTAAAAATCCCCTCATAATTAAGCTCTCCCCTATACCTTCTAAGAAAAACATGAAGATTCTCTTTCCTCCTCTTTCATAGCAATGGTCCCATCCAATTTCCAATAAATATTTATCCACAGAGTCAGGGCATGGTGAGGTAGCCACTTCAATTCCCAAGCATCCCCGACAAAATCTAGTGGTTAAGAGGAAGAACCTGATAAAATAAAATGCTCCTCTCCTGTCTCCAAAGGGGCTGAGTCTCAGGCTAACACCCAGAGGGAGAAGGACTCAACTGTCCATTCTAATACATTACCTACACCTCACTGGTACTTGTAATACCTTAGGTCATGTGTCCCAAAGAAAAAACAGAAGGGGCTGGAGCTTCTAAAGGAAGGAGGAAGGCTAAGAAATTACCGTCTGTGCAGGGACAGGGTTGATGGGTATAAGTTAGTGTCTATGAACTGCATGTACGGTTGTTTCCTTATAAATGAAAATGAATGGAGACAACCTATGCCTTTCCTAGGAGTGGCCGCTAAGCACAGAGATGGTGGAGATAGTGAGGTAGTAAGGATCTGTAATCATCTAGGTTTTACAGAACTACGACTGAGGCTCAGGACACTTGGAAGAATGACTAAGATAAATGTAAAGCAGACAAATAATGTTGTCAAATAATTTGGTAGTAGGCTGCTAAACTTCTAGATAAGCTACTTCCTTCATAAAATTCACTTATTATTTTATTCAGTGCTTGAGATACGAATATGAGACTTATGGATCTCACATTTAAAGAGGAAGTCCCATCCCTTTAATCCTCTTACCTGTTTAGGTTGCTCTAATATTTGAAGGTATGGACCATCTGCTAAAAGTGAAAACAACAAACAGAAAGCAAAAGAAACTGTGAGGCTTCTCAAATTTGCTACAAAATATAAAGTAAAAAAAAAAAAAAACCCTGAAACTATGTTTTTAAATAGAGGTTTCAAATTCATTTGTTAGCTAAAATTCCATACTGATATAAATACCTTCCTCACTTGACTAGTAACTTTATTTTTAATAACAGTTTTATGCGTTTAGAGAACCACGATAAATAAACATATGTTGAATGGTGATAGCACATTGCATCAATCCAAGAAAAGGTGTGATGTCCATCTGGCAAGGATGAAGATGTCAACAGCCTTCAAAATCTTGACTACTAACAAAGCATTTTTAAAATGACACAAATACCAGTTAAAAGCAGCAACCATTTCCTGGGCACCATGACATTTCCTTTTGCCTTCACCTCATTAGACACTGACTTCCATTCCTCAAAGAGAACGTGCTTAATGTGAAAGTAGAAGAGACTGAGCTAGCGCCCACATGTGTGAAATACACTGATAGTGATCTCAGGCTACCTGCCTTTCCTGAACTAAGTGTTTGGTTCCTTTCCCTTATCTGAATCCCCAAGTACTGCCTTCATTCCCCAACTGGCTAGGTTGTTTTCCCTGCCCTCCCAATTTCATTTGGTCTATTGCACCAAAAATCTGGTGGACATTTCCTGCTAATTCATAGCTTTTGATGTTTGTATACAATCTCTGAATACTGAGTACTCTCATATCAACTCTTCTGAAACAGCACAGGCATTTTATAAAATCCTGTAAAAAATTTAATTGACAATAGCTGCATTTCAATAAATTATGATAAAAACATAAAGAAGACTAGAAGCTTAATCGATACCCAGACTATATCTGACTTTGGAAAATTCAAAGGCAAATCAGAACCTCTGGTAGTATAAAATCAAATTGTTCAATATGAGAAAGTCCCTAAGCTCCCCAGCTGGTTTTTATGTTAATAGTATAATAACCCTCAGCTCTGCAATAGAGGCATATGGTGTTTCTCACTCATTTGACTGCAAATTAAGATGTCTGATACTAACAAAATTGTAGGAGAATGTTTCTGTGTTCATTTCAGTCTTTCACAGTCTCTTAACCAGAAGTTCATTCTTTTAGATAACAGAAGTTCATATTATTTTAGATAAATAAGTTTATGAAGAAGATTTAAATCTTCATGTTGAAATTAAAAAAATCAACTATAACTTAAGAGAGAATTTATTTTTATCTTCTCAGTGTTATGATGAATCAGGATAAGGCTAGAGAGGAAACAAAGGTATAATTATTTCCTGTTATTATGCAAGAAATTTATAAGGAAGTCAGTTGAAAAATGACTGAATTTGAAGCAAAACATACACAAGAAAGGAAAAATGGGTAGTGACTGGCCAATGCAGTATTAATTTAAGAAAATTATCTTCTCTTGTCTGTATGAAATTTATCCTGGATACCTTAAAATACTTTTAGGAAAAAAATTGCAATTTAAAAATTCCAAAAAATGGCTAGAACTTAATTTTTGACAGGGAAATAAAACTGCTTAGAAATAGAAACATTTTCACACTACTAATACAGCTTTGTGATAATGTAACAAATCTACTCATAAAAACATTCCCTCTTGAATGCTGTATCAATAAGAGAAGGCTCTAAAAAAGCAACCTTTGTATGTCATGGAAAATACAGAAGAGTTAGATCACGTTTATGTTAAACTTCAAGTCTCTCACTTATTAACTCTTCTAAAAATACTTGAAGATTTGCTATTATTTTTTGCTGTATGGCTTAATTTCCTTTAAATATGTGAAATTCCAAGTTTTGGGAATTTTATTAGTGAAGTGGGGCCATTTTTCTCTTTTAGGGAACACACTCAAAAGTTAAATCAACTAGAAAATTAGATTTGATATGCATGTAGTCATTTTAATGCCAATTTTATTTTGGCCACATTTCTATGCCATGAAGTAACATCCCACTATGCAGAGAAATTTAACTTACAGTATATATAACATTATAGACCTAAAAGTTGTACCGTATCACATAAAATTTTCAACAAGTAGTAGAACTAATAGTTTCAGATTTCAAGAAGATAAAACATCCATGAGAATTACAAGTTAATATTGGCTTAAATAACCTCTCTACCCTTTAAAAAGTGAATAAAACATCCATACATCTTGGATCATAATAATTGGACTATGCCACTGCAACAGAGAGGGAAAAACATAACAATAAAAATGATGAGGTAATAACTGGAATATGAGATTTTGAGGTATAATTTTAAGAGTTTTTCTAATACTATGGCAAAATAATTTCTACAACATGAAGCTCTGACCACATAATATTTACTGAGATGTTTCTTTTTATAATCTTATTTCAACCTCCATAAACTTGATGAAATAAAAACATTAAGAAGGCATTTACTCAGGGTACTATTTAGCATTTACAAGGCATTAAATGGAAATGTTTATGTTTTCTGACGACAGAACCAAGTTCTTAGGCTTTCAATAAAGCTAAGAAAGAACTTTGATACTAAGAAAGAACTTTGAACCCCAGAATAAAAAGTTCACAGGAAACACAGAAGCTACCAAGATCTTTACTTGTTCCCAGGAAGCTGACCTACAGCTCAGATTGGACAGCACTTCACGAGATCTCTCCTACAGCAGCCTACAAAATACATTCTGTGGGGTAAAGAGAAAGGCCTCAGCCATACAACTTCTGCTAGGGAAGGTCAACATATAGCAGATTTATTTTTTCCCTCCCAAGAATTCCTAGATATACATAATAGTGATAAAAAAATGCAGAATATTTTGATCTAAAAAAAGAAAAAGTGGCTACCATAGTAACAATATTAATTTTAAGTGAGAATGATACAAACTGGATGAAGTCTCCCAATGAGGACAAGCAAGTCCATGGTAAATAGAATAGCTGAAGTCCACTCGGTGATTACAAGTCTCTGGGTTTTTTGTTTGTTTGTTTGTTTAAAGATAATCTCTACACCCAACATGGGGCTCAAACTCACAACCCCGAGATCAAGAGTCGCATGCTCTACTCACTGAACCAGACAGATCCCCCAAATACAACACTCTCTGTTCTATATACAACTTCCACAATTTACTCACGCTGCCTCAGAGCATATGTTAAGTCCCACTAGTGATATGAGGAGCACATAAAAAGAGCCATCACACAAAGCTTACATACAAATCAATAAATAAAAAGAGACTAAAGGAGCTGATTTTTTTAAATCATCCATATGAGATTCAACAATTTGTCAATGGCAATAATACAGTCATATTAGAAGGAAGGATGATTAACCTAAGTTTTATCCAATTGGTCAGACTATGAAGCCAAAAGCTTTTAAAAGATGATTTTTCTACTGAGATGATTTTTATGATTTTTGTAAACTTTTGTAAACTTTGTTTCCCCAGTGCCTGGCACACTGGATGGCACACAACAGACGCTCAAATAAATGTTTGGGGAACAGAGGTGAGAAGTGGAGAATACCTCATGTGCATCTGGGATAAAGGAAACAGGAGTTATAAAGAACCCAGAGCTAATAAGACTGGGTGAAAAGGAAAATGCTACCAGAAAAAAATTCCTTCTGAGCCATCCTCACAGATATCACTAACAATTAAGTCAGACAATGGGTAAGTGGGATGGAACACCACTTTTGTGCAAGTATAGTCTGTGCAAATATAGTTCCAACAAGTCTAGTGAAAGTTGGTTTTTAAAACATGTATCACCATTTCCTTTCTAGGCATATTAGTGACTTGCTACAAGAAGCTATTAGGGAATCTTGAATTTAAAAAAAAAACAAAAGCAAAATAAATGACAGGGTAACAGGGATGAGGAGTTTTCTTACCTGTAGTTAGTGGCATCTCTGGTTGAAACAACTCTGGGTTAAATATTGTATGAGTCAAAGGATCCAAATGAAACATCTGTAAAAAAAAAATTTAAATAATTCAATCTTTACTTTTCCAACATTGTATTAAATATCTGAAGTTGAAACACCTAAAACAATTATTGGAACAAAAACGAAAGCACAAAGAAAAATCTGAAAATATTTCAAGTCAGGATTTTAAAAACATGTTCATGAGACCTAGCGAAATTCTCATGTGTACAGAACTTTACATGTTTGGGCCATGTTTATGTGACAAAGGGATCTGAGAAGAATGACCTAACTATAAAGTCCACAGAGGCCAGCACCTGGTGTAGCTTGCTTATTAGTATATCTTTAGGGCCCAGTGTATATTTATCACAGAGTGGATACTTAATATTTTTTTAATGAATGATTTAAAGCTGTACTCTCAAAAATATGAGAGTAAGAATATAGTCCTAGAAATCCTAGAAATATTTCTCTGATGATGGTAAAGAAACTCCTGCTCTAGCCATACAACTTCAAGACCTATAAGAATTAGGCAACAGCCCCGGAGCAATTTACAGAAAAACTAAAAATGTAACTTACAGTCTAAGCAGCAGATATAACTGAGCACAGAGCTCCCTCACTTTTTTTTTTTCCACCTCTACTTACTTAGCACAATGCAAAATACCTGGAATTTAACAGGTGTGATAGGCTGGATAATGGTCCCCCTCAAAACAACTATATCCTAATCCCCAGAACCTGTGAATGCTATCTCATATAGCAAAAAGGAGTTTGCAGATGTTATTAAATTAAGAATATGGACACAGAAGGGCGCCTGGGTGGCTCAGTCTGTTGAGTGTCTGACTTCCGCTCAGGTCATGATCTTGGGATCCTGGGACTGAGCCCTGCATCAGGCTCCCTACTCAGCAGGGAGTCTGCTTGTCCCTGTCCCTCTGCCCCTCCCCCTGCTCGTGCTCTCTCTCTCTCTCTCTCTCTCTCATATGGACATAGAGAGATAATCCTGAAGTATTCAAGTGGGCTCAGTAAGAGGGATGGAGGAGATCAAAGTGAATGGTAGGAGATATGACAATGGAAACAAGAAGCTGACGTGATGAAGGGGTCACAAGCCAAGGAATGCAGGCCACTTGTAGAAGCTCAAAGAAGCAAGGAAAAGAAATCCTTCAGAAGGAATTTAGCCCTGTGAACACCTGGATTTTAGACTTCTGACCTTCAGACTGTAAGAGAATAAATTTGTGTTGTTTTAAGTCACTAAATGTCTGGTAATTTGTTACAGTAGCAACAGAGAACTAACACAGTGGGCAAGCAATATGTGTTGATTGAATTATATATTCTATCTTGATAAGTTACTAATAAGTACTTACCCCAAGAGAAAATTTCCTTTCCATTTAGTTCATTCAGGACTTAAAATTTGTACTTCTGAGCTAGCATTTGTTTCAACCTAAAGTCTGTGGACCGCACAAAAACCAACCATATTTCATTTTTTATGATATGCTAGTTAGTAAGCTGGTATTAAACAAAAAGAAAAAGGAGCATTACAATTTACTCCTTTTAAAAAAAAAAAAGATTTTTACCTACTTGAGAGTGAGTGAGCGAGACAGCGAGATAGAGAGAGACAGCAAACAAGCAGGGAGGGGGCAGAGGGAGAGGGAGAAGCAGACTCCTTGCTGAGCAGGGAGCCTGATGCAATGCGGAGCTCGATCCCAGGCCCCTGGGATCATGACCTGAGCTGAAGGCAGATGCTGGAGCCGAAGGCAGATGCTTAACCGACTGAGCCACCCAGGCACCCCTCCTTTTTTTTTCTTTTATTACTATATTGTTGGAGGTTCCTGGAACCTACGAGCCTAGTATGCCTAGTTAAATCAAGAGTAAGAAGCACAGTGTTTAAATAAAGAACATTTCAGATCCAGTTGTGAGGTATGCAAATTTTCAGTTGAGGAACAGTAAATCTGCTCCACTTCAATGCTTAAGAGTAAAGTTCATCTATGCTATCCATTGTTCACTGGAAAGGAAACATAGGAATCAAAAAACATGCTATTGTAAAAAATGGGCCCCACCTTACAGAGTATTTGCCAGTCTCAGAGAAGAGATGACCTAGCAAAAAAATGTCTTCCCTATGGTCCTGCGAGTGGCTAAAATAACCGAGGAGAGGGAAGAGCGGTGGTCTTGGAACTGAGGCGCACACTCCACTTCAGACAAGGAAGACAGAAGCCGCGTTGTGCGCTGCACCTTGCATTGTGTATCAGGTCACGGTTGGACAGCAAATTCCAGAATATGTTAAAAACACTGGGGATATTTCACTGAGGACATGTACACTTCAGGAAATATATACCGTTAATCTTGAGACAAGGAGAAAAAAAAAACCTCCTACTTCAAGGACCTCTCGCCTCAAAAATGGAAATATCAGATCGTACCCCACCCCTATTGCTGATGATCACAAAAGTGCCCACATAAGAAAAACTCTCGAAATGAATGTTTTCAGCAGGTTTTACTTTTGTGTGGCATTAAAGGACCATCTCTTGTTGATAAGATTTCCTGTGTATAGACAGGAAAGCATGGTCTAAAACCAAGGAGAACAACCCTAATGCTGATTAGAGTCTGCCTTCAAATGTTAGAGATAGCATATTAAAAATGAAAGGTAAAACATGGGTTTTGATAATATGAGTGGCCAAATATCTCTTCTGCTGTAATCAAAGAAAATGTTCCTAGATTGATCCTATATCACCATTTGTACAATAAAATTTAAAAAGAGCATCTTAATGTGAAAAGCAATGTATATTCATTCTTTCTAAATAAATCAGAAGATTGTCAAGAGTAGTGAATGCTACACAATATTTTATTTGCAGAAGTGATACCAGATCCCTTGAAAAGTATTTCACTTTTGGTTTTATTTTCCTGTTTGCATGCATACATTTGGAAAATCCATTTTTTAGGTGGTTGCCAGTGAAGTTTTAATGTGAAATGATTATGAATCTTGGGCCAGGGTGTCCTGGTACCTAGTGTTCCCTCTCCTTGTCTAGTCTAGCAAAATACATTTTCCAAATCGCAGCTTACAAAGACTTTCTCTGGAAAGTCGTTCATAACTCTGCTCTTCCCTCCAGGTAGTAGAGTGATCCCTTTTGACATTTCTAGCTCATTCTGTACAAACTACTATGGCAGCATTTATCACTATATAGAAACTATGTTTCTGTTCCTCCTATTAGAATGGCAGCTCTATCACTTTGTAGTCCTTCTTAGCCAATGTTCTGGTACATAGTAATGCCTCAATAAATAGCCGAAATACTCCTTAAAAATCATTATGTTAAAAATTTAATAGTGCTATTGTAATTACCCTAGACTCTGGAAGTTGCTTTCAAATGGTTCATTTTATATACATCTAATATAAAATATATAAAACACATATGTATGTATGCACATACAGAGGGAGGGAGGGAGAAAGAGAGGGAGGGATGGGGAGGAAGCAAAATATTCAACAAAGATCTGTTGGACTATTCAATATTTCTATAGACCTGAAATTTTTCAAAGTAAAAAGTTGGGCGAAAAAAAATTGGTATCCCTTCATAACCGAAAATAAAATTATAATGAACTGTTATATGTTCCCCAAACACATTCATTGCCCATTCAGTCTTTTCAACATCCTTGTGAGTATGGGGCTAGCATTCCTATTTTGCAAATGAGAAAAGTGGGATGGTGGGGGGCCAAGTGATTCTTCAAGTTTTAAGAGCTGATCAGTAGAAGTCAGCATCTACAAAAATATATTTGAATTCTAAGGCCAGAGTTCTTTTCACTACACTAATTTGCCTCCACACTAGATAAGCTTTAAATAAATATTTTGTGTTTCCCCCCAAAAAGACACATTCAAGTCCTAACCCCCAGTGCCTGTGTACGTAACTTTACTTAGAAATAAGGTCTTCACAGATGTAATCAAGTAAAGAAGATGTCATACTGAAGGGTGGACCCTAAATCCAGTGACTGGGGACTTCGTGAGAGAAACGAGAGGGAGATTTGGATACAGGGACACAGGAGAGACACCCAGGGAAATAGGCAGGTCTGCAGGAGCGATGCAGCTACAAGCCAAGGAGCACTGAGGATTGCTGGCAACCACCAGCAGGCTAGGAGAGAGAAGCCGGGAACAGAGAGTCTCCTTCAGAACTTCCAGAAGTCACCAACCCTGTCATCATCTTGATTCTGGATTTTGATATTTCTAGCCTCCAGAACTGTGAGAGAATATATTTCTGTTTTCATGTTTTGTTTTGTTTTGTTTTTAGAGAGGGAGAGGGGGAGGGTACAGTGGGAGAGGGAGAGAGAATCCCAATAGGCTCCACACCCAGCACAGAGCCTGATGCGGTCTTGATCCTACAACCCCGAGATCATGACCCGAGCCAAAACCAAGAGTTGGACGCTTAACTGACTAAGCCACCCAGGCACCCCATATATTTCTGTGTTTTTGTTTTTTTTTTTAAGCCACCTGGTTTGTGATCATTTGTTAAAGTAGCCCTGGGAAACTAATATGGTAGTTATCATTTGACCCGTAGCATATATAATTTTTATGCAATAGTACGTGTGCTAGGAGGGTTTAAGTTACTCATTTTATATGACACGTCCTCTCTGACCTCACATGGAGGGACAGGGAAACTGCAAAAACAATTTAAAATAAATTTCTACCAATTTTAGAGTTTTCCTGATAACTACTACTGCTGCCTCTGTATATTTAAAAATATGAATACATTTACAAAAAAATTATCAGTGAGATTATAATACTTACTTGTTCATGCCCTCCCAAATATGTATCGTCTTCTGCCATTCTGGAGCTGTGTATCAAAACAAAACAAAATCAGACTATAAGAATGTAATGACACTTAAGAATTCCATCATGCAGGAGTAAACTATATTATTCCAGTAAGACCAAACATAATCCTTTTTAAAAGTCTTAGGAGGGGGGACATCAACCTTAGAAGAGAAGTTCCTTTTTGAAATTGAAATCTACCAGCAGGAAAATTGCACAATCAAAGAATTACCACGTATGTACAATCCAAAACCATGGCAAGCTCACAACAGTGTCCTGGAGTTTGGTGCAACCAATCTTCATCCTCTGTATAAAAATCATACATACTGAAATTCTTAGAGGTCATTTCTATTTGTCACCATCTAGACTTCAAGGATTTAGTCTTAGCTCTGTGTGTAGATTACTTTCCAACCTTTCATGAATTCTGCGATGGTACTAGAACTGTATCCAAGCTTTCTACCCACTTCTAGAGTTGAAAAGCTCAGAGAAGGTCCTCCTGCTGTCAGAGGGGCCTGGTCAGTGATTTGTGCAGCACTAGGAGGGGACAACTACGGTGTGCCATGCTCTGCCCTCCAGTGCGTTCCACTGCAGTAAGTCATTTCCTACCGTTGTCCAAGTGGTATAGAAAGGCGCCTGGGTGGCTCAGTCGGTTAAGTGTTGGACTCCTGATTTCGGCTCAGGTCATGGTCTGGGGGTCCTGAGATCAAGCCCTGTGTTAGGCTCCACGCTCACAGCGGAATCTGCTTAAGATTCTCTCTCTCCCTCTGCCTCTGCCCCTCCCCTCATTCGCATGCACGCTCACGTGCTCTCTCTCTAAATAAGTAAATCTTAAAAAAAAAAAAAACAAAGTGGTAGAGAGAGATTGTAAGAGTCCTTATTATCAAGGCTACAGTCTCAGATTTAATCAACCCCAGCCAGATATTAATGTACTGCAGGCCCTAGCAGTCTTCTATTACCCAGAGGCCCTGAAAAAAGTGAGAAACCACATGGCCAGATAAAAACAGTATCTAAAAATCACATATCATTTTGGATTTACTTACTTAAGAAATATCCTTCTCATTACTTTAAATACAGGCTGATTTTATTTAAATTTACCTAGATCAAATTTTAGATCTATTTACGTGAAAGATTAAAGGACAAAAAAGGCTGAAAGCAAATATTAACTCCTGAAATAAATTTTTCTTTCATTTTTTACTGAAATATAGTTGACACATTACATTAATTTCAGGTATACAACATTCCTGAGACAAGCTTTTTGTTTGTTTGTTTTTTTTCCCATGAAGTCTATAAAGCACTTGGGATTCGGGCTGAGAATGTTAACTGTATGCCAAAATCTGTACTCTCCTTTTGCACGGTAATAGTTGTAGCTGGAAATGTAACTGCTCAGCTAGACTATACCCCACACTTCCTTAGAATGAGGGATGGCCACTTGATGAAATGCTCACCAGTGGAATGTCAAACTATCTCTGTGCCACTTCTAGGTCGGGGCTTAAGGCCCTTGACATGTGTCCTCCATGTTTTTGTTTTGTGTTTTCTCTTTCCTTCTGGATAAAACCTAGACATGAAGAAGACCCAGCTTCTACCAGAGATGATGATGAGTGGCAGCTAATACTGGTAGTGATGTGAGAGAGAAAGAAATCTCTTTGGTCTTTGACGTAGGGCATTGCTGGGTCTCTCTATTAATACAGTCTAATGACTACGTCTCCAGTAAAGGACAAGATCCTTCAAAGAGGACCCTGGTTTTCAATGACATCCTCTCCTGCCAGAGGCCTCTGTGCCTGACAAGGAGTGAGCAAGCCTCCTGAGAACTGCTAGTGGGATACAGAGCAGTGTCCAACTTCAGCAGAAGGGAGAAAGGTGTGTCCTATAAATATAACTCCATGAGGATTTGAAAGAAATATTTGTCTAAAACATAAAACTGCTGAAGATTGACAAATGACTGTAATCAATTAAGATAAGTAGCTTAAAAAACGGGGGGGGGGGGGGGGATTGCCCTGATACAGTAAAAAGGAATTAAGTCATTCAAAATTCCAGAGTTCTTCCACTACTTGGGTGTGTGACTCTGGATATACAACGAAACTCACTATGGCCTTGTTTCTTCATCTGTAAAATGAGGGGTTTTGATGGGATCGACCTCTGACAACAGTAGAACTTTGCTGAGCTTGCAGTAGGTTAGTTGACTAATAAATGCTTACTCAAAGAACAAATCACAGCTCTTTTTGTAAACTTGGATTTTTACATGTACTTAGGTATATATCTATATTAAAGAGTCATTATCATAATTTTCAGTTATTTGAAGAATACTAGTAAAATAATAAGTGTTATACTGAAATGCAGTGCTAATGCCAGCTGCAATATTCCATGTGGAAAATCCTTATTCTTAGAACACCCAGGAGTCCAAACTTCCAAGAAAGATATTAAGACAATTTTTTTTCTTTTTTGCCTTTAGGCTTTCCATTAATGTGGGCTGACCACCTGAATCCTCTCAAACAATCTTAGCCTATGGTCTTCAAAAGCAGAGGCGAGACTGTTGACTTATTAAATAGACAGAATCCATTGAGTACCTGTTACTTTGAATATATATGTGTACCTGTACATGCGGCTGTGGATGGCTTCCTGACCTTTGAATATAAAGTGGCCCTCACCTTGATTTTAAAAACTCAACTAAAATTACTCTATTAGAACTGCCACAGGGTTCTTATCATGATCTTTACTGTAGTTAAAACTTTAATGAAGATCTCCAAACTGTAGGCACTGAACAAAATACCCAATTAAACACAGTCCTCCTGCCAACATCCTCTCCATGCTTTTTGCCCAAAAGTGTGCCAAAATATCACTGTTTTAAAAGCCCAACAGCAGCCCAAGAGATACCAGGATGGTGATTAAAATCTGAACTTTTACAGGCTTTGTAAGGCAGTTAAATTCACCGTAAAGAGCTGAGGTAACAGGAACCCTCGGAGTGATGTCAATGTTAATTCATAATTTAAAAATAAAATGTCAAAAGAAACCAAGAATTCTTTGGAAAGGATGAATCACTGAGTAATATTTGCATCAATTGTAAAAGCAAGTTTTATTTCAAAATTCTGAAATACCAGCTAAGCTTTTGGAACTGAAGGATTAGGAAAGACCAGGGAAAGCCCCTCCTGCCCCCCTGCTCCCTGAGCCCTTCCTCTCACTTTCCCTTCGCACAGTTCTGTGCTTTTGAGGAAGGACCTTGAAACAGAAAGGAAGATACTGGGTTGACTAGTGAGAAGATGGGCCTAAGCTCTGCATCTCTCTCCTCCAATGGTGAGGTTTTCAGGAAAATGTTCACCCGTGGAAAGAGAAATAGAAAATGTAGCTAGCTAGCAATAAAAATAGCTTCTCCAGAGAATTGTTTGTGTTTCTCACATGAGAGGCACAATGTTATAACTGGCTAAGTTCTAAACACGCGACTAGTTCTATATGAAATGCCTAATGGATTATTTTCTGCACATCTGTGACAATCGCACCACTGACCTCAAAGGCCAGCACAAAGAGTTCTTAGTGAAGGCAGCAAGACCAAGCCCACTTCCCTCCTTATAAGTGGAGGAATTTTCTAGGATCAGATATATTCACATTCTTTGGGCAGGGCCCACTGTAAGGAAACATACTCTTTTTGTTCTATTAGATTTCACTAAAAAGAAAAACAACAAACTTTTCAAACCCCCTAATGGGTGACAATCTGCAGTTTGAAAAACAGAATTTTAGGTGCCATTCAGAGGACACAGCTGGGAATCAGAGAGATAAAGTGTCTCTATTTTCAAGATTATAATCAGCTATAACAGAAACCACTTAGGTGTAATTTTAATACCTCATCCTGGAGAGCAGTGAGGATGAAATTATAGGAAAGACAGTGACTTTTCACCATTTCTCTGTTGAATAATAAATTGATATAGATAAAGGCTATTTATCTAGACAGAGGAATTTTTTTTTAAGATTTTATTTATTCATTTGAGACACAGAGATACAGAGAGAGAGAGAGAGAGAGCATGAGCAGGGAGAGAGGCAGAGGGAGAAGAAGCAGGCTCCCCGCTGAGCCAGGAGCCCGACGTGGGGCTCGATCCCAGGACCCTGGGATCATGACCTGAGGCGAAGGCAGATGCTTAACCACCTGAGCCACCCAGGTGCCCCTAGACAGAGGAATTTTTTGGAAGTGTACTGTAAGGTATACACACATGTGTACTACACGTAACGGGAAACATTCAACTGAGATTATCTTTTGACTCTGCAATTCCACTTCCAGAAATTTGTACTAAAGAATTATATGAGCATATGTGCAAAGAAATTAGTACGAGGATATGCACTGCCGCAAAAAACTGGAAACAATCTAAATGTCCTCTGATAGCAGATTGCTTAATTATAATTAGGCTACACTCATAGCTTATATGTTACGTAGCTGTTAAAAATAATAATTTGGATCCATATATAGTGACATGGAGATTATTACTCCTTAAGTTATACATTCCTATGTCTTAATTTTCTAACTCATCTATGTAATTAGAAATATATGTTAAGAAAAAAGAGAAAAACACTGCTGAACTTAAAGTTGAAGCTTAAAGTTTAACTCTGACATCTTTAACAATTAATGACATAGTGAATCACACATGAAGTATGAATGAGTGAACAATTTCTAAGCACTACTGGCATCCTCTTCAAATAAATATAATAGAAAAAATTTAACTTTAAAGGGGCTACTTTTTTACATCTTTCTTCTGATATATCGGTTTAGTGATGATGAAAAAAATGTTAATGGTGGGTTTACTTTTCTCAAAATAGCTCTATTAAAACTTTTTGAAAAAAAATCAGTATTTGTAATCTACCACATTTTAGATTTGTATACTCACTTTCCATGTTTTCCACACCTCCAACCATTTTCAGTTCCTTAATGTTTTATTTGGGTGCAATGCTACCAATGTGACCAACATAGAAAATAGCTCCCTCAGAAGTACAAATACATCACAGTTGGGGCTGGTACAAGGTCCCTGTTCACAGTGGAATGCCAATCTAGTCGAGATGGCAGATACATATACAACCTTCAATCGTTAACTCATGCAAAGCTTATTAGCATAGTCAGTGGCACATAGTAAATGTTAAGCATCTTCTTAGAGCGTAACAAATTTGTTTATGTTAGATTATGGGAAAAGTAATAGAGACAGTAAGGGTTTTAGGCATTCTGAGAACAATCAAGTACTTTTCTTTCCTATTCTACATGTATGGATACACTGCCACATTCCCTCTTTCTCTCTATCCTTATTACTCTTGAATAAAATGTCTGCATATTTTGCCACTAGGGACATGTGGCAATGTCTGGAGACATTTTTAGCTGTCATGCTGGTGGATAGTCCTCCTGGAATCTAGTGTGTAGAGGTTAGAGATGCTGCTAAACATCCTATAATGCACAGGACAACTCTTTACAATGAAGAAATATCTGACCCTAAGTGGCATTATTGACAAAGAGAAACCCTGATGAATGCCATCAAATGACAGTACTTTGGTTCACATGTATAAAGAACTAAACTTATTGATTACTTCTCATGAATCAGGAATTATAGCTAGTGCTTCATGTATTTCACTTATTTTTTCACCATATTCCTGAGAAATATGGTCTTGGAGGAGAAAACTGAGGTTTACAGAGAGTAAGTCCTTTGCTGAGGTTGACAGAGTAATGCGAGCTAATCTTACTTCACAGACTATGGTTCGTTCATTTACCTAAGTGGCAGATATGATTTTTTTCCTTGACTTACAATTTTATTCATTTTCATCCAGCATCTTTGCTTCTGGTCTTCTGCATGTTCAGTTGGAGCTAGTCTACCCATAGCATAGCCTGAAAAGCCGAATAGGACTGTGACAATGCACTCAAGTCAGTTCTTCCTGAGACAGTCAAATGTGGTGAAAATACAAAACAACAATAACTCCAGCAATAGCTTTGAATATCTCCTTTGTTCAATTACAAAGGATAGAAGGAGAATCAAGAGACTCTCTAAAATACGTCCATAGAAAACACCATACTCACTAATGGTATAATAAAAGTATGTATATCTTTAAAACTAAGGTACATTGAAATATTCCTTGAATGCATTCCTCCCTCCATTAATTTAGTCATTCATTAAAAAAAATATTTAGCCTTCCTATGTGTCAGTTACCAAAGACAGCAAAGTATACAAGAGTGTATTCCCAGGGCCCACAGCTGTGGTCGACTGAAAGCAATGACCAAATGTTCTTTGCAACCCCACCCAACAAAAGATAAAATCTCTTTCTCCTCCATCCCTTGAATCTTGGCAGGCCTGTAACTGCTCTGACCAACAGAATGAGACAGAAGTGTGAGTTTAAAACACCAGTTTCAAGAGGCCTTGCAACAGCCATTCTTGCTCTCTTGGAACACTGCTGCCATGTGAACAAGCCTGAGCTAGCTCACTGGAGAATGAGAGATGGTGTGGAGCAGAGAGGTCCTACTGGACGCCCCCCTAAACCAGACAGCATCAGATGAGCAACCACAAGACTTCAGAAATCAGCAGAGCCAGCCCGGACCAGATGACCTACTAGAGAGATCACCAAATTGAGGGCAATAACAAATGTTTGTGTTTTAATAAGCTTTGTGGTACTTTTTTACACAGTGAAAGCTAACTAATGCAATAGTTAGGAAGACAGAGAGGCAAAAGCAACGCAACATGGTAAGGGTCACGGGAAGTGGAGGGTGTGTAGGGCATGGGTTATTTATCTTGGTAATTTAGTAGTTACATTTTCTTTGTTAGGGTCCTATTCAGAACCCACTCCCCAGCCCCCACCCTTTGTACTCATTTTTACTGTATTTGCTTATTCAGTTCCTAATAAAACAAATGAAACAAGTACATTAGTCAAAAATAATGTAATGTAAACAGAAATAAAATTATTACTGAAAAGCCTTCAAAATGTAAGTATTAATACAGTGTTATTAGCTTTAAGCACTGATACCATTAAAAACAATTTATAAAGCTTTTAAATACTTTCAACTCTCTAATATCTAAAATCAAATTAATCATTCCTGCTGCAATGGCTCTGTTCTTGACTTCCCAATTTCTGCCAATATATCATTGTCTCAGGTACTCAGGGTCAAAAATTCAGTCACCTTTTTCTCCTTTCCCTCTCCTTATTTCACACATATTCAGTCAATAACCAATTTCTGCTGATTTCTTCCTTATATTATTTCTTGTATCTTCCCCCCCCAACTTTCCATTCCCACTGTTGTACCCTAGTTGAACTCTCACTGCCTCACTGCTGAATGACAGTAGTAGCCTCCCTACTGTTCTCCCTTATAAGGTCAAAAGCCCTCAACCACTCAGATTATATTATTACATTAAATCATATTATAAACATCATCTATTACTATGTCCTAACCAAAACCCTTTATTACAGACAGACTGATCATGTAAAAATGCCTTGCTCATTTCCATCTTGTGTTTTGTTCATGGTAGCCTTGCATCCTGAAATGCCATCTTTCTTACTTACATATTACCTACTCCTCAAGCCTCTACTCAAATCTGACCTCTGCCCAGAAACCCTGTACTTCCTCTAAAACCTACAGCTATGCAGTCCACACAAAGGCTATAACCCTTAGGTGTACTGGTGATTTTACACTTGACAACATACTGGTCTACTACAATTTAACTTTATATATTTACCATCTTCTTAAGTGGATAAAATGCCTAAAAAGTAGATATAAGAGCTTCGCTTCTTTGTATCACCAAATTAGTAAATACTAAGGACTTTTAAAAATTGTTATTATATTAATAGTAGGAAGCACTGCAATTTCAGATTTGTCAAAATGTGGACTCCTGGTTTCAGTCATGACAGGGTAATGATTATTGAACTTGCCCGACTCAACTGTAAAACTATACCAATAACTGAAACAATAATGGAAGTCACTGGACATGGAAACACTTGAGGTGAGCTCTAAATTCACTTTTTGACTGAGAGTATGTTCCAAACCATGACACAAGGAAGTAAGAGTCCAAACAGAGAACAGCAATCTCACTGGGCAGGGTATGAGAAGTGAGGAATTTACACAGACAAAAAGGCTCAGAAATCTATATAGGGGTCACTTCTGGTTAATGAATACATACTAAGCTGTACTAGTGCAGGACAAGTCTACTAGAAAAACGGCTGCTGGAAATCTAAGAGCTGAATGGAGATTCCAGAAGTTTTGGGAACCTATGAGAAACACTGAAATTCCAATCATCCAGGGTAGAGACATCACTCAACGATCTAAGCATTCAGCTATGACCCCAGAAAGACCACGCTATTGGAATAAGGGACATACCCTAGAATAAAGACTACTCTAAGCCCAACTTTATAAAACCAGGTGATTCACCAGTAAATTTATCGCGTATTACAACAAAACTCAACACTTTTTAAAGGAAGACAAAAATACATACTCTCTACAATGTAGTACTCACAATGTACAACAAAAAGGACAAAACATGCAAAGAAGTAGGAAAACATGACTCAAAAGAAAATAATGACACAGATTATGGAATTGGCAACCAATGACTTTAAAACTGTTAATAGCAATATGTCCAGGGGCGCCTGGGTGGCTCAGTCGTTAAGCGTCTGCCTTCGGCTCAGATCATGATCCCAGGGTCCTGGGATCAAGCCCTGCATCGGGCTCCCTGCTCAGAGGGAAGCCTGCTTCTCCCTCTCCCTCTCCCCCTGCTTTTGTTCCCTCTCTCGCTGTGTCTCTCTGTGTCAAATAAATAAATAAAATCTTTAAAAAAAATAGCAATATGTCCAAGAATATAAAGGAAAAGATGAACATAATAAGTGGATAGGGAATCTTGGAAGAGAAATAGAAATAAAAAAGAAAAAGAACCAATGGAAAATTCTAAATCAAAATGGGATTTTATTAGGTGACCTGATCAGCATATTGAACACTAGAAGGAAGAATCAATAAACTTGAATATTAGTCAATAAAATCTATCTAAACTGAAGCACAGAGAAAAAAGGCAGGAAGAAATTAAGACACCTTTAATGACCTATGAGATGATAATCAGGTGGTCTTAAACATATGTGTCATTTAGAGCCCTAGAAAGAGAGAGAAGAAAAAATATTTGAAGAAATAATGGCCAAGAATTTTCCAAATTTGGTTTAAAAAAAAAATCAACCCATAGATCCAAGAATCTCAAAGATCCCCATGTTGGATAAAGACAAAACCATGCATAGTCACATCACAACCAAATTGATAAAAACTAATGCTAAAGAAAACAATCTTAAAAACATCCAAGGACAAGGGGTGATAATGGTAAGTATGATGGCTGACTTATCAGAAACAATGATGAAAATTGTGAAAGAAAAAAAGATTAGCGTACAGTTCTCTACTCAGCAAAAATAACCTTTAAAAATTAAGGTGAAACTGACATTTTTCAAATAAACAAGAGCTGGGAGAATTCATCCGCAGCCTGTTAAAGAAAGTTCTTCATGCTGAAGGGAAATGATACTGGATAGAAATTTGGATCTACATGAAAGAATGAAAAATGCCAAAGATGATGAAAATGTGGGTAAATATAAGACTTTTCTCTCATGTGCAATTAAAAAAATATGATATACTTTGGGGTTTATAACATATGCAGAAGTAAAATGTGTAACAAAAATAGCACAGAGGAAGGTTAAAGGACAAGTAGAAGTATACCACTGTCAAGTTCTTATATATGAAATGTTACAGATTAACCTGTGGTAGACTCAAGGATGCATATTGTAATCCCTAAAGTAAACAGTTTAAAATACAGGCAATGAAGAAGATGAAATGGAATTTAAAAAATAAACTTATTCAAAAGATGGCAGGAAGGGAGGGAAACAATAAACAAAGAACAGATGGCACAAGTAGATAATAATTACCAAGACGGTACCTTAAGCCCAACCATATCAATAATTATATTCAATGGCAATAGACTAAACAGACCAAAAGAAGGTAGAGATGGTCAACGTGGACAAAAAAAGCAAGACCCAAATATATGCTTTTCATAGAAATTGTTAAAAATTAAATATTAAAGACTCAAGTAGTTTAAAAGTATCAGGATAGAAAGTTATGACAGATATACCATGGAAATACTAACTACACAAAAGCATGTTATACTAAAGTATCAGATACAGTAGACTTCAAGAGAAGAAATATTACCAGGGGCAAAGAGAAATATTTCTTAAGAATAAAAGGGTCAATTCATCACAGAGAAATAATGATCTTAACGTGTATGCACATATTAACAGAGCTTCAAAATACAAGAAGCAAAAGTGGCAGAACTAAAGGAAGAAATGGAAATATCTACAATTATAGTTAACATTTTTAACACTCTTCTCTCAGTAATTGATGAAAGCAAATCAACAGAACATCAGTAAAGATATAGAAAATGTAGGAACAACATCATTAATAAAACTAAGTGCATGTATAGAACACTCCAATAACTGTGGAAGACACAAGTGCATGTGGAACATTCACCAAGACAGACTGTAGGCTGGACCATAAAACAAGTCTCAATAAATCTCAAAGAAGTGAAAGCATACAGATATGTTATCTAAACACAGTAAAATTAAATTCAAAACCAGTAACAGAAAGATACCTAGAAAATCCTCAAATACATTTTGATCAAGATGTTAAACTGGGCGGGGAGAGAAGTACCTCTTAGAATCAATAAAACATAGTAAATATAACTTCTTTTCCCTGTGTGAGAGAAGCATATAAATTCTTACTGTATCATGTCCACTGTACCCATGGAGGACAGAGATTTTCTGAGAAAGATCAGAATGCATTCTAATATGTTCCGTAAGTATCAATCTTTGCCTATGCTTGTTTTCTTAATCATAAATGACTGAAATTTATAGGGTCAAAAAGATGTTCTGGACATTTTCTAATCATATTATAATTAAGGGTGATATATATTAAATGGCAGATTCCATTCTAAGTAAAATTTATTTTTGTTTATAGTAGGATGAAAATGATGAATCTAAATTTGTATCGCTAGAGAAGTTCTCTAAAGATTACAGTAAATTAGATAAAACCTTACATGTTATAACTGAATTCACTCATGAGATATTGTTGTCTTCCATTTCCACATAAAAACCAATTCAATACATTTACTCAAAGTTTGAGGTCTTTCATTCAGGTGGCATAAGAAAGGGATTTGATTTACTACAGGTTTCTTCTCTAAAAATAAGAGTATGATGGTGGGGGTAGCGGGTGAAGGATGAATAGGTGGAACACAGAGGACTTTTAGGGCAGTGAAAATACTCTTGTATGATATCATAATGATGGATACATATCCTTGTATATTTGTCCAAACCCAAAGAATGCACAACACCAAGAAGGAACCATACACAAAACTATGGGCTTTGGGTGCTTACAATGTGTCAATGTAGGTTCATCAACTGTAATGAATGTACCACTCTGATGAAAGATGCTGATAATGGGGAGACTATGCATATACAGGGGCAGGGGTGTATGGGAAATCGCTGTACCTTATCCTCAATTTTGTTGTGAACCTTAAACTGCTGTAAAAAAAATTAAGACTTAATTAAAAAAATGTAGTACAACCAACTTTTAATTTCATGTCTGGCCTTTGTCTTGAGCACCATTTTGGAGTATTTGTATTGTCAGACTGAAGAGGAAGTAGACCTCACGAATTATGAATTAGAGATTAATATTATTTTGATCAGATATAGAGAAAACAATCAAGTTCTCTTAAATTTGAGTGTGACTTCAGTTGGATTTTCATTTTTATTTATCCTCACATATCTATAATAAAGTATATCCTTTAAGTTTTAAATGAAAAGAATTAATCATGTGAACCAGCAATACTTGCTTGGTTCCATGGATATGGTGACAATCGCTCTGGAGGGAGAAAAGGTTTCCTTGAAGAAATAAGAACAACAGTGACCTTCCAATTACACAAACACACAAATGATGATTTGCAAGCATCAAAACCAGGCCTTATACAGGGAACTTTCAGTCCTTAAATCTAGTTATGAAGCCATTTCCACATTGACCACTCACATAAATCCTTTAATTTATGCAAATGTCAGTCTATAAAGGAGGAAAAAACTACATTCTCTTCGGGTCTGATAAGGTCTGATTTGAGTACTTCTTTCTCCCATATCTCTTTGTCAGTGACCTTGACTGCTGGGCAATAAACAAAATATTTACTCAAACTCGTAAATGACAAATTAATATGAAAATGTGATTTGTTTTTTATTTTTACAAATTATATTTTGTTTAGTGATTAAAGTCTCAAATGAACTCATCTTAGGGCTTTTAATCATAGCACAGTTCTTACTTGTGTGAAGCTCATTTTTAGCACCTTGGAGTAATGAATTCATTCAGTCAATTCTCAATTGTATGTGGATGAATTTATATGTGGACTCATGGAATCAACACGCATATAATCCAAAAGTCATTAGTGAAAACTTTTATTTTTTTTTTAAGATTTTATTTATTTATTTGACAGAGAAAGAGAGAAAGCGTGAGCACAAGCAGGGGGAGCACGACAGGGAGAAGCAGGCTTCTCACGCAGGGCTCAATCCCAGGACCCTGAGATCATGACCTGAGCCTGAGGCAGATGCCCAACCGACTGAGCCACCCAGGTGCTCCATTAGTGAAACTTTTTAAATGAGAGTGAAGGGTAGGTGTCCTGACTATGAAGGGGCAGAAATAGGGCTTTTGGGGTGCTGGTGATGTTCTTTCTAGAGCACCACCTAAGTTAAGTGTATTCACTTTGAGGTAAATCATTAAAGCTGTACTCTTATGATTAATGCAATCTTTTAGTTATGTGATTCTTCAATTTTTAAAAGGCTAATGTAAAGAGAAAATTTTTAAAAACTGAAAACATTACATGATCTAATAAGCTCCATGAAATCATGGATTTCTCTCTTGTTCAGTATTTTCCCAGTTCCTAGAACCTGGCACATGGAAAGGACCCAATGTATATTCAAATGAATTAATGGTTAAAAAAGATATCTTACTATGCAAAGGTAGAAGAGCTTCTACAAAAAAGCAAAGATTCCTCTACCCCACCTCTCCTCATCTCCAATCCTGCTTTTCAGAGTGACTGACTTTTTAACACTCTTAACTTTCTCTTTTTGGTTTTCCTGGGGGTTCTTTTCATATCTACAAATACTATGTTTATATCTTTTTTCTTAATTTGTCGATTTTAGACATTATGTTCTTGTTCTGACACATGAGGATTGAGCTTACATTACTACCACTTCCCTTTTTTCCTCCTCCAACTGTAATTATAATTAAGGAGAACCTGAACCCAGTTAGAGTTAAAATATTGTATTTTATATTCAATTTCTGTATCAAGTGTGTCTTCAATTTCTTTGGAGAAATATGAATGTAAATATATAGTAGAGATTAATAACAAAAAGATGCAACCCCAGAAACACCTGATGTCAGAAAGAAACTAGACTAAGACCATAAATGATAACTCACAATCCAAAAATGAACAGTTCCTCATATTATCAAAATGACAGTCAAGAATTGTCTTTGTACCTTCTCACACGCATTTTCCTTAAGGTGACCTTGCTCAATAGAGCAAGAAAATCTGAAGTCTTCCAAATAATACTATTATATCAAAGAAACAAAGAATTTTAGAAGTAGATGGTCATTTAGTCTAACCCTCTCATTTTTATACACAGAGAAAATGAAACCCAGAGAAGTTAATTTGCCCAGAGCCACACAGTTTAATCAATAGCTACCTCATCAATACCTGCTGACATTCTGTCTAGTTATTTACTTACTCATTTAGCAAACCTACCAGGTGCTACGCAAAGAAAAAGTCAAGATAAAATCCTCACCCTCAACATATTTTCTGTCTAGAAAACCTAAGAAGTCAAGAGAACATGGATTGCAGGCACCTAACTTCATGGAGAGGTCAGGGAGAATGGATAGAGGAGAGCAAGAGAGAAATGACGCCGGACCATCCCTGAAGGTTGAGTAGTTGGCGAGGAAGGGAAGGACACTCCTCACACAGGGAGTGAGTATACAGAGGCATTCAAAGGGAGAACACACAGAAGGTAAAGAACTGAAAACTGATGTGGATGATTTGAGAAATAGGGGTGGGGGAGGAGCAAGGGTGGGAGGTGAGCTGTGCAGGAATGAGCCTGTGAAGACAACAGAGATTCATTTCAGAAATATAAAGTTTGTGACATGATCAGACTTGCGCTTTGGAAAGCTGACCTTTATGTTGGAATGAATGACAGAACTGAAGGAGATAATGAATCAGGAGACTGCAAAAATGAAAGCTAGAAGTTCAAGGAGGAAGGGATGTTCTGGAGGCGAGGAGGAGGCTGAATTAATAGAACCTGGGGACTGGAGGAGATAAATGAGAATGCATGAAGAATGGGATCCTAAATTTCTGGCACGGGGAACCTACCAAATGGATCACAGTGGGCTGACACCTGCATGCCTTAATGTGCGTGGGGGGTGGGGGAGGGACTGCAATGTGGTGAATGAGGATGACCATAAATTTGGTACCGGCATACTGATGGGGATATCTATGTGAAGATACTTAAGTGGCTCCACAATAAAATTACTGTTTTTTTGTGGCTTGCCTTGAATGACTGGATTCTTCCAGTTTAACAAATCCTTAGTAAATATAGCACAACTGCCCCCCCCCCCCCCCCCGCCAATCATCCATTTATTTCAGATACAGGATTGAACTACCTTTGTAAACAACTTGGACTGATTCTTATTTGGCTATTACAGTACACTTTCTAAGAGAAATGGGATACTTTCTCTGACCATCATAAAAAAGAACTTGAGGGTAACTGACTGCTAAGGCAATGTTTTAAAAAAGTCAGGGGAACCTGGGTGTTCAGTCGGTTAAGTGTCTGCCTTCGGCTCAGGTCATGATCCCAGGACCCTGGGATCCAGCCCCGCCTTGGGCTCCCTGCTCAGTCTGCTTCTCCTTCTCCCTCTCCCCCTGCTTGTGTTCTCTCCCTCTCAAAGAAATAAAATCTTAAAATAAAATAAAATAGTCAGGAAATATTAAAATGTTCTAAGGTGTACTTGTTAAATTTAGTTAAATGCCTAAAATGGGAAATTAGGTAATGATATGGAGAGAAACCATCAAGATATTTTATCAAATGAATGCTATGTTATGGCATGAGAGCAAGGAAATACATTTAATTGTCAAATACCATGCTTTTGATTTTAATTTCCCAGGTGTACTGAGGTTTGCTTAATCACAAGTGACTTCTAAAATGTTTTCAGAATGAGGAGGCAATAGCCATTGTTTGCAATTAATCAAAAATAGGATAATCCACAGTGAAATGCCTATAAAAAAAGTTCTTTTCAATCTCTCTCTTTTCATCATGACTCTCCCCTTCTCATCCATGATACACAGGACTTATCCTTTTCTCTGGAATTCTGATTCACTTTCTAGATTATTTTTCTTGTTCATATTCAAGTCAGTAAGAAAGTTCAAGATCTAATTTTATAGAACCCTCAAAATATAGTCATTCTCTCCATTCCTAAAATTCTTGCCTCGGAAGGCCTATTTTCTAAGACAATCAAGTAATTTATTCTCACTATTTGAATGAATTGCAGGCGTGGGCACAGAACCAATAAACAGGTAGACTGATTAGGGAGTCTGTCATCACTTTTAATTATTATTCTTTCATGCTTGATATATGTTAGAATTGATTTCTGGAGATAAAAACTGACTTCTGGAGGGAGCGGTATGTCCTGACATTGAAATAGAGCATAATATGTTCAGTCTGAATCACATGATAAACAATAACAACAAACAATTTTTTTTAAATGACTGCTATTTTGACCAAATTCATTCTAGCAATCAGATTTTTTTAATATTAAATGCTTTCTATAGAGGTATGCTTAACTTTATGCAGGCTTTGTATTTTTTTAGTTCAAGTTAAAGAAAAAAATCTCACCAACAAATACTCATGTATCAAAAGCCTTAAAACTAAGAAAAATCCATAGCTTTATTTTCCACTATTAAATGTATGAGCTGGCCATAGATTTTTGACAAATACAGTAAAAAAAAAAAAGGCCAACATTATAGTTTTGTGTTTTTGTTTATGTTTATGTTTTTGTTATGTTTCTCTTTATCAGCTGTAGACTGAGCTGATTATGTAACGGAACACAGCGGAATTTATCCTTCTCTGAAACTTCTCGCAGGGAAGCTACCAAAGTACTTGGATTATATTTTATTATTTTAACTAGCAAACACTGCTGTGAGTACTTTTCAACAATGACAGCTTTATAGTGTACTTGTTATATAAGTACACAGGTAGTTTCTTCCACAGTTTATTGGCAACCATAAAAATGATTACACATAGAAATCTTTGTAAACAATTCTTTAAATTTCATTTTTAAAACCTGAATGTATGTAAGTGATTCGAAGAGAGGTCCGTGTCAGCACCAGAATTAAGTGGGCAGCAGAGCAGGGGGGACAGAAATCAGCAATTTCCAATAACATGGTTCTGACTCTCCCTGGGGTCAGGACACCAGGCCTGGACTGCTGGCATTGTGCTCTTTTCTAGTCTGGATGGCAGACTTCATAAATCGTGTCCACAGAGAACACACGGTTAGCTTTAGCGTTTCAAGGACAGTTTTCCAAAAATGCTACAAGTGAAAAATAATCAACAACACCCCGATGTGAGGAGGTCCTGGGTATTGCAAAATCACTAAAGTGTGAAAGTGGAAAATACAGTATACCTTACTAACTGCCTGCTTGTTCCTGAGGTTTTCCAGCTAATAACTTTTCCCCCTTCGTTTTTTATAGGTTTAGGTAAGTATTTAATTCTGGATGGCTTAACATATTTTGGTTTTACTTTTTAATTGATTAATTTAGATAGGCTTTAACAATCTTTGGATTACAAAGCAGTGTCTGTAGCACTGTTTCCTTTTTTGGAGATACTACTATTGAAATTACAGTTTCAATGGAGCTCAGGGAAATTCTAGAGTAGCCAAAAAGTTACATTTTTTCACTTGCATAAGCACCTATTATCATTTCAATTACTTTATTACCTGGCTTCGTAAGTGCCTCTAAAACTTGGAAACTAAAAGCCTTTTTTATTTCCAGTTCATAAACTCATCTTTCAGAATGAAATGCTTTCCTTTTGAAAGGCATTGGGTACTTTTTAAGAAATTCCTTGTTCTAGTAAACTTTGTGTGCTCTTTAGATAAGAATATAATATCTAGGAAGCAAGAACTAGTTTTTGGTTTCTTTCTTCCCAGAAGGCAAAATAGTGTAATTTTTGTTCCTTGTAGAAAACAGCTGCCCTAATTTTGAACAAACAAAACAAAACTTATGCCATTCCTTCACTCAAAAAATAGTTATTGATGACCTACTAGTACCAACAAGCACAATGCTGAATGTTAGATACGCCTTTGTCAGTATAAATTAGAGATGATCTCTTTTCAGCCAGAACTATAGGATTTTGATTCTTTCAGATAGCTCTTTTCCTCTCCTTTCTATTATTTTTTTTTAAGATTTTATTTATTCATTTGAGACAGAGAGATACAGAGGGAGAGCGAGAGCATGAGCAGGGGAGAGGCAGAGGGCGAGGGAGAAGCAGGCTCCCCGCCAAGCCAGGAGCCAGATGTGGGGCTCGATCCCAGGACCCTGGGATCATGACCTGATGCTCAACCATCTGAGCCACTCAGGCGCCCCTCCTTTCTATTATTTCTTAAAATAATTAGGTTCTTAAAGAATAAGCCATATAGAATCTTTATATTCTTTAAAGCTCCATCAGTCAGAATCTTTTTTTCACATTTAAGGAAATTGAGTCTATAGTTTAAATTTATTAATATCTATTGAAAGTATGGGTCAGAATAAAAGGTGGTTATAATATTTTGGCCTAATGGTGAAATATAAATAAAAAGTAATAAGCCAATTTGTAATGGGGAATTAAGCCTCCATTTCATTATTCTAATTTCAAAAATAGGCAACAAATCAAAGCAGATGAAACTTGTACTACTGATAATTAAATCTATTAGTTACTACAGGAAAATAAGGAGAGAATAATAATTAATTGATTTCTTTTTAAAATTTAAAATACAATATTTTTATGATTAATACTCTAAATGTTTTCATTCATAATCTACTCTTGAGGATTCTATGATCTTTAACAAATGACATCTTATACTACTTATATGTAAAACTGTTAGGCTTTAAATTATTTGTAGTGAGGCAATAAAATATTATTTCACAACTTATTTTCTAAACTATTAGTTGATTTTCAAGGGTAGGTCTATCAACCTCACCCAAAATATTAAAAGACAGCACATTAATTTGCACCCAGGAATACCCTCTTTAATACAGCAGAGACCAAAGGTACAAAGCAAGTTTATCATCATGAAAAGAATGCTTTTTTTTTCAATAGTGAGGCACTAGGTACTCATTAATGAAATATTACAAAGATAAGAGTCTTAGTTACGCTACTCTACTACCTTTACCAAATTATGTGGTTTCAAATATTAATCTTCATTGTTAAAAAAAAAAAAAAGTCAAGGAGCCAAACTAACTTGTAGGACTGTGACACAAGTCCAAACACTCCTTCCTAAGGCTGAATGCCTCTAGTTCTTGAAAATCCTCAAGGTCTCCTCAGTGACAGGGTCAACTCATAGGGGTATATATGCTTCTGATGATTTACCTGCTCACCTCTAAGAACATTACAGGGGAGTTCAGGATTTGTGGAAGGTGCAAGAGTGCAAATGAGAATTCCCAGAAAGCAGCACAAATTGCTTCAGTGTGGTTTACTGGTCACCAAGAAGCAGTTGTCAATTAACTCTAATCAGACATAAATGTAGATGTAAGAGTAGAACATTTAAAAGTGTCCTAAGACACTAAAATTCTTTTCTTCCTTCTCTTCCTTCTTCTGTTCTTACAATATGTAACGATCTTGCCACCTTAGATGATTCATACTATAAACAGAAAACCAATAAAACAATCGCCCTGCTAATTTGCATAGCCACTGATTCTTATGCATCCATTCCTGCTAATGTGATTCCTGTTCAATCTGTAGACTGGAGGAGCATAATCTGAGTATTTACTCTATTGGTTAAACTATTCTGCATTTCCAGACACACTTTCTATTGCAGCCATCTCTATGCGCAGAAGAACACATCTTCTAAGAAATTCTGAAGAAGAAAAAGATGATATTTTCACTACTTTATCAAAAATCCACATGGAAACTCACATTTTTTTTACTTATTATTTTAAAATGTCAATACTGTTCTTACTTCTCCCAAGTTCAAACTAATTGAAGATTATGAAGTAACCACTTCCCCCCAGAAGCCAGAACTTTCACCTCTTCTGAACAGGGGAATACCTCTCATAAATTAGGTAAAAAAGAAAAAAAAAAAAGATCTTGCTGATTGAATGATAGTCCAAGATTCCTGCAGCCGCCAGGTCTTTATCTAGCCCTTCTATCTATCACAATGAGCAATCCGGGAAAGTGAAGGTAGTAACTTACTTCAATTATCTGGAAGTCTGAAAGTAGTAGTAAAAACCAGCCTTAAATATTAGTTTCTTAAACTAGCTTCAGTTTGTTCCAAGGAACATGACAAGAGAAATAGGAGGAAAATGATCACTAAATCTAACATTCTAGCTATTTCAGACTAAGCTTTTTACCAAAGGCAACTCAGTCATCACAGATGAACTTAAGAGGTAGAAGTAAGAAGGAAGTGTGAAGATCAAAGTAGTGCTTACAAAGGGGAACAACTATTTTTGTATGTATACTCTAGTATTTACTAACTGGGTTTGAAAAACAGGGTGTTTATTCAGCCCATCTGAATGCCAGCTGCGGAACATAAGATCAAATTGAAATTTGCAAACAAAGATAATAGATTTTCAAGCCCTAACTGCCAAACCCACCAACACCTAATTGGATTATAATATTTCCTTTAAAAAGTCTTTCAAACAGGTTAGAAGTGATTTACTATTCACAGCAAGGAGTATTTCAGTGCCAGCATTAAATCTACACATAATGAGCCTTTCTTTGTGTTCACATTTGTCCAGTAGGCTGTGGCCCAGGAAGACATTTTATCTAAACAAGCTCCAGAGGGCATTGGGGAGTTGCAGGTATATCAATATGGATGAATAATTTCAGGAGATTTCATGTTTCCATTTATGATATATGTTCAACTCCCCTTAGCAACTTAATTACATGATAAACGTAAAATGCTACAGGAAACAAATCTTTATATTTCCTGTCTTCCCAAGCTCATAAGCTCAAAAAATACTTTGCTTTAAATTATGTACATTTCTTTAGTGCACCAAACAGTAAAAGGATTCATCTCTAGAAAGCACAATATTAAAATGAGGAAAAAAACATACTTCAGCTAAGAACTTTATTCTAATTAAGAGTCCATTTTAGTTTTAACAAACACTATGCAATTTAAACTATTCAAGAATATTCTACCGAGATGTTTTGCTAGAAAAATAAGCACTGGACATCTTGATCCCAAGCTTCAGTGTTTACCAAAGATCACCAGTTTACAGAACATTTGTATGCCAGAGTTATTAAATGTTTTAGTAAAACTCTAGTCATGTTCTCAGATTATGGGCTTTATAACAAAATCTTTAAGTTAAATATAGTTATTTAATAAGCTGCAATGCTGAAAAACCCGACTTAACGAAGTCCATGAAAAGGTCTTAAATCTTGATAATCAAGTACTATATCATCAAGTCCCATTTAGGTTTCAGTATAGGCCAATAAATCAGGGCAAACATCTCCACTGTTATCTATTTTTAAAGACCATAAGAAAACTTGTATTTAGGATAGGCTTTGTTTATATCATTATTTTTGTTTTAGAGGTCATGCATGATACACGGTGCTGTTGTCCAAGTGCTTTACATAATCAGTGTCTAAAAAGTGCTCTAAGTAGGTAATTTCTTTTCTCAAATGCCAGGCCCTGTAGGGTTAGTACCAGGCCCTCCTTGATTTTTGAAAACAAAGATACGGATCCTATAGTAGGTGAATACATTACATCCTGGTTGGTCGGTGTGTGTGTGTGTGTGTGTGTGTGTGTGAGAGAGAGAGAGAGAGAGAGAGAGAGAGAGAGAGAGAGAGAGAGAGAAGTGTTCTTTTTGAAGTAGGAGATGAAGGAATGGGAGAGAGTGAGAGAGAAGTGTTCTTTTTGAAGTAGGAGATGAAGGAATGAGGCTGTTCTACTCAATTTGGGGGAGCTGGGGAGGGCTTTCCCAGTCAAGAGGACTGACATACACTTCTGCTTTCATTTCATGGAACGCCCTTAGGTGAAATCTGGTTCAGCACTGCACCAACCACCTTCCCCTCTCCGAAGCTCACCTCAACCCTCAAGCCACCCGCCAGGAGGGGCTGGGGGTGGGGGTGAACATTAAAAAAAAAAAAAAAAGTTTGCGAGAGTTCCCCCCACAGGTCCCGGTTCCCGCCTGGCATTGGGACGCGAGGAGAAAGGACGGCCCGGGCAGCAGCGGCCCTCTGGCCAACAAGCCCCTGCGAAGTCCAGATGTGCCTTTTGCCCCTCTCTCCAAGCCCATGTGCCTCTCAACTACTGTCAATCTGGTCCTCCGTCCGGTCTAGCCCAGCGGTTAGTGCAGGAATGAGGAAGTCCGAACAGGGCTAGAGGGGGTGCGGGGCGGGTAGGTGGCGGGACTCGGGCCACACGTCCCCGGCGTGGCCCCCACTGGCCCGAGTTCGGCTTACCGTGGTGGCGAGTCCGCGCTCGGCCTCCCTGCGCCTGTGGGCTCCCCTCCCGGGCGGCGCGGGCCTGCGGGCCGTTGAAGGAAAAAGCAGCGGCCGGCCGGAGCCGGAGCGGGTCCGGTGCGGGTCGGGTCGGGTCCGGGCGAGCGGGCGCGCGGTCTCGCCGGGCCGGGCCAGTCAGCGCCGCGCCATGTCCGCAGCGCGGGCGGAGGGAAGCGCAGGGCGCGCGGTGGCCGGGCCGCGGCAGTGCCGCCTTCCCGGCCGCGGCGTCTCCGGCCTGGGCTGCGCTGGGCTCTCGGAGCGGGGCCGGCGGCGGGGCGCAGGCCGAGGGCGGCGACGGCGGCGGCGGCGGCGAGAGGCCCGATCGACGGGAAGGGCAGGGGAAGCTGTCAGCGCGTCGCCGGGCCGCTCCGGTGGCGAAACCTCCTCTTCCTGCCCCGGCTCGCTGGTGCACTTCTCTCTCTTTCTCTCTCGCTCACTCTCTCACTTCCTGGCTGGAAATTCCCACTGACGTCGAGAGAGAAGACAGACGGACACCCGCGCGCACGCAGCGGGGGCGGGAGGTGGGGTCGCCGCCGGGGGTGGGGGAAGCCCGCACTTTTGTGGGCGCCGTGCGCCCCCGGCCCGGCCTCGCCGCCCCGGCTCGGCTCCTGCCCCTAAGAGCCGCTGTGGGACGCAGGACTGGGGGCGCGCGTTCAGCGGCCGGGACGCCCGGGTGCCCTGCGGAGCTCCGGCTCCCCAGCGGGCGCTCCCAAAGCCTCAAGGGCAGGAGCGGACGGGGACGCCCCCCTGGAAGCGCCTGCGGGGCCGAATTGTCCCGGGAGGCAGGCGGCGCGGAGGCGAAGGCTGCGCGGCCGTTGGAGTCTGGCGATCCAGAGCCCTAAGGACAGGCCCAAGCATCTGGAGGGGATGATGGGGCGGCCTGGAGCCAAGCATGCTGTGTATAAAAAGAAATCTCATCTATATATTCCTTTTAAGTTGTCTCGTTTACACAGATCTCTCCACAGATTAAATGGGATTGCTATATCATAACTGACTTCTGTCCAGTGGATTCTGAACATCTACTGGTTTTTGGTGAGGTCTTAAATCTCCTGGTTATGACAGTTATTCAGAACGTTCATCTGTAGGGTGTTGTCAGGCCTTTATGATAATTACCGTGGATAGAATTATAGTAATGGTGGTAGCAATAGTTTTTGGTTCCCAGCTGATAAAGAGAATACTGATCCAGCGGATGGGAGTTTTTTTCTTTCTTTCTGGAGAGAGCACTATTAGAACTGGCAGACAGGTCTCCCTGTGACCACCATTCTGTAGCTTATGGGCTTCTTTACGTGCCTGGCACCTTGCTAGGCAAAGGGCTGGGGATACCTTAGGATAGAATAGCTCCCAGAATAAGAAACCTTGAGCTGAAATAGATACTGTAAAGCTCATTATCTCACCACTGGGTTCCGTGACAACTGTGTAAATTTAACTTTAAAAACCCTAATAAGCACGCAATCACCACGCGGTGTTGCTATGGCATTTGATTGCGGTTGCAAGTTGGCCATTGTTTTCACGCCGGCTCCCAGCCCCCTTTCCTCCCTCCCTCCCCTCCCCGAGGCAATCACAGGGTTCTCAAAGGAGTGTTTGGCAGGGGTGTAGAGATCCATTTTGACTGGGTTTGGGGTGAGTCTCTGCAATGTCTTTGGAATCAAGCAACAGTCTACCATGAAGCGATTTCATTTAACTCCCAGAGGTTATTTGTACAACTGGAATCCAGGAAATTTTATAAAGATTAAAGACAATGACTTTTTAGAAACCCCATGTCGTTATTTATAAGACATTATTAGAGGGGCGCCTAGGTGGATCAGTCCGTAAGCGTCTGCCTTCAGCTCAGGTCATGATCCCAGCGTCCTGGGATTGAGCCCTGCATTGGTCTCCCTGCTCAGCGGGGAGTCTGCTTCTCCCTTTCTCTCTGCCCTGAGGCGCCCGCACGCAGCCTGCGCGCGCTCTCTCTCTCAAATAAATAAAATATTTTTAAAAATACTTCTATTAAAAAAAGACATTATTAGAAATGTTTTCAATATTGTATTTTAGTAGATGAATATATAGTGTACGTAAAATTATTTTTGCCACTCATATGAGTATAAAGAGTGCAAACTTCCATGAAACGAAAAAGTATTAGGGAAGTAGTTTTCTTTACTGGGCAGATGTGAACATTCGCAGAGTGAATGTGGGGTGTGGGGTGTGGGGAAGTGGGGGTGGGGTAGCCCATTGATGAAAGAATGGAGAGATAGGATTGTTAGAAGAGTAGAGCCATCATGACATATTTTGGGAACAAAAAATAAAGAGTATTATTTAGTAAAATGGATTAAATCAAATTTCAAATTCAAAATTTTCCCACAGAATAAACTTAAAATTGAGGATGGGGTGTTAAGCAGATAAATTAGCTTCCTGAGGCTGCCGTAACAATTACCAAAACTAGGTGGTTTAAAATAACGGAAAGTTATTCTCTCACAGTTCTAGAGGCCAGAAGTCAGAGATCAAGTTATTGGCATGCTCCCTTTGAAGGCTCTAGAGAAGAATCTTTCTTTGCCTCTTCCTAGCTTCCGGGAGCTCCCACAATCCTTAGTATTCCTTGGCTTTTAGCTGCATCACTCACATATCTGCCTCTGTCTTCACATGGCCTTCTTCTCTGTGTCTCCTCTGTATCTTTTCATCCACATCTCCCTCTCCTTTCTCTTATTAAGACACTAGTCATTGAATTTAGAGCCCATCCCAATCCAATATGACTTCATCTTAACCTGATTACATCTGTAAAGACCCTATTTCCAAATAAGGTCATGTTCATAAGGACCTGGGGTTTAGGACTTCAACATTATCTTTTAGGGAATGCAATTCAGTGCGTTACAGTAAGCAAAACTGTAATAGTTGCCCACCTGCTCTTTTTGGTTCACCAGTTAATTTTCATGTATTCCTGCTTTGTTTCCTAACACTTTTTCTATACCCTGTACATACCTGCTTTAAGGAATGTTTCTTATGAATTCATCTACCCTAACGTGTCAAAGGGCATTTGTCATTATCAGGCTACAAAGGAAAAAATGCCCAGATGTGGAATTTCACACATCAAGACTATGGAAAGGACAAGTTGTGTGGTGTTTGTCACCAGTCTGTGAAATCACATAAATTTCCCTTCTCCTGAAGCTGGGTTTTGGAAATGTTGGTGTCCAGAGAAATTTTTTCTTTAAATATATATATTTTTAAAGATTGTATTTATTTGTCAGAGAGAGAGAGAGCATAAGCATGGGGAGAAGCAGACAGAGGGAGAAGCAGGCTCCCCACTGAGCAAGGAGCCCCACATCCCGTATCATTTTTTTTTTAAGATTTTATTTATTCATTTGAGACAAAGAGATAGAGAGAGAGACAGCATGAGCAGGGGGAGAGAGAGAGGGAGAGGGAAAAGCAGGCTCCCCGCCAGACCAGGAGCCCAATGTGGGGCTCGATCTCAGGACCCTGGGATCATGACCTAAGCCGAAGGCAGACGCCCAGCCATCTGAGCCACCCAGGTGCCCCTAGGTATCATTTCTTGAGTGAATATTGTATGCGAGGGAGTATGCTAGGCACTTATTTTTTTTATCTCATTTACTTTTTAATTTTTTAAAAAGATTTTATTTATTTCTTTAACAGAGAGAGAGAGAGAACCCAAAAGTAGGGGGAGCAGCGGAAGGAGAAGCAGCTCCCCACTGAGCAGGGAGCCCTGACTTGGGGTTCAATCCCAGGACCCTGGGATCATGACCTGAGCCAAAGGCAGACGCTTAACCGACTGAGCCACCCAGCACCCCTGTCCAGAGAACTTTGAGATTGAGATCTGTATAGGGCATACATTGACAATGAGAAATGATTTAGTGTGTGATGGGGATTCACAAATGCAGATCCATACGTCTGAGTCTTGCAAACTCTAAGACCCGTCTCGGTGATACAACAGGCCTGAATTGCATTTCTGTAAAGGGTACAACTTGCTTCAGGTCATGAAGCTACCTCAACTTGTTTGGTCACAGGTCTTGGCGATGGGAGCCAAGATGAAATGGAAAGGTTTCACTAGACTTGAAATCAGACTTGAGGTGGAAACCTGGCTTTGCCTTGAATTATCTGTGTAACCTTTGCCAAGTAATAGTTTGTATGAACTTCAGTTTCTTCACTTGTACAATAAACATAACATTATGGCTTATACATTGTGCTGTATAATAACTATCTGTAATGTCTTACATTTATATGTTGTATTGCTATGATCTGAATGTTTGAAAGTTCAGATGTTGAAATCCTAACCCCCAAAGTGAAGGTACTATGAGGCCTTTGGGAGGTAAATAGTTCTCATGATTGGATTAGTGCCCTTAGAAGAGACTCCATGAGCTCCCAGGTTGGTGAACACGTGGAGGTGGGGGAAGAATGGCATGCCTGGAGAGAGCATGGAAGCTCTGTGTCCTTTTCCCATGCCTTGCCCTATGGATCGCTTCATCTGGCCGTTGTTTTGTATCCTTTATCATATCCTTCAATACACTGGCAAATGACACAGAAATATTTGAACACCATGGACTGTTTTTCCATGTACTGAGACTATACATCATCCAATGACTATCAGTTTGATGGGGAAGTTATTGAGGAGTACACATGCTCCTCCATGTCAACAGAGACACGAAAAGGGTATCATTTGACTAGTGACACCTGTATCAGACAACACACACACAACAGTCAAAAAATCAACAAATTGGGGCACCTGGGTGGCTCAGTCGTTGGGCGTCTGTCTTCAGCTCAGGTCATGATCTCGGGGTCCTGGGATTGAGCCCCGCATCGGGCTTCCCGCTCAGCAGGAAGCCTGCTTCTCCCTCTCCCACTCCCCCTGCTTGTGTTCCCCCTCTCGCTGTGTCTCTCTCTCTCAAATAAATAAATAAAATTAAAAAAAAACTCACACAAAAACTTTTTTTAAAATCCACAAATTATTTGGAAGCTATTATGATGATTTGTGGGACAATTTGTTCTACAAGCCTATCTTTTGGCATACATAAACCAATTCCTGAAGAATGGGCCAGCAGCTGCAAATACACGGCTTTAGCACTGCAAAGGCTAGATTCCCCACTTCCTATCCTTCAATTCACTCAGGGATATTAAAAGAAAATATCATATTCAGACAACTGAACAAATTATTAAATTCTTGTGTATGCTGTTGGTAGAGAGAGAGAGAGAGAGAGAGAGAGCGACTCCAGAGACCTACCTCCTCCCTTTTGCCATGTGAGCCATGTGAGGATACAATGAAAAGTCTGCAACCTGGAAAAAAGCCTCATCAGACCAGCTCGACTTTCAGCCTCCAGAAGCCAGAAATAAATTTTTGTTGTTTATAAGCCACCCAGTTTGTGGTATTTTGTTACAGCTGCCCAAGTTAGCGGACTAAGATGTATATATGCAACAATAATGTATGTGTTACATTATAATAACCCTACCTCACCGAGCTCTAGAGCAAAAGGGGAGAGAGAGAGAGAGAGAGAGAGAGAGAGAGAGAGAGAGAGAATGTAAAGCTTATACAATGTAAACGTTTAGCCTAAGAAAAAAGACTTGACATTAATTTTCTCCTAGGCTTACAGGGCAAATGTAGTTCCACTGTTGACACACACTGGGTAACCCACTCAGCTTTGCAACATCTCTCCCTGCTGATAGTGGAGCATTTCATTTCGCCACCACTGGAGTGCTTGCCGTATTCTGTGTGGTGCTTGCACAGTTAGCAAGTCCTATTGCATGGACACTCAAGTAGCCTGTGTAAGTGGTTGCAAAAGAGAAAGAAGATACAATCTCTACTAGAAGAATGACCCCTTAGGGAATAGCCGGAACAAAAGTAATTTGTACTCTGGATTATTTCACTAAGAATAAAACCAATCTGAGAAGGCAAAGAAATCACCTTCCTCTTTAGATTATATAAAGAATCCAGAATTGTATTCCCTTGCAATGAAGATAAAGACAGCAATACATTTTAAAAAAGAATGTCACTAGGACGCCTGGCTGGCTCATTTGGTAGAACATATGACTCTTGGTCTCCGACTAGTGAGTTGGAGCCCCGTGTTGGGTACAAAGTTTACTTAAAAAAGAAAAAAAAAACGGTCATAATTCTAAAAAAAATAATAAAAAAATTAATATATTAAAAGAAGAATGTCACTGATCTAATAGATACTAACATCTTTTCTATCAGTGCAAATGGATATTTATGTACTGCCATCACTGCCTTCAAAGAGCTCACAAAACACAAAGGAGTGCTTGAAATTATAATCTAAGGCAGAGTACAATGAATGTTTTCATGGAGGTACACCAAATCCTTAGGCATAGGTAGGGAGAGAACCCACGATGCTTGCAGTATTGCCAGGTGCTTATGCTCTTCAGCTGTGGAGTCCAGTGCTAAGTTCACCTTTGAAACTGTACCTGATTGTGCTCTTCACAGAAAATAATGCACTCCTGTTCTGCCCTGAGTCGCTGTGTGACCCTGGAAAAGGAACATCATTGTTCTAAGCCTCCTTTTCCTTACCTGTAAGACAGGATGATAATTATACCCACCCCATATTGGTATTGTAAGGGTCAAATGAGATACATGTCAGATGCTCAGGAAACTCACATTTATGTTGGTTATTATTATCAATGCAGTTGTTTCTCAGAGGAAAAACCAAATGACGAAGATAGCATTTAGTGGATGTTAGAATAGTGGATAAGATGTGATGGTGAATTGGGGGCGCCTGGGTGGTTCAGTCTGTTAAGTACCTGCCTTTGGCTCAGGTCCTGATCTCAGGCTCTTGAACTCAAGCCCCGCAGTGGGCTCCCTGCTCAGCAGGAAACCTGCTTCTCCCTCTCCTTCTGCCACTCCCTCTGCTTGTGCTCGCATGTGCTCTCTCTCAAATAAATAAATAAATAAAATATTTAAAAAAATATGATAGTGAACTGATGAGGAGGAAAAAAACCCCAGATGAATGGAGTGGTGAGAGTTCAAGGCATGAAGTCTGACTTTAAAACACAGTTTATAACAAAAAGACTGCCACTTCCACTTCCTAAAAGTAGAATTGTATGTTGTAATAATTAAAAGAAAAAAATCTAGATTTAGGGATGCCTGGGTGATTCAGTCAGTGAAATGTCTGCCTTTGGCTTAGATCATGATCCCAGGGTCCTGGAATTGGGACCGTGTTGGGCTCCTTGCTCAGCGGGGAGTCTGTCTCTCCCTTTCCCTAAGCCCCTTGTGCGTGCGCTCTCTCTCTCTCAGGTGAATAAATGAAATCTTAAAAAATAATCTAGATTTATTCCCAGGCACCCACCTGCTAACATTTTTTGTCTATCACCTCTCTAAAGCACACTCATAGCACTTAAAATATATCCCATAAATAATAATGAAATGTTCAAAAAGACTATTCTCTTAAAAACTGTAAACTAAGGGCCTGATGGAAACAGGGGAAGTACGTATTGTTTCACCAAAGAATTGGCCATAAAAGCATATCCTATACATGGAGAGACTCAGGAAGAAGGAGAGGATGTGGGAGAGCCAGGATTTGAATCTAAGTCAACTTGACATCTACATGCGGGAGGCTGAGATGCAGGTGGTGGGAAAGAAGTTGCAGTTTGTGAACATATAGAAGTCCTGACATCATTTACACTTTTCTTTGAGGCAGACAAGAAGGAATGGAATATCTATTGTTTTCCTCTTTATAGAGATCACAAAATAATAGTCTTTTGCTGCTTCTAGACAATAGTCATTCTGGAATTTACCAACAATAAAAGTGGGCAAAACAAATACTTTCTTTTTCAAAGACTTTTATAGCAAAATACATCCTAAATAAATGAACTACTCAGACCAGAAAGAGTTGATATTTTATGTGATCCTTTCATAATCTAAGTGAAAGATGATTTGGATTCAAGCTAATGTAATGGTAGTAGAAATAGTAATCTCTATCATTTATCGAATTCTTCCAATTTGTGACATTGTTTCCAGTGTATTTATATGATGTTTGGAGTAAATAATACTAGCGGCTATTAAAAAAAAAAAACAAATGTCAGGCGACTGGGTGGCTCAGTTGTTAAGTGTCTGCCATCGGCTCAGGTCATGATCCCAGGGTCCTGGGGTTGAGCCCCGCATCGGGCTCCCTGCTCTGCAGGAAGCCTGCTTCTCCCTCTCCCACTCCCCCTGCTTGTGTCCCCTCTCTCGCTGTGTCTCTCTCTCTGTCAAATAAATAAATAAAATCTTAAAAAAAATAAAAAAAACAAATCTCGGTGACTTAACACAACAAAAGTTTTAAAGTTTACTTCTCTTTCACACAAAATTCACTGCAAAGGTTTGTGGTTGGGTGGCTCACCTGGGCAGCTCTTCTCGAGCGATTCAGAATCTTTCCATCATCCAACTTCACCATTGTTATTTGTTGCTTCCAGTGTTGCCTCAGAAAAGGAAGAGAGAGCATAAGAAATGTTAAGTCTTCTTTTAAATGTCTTTAATTGAAAGTGACACAATACTTCTGCTTACATTCCATGGTCCCACTTCGATGCAATGGATCCAGGAACTACAGTTTGTCTGGGTATTTAGGAAGAGGAAACAAGTTGAGTGAGCATATGGTTAATAATTGCTACATACATATTAACTTATTTAATTCTCCAACAATTGTATAAGATAGGTTATTACCCCCATTTTTACAGATGTGAAGTCAAATCATTGTCCTAAGTTTTCATAACCAATATGTAGAAGGGGAACCCGGATTTGACCCTAGCTGATTTGCCTCCAGCACCCATGCTCTTAACCACTACACTAAACTATTTTTCCAATGAAATGAAAAGGAGAAGAATTTAAGAGATTTTTAGGAGATAGGGCCAATAGGACATGTTTATAGGTTATATGGGCAGTATGAGTAAGAGAAAGAGTGAGAGACAGCTCTGAGATTTTTAGGCTGGATGATTGGAATGGTAACATCACAACTGAGAAAGAATCTATGGGAATATCATATGTTCAGTTTTAGACGTGCTAAGTATGATAAACTGAATGAGATCTCCATGTGAAAGTGACTAATGCTCAAATGAAAATTCAAGCCTGATGCTCAGAGAGACATACGGTTGGAGCTCTAAATCAAGAAAGAACTGCATGATAGTAGTCGTGACCCAATATGAGTGACCAAAGAGAGCTGGAAGAGAAGAGAACCAAAGAGAGAAATCGGAGGAATAATTATTGCTGGGATTGATGTGTGTGTGTGTGAGAGAGAGCGCGCGAGAGTACAGGGAGCGCAAGAGCAAGCTGGGGGAGGGGTGGGGACAGGAGATGCCTAAAGACTCCTGAGGTGCCATCGAAGGCAGGAAGAAGGCCTAGAAAACGAGAGAAGAGAGAGAGTTTCCGGGATCAGAGTGTTCTACAGTGTCAAATACTGAAGTCAGTTCCTGAAAGGTGAGGATGAGAAAAGACAGTTGAATTTGGACATTATGAAATCCCGTACATGGTTATAGGGCATGGTTCTGCAGCTAAGGAAAAAAAAAAACCAGTCTGTATTCTGCTCACTCTGTTCACTCTGTTTGGAAGAATAGAGAATTTTACTAATGCTCAAAATGGTGATGATAACAGTGGTCGTGGTCCTATGTTACTTTATGGGATTGTTTCAGTATAATGATGAGAGCCAAGAGCCAGAATCTAACCTAAAAAGTGAGTGGGAAATGGAGAAGGGAAGGCCGTAAATGCAAAAGAATCTCAGAGTTTGGAGGGAGAAGAAGGAAGGAAAGAGAAATTAGTGTGATTCTTCGTTTATTTAACTAACGTTTATAGAGTGCCAGGGGTAAAGAAAGTTTGGAAGCGTTGAAAGATAGTTTACTGAGTTAGTAGAATTCATAAAAGAGAGAAGATTAATGAAGCAGCAAGGTGCCAGAAGAAAAGAGAAGGGGGATATGTAGGGGTCACAGTCTAGGTGAAGGGATTAGGGAGGACAAGTCTTCCTGTCTGAGAAGTGAGGAGAAGTGAAGCGAAGAGAAGCTTCGGAGGAGATTAGACTCTAATCATCAGCTGAAATGCACTAAACCAGAACCAAGGATGGCTATTAGAAGTTTATTAGTTTGTTAGGGCCAACATAACAACATACCACAGGCTAGGTGGCTTAAACAATAGAAATTAATTTTTCTCATGATTCTGGAGGCTACAAGTCCAAGAACAAGGTGTTGTCTGTGTTGGTTCTTTCTGAAGTTTCTCTCCTTAGTTTTTTGATAACTGTCTTCTCCCTGTGTCTTCACATGGGTCCCTCAGTGTGTCTGTGTCCCAATCTCCTTTTCTTATAAGGACACCAGTCATATTGGAGTAGGGACTACTCCAATAACCTCATTTTTAACTTGATTCGCTCTTTAAAGAGTCTATCTCCAAATACAGTCACATTCTGAACTACTGGGGATTAAGAACTCAACATATGAATTTTGGTTGGGACACAACTCATAACAGAGATATCCTCTATTGATTGGCATAAAGACACGGAGCCAGAAAACCACCTCATCCCTGTTTGCCCGGGACTATTCTGGCTTTAGCATAGAAACACTTTGTGTAGGACATCTCAGTCCCCAGCAACCCAGGGTGGCTTGTCAGGCTACTTGAAGCCAACAAAACTGGTTTGAGTGAAATCAGACTTGCTAATGGGCATCCCATTGAGACAGCTATCAATTACTTGTTTTTAAGAAGGAGGTTTCTATTTCCTGAAAGATTCCATATCTAGTTGTCAAGGCTATTCATAAGTGATGGTCTGATGCCTATATATATATATATATATATCTTTAATATATCTAATAATCTCTCTCTCTATATATATATCTTTAATAGAATAATCATGTCCTTGCATATATATTTCTCCTGACAAACTTTTATAGAAATCTGGAAGAACTCATTGTAAGAGTAATATCCATTATAATAGATCTCCATTTATCATTTTGGCAGCAAGACTTCTGTAGAAAACATTTTCAGGACTTGTTTTTTTTTTTTTTTTAAAGATTTTATTTATTTGACAGAGAGAGACACAGTGAGAGAGGGAACACAAGCAGGGGGAGTGGGAGAGGGAGAAGCATGCCTCCCGCGGAGCAGGGAGCCCGATGCGGGGCTCGATTCCAGGACCCCGGGATCACGACCCAAGCCGAAGGCAGAGACCCAACCATCTGAGCCACCCAGGCACCCCAGGACTTGTTAAAGAACAAATTCAAATAATGCTGTTTATCTATTGACTATTTCACTGTTTCAACAATTTTTTAAAACTTTCAATTCAGGGCACCTGGGTGGCTCAGTTGGTTAAGCACCTGCCTTCGGCTCGGGGCATGATCCCAGTGTCCTGGGATTGAGCCCCACATCGAGCCCCGCATCAGGCTCCCTTTTCGGCGGGAAGCCTGCTTCTCCCTCTCCCACTCGCCCTGCTTGTGTTCCCTCTCTCGCTGTGTCTCTGTCAAATAAATAAATAAAATCTTAAAAAAAAACCCATTTCAATTCAGTACGCTTTAAAAGTACAGTCATTTCACATAAATGAATTGTCTTTACAGCATTATATAGTCCTTCCAGCCAACCTTTTCTGAGTGTGTGAGTGTTGAGTGTATGTGCCCGCACAGTTGCAGGAGCTGATGTTAGATCTGGGGAAGCAGGGGAGCCCTGCATAAAGCTGGGAGTCACACTGGGAACAGCTACCCCTGGTGGTCCCAAGACTGTCATGCAGTGAGGTCCACAGTCCCTGAGTTGAAGAGGGCAGTGAGATAGATGGCCAAGTCCTACTGACTTTCTCAGTGGCGCCCTTTCCAACAGCCAAAATTGCCTAAGATCCTCTTATCTGCTTCTCTAGTTCCTGGGCCATTATATTTAGTTCATTGTATTGAACTGTATGATATATATGTTATATATATCATATAAATCATTGAGTCCATATTTATTATTTTTAATATAAAAATGTAGAACTTTCAAAAATAATGTCATAAAATAAAAAAGTACAGAATATAAAAAGAAAATCCAAGTTGATAAATATAACCGGTTGAACTTGCTCTGTGGAGCAATCTGAGCGTGGACAGAAAGCAGAGGGTACCTAACAGAGCCATGAAGGAGAATTTAATGAAGAAGTTTTTGACAGGGGTGGGGCAAAGTTAAGGGAAACCAGTAAGTGATGGCAAAGCATCCCAGAGATAACAAGAAAAGGGAGACTTTGCCACTCCTAGGCTTTCAAAGACAAGGAGAGAGAACGGTTGCCCAGAACCATGAAAGAGCTGGTAGCTGTAGGAGAAGAGTTTTAGAAAAGAGTTGGGCATTTCACTGAGGAACTGGCCACGGACAGCTCACCCCATGGCAGGGAGGGAGCCAACAGAATATATTACCCAACACATCTCCAGTGTTTCCCATTAAGATGACTTAAATGGAAGCCAGAGGCACAAAGCAAGATGGAGAGAAGTGGAGAGAGAGAATGGATCTGGAGGAGAAAAAGCAGAATATCCCGAACATAATGCAAGTCCAAAGTCACTATTATAAAAAAAGAATTTAATGGTCAGTTTATAGTGGTGCATGCAGACTCCTGCAATTAATTCATCCTGACCGGGACAAAGGGTGGTTGTGGGGAACAGAATGGTACAATGCCTGGAAATATCATTATACAAGTGTGACCTGAAATACTCAGGAATCCCATTCCTTTTACAAGCCTGTTAGATGGAGATTAAAATACGGAAGAGAATCTATCTATTCTTACCAGAGACTAGATCAGAAGAAAGCCTCCTAAGTACCAGATTACATTGGTCCATTGAAAAATAATTTTTGGTGGTTTGAACCTAAATTATTTCTAAAGCATTTCATCCACCTGGTCAGATCAGGTCACTTCTCAGTTCAAAATCTTCCAATCGTTTCCTCAGTTACTCAACACAAATACCACAGTCCTTACAATGATCTAAAAAGATCCTTCATAATCTGGTTGTTTGCTGATTCTCTGATTTCATCTCCACTCCACTGGTTACTCTCTCTGTCCCAGAAAATCCGCCATTGCTGCTCCTTGAACACCCCAAGCACACTCCCCACACTGCCACCGGGATCTTATGTATCCACTGTCTTCCATGCTTGAAACACTGGGCAATACTCCATATGGTGCACTCCCTCACTTCCTGCAGGTCTGTGCTCAAATGTCACTTTGTAAAATAGTAACACCAGCCCTTCAGCATCTGCAATAGAGGTACAATCATATTAAAGTCAATTTGAGTCACTTTTTTCTTTTCAAAGTGGCTTTCATTGTTGCTTTTAGAAAAGTCAGCCTGGAACAGCCTAATTGCTGCTTTTCTGATTTTTTTTCTTTTATTTTCCTTTTTTTCTGATTTCCTTGTGATGAATGTAGATGTGGTCTACTTTAAATGCCGTACTTTAATTTTATTGTTTTTTTTTAATAGGGCTTTTGGATCTTAGAATTTAATATCTTTGAACAATTCTGGAAAAATCCTAATCTATTGTGTTTCCCAATATTGACTAATATTACTAATAATATTATAAATACCATTATGAAGTTATTACTGTCATTTTTATGTTCCAATATCTCTTAATATCTTTGTCTCTTCCTAGTGCATTCTGAATAATTTCTTTACATTTATCTTCCAGTTTACTGATTCTCTTTTTCAGATTTATCTTCCAGTTCACCAGTTCTCTCTTTAACCACATCTTATTTGCTATTTACTACAGCAACTGCATTTAAAATAATAAATTGTCTACATTTCTTGAAACTGTATCTTTGGAAATTTTTTGAAGCTTAGATTAAAATTGAATACTCCAGAGAATATTTATGTTTCTTTTTGCCTATACTTTGGGTATATTATTAGTTTAGGAACACTTTAAAAATTTTTTTCTATTTTTTAAAGATTTTATTTTATTTATTTGAGAGAGAGAGCACGTGTATGAGTGGGGGGAGGGGCAGAGGGAGAAAGAGGAAGAGACTCCCCACTGAGCAGGGAGCCCGACAACAACCTTTGACTTGGTCACAAGACCCTGGGATCATGATCTGAGCCAAAGATAGATGTTTAACCTACCGAGCCACCCAGGTGCCCCTAGTTTGGGAACACTTTAAATTAAATTCCCTACTCAAGTGTTTTTGACCTCCACATATAAATTGAGTGGTTATGGATTCCCAGGAGAGAATTTTTTCCTTTTTACATAGTGACAAGGCCTAGACAGGCAATTTCTCAGCTGTTCATTCCTGTTTTCAGCTTTGAGAACATATGAATTTCTGACTTTCATGCAACCTCAGCAATGCATTAATTTTTAGAATATGTTATGTGGCATTTCAATCAGTTATTTCTTTTTTTAAATTTTTATTAACATATTATGTATTATTTGTTTCAGGGGTACAGGTCTGTGATTCATCAGTCTTACACAATTCACAGCGCTCACCATAGCACATACCCTCCCCAGTGTCCATCACCCAGTCACCCCATCCCTCCCATCCCCCTCCACTCCAGCAACCCTCAGTTTGTTTCCTGAGATTAAGAGTCTCTTATGGTTTGTCTCCCTCTCTAGTTTTGTCGTGTTTCATTTCCCCCTCCATTCCCCTATGATCCTCTGTCTTGTTTCTCAATCAGTTATTTCTATTAGTTATTTCATCTTAGTTACTTCAGTCAAGAAGTGCACACTGTGAGAAACACATGGAGTTATTACATATTTTTTAAATGATAGTTTTTTTCCCTCTAGTTAGGGCATCTGTCATAGATTTAACTGTTAATCTTTTAAATTTTAGTTATATATTCTTGAGTGATTTTATTACTTTTTAAAAAAGTTTTCATCTGACTGCCAACAGTTCTATTTCAGGGAAACACCTGTTTGAAGTGTTTATCTTGGTTTTCCTCTCTGGCTTGTTGGTACTACTAGGGCAAGTAGTTATTTTCCACTTCCTGTTCAGACCTCAAACTTTGTATACACTGACCTATAAGTAAGGGTCAAGTAGTTAGGGTCTTTTATGCAGTGGCAAATTTGCAAGGGGGAAAGTTTCTGCTCTTGTGGGCTGGTGGTGAGGCAACTGGCAATAGTCAACATCCAGCTGAGGCTTTGGAAGAAAGTCTTTCTTCTTCTAGATCTCCTCGGGTGCAAGGGAGGACTCTTTTCTAGCCTCAGGGGCCAGGAGCAACTCATCTCTGGGTACAGATCTCCTCCATAGTGTCTGTCTGGATTAGGTCAACTCCCACAACAAACAAAGAAACACATAAGTAAGCATGTGTAGCTCTTTCCTGGAGGTGTTAATATGTTTCCCAGGACTAGCTTTCACTGGGACCATGAAATCCAGACCTTTGCTTTATGCATGCTCCAAACAAAGGAGAGTGAGGGTTTATCTTTTCCTTTAGAAGACCATGAAATCTATGACTCAAGTGCCCCATCCAGTTGCCCCTGCTTACCTGCTCCAACTTTGTTCTTGTTTGGAGAAGTATCTGAGGGGGGTTGGGAGGGGGCTTCGGGGATCTGGGCTCAGTTGCCCATCTTCCTACAATGCCCTTTGAATCATATGTCTACTCTTAGTGACAAAGAAACTCTCAACTAAAAGACATGACCTAAGAGTGCCAGAGAGGCTGTTTGCTAAGGGAAAACAGGAGTGCTATAATTAAAAGAAGGAAAAAGAGATGTTGGGAGGGTATAAACATCTGATATTCCCTGTATTGTAGCACCTATAAACCTGACACATAGTAGATATACGTAGACTACAGTTTTTAAAAAAATGTAATTTGGTTAAATTCCAGGAATAGAATTCCATCCTGATTGCGTATTGTAAATTATTAATGTGGTTCTCAAATGAGAATATGCTTATCTTGGTTAAGATGTTTTTCACTGCAAGGTATAGAATCCCAACTCAAAATGATTTAACAATTATGGAATATTATTAGATTGTGTAGTTGAACTCCTTAGATAAACAGGACTTCAGATCCAATGCAATGAGGACTTTGGCTCCCTTCCCCTCAGAGGCATTTCTTTCTGTTTTCCTGTCTCTGTGTTAGCAGTTTTCTCTTGCTGGCTTTCTTCTTGGTCAAAAGATGGCTTCCAGCTATACCATGGACAACATACATTCTCTTTTTCACACTGAGACACTGAGAGGGAGACAGAGAGAAAGAAAGAGAGAGAGTTCTTATGACTTTTTTTAAGATCAAAGAAGAACTTTCCCCCAAACTTTTAGCAACCTTTTCTTTGATTCTTGCTGGACAGAACTGAGTCATACACACATTCTTTTTAAATGGCTTTATTGAGTTATAATTGACACACAATTAGCCACATGTATTTAAAGTACACAATTTGATAAGTTTTGTTATGGGTATACACCATGAAATCATCACCACAATCAAGATAATGACAATATATATCACCCCCGAAAGTTTCTTCAGGGCCTTCTGTACTCCTTCATTTTCACTCCCCCGTCCTTAACTGATCTGCTCTCTGTCTCTATAGATTAGTTGGCATTTCCTAGAGTTTTACATAAATGGAATCATTCGGTGTGTACTTTCTTTATATTGGGCTTCTTTCATTCAGCATGATCATCTTAAAATTCACGTTCTGTTATCAGCAGTTCATTCCTTTCATAGTTGGGTAGGATTCTGTTATATAGATATACCACAACTTATTGATTCATTCCTTTGTTGATAAACATTTGGGTTGTTTACAGTTTTGGGGCTATACAAATAAAGTTGCTAAAATATTTGTGTATAACTGTGTGGACATATACTTTCTTTTCTCATGGGTAAATGCCCAGGAGTGAAATGGCTGGCACATATGGTCAGCATATGTATAACTTTTTAAGAAACAGCAATCTGTTCTCCCAAGGAAGATATTTACAATCCCACCAGCAGTTTATGAGAGTTCTAGATCCATCATGCCCTTGCTACATTTGGTAAGGATGATCTTTTTCATTTAATCACTCTAATTGGTATGTATGGTGGTATCTCACTGTGATTTTTTGCATTACCCTAATGTCTAATGATGACAAGCATATTTTCATGTGCTTATTTTCCTCTTTTGAAGAGCAGAATTTTCAAATTTTGATGAAGTCTAATTTATCAATTTTTTTTTTTTTTACTGCATTGTGATTTCAGCATTGTATCCAGGAATTCTTTGCCTAATTCAAGCTCATAAAGATTTTTTTAAAGATTTTATTTATTTATTTGAGAGAAAGAATGAGAGAGAGAGAGAGCACATGAGGGGGGGAGGGTCAGAGGGAGAAGCAGACTCCCTGCTGAGCAGGGAGCCCAATGCGGGACTCGATCCCGGGACTCCAGGATCATGACCTGAGCCGAAGGCAGTCGCTTAACCAACTGAGCCACCCAGGCGCCCTCATAAAGATTTTCTATGCTTTCTTCTAAAACTTTGGTAATTTGAAGCTTAAATTTAGATCTATGATACATTTTTCAGTTAAGTTTTGCATATAGTGGTGCAAAACATGGATTGAAGTCCTTTTTCTCTTTTATTAAAGTATGTGTATCCAATTGCTCCAGTATCATTTGTTGAAAAGACTACTTTTTCTCCACTGAATTGCCTCCACAACTTGTCAAAAATCATCTTTACATGGTCTATTTCTGGAGTCTTTATTTTGTTCTATTGATCTTTTTTGTCTTTACGATGATATCACACTTTAACTATTTTAGCTTTATAATACATTTTGAAATCAAGTAGTGCTAGCCTTCCAACTTTCTTTTACTTTTTCAGAGATATTTTGTCTATTTTATGTTCTTTGAGTTTCTGTATGAATTTTAGAACCAGCTTGTCACTTTCTACAACTAGTATACTAGGATTTGGGATCCCATTAATTTTACAGGTCAATTTGGGGAATATCGGTATGTTAATAATGAGTGTTCTGTCCCATAAATAAGGTATATGTCTCCATTTATTTAGAAAATCTTTAATGTTTATCAGCAATGTTTTGTAGTTTTGTGTTTTAAACTTTCACATTTTTTGTCAGATTTATCCCTAAGTATATACATATATATATATTTTAAAGATTTTATTTATTTATTCGAGAGAGAGCGAGAGAGTGTGTGTGTGTATGTGTGCAAGTGGGGGGAGGGGTACAGAGAGAGGGAGAGAGAAACTCAAGCAGATTCTGCACTGAGCACGGAGCCTGAGTTGGAGCTCAATCCTAGGACTCCAAGATCATGACCTGAGGGAAAATCAAGAGTCAGCCACTTAGCCAACTAATCACCTAGGTGCCCCCCCTAAGTATTTATATTTTTAATGATATTTAAACTGTACTTAAAATATTTAATGCTTAATTTCAATTTTTTAATACTAGTATATAGAACTACAATTGATTTTTGTTTATTCATCTTGCATTCTACCACTTTGATGAACTCACTTTTTACTTCTAGGAGGGGCTTTTTTTTTTTTGTAGATTTCATTGTATTTTCTACATAGATGATTATATCCTCTGTGAATAAAAGGTTTTATTTCTTATTTTTTTTAAATCTAGATGCCTTTTATTTACTTTTTTTGCTTGATTGAACTGAATCACCAGCACAACACTGAATACAGGGGTGCCTGGGTGGCTCAGTTGGTTAAGCATCCGGCTCTTGATTTCGGCTCAGGTCCTGATCTCAGGGTTCTGGTGTTGAGCTCCCACCAAGCCCCTGCATCAAGCACCCATGTCCAGCCCCTTGTCCAGCCCCACGTTGAGCCCCGGTTGGGCTCTGTGCTCAGCAGGAGTATGCTCCTCTCCCTCTCCTTCTGCCCCTCTCCCCACTCATGTTCTTTCTCTCTAAAATAAACAAATAAATCTTAAAAACAAAAACAATGCTGAAAAGAAGTTGTGACAGCAGACATCATTGTCTTCTTCCTGATTTTAAAGAAATGATGTTTGTTGTAGGTATTATAGATGTCCTACATCAGGCTTAGAAAGTTGCCCTCTAATCCAATTTTGCAGGGATTTTTTTTTTTTAAATCATGTATAGGTGTTGGATTTTATCAAATGCTTTCTTCTGCATCAAGGAGATGGTCGTATGGTTTTTCTTTTTTAGTTTATTAATGTATTGAAATGCATTGATTTTTGAATGTTAAATGAACCATGCGTTCCTGGCATGAATCTCACTTGTTATTATATATCATCTTTTTATATATTATTGAATTCAATTTGCTAAAAATTTGTGTAGAATTTTGGCATCTATGTTCATGAGGGATATCCATCTGTAGTAGTTTTGTCTTGTAATATCTTTGGTATTGGCTTCAGGGTAATGTTAGCACTTTAGAATGAGTTGAAAAGTGTTCTCTCTTCTTTGATTTTTGTGTGTGTGTGTGTGTGTGTATTTGTGTGGAATTGGTATTATTTTTTTTCATAAATGCTTCATAGACTTTACCAGTGGAGCCTTCTGGACCCAGAGTTTTCTTTGCAAGAAGGGTTTAAACCACAAATTCAATTTCTATTTATTTATTTTGTTTTATTGAGAGACAGGGCATGCACGAGCGAGTGGGGGAGGGGCAGAGGGCGAGGCAGAGAGAGAGAATCCCAAGCAGGTTCCACACACAGTGCAGAGCCCTATGTGGGGCTCCATCTCATGACCTTGAGATCATGACCTAAGCTACAATCAAGAGTCTGCTGCTTAACTAACGGAGCCACCCAGGTGCCCCTACAAATTCAATTTCTTTAATACATATGAGACTCTTCAGGTTATCTGTTTCTCTTTAGTAGTTAACGTCTTGTAAAGAATTTGCCATTTCATCTAAGTTGTTCAATTTATGATCATAAAGCTGTTCATAATATTTCTTTATTATCCTTCTTAAAAACTTATACTTTTTAGGAGCACCTATGTGGCTCAGTCGGTGAAGCATCTGCCTTTGGCTCAGGGCATGATCTCAGGGTCCTGGGATCGAGCCCCACGTTGGGCTTCTTGCGTCTCGGGGAGCCTGCTTCTCCCTCTCCCTCTGCCTGCCGCTCCCCCTCCTTGTGCTTACTCTGTGTGTCTCTGTCTCTGTCTCTGTCAAATAAACAAACAAACAAATAAATAAATAAATAAATAAATAGAATCTTTAAAAAAATTATACTTTTATTTTGAGATAACTGTAGATTCACACGCAGTTATAAAAAAGAATACATAGATCCTGTGTACTTTTTTACCCAGTTTTTCCCAATGGTTATATCTTGCAAAACTATACTACAATATTACAGCCAAGATATCACCATTGATACAGTCAAGCAATAGAACATTTCCATCACCAAAAGGATTCCTTCTATTGTACTTTAATAGCCACATAATCTTCTTTCCTTCATACTTCTCTTCTTAGCCCCTGGCAACTACTGATCTTTTCTCAATTTCTGTAGTTTTGTTACATAAAAGATGTTACATAAATGGAATCATACAGTATGTAACCTTTTGAAAACTTTTTTTTTCACTAAGTCTAATTCCCTGGAAATTCATACAAGTAAATGTATGTGTCAATAGTTCATTCCTTTATATTGCTGAGGGGTATTCTGTGGTATAGATGTTTCTGCTTATTTACTCATTAAAAGACATCTGGGTTGTTTTTTACTTTTTGGTTGTTGCAAATAAAGTTCCTATAAACATTCTTGTATAGGTATTTGTGTGAATGTAAATTTTTATTTCTCTGAGATAAATGCCCAGGAGTATAATTACTAGGTCATATGTCAGTTGCAAGTTTAATTTTTTTTAATTTAAAAAAAATTTAAATTTTTTATTGTTATGTTAATCACCATACATTACATCATTAGTTTTTGATGTAGTGTTCCATGATTCATTGTTTGCATATAACACCCAGTGCCCCATGCAGAACCGGCCCTCTTTAATACCCACCACCAGGCTAACCCATCTTCCACCCCCCTCCCCTCTAGAACCCTCAGTTTGTTTTTCAGAGTCCATCATCTCTCATGGTTCATCTCCCCCTCCAATTTCCCCCCTTCATTCTTGCCCTCCTGTTATCTTCTTCTTCCTTTTTTTTTTTAACATATAATGTATTATTTGTTTCAGAGGTACAGATCTGTGAGTCAACAGTCTTGCACAATTCACAATGCTCACCATAGCACATACCCTCCCCAATGTCTATCACCCAGACACCCCATCCCTCCCACCCCCCCACCACTCCAGCAACCCTCAGTTTGTTTCCTGAGATTAAGAATTCCTCATATCAGTGAGGTCATATGATCCCCGTCTTTCTCTGATTGACTTATTTCACTCAGCGTAACACCCTCCAGTTCCAACCACGTCGTTGCAAATGGCAAGATCTCATTCCTTTTGATGGCTGCATAATATTCCATTGTATATATATACCACTTCTTCTTTATCCTTCATCTGTTGATGGACATCTTGGCTCTTTCCACAGTTTGGCTATTGTGAACATTGCTGCTATAAGCATCGGGGTGCATGCACCCCTTCGGATCCCTACATTTGTATCTTCGGGGTAAATACCCAGTAGTGCAATTGCTGGATCATATGGTAGCTCTATTTTCAACTGTTTGAGGAACCTCCATACTGTTTTCCAGAGTGGCTGCACCAGCTTGCATTCCCACCAACAGTGTAGGAGGGTTCCCCTTTCTCCACATCCCCGCCAACATCTGCCGTTTCCTGACTTGTTAATTTTAGCCATTCTGACTGGTGTGAGGTGGTATCTCATTGAGGTTTTGATTTGGATTTTCTTGATGCCGAGCGATGCTGAGCACTTTTTCATGTGTCTGTTGAACATTTGGATGTCTTCTTTGGAAAAATGTTTGTTCATGTTTTCTGCCCATTTCTTGATTGGATCATTTGTTCTTTGGGTGTTGAGTTTAAGAAGTTCTTTATAGATTTTGGATTCTAGCCCTTTTTAAAATTTTTTTAAACTTTTAACTTTTTTAACTTTTATTTTATTTTTCTTTAAGATTTTCTTTTTAAGTGATCTCCACACCTAACATGGGGCTTAAATTTACAATCTTGAGTTCAAGAGTCATATGCTTGGGGCCCCTGGGTGGCTCAGTCTGTTGTGCCTCCAGCTCTTGATTTCGGCTTAAATATGATCTCAGGTTCCTAAGATGGAGCGCCATGTTGGGCTCGGCACTGAGGGTGGAACCTGCTTAAGACTTTCTCTCTCCCTCTCCTTCTGCCCCTCCTCTCCTGCGTGCGCACTCCCTCTTTTTCTCTCTCTAAAAAAAAAAGAGTAGCATTCTCTATCGACTGAGGCAGCCAGGCGCCCTGCATGTTTAATTTTTTAAGAAACTCCTAAACTGCATTCCAGGATGGCTGTACCATTTCACATTTCACCCAGTGATATTTGAGTCCTCCAGTTTCTTCACACTCTGACCTGCATTTAGTGTTGTCACTATTTTGTATTTTAGCCATTCTCATAGGTGTGTTATAATACTTCACTGTGGTTTTAATTTGTACATTCTTAAGGGCTAATGGCGTTGAACATATTTTTATGTACTTGCTTGCCATCTGTTTATCTTCTTCAGTTAAGTTTCTGTTCATGTCTTTTATCCATTTTCTAACTGGATTGTTTATTTTGAGTTTTGAGAGTTCTCTCTATACTTTAAATACTTTGTCCTTTGCTGCCCATATGGTTTGCAAATAGATTCTCCCAGGCAGCAATTTGGTTTTTCATCCTCTTAAGCACATCTTTGCAGAGCAAAAGTTTTTAATTTTGATAAACACCAAAGTATCATTTTTTCCTTCACAGATTATGCTTTTGGTGTCAAGTCTAAGACTTCTTTGCCTAGTTGGGATCCCAAAGATTTCCTTTTATGTTTAAAAAAAGGTTTTATACTTTACATTTTACATTTAAGTTCATGATCCATTTTGAGTTAATTTTTAACTGAGGAGAGTTTTTTCTTTTGTTTGTTTGGTTATGCCTATGGATGTCTAATTGTTCTAGCAGGACAATTCAAAAAGGCTATCTTTTTGCTTTTGAATTGCTTGTGCACCTTTCTCAAAAATCAGCTGAGCATATTTCTGTGAGTTTATTTCTGAGTTCTCTATTCTGTTCCATTGCCCTGTGTGTGTCTATCCCATTGCCAATTCTCACAATCTTGATTACTTTAGCTCTACAATGTCTTGAACTTGGGTAGACTGGTTGCTTCCACTGGAAAAAGTCTGCATTTTTTTTCAAAATTCTTTTAACTGTTCCAATTCTTGTGTTTTTTCATATATATTTCTAGAGTAATTTTGTCCTTTCATTTTTGTTTTTCTAGTTTCTTTATATTTCCATTTTATTTTAGAATAATTTTGTCTGCATCTACTAAAAGGTTTGCTAGGATTTTGATAGAAATTATATTAAACTTCTATATTAATGTGGGGAGAATTGACATATTTACTCAATGTTGAGTTTTCCCATCCATCAATACAACGTGTCTCTCCATATATCAGCTCTTTGATTTCTTTCCTTGCCAGCTGGTTTTTTTTTTTTTTAAGACTTTATTTATTTATTTGACAGAGAGAGACACAGCGAGAGAGGGAACACAAGTGGTGGGAATGAGAGAGGGAGAAGCAGGCTTCCTGCCGAGCAGGGAGCCCGATGCGGGGCTAATCCCAAGACCCTGGATCATGACCCGAGCTGAAGGCAGATGCTTAACGACTGAGCCACCCACGCACCCCACCAGTTGGTTGTTTTAAGCATATACATCCTGCGCCTATTTTACACTTAATATTTTATTTTTTTGAGTGATTGTGAATTGTATTTTAAATTTAGTGTCCATGTAGTCATTGCTGGTATATAGAAATACAATTGATTTTTTAAAGTGTATTTTGTAGTCTGTGACCTTGTTGGACTTTCTTATTAGTTACAGGAGTTCTTTTGTAGGGCCCTTGTGATATTGTATGTAAAAAACCTTATCTGCAAATAGAGAGTTTTATTTCTTCCTTTTTAGACTGTATGCCTTTTATTTGTTTTTTAGCTTTACTGCAATAGCTAGAACTTATAGCATTATGTTGAATAAAAGTGGTGAGAGTGGGATCCTTGCTCCCCATCTGAGAAAGAAAGCATTTGGTCTTCAACCATAAAGTATGATAGTAGTTTTAGGCTTTTTATGGATGCTGTTTATGAAGTGGAGGAAGTTCTCCATTCCATTTTCCTTATTTTTTATTTTTATCATGAATGGGTGTTGAATTTTGCCAAAATATTTTGCTGCATCATTTGATATGATCATGTGATTTTTTTTCTTTAGTTTTTTTATATGGTGAATTATATTGTTTGATTTTTAAATATTGAAGCAGACTTGGACCCCAGAAATAAATCCCGCTTTGTAATGGTATATAATTCTTTTTAGATATTGTTGAATCTACTTGTTAAAATTTTCACATCTATATTCATGAAAGATATTCATCTATAGTTTTCTTTTTTGTACTGTTTTTGTCTGGTTTTGGTATCAGAGTAATACTAACTTCATAAAATAGATTAAGAAACCTTCCTTTCTCTTCTTTCTCTTACCTTCCTTTCTCTTCTGTTTGCTGGAAAAATCAGGTAGAATTGGTGTTAATTCTCCTTTCAATTTTTTGGTAAAATTCTCTGGAGAAATCCTCTGGGCTAAGATATTTCTTTTTTTGAAGTTTTAAAATTATGAATTCAATTTTGTTAATAGTTAGAGGGCTATTTAAACTATTTTATACTGGGTGAGTTGTGGTAATCTGCATTTTTTCAGGAATTGATCTATTTCACTTAGGTTGTCAAATTTATGCATATATAGTTGTTTCCTTATTACCTTCTGATGTCTTCAGGGTCAACAGTGATATTCCTATTTTATTCCTGATATATCTGTTTGACCCCTTTGGATTATAGTTTAGTCACAGGTGAAATAAGAGGCTTTCACCAGTTAAGATCCTTTCTATCTAAAGACCTACCACACCGTATGGAACCGTGATTCAGAACAACACATGCTTATCCTCATTTTAAGTGGAATATTTATTTCCAGCCTCCCTCTTGTAAAACACTGATGACATACTTAAGATCGGAATTCAAACTCTTAGAACAATACTGTGGAAGTTGTTTAGAGTTTAGATTTTTTAAAAACCAGTAACAAAGAAGTGGTAAAGAGTTAAAGAGCTGCTCTTCTAAAATCCGTTATTCTACAAAATAATCTATTTTACAGTTTCATAGAGAGGATTCAATCATTCATTCCCAATAACTCTAAATTTGGGTTTTAACTGAAAGGATGTGGATAGTAAACAGTACTCCCTCAAACAGTTCACATCTTTTTATCAACAAGCTTAAATCCTGCTGAAGGAAGGAAGTTGAATACAGGAAATAACTCATTTAATGACGTCATGCATTGAAAAAAAATACTATCTCTACCATCAGCACCAGCATCACAGACTTAGATCAAACCTACCTCTATGCGGCCATTAATGATGGATCAGAAATTTTGCGCTGATTCACCTCAATTAGTTGTACTATCAATTGCTTTCTCATTTTCTCCTATATATATATTACTAGTGAGATTCGTTGGCAATTTGTGTGGGCCTTCTATAAAAGTGCTGGTTATACTAAAATTTACATGCAAGGAAAAGTTCAGTTGTAGTAGCAGCGGTGGTGGTTGTGTTCCTATAACTATAGGATGCTTTTCGAGATGGCGCAATCACCATGGAAGCAAGAGTATGGAGCTTGGAGTCAAAGCCATCTGATTATGGCCGATTATGAACCTTTGTATTACAACTTATTAGCCATATGATATGGGCAAGTTACTTCAACTTGAACTTTAATTTCTTGATGAAAAGTGAGATTAGTAGCAATTACCTTTTAGTGTCATGAGAATTAGAAAAAGTTTCCACAAAGAGCTTACCACAGTGCCTCCCTGATAATAAACATCCAGCAAGTGGTGGCTATTATCATTGCTCTACAAGAAGAAAAAGAAATAAAATAAATTAGTTTTTCAGTACTACTTTAAATACTGAACTGGAGTTGTAAATTTAAATGACATCTGGCTAGCAGGTATTGTTTCAGTAACTCTCTGAATTTCTCACAAAGATATTTATGAAAACACAGTAAAAAAATAAAAACTCATATAACAATGAAAACTAAGCCTGACAGGGTTTTTTAAAGTTATTCAAAGAGTAATCACAATTAATGGTCATGCCCATAATTTATGGCCAGTGGGGGTGGTTTTGTTTTGTTTGTTCTTTATTCTTTTTCTTCCTGAAATGGAATTAACTTATTTCCTTGAAAGTAGGTAGAGAAACCTATTATTTGCTTCCCTCTCAAAAGAAAAAAAAAGGTTCTGTGGCAATGGATAAAAAGAGGGGAGGACTATCTCTCTGTAACCCAGGAATTATTTTCGAGGCACCGAGAGGATGGTTCCTACTGTGATCCCAATCTCTTTCTTGGTTCATTGGTACCCATCTTCATAGATCCATTTTGAAACTGCAATCTTTATGTAACCATTTAGAAATAAGACAGGATATATGGAGTTTTGGTGATCATGTTAGGCAGTAGACTAGCGAGAACAACAGTGGCTCGTTGTGTATGAAGAAATACAGTCCTGAAAGAAAATGAACTTATTTAGGGTAAACATTGAGAGAACATTGGGTTGTGGATTTTGTGTATCCTGTGGGATGAGAGGGTCAAAGAAATTGGCAGTCTGGGTCTCAGAAGACCCGAACTCAGGCCTATAAGATAAGAAGATTAAACCAGTACATTTGCACGTCAAGTTGCATCCCAGAAATAGCCTAAGGAGAGAATTCTATTAACACCAGAGACTGAGGTAAGATTATGGGCAAGTAAGACTCTGACTGTTGGCATTTAGAAGGCCTGGATAAAACTCTTCATTGTTCAGTGGAATTAATGAGGGAAAAGAAAAAAAAAATTAAGGTGTGCTTTTTTATTTTTTAAAGATTTTATTTGTTTATTTGCGAGAGAGAGCGAGAGAGAGAGAGCGCAAGCAGGAGGGAGGGGCAGAGAGAGAGGGAGAAGCAGACTCCTCACTGAGTAGGGAGCCTGACACAGAGCTCCATCCCAGGACCCCAGGATCATGACCTCAGCTGAAGGCAGATACTTAACTGGCTGAGCCACCCAGGTGCTCTTTAATGTGTGCTTTTAAAAGAAAAATGAAGACAAGAAGAAGCCACTTTTTCCCCTGAGAATTTAGAAGGATTGCATATTTTGAGATGATTTTCTACTAGAACCAAGAAAATGTTTTGGAAAACTTTTTGGTAAAATCATTAAAATGCCAGAAAAGATAGTCTTTATGAAGTTGCAACATAAAACTGAAGAAGAGAATACAAATTAGTCTAAAGAGATAGCACTGTGAAATGTGCTGGGAAAATGTGATAACATAAAATCAGCTGCCTCAGATGAGGAAATTGTCAAGAAAATGAGAAATCTAGTAGAATTAAAAGCAATAAGGTAGTCAATAAAAGCAGACTCAATTTAACAGGAATTTTAATCAATGATATGGCAGAATGACTTGAAAAAATTTTCCTAGAATGTAAAAGCAGGAAAAAAAAAAAAAGGAAGAAAAGATGGTAGGTACAAAGGATAGAGAACAATGATCCATACTAAAAGTTATAGGCTTTCAGGATGTGAGGGCCATCTGGGTGGGACATCTGTCACCTCACTGATCACCAAGGTTGATTTGGCTGATCTGGCTGGCTAGGCAGGTGTCCCTGTCCTCCCTCACCACTCGATGTGTGCATCCTTCTGGAAGCTGCATGCTCAGTCTAACACTAGGACCTTCCCCGATAGAGGAGGACCATTTTTTGGTCAAGAGTATAGGAATAGCTGCCTTCCCCCACTAGACCCTCCAAACAAGCTCTTGAGGTCCATTTGTAAGAGAATGTCAGGTAGTCAAGCTTCCAAGACTCCAGACACAGCCAAATGAGGTCCTGTGTGTCACAGTCTGCCTTTCTCCTAAAATAAGGAAAAAGAAAACAAATATAGGTTTTCAGAATAGGAAATCAGAAGTAAAAATCAAAGATTAAAAATTGGAAAAAAACAACCAACCAATCAGCCAACCAATGCTTTTCTGAGCAGAAAAAGAGATACCCTAACACTATGTTGGTTTAAAAGACTTAACCATGTGGGCACCTGGGTGACCCCGTCGGTTAAGTGTCCAACTCTTGATTTTGGCTCAGGTCATGATCTCAGGGTTGTGAGATTGAGCCCTGTGTGGGGCTCCACGTGGGTGTAGAGCCTGCTTGAGATTCTCTCTCTCTCTCTCTCTCCCTCTCCTTCTGTTCCTCCCTGCTTGCTTTCTCTCTCTCTCTAAAAAAATAAAATAGAAGATTTACCATGTTACAAAGAAAATTAATGGAGAGAGAAGCATATCTTAGCAAAAATTTCCATTTTAAGGATAAAGCAAAAGAATTTTAAAAATTTTAAATATAATCATTTTGAAATAAAACATGTTACCTATGAAACAAAAGTCAGCAGACTTGAGAATTTTCTTTCACAGTAGTAAATATCAGTTTATAAGGCATTCTTTTCTACAGAATTTTAAAGGGATAAAACTGTTGCCCAAGAATTTTATATCCACTCAAGTTTTTGTTTACCTGCAAAGGCAACACAAGGACACTTGGAATATATATACAATGGCTCAGAAAACATACTATCTACATACTTTTTATTTAAAAAAATTACCTGAAGACATATTTCAGATGACTGTGAAGTTAATCAAAATTTAAACACATATAAGTGTTTATATACAAATATATATGTAAATGGACTTATAGTGTACATTGAAATAATTCAAACATAAAAGTAAGTGCATTAGGGTTCTCCAGAGAAACAAAACCAACTGAAGATTATATAATATATATTATTATATATTATATAAGATTATATAACATACATTATTATATATTATATAAGATTATATAATATATATTATATTCTATATATAATATATAGAATGAAAAATTGGCTTGTGTAATTATGAAGGCAGAGAAGTGCCAAGATCTGCAGTCAGGAAGCTGGAGATCCAGGCCCTGGTACAGTTTCAGTCTGAGTCTGAAAACCTGAGAATCAGGAGAGCTGATGCTGTATGTTCTAGTCCAAGTAAGTCCAAGTCCTAAAGCAGAAGAGGACTGATATCCCAACTTGAAGGCAACTAGGCAATGAGAATGAATTCTCCCTTAATCAATCTTTTTCTTCTATTTAGGTCTTCAGTGGATTGGATGAGGTGCACCTGCATTGGTGAGGGCACTCTGGTTTACTTACGCTACTGAATGAAATGTTAATTTCATCCAGAGACACCATTCCAGACCCACCCATAAGAGTGTTCATCAAACGCATCATTATGTGAGCACTTTGTCATCTAGTCAACTTTTTTTTTAAAGATTTTATTTATTTATTTGAGAGAGAGCAAGAGAGAGAGAGTGAGAAACAGCATGAGAGGGGAGAGGGTCAGATGGGGAAGCAGGTTTCCGGTTGAGCTAGGAGCCTGATGTGGGACTCGATCCCAGAACTCCGGGATCATGACCTGAGCCGAAGGCAGTCGCTTAACCAACTGAGCCACCCAGGCACCCCTCATTTAGTCAACCTAACACATAAAATGAACCATCACACTGGGTTGAAATAATTTGTTGTATGTTTGGTTATAAAAAATGAATGCAAATGTCAGAAATAGTTCTTTAAAAAGAATAATGTTAAAATTATATATAAAACTAAGTCACAATAAAGTGGGCCTAAATGTCCAGATAATATGAATGAAGACTATGAATCAGTGAGGAGAATGCTAACTGGGAGAAAGTAAAAAGATAGCTAATTGCATTTAAAAAAATGTTATGTGGAAGTCAGCAAAGAATGGAAAAGAATGATTTTTAAGCAGAGTAGCAATATAACTTAAAACAGGACTGAAATCTTCCAAATCGGCAGAAGATAAAATCAACCCAAATAGCAATGACAGAAAACAGAGGAAGTGACATAAAAGCCTGCCAAAAGGAAGAAGGAAAAAAAAAGCACAACCAAAGATTGTAAAATAAGATGATATCAGTTCTGATAATAAATTTAAATGGGTTATACTTCCCAATTAAAACAAAGTTTTGCCAAATGAGGAGGTTAAAAAACAGTATCTCTGTGCTGTTTTCAAGGGGCACTTCTAAAAAACCCCACACATTTTAAATATAAGAGATTGGACAAAGATTCATAAGGTAAGTTGAAAAAAAGAGATGCCATTAATGATTTCAAACAATGTACATATCAAGGGTTAAGGAAAATATTGAAAGGCTAGAAAGGTAATTTCTATTGTGTACACTACATTGCACAATGGAGTTATAGCAATCATAAATTCTTATGCAACGACTAAAATATATCAACATATAGAGTAAAAATTTATTAGGAGGAAAAAAGAAATGGACAAAATACTACAGTTGCAGGAAAATTTAACATTCACAACTCAGGGTTTGAAAAATAGAGTAGGCATTTCTTTTTTCTGCCCCATGTTGCTTCATTTGAGAACTGTCCCTCCCCCAACCCATCAGAATGTTTTGGTGGTGTCTGTCAAGAGGCCGCATCTTGGCCATACAGGACTGGGCAAGTTTAGCAGATGCTTGACGCCCCACTCAGATTTCTTTGGATTCCTTTTGACCAGTTTTGTGAGTCCATCCCCAGCTTTTGTGTGCTTAGCTGTTAAAGCTCTGCTCTTGAACCCCTTCGAGGCTAGCGCTTGGGCATTGGGTCTGCCTTGTCCTGGTCCCTTTGCCTGAGGAGGACAAACTTGGAGGTGTAATTTAGGCTCCAGAGCTCCCTTATCCGGCTTTGGCAATTGTAGGCTTCTTTCCCTCCCTGTTTGGCTTTCCCCACTCCTTTACTCTTTTCTCCTGGAAGCTGGTCCTTGATAAATTACTCTCAATGGAATTCCTGACTCAAGATTTGCTCAAGATCAGTGTGAAACCTGACCAGAGATGGCAGGTGACCTAAACGGACCAGAGTGGTTTGTCTTTCTAACCCAAGGATTGGCCGGAGTTGGGCAATTTACCTAAACTAGGTCAGTCAGAATCCTTTATCTGGTCTTGGCATGGTGCTGGGAGAAAGAAAGAGTGTCTCTAGAGATCCCTCTGATGACAGCATGCATGGACCACCTAAGTCTGGATTTCCCAGGAGCTTTCTCGTTGCCAAATAGACAGAGCCTGAGAGAGGAATGAATTCGGGCAAGTAAAGCTAAGAGAATAAGAAAGACAGTACAAATCACTTAAACCCCGAATCCAGCCTTTGCTGAAGAAGTTTGTATTTTGGCAATTCGGGTTATATTAGTTCACTAGCTCTTTTTTTTAATGAATTGTGCTACTTTGAATTGGGTTTGTTATTTGCAACGAAAAGATCCCTAACAATGTAGCAGTTCAAGCAGGAAAGAATAAGTTTTCAGAGAGTTTGAATAGTATAATTAATAATGGATTAATAATAGATAGTCTCTGGAAATGAGATGGACTGTACGTCTCTTTAAGGTAGATAGTATATTGGGGCACCTGGGTGGCTCAGGTGGTTAAGCTTCCAACTCTTGATCTCAGTTCAGGTTTTGATCTCAGGGTTGTGATTTCAAGCCTCTAGTGTGGAGCCCACTTAAAAAAAAAAAAACAATAGGGCGCCTGGGTGGCTCAGTTGGTTAAGCGACTGCCTTCGGCTCAGGTCATGATCCTGGAGTCCCGGGATCGAGTCCCGCATTGGGCTCCCTGCTCAGCAGGGAGTCTGCTTCTCCCTCTGACCCTCTTCCCTCTCGTGCTTTCTATCTCTCATTCTCTCTGTCTCTCAAATAAATAAATAAAATCTTAAAAAAACCCAAAAAAACAATAAAATAAAATAGGTGGTATACTAGCTACAAAAACAACCTCACTTTATTCCTCGAAACATAACTTTCAAAGAACACATTTTCTAAAATGTAACTATCTTAGAAATTAATTGTAAAAGGTCAAAGAAATACAAAGACTCATATGGAAACTAAAAAATCTTTCTCCCATAACATTAGGATAAAAAAGAGAATCTAAAATTAATAAAAAATGGAAATGTTAGTATTATGTGGATGTCATTTTAGAGACAATTCTCTGTCTGACCCATATTTCTTTTTGTGCCCCTTCATTGTTTCAGTATGCAAACATTTAGACCAATCTGCCTCCCTTGGCTCAGGAAAGGGATGTGGCAGGGTAAAAAGAAATATTTTATTTCTTATAGTTATGGAATCTGTCTGTGAAGAGCTTAAGGTCTTTAGGGAAATGTTGAGATACAGAGAAAACGTTTGAGCAATGGTGGTAAGATATTTTCTGCTACTCCTCTCAAGAGAAAAATACTCCAGAGTTGGAAAATGAGGGACATCATCACTGGAAGTTCTGTATTGGGTCCTTGTGTCCTGTCTCATTAGAAGAGTTCTGGGAAATGGCGTCTGCCTAGAGAAGGAAAGACTGGCGAGTGGGTCCAGGCCCACAGGTAGAGAAAGTGTCCAGAATGCCCGTGCCTTAGGGTGGCTGTCACGTGTCATTGTCACCTTGTTTGGGTTGATAATGTTCAAGCCCTGAGGACGAGACTTGATGATGAATATCTAAGCTGGTGTCTATGTGGGTTGTCAACACTGAGGAGCAGATGTTCTACCTTTCACCTTGGTGCTACATCAAGAACCGTAAAGGGGCGAAGGGGGCCAGCCCTCCCTTGACTGACTCCTGGTGGAATGGGAACTTGAAATAGATACTGAGTTGATTTGTAGAAAAATAAAGTAAGTTTTATTTCTGATGCTTTTGAGTTTGTGACTAAAACTTAAAGTCACCACACTTCCTAGTCACACTTGTGGGATGTGGTCAAAGGAGCTTGGGAAAGCAGAACTTTACTTCTTTAACTCCAATCCACTAACCTCAAGTGCAGCCTTTGTTCATGTAACTGAGGTTCATAGAGCTAGTTTAACACTTCATTTTTAGAAATATGTCAATTTCAACTTCAAGTTTTTTGGCTTTTGCATTCAATTCAGTAGCCATATTACAATAATGTTTATAATATAATCTAGTGCCTTCTGTCTTTCCTTCTCCCCGCCCCCACCCAGGACCCAGAAGAGCTTTCATTTTTCTGATGTAAAACCTTATGATGTGACTGACTTGCAAGAGTATTTATCATCTTGCTACAAAATTCTATGTTTGGATGAAACAGTTGATATTACCCCAGTTTTTCTGTTTGGGTTTCTTGTAATGCAGGAAAATAGTTACTTCAGGAAGACTAAGGTGAAAGTCCTGTATCTCAGAAGGTAAAGAGAAAAGCACATTGATAATTCAGAAATGCAAATTGCCCTTTGACAGAAAGTATACATTGAAATGTACAAATACACTTTGTCTTGATTGCATGTATTTTTATATCCCATTCTAGGGTCCACTCCTTCACTTGCAGTCTAGGCTGCGGTGGAGAGTATAAGACAGCTCTATGTCCGTGGACTTGGGAGAATGTGCTCATGTTCGCTACTGAATCTTGGAGATAGCTGAAGTATGAAATGTAAGGTCAGCTGAACTATGTTCCATCTCCTTCCAGACTGTTTTTGGTTTGAGGGTGGGAGCATTTGCTATATAGTGCCCGCATCTCCCTTCACACTGTTTTAGTGAAAATTTTACCCCAAATTTGGCCTAGGGTCTTCTAGGTTTACCGAACTACTTCAAGTTTAAAAACAAAACCAGCTATATTCATGGGTATGTTAACGAAAAGTTGGAAAGAAGCATATGAGGGAAAATTGAACCTGCCTCCTAAAGTCCTGAAAATTTTTCTCTTTAATTTCCTTGTGGTTACCCACAAAACATAGAAGTACTTTCCTCCCTGTAATTCCTAAGTGACATAGGAGGGTTTTGCTTGTACTTCACGTTGCCACAAAAATGCATCAGTTCATTTCATCTCTTTTCCTGTCTTCCACAAATACTTGTGCCACTCTAAGCATTTCCTCCTCTTTTCAAACTACACAGGTCCATAAATTTGGTATTGTGTTTTTATAAGCTTGTGTGTGCCAGGCTCATCCAGATAGAATCTCACAGAACAGCCATTTCAAGTAAGAAGACATATTACTGGCTGCATGCAATTCACGTTCACGTGATTAACAATGTAAACTTTTTTCTTAAAAGAAAGAAGATTTCAAAACCAAAGACTTTAAATTATATATATGTATATGTACATATATGTATGTATAGATATAGCCATGAATATTTCCCAAAATAACACGTTTTAAAATTTCTTATTTAAATTCAAATTAGTTAACATATACTGTATTATTAGTTTCAGGGGTAGAATTTAGTGATTCGTCAGTTGCATAGAACACCCAGGGCTCATTCCTTCAAGTGCCCTCCTTAATACCCCATCCCCCCACCCAGCTCCCCTCCAACAACCCTCAGTTTGTTTCCCAGAGTTAAGAGTTTCTTATGGTTTGCCTCCCTCTCTGTTTTCGTCTTATTTTATTTTTCTTTCCCTTCCTCTATGTTCATCTGTTTTGTTTCTTAAATTCCACATATGAGTGAAATCATATGGTTCAAAATAACATTTTTAACATTTATAAATCTAAAACTTCTTCATTGCATTCTTTAAGTTTTCTCATCTGTCATGTAAAAAATGTTAGATTATATTATCTTTATATTTCTCTTCTAGCTCTACATTTCCCTTTGAACCTTAGTAAAGTAGAATTTGGTGGATTTTTAAAAAGCAGTTTGGGTCATAAACTTGCACATATATAACAATTAGCATGTCTATTCTTTAGAATTTTGAGTCATTCCAAACTGTGCATGATTCATTGCTTGTTCATTTTTAGTTCACTCCAGATGAAAAATTCACAAGGTGCAAAAAAGGGGAGATATTATCCTAGAATATATCTTAGTCTTTAAAGTTTTGAGGTTTGTTTCTAATAATAAGAATATTACACATTAATGGTGAGGTAAAATTTTGTAGGAAAAGAACAGCAGGACTTTTAATCAACATATTTTGAAGTCTTCACAGTATATCTCAGTGGGATAAATACGAGCCACTTTTTTAAGTTAGGAAAGAACTTCTTTTTTAAGTTACTCTATTCATGATTTAAAGTGATGAGACGTATGGTTAATATCTTTCTGCATAGGAGTGTAAATTAGGAGACCAGTTAATGATAAGAAGGGAAGCCTTGAAAATTGAACATTGATCTGAGGCTGTGGCAACTAGAATCATTGTGAGTCTTATTGTTAGTCTGCATCCTTGCTCAGAAAGAACAACTTCATTCCTGATTTCCTCTCTAAAAGGTTTGTCTGCTACTATTTCCCAGACATCCGTGGCTATTATATTTTTAATGACTTTTCTATGGGGAAAGTATGAGAAGCAAAAATACAACTCCCAGGGGTTGATGAAGTAGCCAGTAGTCCCAGGGCAAATCTTCTGCAATAGTGGGAATGGGTTAAAAAAAAGAAATGAACATTTACTGAGTTTTCTTTTTTCTTCTTCTTTAAATTTTTTATTGTTATGTTAATCACCATACATTACATCATTAGTTTGTGATGTAGTGTTCCTTGATTCATTGTTTGTGTGTAACACCCAGTGCTCCATGCAGAACGTGCCCTCTTTAAAACCCATCACCAGGCTAACCCATCCCCCCACCCCCCTCCCCTCTAGAACCCTCAGTTTGTTTCTCAGAGTCCATCGTCTCTCATGGTTCGTCTCCCCCTCTGATTTACCACCCTTCATTCTTCCCCTCCTGGTATCTTCTTCTTCTTTTTTTTTCTTAACATATATTGCATTATTTGTTTCAGAGGTACAGATCTGTGATTCAACATTACTGAGTTTTCTTAACGTGTACTTGGCTCCATGCCAAATCCTGCACAAATATAACGTGTGAAGCAAGTTGTTCGTGAGGACAGTTGTGGAACTACACTTTAGTCATTGTCTCTCGACTAAAATCTGTGCTCTCCTTGTGTCCCTCTTTCTGTCCTTTGAAAATCGCAGTAACTTCTTTCTCTTCTCACTAGCCAAGATTTTTGTCCTATGTCCCCAGGTTTGTTTCACTTTCGAGTACAAAATTAAGTTCTAATATTGTCCCAATGCCTTTTCCATCTCAACAGACTGCGGCCACCTTACCCTCATCACACTATCTTTCTCCCTCCCAATGGAACGCACCGGACCCTTTTCTCTGAGAACCTCCGGTTTAATTCCAGTCACACAAGCTGCAATGAATGCTGCCACCTCGTGGCATTTTTTGAAGAGCTGAAATCTGCTAAGTCAAGACTCGCGCTTGGTTCAGATGCTATTTGCCACTAACTACACTCCTCAGACATGGCCCTTCGTGTATTTATTCTCTGCTTGCTTCGAGTCATCTGAGTCGGGGTGCTTATGGGAAAACAAAAAAATCTTGGATTGGGACATCTGTTCTCCCACTCTGTTCAACCTGATGGAATTTGAAAACCTCGTTGGTGACTCTGTTTTGCCATTTAATAGTCAGCAGGGAAAGTACTTGATGCCCCTGAAAAAAAGTGAAATCTTTGATGAGTACAAGCCTTCCACTGTTTATACTATACATAGAAGTTTGAGGCAGTAGCCATGACTTTAATTTGGAGCACTCGGCCATATAAAGCCAAAATTCGGTGAAAATTTTCTTGCCACATTACTATACATATTTGCTTTAATTTTATTTTTTATTATTTTCTAAGATTTTATTTATTTATTTGACAGAGAGAGAGAGCACAAGCAGGGGGAGCAGCAGAGGGAGAGGGAGAAGCAGGCTCTCGCCTGAGCAGGGACCCCGTTGCGGGGCTCCTTTCCAGGACCCTGGGATCATGATCTGAGCCGAAGGCAGACGTTTAACCAACTGAGCCACCCAGGCGCCCCCGTATTTGCTTTAATTTTAATTGATACAATCCACCAATGCTTGCAATAACATAGTTTCAGTAAATTATGTCATGCAAATGAAAGATTTTAAGTTGTGTTACTAGTTGGTTCAAAATAGACCAATGCTAGTTCATTGGATTAAATTGCCATTGATTTTCAACATGTAAACAATCTGGCCGAATTCCTAAAAATATGTCAGGAAAAAAGTTAACACAAGGAACACGTTGATTTATTTTGATTTGTGGAATTAAGAAAAGATCATTTATTAATTGATCGATGAAAAGTCTTTTAATCCATATTCCTTTTACTCCTTTCAGGGAACAGAATAAACAACAATAAATACAAATAAAAAATATTTATTTGTTAAAAACGAGCCGATTAAACAGTAACATAATAACATATCTATATAAAATAACTATATCTTCCAATTCTTTCCAAAACTAATTTTCCAAAACAACATTTAATGAACTGAATGGCCTTCTTTTACATTTTTACACATCTCTTTAATGTCTGGCTTAATGAACACGACTCAATTTTCATATCTATTTTTACAGTCAATCTGTTGAAATATGTTGTTTCAAAGGCACTTTTTGGTTTAGTTATTGTCTGAATGCCTAGTACCCACCACAAAGCCTAGCACATCCTAAGCTCCGTAATGCTAATTGAATGAATGATGAACTCCCAAGCTTGTCATTTGTAACGGTACCTGAATTCTCTAGATTAATTTATAAAATTCTCTTTAAACTTAGCAGTGGATATGGCCATTGCAGTAAGCAGATGCATACTCTTCACCTGTTACTGGTCAGAGTGTGTTTCGGAGATCAGCCGTACTTAGGCATCACTCAGGTACCTGTGAGAAAGGCTGAATGAACGTCAGACTCCACCCCAGACCTACAGAATCAGAATCTGCATTTTAGCAAGATCCCTCAAATGATTCCTGAGCACTTTCCAGTCCCAGTCTGAGAAGCACTGCTTGGAAGCATCTTTGTTGCCATTACCATTTCTGTGTGGCTATAGAATTCATTCTTCCATAGATTGCTGTTTTCCTCCATGAAATTATTTTATGACTTGACTTTGCGCTACTTTCTAATTGAGTCTATGCAAAATAAGTTTTCACATCTTTGCTTCCCTCTTTCTTTTCTAAGGGTGCTCAAGCTTAGAAACTGTGAATTCCTACTTCTGAGCTGTGAGTCAGGGGGGCTTTCTATAAGGGAAACTCCCTTCTAGGACCATCTGATTAAAATTTTTAAATGATCAAACCAGTGGATGGCTATTAAGATATTGCTGCTTATGTAGTTTTCTTCCATGAAAGAATGTTTGTTTGGTGTAGTATAGACCTGGCACAAATTTAAGGGAAGACTTCTTGCCACAAATTATTTTCACAGCTCCCGAAAGAGAAAGTAATTATCACAAGTCAGTTAGGTCTTTTTCTTTTTCTTTCTTTCTTTCTTTCTTTCTTTCTTTCTTTCTTTCTTTCTTTCTTTCTTTCTTTCTTTCTTTCTTTCTTTCTCTCTCTCTCTCTCTTTCTTTCCTTCCTTCCTTCCTTCCTTCCTTCCTTCCTTCCTTCCTTCCTTCCTTCCTTCCTTTCTTTCTTTCTTTCTTTCTTTCTTTCTTTCTTTCTTTCTTTCTTTCTTTCTTTCTTTCTTTCTTTCTTTTTCTTTCTTTCTTTCTTTCTTTCTTTCTTTCTTTCTTTCTTTCTTTCTTTCTTTCTTTCTTTCTTTCTTTCTTTCTTTCTCTTTCTTTCTTTCTTTCTTTCTTTCTTTCTTTCTTTCTTTCTTTCTTTCTTTCTTTCTTTTTTTTGTCCTCCTGAGATTGCCCAGGTGTAAAATTATGGAAGGGGGTTGGATCACTAATTTGTTCATTTAATTATTTGTTTTCACTTAATTCACTCAACAACTTAGTTTTTATTAGAAAGACAACTTTGGCTGATTTTAACCTGCCTAAAGTTATTAAGATTTTTGGTATAGAAAAGCACTTACAGTAGTTGTTATTTTACTTTTCAATTTAATGAGATGCTTATCTAAGTGTGTCTATGTAAACAGCTCCAGCATACAAAGCAGCCCCGGCCAGGGCCAGCATCAGTATGCCTGGGCTAGGCCATCCTTTGCCTGAGGAGAGGTCCTATGCAAGTCTGGGGACCTGTGGCAAGAAAAAGAAAACACACTTGGAAAAATTAAACTGCCAACACACATGCAGGTTTTGTCCTGGTACTTAATCACTCTTGGTAGAAATGATCTGTTTACTAGTGGGTTGTGAAGGACCCTGGAAAGAGCCTGGGACTTTGGAGTCAGATAGACCCAAATCCCCTATGACATGGTGGGTCTTCTCAGAACTCCAGATCACTTTTTTTTTTTAAAGGTAACAGTGATAACTTAGAGCTATGGTTGAATACTGTTAAAAAACAAAATTCAGGGCACCTGGGTGGCTCAGTTGTTAAGTGTCTGCCTTTGGCTCGGGTCATGATCCCAGGGTCCTGGGATCGAGTCCCACATCGGGCTCCCTGCTCAGCGGGAAGCCTGCTTCTCCCTCTCCCACTCCCCCTGCTTGTGCTCCTGCTCTCACTGTCTTTCTCTGTCAAATAAATAAATAAAATCTTTAAAAACAAATAAAAAACCCCCACAAAATTCAACTGAATAAACTCGAAGATCTAATTGGCTTTATTAAACGATACATGAATTGGGCAGCATCCTGTCTAGTAAGCAGAGGGGAGCTCCAAGGAGTTGTGCAGAATGGAAGGTTTTTAATAAAAGAAGGATGTGGCAAGAAAGCTCCTAGAAGAAGTAAAGGATGGTCCTGAAATCGCTCAATGTAGGTGAGTGCATGAATGAAATAGTGTCTAAATGCTTGCTAACAGTTCAGGTACTTCCCACTCATGTTTTCTCACTTAATCCTCACAATACTCTTATGATGTAACACTAACTAACACATTTGTCCCAGACAGTGTTCTAGGCTCTTTACATGTATTAACTCGTCTGATACTTGTAACAATTGTTTGATTCTTGAAAGTATGTATTACTGTTATAATTTTCATTCACTTATGAGGAAATTAAGGCACAAAAGGGTGAAATAAGTTGCCTGAGGTTATGTTCACAGACAATCAGTCTCTACTGATTGATTTTGAACCAAGCAGTTTGATTTCAATATCCGTGCTCTTAACTGTCATGATAAAGTTGTTCATCAATTTTCCCATTTTGTGAGTGAGGAAGTTGAGTATGGGTTTCGTTAGAATCACACCATCTATAAATTGCCCAAGCAGGGAATTGGGCGTGAGCTGCCCACCTGTAGGCTAGGGTTCTTTCCATTACAGCACATTTCTAGACATTTCATTATGACCTTAGAGATGGAGATTTCCAAGAAGAGCCTATTTGAATCTCCATTGCCAAAAAGGTCAAGAAGATTCATCATCTGAGGCACAGTAAAACAAAATAAAGCTTTCCTGTATTTCAACAAAGCCCCTTTATGTATAAACCTGTAACATTCTTTGAGGCTCCAGTCTACACATCTTAAGAAATATATAGAAAGATGTTATAGAAAGCCCAAGAACTACATGGAAAAAGGATGGAGGAGCTGCTGTGTGAGGGCATATCTGCAAACGAGGGTGCTTCAATTCAGGAGAACAAACATGACGGTGAATTTGCCTAACATCTAAGAATTACAAAATTTATGACCAACTTTTAAAACAAATCCCAAAATACTATTGAAGTTTGAATAATTTAAGTCTTTAGAGTTTAGTCTAAATAAAAAAGTTTTATTTATTTATTTATTTATTTATTTATTTTAAGATTTTTATTTATTTATTTGACAGAGAGATAGAGAGAGAGCACAAGTAGGCAGAGTGGCAGGCAGAGGGAGAGGGAGAAGCAGGCTCCCCGCTGAGCAGGGAGCTCGACACAGGGCTCGATCCCAGGACCCTGGGACCATGACCTGAGCCGAAGGCAGACGCTCAACCGACTGAGCCACCCAGGCGCCCCCAAATAAAAAGTTTTAGACATTGGATTATTCTAAACTAATGGAGGTAACTAGACCAATTGGGATAAATACATGAATGTGTTTTTAAAGGCTTGATAAGTTAAGGGACACATCCCTAATGTGTAATTGAGGAGAATTTGGCCTTATTATTTATCTCTTATCCTTGAGATAGACATCCAAGAGCTTGGTGGCAGGAATCAGACAGATCTAGGTTTATACCCTAGTTCTGCCTCTTAACTTGTTATATGACCTTGGACAAAATTCTTAACCTCTTAGTTCCTCAGTTTTTTCATCTGGACAATGGGATACTAATGATCCTCACTTTGAATTAGGTTTGAATTGAATTAAAATCATTGAATTTAAACACATGAAAAGTGTAAAAAACAGAGACTGGTACATTGACAGGGCTCAGTAACTATTGACTAAAGTTATTAGTCATTGTGAATGCCCAAGATGGCATGAACTACTTGTCCTTTGCCCCAGTCAAACTGGTCTCAGTTTTAGGAAGATAATCCAGAAATATTTCAGTAAAAAACAAGATCTACTGTTCTCCCATACCACAGAATTTTTATGTGGAACCCTCTAGTGATGTGGTAGCTTTGTCTGCGTAGGGTAAAGTCCATGTCATAACTGTTCCCAACTGTTTGCATTTTCTTTCTTTCTTTCTTTTTTTTTAAGATTTTATTTATTTATTTGAAAGAGAGAGAGAGAGGGAGGGAGTATGAGTGGGGGGAGGGGCAGAGGGAGAAGCAGACTTCCGGCTGAGTGAGGAGCTCCACTCGGGGCTCAATCCCAGGACCCCAAGATCATGATCTGAGCCGAAGGCAGACACTTAACCCACTGAGCCACCCAGGCACCCCTCTGTGCATTTTCTTTCAGAGATTTGAAGGTGTTAGATCTGACAAAGATACTAAGAGCTTTCTTATTAAACCTGTATCCTCCGTGTTGCTTCAATGTGCCTACATATTAGGCATGCGGGAAGCTTGCTGAATGAAGAGAATGGGTAAATACCTAGTGAATGGTTCAGTGACTGGGCAGAAAACTCCCATGAACAAAGAACTCTGGCTAAGATGTTACCTTGTTCCTGACTGAGTCAGATAGAAAAAAGTCACGCAGATTATTAATACTAGGAAGCTAATTCTTCTGTGTGTGGCAGTGGTCTAGGTTTTAATGGAACAAGTGGTTAGAAAGTAAAAACCATCTCATCTGAAATAATTTCCAGTGTGTACTTACAAAATAAGGGTGTGTGACCCTTTACACACATACTGGCCACAATTCTAAAAAAATCTTCAAAAGCACTGCCAGTTTAATGAGGAAAATGTTCAATTTTGTTAATAAAACACAAAGGTAGATGATTGTGCTTAGATATTTTTCTTTTCCAGGATGGCTAAACAATTTTAGATATTTACATATATTAAGAATTCGTCAAAAGAAAATGCTGTTAAAAAATTGGAGAAACTTGGGGCGCCTGGGTGGCTCAGTCATTGAGCGTCTGCCTTCGGCTCAGGTCATGATCGCAGGGTCCTGGGATCGAGCCCCGCATCAGGCTCCCTGCTCCGCGGGAAGCCTGCTTCTCCCTTTCCCACTCCCCCTGCTTGTGTTCCCTCTCTCGCTGTGTCTCTCTCTGTCAAATAAAGAAGAAAAATCTTAAAAAAAAAAAAATGGAGAAACTCTTACATTCATGCATTTGTAATGTAAGTAGGTTCAATCTTTTTCAAAGAGCCATTGATATTTGTAACAAGAACTATAACAAATTTCATGCATTTCCACTGGAGTCCATTATTGAGAATTTATTTTAATCAAACAATTGTCTTTCTCTCTTTTGACAAAGACTCTCTCTTTGACCAAACTTTAGTCAGGCTCCTCTGAGCACTCTTCTCAACTAAGGCCTTAACCTTGGCCTTTCTTGCCTGTCTTGCCCTAGCTGGGCCTGCAAAAATTACATTAGCAAGAATTCTCCCACCTTTGATACATGATCACCCTTAATATCTGATCAAGTTCCTCATCCCTACCTTTGCTGTGTAAGTCCTTGGCTTGCTTTTAGCAAGGTTCATGTGAGGTCAGTTTAGCAAGAATCCCCCACCCTTGATAACCCCTCTTATACTCTTATTACAATAGTCTTGAATAAATTCTTTACTATCTTTAACAAGTGTCAGAATAGTTTTTCTTTAACTCTCTCTCTCTTTTGTTAGAGTAGAGAATTGGAAATGACCTTAATATTTAATAGTAAGGGGTTGACTAAATAAATTCAAAACCAAAATCTTTGAAATAGCATGCTGGCATTAATAAATGCATAATGGTCAACGCTCATAGACTACCACTGTTCACACTGAATTAAGTGCTTTATCTGCTGGCCTCCACAAGAAACTGAAAGTCAGCAGGAACCCAAAGGAGCAGAGCTGCTCTTCATCTTGCATCCTTCGCTTCATTATTCTCTTCAGCAGTTACTTCTTCCGTCCCTCAGACCTTGTAGCAGGAAACATGGCTGTTGCTTCATCGCTCACATATTTAGTAAAGAGCAGACCCTTCTCCTTTTCCTTCCAGAAGGGAGCAGATATCAGAGGAAACAATTCTATCCTTCTTTCCACTCTTATGGCATGTTCCTGCTCATAGGAGGAGGACTAATGTATCTTCCTGGTGACACAGAGCCATGACTGGTCTGCACTGAGTTTTCTTAACCAGCGATGAAGTCATGGCTTCAGAATGTGGGTCTCTTGTCTCTGGTGGCGTCTGTGTTGGCCCTTGTCCTTTGTCTCCTGGAAGTAACAGGCAAGACAAAGGTTTGTGAATGGCAGGCCAGTTTAGTTCTAGGCCTGCTAATGGGTGAGTGGATTAAGTGAAGCTGCTCCGGGGGGCCCAGAAGTCTCATTTCAGGAAGAGTCTCAGCAGAAAATTGTGTGCCCCAACATGTTACCAAACTCTTTGTTTGGGGATTATTCGGTTTCACCTGACCTTGTAACGCCTGGTTGGTACTTTGTTCTCTAACTGGATCCTTATGAATATTTGTCAGGTCTTAGGAATCAGGGAAGAAGGCAGTGGCTTGCTGGTAAATTGGCTCTTGGTGGGGGGAGGAGAGAGAAGGGCTGGGTTTGTAGCAGTTGCTGATGTTTGCAACGTAAATGCTCCATCACAGTGTATTTCCAGCTCCCGAAAGGCTGCTGGACACAGTTTCTGAGTGTTTAACCAAAGATCCTTGTGAATGCGCTCTAGCACACCACGGGAAGCTTCATCCCGTGTGATTCACAACAGTGAGGGAACAATTTTTCTCACTGTTTCCCAACTTCTGGGGAAAATTCTTAGTGGCCCAGCTTGTCTATCAGGCTTCTGTTCCCAGTTTTATCAACTGTGACCAAGAGACCGGGACCACACACTAGAAGGAAGCATGGTGTTTGGAAGTCTGCTGCAATGGTCAGAGAGGCACCTGGGAGTCAGTGTGGGCTGGGATAATTTCCCACTCTTAGTTTGGGTCTCTCCAAAGCAGAACCTGCAACAAAGGCTTAGCTTATGTACTTAGATATTTTTAGTACATCTGAGTTTATCTTAGAATCTGATTCTGCAAAGCCGAAGTACAGAACCGATAGGGAAAGAGAGAAAGACGAAGATATATTACTACGTTTACAAAGCTAACACTTCTGTTAATATTGAGTAATAAAAGGACAACCTCCCCAAATGATACATGGTGAGAAATGAGCTGGGAGTTGCCCCAGGCCATCACTGGAGCTTGAGAACAAAGCCAGTGCAGATGAGGGTAGAGCTAAGAGAGGAGGGCACAAACCAAGTCTGGTGACATCACTTGATGTCACTTGAATTCCTGGATTGAGATGTGCTGTGTGTCAGCTCTATGAACCACTCTCCCTCCTTTGATTTTGGTTGTGCGAACCGATTCATTTCTTTTTGCTTAAGCCAGTGGGAAATGTTTTCTGTTACTTGCTACTAAAGAGTTTCAACTGCTAGACTTCCACCATAACAAGGATCACATCGTATTCTAGTTGTTTGTTAGTGTTTTTTCCAGGAAGTTGTTGCTTCCTTGAGGTCAGGGCTCATGTGTCTTATTCAGCCTGTGTCCCCACACCTAATAGAGCACTTGGCACATGGTAGAATTTCAGTAGATGTTGGACTGAAGGAATAAATCTATAACCGTAATTTGGCATCTTCTGTATTGATACTTTTAAGTCTATTAGTGCTTTCCTTTTATTTTATTTTATTTTATTTTATTTTATTTTATTTTATTTTATTTATTTTATTTTATTTTATTTTATTTTATTTTATTTTATCTTAATTTTTAAGAAGGCTCCATGCCCAATATGGGGCTTGAACTTACGACCCTGAGGTCAAGAGTCCCATGCTCCACTGATGGAGTCCGCCAGGCACTCCTGTTAATGCTTTCTTTTCTTTCTTCTTTTTTTAAGATTATTTATTTATTTATTTGACAGCGTGCTAGAGAGAGAGAGCACAAGTAGGCAAAGCAGCAAACAGGGAGAGGGAGAAGCAGGCTTCCCGCAGAGCAGGAAGCCTGATGCAGGGCTCAATCCCAGGACTCTGGGATCATGACCTGAGCTGAAGGCAGACGCTTAACTGACTGAGCCACCCAGGCTCCCCATGTTAATTCTTTCTTAAAGAATATACATGGGTTAATCTTTTTTTCATGCAGAGAAGAAAAACATATGAAAATTTATAAGAAAATTTGATGAAATACATTCATTCAGGAAAAAAAATAGATGATTAGAGTTAACATTATTTAAAGATGTCCTATCAAAAGTACATCTCTTTAGACCATTTTTTTTCTTTCTGACTATAATAGAGCTAAAAGGTTAGGAAAGGTATAGTTATAACTGATTGATTTTAAGCTGTAACTAATATAATGGAAAGACTTTTTTTCTCTGTTTTTATTTGTATGGACAAAATTATGGCAAAGAGAAAATGCCATGATGTTGATAATATTTTATCTTGTTAAAAGAGACTTATCATAGGGGTGCCTGGGTGGCTCAGTTGGTTGAGAATCCAGTTCTTGATTTCAGCTCAGGTCATGATCTCAGGGTCCTGAGATGGAGCCCCACATCAGACTCCTTGGTTGGTGCGGAGTCTGCTTGGATGCTCTCTCTCTTTCTCCCTCTGCTCCTCTCCCTCTGCTTCTCTTCCCGCTCTCATGCACATGCACTCTCTCTCTCTCAAATAAATAAATAAAATCTTAAAAAAAGAAAATTATCATGAATAATTATGATCTTATAGATTAGAAACTCACAAAAGATAAGTTTATTGCATATTTGAAAGTTGCTAAGAGAGATCTTAAATGTTCTCATCACAAGAAAAAATATTATAAGTATGTATGGTGATATTAATTAAAATTATTATAGTGATCATTTTGCAATGCATGCAAATATCAAATAATCATGTTCTACACCTGAAACTAATATAAATTATATGTCAATTTATATCTCCATTGAAAAAAAGAAAAGCTTATTCCATAACCCACTTTATCCCTTTATATTAAGACTATACTACCTCTTCCCTCTTAATTGAAAAGCTTTCTGAAAGAGAATCGATTAAGTGAGAAATTCAGAAAGCCTACAACTATTCATTATTCTACCTGCATCTTTTGCACATGGCTCATTGAATGAAAATTTAAAGCAATCTTTTTTTTTTAATTTAAAACAATCTTTATGTGAAACCTTAAAACTATATATGATCATCCAGATTGAATCATGAAGCTGTTATCTGGGATGCTCACTATGTAGCTTTGCTTTTGACAAGAAACTAAAAGTAATGAGTGCCATCCAAATCTATTTCTCTAGAATCTAACATTTAGGAGAACAGAATGCAGATAAACAAAAAGAGGATATATTTTAATAATAATATGTTGAGGACCGCAATAAATTTAAAGCAAGCTACAAACTCTATTTTCCTGTCAGAACCTCAAATACCAGTTTTCACTAAGCCAAAATATTAGCAGCTATTAAATTTCAGTCCCTAAATAAACTTCTTTTAGACTAGTGGCAAAAATTTAAATTTTTTTTTTTTTTTTTTAGTTAAAATTCCAGACTGAATCAAAAGAGGAGGGGAAAAAAAATATCCTTTTTGCCTTTTAGTTAGGTTCAGAAATCAGGAGCAAATTAAGTGTGATAGAAAGAGCACTTTATGATTTCCTTCTTCCCAGATAAGGGACCGACATGTCAGGACTGGCTTCCTTCAAGTCTGACGATGCCCTGCTTGCTCTGGGTTAGTGAGTGGCTGCATTAGTGTATGAGGTTAGTCTATCATGGAGGCTGAGCATTCTTTCACAGATGTTTTCTAGACTTCTACAGAACTGGAATGAGTAAATAATGACTCTGCATTTCTATAATGCTTGTCTTTATTTGCGAATATTCACTTTATATTTTCCCTTCCAGGATCCTTTTGAAAATAGTTTCATCTTGATTGATTCTCCTTAAAGTCATTTATGTTAGAGAAATTACTGAAATTTGAAAAAAAAATCCAATGCTATGATTCTTCAGTGTGAATTTGAGCTTACAATATTTTAAATGAATGAATCTCTCTAGTAGAAATGAAATATTTCACCTCCAGACCCTTTGTCCTAGATGTAATTATTTTCATGATTTCATATTATTTTTCTTGAAACTGTTAAGACTTAAATTTTTTTTGTTTAAATATAGATAGCAAACATTATACTTTGAATTTTATGTAAATGATACACTGCTAACTCTTTGAACTATTTTCCAGACTTTTAAAAACCATTAAAAAATGTTTATTGCTACTAAAATGTCCTTTTTGTAATTAAAAAATTTTGTTATAGGGTTAGCTAGGGAGCTGGTCAGAATGCAGGAAGGCCACTTTAAAATCTAAAATCCTCTCTTGATTTATTAAGAAATCTTCCCCTCTCCCTTCCTTCCTCCTTCCTTTCTTCCCACCCTCCCTCCCTTCTCCCTCTCCGTCCCACCCTGTCTGTCTGTCTCTCTTTCTTTTTCTTTTTTAAAAGGATGATCTCAGTCTGGAATAAACATTCTTGCGAAACTGGCCAGGAATTTTGCCAAGCATAGGGTGTACACGTCAGCTGTTTTCTGGAAAATAATTGCACCCTGTGACAATGTCTCTGATTTTAATTAGTACTGAGGACTGCCTCCGAGGCATTTCATCAAGCCGGTCTTTCTTACACAGGCAGGGGCTTTTCAGTTCATCAAATGCCGATCAAGCAGATAGATGACATTTGACATTTTGTAGAGGTGAACAAAATAATTGTTATCATTAATAAGCCAGAACTCACAGAACCAATAAGCCACTCCTTAAGTATACAAAAGGCTGAGGACCTGCATCCTGAAGAGCGCAGGGCGATCTTCAGGGTGCAGGGATCTCATTACCCAAAGGAAACATTTAACTCTGCGAGTATGGGAAGGCCATTCTCCCGGAATGCCCTGGCACGTCTGGGGGGCTTGTCATATGGAGCTTCCAAGGTTTAATCAGTCATCTGGGGTCTGTTGTATTTCCAGGATACTTACATCTGCTTGTGTGTTAAATTCAAGAGGTCTTAATTCCAAGACCTGAGAAAAGAACTACCCCATGAAACTGGATTGAGAACAAGGCATCCAGAAATTCACAAACCTGAGAACAATGTGTTGCCAGTAGTGCTGAAGAGGGGAAAGGAAGCTTTGTTTCCTCTTTCCACAGCTGTTCCCCTAATATCACTGCAAGATGACTGAAGATTAGGAGAAGTGTACATCTGACAAGGAAGACAATTTCTAGTCGTTACACAGTGTCACACAGTATCAACGTGATTTTGTAATAGAACAAAACCCACATCTGTGGACTGTTTTTGTATGTCTTCTGTGTGTAAAAAGGGGATTAGTCAGTTTTCATCTGAGGCTTTGAGGAGGCTGGAAAGCCACACATCTGTGGGTGAATACGATCTCCTGTCCGAGGTGGGAATCCCTGATGTTAGGTGCTCTGGGAAGAGGAGGTTCTCAGACTGGAACTGGACTGACATACGTTGAGGGAAGGAACTCCCTTCCTCTTCTGGGTCTCTTAGTCTAACTACACCAGAAGACACTGTTCTATGCTTGTGGGTAGGTTCTAAGACTGCTCATCACTAAAGTGCTGGAACCTGACCCAGCCAGGCTTCGAGGAGTACACACACATCATTACGTGCGAGCGATGCCATCTACGTAAAGGGTCTCTTTGCCCTGTGTACTCCTGGAATTTAAAAATGCCACTTTTTCCTGTTTTCTGCCTGGTTCCTCCCTCCACTCCTTAGTGCAAGAAGTTAGACAAGAAGTTCAATATTAATAGTCAAGACAAGCTTTGCATTGCTTAAGAAACCTAGGTCTTATTCAGTCCAGGAAAACTGGGGGAAGGCTGTAGTGTTCTGTCTGTGTTGTTCTGTATACCTTTTCACTTCCCAGGATGGTCCTGCGGTGCACTCAGAGTGGGGAGACTTCGTGATTTCTGCTCTGGTGCTAAACTCAGCCACAGGAGCCTCTGCTGATGTTTCTAAGGCTAAGCACGAGAGCCCAGGCACCCACAGCATGGTCTGTGACTGAGACACTGCCACATCTGGGGGACAGCATCTGGGTGGGGTCTTGGTCTCCATCTCCGGGGGGGGGGGGGGCGGTCTGTGGAAATATGCAGTCTGGTCCTCTCTCTTGTCCTGAGGGGCCTCTCCTACCTGGTTCAGGTGCTTACCTCTCTACCCAATGTGGCTGCCCCTTTCAGGGCAATTTACCCTAGTCATCTAACCACTTCTAAACAAAAGTACGACTTTTTTTTTTTTTTTTTTGGAGAAGGGGGTTATTAGTGAGGATTATTTCTACTTTTCTACTTTTTAGCTTCCAAACAGAAAAAGGTCAGCTTCCTGCCACCTTCTACCCTACAATGCTACCTCCAAGGGAATCAATTAGGATTCCACCAGGATTTGGGATTACCAAGGTCTAGCCTTTTTCGGTAGGGAATTAGAATGGTGGTGGTGGTGGGGTGTTAGGGACATGATTTAATTTTCTCCTAGTGACTATTCAAAAACCAAGGGATTAGTTAAATCTTTTCACATATTCCCCCCGATGGAGCTAGAATAGTTCTGTTTCCATCACACTTCCTATGGTTATTCCTTTACTTAGTCAAATCTTGTTCATATATGCTGGCCATGTTGCAGTTTTACTTGTTGTTGTTAAAGGAAAGGCCTTTGCCCAAAATTGGGTGAGGGTGTTAAACGTGAAAGGGCATTCCCATTCTCCTCATCTTAAACCCACCTAGGAGTGGCAGGTGTCAAAAGTGAGTTCCCTCAAGAGAAATTAATCTGTCAACTTGAGATGGGGCTTCATGCCTCTGCTATTCTTTTTTGTGTGACAATTTTTTGACCATTTGGCAAGATCTGGATTTTATTTATATTAAGGAAGAGACAAATTTTTATATTAAAAGCCATGGCTCTGCTGGAATCCTATGTATTATGTGGCACTTGCTGTTGCAACTAGGGAAACCTCCTAAATCTTGCATCTTGTATTTGTGTTTCCTTTTCTTTCTTTCTTCTTCTTCTTCTTTTTTTAAAGATTTTATTTATTTATTTTATAGAGAGAGCAAGCGAGTGGAGAGAGGGGTAGAGGGGGAGGGAGAGGGACCGGAGAGAACCTCGAGAGGACTCTGTGCTGAGCAAGGAGGCTGACATGGGGCTTGATCTCAGGACCCTGAGATCACCCCGACCCCAAATCCAGAGTCAGAAGCCTAACCAACTGCGCCACCCAGGTTCCCCTGTATTTGGGTTTCAAGGTGACATGGCATTTCTTTCTGACTGACAGGAGAAATTAAGAAGAATCCTTTGCCTCAGAAGCTCAGATAAAAGGGAAGCAGAATGATAGTCACAGGGTTCCTCCCCCCACCTCCTATTTCTTTACTTGTTTAAACAGTATACGAGTGAATCTAAGCTAACTAGTTGCATAAACTTTGCATTTCTGCCTCTAAGTCATGACTTAGTCAAGTTTTGTTAATTAGTAACTGTGTTTAAAGAGTCACTACAGCTGGATGTTCTTAGTGCTGTGATAGAAACAGAGAGAAAATATGTGAGTTCCTGTTTCCTAGGTTGGACATACTAATAAAGGAAATAAGTAGTTATTTTAATATTTTGTTTCTATTTGAGAACTAAATGGTGATTAAAGCTATGAGAAATAGGTCATTTTAAAAACTACGACCAAACTGTTGCAAATATTTTAAAAACACGCAAAACTGTAGTATATTTTCTTTACTTTTGAACAAGATTTATAGATACTCCAATTTAAAAAAAAAAAAAAGAATAATTACCCTTGAATGTGATGAATTTCCAACTCCAGTTTTCTAGGCCGCTTTATTTATTTATTTGCTTATTTATTTTTTTAAAGATTTTATTTATTTATTTGATAGAGAGAGGCACAGCGAGAGAGGGAACACAAGCAGGGGGAGCGGGAGAGGGAGAAGCAGGCCTCCCGCCGAGCAGGGAGCAGGATGTGGGACGTGATCCCAGGACCCTGGGATCATGACCCGAGCCGAAGCTCGACTGAGCCACCCAGGCGCCCTCAAGGCCGCTTTAAAAAGAAATCTACTGCCACCTAGCGTCTAACTCCCAGAATAACTGAATTACTGTGTTTAGCCGTATTTGTAAACTGGTGGCGCTTGGTGCCGCTTGGTGGCGCTATGGACAAGTACATTCGAGGCACAACTCCCCATTTCCGTACTACTTGCTTTATCTTTGCTCATAAGAGCTTGTTAAATGTGACAAATACATTGTTTTCCCTTTCAGATGAACGGTGCTGTATTTTCTAAGACAATCTGACATATTTTTGGAACTGCTGTTTAGGTTTAACCTCCTAAGTCATGAGAAGGCTGAACACCTTCAGATTTAATTCCTGATTCTTGACGTTTTCCGGCTTTCAATAATTCAAACTAGATTGTCCTTTCATTCCTTTCTCCCATTTATCCATAAAAATGTAATCCAAACCAATTTCAACATGAGGACAAAAGTTTAAAACATTTGCACAAACACCAAGTGAAAATACGCAACACATTTCCCACATAATCCAAAAGAAGAAAGAAAAACAACTCAGATGTAACCATAACAGAAGATTTTTGTATTTAAAAGTGTGTTGGCAGAGGGGATAACTTGTTTTAGAGATTAAATCTAGTGGGAAAAATGTACCTCTTAACAAAGCATCTGCCTGAGATGATAATTCATTATAAGGTGACACGTAGCTTGGGTCCAGAGAAATCAAGAATGTTAGTATGGAAATTTTTGTACTTTAATATGTGAACATACTTTAGGTTTTATTTTGTTTTTGATACCATCAAATTTGGTAGTAGTGACAATGGGAAATGAAATTAATTCCATTTCCTCTAACTGGCAAAAAAATTCTTGAGGAAATTGCTCTAATAAGCTGACTTCCCTTCTGGTTATGCAAGCAAGAGAAGGATAAAACAAATCAATGTTTGAAAACATAACAGCTGGTTAAAATAAACACTGTACCCTAAACACATCAAAACATCAAATAAAGCTTTGGTACTTAGTATTATCTATCTATCATCTATCTATCCATCCCCCATCCATCACATGTATATAACATATACATCCATATATTGTTTAGCTTTTGCAATTTTGTTAAGTTTGGTATCTTAATGCTAAGAATATAATGATTCTGTCTAAATAACATTGCTAGTGAAACAGGAAGACCAAGTGCCAAAATGTTTCTTTGGTGTATGTCCTGGTATTGATTATCAAGATTTTAAAGGTTTATGAGAAATGAGTTCCCATAGCTTGTCGCAGCACAATAGAACATATTTGTTTAAGAAGCAGAATCAGCCCTGTAAATACAGAGAACAAACTCTTGGATGCCAGAGGGGAGGAAGGTGGAGGGATGGGCAAAATGGATGAGGGGGAGACAGAGATACAGGCTTCCAGTTGTGGAGTGAATAAGTCACCGGAATAAAAGGCACAACCTAAGGAACATAGTCAACGATACTGTAATAGTGTTGTAGGGGAACAGGTGGGAGCTACACTTGCAGTGAGCAAAGCATACTGTATAAACTTGTCAAATCACTATGTTGTACACCTGAAACTAATGAACATTGTGTGTTACATAGACTCAAATTTTAAAAAAAGTAATTTACTTGTTTGATTAGATTTCTTTGTCATCCCCGTTAGCCTCTATTGCAAACCCCATCGTTCTCCTCCACATTTGACTCGCAGTGCTCTCAGTAGAGAGCCTTGTCCCCTAATCGACAGAGTTGGCCACCTGTCGGTTGTCAGCCTACCCCGCCCTTACTAATATAGAAGCATTTCCCTGCCTCCTTTCCTCATCCTCGGAGGATGATATGCTCCTGTTTCTTCTCAAAACCAGATGTGGAGCCCTTGGTTCCAGCCCTCCCTCCTGTCTCCATCGCTGGAATGTTGCCTCATCAATCACTCTCCCTTGGTTCTGTACTTCCCACCTTAATCTTTCTGTTGGCTCTGATCCGAAGTCCACAAACCCAAAGTCTTTCACATCCCTAAGAAACAGACAAACAAAATATCCTCCAAAAACAATTTTTAAAAATTCTCATAGCCAATAAGCAAAACAGATACAACATATAAAAAATCAGCTGACTTGAAATTTTTGACCTGAAATTCCCCTTTGACTTGCATTTCATCTTTTCCTTCCTTTTTTTGTCCATGAGTTGTCTCCACTTTTTCATGTAATGTTCACTCCTCAACTTACTAAACTCTAGTTTCTTCTCTTAACCCTAGACTGACAGAATTTGTGAAAGTTGCCAATGCCCATTTTATCTCTTTATTTTATTGGACTGCTTTGCCAAATTTAACGGAATTTATCACAAGTCCTCCTTGAAACCATCCAGTGTTCTCTTTATAGTTTTCTGGTAATCTCTGTTTGGTCTTCTCTTACTCTGTTCATTCCTTAAATGTTGATTTCTCCTTGTTTGATTCTCAAATTTTCCCTCTTCTCATTTGGCACCAAGAATTTTTTTTTTTTTTTGGCATCAAGAATTTTTAAACCCAAGTGGGTCTCCTGGGTGGCTCTCGGTTAAGCCTCTGACTCTTGATTTTCGCTCAGGTCATGATCTCAGGGTTGTGGGATCAAGCCCCCCCATCTGGCTCCGTGCTTAGTGCAGAGTCTGCTTGAGATTTTCTCTCTCCCTCTGCCCCTCGCCCTCCCCCACTTAAGTCTGTGTGTGTGCACATGCACACTCTCAAATAAATAAATTAATTAGAAAATTTTTTTTAAGTACAGGTTTTCAAGGGTCCACAGACCTCTTGAAACTCTGTGCAGAATTTTGAGTGTTTGGTTATGTGTAATTTTCTAGTGAGAAAGTCCAGAGTTTACAGTAGATTCTAAAAGGCATTCATACCCCTTAAAAGTTAATAATCACTGTTCTCTGTGGTCTTCCAAGGTGATCTTAGCAATTAATTTAGTTTTTAAACAACTAATATGTTTCAAGGGCTACCTAAGTGAAGGTATAATAATTTTATTAAGTAACCTTCAAAAGAACTGTATGAAGTAGGTATGATAAACCCCACTTTACGGATTAGGAAACTGAGGCACTGATCCATAAAGTGATTTGGCTAAGGAGATGCAGTAGGCAGTCGCTGTCATGGTTTTAACTCTCTATGTGCTGATAATTCTCAAGCTCACATCTCCAGTCTGTATCTCTCAAGCTTCAGATTCGTGGATAACTTGGTAAATCATTCCCACAGAAGCCCTGGGGGTAACAAGCTCAATATTTCTGACACCAAATTGTCTTCTTTCCCCAACCTGTTTCTCTTGTATTTTCTATTCAGGGGCCGTGCTACGGGAGTCATCTGCATGGTTTCCTTTCCTCTTCTACATTTGACCAATCTTCAGTCCTACCGAATTTAAATCCAAATTATTGCTGCTTCAGTTCAGGCCCTAATCATCTTCCACCTGGTTTTATTTTTTATTTATTTATTTTGTTTATTTTTTAAATTTTATTTATTTATTTGAGAATGAGAAAGAGTGAAGGAGAGCATGAGCAGGGGGAGAGGCAGAGGGAGAAGCAGATTCCCCACTGAGCAGGGAGCCTGACGCAGGGCTCCATCCCAGGACCCTGGGCTCATGACCCGAGCTGAAGGCAGACGCTTACTAACTGAGACACCCAGGAGCCCCCGCCCGCTGGCTTTATGTAACAACGTCCTACTCACTTAAAATCCTTGGATGACACAGCATTGTGTGGTGACAGGATAAATGAGACAGGCCTTCCCTGATCCAAACAAACCCAACCTACTTATCTCCAACTATCTCCAGCTTCTTTCTTCCCATGAGTTACCCTTGATTTATGCTTAATTATGAGGTGTTCCTACCAGATATCCTGGTATTTCTCACTTTCATGCATGAGCTCCTGCGGTCCCCTCTGTCTGGAATACACTTCACTTCCTTTTTTTCATTTTTCCTCCAGCTGAGTCCTATTCATTCCCAGGTGTCACATTGTGAAGACTTGCAGGCTCATTCCCTGTGCTACATGATTTGCTGATGGGACAGATGAGAAAGGGAAGAACTGAGGATGACTTCAGCGTTTGGGCCTCAACACCTAGAAGAATGGGATTGTCATTCTCTGAGAGGGGAAAAAGTGAGGTTTTAGGGGGTAAGATCATGATCTGGCTTTGGACATATGTATGGAGTTTGAATAAATATTAGATATCCAAATTAAGTTATTGATTAGGCATTTGGCTAGAAGAGACTGGAATTCCGAGGAGAGGTCCAGACCAGAGATAGATATCAGCATAGAGATGGTGTTTAAAGATATGGGACTGAGAGAAAGTACCAAGGGAATGAATGAAGGTCCAACGACTGAGGCACCGATATCGGAGTAATCTGTTTATGTGTCTATATCCTCATTAAATGATGAGAAAGGGTTTCAGTCACCCCTTTCTTTTAAGTACCTTGTGAAATACTGTGTGCATGAGCTTTGCTTAATAAATGCTCATTGAATCAAATGAGTGAGTGAATGGGTGGATGAGCCAAAATGGGAGATATTAAATAGAGGTCACTAAGTCCAATATCTATTGGACTCAGGCAATTTTGCAAGTAAATGAAGGAGCTTAGGTGTAAGTAATAAGTGGCATGGATCATGGGAAATTGAGAAATACATGCCCTGGAGAAGGGAGAAGCCATAGCTCAACTCCATTTGATTGCTACTGTGCATAAACGTAGGTCAAGTGTAGTCAACTGTTCAGATTTCAAGAGAAGCTGTAAATCTCTGATTGTTTTAGTGTAAAATTTTCTGTGAGCCAAGATTCTGCAGGTCAAATGAAATTTGTCCTTGAATCTGTTCATTATCCCACCAGGTCACACCCTTTGATTAAGTAGTTCAAAATCATTTTATAGATGGAGAAAAGCAGGCCATTATTTTATCTATTTTTTAAGATTTATTTATTCTAGAGAGAGAGAGTATGCGTCAGTGCACATGGTGGGGAGGCAGGGCAGAGGGAGAGGGAGAGACAGTCCCAAGTAGACTTCTCACAGAGCGCGGAGCCAATGCAGAGCTCCATCCCACCACCCCGAAATCACCACCCCAGCCAAAACCAAGAGTCAAACACTTAGCTGACAGTGCCACCCAGGCACCCCATCTATTATCTATTATTAGATAGGGTACTACCCTTGACAGGCATCAAATTACTCTTTAACCCTTTGGCCAACATTTAGGCTGACTTTTAGCTTCAACAGAGATGCAGAAAAAATGTAACCATGAAAGCTGCTCAGTAAATATTCTTCTGCTTTAACTTGATTTCTTAAATCACTCTTTTAATTTGGATTCCAAAGTTTTAATTACCACATGTATCAGTTTTCCCATCTGAAAAATGGGGATAATAAACTTTGCCTTAATTATCTAATGGGTTATTATGAAAATCAAAAGAGATATTCTATATTTAAGTAATTCGAAAGTCTTAAATAGAAAGCAGCTGTAATGTGTTTTTACCACATCACTCCAGAGGTTAATCCAGGATAAGACATAAATAGCTGGTTAAGCTTAATGATCTTAGCCAGTTTGATATCATATAGTGGGTTCTTTCCCCTGACATTTAATTGTTTATTTCCCCCCAATTTTAAATTCTTACTAAACTTTGGAGTCAAGAAATATGTAGAATAGTGTAATAGGGATGTTTTGTTAATGGAAAATTGAAAATATTTATCTCAGAGAATAAGATATTATAGCACACAAATACTTTGGAAATTAGGCAACATGTTGGTGAGGATGTGGGGAAAGGAGAACACTCTTGCACTGTTAGTGGGAATGCAAACTGGTGTAGCCACTCTGGAAAAAGTATGGAGGTTCCTCAAAAAGTTAAAAATAGAGCTACCCTATGACCCAGCAATTGCACTACTGGGTATTTACCCAAAGGATACAAAAATACAGATTCAAAGGAATACATACACCCCAATGTTTACAGCAGCATTATCAGCAATAGCTAAACTATGGAAAGAGCCCAAATGTCATCAACTGATGAATGGATAAAGAAGATGTGGGATGTGTGTGTGTGTGTGTGTGTGTGTGTGTGTAATGGAATATTACTCAACCATCAAAAAGAATGAAATCTTGCCATTTGCTGCAACATGGATAGAGCTTGAGTGTATTATGCTAAGTGAAGTAAGTCAGTCAGAGAAAGACAAATACCATATGATCTCACTCATATGTGGAATTTAAGAAGGAAAACAAGTGAATATATGGGAAGGGTTGGGGGGGAAAACAGGGAAATATACCATAAGAGACTTTTAACAATAGAGAACAAACTGAGGGTTGAGGGAGGGAAGTGGGTAAGAGGATGGGCTAAATGGGTGATGGGCATTAAAGAGGGCACTTATTGTGATGAGCACTGGATGTTGTGTGTAAGTGATGAATCATTGAATTCTACTCCAGAAGCCAATATTGCACTGTATGTTAATTAATAAAATTTGAATAAAAATAAAATAATTAAAAACAAATTAGGTAATTCAACTGTGTCACTTTGAGAGCAAAAAAATAAGATGAGAGGTGCTATAGAGCTTGGACAAGTTTACATAATTCAAACTTGAAGTCTTTAGGGTACATAGCATAAAAGTGAAATTTACAATCAGGTTTTTCAGGTAGGAAAATACTGTTGGCTGAAGTCTAAGGCAGTTCTGCCCTGTACAGAATTCTGCTTTCTATCATTTATTCATATTATTGTGAGGCTTCACTGAGTTATTTTTAAGCAAATCCCACCCCCCCCATTTAAAAGGTATTATATGTTGAGGAGTCCAAGATGGCGGAGGAGTAGGAGACCCTAGTTTCATCTGGTCCCAGGAATTCAGCTAGGTAGTTATCAAACCATTCTGAACACCTACGAACTCAATTGGAGATCTGAGAAAAGAATAGCTGCAACTCTACAAATAGAAAAGCGACCACTTTCTGAAAGAATGACAAGGCAGAAAAACTCACCTCAAAAAAGAGAACAAGAGGCATTACTGACTGCCAGGGACCTAATCGGTATGGATATAAGATGTCAGAACTAGAGCTCAGCATAATGATTATAAAGATACTAGCTGAGTTTGGAAACAGCACAGAAGACACTAGAGAATCCCTTTCTGGGGAGAAATAAAAGAACTAAAATGTAATCAAGTTGAAATAAAAAAGGTTACTAATGAGAAGCAATAAAAAATGGAGGATCTAACAGCTAGGATAATTGACTCAGAAGAGAGAATTAGTGATATAGAAGACAAAATTGATGGAGAATAAAGAAGCTGAGAAAAAGAGACATAAACAACTACTGGATCATGAGGGGAGAATTAGAGGGATAAGTGATACCATAAAGTGAAACAATATTAGAATAACTGGGGGACCCTAGAAGAAGAGGAAAGGGAGAGAGGGGCAGAAGGTATATTGGAACAAATTATAGTGGAGAATTTTCCTAATCTGGGATAGGAAACAGGCATCAAATTCCAGGAGGCACAGAGAACCGCCCTCAAAATCAATAAAAATAGGTCAACATCCTGACATATAATAGTGAAACTTAAAATTTCAAAGAAAAAGAGAAACTCCTGAAAGCAGCTCAGGACAAGAGGTTGGTAACTTAAAAGGGTGGAAACATTAGATTGGTAGCAGACCTATCCACAGAGACCTGGCAGGCCAGAAAGGACTGGCATGATATATTCAGGGTGCTAAATGAGAAAAATATACAGCCAAGAATGCTTTATCCAGCTAGGATGTCATTCAAAATAGAAGGAGACATAAAAAGCTTCTTGGACAAATAGAAACTAAAAGATTTTGTGATTGCCAAACCAGCCCTACAAGAAATATTAAAAGGGATCCTTTAAGCGAAGAGAGGGCCCAAAAGTAACATAGGCCAGAAAGGAACATAGACAATATACAGAAACAGTGACTTTATAGGTAATACAATGGCACTAAATTCATATCTTCCAATAGTTACTCTGAATGTAAATGGGCTAAATGTCCCAATCAAAGGACACAGGTATCAGATTGGATGAAAAAGCAAGACCCATTGATATGCTGTCTGTAGGAGACTCATTTTACACCCAAAGACACCTCCAGATTGAAAGTGAGGGGCTGGAAAACCATTTATAATGCTAATAGACACCAAAAAAAGCTGGAGTGAGGGTTGATGGAGTGGTGAGGGGTGGGAGGGATGGGGTGACTGGGTGATAGACATTAGGGAGGGTATGTGCTATGGTGAGCGCTCCGAATTGTGTAAGACTGATGAATCACAGACCTGTACCTCTGAAACAAATAATACATTATATGTTAAAAAAAAAAAAGAGAGAGAGAGAGAAGAAGAAGATAGTAGGAAGGGAAAAACGAAGAGGGGGAAATCGGAGGGAGAGACGAACCATGAGAGACTATGGACTCTGAGAAACAAACTGAGGGTTCTAGAGGGGAGGGTGGTGGGGGGATGAGTTAGCCTGGTGATGGGTATTAAAGAGGGCACGTTCTGCACGGAGCACTGGGTGTTATGCACAAACAATGAATCATGGAACACTACATCAAAAACTAATGATGTAATGTATGGTGTTTAACATAACATAAAAAAAAAGTTGGAGTGGCAATCCTTATATCAGACAAATTAGATTTTAAACCAGGCTGTAATAAGAGATGAGGAAGGACACTCTATTATGATTAAAGGGTCTATCCAACAAGAAGATCTAACAATTGTAAATATTTATACCCCTAACATGGGAGCAGCCAGTTATATAAGCCAATTAATAACAAAATTTAAGAAACACATAGATAATAATACAATAATAGTAGGGGACTTTAACACCCTCCTCACCGCAATGGACAGATCATCTAAGTAGAAGATCAACAAGGAAATAAGGGCTTTAAATGACACACTGGACCAGATGGACTTCACAGATATATTCAGAACATTCCATCCTAACGCTATAGAATACACATTCTTCTCTAGTGCACATGGAACATTCTCCACAACAGATCACATCCTGGGTCACAAATCAGGTCTCAACTGGTACCAAAAGATTGGGATCAGTCCCTGAATATTTTCGGACCACAATGCTTTGTAACTGGAACTCAATCACAAGAGGAAATTTAGAAAGAACTCAAATACATGGAGGCTAAAGAGCATCCCACTAAAGAAAGAATGGGTAAATCAGGAAATTAAAGAAGAATTAGAAAACTCATGAAAACAAATGCAAATGAAAACACAACTGTTCAAAACCTTTGGGATGCAGCAAAGGCAGTCCTAAGAGGGAAGTATATGGCAATACAAGCCTTTCTCAGTAAACAAGAAAGGTCTCAAATATACAACCTAACCTTACACCCTAAGGAGCTGGAGAGAGAACAGCAAATAAAGCCTAAACCCAGTAGGAGAAGAGAAATAATAAAGATTAGAACAGAAATCAGTGAAATAGAAACGAAAAGAACATTAGAACAGATCAACGAAACTAGGAGCTGGTTCTCTGAAACAATTAATAAGATCGATAAACCCCTGGCCAGACCTATCAAAAAGAAAACAGAAAGGACCCAAATACACAAAATCATGAATGAAAGAGGAGAGATTCACGACCAACACTGGAGAAATACAAACAATTATAAAAACATATTATGAGCAACTATATGCCAACAAATTAGTTAATCTGGAAGAAATGGCTGCATTCCTAGAAATGTATAAACTACCAAAACTGAAACAGGAAGAGATAGAAAACTTGAACAGACCCATAACCGGAAAGGAAATTGAAACAGTAATCAACAGTCTCCCAACAAACAAGAGCCCAGGGCCAGACGGCTTCCCAGGGCAATTCTACCAAACATTTAAAGAAGAATTAATACCTATTCTTCTGAAGCTGTTTCAAAAAGTAGAAATGAAAGGAAAACTTCCAAACTCTATGAGGCTAGCATTACCTTGATCCCAAAACCAGACATAGATCCCACCAATATCCCTGCTGAATACGGATACAAAAATTCTCACCAAAATACTAGCCAATAGGATCCAACAGTACATTAAAAGGATTATTCACCATGACCAAGTGGGATTTATTCCGGGGCTTCAGGGATGGTTCAACATCTGCAAATCAATCAATGTGACACACTACATAAATAAAAGGACAAGAACCATATGATCTTCTCAATAGATGCAGAAAAAACGTTTGACAAAATACAGCATCCTTTCCTGAATAAAACTCTTCACAGTGTAGGGATAGAGGGAACATATATCAATATCATAAAAGCCATCTATGAAAAGCCCACAGTGAATATCATTCTCAATGGGGAAAAACTGAGAGCTTTTCCCCTAAGGTCAGTAACACAGCAGGGATGTCCACTATCACCACTGCTATTCAACATAGTACTGGAAGTCCTAGCCTCAGCAATCAGACAACAAAAAGAAAAAAAAGGCATCTGAATTGGCAAAGAAGAAGTCAAAATCTCACTCTTTGCAGATGACATGATATGCTATGTGGAAAACCCAAAAGACTGCACCCCCAAATTGATAGAACTCATACAGGAATTCAGCAAAGTGGAGGATATAAAATCAATGCACAGAAATCAGTTGCATTTCTATACACTAACAATGAGACAGAAGAAAAAGAAATTAAGGAGTTGATCCCATTTATAATTACCACTTAAACCATAAGATACCTAGGAATAAATCTAACCAAAGAGGCAAAGCATCTTTACTCAGAAAACTATAGAACACTCATGAAAGAAATTGAGGAAGACACAAAGAAATGGAAAAACATTCCATGCTCATGGATTGGAAGAACAAATATTGTGAAGATGTCTATGCTACCTAGCAATCTGCACATTCAATGCAATCCCTATCAAAATACCATCAACGTTTTTCACAGAGCTGGAACAAATAATCCTAAAATTTGTATGGAACCAGAAAGACCCCGAATAGCCAGAGGAATGTTGAAAAAGAAAAGCAAAGCTGGTGGCATCACAGTTCCGGACCTCAAGCTCTATTACAAAGCTGTAATCATCAAGACAGTATGGTACTGGCACAAAAACAGACACATAGATCAAGGGAACAAAATGGAGAACCCAGAAAGGACCCTCAACTCTATGGTCAACTAATCTTTGACAAAGCAGGAAAGAATGTCCAATGGACAAAGGACAGTCTCTTCAAGAAACGGTGTTGGGAAAACTGGACAGCCACATGCAGAAGAATGAAATTGGACCATTTCCTTACACCACACACAAAAATAGACTCAAAATGGATGAAAGACCTAAATGTGAGATAGGAATCCATTGAAATCCTAGAGGAGAATACAGGCAGCAACCTCTGTCACCTCAGCTGCAGCAACTTTTTGCTAGACACATCGCCAAAGGCAAGGGAAGCAAGGGCAAAAATGAAATATTGGGACTTCATCAAGATAGAAAGTTTTTGCACAGCAAAGGAAATAGTCAATAAAACCAAAAGTCAACTGACAGAATGGGAGAAGATATTTGTAAATGACATATATGATAAAGGCTAGCATCCAAAATCTATAAAGAACTCATCAAACTCAACACCCAAAGTACAAATAATCCAATCAAGAAATGGGCAGAAGACATGAACAGACATTTCTCTGAAGAAGACATACAAATGGCCAACAGACACATGAAAAAAATGTTCAATATCACTCAGCATCAGGGAAATACAAATCAAAACCTCAATGAGATATCACCTCACACTGGTCAGAGTGGCTAAAATTAACCACTTAGGAAATGGCAGAGGTTAGCGAGGATGCGGAGAAAGGGGAACCCTCCTACACTGTTGGAGGGAATGCAAGTTGGTGCAGCTGCTCTGGAAAACAGTATGGAGGTTCCTCAAAAACGTGAAAATAGAGCTACCGTATGATCCAGCAATTGCACTACTGGGTATTTACCCCAAAGATACAAATGTAGTGATCCAAAAGGGCACCTGCACCCCAATGTTTATAGCAGCAATGTCCACAATAGCCAAACTATGGAAAGAGCCCAGATGTCCATTGACAGATGAATGGATAAAGAAGACGTCACACACACACACACACACACACACACACACACACACACACACACACACACACACACACACAGGAATATTATGCAGCCATCAAAAAGAATGAAATCTTGCCATTTGCAACAACATGGATGGAACTAGAGGGTATTATGTTAAGTGAAATAAGTCAATCAGAGAAAGACAATTATCATATGATCTCATTCATTTGTGAAATTTAAGAAACAAAGCAGAGGATCATAGGGGAATAGAGGAAGAAAATAAAATAAGACAAAATCGGAGAGGGAGACAACCATAAGAGACTCTTAATCATAGGAAACAAACTGAGGTTGCTGGAGGGGAGTGAGGTGGGGGTGGAGGTAACTGGGTGATGGACATTAAGGAGGGCACTTGGTGTAATGAGCACTGGGTGTTATATGATACTGATGAATCACTGACCTCTACCTCTGAAACCAATATTACATTATATGTTAATTAATTGAATTTAAATAAAAATAAATAAATTTTTAAAAAGTATTATACATTCCTTTCAGAATATTTGAAAAATACAGAAACTGAAAAGAAGAAATAAAAATTACTATTAATTCCAATAACCAGAGATATACACTGTACATATTTTGGGATATTTTCTTTCAGATACACACACGTTTGTGTGTATATATGTTTGTGTGAATATGCACACACATAATATATATAATGTATATACATATAAATACTTTAGCAAAAATGGAATTGGTTTTTTGATCTTCTCCTCATCTAATGGTAGGAGCTTCTCATTGTGTTTATGAATTTATCTTGTCAAAGTAAGTGGGAAAAGTTAAATGAGGATAAAGGGGTTTTATGCCCTGAAATAACATCTGCACATCTCTCTAATGATTTGTTTGACTAGTGAGCCATATTTAATCCATCAGTACCTAAATGCAAATTGGTTATTTGGCTTGAATGTATAGATTGAATTATCACTACAACTGCTGATAGAGTAATTAAAATGATGGAACCAACTGGTGCTCCTAGCATTAAAAACCTACTACAGCTAATCTAAGGAGATGTGACACAAGATGCGCTTCTTAAAGCTTTACTAGTTATTCAAAGTGTTATTTGTTCCCTGAGGCTTTTTTTCCCTTAAATTATATCTCAACTTTCACTTCTACATGATTATATGCTTTCCTAAAGTTCCAGTTTATACCATGTATCATTCTGTGGCATTTTGTTACTAATAAACAGTTAAATGACTTTTAAAATCAACAGGGTAACAAACAAACCCACACATGATCATCTTTGCCACCTCAGTTTTAATTTAGTATTGTTAAAAGTTAGTAGTGCTGTGATTTTCTTATTAGGTCACGAGAATCATTTGCTGTCTCTTATTTTCCTTGCCGTTGTTTCCTTCTAAAATTTCAGAAAAAAATTTGCTTGACCATCAGTTTTACACAATTGACATTAGGTACAGATATGAAAAGTTTGGTGAATTTTGGGGGCAGGTTTTATTTTTATGATAAGCTCCAATGCAGCAGAAATCTTTAATGGCACCTTTCTCTCAGCTGGAGCTGGGACTATTTTAAAGGTACCACAAAGATCCTGGAGCAGTGACTCTATCTTCTCATTTCCGGCTCTCAGAGAGGTAGTCCTGTGCCCCTTGTTCGATTGGAAGGTATGCATTTATAGGCACTAGGACACTTTTTCATTCCTAGTCCAAAGTAGGAAATATCCTGGCATGTTCATAAGGGATAATCTATTTAACATAAGAGGTAGAAGTTTTGTGAGCTTTTAACAAAAATTAGAAAAATGGCTTTCTTTCATTCTTTTCATAAGAGAGAAAAAATACGAGGTTTTTAATCATAAATCCCCAAAGGCTCATCACTGCTCTCTATGAATAAATTTAGTGAGAAATTTTTGGTCTCCTATAGTAATACCAGAGACCAGGAAGCCAACTTTATTCTCCCATTAATATTTCTAATATTATTGGGGTGCCTGGCTGGCTCAGTTGGTCGAGCATGCGACCCTTGCTCTCAGTGTTGTGAATTCAAGCCCCACACTGGGTATGGAGCCTCGTTAAAAAAAAGAAGAAAGAAAAAGAAAAGACTATTTCTAGTATTGTAAGATATAAATTTGCATACGCAAGTGAAAACTTTTCTGTTTTCAGGAGAGCCTGACTGGCTTAGTTGGTGGAACATGCGACTCTTGATCTGGGGGTTGTGAGTTTGAGCCCCACACTGGAGGTAGAGATTACTTAAAAATAAAATCTTAAAAAAAATTTCTATTTTTAAATAAAAAATGTTCAATTTGTTAACAAGGAGAATTTGATAGAGTGATAGAAGACAGCACGGGCATAGAGACTGGATGGAATCGAGTGCAACTGTGTTAACAGATTGGAAAATATTAGTGGGCTTTTCTCTCAAAAATAGAATCCATGTATTCTAGTCAACCAATTCTGTCTCTCCTGTCTGGATTGTCTCTAATGTCTTTTTGTTTTCAGTCTTCTGACAGCTGTGTAGCCTTTCTGTATTTTAAATCTCCATGTTTGAAATAACTGGTGTGTTTTCTGTTTTCTTGGAGGGGACACTGATGAAGTGTTATGTTTTAAACTGAATAAAGATAAAAGTGTGTTTTTCCCTACTAATTAGTGGCTGGCACTGGGCAACAAGACCATTTTAAACCGAGGCAAAATAACTGAGATACATTTTCTTTGCATATCTGAATCATAGTGTGAATGCAATTTGCAACTTCACTATACATCTCATTTCTACTTTTTGCAGCTTGGAACTTCATTTAGGATTAATGTTTCTTTGTCACAGTTCTGCTAATGAAAAGTAACAATTCTGAGCAAGATAATCCCAGACTTTTCAGGACTTTTTGCAAATACTATTCAGAGTACATATTTCATTAGAAATGTTTTCCTAAAATTGTAAATTGGCTCCCTTTTAAGATTGAGATGCTACATATTGTTTTCACATAAACCAGATCATGGCTTTTTGTAATTTTCATTTATTTAAAAACACGTGATACCTTCAGGGGTTTCTATTATGATTAACCCAGTGGTGTCTTTACCGGCATTATCTATTCTGCTTCTTACCAAATCCTACCCACTATACAAATACTCAGAAAGCTTTCTTATCATGGGGTTATGATCATTTATTAAATTATAACCTACTTCCTCTCAAAAAGAAAATTTAAGATACCTTACTGGATCACACATGGTATAATAACATAAAAATTAAAGAAATGTATGTACAAGGAAAAGAGATTTAAAATGTTGAATTTTAATTTTAGAAAGTCACTGATACACAGAAATGTATGCTGCAGGGTTCCACACAACTCTTAAAAGAGAACTACATATTTATGTTTGGTTCCAAACTTCTGATTCATCAAAGTCAAAGGACACCATTATGAAGTAAAGAGAAACACTGTCTATATAATGATAATGATAATAATAATAATAATAAATGCAGATAGACCTAAAGAAGTCAATGTTCTGGGCGCCTGGGGGGCTCAGTTGGTTGAGCGACTGCCTTCGGCTCAGGTCACGATCCCGGAGTCCGGGGATCGAGTCCCGCGTCCGGCTCCCTGCTCCGCGGGGAGTCTGCTTCTCCCAATGACCCTCCCCCCTCTCGTGCGCGTGCTCTCTCTCTCTCTCTCTCTCTCATTCTCTCTCTCAAATAAATAAATAAATAAAACTTTAAAAAAAGAAGAAGTCAATGTTCTTCTGGTTACAAAATTTGAGGAAAATTTCCCCACAAATTTAGTATTTTGGATGCTTAAGAGTAGGACAAAGAGTATTAAAATATCACATTAAATAGTATTTGATTACTGAGGTAAAAAAAAAGAGAATAGGACAAAGAATCTTGGAATGAACAATATTAGCAACAACAGCCTTAAAATCAAAACAACCTGTTTCCCGACCTTCAGTGGAAGTGGAGGGCATGGGGCGGACGCATGATGTCGTAAATGCAGTTCTAAGTGGGTAGGACAGAAATGAACAAACAAAAAACAAAGAAGCTCTCTTAATGTCTGAGGTGATCTAAGGATCAGTATCGGAATTACTTATTGGGCTGGGTGGACTCTATTCCCCATCATTAGTCCTTCCTGAGTATTATTTCTTGCACTTTGACTTTTGATAAAAGTTGGTTGATGACAGGTAATTGGAGTAATTATTGGAGTAATTATTTGGTGTTACTGATTGAAGTACATGTATTTTCAAAACTCACATACCTCAAAATGTGTTTATTGGGAGAATCAACTGAGCAAAGAGAAATAAGTAAATGTCCCCTTACAAAAATTAAGGTGCCTAACTTAGACTTTGTCTTGAGGAGGCACTGGCCTACCTCTGAAGAGTGGAGGCCTGGGGAACACTATAGACAGCATAAAGATTTTTCTCAGAAAACAATTCTGGGTCTGCTCCAGGATAAAGGCAAATCAATAAACAAGGTTCCAAAGTTCTGCACTGTAGACCATGGGTTTGACAGTTTTAACCTGGAAAATTTTCAAAGCAGAATTGCCCGTAGCAAAATTTTAGAAATCCACTTGTGAAATGCGTGAGTGTGAGAGCTTCCCAGAAAATCTTCGGCGGGGTCCTTATGAAGTGTACCCTATGCTAATGAAAAGTGTTGACGTGCCGTTTAGAGTTGTTGATTTCAACCGATTAAACCTTGGAGGACATCTGCCAGAAATGTGAATTGTGTGTTCAGAGATAAATTGACCTTAAATGAACTCTTTCTGACTGTTACATGGTAGGAAGATTGTGTATAGAGCCCAGCACAATCATAAAATAGGTCTCTTTTTAGTTTTTGGGGGTTTTTTGGAAGGGGAATTATATGTGGGTTATAAATTTGAGATTGGTATCTCTCAATTCCTTATAGTCTTAATGAGATTGCTGTTAACTGGGTATTTGTCTGTAAGTTATTAACAAGTTACTAATATTAGGATTTTCCATACAACTGCTCAAGAAAGGTGGAATAGTAGAATAAGTACCCAGAGGCCTTCTGAATCTCCACTTAGTAGATATGAGCCAAAACCATATGTGGGGGGCCTGACTGGCTCAGTGGGTAGAGTATGTGACTCTTGATCTAGGGGATGTGAGTTCAAGCCTCCTGTTGGGTGGAGAACCTAGTAAAACAAACAAAAACTCTATGTGTTGAAGGAACCCTCAGTGACTGAACTTGTGTATAATGAGTCATACCTCAGTCACATAAGATGGCTTCTGTCCTCTGAATAACCTCATGACTTCTTCATTAACATTTCTAATTTTAACTGAGGTGCTATAGCATGCAGAACTTCAGGAGTGGATCAACAAACATTACCATAGGAGCTTGGGAGGAAGGGAGAAGGAAAAAGAAAGTTGGCATGCTCTAAGGCTTTAAAAAAAAAATAAAACAACAATTTTTCATCTTTTTTTTTTAAGTAGGCTCCACACCCAGTGTGGTGCCAGACATGGGGCCTGAACTCACAGCCCCAACATCAAGACCCCGAGATCAAGACCTGAGCCGAGATCAAGAGTTGGACGCTTAACCGACAGAGACGCCCAGGCATCCCAACAAGTTTTTCACCTTTAATCTCTCTTTAAAAATTGCAAAAGTTATGTGAGTTTAGTGTGAGTAAAATAGTATAAAGATAAATTTAAAAAGTGAGTGATTAATCATTTTTCCCACCTCCTTTTCTACCTACCCCCTCTCCTGGGTCCTCCCAAGTGACAAACGTTCACAACCTGGTGTCCACCCTTTCACACACTTCTACATGCTCATTCATTCCCAAACCTGTATGTACATACATGTGAAATCCCATGAGTCTTGAATTCAGCTTCTTCTTTCTCTCAACAGACCTGGACTTGGACTATCTTTTTTCTTTGTCTTTTTCTTGTTCTAAAAAGATTTTTGTATTTGCTTGAGAGAGAGAGAGAGTGATAAAAAGCGTGCGAGGGGAGGGGCAAAGGGAGAGGAGAGAGAGAATCTCAAGCAGACCTCCTGCTGAATGTGGAGCCCAGTGCAGGGCTCAATCTCACGACACTGAGATCATGACCTGAGCCGAAATCCAGAGTCAGATGCTTAACTGACTGAACCACTCAGGCGCCCCTGGACTATTTTTTTCTTATGGACATTGAGTAGTTGCTATAGCAGCCTGGGCTGTGCAATGAGGGCTGGCAAGAAACTTGGAAAGAGCACAGCAGAGATGGCTCTGGGGTCTCAGGTAGGATGACTCAAATGGCTGGGGTGACTTGAGTGACTGGGGATGGAGATCTGTTTCTAAGACAGCTCCTTCATTACACATCTCTCCTGGGCTGTGATGACTGAAGAAGCAGCTCAGCTGGGATTGTTGGTAGAGCCTCTGTCTGTGCCCTCCAGCACGGCAGGCTCGAGGTAGTCATATTTCTTCTGTGGTGGCTCAGGTGATTCCAAGCTGAGCAAGGCAGAAACTGCATGGCTTTTTATGACCTCACCCTAGAAATCACACGGTTTTGCCTCCTCTGTACGCTGTTGGTCAAAGGAGTCACAGGCCCACTCAGATTCATAGGATGGGCACATGGGCCATCTTTTGATGGGAGGTCAGGTACAAAATTTGTGGTCACTATTTAAGAGTCCTCATATGAAATAGTTATCTGAGAAGCTCATACTTGCATTGTATCAAAATGGAGTATGGAAAAGCTAATGGGCAGACAGTTTTGTGTTGCTCTTTTAAAAAGTTGTTCTTTGAAAACATAGGGCTGAGTATATTCTAACAAGGCAGGACCATATTCTTTGAGATTATTAAGTGCCAATAGAGATTTAAAAGCATGAAAGTCAGCCTGCCAGAGAAGATCTTGACTGCATCATGGCAAGAATTCCTCATTAAGTATTTTATTTAGCTTGAGCTGTTAATCACCTCTTCTAAAGGTAAAAACCTTACTGACACTGAGGTAGAAATAGGCCTGGGTCACAAAGTTCAGAATCATTGCCCTAAAAATACAGCTGAGAAAAGCAAGCTTCTCAGGTATCACGTGTGCTTTGGACGTGCATGGTCTCACCCAACACAGTGATAATGTTGGCTTCCTTATCTCCACATCTGCCTTCACTAGTGCTTCCAGCAGTGGAACTCAGGCCCTGCACAATCATTTATTATACGTCAGGGTTCACAGTGCAGCAAGAGGTTTACAGTAAAACTATAGCTAAGTGGTGGGCATGGTACCAGGTGCTCAGATATAAAGATGAATAAGGCAGGGTGGCTGCTTACAAAGAACACACAGTCTGGTGGGTGTTTCAGGCATGTGAACAGATAAACTGCAACACAAGGCGTTACTTGTAAATGAACCAGGTGATCTCAGAGGGAGATCTTCCTGCCTGGGTGTTCACCTGGATTAGCACCTATAACCACTACCTCTCTGTCTGCACCTGAGCCTTTGAGCCTTATCTCTTATCTGGCCTTCTAGGATGTCTCTTTGATAGTCTTCAAACCCAGTTTTTCCCTCTGCCTAGTTTTTTTGCTTTAAGTTCCGACCTGTATTTTTATCTCTTTCCCTAGCATTCTCCCTCCTCCCCCGATATCCTATTTCAATGCTGTTTATTGCATCTGTGCTCTAAAGCTTGAGGGCCAGAGATTCATTCATTAAAAATATATAAGCTGAACAGTGACTCTCTGCTGGGTGAAATGTTAGATGCTGGGGATATAGTGGTGAGGTGGTTAGATACAATTCCTGTCTGTTGCAAGGAGCTTAGTTCTAGTATGATGCCTCCTCAACTCTTGAATTGTATGCCCAGCCTAGTCAAATGTGGGGTGGTGTAGACCCTAAGAAAAATCAGAAAAGCCTTTCTAAGTCAGGTGAAATTTGATCTACTTATTTTGTTTTTTTAATGAAAAAATAGTTTTCCAGGTAGGAATGGAGGTAGAGTGGGGAAGATCAGATATTCATGCAGAAGGCATAACACATGCAAACAGTAGCAAGGACGCAGTTTGGGAGATGAAGAGAAATTCATTTTTGAGTGTAGTGAGGCATATCAGTGAAGCAGGAGAAGTAGATTGGGGTCATACCGGGAAGGGCCTTTTATGGATAGCCCTTTTGATTAAGCGTGGACTTAATTTTATAGGCAAGGGAGAGTCAGCAAAAACTTCTAATAGGTTTGTGACAAAATTGGATTTGTTGTGTGTTAAGAAGATAAACCCAGGGGGATGGTCTCAGAAGTGGGGAAAAGACAAGTGACAGGAAGGTGATGTCACTTAGGAGACTATTGTATTAGCCTAGATTAGAACAAAGAGGAATGGGAGCCTGAGGAAAATAGCGGAAGAGGGAACAGAGAGTAGAGGTTAATTCTGTGACAGCATTTTAAGGTGGAATCAAGAATGCTTGGCCACCCATTAGCATGGAATGCTTGATGGATGGTAAGATCATGAATCTAAGGTGGAAAAAAGGGAAGAGGAGCAGATTTTGTAAAATGATATCAAGTTTTGTTTTGGATACTTGGATATTCAAGTGAAACGAACAGTAGGCAGTTGGAGACTTTGATAAGAATCCCAAAAGGGAGAGTAGATGGGCTAGAGACCCATTTTTGGAGGCCAGAAGAGAGGCAAGTGGACAGAGAATTAAACAAATATTTGAGAAAAGAGGAAAAAATTAACAAAGATGTGGAATCAGTGACTAAGGAGGCGAACTGGGGAAAGATTAGCCTCCTGGAAGAGAGGAAAGGTCAAATGGATGAGTAGTGTTTCTTTGCTGACCAAAGTTCTGTGACTGCCAGAGTCAGATGTTGGCCATGTCATGACAAAGATATAATAAGGGTCAATTGTCAGCCCTGCTGCTTGGAAGGTTGCCATTGATGGTTGCACCAAAGGTGATATCCTGTATATTTCCTGGCCCTCCCTCTTGGTTCTTGCCTATCAGGAGTTAGAATGGAGTTAAAATACTTCCCAGATTGGTCTGTCTCCTGAGAAAGAGAAGACTCCAGAAACTTGGTATACCACTTTCCAAAACTTGGAAGACATCACACACATTGTTGTGTCTTGGGAGATAATAGCACTCACGTTTTGTTTTAAACCTGTTTTCTGTGCCTGAATTTCTTTTGCCCTATTTTTTTGGTTGAATACAAATTTTTGTTTTCTATTATGTTAGAGATGTTTTTAAGTGTACATGTTATGAAATTTTATGCTGGACAATATTTCAAATTATTCTAATAACTTCCTCTCTGGGAAAGTGGTAAGAATTCTCTCTTTCCTTATCAAACATAAATGCACAAGCTGACCTGAAGAGAAGACTTGTCCAAATGTCATTTTTTTTTCACAGTTTATTTATTCATTTAATTCATTAATTTACACTGGGAAGTGTATTAATTATAAATGTTCCACTTGTTCAGGATGAGTCATTTAATTTGCCCCGTCACTTGTGAGTAGTGTTTGATGTCAAGGGATCTGGGCTCAGTTCAGATGCTAAGCGACACTTAACTGGGGTGTGGTGGAGTTAGGGCAGAATGATGCTGGCTAAGTGCCTCAGAAGGATTAATATCCAAATCCTGGATTATCTAGCTGGATGAAAGCACTGCTTGTAGAGTAGAAGAGAGTATAGCAGCCAGGTGACCTGGAATTAATCATAACAGTGGAGGGAAGTCACCATAAAACCAAATCAAACCAAGTCAAATCACTTAGTCTGCCCGAGGCAGGAGATACTGGGATGGGGCTTATGGGAGCCCTGAATTTCATTTCCAAGATTTCGTCTTTGCACCCCCTCATTGTTTATAGCATTTTCATTTTTATTCCTTCTATGTGATGCAATCTGTGTGATGACTCCTTCCTTCTTTTTAAAAATTAGATGTTAATCAGCAGTGTAATTGAAGCTTTCCTGTTTGACCTATGAATGGAAGTGCTCCATTATATACATTTAACCAGGCTTTCTTTCAGATCAGAATCTCTGTTGTAAAATACAGTGGCAATCACGCGACACCTATTGGCTTGTATCCGCTCAACTCTCCGTGTACAAGTTGTATTTTTCTTACTTTATAATAAATACCTCGAGGGTAGGAAACACGAGCCTTTCACCCGTGTGTCCATCCAGCCATTTACGTAAAATATGAGTATCTCTGTGTCCGGCACTGTGATGAATTTAGGAATGACCAAGTCTTTTCCCTCGAGGAGCTCATGGTCAAGTTAGGCTGGTGGTTCCCAACTGTGGCTGCACCTATGAATCACTTGGTTGCCAGGCTTCACCTTCAGGAATTCTGTTTTCATGGTGCTGGAGTGTCACCTGGCTGCTCCAATATATTTTTTTAAAGCTTCCAAGGTGATTCCAGGAGGCAAACAGTTTGAGCGTCACTGAGTTAGGCACATAGACCCATATTATGTTAAGTCTATAACAAAGAAAAAACAGAATTTTGCTGGCACACAGAATGAAATACAGTCACATAATTTGTTTTTCTTTTACTCCTCGTAGCACCGACCATAGGGCACAAAGTCTTGAATATATTAAACATTTCTTTAATTAATGAACTTATTACCATTAGACTCAATCATCCACTTCAGTATTATGAGATGCTTTTCTGTATTGCAATTAAATTAGGACAACTCTTTCATTTATTAATTGGCTTTCTGTCCCAACTTAAAGAGAGCTTGGGGTCCTTTTAAAAAAAGAAATAATGAATTTAGTCATTTCTATATTTACCTTTATAGAATTTGGATTCTTGATTTTATTTGTTAAAATCTAATTTATCTTTTTATGGGTGAAATTCTTTTTTGATTTCAAAAAACCTGACTTGTTTTTTCTTATTGGTCTTTCCTAGTTTAGTCAGGTAGCTTACACATGTAAGTGATCTATTTTAATGCACTGCATCTGCTTAAAATTTTAATCGCAACTCCCATAAAGTAGATACGAAACTGATATCAACTCCTGATCTAGGGAGAACATTTGAAAGATCACTTAGGCAATATTATGGTACTGTACTTCTCTTCAACGGGGAATCCATTTCTGCTCAGATACCCACTGTGGAAATGACTCTTCTCACTCAAGTTCAAATGAGATAAAATTCCCCTCTGTTCATAGTAATCGTGAGATTGGAGAGCACACAGGGTTAGACTGCTGAGTGCACAGCTCTAGTCCAGCTCTAGTCATGCTAAGAGAAGCTGGTTTTGGGGGGAACCAGTAAACAGTGGCAAATATTAGTGGTATATTGAAGGTAGCCAACCTCGTCAGAAATGTTATTGATCAAATGTAGTTTTTTTTTTTTTTTGAGAGAGAGAGAATGTGTGGGGGGAGGGTAGAGAGAGAGGGAGAGAGAGAATCTTAAGTAGACCCCATGCCCATCGTGGGGCTGGACGTGGGGCTCGATCTCACAACCTTGAGATCATGACCTGAGCTGAAATCGAGAGTTGGACACTTAACCCACTGAGCCACCCAGGCGACCCTGATCAAGTGTAGTTCTTACAGTGAACTTTGAGCAGTTTCAGAACAAAAGTGTAAAAATCTGCAAGTAAGACTTTGGCATAGGAAAATGGCATCTCAACACAGACCATGTTTTCTAGTTTCCCTTGCAGAACAGTGTGTCCATGTGACTAATTTCTGGGTAAGAGGATGTGAGTAGAAGATCTATGTGCAGCTTCAAGCTTTTGCTCTTGGAAAGGTTCTCTCCTCTTCCCTGTCTGTCTTCCCACTTACTGAAACACACATGTGGTGGTGAGCTACATTGGAATATGTGGATAAAGACAAAGATAATAGGAACAGAGACCTGGATGATTTTACGGAGCAGAGATATCATACCTACTCAGACTTTTATGGGACAGCAGAATGAACTATCAAATTCAAGCCAGTGCTACTCTGAGTCTCTGTCATATGCAGTCTGTACCATATCTTAATTCACTGTTCCTTCAACTTGCAGTGTGTTTTTTCAAATAAAGATGGATTTTATTTATTTATTTATTTATTTATTTATTTATTTATTTATTTATTTTAGAGAAAGAGAGTGCATGAGCAGAAGGGGAGGGAGAAAGAAGGGGAGGGAGAGGTTTTTTGTATCTTTTTACTTTCACCTTGCTATTCCCTGTACCTGAACTGCATTTTCAAATGCATTTTCTCCATCAGCCAGGTAAACACCTACTCCTTTTTTAAGACTCAGATTAAATATTACTCTCTCTAGGAAGTCTTCCTCAATATTTCCATATAGAAGTGAACATCCTTTTATGATTGCCCTCAGTAGACCTTGTACCTAATTACAATAATGACAATATATACACTTCATTGAGTATCTACGGTATGTCATATACTTTAGATTTGCTTTGCATAAAATAGCTCATTTGTTCTCACAACAGTTTTATGGGGTGTGTGTATTAAACTCATTTTATAGATGAGAAATCCAGACTTGGAGAGAGAGGCTAGAATAATTTGCCCTAGTTCATAATGTTAGAGTAAATAAGAGAGCTGGAATTCAAAGACAGATAAATCTGGTTCCAATTCCATGTTCTATCTACCCTGCCTTCGTTGTAGCACTTCTCATATGGCCTCACATTTATTTGTTTACGTGTACACCTTGTCCAATTATACTCCGGATTCCTCACCTCTAGCTCATTGTGGGAGCTCAGTAGATACACGTTAAATTAACTGAGCTACTCCGTTTTCCTCACCATTTGCCTTCCGGAGTTCTGGTATAAACTCCAGACAGAGCACCACACTGCAGGTGCAGGGCCACGGGCAATCCCTGTCTCGTATTCTGATTTCTTTCTGGATTGTGTCTCTGTAATTGATCTAGTGCGTCATCTGCTCTGCCAGGCAGTGTATTAGTCTGCCAAGGTTGTCATAACAAAATACCACAGGCTGGCGGGGGGGGGGTGGTGGGGTGGGTAGCTTAAGCAGCAGCAATTTATTTTCTTCAGTTCTGGAGGCTGGAAGTCCAAGATCAAGGTGCTATCAGGGTTGACTTCTGCGGAGACTTCTCTTCCTGGCTTGTAGAAGGCTGCATGCTTGCTGTGTTTTCATATGGTCTTTACTCTCTGACACACATGCCTGGTATCTCTGTCTCTTTCTTTTTCTAAGGATATGAGTCCTATCAGATTAGGGTGTGGCATCCTAATCACCTCATTGTTTAAGTGAATTTCTAGGCCCAAGATGGAGCCATTCCTGCCCCCGGTGCCAAGTCCATCCTTAGATAACTTTCCTTCCCTGTGAATGCTCCCCTTGACCTAAGCCACAGTATATCCAGTCAGCCAATTCCAAGCCAATTCTGGACTCTATACTTATTTTATTGTTCCTTATTCATTTTTCTCTTTTTCTCTTTTTTGCTCCTTATTCTTTATCCAGTAAAGTTTCCTGCCTTCCACCCCATTTTGCAGTTCTCTGGATCCTTGGGAATAGAGGCTGCCCGCTTCATGGAGTGTTGGATGGAAGTTGTTGGTGTCACCTAAATTGTTTTCTTTAGTCATTTTTAACGCTCCACACACAAAAAGCTCTCCTCCTCACTATGTTCTCTGTATCCTGCTGCCCGAAAGTGTTGTGAAGACGTACAGTATGCCGGCTCAGCCTCCCTCATCCTTAGTTTCTTAATCTTTAAGATGGGGATAATGGTAACAGTCCCATATAACTCATGACATTTATTTTTTGTTTTCTTTTTCTTTAGTGTCAAATGCAGTAATATTCAGAAAGTGCTTTACCTATTAAAGGTGGTAAGTCTGAAATGTTCTTTCCCCAACTGCCTGGTAAGTGTTGACTCATTTTTAAGACTCAGATTCAATATCACCTCCACTGTGGAGCCATTATTCTTGCTTTTCATATGTGTTGACTGGTGGATGGGTGAAGTTTTTAGATCCCCAGGGACCAGATCTCATTTGGGTAGAATATAAAAAGAGCACAGATAATTTGCTGAAATCTTGTAAGTAACCAGCCCTTGCTTTTCTAACTTTGGAGGTACATGGTCCTGAGTAAGTCCAGGCACAGAGCAGACTTCTGGTTACTTTTCCTTCCTTCTCATCCCATTTCTCATCAGTGTCTTACAGAAAAGAGTGTAAGATTTGAAGGTAGATTGAGCAGGGGTTTAACTCTTGATTCTGGGGGCGCCTGGGTGGATCAGTCAGTTGAGCATCTGCCTTTGGCTCAGGTCATGATCCTGGAGTCCCAAGATCGGGCCCTAAGTCGGGCTCCCTACTCGGCGGGGAGCCTGCTTCTCCCTCTGCCCCTTCCTTACCCCCCTCCTCTCTCCCTCTCTCAAATAAATAAATAAAATCTTTGAAAAAAAATCTTGATTCTGCAACTACCTACTTTTTTGACCTTGGGCAGCTCATTTGACCTCTATGAGTCTCAGTGCTCTATGAGTCTAATACTTCAGACAGAATTGCTTCTCTGATTTGGTTGCTACCTCTGCATGGACATCAAGTGCAGGAGTTGTGGGTGCAAGAGAAAAGAGACAGGTGGAGGAGAGTGAGAGGGAGAAGTACTAACAGCCGCGAGGATAAGTGGCATTTGTGCCATTCTTTGAGTTTTGATTGCCATGTGTGTCCCCAAATTGGGATCTCTCTCTAAAACCCGTGGCTCTTCTATGTTAATTTCCCACTGAGTAAAATCAGGCTTGTGTTTTCTTTTATAAGCAGTACTCTGTGTTTGGGGGAGACAGATGTCATAACTTATCACGGAGTTCTAGGAACTGGAGCGGGAAGCAGGAGGCATGACGGGTAAAGCAGGTGGGCAGGCCATCGACGCCCATAAAGTGTGTGTGTGTGTGTGTGTGTGTGTGTGTGTGTGTGTGTGTGTGTGGAGTGTTCTTATTGTGTTTACTTGGCCTAGAGTATAGGAGAGCTTGAATTTTCCAAGAAGGTGAAAGAATTCTTGTTTGGCACATGTGACGGCACGAAAGAAACTAACCTTTCCTGATGGTTTCCGATTTGCAAGGCTCTAAGGAATTTGAGGAGGGTGAGCCAATTGAGCAGCAGTGGAAGCTGCACAAACTGAATCAACTGGGTATTTTGAAGCTTGCACACATACTGAATATGGCCCAGGCCTTTTCAGTAAACATTTATGACATTTCTCAATTCTGAGATAGCGAAAGAAAAAAAAAATGGAAGCACCTAACAAGAAGAACCAATTTGTGAAAGGACAGAAAAGGTTTTATCATAAGACTTCCAGTAAATGCTGTTTCATTCCAAGATTATCTGAAATGCTTAGTAGTGACTTAGAGGCTTGACCTCCCCCTGCTCTAACCTGCTGTTGGGTAGAGATTCATTCTTTCATTAGAGTGATTTTTTTCCAATGGACAATGTTAACCCTTACCCATCCAGAGATTTAACATAAGCAATGTACTTGTGGTTTGAGAGACTCCAGGGAAATGAATAGACAGGTATCTAAGAGCAAAGTTCTGTAGTAATGATTGGGTTATAAAATTTGCATCTGAGAAGGGTTTTTTGGCACCAGGAGAGAGAAAGTGCTGGGAAATGGGAAGTATAAGGGGCAACTGTCTCCCAATCCAGACTGTACTTCCTCCACCCCGTCCTTGTGGTCTGTCCTGTCTCTTGAAACACCTTCCCTTGGAAAACCTTGCCCAAAGAAGCAAAATCAAGCGCATGTATATCAAAAGGTGACTGATACATTGAGTGCCTCCTTAAATTAAGGAATCAGTGGCCTTGGTTTGCGTTCTTTTAAGCCTGTTTCCTTCTCTGAAGAATAAAGACAATAATAATAGCTATGTCTAGTGAGCATCGACCAGGTGCTTCACATTCATTATTTTGGTCTTTAAAACAACCCTATGGGGCGCCCGGGTGGCTTAGTTGGTTAAGTGTCTGCCTCCGTCTCAGGCCATGATCCCAGGGTCCTGGGATGGAGCCCCACAACGGGCTCCCTGCTCAGCCAGGAGTCCGCTTCTCCCTCTCTCTCTGCCCCTCCCTCCACTCATGTTGTCTCTCACTATCTCTCTATCTCAAATAAATAAGTAAAATCTTAAAAAACCCCAACCTTATAAACTAAGCACGATTTTCTCATTTCTCATTTAAATAGAAGAGAAAATGAAGTACAAAGTGGTTAAGTAATATACCTGAAATCACCATGAGTGAGTGCCTGAGTCAGGATTCAAGGCAGACCTGTGGGATTGTGGGACTGACAGCCTGTTCTTGTTGGTGGTGCACTGCAGGCCTCCAGGAGCACAAGTGCTGTCCTCAGGACTGAAGTGTAAGCACACCCTGTGTGAAGTTGGTACATACCAAGCATTTTTCACATGTTGGTTCCCTTACCCTTTACTTCAGGTGCCCAGACCCTTCATGTCAACATTATTTCCTTCTTCAAGATAGACTTGTGTGTGTATGTGTGGGATCCAGGGGGATTGATAAGATGCCCATGTTGATCCAGTACCACAATGATTAATCATGAAAAAGATGTTCAGCTCCTGGTCGCTTAATTTTAATTTATTTAAAGGACAATCAAATTCTATTTTTCACTGTACTTTGGGCCTAGATATGAGGGGAAGCCTAAACATTGGAGGATTGGGAGAAGAGACATACTTATAATGAAAACTGTGGTACCATGTCCAGTATATAAGGGGACAGGCCAGAGACTCTGTAGTGGGGTCCCAGGGGAGGCAGACAGTGGCCGATGCAAAAAGTCTCTTCACTGAGGAGTTCAGAATAAGCTGAGCATTGCAGGACAAGGGCCCAGCAGGCTTGCGTGAGATTAAAGTAAACCCATAGGCCAGGGTCCAATGGTATAGCAAGTTTTTTGATTTGAAGAAAGGACCTACTTTCTAAGAAAATAGTAATGAGGCAAGATTTCTCAGGGTCAGTGGGGGTGATTTAGCAATCCAATAATGGTGACGTGTATCTAATCTCTGAAGGGCCTTTGACCATATCTAACTAATAGTCTAGCTCTGATAATTCTGGGGTAATGTGTTGACTGATATTCTCTTTGAAGAGAACTTTGAACTATAGATTCAAACTAGAAAGAAACAATAATCAATAGTAAAAGAAAAGCCAGGCAGGTAAGAAGCCCTAGTTTTAGGCTGCTGAGGAGTGAAATGTACTGCAGATAAATGCCAGGAATTAATACCAGGCAGTGAATTGGAAGTTGGGCCTTCCCGGAAGGGCTCTTTCTTCTTTCTTTGCCTTTTTTTTTTTTTTTTGAGATTTTATTTATTTATTTATTTGACAGAGAGAGAGAGACAGAGAGAGAGAGAGAGATAGCGAGAGAGGAAACACAAGCAGGGGGAGTGGGAGAGGGCGAAGCAGTCTTCCCGTGGAGCGGGGAGCCCGATGTGGGGCTGGATCCCAGGACCCCGGGATCATGACCTGAGCCAAAGGCAGATGCTTAACCAACTGAGCCCCCCAGGCGCCCCCTTTCTTTGCTTTTTGCAGGAGACTACATCGAGTCCCATTTTTACTGACTGGAAAAAATAGTGCGTGAGCAGACAACGACTGCCAGAGTGACTGCTGAGTTTTGCAAATCTTCCATCAGCCCTGCCGAAATCAAGAAGAGAGAAGTTTGGTTTAACATCTCTCTCTCTTCCTCACAGTGCACCACCACTACAGAAACAAAAACGAGAACAAAAACAAGTAAGACACAACAAACAAAAGCAAAATTCCATACTAGACAGCTAGTGATTGACTCCCATTGCAGAGGCTGAACTAGTAGTTGTGTCACAGCGAGGCGATGGCCGTATTTTATTTTTTTAGTCTGGTTCAGACATGCTGTTTAATGAAAGCAGGTACTAAATTCAGGGATTCGGTATTGGGGATCTAATTATAGATCACAATACATGTGGGCCTTCACCGTGCCTAAGCTAGAGTGTGTGATGAAGGTCAGGACGGGGAGTCTGCGGCCTCTAGTCTGAGGAGCTGTCCCCAGAGGAATCTTCCTTACAGATTTCTCTCGCACTCTACTCTTTCTGATCCAGGGAGGGCGTCAAGTGTCCTATATATAATTCTCGAAGATTTCCTTTGAAATTTACATCTTAGCAATCTGTCTCATAATTCAATTTTATCTTTTTAATTTTTTAAAAAGATTTTATTTATTTACTTGATAGAGACAGTACAGGTGGGGGAGGGGCAGAGGGAGAGGGAGAAGATGCTGAGCAGGGAGCCTGAGGCAGGGACTTGATCCCAGGACCCTGGGATCATGACCTGAGCTGAAGGCAGATGCTCAACCAACTGAGCCACCCAGGCGCTCTCATAACTCAATTTTATATCTGATATCTTTTTTACTTTGGTTTTTAGTTGCAACTTCCAAGTTAACATTCTGGGGTGTGTGTGTGGGGTTGCGGGAGAGAGAGAAGATTTGAATAGTCCTTATTTTCTTTTTTATGCTTATCTCTATTTTTTGTAATAACCATATATTACTTTTATAATAAGAAAGATTCATAGGAAGTGTGACTCTCATTCATTTATCTTTTTAGCTCCAAAATGCTCAATGAGTGGTAGACAAATTCATAACACCAATCATGTACAGAAAGATTGCATGCATAAGCAAAGTAAAACAGTTTGGAGAAATATCTCTCCACTTACTTTAATTTTGAAATAATTTTAAATGTACAGGAATGTTACAAGAATATTACAAAGAACTCCGAGAAATCTTTTGTCCAGAGACCGCATTTAAGTTTCCCATTATTGTAGTAATGGTTCTTATAGCAAAAGGATCTTATTCAGGACAATGTGTTGCACCCGGTTGTCAAGGTCTCCAGTCTACTTCAATCTAGAACGGTTCCTCAGTACTTCCTTCACTTTCAAGACCTTGATATTTTTGAATATGATAAGCCAATCATTTTATAGAATGTCTATCAATCTGGATTTGTCCATTGTATCCTCGTGATTATAGCTGAGTTTTGCATTTTTGCAGAATATCACAGAAGTAATTCTCTGTTTTTCCCATCTATCCTGTCAGGAACATACCGTGGCTCTTTGTCTCATTACCAGTGGAGTTAATATTAATCACTTTATCACGATGTGTCTGCCTGTTTTTTTATTATAAAGTGGCTTTTCCACTTACTTAATATTCATGGGGAGACACCTTGAGACCAACTAAAATCTTTTCTTTTTTAAATTGGTTGACTCTTTTTTCCCCTTATTTTTAAATTTTATTTAAATTCCAGTTAGTTAACATAAAGTGTAGTATTGGTTTCAGGAGTAGAATTTACTGATTCATTACTTACGTGCAACACCCAGTGCTCATCCCACGTGCTCTCCTTAATGCCCATCAACCACCTCGCCCTTCCCCCCACCCACCTCCCCTCCAGTAATCCTCAGTTTGTTCTCTATATTTAAGAGTCTCTTATAGTTTGCCTCCTTCTCTGTATTTATTATTTATTTATTTATTTATTTATTTATTTATTTATTTATTTATTTTAGAGAGTGAGAGAGTGAGAGGGTGGGTGTGAGCAGGGTGGGAGGGGCAGAGGGAGTGGAAGAGAGAAAATCTTAAGCAGGCTCCACACCCAGTGTGGAGCCCGATTAGAGTGCTCAGTCTCACAATCCTGAGATCATGACCTGAGCCAAAATCAAGAGTCAGATGCTTAACTGACTGAGCCACCCAGGTGCCCCTTTTTTGTTTTTGTTTTTAATTTTAATTTAAATTCAATTTAGTTAACATATACTGTATTATTAGTTTCAGGGATAGAATTTAGTGATTCATTAGTTGCATGTAACACCCAGTGCTCATTACATCAAGTGCCCTCATTAATGCCCATCACCCAATTACCTCATCCCCCACCAACCTCTCCTCCAACAGCCCTCACTTTTTTCCCTATAGTTAAGAGTCTTTTATGGTTTGCCTCCCTCTTTGTTTTTATCTTATTTTATTTTTCCATCCCTTCCCCTATGCTCATCTGTTTTGTTTCTTAAATTCCACATCTGAGTGAAATCATATGGTATTTGTCTTTCTCTGAATGACATATTTCACTTAGCATAATACCCTCTAGTTCCATCCATGTTGTTGCAAATGGCAAGATTTCATTCGTTTTGATGGCTGAGTAATATTCCAGTGTGTGTGTGTGTGTGTGTGTGTGTGTGTGTGTGTGTGTGTGTATACATCTTCCTTATCCATTCATCAGTCGATGGACATCTGGGCTATTTCCATGTTTTGGCTATTGTTGACGTTGCTGCTGTAAACATTGGGGTTCATGTGCCCCTTTTTAAAAAATATTTTATTTATTTATTTGACAGAGAGAGAGAGAGTATAAGCAGGGGGAGTAGCAAAGGGAGAGGGAGAAACAGACTCTCTGCTGAGCAGGGAGCCTGATGTGGGACTTGATCCCAGGACCCTGGGATAATGACCTGAGCCGAAGGCAGATACTTAACCGACTGAGCCACCCATGAGTGGCCCTCATGTGCCCCTTTGAATCACTACTTTTATATTCTCTGGATAAATACTTAGTAGTACAATTGCTTGGTCATAGGGTTGTTCTACTTTTAACTTTTTGAGGAAATTTCTTACTGTTTTCCAGAGTGGTTGCACCAGTTTGTATTCCCACCAACAGTGCAAAAGGGTTCCCCTTTCTCCGCATCCTCCCCAACTTCTGTTATTTCCTGAGTTGTTAATTTTAGCCATTTTGATTGGTGTGATGTGGTATGTCATCATGATTTTGATTTGTATTTCCCTGATACTGAGTGATGTTGAGCATCTTTTCATGTGTGTATGTCTTCTTTGGAGAAATGTCTGTTCCAGTCTTCTGCCCATTTCTTGACTAGATTTTTTGGTTTTTTTTTTTTTTTGGGTGTTGAGTTTGATAAGTTCTTTATAGATTTTGGATACTAGCCTTTTACCTGATACGTCATTTGCAAATATCTTCTCCCATTCTGTAGTCTGCCTTTTAGTTTTGTTCATTGTTTCCTTTGCTGTGCAAAAGTTTTTTATCCTGATGAAGTCCCAATAGTTCATTTTTGCTTTTGTTTCCCTGCCTCTGGAGATGTGTCTAGTAAGAAGTTGCTGCAGCCAAGGTCAAAGAGATTGCTGCCTGTTATCTTCTATAGGATTTTGATGGTTTCTTGTCTTATATTTAGGTGGAGATCAGGTAAAATCTTAGTCCTTTCCCACCCTCACCTATTAGTTTTAGCATTTTTTGATAATAGTTCTGCAAATTAATTATTATGATGGTGATTGCCCAATTGTGATTTCAGTTTTGTCATTCATTCTACATTTATTAGTTGGCATTCTACTCTAAAGAGGAACTTACTTTTCCTCCATTTATTTACTCATATATTTATTTATATTGATGGTCCTTTGAATCCTTATTTTAATAAATAGGTTATAATTCATTGTTGTTACTAGTTATTGTGATGCTCAAATTATTCCAGATTTGGCCAGTAACAGCCTTTTCAAATGGTTTCTGAGTCTGTTTGACGAGTCTCTATCATTTTTTGAACATGTTCTAGGATCATCTTGTTCTTTCCCTTTTCAAGTCCTAGAATTAGCCACTTTTTCCAAGCACTTTGATTCTACTTAGTGGAGAGTGATATTGACAAGTCCAAGATGTGGCTGATAGGTGTGCTTATTGCTCCCAAAATATTGTTGTTCTCACATCCTTTCCATGGACAGCATTAGAAAAAAAAATATATATATATATATATATACACAAATCTCTATCTTATTTATTTCTATCTATATTGCAAAACATGAGTTCACACTCATGTCTCCCATTGCAGCTCAACACCACAAGGTATATTCCAGCTTTCCTTCTTTCTGTATTTGTAACTTTCTTCGCTGGCACTGAGAAATATTGCTACCATTATCCTCATCATACTTACTTACTTTTTCAATCTCTCTGAGTACCGCTTTCTTGACCTCACCAGGCTGCAGCCCCATTTGGCCACCCTCTTTGTGTGGGCCCTGAGACACCCTTCTCACTCAGACATCCTTCTTGTATGACTCTTATTTCTGGTGGGCTGCTTTCTTGTCCTCTGGGACCCTCATATGGGCTCTGGCCACCTCTTGGCTGCCATCAGGGAGAAAAGGAAAAAAGAAAAAAGAAAAGAAGAAAGAAAGGGAGGAATCTGAAGAAATAGCCACAGTGTTAATGATATAAAGGAAAGCCATTTATTTATATAGTCCTTATCTTTTTGGAAACTCAAGTTACAGATTGTGTTGTTTTATAGCCATTATTATGGAATTGTTGCACTGAGGCCTAAAAGAAAAGTTAAAGAGTTTCTAATCAAATTCTCTCATTCAATACATATGAAATAGATATCCTGAGAGCATAAATTACTTGGAAAAGTCACATAACAAATTAGAGGCCTTAGTCTAAACAAGAAGTCAAGATATCTGAGTCCCTGGAAGGTTCTGTCTTTAATAGATTATCCCAAGGCATTAGAAAATGGTTTATTTTATTTTTTTTAAGTATCAAAGATGGTTTCCTTATTATAATGGATATTTGTTGTTTTTGCTTTCTTGGTATACCATTTTTTCCTTTTGGGAGATGTCTCATTGCCACTGTTAGTTTGCTCTCAGCCATCACCAAGTGTGGGGCTAACTCCACCCTCTGGCTCTAGGAGTGGGCATGGCCTCAGGCCTGTCTAATGAGAGTCACGAGGGGCCTTTGTGGAGCCCTCATGAGGGAGGTCCTCTCTACTGGGATTGTTAAATTGGTAGGAGATAAATCTGGCACTGTGTGGAAAAAAGATCCCAAAGACGGACTTGATTACAATTTAGGAAAAGGCTGCCTATTAATGTAGCCAAGAGATGAAGAAAGCTTCCTGATGACATCCTTAATCTCTGGAGCAGTTTGTGCTTACAGTTGTATTATCCAGTAAATTCTTTTTTTGCTTAAGGCAATTTGAACTGGGCTTCTGTTACTTGAAACGTAAAGAGTAATATGCTCCCAGTTAACATCTCTGTCTCTAAAAGTGGGAAGCGGTAAAACAAAGCTGAGTTTATCTTCTGTTAACTTGATGTCAAAGAGTTCTTCCTTAATATTTTGATACAGAATAGGAGGAGGCAATGAGAAGTATTTGTTGAGTGCCTGGTCTCTCAGGAAGAAGGCCAGACCCTTTTGCTTAATTATATAACCACAGTTTCACCCATGTGAAGTTTCTAAGTGGTGAAGATCATTACTTCACAAAATAGATCTTTAGTGGTAAACCACATCATCTTTCAGCAGAGGACTTTATCCTTGTTTTTAGTAGTTAGCCTCCCTTAAGAGATCATTCCTACTGTGGAGCAATGGTGGTTTACTTACCTCAGCCTAAAAATAGAAATGTATACACATCAGATTGGTTCTGTTTTCTCTGAAGAACACTAATATAATAGCACACATTTTTCTTCTCATAAAACTCTTACGAGACTTCCTAAAATTAAGTGATTAATGTTTCTGCTTCTTTGTGTCCTCCTGAACCTCAGGAAAGTCTTGCCCAATATACAGAGGAAGAGAAGTCGAGTCGAAGGTGCTCAAGAAATCCAACTATTTAAAAGTCAGCTGCTAAATGATTGAGATGTTAGTAGTAGTACATTTCTGAATATCTGAGCAAAATGAAATCACAGTACCTACATTGTTCACCTCATTTCATCTCATCATGTAGGCATTTTATCTTCTCACATCTTCACAAGAAAAAGATGGATGAGTACCGTACACTAAGATATTTTGAGAGAGAGAGACCACAATTGCATAACTTTTATTACAGTGTATTGTTATAATGGCTCTATTTTATTATTAGTTATTGTTAATCTGTTACTGTGTCTAATTTATAAATAAATGTTGTCATAAGTATGTATGAATAGGAAAAAACAGTATGTATAGGGTTTGGTAGAATCCGTGGTTTCAGATATCCACTGGTGGCCTTGGACCATATCCCATGTGAGTAAGGGGGGAGACTACTGTACCAGCACTTAAATATTTCCACAAAAATGATGAGACTTAGACCATGCTGCCTGATCAAATGTAAAGGATCTAATACAGTGATCTCTTGGAATTTTGTTGGAAAAATGCTAACAAAACACACCCAAATTCAAATAGTACTTTGGCTCATATTTTTTACTTGTTTTTCCTCCTCTTTTGTTTGATTGCAAGTGGAAAGGGTTAACTTAATAATACTTTTTTGGCTAATACATTGTATGTTAAAAAAAAGAAGATAGTAGGAAGGGAAAAATGAAGGGGTGGAAATCGGAGGGGGAGACGAACCATGAAAGACTATGGACTCTGAGAAACAAACTGAGGGTTCTAGAGGGGAGGGGGGTGGGAGGATGGATTAGCCTGGTGATGGGTATTAGAGAAGGCACATACTGAATGGAGCACTGGGTGTTATATGCAAACAATGAATCATGGATCACTACATCAAAAACTAGTGATGTAATGTATGGTGACTAACATAACATAATAAAATAAAATTAATAAAAAATAATACTTTTTTGGCTCATGACATACCATTATTATTATTCTATTAAGTCCCTCTTTTGTTCTGTCAGTTATCTATCTAACTATCATCACCTATCCATCTCTCATCTATCTCATCTATTCTGTTTTTACCCCATTTCTTAATTCTGTTCAGCAACCTCCCATATGAACTCTAACATATTTATTGTGTATCCAAGTAATGTCATCCTTTGACCCTTGGATCTTGACTTTTAGACTTCACATTAGAGGGACCTGAATATCACAAAAACAAATTTATTTAAGAGCAGCCAGGAGCCTCTATCACTCAGAATCCAGTGTCCAGAGATACAGCCATAACCTGTCTCTCTCAGCATTCACACTCCTGACTAACGCCACTTACTACTCCGGGGAGAACTTCTGTGTCTTTTGCCTGTATCTTTTGTGGGCAAATACATAGAAAGTTTGTGCATTGTGCTGTTGCCAGCATCAGGACAGACAATGTCTGCAGGCCAGGAAGGGTTTGAGCAGTGCAAACACTTAGGTAAGAGAAAAGACAAATTACTCTGTCAAATCCTTGCTCTCAGATAGTATGAATGTCACAGATTATGGATCAATGAAATATCATTTTAAGTGTTAAGTATTTTCTTGACTTCTCTTTGGGTCCATTTCTTGCTTCTCCTTGTGTTCAAGTTGTGTGGTTGAAGAAGGATTTGTGAATTAGTGTGTTATTTGCAACAGTTACACATGGCAGCCAAGGAATAGTCTGTAATTCAACAATTACTCAGCCAAACATTGTTGTACCATAACAGAACGCTCAGCCATGTGCAATGATAGTGGAGTTCAATCTCATCGCTGATATTTTGTCAAATTTTATATATATATCTCTTTTACATATATGTGTATATATATATTTGTAAAGGTATCTTTACATATAATTTAAAATTTTATCATTAGGAAGGTGTATTTGCTAAAGTAAAAGTATCAAACATTTTATTTAACAATACATCAGCTTGATTTATAACTCTTAAATCTTTAGATATATGCAGGCCTTTATTTGCATTCTTGTTCCAGGCCCTGCAAATTTTATATGTGGACTTGATCCATTTGTTTGTTAGTTTTTGCTAAACCTGTATGGCTGTTTTATGTGTATTTTTAAAGAAAAACTATAGAAATGCTATTGTCTTGTAGATGTCATCTCATTCTTTCTTTTTTTTTAAAACTTGGCTTCTTGATGTAAGATCTATCTGTGTAACTGTGTAAATAGCACAGTCTTTCAAATATTGTGTAATATTCTTTACTGTGCATCTGTCACATTGTACTTATCAGTTCCCCTGAAGGAAGACTGTGAAATTGTCTTTGACTTGCTTTTATGACAATGCTGTGATGAGCATCCTTGAATATGTTTCCTACAGATTTGTGGGGTTGTCAGATTTCTCTCCAGAGAGACTGCACCAGTTTGCACTCCTGTCAGTAGGGCATGGGAGTTCCTCTATCCGTATATCCCTGCCAAAACTTGGCATTATCTTGCTTGCTAATTTTTGACAATATAATGTATATAAAGTGAAGATCACTGTTGTTTAAATTTGAATTTCTCTAATGGCTGATAAGTTTGGTTTATTCTGTGAGTTGCTTGTTCATAACTTAAGCCTTGTCTTCTTTTTTGTTTTTTTTTTAAGAGAATTTTTATCTATTTTACATATTAGATCCTGGTAGATTTCACATATTTCTTTCAATCTACCACTCATTTGCTTACTTTATCGACATTGTTATTTGTTGGAAAGACATCTTTACTTTTGATCTAATCAAATGAATCAAATTTAAACTTATGGTTTGTACTCCTGGGATTTTATATAAGAAGTTCTTTCTCTTGTTCATAAAGATATTCTCCTACATCAGTCTCTAATGCATATCATTTTAACATCATTCTTGGGTCTGTAATCCATCTGTGATCCCATGGTGCTTATGATGTTAGATCTTCAATCCATACATTGACTCACTTTTCCACTGGCATCCGCTGCAATAGTCCTTACCTTCCCCATTGATTCTTTGTGTCTTTTTCATCATATATTAAATTTCTATATCTATTTTTGCGTTGTCTATTCTGATACATTGTTTCATTTTCTCTTCCTGTGTTATAGTATCATCATAATACATTTTAATATCTGGCAAGGAGGTCCTTCCCTTTGCTCTTTTTTTCGAGGTTGCTTTAGTTATTTGTAGCCATTTATTTTTTCATATCAATGTTAGAATTACTCATTGAGTTTCTTGAGTTGAATGACTTCATTTCTCACTACAATTGAGAAGTTATATTATATATTTAGAAATTATATATTTTCTCTCTTTCTAGGATCCTATTTTCAAGATATTGGTATTTCTACTTCTGTTCTCCATGTCTCTTAGGTTTTCTTTGATATTTTTATTAATTCATTTTTAAGATATTTTATTTTTAAGTAATCTCTTACCCAATGTGGGGCTCGAACTCAAAACCCTGAGATCAAGAGTTGCACACTCCACTGACTGAGCCAGCCAGGCACCCTTTCTTCTATATTTTTAGTCCCTTTACACTTTTCTGATAGTTTCTGGGAGAAGTTCCTTCATTTTATCTTCCAGTTTATTGACTTATTCATTAGTAGTATCCATCTTATTTATCCAATTTATTGTGTTTTAATTCAATTATAATATTTCTTCAACCCCTATGACTTCTTTTCTGGGTTCTTATTACTATTACGCTCTTGTGTGTCATTAAGGATAATTATTATGCTTACTTTAAATTCTTTTTTAAGTGGTAGATTCTTTTCATTTTGATTTCTTTCTTTTATATTGGTAGTATTCCTCACATGATTAGTTATGTAGGCAGCTCCTAGTATTTCCATGGAGATACCAGCTTCCTGTCTAGAAACACATATTTAGAAGAACTCTGACCTTAGGCAATTCCAAATAAATAAATCATTTCAGTGAAGGTAAGTGGTTCCCATATGGGAACAAAAAATCAGGCCAGTGTGATGGAATGGATGTGGGAATGTTAGGTATGTTAGCATTGACTGGTTGGTAAGGGAAGGTCTTTCTGAGGTTATAGCTGAGCTAGGAGTGGACTGGGAAAGAACAGCAATGAGCAGGTCTGTGACATGAGCATTCCAGGTAGACACATATGTACACTTTGAGGACAAATAGACTTGGTATATACTTGAAGAACAAACAGAAGACCAAAGTCATTGGAGCAGAATGACACCATGATGGAGTGATACTGGATGAAAACAGAGAGCTCTCTTTGGTCTAGATTATACAGGGCAGTGCAGGCCATGCATCAGGAGTCTGTGTTTTATTCCAAATGAGATGAAAAGCTTTCTTAGGTTCTAAATAAGAAATGAAATGATCTCATTTGCTCCCCTTGCCCAACATCTTATTATGATAATTTTAAACATAAAGCAAAGTTGAAAGAATTTTACATTGAATACCTGGATGTCCATAGATTCTCTATTAACATTTTTCCAAACTTGTTTTATCACATACTTATATACTTGTCCATCCATTAATCTATCAGATTTTTAAATGTATTTTATAATAATTTACAGACCCCAGTATATTACCTCTAATTAATTTGGTATGTTTATCTTTACTTAGAGTTTTGATTCTTTTTATTTTAATGAAACATTTACATAAAATGAAATGCACAAATTGCTGACTTTTTAAAAAATTTAAATTCAAGTTAGTTAACATTTAGTGTATTCTTAGTTCCAGGGGGTAGAATTTAGGGATTCATCAGTTGCATATAACACTCAGTGTTCATTACATCAAGTGCCCTCATTAATGTATATCACCCAGTTACCTCATCCCTCTACCCACCTCTCCTCCAACAACCCTGACTTTGTTACCTATAGTTAAGAGTCTTTTACGGTTTGCCTCACTCTGTTTTTATCTTATTTTATTTTTCCTTCCCTTCCTCTATGTTCATCTGTTTTGCTTCTTAAATTCCACATCTGAGTGAAATCATACGGTATTTGTTTTTCTCTGATTGATTTATTTGATTTAGCATAATACCCTCTAGTTCTATCCACATTGTTGCAAGTGGCAAGATTTCATTCTTTTTGATGACTAATATTCCATCATATATGTACTCCATGTATTCCATATGTATATAATTAATTCCATCATTATATATATATGTTATATATATATATCTCCCCACATCTTCATTATCCCCTGTCTCCACATCCTCCCCAACTTCTGTTATTTCCTGAGTTGTTAATTTTAACCATTCTGACTGGTGTGAGGTGGTATGTCATTGAGGTTTTGATTTGTATTTCCCTGATGCTGAGTGATATTGAGCATCTTTTCATGTGTCTGTGGGCCATTTGTATCTCTTCTTTGGAGAAATGTCTGTTCCAGTCTTCTGCCCATTTTTTTTTGACTAGATTTTTTGTTTTTTTAGGTGTTGAGTTTGATAAGTTCTTTATAGATTTTGGATACTAGCCCTTTACTTGATACGTCATTGCAAATATCTTTACCCATTCTGTAGATTGCCTTTTGGTTTTGTTCATTGTTTCCTTTGCTGTGCATAAGCTTTTTATCCTGATGAAGTCCCAATAGTTCATTCTTGCGACAAATTGCTGACTTTTGACAAATACTACCACTTGTGCAACTCAAACCCCTATTGAGATACAGACAATTATCATCATACCAAAAACCTTGTGCTCTTTTCCAGTTAATTCATACCCTCTGCTCTAGAGGCAGCTACTGTGCTCATTTTTCCCCACCATAGATTAATGAAGCCCGTTGTAGAACTTCTATAAATATATTCATATAGTATGTGCTCTTTTGTGTAAGATGTCTTTCAGTCAACATGTTTTCTTTGAAATTCATCCATGTTGTTGTATGTATCAGTAACTTGTTCCTTTTTATTGTGGAGTAGTAGTCCATTATATAAATATTCGGCAGTTTATCCATTTTATTGATGGACATTTGGGCTGTCTGTGGTGCTTGGCAATTATGAATAAAGCTGTGTGACAAGATTCTTGTACAAAATCTATAAACATGTATTTTCATTTCTCTTGGGCAAATCCCTGGGAGTGCAGTTGATAGGTCATAGAATAGGTCTGTTTCATTTTACAAGAAATGAGCAGACCTTTTTTGAATTTCTCATGTCTTTCTCACTGAGTCTTAAAAATGATCATTTCATTACAGTGTGGGGAGGATTGGAAGGAAATGGAATAGAAACCGGGAAGCCAGTATTTGTCCTAGCCTAATGCCAAAATGTATGTGTAGGTTTCCACCCAGAATTTTTGTAAAATATTTGTATGATTTTTAATTGCTAGTAAAGCTGATATTTAACTCAGAAAATGATAAACTAACCACTTGGCTAGTTTCAAATGTGTACTTTGGAGATATGAAAGGAATTTAAAACTCCACTTCTACCTAGAGGGAAGAACTCTTCATTTGAGAGAAGGCAATACTTGTAAATCATGCAGGGAAAATATTTCCATGAGCCTGTTTGGTGTTGTCCATGTGAGTGATGAGGTGTCAAATAAAGCTGTATTAGTTTTTTTTTTTAATCACAAGGCTCCTATTTTTTTCTTTTTTATTGTAAAATAAAATATAGATCCAGAAAAACCACACAAAAGAATTGCATGGCTTCAAATTATTATAAGCTGAACACTCTTTTAACTACCACTTACACCAAATGTAAAACTTTGCCAACCATTCCAGAAGCCCATCCAGGTGATCTGTTCCAAATACACCCACCCCTTTCTCCAAAGGTGATCACTATCTTGGCTTTTACAGTAATCACTTCCTCCCTTAGAATTTATCACGTGAGTATGCTTTTTTAGATACTATAGTTGATTTTACCTATCTAAAAAAATTTGGTATGTCTTTTATGTTTCTTTCATTCTACAGGCTTATCCTCCATCACATTCTTTGCCTTACAGCTTATCTGTTGAAGAACGTAGGCCATCTAACATAAAGTATCTTATACCCTGGACTTCTCTTATTGCATCCTGATGGTGAAGTTCAGCATCTTTTATATTCTGTGTTTCCTAAACATTGGCAGTTGGATCCAGGAGCAGGATCAGTCTCAGATTTTATTCCATTGACCCATATGTCTGGCTCCTTTACTTTATCTGATGTGAGCAGACATTAACACTCATTGTTTCAAATTTTTCATTCATTGAGGGTTGTAAAAGGGTAATACTCTAATTCTATCATGGTTTGCATTTATTAGCTAAAATGCTTTCATGAAGAGATGCTTCCTTCACTTACTACTGGGTTATCTCCTAGTACAATGTATATAGGAAAGGCAGGATAAACTTTTGATTCATGCCCTGTTTTTAAGTAAAGAATTGGAATTGGTTCCATATCATCTTCTGTAGGTGAATAATTAGTTTTATATATGTATAGGGAGAAGGAATTTAAAAAAGATTTTGAAAAATTCTCTTACCTACAATGCTAGCGATTGTGCTAGTATTAAAAAAAATTGGCTGTTTTGCCAAGATATACATCATGACTGTGTGTGTCACAGGAGAAACAAACTAGCACAATAAGAATGTTGATGAATTATGGTACTTTGGCTAATATAACTAGCGCCCCTCACTTTCCACATAGTAATTTTTCCGTAAAGCAAGACAAATTACCACTGTTCGTCTGCTCTATGACATACTACATTGTATTAAATCACTATCCTTATGGAAGTTTCTGTCCTTAGGTTTATATAAGAAATTTTAAGTAACCATTTTCCTTAGTTCATAAATTCCTTGGCAGTAAAATATCACAAGAGAAAGGAAAGTTAGAAATTATAGCTACCTCATTAAGAGTTAATATGTGAGGATCTAAAGTTGACCAGACTCTCATAATCTCACTTTATTTCTTTCATTCAGGAGGTAGAACAACTTCATCTCCAAAAAATAAAAAAAGAGGATATGTACTTCCATGGAAGGCTGTGCTGGTGGCCAGACATTTTGGGGCATGCGATCATAGCCATAACCTGGGCACAGTGATTGTGGATCCATCCCATTCAGGCTGGGTAACTGCTCTGCACCAGCATGTCCTTGCACCACTTCCTTAAAGAGGAGTAGCCATTAGAAAGTTTTGTTCACTCTCCTGTGGTGAAAAGGGGATCAAGTAAGCACTGCGTATTTTTTTCAAGCCCTAGACAGAATGGGGAACATTTCTAAGTCTAAAAAATCTTGACTTCAGGAGTCTTTCAGCTAATATCTTCTCCTTAGGTGGGGTTTGTTGAAATTTAAGAATTTATATTTTCTATGCAATAATAAAGGGGTACAGATATCCATCACTTTCCAAAAGTTTGCATTACCCCACTTTGCTTTTTTAAAATTAATTAATTTATTTGGGAGAGAGTGTGCACAGGAAGAGGGGCAGAGGGAGAGGAAGGGAGAGAATCCTTAAAAGCAGACTCCCTCCTGACTGTAGAGCCCCACTTGAGGCTCGACCTCACAACCCTGAAATCATGACCTGAGCCGAAATGAAGAATTGGACACTTAAAAGACTGAGCCATCCAGGCACCGCATACCCCACTTTGCTTTTATGAGAGCTTTGCATTAGTTCCCGTTTTTGCTAAAAGAAATCCAAAGAGGATTTTCATTTTTAGGAGAAACACCATTACTGTGCTAGTGTAGATCTTTCATAAAAGGGAAATAGACTAACATGAATTTTTTGGAAATTTTGGAAATTGGGTGATACTCTTCAGTTTTGGCCACTTTGGCTTACAAACGTTTTCACAGGAACCCTCTGTTTTCAGATAGCGGGGGATACCTGTATTATGAAATCTGCTTGGCACCCTAGCCCAGTCCCAGATTCCATTTCTCAAACACCTCTAGTTTGAGGCTTCTAGGAGCCACTTCCATAGTTGTTAGCCTTTCAAGTTCCCCTCCCCCTTAAAAAAACACAAACGAAAAACAAAAAACTAGGGCTATTCTCAGCAACGTTAGGAATCACTTTCTGTAAATAATCTATGAATTGTGCATGAAAGTTCAATGCTGAAGTTCTTTGTCACTTTAGAGCTAAAATGGTTCTGTCTCTATTTTCGGCTTTGTTTTGATTATGTAACTTATCTCCTAAAGATGTCACCCTACTTAATGAAGTTAAGGTATAAAACTATGAAATGAGAAACAAATAACTACCATTTAATGGAGAAGAATAATTAGTACTGCCATTGTGAACCATGACTTTGTAGCTACTGATTCTTGTTGAGCTGATTTTGGCCAGTTTCTATTGCCTGAGTTTTTGAATCTAAGTCTTTTCACTGGTTGTTTGAATTATTTATCCTGAAGCTGCTATCTCTAGCAGTTTGACTGATCCAATTTAACTAGCAATCAATCTGTGCTACCTGAGGAGATACAAAGGTGGATAAAACATGCTCCCATCCTCAAGGAATATACATCCTAAAGCAGCACTATCCAAAGTGTGGGTCATGGACCAGTGCCAGTCTGCCCAGTTTCTTGCCCAGTATGAAATAATTACAGGGATTGAAAGTAATGTCTAAGAAATACTATAGCAATTTAACAGAGTCATTTATGTGTGTTGATTTTATTCTGCTAGCCATTTAATTTTATTGTATTTTTAAAAGTATTGGTCTGAGACAGACTGAAAACTAAAAAAAAAAAAAAAAAAAAATTTATCCTACTCTGCTGATGGTTTGAGAGGCACCTGTTAAAAGTATGTGAGTCAGGGGCACCTGAGTGGCTCAGTCAGTTAAGCGTCTGCCTTTGGGTCAAGTCATGATCTCGGAGTCCCTCCTCCTGCCTCTCCCTCTCCCTCTACTCCTCCCCACTGCTCATGCTCTCTCTCTCTTTCAAATAAATAAATAAAATCTTAAAAAAAAAGTATGTCAGACATGTAAACAAATAGCTATAGGTAATCAAGAACTATAAATAACCGATAACTAGGTTTCCTGTCATCAAATTAATCTCTGATTTCAGTATTTTCTTCATATCATAATAAGTGGTTTGCTTTTTCTCTTTTATTATTTTTTAACTGGGAAGTGATTCAAATAGGGTAAAATCAACCCCTTTGAAATCTACAATTCAATAGTTTTTAGTGTATTCACAAGACTGTGCACTCTACACCACCACCTAATTCCAGAACATTTCATCACCCAGAAAAGAAACCCCAAACTCATAAGGAGTCACTCCTCTTTTCCCCATCCTCCCAAGCCTTGGCAAACACTAATCTACTTTCTGAATGTATGAATTTGCCTATTCTGGGCATTTCTTATAAATAGCATCCTATAATACATGACCTTTGTGTCTTGATTCTTTCACTTAGTGTAATGGTTTCAAGGTTCACCCATGTTTTGGCAGATATCAGTAATTCATTCCTCTTTATGGCTGAACAATATTCTAATGTACAGATATGTCACATATTGTCTATCCATTCATCCATTGATGAATGTTTGAGTTGTTTCTACTTTTTGGCTGTTTTAAATAATGCTATTATGAACATTCATGTGCAAATTTTTCTGAAAAATATGTTTTCAGTTCTCTTGGGTACATATGTAAGAATTGCTGGATCATACGGTAGCTATGTTTAATTTTTTGAGGAGCTGTCAAACTGTTTTCCAAAGTGTCTGCTGTATTTTACACTCCCACCAGCAACATATGAAGGTTCCAATTTCTTCGCATTCTTGCCAACATTTGTTATTATTCATCTTTTCATTATAGCCATCCTAGTGGGTATGAAGTATCTCATTTTAGTTTTGGTTTACATTTCCCTAATGACTAACGACGTTGAACACCTTTTCATGTACTTGTTGGCCATTTGTATGTCTTCTTGGATAAATGTATATTCAAATTCTTTGCCATTTTTTAATTGAATTCTTTGTCTTTTTATTGTTGAATCATAAGAGTTCTTTATATAGTCTGGATTCTAGACTCTTATCAGATACATGATTTGCAACCATATTTTCTCATTCTACGGGTCGTCTTTTCATTTTCTGGACAGTGTTTTTAAAACACAATTTTTTAAATTTTGAAATTCAAATTTGTCTATTTTTCTTTTCATTACCTGTGAATTGCAAGTCCACAAAGTTCAACCATCTTCCAATGCTTGAATTCCCTTTACCCTTAGCTTTTCTTTCTTTCTTTCTTTTTTTCTTTTTTTTTAAAGATTTTATTTATTTATTTGACAAAGAGAGACACAGCGAGAGAGGGAACGCAAGCAGGGGAGTGGGAGAGGGAGAAGCAGGCTTCCTGTGGAGCAGGGAGCACAATGCGGGGCTCGATCCCAGGACCCTGGGATCATGCCCTGAGCCGAAGGCAGAGGCTTAACCTACTGAGCCACCAGGTGCCCCTACCCTTAGTATTTTTAAGTACGTATGTAACCTGTGGTTCAAACCCTCTGGTGAGAAGAAACTATCTCACCCATTCCACCTTGAGCACTTCAGAACATTTATTGTTTCAATGACCTAATTTTTTTTCTCATTAAAACCTTCTGCAGGGGCACCTGGGTGGCTCAGTCGTTAAGCGTCTGCCTTCGGCTCAGGTCATGATCCCAGGGTCCTGGGATCGAGCCCCGCATCGGGCTCCCTGCTCAGCGGGAAGCCTGCTTCTCCCTCTCCCACTCCCCCTGCTTGTGTTCCCTCTCTTGCTGTGTCTCTCTGTCAAACAAAAAACAAAAAAACAAAAAACAAAAAAACCTTCTACAGAGAGTGGTAAAGCAAGCTAAATGAGACAAGATTACTATTATCAGTAATAGTACAGTTAGCTAGAAAGTTAAAATGAATTGCTCCCATGTAATTTAAGAATAATAAATACTAATTTCTTTTTACTTAGAAAATGAAATTTGATGGCAAGTCAAATATCAAAAATAAACCGAATAGTATTTCTTTAAATTTATAGTCAAATTTTCGACTATCAGGTCATAGTGATCGTCATGGGTATAATAGGAGAAATCCATCAATTGAACATGTTTATTGAGGACCTCTGTTGTAGGTGCTGTGGATGATGAACAAAACCTTGAGATTCTGCCTTTTAATGGGCTTATAATCTCTTTGAACAAGTAAGATAAAAATAGAAAAAATAACTGAAAATATGAGGACAATGACAATATGGCCAGTGAATGGTTAAAAATAATAAAATGTAGGGCTTCCCAGGAAGGTGAGGAGGTACTGAGAGATCAGTGGGAAGCACTATGGAGTTTGGAGGGTCTGGGGACTGATGGACGACAGGACTTACCTATGGATAGGGGGCGGGGGACTGAGGTACACCTCCAAAGCTGGTGTGACTCATAGGACTGAGGATGAGGCTGAGGATGAAGAGGCCATTTCAGGCCGAAGGGTGTGAGCACAGCCCCAGAGAAAGGACAGAAGAATGCCTGCAGGGAAGTCTGAGAGCTGCCGCAGAAAACGTGACAAGGTGAAAATGGGGCAGGTGGTAGAGGGCCAGGCTAAGGAATGCAGGTTTTTGTCTTGCAAATGTTTGGGAATTAAAAAATGCGTTCGGATTTTTTACAGGGCCATGCTGTACTTCTGAAACTCCAAAAACCCAGAAGAACAAAGGAGACTGCAGTTATGTAGACTTTGTGATTATTTCAGAATTGAAAGTCCAGTCTGCACTGGTACTGGTGGGAGGAGGAGAGCAGGGCTGGATGTTAGCGAAGTGATACAAGAAAAATCAGAAGAATTTAGCAATTTAGAGTCAAGGGGCAAATAACTCTCAAACTTTTTGATAATTATTATTCTAAGACAGGCATTTATATTTTTCACATATAAATACGTATATGAATAATACATGTATATGTAAAACAGAAACAGAAATGCAAATTCTAAGAAACAGTATTTACCTTTACTTTAAAGTGACTCTTGCCTTGACATTTCTATTTCATTAATAAATAACCTAGTGTTAACCCACTCAATGGGTTGTTATCCCCAATTTGAATACTATGTCCCAAGGGGTAAGATTTAAAGGATACCACAAAGGTATTTTCCCCTAAGACCTCTTACTGATGTTGCATTTCTAACATTAGAAATGAGATTTTGGTTCTCTGTTAAAGGAAACATCTTTGGAAAGGGCTAATTTTTGCCAATCTAGTACTCGAGAGTGAATGATTTATTAATTTTTCTGGAAAGCAAGTTGTGTGAGAGGTAAGAGTAGAGAAAAACTGGGAGCTTGAAATGTATGCCCGAAAGGGACAAAAGGGGAGAGATTCTGAGAAAAATGTTACCTTTACCATTTTACCTAGAGGTTACTGCAATACATACAAAATAAAAGTAATATTTCTTGCTGAGTCGGGACCTTAATAGTTCATTCTCTGAATGAGGAAGAAAGAATCTGGGAAGAAGGTTAAACCAGGATTGGCAAACAGGACAGTAACATGTCATTTCTTAACTGTGCAGATAAGGTATTAACCAGTACAGCTGGAAGATGGAAGACGGGAAAGGGAGTGGTCTGGAGTTACCAGAAGAGGAAAGGAGAGAAAATGTAGGGTTTACCTTATTTATTTATTTGAGAGAGCGAGACAGAGAGAGAGCATGTGTGTGCCAGGGGGAGGGGGGAAGGGAGGGACGGGGCAGAGGGGGAAAGGAAAGGTGGGGGAGAGGGGGAGGGGAGGGGAGAGGGGGAGGGAGAGAGAAGCAGATTTCCTGCTGAGCAGGGAACGAACGTGGGGCTAGATCCCAGGACCCTGAGATCATGACCTGAGCCAAAGGGAGATGCCCCGGGGATTACCTCTTCTAAGCAAGATGTGTCAATGGGCCCTAATAAAAGTGACTCTGGTCTTCAAGTTTAGGCAAGTTGCCCAATCTGGGTCCTCTATCTTTTGTTACCAAGACTCAACCCCAGCAGAGTAATCTGTTCAAGCAAATCAACAGCTGGAGAATTAGGAAAATTGGTTCAGAGGTCATCAATCGTTTTGTCAGGAGGACAGAAGAGTCAGGCTGCTTGTATTCTCCTAGTGGTTCTACGGATAAGAAAAAGAAAAGACATATTGGAAAAGGGGTTTTGAGCACATGTCTAAATTTGTGTGTCTAGAGAAGAACTCTTGCTTCCAAGCTTGAATTCTGCCATGTCGGTATGTTCTGCACTTCCATGATTTTGTCTGGGCTGAGGGGTCACTTACTAACAATGCAGGATTATTTTTTGCAGGCCACTTTGTCAGTATGTAGAACTTGGCAGTTTCACCCTCAAAACCGAGGTGTTAATTTGTTACAAATAGCGGTCAATGAGTGAAGTCAGATAATTTAAATGGAGCACAATGGATGCATTAAATTTTATCACAGTCTCTGTGATCGGTTGCATGAGACTACTTTTCTCTGGAAGGACCAATACCTGCAGAGAAAAGATCAATTTTCCCTTATTTAATAAATAGAGGCATTATATATTATGTTGCAATTCAATCCTCAAGATTTCTACCTAAAAGTTTCTCTTTAAATTGGGAGTCATTTCTGTGGAACTGGAATAACCGGATGAGTTCATCTGTTTTCTCTTTATCAATTTACAGAGGAATCAGATAAAAGGATATGGCCACATTGCTTTCATCCCAGAATAACAATCACTCAAGTGCCCGAGAAGCCCAGCACAGAGTTCAAAGGCTTTATTTCTAGTCTCTGGTGAGAGTGTGAGAGGAAGAATGTGGGCCTGTTCTTACCTGCCTAAGATTGAAGAGGAAGGGAAGGGTGTGTTTGACCACCTCCCTGCCCCCTTCAGTGACTTTGCCCTTAAAGCTTTGCAGTCTGCCTTGAGTCCCCACTTGCCCTAGACTGGTAGCAAGAGAACTTAGCTGGATGGTAGGATCTGGAATCCCCCTGAATGTTGTAGCCTGAACAAGCTTTGCCATTTCTAGTAATTGTGTAAAACCACATACAACTAACAGTTGGCTGTGACTCCAGCTCCTCAACTCAAGTGCCCCCCACTCTCTAGTCCCTCTTGGAGATAGAGGTAAATCCTATCTGAGCCACACTTGGGATGCTGCCAGCCTGGGCCAGAGACGAGAGTCTGCAGAAGAACCAGTGGACCACGGCACTGGGTCTGGAAGTTCTGAGTCTCTCGTTCCGAAGCAGGGAGTACCTGTTTGAGATCTTCAGTGAGTCACAGCGCCTGTGTCCCCTGGCAGTCCTCCTTCATCACTTCATTGAGTCTGCAGTGGACCATACTCTAAAGGGTTTGCCGGGGGATCCGGTCTGTGAACATTCACTCCTAGTTCTGTTTCACAAGAACAAGTGTGAGAACTTCAAGGTCATAAACAAATCCAATGACCAGCCTGGAAGACCAATTCACTGTCTACAGGAGGATAGCATTTGCACATTTGATATGATTTCACAACCGTAATAAATGACGAAGAAGAGCATGAAACATGCAGTGAGCCAACTGCTCAAGAATGGCTTGGGGAGATTGCCTCTCCATCCTCTGAAAGACAAGGCTGAAGAGGCCTGATTTTTGTAACACATCCCTCTCCTCTCCTGAGTTGCAGTTGGATAAAACTCTGGGCTGTATACCAGTGATTCCCAACCCACGTGGTACAGTTATTCATGAAGGCAGGGTGAAATGAGAAAAGTCACCAAATGCAGTGGGTTGTTGACAGAATTTCTCTCACTTTAAGATTATGCTTTTACATTTATGTGATAAAATATCCTTCCTTCTAAAGGAATATTATGTAGAGTGAGTGTGGTTATACTGGTATGTGTATGTGTGCCCACGTGTGTATTTAATGTACTTACTTGGCAAAGGAAAGTGAAAAAAATCTGTCTCTTTCTGAGAAATTTTACTGGTCTCCCAACTTCCAAGATCTGGGAGCTGTTGTTTTGTACAGTGTTTTATAGACTGGAAGGTAAAAGAGAGAGCCTATTTCTTTAAAAAAATTAATTGATTTTAGAGCAGTTTTAAGTGTATAGAAAAATGAGTGAAAAGGACAGAGTTTTCATAAGCCCGCTTCTGTTCCCTCAGTTTTCCCTTAAAAATACATAATGTGCTGGCGCCTGGGTGGCTCAGTCGTTAAGCGTCTGCCTTTGGCTCAGGTCATGATCCCAGGGTCCTGGGATCGAGCCCCACATCGGGCTCCCTGCTCAGTGGGAAGCCTGCTTCTCCCTCTCCCACTCCCCCTGCTTGTGTTCCCTCTCTAGCTGTGTCTCTCTCTGTCAAATAAATAAAATCCTTAAAAAAATACATAATTTAGTATTCATTTGCTATTAATAAAAGGATATTCATCATGAAATTTCAAAAAATACAAGAAATATAAAAAAGAAAATAAATGTAAAAAAATGTTATTGGTCATCTCACTCCAAAGATCGCACTAGTAACTCTTAGTGCATATCTATACCCCCTTTTTCCTTAAATATATATCTAGCTATATTTGGAAGCTATATCTATGTCTTCATTTGCCTCAGTTTTTTTATAAGCCTGGGAATCATATATAGAGAGAGCTATGTCATATAGAGAGAACTGTATATACATATGTATAGTTTTGTATCCTAGTCTTTTTCCCACTTAACATGGAAACATTATGTGTACATAGTTTCAAACCTTTAAATTTTATTCTTTGGGAGACGATATTTAAAACTACACAGTGACTCATTGTATGATAAGTGTTTTTTAAAATGAACTGTATGTTATTTCGCTCTACTCCTACTAAAATATGAACTCTAAGAAAGCAAGGATTTTGGTCTGTTTTGTTCATCAAAGATCCTTTAGTACCTAGAAGAGTGCCTGGCAGACCCATAACAGGCGCTCCGAAAACATTTGTTGAATAAATGGAAGAATCGTATTTTGGAGATTTGTCTGGTGTCATTAGCTAACACCTTAGAGTCACCCAAGAGCTGATAGTAAAAGTTATTGCTTGCTAAATTGCTAAGAGGCTGAGCAACACTGTCTGGATTATGCTGGAAACAACTCCTACATGGTAGCAGCGATGCCCTGATGACTCTGATGACAGAGTCTCAGCTAGGAAGTGCTTCTCAGGTCTTCCTGGGATGGGAATCATTTACCCAGGGTGATTGGTAAGATGCCACAGATTCCCTGTAGAATGCCCAGAAAACCAAACTCCCCATCTTAGCTCACCCCAAATTCCCACTCATGCACTCAAGTGCTGTCATTTGTTTGTATCCCACAAAGTGGAGAGGCAGGGAACGGCAGGGATGACACATTATTTAGATGCTGGATAGCTGGGAAGGGTGGTTTACCAGGACATCCGGTAAGACTCGGATTCACCAAGGGGAAGGGAGGGTGGTGGGCAGGCAAAGGAGGCTTCTGATTTTAGAGCCCGGAGCTGAGGTGGAAGCAGTGAGAGGAGAAAGAGCACTGTCAGAGTGAGAAATCACAGATTCAAGGCCTAGAACAAGTTTTACTTACTTCTCAGTAAGGACCTTTCTTACTGAAAGGGTAGTCCTGGTTAGCACCTTACCGTTCCATTGAGTGAGGTCATAAATTAGAACCATCTCATTAAAAAGTCATTTCAAAATTCATTAGGTTATGGGATTGACTTAATTTTCCACTGAAAATGCTGGCTTTGTATTACAAGCTTTTAAAATTGCTTCCTAAGTAATAGATTTAAAAAGTCTGAGTAGGCCTGTGTCCATGGTTACAGCAGTAATGGTATCAAAGAATTCTGAAGATAGCATTTTTGTCCTAGATTTTTATAGAGTGTCTATTTATTAATCTTCCTTCTGTTTTGCTTCATCCTTTCTATATGATTTGAAAACTTGTTTGCCAGGTTTTCTGTTGTTGTAAAAATGTTGAGTAACATTATTCAACAATTTGTCTTTCATTTATTAATTCATTTATTTTACCAATATTTGTTGAATATCTGTGTAGTACTTGAGAAATGATAGGAAATAGAAACCCTCAAAAATTATAATCAAATGTATGACATAAACAAGTAAACAGGCAATTAAGACATAGCATAATATGTCTTGAGAGGAAATAGAAGAGGCACCTAATAAGTCAAAATTGGAGGTTTTTAAGAGTAAGTGCCAACTAAACTAGGAATGGCAAAGGTGAGTGGTAGTGGTGATGAAGAGTGGAAAAAAGCATTTCAAGAGGAGGGAGCAGCAGGTGCAAAGGTCCTGAGGCAAGATATATTGCATGGCTGGTCAGAGACCTAAAAATAGCTTAATAGATCCAGTCTACCAGGTGATAAATGAAGGATGAAACTGGGGAGGAAGACTAAAAGACCTTGCAAATCATGTAAAGGACATCATGCTAAAGACAATTGGGAATATTTGAAAGTTTTTATGAGCGCGTAAGTAGGATCAGACAGTCTATTTAGAAAGCACACACTGACTTCCCTCGGTAGAACAATTTGGTGAGGGGCAATTCACAAGGCAAAGAAAATTAGTGAGAAGATTGTAGTATTATCCAATTAAAAGTAGATGGTGGCCTGAACCCAGGGTAAAGGCAGTGGGCTTGGAGAGAGTAAACTAATTTGAAATCCATGGTAGAATCACCAGAATTTAATAATAGATGGCCAGATAAAATGGGTAAAGGAGAAAACTAAGAGAATGACATTGACTGTCTTCATGTGGGTTTCCCCTCAAAACAAGTCTGAGATTAGGACTGGGGTTCAGGAGGTTTACTTTGGAGGTGATCCCAGGAAGTAAGAGTGGGGGAGTGGAGAGAGTGAGTCAGAAAAGGAGAAAAGCCAATTTAGGAAGGAGGAAAACCAAAAAAGTGTACATTACTGAGCTGTTTATTGCTGCAAAAGCTGGAGCACAATCCTGAAGGGAATCTTCTGTGGAACTGTGTTAAAAGCTCCTCAGAAGTGTCCCTCTGGACCACTGGAGATGGCCTTTATTCTGGATTCTCCTCTCTTTGGTTTGTGAGTACCTCCAGGGATAACTCCTTTGCTCTTGAGAACTGCTGAGCAAGTTCTTAGAATTTTGGAGAAAACCCCAAGGCAGAAAATCTGAGAGAATTTCTGAGGTGAAACTGGAGTTTGAGGTGGGTGAAGGGGTTTGACATGGGGCACAAGTAGCATCTACTACAGTGACCATGTTTCTGACTCAGGCAACCAGATGCCCCAACATACAGTGGATTCTTGAAATATTTTTGAGACATCCATGTGGTGAGGTTTGGCAGAATTGGGTTATGACCTGGTGATGAGAGATGGCACCACAGTAAGGAGTTTAGGAGCCACAGCCTAATCATGGGTCATGTATGAATTTGCTGGGGTTGCCAAGCAAATTCCACACACTGAGTGGCCAAAACAACAGAAATGTACTTTCTCACAGTCTTGGAGACCAGTATGTCTACAGGGATGATTGCGTGTGAGGACTCTCTCTTTGGTCATCTCCTGCGTCTTCAGATCATCTTTTGTCTGTGTCTACTTGTGCCTAAATCTCTTCTTCTTATAAGAACATCATTTATATTGGATGAAGGCCACTCACATGACCTCATTTTAATTCAATTACCTCTTTAAAGACCATTTGAAGTCACATTCTGAGGTACTGGGCATTAGGACTTCAACATATGAATTTTGAGGGGACATAATTCAGCCCTAACAAGTATAACTGATAGAAAGGGAATAAACAAGCTTGTTCAAGAAAAGAGGATCCAGAAGAGGGTTTATTTTTTAAAAAGTTATTATTATTATTATTTAAAACTTTTCTTTTCTTGTAAAGCTTTTTATTTATTTAAGCAATCTCCACATCTAACACGGGGCTTGAACTCACAACCCTGAGATCAAAAGTTGCATGCTCTTCCAACTGAGCCAGCCAGGTGTCCCAGAACAGGCTTTAGAGGGACACCAGCATTGAACAAGACTACTAGACTACAGGACTACACGAACACTAGCAGGACTCATATGTAGCATTAACAAAACAGACTGATAAGGAGTATAGAAAAGTTGAAGAAAAACAAGGTGAGTGTGGCTTCATGAAAGACAAGGCAGCGTTGTTTCAAGGAGAGAGTGGTCAGCCAATGCCAAAAGCTGCTGAGAGACCTAGCAAAGGAGGGATACCTTGAGATCATTGAGCCTGTGGGTTGATAATTGAAGGTGCAAACTTTGGTGGGAGAAGAAGAGTGAAATAGTGTATTGGCTCCAGTGGAGCATGGAGTAGGTAGATGGGTGTGAGTGCTGCTGGGAAGAAACCAAGGGCCAGAAAAAGGATGAAGGTATGGGTGAGAAAGGAGACAACTGGTGAGCAGGGCTTCAGGTGCAGGGAGAGAAGAGGTTTTGTAGTTCAGGTACGGGACTGTCTTCAGACAAGTGTAGAGATGCCTCTTCCATTTGTCTAGGTTGGAAGGAGAAAATGATGGGAAATCTGATTGGAAAGTAAGGAAGGGTGGTTAAGAGGCAGGGTTGGGGGAGAGAGAGAAGAGAGTTGAGTTAAACCAAGGGTTGAAGTAATATTTCATAAAATAGAATGCAAATGTATTTTTATAAATAGTTTTTGTCTCGTTAAATCCAGTATCACTTGTCCTTAAAATTTCTGGAATTAATTTTCTTCATGAAATTAGTGAGTTAACATAATTTTTAAAAAGGTGAGTTTAGTGGAAATATGAAACACAGTATTCATGAAAGTATTGTTATTGGATATATACATGGGTGATTAAAATACTATTGTTATATTACTCCCATTTCCAAAAAATAGCTTGAAAAAAATTCATAGTATTCTTCTATGGAGGCCTCCATAGGCAGTGTAACAATGTATCCCTGATTTCTTCTTTAGCAAAGATTCAGTACCTTTAATTTGCTGCCTTATCTTGCTATTACTGGTAGGGAGGGCAATGAGAAAACGGGAAGACAAGTTTATGTGGATATAGATGGTTGATCACTGTGAACTATCACATCATAGACTGATGTGACCATAGTCTTATTCACATTGCAGATAATGCACTTTATGAATATGTCTAACAGTGCTTCTCAATTTTCTCTTTTTACTCAGTTCATTGTGCTAAATGTCTGCTGCTCCTCAGAGCACTGACCTGAGCAAGAAATCTTCATTTATGCATTTGTTTGCATAATATATCTGATTTCATATTCCTCATCTATAAATTGCCATAATATCCAGGAAGAAGTTATTTTTTCTCATTTAGTACAATCAAGATAATAATCTTAAATGTCAACAAAATTATAAGGTAGTGTTGATGGTGGGTGATTTTAGTGGAAATTAAACTGATTTGATCAGTTTCTATTTTCTCATTTATGCACTGAGATGTTACAATAAGGCCCTTTCGTTCATAAGTCACTTAGTTTCCAAATCTGTAAGATACAAGTTAAAAAAAAAAACTGCCTTTCCCCAATACATAGGATGAATGTGAAGATTAGTATCTGCTCATAGCTTGGGAAGGTATATAAAATAAAGACATCACAGTTTATCTTAGGGTGAAAAATGAATGATAATATATGCTTGCAATGCATAAATCACCTTTTGTTGGTAGTCTTCAAACTCCTGAAAACTGCAACAAATTCCTTACGAAATTTCTAGCATCCATAATTAAAGAGTATTTGAATCCCAATGGAAGCTTTATGCATCACATGTAATTAATGCTCTAAAAGTAAATGCGTTGCCTCATTCAACAAAATTTCACTAAGGACCCGCTGAGCGCCAGGACCTGGAGGGGGCCAGTGAAAACATACACCAATTCCCCGTCATTGTGGAGCTTAGATTCCGGCGAGAGAGAGAGAGACGACAGCTAAATTAAAAAATAAACATATAATGTTATTTGCTTTGAAGAAAAACAAAGTACAGTAAGTTATCTTGACAAAAATGGCAGCTGAGGAGTGGAGGGAAGAGTGAGGGTCTTGACCAGAATGAGTGCACCAGAGGACGGGGGGGTGGGGGGGTGGGGGGGAGAGTAAGTAATGGCACCACTTAGAAGGGACTCTCTAAAGACATTTCCTACAAAAAGGAAGCACAGGATTAGGGCGCTAGCTTAAGGAAGATTTAGGGTCAAGGGAATTTTTCAGTGATAAAAGGTAATGTTTTCTGCTCATGGGAATAGTGTAATACAGAGTGGAAATGGTCTATTTGCTTCCCAGGGCTGCTGTAAGAAAGTACCACACGTTGGGTGGCTCAGAACAGCAGAAATTTATTGCCTCATGCGGTCCTGGAAGCTAGAAGTCTGAGATCAGATTGTTGGCATGGCCATACTCCTTCTGAAACCTGTAGGGGAAACTCTCCTTGCTTCTTCCCAGCTGCTGGGGGTTTACCAGCAACCTTTGGCGTTCCTTGACTTGCAGCTGCACAACTCCAATCTCCGTCTTCATCGTCACGTGGTGTCCCCCCCACCCCCCCAACGTGTGTCTCTCTGTTTCCACATGCCCATGTTCCTACAAGACACCAGTCCTATTGGATCGGGACCCACCCTACTCCAGGAGGACCCCCTCCTAACTAATTTCATCTGCAATGACCTTATTTCCAAACAAGGTCATGTTTTGAGTTACCGAGGGTTAGGACTTCACTCTGTCTTCTTTTGAGGGAAACAATTCAACGTATAACAAATAGAGAGATAGCTTGAGACATTTATAGGGTGAGGGAAACTTGTAAGAGGTAAGAGGTAATGTTTTCTCTTGGGAATGATTGAATACTGAGGGGAAAACCGATGATATGGTCGGGGAGAGAAGGTATAATGTGGGGACAAAGACCTTGAGCAAGCAAGAGAGGATGTGATCCGTTGTTCCAGTGGAGGGCTGGGCTTGGAAAAAAGTTTGGAAAGTTCATATGCTCTACCAGGCAAGAAGGTAGTTTAAGAATTCAGATAAGGGTGGGCTACAGAGTTGATGTAGGAAAATAATGTTCTCTTCTGAGGGTTTATATTTTCTCAGTGAAAACAGATATTTCTGATTTGGAATTCAGATCAATGTCATAATCACAATTAGTATTATTTTAGGGAACTGGGGCACATAAGAAAGTATAGCACAGTGCTTGAGGCACACACACACACACACACACATCCCTATGCCTTTATGCTAGATCCTCTACATATATGACCTCCTCTAATTCTCATAATATTTGAAAAAGGCATCTCCCGGCTAAAGATCCTCTTTTTCTATATACCACAAAGGTTTGGGCTAAGTGTTAAATATGTTCACATGGTAGTCTAGAGGTTTACTAATAGCACGTTGTCATATCAACAGGTTCTGCGAAGGTTGTAATATAATCAGTGCAAAACTGAGAACAGGGTTTAACATTTTTTAAAAGAAGTATTTAGGATATAGATTTAAAGATCAATTAGTGAATATTTACCAAAGAAAACTACTTTATGAAAATCGGTGTTTATCAATGATCAACCATGTGCCTATAAGTGACAGGATCAAGTGGTCCCAAACCAACCAGAGCAAAAAGTCCTTCTTTTGTCTTTTAAATGTTTAAGGAACTCCATATTATTATTATTTTTTGTCATATATTTTAGATAATAATTAGCTGTCAGAAGAATCCAGGCCAGGAAAAGAAATGAAACAAAACAAAACACCAAAAAAAAAAAAAAACCGAAAAATAAAACCAAAAAACCAAAATGAAACAAAAGCGGACCCATTCTAACAGTTATAAAAGAGTTGCAGGTAGAAAAGTACCATGAATGAGCACACTTGGGTTCGTTGTAACCCACTTCACTGGCTGATCAAACACTGCAGCCTCTATGTACTTTGACCTGACTTCTTGGCAAGAAGCCTAGTGACCAGACATTGTCTCTTTTTGTTTTTGTTTCTCAAATGCAGATCAATTAGTTAGCAGGTAGTGCTCTTTACCACCCTTATCAATATATATATCAAAAGAAGACTACCAATTTGAAATATATACTGCATATGATGTTAATGCTGGTCTTTGTTTTAAATGAGTCAACATTTAAAAAAACCAGTTTACCTTTCTGTATTTTGCCTATCTTTGATTTATTTTTATTTTTATTTTTTTTAAGATTTTATTTATTCAACCGAGAGAGAGAGAGAGAGAGAGAGATCACAAGCAGGGGGGAGGGATAGAGGAAGAAGAAGGCTCCCCGCTGAGCACAGAGCCTGATGCGGAGCTCTATCCCAGGACCCTGGGACCAAAGACCTGAGCGGAGGGCCGACACTTAAGGACTCAGCCACCCAGGCGCCCCCTATCTTTGATTTAAATGGACTCCTAATAGTTAAGAACATAAACTATATGTGAAGAGTTCTGGTGAAGGCAATGAATTAACTTCCCAAATATTGACACACTGGAATTGAAATGCCAGGTAGTCGTTCAAGCACAGATTATATGGTAAGAATAACATCTGTAAGGAAAAGATGGCATTTGGCCAACTACACACGAATGGGGAAGATGCAGTGAAAACGCTGTTATCTTCATTGTAGGCTTCCATCAGACGGCCCCCTCAGACCAGCTTGCCTCAGAGAGATATTATGTCTTCGTAGGAACTATGGATCCGAGAGAGCAGATTACAGATAACGATTTTTGGCGATGGCGCTGCATCTGCGGCCATCAGTGTTGAGTTCTATAGTGTCAGTGGGGAGATAGCTGAGTAAAACATGACAGTGATATAAATGTTCTCTAATTATCTTAAATCCCAGGCATCTCTGAACCTGCTTTAGAAATGATTTTTGATATGATCTGGTCCGTGATGGTGCCCAGTTCCGTTCTTTGGTTCTCTATCTACAGATCCCAGGGGCAGTGTATGCAGATGGGGAAGCTATGGCATACCTCTTCCTTTTCTAATCCCAGCAATTCTGCTAGTCTTGTTCTCCAGAGTTGGCCAAATGGAGCATTACAAATCTCTTTTGATATAAAAGAGCAGAAAAGACATTGAGTTTTATCAGCTTCACTTCCTGTCTGAGCTCTCTAGATGACAACTTTATTTTGGCCCCAAGTTTGTTCCAAGATTTTTCTGAGGCTTCTTTGAAAATTCAAAGCCTAGAATCACACAATGATGAAGAATAAGGTAGGCAGAGACCTTATAGGAATAATTTTGCATTATTAAGATTAAAGACTTGAACATAATATTGGTAAAATCCTTTTTATATTAACCTTCAGTGGAGTAAGTAGGAAGAAGCAACTTGGAGAAGTTACTTATTCCAATTTTAGATATTTTGGATGAAATGCTTTAGATTATTTTAAGTTGTTAGTTTTATTTAGATTTTAGTTAGATTTATTAGTTTTATTTAGTTTTTAGATATTTGATAATATTTTAGATTAAAACTCTCTAAAGTAATTATTTTTCCTACGTAATATTTTATTTTATTATTATTTTTAAAGAATTTAGTGATTCATCACTTCCATATAACACCCAGGGCTCATCACAAGTGCCTTATGTATTCCTATGTAATATTTTAGATAAAAACTTGCAAAATGGTAACTGCTTAGAATTTTTGGGGCCATTTATTATATCTTAATCATTTAGAATTTATGGTTTTAGTCTACCTTTTTCCTTTGCATGTAGGAGGAAACGATTACAGTTGGAAAGTTTTATGAAGCCTAAAAATTCTGGCCTTTGGGGATTTTCCCCTGCTACATATTGAGTTTGCTAACTCAGTTTTTATTCTTAATGTGAGTTTATTATTAGCCCTATAAATAAGAAGGACGAAGAGTTCTTTCCTCAAATTAAGGGAAATCCCACAGACATGAAATCCACAATGGGAAAACTTCACCCCACCTTAACATTCGCTTTCTTTTTTTTTTAAATAAAGATTTTATTTATTTATTTGTCAGAGAGAGAGAGAGAGAGAGACAGCGAGAGAGGGAACACAAGCAGGGGGAGTGGGAGAGGGAGAAGCAGTCTTCCCGCTGAGCAGGGAGACCGTTGTGGGACTCAATCCCGGGACCCTAGTATCATGACCTGAGCCTAAGGCAGTCGCTTAACCGACTGAGCCACCCAGGCACCCAACATTGGCTTTTCAATAAAAAGTTGTGCATATCCTCATTCTACTTAACTCTCTAACTTTTCATTTTGTTGTTGCTGTCTTAAAATTAATATTAAACATTTAATTGTGAAATAATTTTTTCAGAAGATTTAGAAAATATGAAAAATCTTAAAAAAAGAACTTCACATTCCTACCATCTAGAGATGATCAGGGTTGATAAATTTATGCATGCAAGTCTTTTCTCTGTGCACATTTATCAATTTATTTTTTTACAAAAATGAATTCAAGCTCATTTAAAAAAATTAAGGCGATCTCAGCAACATTTTCCCATGACATTTAAAATAATGAAAACTGCAATTAAAGAGCAACAGTAGCAGGTGAGAGCTCAAATACATAATAAACCCCCAGGTTATCTTTAAAATATGAAACAGTTTAGAAATCACTGGGGATTAGATTCCATTTTTAATAATAAAACTAATTGGGAAGTGTCAGAGGAAATAAGAACTTAATTCAGTATATGCAACTCATTTTATCAAACTTGTATCATTATAGAATATCTCCCTCTACTGTCCTTCTTTTCTCCTCCCCTCAAATTCACAAGTGAAGATAATAAATGATGGAGAAGAAATCCATCTAAACTCTCTGTTTTCCTGGAATGAACACCATGATAGCAATTCTTTCTTCTTCTTTAAGAGAAAGACCTAGGCAGTAGTTCTAGGACTTTGGAATAAAGTACCTGCTTATTCCTGCTTGTAATAAGCTTAAAGACTCATGGTGCTTTTGTGTGAGTAAATATTTAGGCTTCTTTCAACATGAGTTTTTCTCATATCTAATTGAGCTACCAAACTTCAATGGAAAATATATTTTTCTGTACGAAAAAGAGCAAACATGGTTTGGATAGCTTGAATTAAGAAATAAGCTGTGGAGATCCTAGAAGACACCCAAGGGCCATCAGTTGTCCATCGGTTGTCCCTGCCTTCCTCCAGACAAGACAGTCTAGAGACTGTGCCTGCAACATAAAAAAACCTTGGACATTAGTAAACCCATAAATCTCTCAGTGGCACCAGATTTTATGTCTGGGGAATATTTCTTTTATCGCAAATACAAGTTGAAAACTACTCTACAGTCCTTAGGCCATTAAGATATGTTATTTTTGGACAGGACGTTTTCTGTGTATTGTAACTGTTATCTTTCCCTGTAATAGCTATCCTGCTTTTATTCTATTTTTGTGTAAATCATACTTTATTCCAAGTACATTTATCTACATTAAGACTTTCACCTAAGAATGGATCATATTTAAGTGTAAAGCCACAGGTATCAAAGCTTGGTTTTTCAATTGTGTGTGCCAAGAATAATGTTCCTCCTTCTGAAATGTACCAAACAAAGGCATCAAAACAAGAAATAGAACTAGAAAACATTAAAGTTTCTTTGATAAAGTGACAAACTCCATCCAAGTTAAAAAAAAAAAAAGCAAGCTGGGTATTCTAGAGTGAGCTCTCTGGACCACGCTCTGGTCCTACAGAGAAGTACTTTTCTCTCTGGAGAAGGTGCGCTACCTGGCTTGTTTGAGGTTGTTGTGTGCCTCAGAGAGACAAATCACATCACAATGCTGTAAACTGTGCTGAAAATGACATCAATCTGGTTTGGCTCGTTTGGAATTTTTTAGTTTTCCTTGGCTTTGTGGTTTATGAAATGCTTTAATTTGTATTCTCTCAAGGAACTCTTGTCACAACCCCTGGGATATCTGGAAGCACTAAGGCATGCCAACTACAGAATACAAAACTGTTCACATGTTTCAGTTAGAAGGAGAACGCAAGTCTTCTGATTCTTATTTCACTTTTTCTTCCTCAATACCTTGCTGCCAGGAGACCTGGGGTGGGAGTAGTCTCCGTGCACATTGCTTAGAAATCACGGAACTCTCTTAAACAGGGTTTAACCCCTTTATCAGGAGTCCTAGATGAATGTGCAGTAACAGTGAGAGCACTTCTGTTTAGCAAAAATGTGGTGTGAATGAGTTTCTGGAAAAAAGACTAAAAGTGAAACTGGTCAAGAGGATTCTACTAGCGCAGACACTGAGGAGATGACACGTAGTATTTTGTTTTCTTACTTCCAGTAGTCTCACTTAAATTCTTTTTTTAAAAAAAATATTTTATTTATTTATTTGACAGAGAGAGACACAGTGAGAGAGGGAACACAAGCAGGGGGGGTGGGGGAGGGAGAAGCAGGCTTCCCGTGGAGGAGCAGGGAGTCGGATGTGGGGCTCGATCCCAGGATCCTGGGATCATGACTTGAGCCGAAGGCAGACACTCAACGACTGAGCCACCCAGGCGCCCCTCTCATTTAAATTCTTAAGTTGAAAATGTTTTGTGAACTAGAAAAACCAGTGATACCTTTGGCGCGCGCGCGCGCGCGCACACACACACACACACACACACACACACACACAAAACAAATAGTCAATTAGCATTTTTTAATTCGTAATTTTTTATATTTTAAAGGGAACAGGAGATCCTGGGATTATAAGATGTGGAGGAAGGGAAGGCAAAGAAGAGGGTGTGGGTCCCAGGTATTAAGGGGTTGAGAACCCAGAGGAGAAAAGAGTTCCTTGTTATAGTTTCATTCTATAATTTTGCCTATGGCTAAGCTTTGTACTAAGTTTTTATCTTGAAAACAAAATTCTTTATTGTTCTTACATGATTATATTTCCCAGCAGCTCAATTTCAGTCAAGCTTTGGGATTCTGAGCCTCAAATTCTGGGAGGGTTGAGATAGGGGTAGAACCTCTCCTGTGGAGACTTATTCACGCCTGCTGTTGAGCTTACTCCATTCCCCATCAAAGACCTGGGGCTATTCTGGATTCATAGAGTAAGGGGTTGGGTGCCTTTGGGGGCTCCTTTTTATAAATCTGTGTTCTTTTTGCAAGCTTTCTGTGATAAAAAGAAGCATGCCAGCCACACAGCATGGGATCTTTGCATCTGCTGCTCAAGACGGTCCCCATTGGGCGCCTGGAGACGCATTGACTGATTCTAACTCTCCATTTTAGAGGCCACCCAGACTTCTCCCACTATCTATAGTTTGATAATTTTTTGCTCCTTTAATTATAAAAGATATACCTTTTAAAAAATTCAAATACCATAAAAGTATATGAAGAAAAATGTATGTTTTCCTTATTCTTCTTTCTAGAGAAAGATACTATTCTTCCCTTTGAATCCCCTGCTGACCAAACCTGCTTCTTAGGAGGAAAACGTTGTAAACAGCTTGGTGCATATTCCCCCAGACTTTTGTTAACTTCAGTGCAAACACACACACACACACACACACACACACACTGCTGTTTATATTGTTTTACAACATATTCTGTTCTTACTGTTTCCATTAATTTATTCAACACCTTTCCATGTTAGTACATATATATTTTCCCAGAATTTTAAGAATATGATAAAAATTGTATAGAATTATGAAACACAAAAGCCACGATGAGGTCCTGCTGGGCGAGCTGAGCTGAATGGGAGCAAAAGGCTTTGGGTTATTGGTCCATTAGAAAAGAACTCAAGAAAAAGAAGGAAGAAGAGCTAAGTAAAACAACGGCTAATATAATTTTGTTTAATTTACTCAAATTAAAGTCACACAAATATTATTTTTAAAACATTGACTGGTGGTTTTTTAGTTTTTAAGATTTTATTTATTTGTCAGAGAGAGAGAGAAAGCATAGCAGAGGGAGTGGCAGGCAGAGACAGAAGCAAGCTCCCCACTAAGCAGGGAGCCCGATGTGGAGTCCATCCCAGGACCCTGGGATCATGACCTGAGTCGAAGGCAGACAAGTAACCGACTGAGTCACCCAGGTGCTCCAGTCTAATTGTCAAAATGTGTTACTTTACTATTTCATTTGACTCTCTTGACCTTTCTTTTCCTTACTCAAAAACCCACCAGATTAGACTTGCTGGTGTCCATGGTTCTTTCTATTTTTGATTAGTGCTTTAATTTCCTGGGGAGGAAAAAAAAACCTCAAGAATTTTGTTAGCTATAAAGCAGTCTTTTGTTCCAGGGTATTCTTGGTTGTTCTTGTCCATTTCTCAATGGCACCTCACTGGGCTGATTACACAGGTCACATTACCCTACCATGTTGGCTTATAATAATACTGATGTTCTGTTTTATAGTTTATAAAGAGTTTTCACACACCTTATCACATCTGATTTTCACAGTTATTCAGTGACATAGATTGCATGGATATTATTTTAGTCCCGTGAATAATTCACAGAGGACTTGCAGAAATCTGATTCCTACCTACATCGTCTGTAGCACTGATGGCTGAAGAGATATATAGACACGTATGATATGGACAGAGTCATTACCTTGCCCTTACTTGAGAATTTTATGTGTGGCATGTTTGTAGTAATGAGGAGTGGATATTATTTGGTGCTTATAATATAGGAAAAAGGAGGCTTAAATTCACTGAGGAGATTTTTTACCACAGATGACCATAAAGAATCTTTTTTTTCTTTAAAATTTTTTATTGTTATGTTAATCACCATACATTACATCATTGGTTTTTGATGTAGTGTTCCGTGATTCATTGTTTGTGCACAACACCCAGTGCTCCATTCAGAACGTGCCCTCTTTAATACCCATCACCAGGCTAACCCATTCTCCCACCCCCCTCCCCTCTAGAACCCTCAGTTTGTTTTTCAGAGTTGATCGTCTCTCATGGCTCGTCTCCCCCTCCGATTTACCCCCCTTCATTCTTCCCCACCTGCTATCTTCTTTTTCTTCTTTTTTTTTTCTTAACATATATTGCATTATTTGTTTCAGAGGTACAGATCTGTGATTCAACAGTCTTGCACAATTCACAGCGCTCACAATAGCACATACCCTCCCCAGTGTCTATCACCCAGCCACCCCATCCCTCCCACCCCCCACCACTCCAGCAACCCTCAGTTTGTTTCCTGAGATTAAGAAGTCCTCATATCAGTGAGGTTATATGATACATGTCTTTCTCTGATTGACTTATTTCACTCAGCATAACACCCTCCAGTTCTACCCACGTCATTGCAAATGGCAAGATCTCATTCCTTTTGATGGCTGCATAATATTCCATTGTGTATATACCACATCTTCTTTATCCATTCATCTGTCGATGGACATCTTGGCTCTTTCCACAGTTTGGCTATTGTGGACATTGTTGCTATAAACATTGGGGTGCACGTACCCCTTTGGATCCCTTCGACCTTAGCCCCAGCAACTTCTTCCTAGAAACATCACCAAAGGCAAAGGAAGCAAGGGCAAAAATGAACTACTGGGATTTCATCAAGATAAAAAGCTTTTGCACAGCAAAAGAAACAGTCCACAAAACCAAAAGACAACCAACAGAATGGGAGAAAATATTTGCAAATGACGTATCAGACAAAGGGCTAGTATCCAAAATCTATAAAGAACTTATCAAACTCAACACCCAAAGAACAAATAATCCAATCAAGAAATGGGCAGAAGACATGAACAGACATTTTTCCAAAGAAGACATCCAAATGCCAACAGACACGTGAAAAAGTGCTCAACATCACTCGGCATCAGGGAAATCCAAATCAAAACCTCAATGAGATACCACCTCACACCAGTCAGAATGGCTGAAATGAACAAGTCAGGGAACGACAGATGTTGGCGGGGATGTGGAGAAAGGGGAACCCTCCTACACTGTTGGTGGGAATGCAAGCTGGTGCAGCCACTCTGGAAAACAGTATGGAGGTTCCTCAAAAAGTTGAAAATAGAGCTACCATATGATCCAGCAATTGCACTACTGGGTATTTACTACAAAGAATCTTTTGGAGCATCAGTAGATGAAGACATCTTTGACCCAGTGGAACTTGGAGAGTTTTTTGGGTTCTGTTAGATGCTGCTTTATGCTCCAGGCTCTCCAGTTCCAAAGACCTCCTTGTGGTTCTCCTTGCTCTTTCAGGTGTCTCAGCGTTTTTTAATTTTCTTTTATTTTTTATTTTCAGGTCTCTCAGCATTACTTCATCTTGCAATGTGCTTCTGCTCCTTGTTTTTTCTCTCAAACTTTAGTTATCCTTCAAGCTCAAGGGTTACCTGCTCTGTCAATTATTTGCTCAGCCTCTGCTGCAAATATAGGTGCTTTTATCTCTCTCTACTGCAACCTTTAAAATCTCCACTATAGCAATCATCTTACTACTATCTAAATTGAACTACAAGCTTCTTAAAGGTAAGATAAAATGCATCCTTTCATTCTTGTATTCCCAGACAGCATGGACTGTGATACAGATGTTAAAAATATGTAAGAAATGAGTAAATCAATTTCACTGAATATTATAAGGTTGGAATTTTAGCAAAACTTTCAGATTTGATTTCTATGTAATTTGTTGTGGGAACTTTGTTCTTATCTTCAATACTCAATGTTGTATTTTTTAAATTTTGAAGCAATTACAAACTTAAGATGTAAGCAAAGACTTTTCCTCACTGAACCATTTGAGTGTAAGTTGCTGATATAATGCTCCACTATTTTGGAATACTTTAATATGTATTTTCTACATTCTTTGACCACTTCCTTGTTTTCAGGCACAATGAGAGATTCCAGGGTTAGCTTGTGCTTTGTCTGCCTAGTCCTGGAATCAAACTTTTCTCCAAGGAGCCCAGGTTCCTATTAGAGGAGAATAGTTTCTATTTTATTTTTAATTTTTTTGAAGTTTTATTTTTACTTAAATAATCTCTACCCCCAACATGGGTCTCAAACTCCTGACCCCGAGATCAGGAATCCCATGCTCTTTCCAACTGAGCCAGCCAGCCAGCCACCCCCTGAGATTAGTTTTTAGAAGCCAAGCTGAGGGCCATAGATATGCTCATTGATTGTTGTTGGGGCATCACTGTTTCCAGGGCCTGCCAGTGGCCAGAGCTAGGACATTTTTTACAACTATATCTATTTTTTTTATCTGTTTATGTAGTGAAAACCATGAATTTGCAATGATAGCTCCAATTCTAACCCAACAGAATGGGTTCATTCTAAGTTTTCTCCCTCTCCAAGTTTGCAAATTCCTTCCTTGACAGTGAGAAAACTGGTTGCGATTATCTTTAATATAGTCACGTGTTTAATGAATCCCTTTATGTATAATTAATTTTTTACTTCCGCTGCCATTTTCTTCCCTCTCATTCCCTCCCTCTCTTGCTTGGGTTCTGGCACTCTATGATTCTGCACCCCAAATTCAATATGAGGGGTTTTCTACACACATCTGAGCAATTTTCAGACACCAGCTGAGGGTCCCACAATTCAACTCAGTTCTGATATCACCTACTGGGAGATAGCATCAGAACCCATAGTTTAAGGGCTCTGTCCTACAAGACTGCCCCTTACCCCCAGCAGTTACGAAGTCCAAGCTGACACCTGTGCTCTAACTGACTGACTATAGATTGGAGTTTCCAATGACTCACAGAACTCTGAGAAATACTTTACTTACTAGATCCCCGGTTTATTATAGAAAGATGTAACTCCGGGACAGCCTGATGGAAGAGATGCACAGGACAAGGTGTGGAAAAGGGGCTTGGGACTTCTACCCTTCTCCAGGGGCACCACTCTTCATGAATCTCCATGTGTTCACCAACCTGGAGGCTCTCCAAACTTAGTCCTTTTGGGTTTTTATGGGAGCTTTCATGACATAGGTATGATTGATTAAATCATTGGCCATTGGCGATTGAGTCAACCTCCAGGCCATCTCTCTGCAGAAGTCAGGCGAGTGGGACTGAAAGTTCCAGCCTTATAATCATATGGTTGATTCTCCTGGCAAGCAGCCCCCAACTTCAGGTGTGGTCCAAAAGTCACCTCAGACACCTTTGTCATTCTCATAACTTGGAAAATCCAAGGGTTTTAGGAGCTGTGTGCCAGAAACTGGGATGAAGACCAAATACATATTTCTTTTTATAAATCCCACTGTCACACACTCTGTGTGGGGCAGCTCTCTGCTCACTGCACAGAGTCTGGTACCTCATGCTATTGCTCAGCAGGGTCTCTCTCCTCACCCTTCTCCATCTCTGACTTTCTATGCAGGTCATCATCAAGCACAGACTCTCTCTCACCCATTCAGGCTCTGACTCTCCACACTCAGCTGCCTCTCTCTCCCTCCACCCAAAGATGCCCTCCTATCTTCGCTCTGGCTCTGAGACCCCATACCAGGCCACTGTGGACGCACTCTCCCTCCAGCCTGGGCTCTGACAAACTATACTGGGAAGGATGCTCATCATACCTGGGTGCTGACATTCTGTGCTAGGCTGCATGCACACACTCCTGCTGTTCAGAAATAAATGCATCTTCTGATTTTCCATGTTCCCTCTACCATCTGGACACCTTTGCCACCCTGCGTGGGCTATAACTGCTGACACTAAATTTCCCTCCTCCTTGGATACCCTTCTTCTCTCGTTCAGGTTCCAAATGCACCCCTCTTTGGGTCACTGTGACTGCCCTCCACACAGATACTATTTACCATGCTATGCTCCACCTCATGGCTTTAAGACTGGAGGAAGCAGAAGAGAAGGGAAGGGGAAGAAGGGAAAGGGATGTGTTGTCTCTTCGATTTGCTTGTTAGTCCTTCCACAGGGAAACGAATACGTGAGAAAGTTTAAAAGAAAATTTGAAGCTATTGGAAAAAGTAAGGCTTGACTTTATATATCCTTTCCATTGGAGAATTGATATTTTTTAAAGAAGGGAGGGGCCGAGGAAGAGAGAGAATAATTTTTTTCCTTAAAAGATTTATTTATTTATTTATCTGAAAGAGAGAGAGTGAGAGAGAGAGCGCATGAATGGGGGGCAGAGGGAGTGGGGGCAGAGGGAGAGGGATAAGCAGACTCCCCATTGAGCAGGGAGCCCAGTGCAAGGACAAAGAGGGAGGGGCTCAATCTCAGGACCCTGGGATCCTGACCTGAGCCCAAATCAAGAGCCGGAGGCTTAACTGACTGAGCTACCCAGGGGCCTCTGGAGAATTGAACTTTTATTTCTCTTCTAGGAGTTTCATGTTTTGTTCTCAAAGATGACTCCTAAATTAGACATTTATTTTTTTATTTTTTTAAAGATTTTATTTATTTGTTATATATATAGAGAGAAACAGCATGAGAGTGGTGAGGGTCAGAGGGGGAAGCAGGCTCCCTGCTGAGCCGGGAGCCCGATGTGGGACTTGATCCGGGACTCTGGGATCATGACCTGAGCCGAAGGCAGTCGCTTAACCAACTGAGCCACCCAGGTGCCCTAAATTAGACATTTAGAAATAAGGCTGGAGTAGATACTTGTTCTTCGATCCCAATTTTCCTGTTTCATAGATGAGGGAATTGAACCTGTCACCAAGATTCCCAGGTGACATTGTCAGAAAGACAAAGCATCTTTCAATATCCTGGCTGCGGTTCCTGGCATGCTCCGTTAAATATTACCATTTAAAACTACTTAAAACTTTCAGGCAAATTTCTCAGAGAAATTATAGTTATTAACATTACACTTTATATTTTAAACTGGAAGTCCTTTTTTTCAGTAATGATATTGCTGACAGAATGCCATATTTTGAGCCCTAAAACATTATCTGAGTAGTACTTTGGTGATTATATTTCATTAGAGTGGAAGATCTAGAAATTAGCCTTGCCAATTTGGTAGTTAGTAACTTGTAATTTTCTGAATACTCTCTCTTAATTGCATGCTTAAACCATACTAACTGTATTTGGCAAATTTGCCAAGCAAGTTGATTATTACTTATTTTACTGTTTGTTGTCTTTTGGGGTTGATGGGCAGACAAAATGTATGTATTTAGACATGAATGACTAATATAAAAATTTTATTAAAAAAATCCACAATACAAATTTGTATTAATTAAAACCCATTTATATTTGTGGAAAATCCAACATCTTAGCAGTGTTGCAGTTCAAGCTGGGAATAAACAACTTGCTGGATGTGGATGAACTACCTGAAGCATTCATGAATTTCAAAGAATCCCCTTGAGTCACTGAGGTCAAAAGGAAAAATAAACAACAAACTACATTTAAGAATCCAATAAAAATCTCGAAGTGTCCCATCATTTGTATAATTTAAGAGCTTAACTGTGACATGAACTTACTTCTGGCCCTTGGGTGAAATATTTGCCCTTTTTGTACCATTATAATTTCATAAATTATTACTAACAAATATACAGATTTTATCATTGGAAGGGACACACCATCAAGATCATTTTGCTGATCTCCCTCCAAGACAGGAATCCTTCTACCACTTACCTGTGGGTTTGAAACACTCTCAATCATGGAGAAGTCACTACCTCCCAAAGCCACTTGTGCTTTATATTCTGCAGAAACTTTCCTCTTGGTGACTCTGCCCTGTTACTGGTTAGAATACAGTTAAACATTTTCCGTATGATAGCCCTCAGTTATGTCCACCTAGATCCTTATCCCTCTGGAATTTTCTCTCTCTGTCTCTATTTTTCACATTTACATTTAAGTCCCCCTTCCACATCTCCTTGCCTTTTTCTGCACTTTAGTGTCTCTTAAATTCGGCTTTTTTAGGAGCCTGTGCACTCTCCAAGTGAAAGGCAAGAACACCACTTTGAATTCTTCTTATTGTACTTAGCCATGGAGCAGCGAACCAAGATTTACTTTATTTCTGGACAATTATATCCACTAGACACAACCTTTGTCCCCACACACCGCATTCACTTTGCACAAGCTTGTTGATCTCACACCTAAGTCAGCTTTTCTTGAACCCTCATTTGAACAAACAAACACTTATTCTGATCTGCGGATATCCTGTGCGGCGTCAGGAAGGGCCGACTTGGGCAGTGCAGGCTCAGTCAGCCCGCCACCACGCTGCAGATTTGGTTTCCTTTTTTTCCTCGGAGTTTACGAAGTACGACAAAAAAGCCAATTCCTGCTAATCTCTTAGACAATGCATGGGGCTCCAGAATCTATTCCAGGAAGCTGGTTTCAGCAAGGTAACAAAGAGACCACCGAGACCAGAAAGGAGGCTGGGGACACCGACACAGATGTGGCATTCAGGTAACCCCCCGGGGTGAGGGTGGAGAGCTGGGTCGCGGGGCGGGGGTGGGGGGAGGAATGCGCAACGCCGGTGGCTCTGCGCCCCGGTGTGGACGAGCGCGGGAGTTCAGGTTGGGGGAGTGCGTGTCACCACGTGCCAGAGAGGCGGGGACAGGGCCCGCCTCTTATCTGTAAAGGGGGTAGGGCCCGAGCTCGGAGTTTCCTAGCGGACTTGCCAGATAGTGTTGAGAGAGAGAGAGAGAGAGACAGAGAGAGACAGAGAAAGAGAGAGACTGAGACTCACGTGGACACACACAGAGACGCAGAAGCAGAAAGAGACAGACAGGCGAGGTGAGAGGTTAGCAGGTTAGTTTGCCAAGCCCAGCAAAGAGATCTGGGAGAGGGAGGGTCCCGTTTAGACGCGAAGTCCAGGACTCCGAAAGAGCTATTTCCTGCAGCTCCTCGGGGACTGCCTTGTCTCACCGCGTCTAAGTTTGCTCAGAGGGAATTTAGCAGCAAGACAGGAAGAAGAGGTGGGGTTCTATAGTGAGAGTGGTTTTAGTTCTTCCTAAAGAAATTTGGTTTGGGGCTTTATATCCGGGAGCAGCGTGTGTCACCACACTATGCAAATCCTGGGACATTTGCAAACCCGGCTCCGGGGCAGTTGGCCCCCTGCCCGGCCGGGCGTTCGAGGGCTCCGGCAAGGCAGTGCTCCCGGGGCTGGCCGGCGGGTGGCCCGCTGGCCTTTATCTCTGTCCCCTTTTGTCCTCTTTATCTTAGGCTCTCCAGGAGGCCGGGGGCCCGCTCTGCTTATCGCTCCCCACCCCCGCTGCACCTCCACTTCAATGCCCCGCAGGTCGCGGGCTGCTGCTCTTCCGAAGGCGGCGGAGGACCAGGGGCGCCCGCGTCACGGCTGACTCGGACCCGCGCCGACGACGCCTGATCCGCGCGCCCTTGGGCACCGACGCCGGTGCGCCCAGAGCGTCCCGGTGCGCTTCAGCCCGTTCCAGGCCCTCGAGAGAGGCAGCCCCGGCCAGGATGGCCCCGGGCCGGGCGGTGGCTGGGCTCCTACTGCTGGCGGCCGCGGGCATCGGAGGCACGGCGGTGGGGCCCGGGCTCGCCTTTAGCGAGGATGTGCTGAGCGTGTTCGGCGCGAATCGGAGCCTGTCGGCGGCGCAGCTCGCGCGCCTGCTGGAGCAGCTGGGAGCCGCCCCCGCGGAGGGTGTCGCCGAGCCCGGGCAGCTGCACTTCAATCAGGTACGGCCGGGGTCCCCGCAGCCCTTCCAGGCTCTCGGGGTCCGTGGACTTTCATTTGTATAAGAACGCTATTTGTTTGGGAAAAGAGAGGGAGGAAGACTATCGGGGCATTTTTCAAGTGTGAGGCGGTAACTGATCCGTGGCCCTTGATTCGCACCACCCTGGGCTTTCTTTTACCAGGGTTTTATAAAGGGCTGGTGTTGCTGAGGGAGCCAGAAGTTGCAGTTTTACTCCTGATGAGCGGAGAGGGCAGACGCCTGTGGTTATAAAATTTTACAGAACAGTTTATGAAGTAGTTGAGGGCTGGAAGCACCTTATGAGATGCTTTTTAGATGGGAACGGTGTACTTAAATCTTCCCAGCAAAGATAGTGGCTCACATGCCACCCTCATCAACTGTTGCTTGATGGGTAAGAACGGCTGTAGGTGTCTTTCCTAGGTGGGTTTCATGAGGCTTACAGAGCTGAAGGGTCTATTGTACAGAGATCGGGAAACCAAGGAGGCCTTGACCAAGATCACATACCCAGCTGATGCCCAGACTGGGTTTAGAGTCTTAGTTTTTAGTCATTTGTCAGGTCAAGTGTTTGATTCTAATTTTCATTCAAAATAAAAATATATTTCTCAGTATGTATACACAGTATTAGCCAGATATTTGGTAATGCCTAGGATTTAAAGACAGCCATGAGCTACCTGGGAGAATTTTAAGATCATACCTGTTAATAAGTTTCAAAAAAAAAAGATGCCATTATAGATTCCTAGTCACCTCCATAATAAATATTTTGTGATTATTTCTTAAAACTGTGAGGTAGGCAAAGTGTGCTTTTAGCATCCTCCCCAGAACTCCTACCCACTTCTAAAAATTCAGTTAACTCAATGCTTTGATTTTTTTTTTCCTTCTGCTCTTGTTCCAGTGACAACTGATGATGAACAGCAGTATGCAGTATTTGCATAGTGTTTGCCACTTCTGGGCAATGTTAGTTTGTGTTAGAAAAAGTGTTTGTGTTCTGAGATGTTTGGGAAATACTGCATACTATGTATTCTCCACTCAGGAATTTAGCATTTCCCAACGTATCTAATCTTAGATGCCAGATAGGGAAACTTTAATCAGGTAAAATCCTTGCTAATAAAATTACAGATAGGTTGGCATTTTTTTTTATTAGAAATATCTTACCTCAATTAAAACATACAATACTCGGGAAGAAGTAGCACTTTCTGATGCCATGGGGGTTTCAGAGAGTGAACTGCCTTTGATCTGGAAGTGTTTTGTGGTCTGCTTATATATGTTCTTTGGTAAATTATGTATAGTTCCCATTCTGGCATGATATTACCGTTGGTTTAAAGTCTGAGAACTTCTATGTTGGATAACTGAAATGCCCCCATAGTTATACTATTTTAGAAAATAAAGCAAACACCTTCTTAACTACTTTCTGTCCAGTTGCAGTCTCTTCAGTTAGGGGAAATAGCTGACTAAAATGTTCTAGGTAGGAGTAGGGGCGGTCATGTGCTTGGAAAGAAGTGTGGGGATTTCGCTTGCAGCTGCATATCTGTGGCCCACACATTGTTTTCACTTACATTATCTCCTTATCTTGTCATGTCTGGAGAGGTGTAGATGAATTATAAAGTGACAAAAGACCCCTGAACCATCTGTTGGCGAAGACACTGGAAAATATGTCCAATTTTTTTTTGGAAAATCGGATCATTTTATTAACAATATGATCCCTAGTTTATGAGTAATTCGGATGCCTCAATAAGTAAATTATATGTATGTGGACACCTTGTTTCTTATTCTCATGTTTGCATATTTAACTGCCTTCATTATGGCATCTGTGGGCATCAAAAAGAGAGAGGAAGAAGCCCATAATTACTTTGGAAACAAAGGGAAGCTGAGGAAAGTTTATCGTGTAATCAGGCCTAACAAACATCAACTAAAAAGTGCTAAAGAAAACAACAGTCATCAGTTAAACAGTGACAAATGAAATGCCTTTGCAGAGAATCTACTAATTAGCTGGCATTCATATCTGTTATAGCAAGACACCATCCAATTTGGAACAAAATTTATAGCCATTAATATCTCTATTGTTTTTTTTTAAAGATTTATTTATTTATCTGAGAGAGAGAGAGAGAGAGCAAGGGCAGCATACATGAGTGGGAGGGACAGAGGGAGAGAAAGAATCCCAAGCAGAGCCATTGCTGAGTGCTGAGCCTGCCTAGGAGCTTGATCTCACCATCCTGAGATCAGGATCTGAGCCGAAACCAGGAGTCAGACGCTTAGCCAACTGAGCCACCCAGGCGCCCCTTGATATCTCTATCTTAAAGAATGCAACTTCAGTTTCCCCACCTGCCGTAAAGTAGAATAAATAATACACGGGCCTATTGTGAGGAGTCTGACTTTCTGACTTTGAAAAAGGCTGAGAAAATAGAATTTATTTTGATGAGCCAGGGATTTATTGACTCTTCTAAGAGATCTATTTATAAATGACATTGTTCCTTTGGATGAGGGTTGTGATGTTTCTTAGGTCAGCTTTTCTTAAGTAATAGACTACTGTACTCTGGAAGTTTGTTAGACAATTTTGGAAGGGGGTTTCTAATATTTTTTTTCAGTATCCCTAAGTACTATTAAATTAAGTTGTCGCTTTGGGAAACCAAAGTGACCCGAGTTCAAACAGGAGACAACAGAACAATTGAGTTTATCCTTCTGCTTCTTGTCGTTACTGAGGTTACAAAGAGCGGGTAGAGGAGGTGACCCCAACAATGAGAGAAGGGAACTCTTTGAGCTAATTCAACCCCTGGGGTCCCAGGACTGGGTGTAAGTCTGGTCTATCTCAGTGGGGTCCTGCAGTAAACAGTGGTGCCCCAACTGAATGAATACCTTGTGTGATTGATTTAGGGGACTTAAGAATGGCCTCAGTTTGTTCTGATCGTCTTCTCTCGTTCTCCAAATATTCTTTTCTCTTCATTTTCTTTAAAAAAAAACCTTACCTCCTAGTTCTTAGGTGTAGACACTGGTTAAACAGCTTCATAAAAGAGAAGACTCTCATCATCCAAATGGTAACACAAAGCTTCAGGAAATGCATCTATTCAGATAAATCAGCCTGCCAGGGAAATTAGTAGGGGTGCTGGAGACATAGGAGGTTGGCATGTGAGGTGACCTTTGTTTCACCCATCACCCAACCCTATGCTTTTACTTCTCTTTTTTTTTTTTTTTTTTGATATGTATCTTGCAGCTCATCTCCTGCTTTTGTTTTTCCTTTTACATTCCTACACCCTGTTACCTGGACCTGGTGTTTAAACCTCTTCCGATTCATATTCAATCTTTCTAACACAACACTTGGAGTATGCCTCTCTCCTTTCAAAACTCAGCCAGGAGCTGGCAGTCTCTTTGCTGGTGAAGTTTAAATCCTGAGACCGGCATTCAAGGCCCCCCCATCCCTCAAGGCTGACCCTGAGATGCCAACCTATCTCTCCAGACCTAGCACTCACTAAACTAAACTATTTGCTCTTCTGTGAATTCACCTGAAACTTTTGCACAGCTACTTCCTAGCTCATTATCTTCCTTGTACCCTTCCTGTTTCCAACTAGAAAGTGCTTTTCCTTGAATTACCCTATCAAAATCGTACATTTTTGAAAGACGAGTTAAACTGCTTCATAAAACCTTTTTGGGGTATCACAGCCAGCACCGATTCACTGATTTCTCTCTCTTTTGAATTCCTGCAATCTTTTTTACTATGCTACTTACACTTAACTAGTCATGTGTTCAACAAACACTTCGAATGGTTACTATACTCTAATTAAAGTGGTCATTTTAAAAGTAGAAATCTGATCATATCACTCCTCTTACTAAAGCAGTTCAACTCCTTCAAGATAAATTTCAAACTCTTTAATGTGGCTTAAGCCCTTTTATGATCTGGTTCCTGTATATTTCTCAAGCCTTCTTCTTTGCCACTACTATGTCTTAATGGACTGCCCATAGTTCCTGGTTCTCCCTGTGTATCTGCTGATGCTTCAGCTATCAGTTAAGATGTTATTTCTTCTGAGAAGCCTTTCTTGATCTGTCCAAGGGTTTAGTAGGAGCCCCTCTTTTTTTTTAAAGATTTAATTATTTATTTGACAGAGAGAAACACAGCCAGAGAGGGAACACAGGCGGGAGGAGTGGAAGAGGGAGAAGCAGGCCTCCCTCTGAGCAGGGAGCTCGATGCGGGGCTCGATCCCAGGACCCTGGGATCATGACCTGAGCCAAAGGCAGTTGTTTAATGACTGAGCCACCCAGGCGCCCCTAGTAGGAGCCCCTTCTATGTGATCTTATGTTACCTCGTGCCTATGAGATAGTAATATATTATATATCACAATTATATCATAATATTATACAATGTGAATAATTTCATGCATTATAATTTTCTTTTTATATGGCTCTCCCCACCCAGCCCCCACGACCGACATATACACATATGATTTTAAACACATTGAAGGGAATGACCTGACTCATCTCTAGGGGCTAGTATAGTGCCTGGTACATAACACATATTTTATGCATGTTTTGAATGAATGAGTGAAGATTGTTTAATACAAGTAATATAGTTTGGGTTCTCCTATGGCATTACAGTTTATTGAGGGAGGTATGACATTGGCACACCTAACTATAATAATGCACAATAGCATGATATGTCTAATGAAAGAGTTGCAAATGAAAGTGGAATAGGGATCAGCCTTGTGTTTTCAGAAAATTGATCTGCATGAGAGTGTGGAATGTGTTGGGTTGGGTCTAGACAGAACGAAGGAGACTGCAGTGGTTTGCCGATGTAATGATTGCTTGAGCCTGGAGACAGGAGGTAGCATAAAGGCTCTGCTTCTTGTAGAAGAGCAGGCAAAAAAGCTCCCCTCCCCCAATAAATATCTTCTACTTCAGTCTTTTGCCTATAGTGTCATTTGACTCTTGTTAAATCTTTTCCTTCATTGCTTCCAGCTTAATGATGCCAGAGGGAGAGGCAGTGAGGTAACTCTTGGCTTTTTACTTCACTGGATGGCCAGGTTAGCAGTGTGTAGCCAACAGAAAGGGTGTGTGTGTGCGCGTGTGTTCATTACATATGTGTTGTGTGCATAGTTTGTTGTTCTCTATTGTGCTTTTTCCTGGGGTGGGGATAATGGTGGGTTAGATGAGGGAGGCTGTGGGAACCCCTGACGTGGATGGAGGAGAGAAAGAACATCTGTTCTTTTTTTTTTTTTTTTTTCTTTTGACCTTTATGTTCTGAGAAATGGTGGGGGTAAATCTTCTAGGAATGCCTTCCAGCCTGCTTGTTCAGGTGAGAAATGAAGGGAGAGACAGAAGGGCAGGACAGAGGGCGAGGCTGCATTTAGGTCTCTGGTTGCTTTTCCTTCAAGACAATGTATCTATTCTCATCTATTATATCATTCTCATTTTAGTTGACGGTGTACAGTTAGATCATTGTTTCCAAGAGGTTTTGGGAAAATGAAGGACGCTCATAATTCATTTGACTATGATGTCAGAGCTTAGTTTGCCTCCATGCCAGGTATGATTGGGATCCGTATGGGAAAATGCTCTTTATTCTTTCTGTATCTAACTACCCGAAGAGTCTCGTGCACCCTTTTGTACATATCATAAATAATTATATCTCAGAATTTATTGGTCTTTTTCTATGTGCCATATCTTCTAACTGATTTATTTGTATTATCACATTTCATCCTCACAACAATCCTATGATAATGGCACCATTATTATCTTCATTTTACACATGAGAAAAATGTGGTACAGAAAGGTTAAGTAACTTAACCAGTATAACACAGTAAGTGGTAGGACCTCAGGCAATCCTAAACACAATGCTGTAGTGGATATTTTAAATTATAGTCTTGAAAATCATACTCTCTCTAGCTTGGGCAACTATTCCTTCAGATTTTGAACTATGAATAGAAGTTACTCATCACTGATCACAATCAGCTTATCCATTGCTTGGTCACAGGAAGGGACCTGTGCCAAGACTATAGAAACCACAGTGGTGATAACGGGTCCTTTTCCTCAGAGAGCTTCGAATCGAAATAAGAAATAAGATGGAGACTTGTGAAAGGCGTGCAAGGCAAAACTGTGTAGTTAAGTAATCCCTGGGGCAAATATGGTGAGAGATAGCATTAGGCTGGCTGTGATTCACCGACATATGAACACTAGTGATAGCATGAAGGAAGCAATGAGGAAAGAGTCGGTGAGTGGAATTCCTAGCTCTGACCAGGGGCAGGTCTATGCTGTGAGGGAGCTTGAACTCTGACACACATGAACAGGAGAGGGCAGAGGTAAAAACGTTCTTCCTTAACGGGGATAGGTCTTTATTCCTCACAAGGGATGTTTAGAGTAGAGTAGCTGGGTGGGAGACTTGCAGGTTTTATGCTTTCCAGGAGTCATGCCATATTCCTGTTTCCCGATGAGACCCATCCTGGGAGATGCTGAGAGGTGGGGACTTCATTACCCATCATAAAAACCCATTGCTTTTCAACTATGACTGTAGTTTAAGGTTTTTTCTTTTTCCTTTAAATTTAATGTACATTTGAATCCTCTAAGTTATCCATTTCTTTTGGTGGTAATAGGGGTTGGGGGAGAAAAATAGGACTATAAATAGGAATATGGAAAATGAGGCCTGAAGTTGAGAGGGATTAATATTCCTCAGGGAAAAGAAAAGCAACCGCTTTATGAAGGCAGCTTAATGTGGTTGGTAATAAGAGTCTGCAAGTTACTTATATTCAGAGTGGCATTTCCTCAAGGGATTGTCCATATTGCTAGGTGTAAACAGTTAATATTAGGATCATTTACCATGCAATTTATTAAAAAAAAAAGAAAAGAATGTTACTGAACTCTAGACCACCTAAGAAACTGTAGTTTTCAGAGAGTTTTCCCATCCCCAACTCCAGATAATAGTAGGTTCCTGCTTGTAATTGAAACTAATTAATTTATTCTCAAACTATTCCCAGTTGTCTATTTCAGGAGCCAAATGGGTTCACCAGGTCTTGAGATTTATTTTATAAAGAAATGAAACTATCATTGAGTTACCTTTGTGATGATGGGATTTGGGAGCATAGCAAATCTCCAGAATGGAGCCTTGTTTCAGGTGGTTTCTGTCTCCTTCCAAAGATCCTCTGTTGTTTTACTTGGCCTGGAGTTTAAGGAGAACAAAAACAAAAATCTGTGAATCTAGATCAAAGGTGTTAACCTGAAAAGTAGTATTATGCTTTCCAAGTCCAAATATTTAATACCTTGACTGTTTTATAACCAACTGAATGGCTAGAGAACAAAAACAGGTGTGCATTGATAAGGCCTTTAAGGCTTTAGTTCCATGAACCTAGCTCAAAAATAATCCAGAGTTGTCATCGATTTATTTGGTGAGCTCCTTAGATCTCTAACTATAGTAGAGAATACAACATAATGGTTAACAATTTGGCCTCTGGAATCAAACAGACCTGGGCTGAAATTCTAATTCTGTCACTTATTAGCTGGGGAATCACAGGCAAGCCACTTAACTTCCTTAATCCTTAGTTTTTACATCTGTGAACTGAAAAAAATGAACCTTACTCATAGGATGGTTGTTTGAACTAAAAAATAAGAACAATAATAACATTTCCTGAGCAACCCCTATATTTCAGGCACTTATATATTTACTGCATTACATGTAGTAACTCAGATAAGATTTTTCTTCATTGCCTATATTACTTCAAATAATAAATAACAAGTAAGAGAATATATGTAAAACACATATTGCCTGGCTCAAATATATGCTCAATGCACAGTTATTATAATACTGTGTTACTTGGTATAGCTATACTGTTCTTAACAAAATTCTCTTTCACTGGAGGCCTGAGTACCCCAGGGTCAGTCAACTTACAGAGGAAATCACTGCTAAAAAAGCACAGCAAGGATTAATGAAATGAAAAGTTCAGTGGGAAATACGTCAGTCCATTGACTTTGGTTTCAGTGTTAGTTTCCATGACAACTCTCACCTCTTAGAGTCTTTTACCTTTTGCCTCGGCTTCCCTTTAATCAAACACTCCCGATAAATTCCTAAAAATGTAAACCTTAGGTGTATAGGCTAATGAGATAATATGGAGTATTTCAGCATGCATTGAAATTATGGACATTGCCTCTCCTCCAGATTACTTCTGAGGCTACATTTAGGAGTTGGCTATATTTTATTACCCTTGTCCAAAATTTACATCACTCCTGAAATGTGAATGGTTGGGAGTCGATGTTCTGTTTCTAGGAATTCATGCAATTGTGGTTTGAAGTTTAGATTTACTTCAGGATCTCTGTATGGGTTTTGTAAGCTGACAGAATCCAGGGCCCTTCACCTCTAGCTGGCCTTATTAGTTGAAAGCAGGTAAGAGAACAAGGGCTGCTTTGGTCTCACTGGAATAAGTGAGAGCTGAAAGGTAGCCCAGACTTCAGATGAAAGGGAATAGTAAAATCAGTAGGCCAGTTCTGAGTTGGGTCACAGATCGATCCTGCTTTCTATACATATTGAGCATGTGTGCAAGGAAACACAGTCTCTTTTATTAAGGAATGCATGCTATTGATGATACTAGCTGATTGAGTTTGTATATCAAGTCTTGATGCTCTACGGTTCTCTTTAGGATCAGGGATCTCAGAATTTAGGGATATTCTTTGCTTACTTCACCTACACACCTTGATAAGAAAAGTTGGACATTGGCTCTATTCCTAATCTTGGGATGAATGCCAGTTAAGGAAATATTATTTTTTTAATTATTATTTTTTTTTTAGAGAGAGGGACGAGGAGGGGGAGGGGCAGAGGGAGAGGGAGAGAGAGAATCTTAAGTTGGTCTCTACCTCACGACCCTGAGATCATGACCTGAGCTGGTGAGAATCGGGCGCTTAACCGACTGAGCCACCCAGGCGCCCTCCTCCTTTTTTTTCAGTTAAGGAAATATTCTGAGTTGGACCTTCACCTTAGGAAAGGAAGTGGGTTCTGTCTTAAGGGGAATGGGGCCAATATTTACGGAGTACTTATCGTGTTCCAGGCACTGTGCTCAGTGCTTCCTTATACACCATCCCATGATCCCTCCTAATCTCACCGGAAGGCCAGTCTTAGCTAGGTTAAATACTTCACTCAGAGTCATAGCTCCAAAGTGGCAGAGTGAGCATTCCATTCCTGGGTGACTGGACTTCAGAACCTGTGCTCTTTCCACTTTTGTTCCTCAGGCTGAAGAATATCATCCCAAGGAGGGGCTGGTTGATTTAACAAAATCCAAGTGTCCCCTACTGTCATCCATGTGCCTGGATGTCACCATAGAACGGATGGGAGCTTCTTGTAGCTACTTGGACCTGTATAATCATTTGAAGTAGGAAGGTATTCTCTGCTGTTATTACTCTTGTTTCAGTAAAACGAGAAAAAAGGTATTATTTTTTTCCCCTGCTGAAGTTGTCTCTGCAGGAGTCAGAGTTAGCTCTAAAACCTGATGTCAGTTCCTTCACAGCCATTTTTCAACCTTACAATGTTATTTCCTGATTACTGGCATTTGATACTAAAAACAGTACCATGAGAGAATGAAGACATATCAGTTTCCCCAGAAAGTGAGACACAAATAAGTCATTTGGCAAGAAGTCACCAAGTGTCCAAATTGGTCTGGGAGAACAGACATTCCCAGTTCGAATGCCCATTTCTTCTCATGGTTTGGGGCAGAGGCTGTGTTAGTGGGGCCCCTGTGCTGTGAATCCCCCGAACATGCTATGGTCTTTGTGCCCCACTTTCTGTATATAACTGGACAGTGGAAATAATATGAATTTCCATTCCATTTCCGCACCTTTCCATCCCTCCACAGCACATTGTGGTTCTGGCTTGGTCTGGCTCTGACCATGCTTTCATGAAATTATGCCACAGGACCTTACCCAGAACCTTTTTACTGCTAAACACAATGGACGCTTCTGAGGCCTTACCTCTCTCTATTAGTATTGGTGGTGTGGAGCACATCCTACTGGAAACACACCCTTTCCTTGCCAGCAACTGTGTGTGCCTTGATTTTCTTACCTCTCTGCTTCTTTTCAATTTCAGTGTCCTGCTCATTCTTTACCTACTGATGTTCCTCAGGGTTCTGTCTCAAGTCCTCCTCCCTGTGATTTTACACACTCTCTGCACAACCTCAGTCTGTCCTGTCACTGGAATGTCAACGTATTTCTGACTCAATCTCTCTAAACGCCAGGGTTCTCTCTTGTCTAATGGGGGTAATTTTACCTGCTTGATGGGATTGTTGTGGAGATTAAATGAGTTATTGTATCTTGCCTTTCCGTCATGTGCCTGGTATGCACTAAGTGCTCAATAAATGTCTGCTGTGTGGCTGCTGCCACCCCCAGTCTTGCCCCATGCCCTTCTCTGTGCCCCCCTCTGTGCCCCCTCTGTGCCCCTCTCTGTGCCCCGCTCTGTGCCTCCTTTGTGCCCCTCTCTGTGCCCTGCCCTGTGCCCCACTCTGTGCTCTGAGTTGCCACCAGACTTAATCTTTCATATGCAGATCTGATCATTGCATCCTCAAATGGCTTCTCATTACTGTTAGAATAAAATAAACACCTTGCCTGATATTTAAGGCCCTGCAGTAGTATTCCTACCCCCATATTTCTCCAACCTTGTTTCTCCTTTTTCCTTTACATCTCAGCGTAGATATTGTTTTCTCCTGGTAACCTCTGACAGTCCCATAACTTTAGGGTGGGTTAATTATCCTTTCTTCACATTAAGGGATCCTACCCTAGCCCTTATCAGCCCATCCTGTAGTTACTTATATTTCTATCCAAACCTGTAATAATCTCTAAGATTTGGGAGCTTAGGGGCTGGGTGCATTTCAATCACTTTCTCTATTTCTGTAACTAGCATAGTATCTGGCATTTAGTAAGTATTCAGGAAATATTTGTTGAATGAATGAAAACTTCCACCTTTCAACACTAAATTTTATACTAACGTAACTTTCTAAGTCAGCCTAGATGTCTCACTTAATTCAAGGTAAACCAGCTATTCCTTTATTTGTTGCAGACAAATTTTTAAAATACTATAAAGAAAATAGTATGTTAAAATACAACCTGTATATCATTGAAGTAGAAGGAAATAATAGTTTTTATTCCTTCTAATTTGTGAATTTTGTCAGTTTTTTTTCTCATTTAGACTTGGATTTTCTCCATAGCTTATAGTTATAATTTCTAAGGCAAGTTGGAAATGTTGCTGTCAGTATAGCTTATCTGTAGTATTAGGGCCACATGGAGCTGGTTCTGGGAAAGTTTCCTGGCACGAGCAGAGAAACAAGTGTTTGGAAAATTTGGCTCTTCAGAGGTAAATGGTAAATGACTCTTAGGTTATTCAGTTGTATTTCTCAGAATTATATTCAGATACTGTGTGCTAGTTTCTTTCTTTCTTTTTTTTTTTAAGATTTTATTTATTTGAGAGAGAGAGAGAGAGATATTGAGAGAACTAGTAGGGAGAGGGGCAGAGGGAGAAACAGGTCCTCCAATGAGTAGGGAGCCTGACATGGGACTTGATCCCAGAACCCTGGGATCATGACCTGAGCTGAAGGCAGAAGTTCAACCGACTGAGCCACCCAGGCACCCTGTGTGCTAGTTTCTAATTTTTTTCATCCACCCTTACTTTCCTTAATCTGGCAAATTAATGATTGTTATACATTGAGCATCTTACATGTCCAAAGCCTTGGTAGGGGTTGAAGAAGATATAAAAATAACACACGCACCCTTTCTAGATCTTCATGTGATCTTCTTAAAGAGATACCCATTTTCACGAATGGATGATAATACAAGGAAGCACACAGTGAATGCCAAAAATACTGTGGGTGTAGTAGTCTAGTGAGCATAGCAGTATTAAGCAGAGGAGGCGGGGCCCAAATGTTAGCACAGATCGGAGTTGGGTACTTTGAGAGGAGATACATCAGCATTCTAGGTGGGGGGCATGGGGCGCGCAAAGTCACAGTGAAGGTAAAATACAAGGCTTATTAAAACTTTTATTAGAATAGAGAGTTCAAATATGCTTTTGGATGATGGTAAAGAGGGTAAAGAAGATTGGAGACAGATAACTGAAGTTTTTCAGTGTTTGGACTTTAGATTCTTGGCGGAACAGAAGTTTTTTGTTTTTGTGTGGGGAGCCAGTTTGAGTAGAAGAGTGACAATGGCAGTTTTCAGCAGAAACCATCTTATGGGGATGTAGGATAAACAGGGTGAGAGGTATATTAGGTAAGATCAAATAGAAGCTCCCAACTTGTCAGTTAAGTGGTATATAGGGATCTATGTGTCATTCTTATGTGCCAGACCAAAGTTTGTACCCCTTTGTACTCTTAACAATTATTGAGAACACCAAAGACCTTTAGTGTATGTGGTTTATATCTATTGATATTTACTATTATAGAAATTAATGTTGACAATTTTTTAAAAATTTTTTATTGTTATGTTAATCACCATACATTACATCATTAGTTTTTGATGTAGTGTTCCATGATTCATTGTTTGTGCATAACACCCAGTGCTCCACGCAGAACGTGCCCTCTTTAATACCCATCACCAGGCTAACCCATTCCCCCACCCCCTCCCCTCTAGAACCCTCAGTTTGTTTCTCAGAGTCCATCATCTCTCATGGTTCGTCTCCCCCTCCGATTTACTCCCCTTCATTCTTCCCCTCCTGCTATCTTCTTCTTCTTTTTTTTTCTTAACATATAATGTATTATTTGTTTCAGAGGTACAGATCTGTGTTTCAACAGTCTTGCACAATTCACAGCGCTCACCATAGCACATACCCTCCCCAATGTCTATCACCCAGCCACCCCATTCCTTCCACCCCCCACCACTCCAGCAACCCTCAGTTTGTTTCCTGAGATTACGAATTCCTTATATCAGTGAGGTCATATGATACATGTCTTTCTCTGATTGACTTATTTCACTCAGCATAACACCCTCCAGTTCCATCCACGTCGTTGCAAATGGCAAGATCTCATTCCTTTTGATGGCTGCATAATATTCTATTGTGTACGTATACCACATCTTCTTTTTTTAAAATTTTTTTATTGTTTTGTTAGTCACCATACATTACATCATTAGTTTTTGATTAGTGTTCCATGATTCATTGTTTGTGCATAACACCCAGTGCTCCACGCAGAACATGCCCTCCTTAATACCCATCACCAGGCTAACCCATCCCCCCACCCCCCTCCCCTCTAGAACCCTCAGTTTGTTTTTCAGAGTCCATTGTCTCTCATGGTTCGTCTCCCCCTCCGATTTACTCCCCTTCATTCTTCCCCTCCTGCTATCTTCTTCTTTTTTTTTCTTAACATATATTGCATTATTTGGTTCAGAGGTACAGATCTGTGAGTCAACAGTCTTGCACAATTCACAGCACTCACCATAGCACATACCCTCCCCAATGTCTATCACCCAGCCACCCCATCCCTCCCACCCCCCCACCACTCCAGCAATCCTCAGTTTGTTTCCTGAGATTAAGAAGTCCTCATATCAGTGAGGTCATATGATACATGTCTTTCTCTGATTGACTTATTTCACTCAGCATAACACCCTCCAGTTCCATCCATGTCGTTGCAAATGGCAAGATCTCATTCCTTTTGATGGCTGCATAATATTCCATTGTGTATATATACCACATCTTCTTTATCCATTCATATGTCGATAGACATCTTGGCTCTTTCCACAGTTTGGCTATTGTGGACATTGCTGCTATAAACATTGGGGTGCATGTACCCCTTTGGATCCCTACATTTGTATCTTTGGGGTAAATACCCAGTGGTGCAATTGCTGGATCGTAGGGTAGCTCTATTTTCAACTGTTTGAGGAACCTCCATACTGTTTTCCAGAGGGGCTGCACCAGCTTGCATTCCCACCAACAGTGTAGGAGGGTTCCCCTTTCTCCACATCCCCGCCAACATCTGTCGTTTCCTGACTTGTTAATTTTAGCCATTCTGACTGGTGTGAGGTGGTATCTCATTGAGGTTTTGATTTGGATTTCCCTGATGCCGAGCGATGTTGAGCACTTTTTCATGTGTCTGTTGGCCATTTGGATGTCTTCTTTGGAAAAATGTCTGTTCATGTCTTCTGCCCATTTCTTGATTGGATTATTTGTTCTTTGGGTGTTGAGTTTGACAAGTTCTTTATAGGTTTTGGATACTAGCCCTTTATCTGATACGTCATTTGCAAATATTTTCTCCCATTCTGTTGGTTGTCTTTTGGTTTTGTGGACTGTTTCTTTTGCTGTGCAAAAGCTTTTTATCTTGATGAAATCCCAATAGTTCATTTTTGCCCTTGCTTCCCTTGCCTTTGGCGATGGTTCTAGGAAGAAGTTGCTGTGGCGGAGGTCAAAGAGGTTGCTGCCTGTGTTCTCCTTTAGGATTTTGATGGACTCCTGTCTCACGTTTAGGTCTTTCAACCATTTGGAGTCTATTTTTGTGTGTGGTGTAAGGAAATGGTCCAGTTTCATTCTTCTGCATGTGGCTGTCCAATTTTCCCAACACCATTTGTTGAAGAGACTTTTTTCCATTGGACGTTCTTTCCTGCTTTGTCAAAGATTAGTTGACCATAGAGTTGAGGGTCCATTTCTGGGCTCTCTATTCTGTTCCATTGATCTATGTGTCTGTTTTTGTGCCAGTACCATACTGTCTTGATGATGACAGCTTTGTAATAGAGCTGGAAGTCCGGAATTGTGATGCCACCAGCTTTGCTTTTCTTTTTCAACATTCCTCTGGCTATTTGGGGTCTCTTCTGGTTCCATACAAATTTTAGGATTATTTGTTCCATTTCTTTGAAAAAAGTGGATGGTATTTTGATGGGGATTGCATTGAATGTGTAGATTGGTCTAGGTAGCATTGACATCTAATGTTGACAAAAATTTCAAATACTTATTTCATAGATTAAAAATAGCATTAATAAGCCCATACTGTGTTAACATTTTTGATGAAAACCCTAACAGTATTCTCCATGACAAAAAATTAGTGAGAAGAATGACATTGTTTTACATTTTTGCAAATCTCTTTACTATCTGGTCTAGTAGAAGACAGCTGTATTCTCATATATGTTTCTGCATTCAATCTGTTGTGACATATGTCACATAGCCTCTGGAACATCCATTGTTCATTCATAAAAGAATGAAAGTGAAAAAGGAAAATGCAGTCTTAGTATTATTATAAAAATAAGTTTGACCTAATATATTCTCTGGAAGGGTTTTGGTAACCCCTAGGGGTCCCTGGATCACACTTTGAGAACCACTGTGCTAAAGGCTTGTCATAAAATTGGGGCTGTATGGATAAAGTCATTCCTTATATGCAGAGGTAAGATGACTTTGAAGGATGAGCTCACTCCTACTGGCATTTGCTCCAGCCTTGCCTGGAGAACAGTCATACCTTCTACAACTTAATCCTGGAGAGACTGAGTGGGAGGCCTTTGGTGAGCAGCAAGGCCCAAAGACCTTTTGAGCCTGGCAGCAAATACAAGAAGGTCATCCTCACAGGTGATGGAAAATAGGGTAGCTTCTGCCATCTGGAGGCAGGTCCGGGTCAGAAAGTCAAGAACCCAGACTCAGTGTCTATGCTCTGATACAATGCCAAGCTTTTAGAGGTGAGAGGGCCTTAAGCAACTGAATGTGGATGGGATGGAGCTGAGAAATGTGTCAATAGCTATGGTAAGATCAGAAAACTTTGTGAACCTCTTTTAAAAAGTGTATCATGGCTTTAAAATTCCTTTTTCTTTAGTAAAATTAAAAAAAATTCCAACTTGTCTTAATTGTGTTTGGAAGAACCTAGAAAAAGAGATTTAAGAAACTCCCCATGATTTAACTTCATTTTTCTAATTGAGATAGGAATACATATATATTGTCTAAAACTTTGGCAAATATTGGAAAACAGAAAGGAAAAAATAAAAGCCACACATAATTTCATCACCCCGAGATAAACACTGTTAATATTTTGAAGCATACATCTCCAGATTTTATTTAACCTTATTCATAGCAATGATGTCACTCTGTGCATATTATTTCATAATAATCTTATTTTCCTGAACAATGTTTCATAAAACAAGGTATCTTCTTTAAATAGCATATCTAGGAAAGGCCCTTTCTGTCTTCTTTTAAGGAGTAGTTTGGAGAGTGAATGTGAACGTGTGCACGTATGTGTATGTGCGTGTGCGTGTGTGTGTCTGTGTGTGCATTTCGGGTGGGAATGCGTCAGCACTCTAGTGCCTTCAGTAAGAAGTGTAAGAAAACTTGTGGGGAAAAATGGAAAAACGAATTGGGAAAACCGAGTCGGGAATCACTTGATTAGCCATTTCTTAAACTTAGAGATCACGTGTCTAGAATGTTTAAGCTCAAAAGTCTGTCTTAGTTTGGTAAAATAGTATTGAGAAAACGTTGGAGAGGAAATTAGGGGGGAAAAGTTCAAGAGAACATTGGTCAGTGTGACTCAGTGCACATGTGCATTGAGCAAGATCAAGGAGGTTCGGGAGTGGTAAGTACTCACGTTCCTGGTGACTAAGCTTTGGTCATTCCATTATTGCAATCCTCAGTAACAAATCTGGAAGTGTGTTTTCAGTCACTCTTACTTTAGACCCTCCTACTTCCAGTTTGCTTCTATGCAGCTGCTTGCTTGTGAGCTTGTACAATCACCCTGGAAAGGATAAAGGCATGGGACTCCTCCCTTGTTCCAGGGCCAGAAGTGCCCCCCCACCCCCGATTGTTAAACTCCAACTACCCTTCTAACATTCAAGTATTTAAGTTGTTCTTTTGGGAACTTTGGCTGGTTGCCATATTTGAAACATTCTTATGTATACTTCACTTGTTTACTTTTTCGTAATTTTCTTTAGGTTACTACTGTGAACTTAAAATGTTTTCACAATTGGCTTTTAAAAATACCGTGAAGACGAGTGAGGAGGTCATTCATGCATTTACTCATTCACTCCTTCAACAAGTATTTACTGAACCCTACTGTGTGCCAGGCACACAATATTATATTATTAGTATTAGTGTTTGTGAATACTGAGGTAAATATAATCTCAAGGATTCCAGAGGTTTCTCTCCCATCACATAATTATTTTGGATCTTCACTTCTTCCTCTTCTTAATACGTTCCTAACAATCTATGGCCCCTCGTACTGGTCTCATGGTCCAGTATGGTTATGTGATGGTAGCTCGGGTGGGTGAATTAACCAGTTGCCTTCTCTGCTTGAGATGCAAAAACACTGACTTTAAGATAGTAACAGGGAAGCAAAGCATTCAAGATGGCACACATCTAGGTATTCTAGGTTTGATGAACCTGTTACAGGAGGACTTCAGGGTAGTGTCAGCAGCCGGGCATAAGAGGCAGAGAGGGTCATGCCAGATTCTGGGCTGTGTGCTGCTCTAGTGTGGTCCTTGTGCCTGCCCAGCATTCCTGTTTGGGTGATGGGTAGGAGGGCTATTTGAAAGGCAAAGAATCACAACCATTGTGCATTTCCTTCTTAATTCTCACCACGGTGAGAAGACCTGGCTCATGTTTGATTGTTTTTGAGATCTCTCTTTGGGTATAATGCTAAATATGATCTAAGAGTAATTTAACTCTATGACTCAAGTCGCTTTAGGGACAACAAATATACTCCTCGCCAGGGTCTAAATGGTTCTCTCTTTTATTATCTGTGTTCTTATCCGTGTTCAACCAGCAAAACAGGGGCATAGCTGCAAGAGGATGGGCTTAGAAGTCAGAAAACGCTCAAAGTCGTTGGTCTGAATTCTGTCATTAACAGTTATAAGATGTTTCATCCTGGACAACTTACTTTTCTAAGACATGATTTCTTCATCCCAGATTTCTCCTTAAATCTACTTTAGTCATTGATGTGGGGATTAGACAAAGATAGCTTTTCCGTGCTTCTCAGTACTCCTATAATAACTATGGTTTATAAAACTCATTTGTCAACTAATCACATACTTACTTACATTACTGATTTCTGCCTAATGTAAGTTTTTGTGGCTCCTGTCTTATCTCTCCAGCCGGCTAAAGCACAGAACGAACACTTCGGACTCAGCACATGTATCTCGTTCTTCAGGAAGCCTTCGCAGACCTCTTCCCTCACAATAGTTTGGACATATCTTTACTATTCCCCTTCCTACATTGTACTGTAGCTGTAGTATTTGTATATATATGTTCTGTCTACTGAATGGTGAACTTGTTGAAGATGGAACCATGTCTTATTCTCAACACCTATCAGAACACCTGGCCCAGAGAAGATGTGGATCAGCCTGTGTTTGGTGAATGACTGAATATGTGAATGACAGTGAGGGAGCAGTGGGACTGGCCTTGATGAGAGTGGCGCAGATGAAGATTTTGGGTGGATTCTTATTCAAACTCTTACCTGTCGCATCTCTTCAAAGAACAGGAGATGAGTCATTCACTTGGGGTCTGGGGAAGGGTGAGTTGTTTGGCTTTCATCTCAGCTCCATACATGGAAAGTTCCAGAAGGTAGCTGTAGTTCTTGCTGTCAAACAACAGGTGTGCAGGGCAAGGCAGGGTAGAGGAGTCACTAAAGGAAAAGGGGTTAGACAGGACTTTTTCAGATTTGGATTCTAGTTCCAGTTTTACTCCTGGCTCCCCTGGGGCTTGGTAATGAAATTTAAGGTTTGTGTGCCTCAGTTATCTGACATCCTAAACAACAGCCTGGACTGGGTGTTTCATTCTAATTTTGATTGTCCCTGAATCTAAGTGCATTACGAGGCGTTCTCTCTTCCTACATTTACCCTCATAAGAGAGAACACAGACACACCTCGCAGGGTTAGTTCTTACTGGGTTTGTGAATTGCTCAGCTTCCACAGAAGCACAATTCATGGAAAAACAAAATCTGAAACCATCTTTGGGGTGACTTTTGAATGGGATGATATTTCACTTCTGGTGTGGTGGTGAAGGCCTTGGCACAGTGGATGTGGGATCAGGTGGTCGTAGCGTTCTGTATTATTTAATCTGTGCCATCTTACTAGAGAAAATAGCCTATGTGTTGAGAAAAAGGAATGGAGAAGGTTTAAAGAGTGGAAAAGCTTATCTTTTTGTTTTCCCATAGATTCTGGATGTAGCATTCATTTCCTAGCTTTGAAAATGTCTTTTGAATGATTATATATCAATTAAGACTCTTTCAGTTGTAAGTGAAAAAACTTAATCTTAATTAGCTTAAGTCACAAAGGCAATTCATTGTCTCAGTTCACTGAAGAGTCAAGCTTTAGGCACAGCTGTATCCAGGGGATGAGGGATGGTATTGGAAACCTGTCTGTCTCTGTGCATTAGTTCACCTTTCTCGTGCTAGAAAAATGGCCTGAGGAAATCCCAGACTCATAGCAATTCTAGTCAAAAAAGATTTTTTCCAGTTGCTCTATCGGACAGTGGGCAGGTGTGGGATGTTCCCTGGTCAGCTCCAACTACATTACATGGAAAGAGGCTCCCGTGGCAGGAAGGTGGTCTGTTGCTGGACGATGGGGATCTCGGACAGGCAAAAACAACAGGCATCCACTACATTTTACTGACCTAGATGTTTTCTTCTGTTTGGGGCTTGTATTACTCTTTCTTGTTCTCTGGCTCTCTTTGGCTGCTTTTGCACAAACGATATATATGTTCCCAAAGCTTTCTCTTCTTTCTGTGCTCTGTCTCCTGATGATCTCCTCCCTTCCCACTCAGCTCTTATCTCCTCACAGAAGACAGCCCTGTCCTTATTTCTGGCCTCTACCTTTCTCAGAAGAAACTCCCTCATCATTTCTATCTGGTGTCCCACAGGCATTATCACTTAAAATGTCTACAGCCAAATTGGCAACCATCCTCCCAAATGTGTTTGTTTTCCGAGGTCCCCCAGTCACACTGGTGGCAATATCCTCTGTCTACTTTCTCGGAGGTCTAACCTCAAAGTTGTTTTTGACAATTTCCTCTGCGTATCATTTCTCCCTTATAGGAACTTCCTTAGTTCTTTATCATTATGTTTCACAAATTTATCACTTTTTCTCTGGTTTTATAGATATGGGTGTGAGATTTATTTCTGCCACAATTATTAGATTTCTTGACGGAGGGTCTTAGGACTTACCTTTGTGTGATTTTTTTTCTTGGTTGTCATCCTTCAGCTTCCCCACCTTCCCCTTCTTCCATCAATATTATACCCAGATTTTATGATTCCAGAAGTATTTGTGGGATGAAGGAAAGCATTTATGCACTGCGTAGTACAATTACACGGTTATGATACTAGTAGCATAGTACAACAGTAGTTGAAGCGGTAAAGACAGATTTTATTCAAGAACTGGGCTCAGTTCCAAAGACATCAATGGACAAGTGGGGATTTATAGCTGAGGATCAGGTCAATGAATGGAAAATTACTACGGGGAAACATCATGGGTGGGTGGGGGGATTTTGATTAAGCAAACTTAATTGGATTCTTGCTGAAGGCAGACCAGGGTGATCCAAGATCCAGGATGGAGGATTCTCTCTAAAGTAACTTAACAGGATTCTTGCTAAAGCCGGACAGTGCAGGCCCTATAAGGACGGACGCAAGACTGAGGCCTCATGGGCTTAGAGGAGCCCGATCAAAGTTTAGTCAAGGACAGCGCCTGTATCATTTTCCACGCTGTGTAATTTCAAATCTTGCCTGACTCGTTGGCATTCATCATAAGCAGGTTTTAACTCTACAAAATGTTGGAGGAGGAAGTTGTCCTTATCACTCAACCCTGCCCTGTCCCCTCCCTGCATCAGCATCTCCAGAAAGATATGTCTGGGAAGGAGGCAAACACAGCAAAAAAAAAAAAAAAAAAAAAAAAAAGCAAAATTTTTGATTAGTCAGAATTGGTGACGAAAAAGGAGTAGGGGAAGTGGAAGAAGAAATGCATGGAACTCTTCGGTTAAATGGTTTTGAATATAATTTGAGCTCTCGTGTATGATAGGAATCTCAACCCCCTTACCTCTCCTATTTCCTTACTTTGGCACTTCATCTACCGAAGACCCATTTGAGATCCCCTTAATGTGGCAAGAGACTCAAGGAGTTTAACTCAGACACTGAGAAAATGTCTTTAAGAAAGACGTCAACCCACTGAATACTAGGGTATCTGCTGGCTGGAGTTTGCCTCCTGTAACACAAAGCTTAAAGGGCTGCAGCAAGCAGCAGGGTGGTACCCTCGAGCATAGTGGTGTTGTAAAAACAAATAGATGGAAAGAAAAAAGCTCAGTACGTAAATGTAAAGCAGATGGTAGAAAAGCTCAGGAAGTTTTATTAAGACACATACCACTCAGGCTCATCATCCTGGATCCTTTCATAAGGAGACCTTGTGCCTCCTTCTGGTTTCATAATTTATTCCTTGTTTGTTTTGGAAGCGAAGGGCTATGTTTGAGAGGATGTTTGACCTTCCTCAACCGTTCCACCGGTTTTGTTGTCCCCTCACTGTTCAGGCACTGGGCTCTCATCCTGTTTGCCTCTGCCCTGGGAAACACCACCCTTTCTTAGACAACTGCTTCCTTTGTTGCAGGTTCAACTTGGTTAAATCAAAGCATTATGGGTATTGAGATTATGAAGCCAAATAGGCGGCTGCATAAAGCTATTGGCATCCTACTTGCTGGTCGATGGCTATTTTATTTTATTTTTTTGTGTTTTATTTATTTATTTATTTATTTTTATTTATTTTTTATTGTTATGCTAGGTTAATCACCGTACATTACCTCATTAGTTTTCGATGTAGTGTTGCATGATTCATTGTTTGCGTATAACACCCAGGGCTCCACGCAGAACGTGCCCTCTTTAATACCCATCACCAGGCTAACCCATCCCCCACCCCCTCCCCTCTAGAACCCTCAGTTTGTTTTTCAGAGTCCATAGTCTCTCATGGTTCATCTCCCCCTCCGATTTCCCCCCCTTCATTCTTCCCCTCCTGCTATCTTCTTCTTCTTCTTCTTTTTTTTTTAACATATAATGTATTATTTGTTTCAGAGGTACAGATCTGTGATTCAGCAGTCTTGCACAATTCACAGCGCTCACCATAGCACACACCCTCCCCAATGTCTATCACCCAGCCACCCCCTCCTTCCCACCCCCCACCACTCCAGCAACCCTCAGTTTGTTTCCTGAGAATAAGAATTCCTTGTATCAGTGAGGTCATATGATACATGTCTTTCTCTGATTGACTTATTTCACTCAGCATAACACCCTCCAGTTCCATCCACGTCATTGCAAATGGCAAGATCTCATTCCTTTTGATGGCTGCATAATATTCCATTGTGTGTATATATATATATATATATATATATATATATATACATATATATGTATATATATATATATCACATCTTCTTTATCCATTCATCTGTCCATGGACATCTTGGGATCCGAAGGGGTACGTGCACCCCGATGTTTATAGCAGCAATGTCCATAATAACCAAACTGTGGAAAGAGCCTAAATGGCTATTTTAAATAAATCAGGCCTGCCATTAATTGAGTTTTGCCACACTGCTAGGACGCTGTGACTATTCTGTCCTTATTCTCATAAAGCAAGGCCCAGAGTATTTTTTTTTAAGTTTTTATTTAAATTCCAGTTAGTTAACATACAGCGTTATATTAGTTTCAGGTGTAGAATGACAAGTGCACCCCTTAATCCGCATCCCCTATTTTCCCCATCCCCCCACCCACCTCTTCTCTGGTAACCATCAGTTTGTTCTCTAGAGTTAAGAGTCTGTTTCTCAGTTAGGCAAAGCCTAGAGTTTTGTTGTCTCTCCACCTCCTTGTTCTTTTTGGAGACTGAGCAGTTGCCACTGTCAAAGCATTATTATCCATGACCACCTGTCCAGCCAAAATTTCTACACAGGTGCTTCACAGATCATCAAGACTCCAAGCTGTCTTACAGTATTGATTATATGTTCCTTTGGCTACACGATTTTTCCCCCCAACTGTATGGAGGAGAGTGTCTTTAATGATGTATGATGCACAATTAACGTATTTTTGAGGGCAGTGACTTTCAAACTCTTCACTGCCATTTACGGTAAAAAAAAAAAATACATTTTACATTGTGATCCAGTATCTCTGTGCATGCTGTGTAACTGGAGCAAAAGTTTCACTAAATAATACTTACTCTTGTGATGTGTGGTACGCTCTATACTTTCTCTTATATTTTTTAGCTCCTTACAAAATGCTGACTGTGACATTGTAAGTGGATTTCCTGACCCACTAATGAGTCACCATCTCAGTCTGAAAAGAACTGCTTAACAGCCATCAAGTTTTAGGAAGTCTTAGTATGTTAATTCTGAGAAGACTTTGGAAATTATCTATGGGCAGCTTCCCCTTTTTATCCTGGGTTAGAGTTGGAGAAACTTGAAGTCCAAGTAGGTTAAGACCTTCTTGTAGGGAAAGAGTGCCATTTTATGTTTATGCTACTATAGCCATTTATTCCTGGAACCATGCTGTGCTGTGTGGGCAGTTTGACCACATGGACTCTAATTTTTGAGTCTAGCTATTATGCTCCTGGGTGACTTCATGGTAACGAATAAATTATTGCCACTTTCCTTTGCCCAGTCGAGCTATTTTCTCCCTCCTTTAGCTTATTATCCCCGTAGTCAGCCAAAGGGAAGACTGAACGGAGCATTGAGAGTGGTGAGTCTCCTCCTCTAGGGATAGTACACATCTATCATTGTCATGAATCCAAACCCATTGTCATGGCCTGAACAAGTAATAGCTTTAAGCACATATTTAGGCATTAAAAAGAAACAAAGAAAGAAGTCTAAATGTGAACTTTCTTTAAGGCATTTGCAATTTTAGTTTTGACATGTGCACACATCTTGGTGTATTTGATGTTTTTTCTTCTTAATAATCAGTAGTGATCTTTTTTTTTACCTACATTTAAAATTTTTAGTTTCATTGTTTCTGTTGTAAAGGGAATCACAGAGCTTCATGGTCAAACAGTTAACATCAACTTTGGAGTTCTCAAACACCATTCATAGAGTGTTTGTCAGCTTGCGCTGCCATAACAGAATACTGTCAACTGGGTAGCTTAAACAAAGGAAATTAGTTTTGTCGCAGTTCTGGAGACTGGAAGTTCAAATCGAGAGGTCAGAAGGGTCGATGTCTGGTAAGGGCTCTGTCTTTGGATTGCAAATGGATGCTTTCTAGCTGTCTACTCACATGGTGGAGAGAGAAAGGGCAGGCAAGCTCTTCGGTGTCTTTTCTTAGAAGACCACTAATCTAGTTGGACTAGGACACCACCCTCATTACCTCATCTAACCCTAATTATTTTCCAAAGGCCCCAACTTTAAATATCATTATAATAGGAGGTAGGGCTTCAGTATATGAATTTTGGGAGAACACAGTCCAGTCTATGGCACAAAGCCAAGTAAAATCTTAGTGGGGTTTAAATATTGGCTGAAGCATGCAAAGAACTTTTCTGAATTGTACTTATTAAAAATAGACTTTTCTGTTTGAGTGAATGGCTATTTTTCACAGTCTGTAATTCTTACGATGATTATTAACCATAGTAACACATTTAATTTCTTTTATATTCTCAATAATGCAAGTATGTGGATGATAGTTTATAGTTAAAATATGCCCAAGAATAAAATGATACCTTTAAAAAGTGATTTTCACAAAGAATTTTTCCTGAAAAATTTTATTAATAGTTAATGAATTTCTAAACAGCCTAGCACTATTTTCAAAACCTTATATAGTGGAGAAAAGCTACCCACCATCATTGAGAACAATACATATTTTAGCAAATAACCATATGTGCTAAAGACATACTTTAAAACAACTATTATATGTTGGAATTCTTATTGCTGTCTAGAAGCATGGATGGCTTTCTTAAGAGACTGTAAGGGAGCCAGGTGTTTGTCTATAAGAAATGTCACAGAGAGTTACTCCAATAGCCTACACAAAATATCCAATCTAAAGACAGAGAGGAGAGATTGATAATATAGAATCCTCTTAAAGCTTTTGATTTGAAAGCTATTGGTCTACTTTTAATGTTTGTAAAGTCCTTGGAAACCCCCAAACCAGTTCTTACCTTTTTGGCTGCCATGGGTAGACTATTGATCAAGAAGGATTTTTTTTGTTTTGTTTGTTTGTTTGTTTTTGCTATTTTTTTCTTGTTTCTAGGTTTAAAGAGGTATGGACTGTTTTAAAATTTTAGGGCTTTTGCATAGAGTTAGTGCTGTTTGTCTAGATGAAATATTCTCTGTCTCTTTAAAGTATCTTTGCTGGCATGCTTTTACTATGTTAACACATACATGTTTACTTTGTTTATCCTGTTTCAGTGTCTATCAGCTGAAGAGATCTTTTCCCTTCATGGCTTTTCAAATGCCACTCAGATAAGCAGCTCCAACTTCTCTGTCATCTGTCCAGCAGTCTTACAGCAACTGAACTTTCATCCTTGTGAGGATCGGCCCAAACACAAAACAAAACCAAGCATTTCAGAAGGTATGTTGGAAGTTTTTTCTCCTGTTTATTCGAAAAGTCCATAGGCTCGTCTGAAATTAAATTAACATGCTTCTTTCTTTGCTTTATAGCTTTAGTTAATCTACAAAAGTACTTATATTCTGAAAGTATTTAGAGCAAGAATAATTAAAACTCATTTAAACTTCATGAACTGTGCTCTTCTATTTGTGGAGTCAAAATTACACTTGGTACTGCTTAAAAACTTTGTAAAACTCAATACTTGACTTTATTTTATTATTTTATTTATTTATTTATTTACTTATTTTTGTTTTTTTTTTTTTTAGAGAGAAAGGGAGAGAGAGAGAGTGAGTGTGGGGTGGGAGAGGGGCCAAGGGGGAGGGAGAGAGAGACTCTTAAGCGGGCTCCATGCTCAGCATGGAGCCCGATCCGAGGCTTGATCTCATAATCCTGAGATCATGACCTGAACCAAAGTCAAGAGTTGGACGCTTAACCAACTGAGCCATCCAGACGCCCCCCTCAATTCCTGATTTTAAAAAATATATGCTTTATGCTGTTCATGTTGGATTGTACATTCACTATTTGGCTCATAAGTGATCAATTTCCATTACCTCGTGCTTATCATATTATTTTAAAAACTTGTCAATTTATCCATAATTTTCAGTAAAGGGATAGCGAATAGCATGGTTCTAGATTAAATACTAAGGTACTGAGTTATTACTGCTTTAATTTTCATAAACGAAAGAAAATGCCTGTGACTGTTTTAAATGCCTCTAATAGTATTGCCATAGATGTTGGATTTCAAAGGGATAACCTGCTGCAAAGAAATTTTAAAATATTAGAAAACAAGTGCATGCTTACTATATAGTTCACATGTTTAAACATGTAGAATTCTTTTGCAAATGAAATAAACCACTTGTTCAGGGGGTCTGTTTGCCATCTATGTGCAATTTCTTGGTATCCTCAAATTGTTAACCTGACCCACATGGATATTTTAATTCTCATCTGTTGGTACATTGTTCATTCAATAAATGTTTATTGAATGACATGCCAAGCACTGTTCTGGGCACTGGGGATTCAGTAGTCAACAAGGAAACTCCCTGCCCTTTTAGGACTTACAGTGTAATGCAGAAGAGAAAGAATAAACATTTATACAAACAAGCAAATAAATAATAGAATTTCAGGGTGATAAATACTATGAAGAACATAAAGTAGGTAAGGGGTAGAAGGAGACAGTGGGTGAGTGTGAGTTTTGATAGGGTCAGAGGAGGCCTTTCCGATGACATCACATTTGAGCAGAGTCCTGACTTAGGGTAGGGAGAGGATCGTGGCAAGATCTTCTCTGGGAAAAGAACATTCTTCGTCAAGGGAACAGTCAGCATGAGCTTGGCAATGAGCTTGGCGTATGTAAGGAACAGTAAGAAAGCGCGTGTGTGTGGAGCATAGTAAGCAGGAGGGAGAATAGAAGGAAATGGTGCCCGGGGCCTTGTAGGATACAGTAAGTTGACTGGATTTTATTCTGAATCTGGTATGAAGACACTGTAGGGTTCTAAACGGGGGGCGGGGGGGCACATGATTTTGTTTGGATTCATAAAGGATTATTCTACCTGCAGTTTGAAGAACAGATTGTAATGGGGTAAGAGTAGAAGCAAGGAGATTAGTCAGGAGGCAGTTGCCAAGGGTTGGTGCTCAGGATGATGGGACTTGGACTAAGGTGGGAGAGGTAGAAGGGAGAGGAAGTGATCAGATCCAGGATGGATTTTGGAAACTGTGCTAGAATGGTTTGCCTCTGGTTGGATGTGGGGGTTGGGAAGAATGAATCAAGGTTTGAGCCACTGAAACTGGAAAGGTGGTTGTGCCATTTCCCAGGAAGGAGAAGACTGGAGGAGCAGTTTCTTATGGGGGAAGCAAGTGGTGAGGATCGGGTGTAATTTTTCACAGGGTCAGTTTGAGACATTGACATAGACCCACAAGGAGGGATGTCCAGTAGGCAGTGGCATACACACATTTAGTGCTCAGACCACAGGTCAAGGCTAGAGATTTGTCGACTTAGAGATGGCATGTGAAGCCACTGGTCTGAGTGAGCACATCTATACTGAGTATAAAAGACTATAAAGAAAGAAAAGATAGGGGCGCCTGGGTGGCTCAGTCGGTTAAGCATCTGCCTTCGGCTCAGGTCATGATCCAGGGTCCTGAGATCAAGCCCCACATCGGGCTCCCTGCTCTGCGGGAAGCCTGCTTCTTCCTCTCCCACTCCCCCTGCTTGTGATCCTGCTCTCGCTGTGTCTCTCTCTGTCAAATAAATAAAATCTTAAAAAAAAAGAGAAAGAAAAGAAAGAAAGAAAGAAAGAAAGAAAGAAAGAAAGAAAGAAAGAAAGAAAGAAAGAAAGAAAGAAAGAAAGAAAGAAAGAAAAAAGATAGAGAAGAAAAGGGACACCTCAACAAAGGAAGTGCTTATTCTACGGACTTTTGGATTCCTTTTCAGGAATTACAACAGTGACAAAAATATTGATAATAGCCAACTCTTATGTAGTACTTACTGCGTGGAGGGTACTATTCCAAATACTTGACCTGTGTTAACTCATTTAATCTTCCTACAACTATATGTAGGTGTAGGAACTGCTGTTCCTATTTTACAGCCAAGGAAACGTAGGTCCAGAGAAGTTTCAAATCTTTTGCTCAAGAGTACACAACTTGTACATGATAAAGCTTGGTTCAAAACCCAAGCTGTCTCAACTTCAGGATCCACGTTCTCTTTTATATTCTATATTTACGTACATGAAGAACAGAAGGCCCCAAACATACTTTATTAATATAGTTAGCAATTTTGTGGATAACAATAATTTTACAACTAATTGTTTAAGCAAATATTTTTCTAGATTATATACTAAATAGGAATATGTTTGTATTTCTACAAGTTTGTTTAATATGGTTTGCATTTTATATTTAAAAGTAAGTTCAGAAAATGCTTTACATATCAACACTTAATAGTAGTATAATGTATGAAAAACATAGGTCTGAAGCCGGCCTACCTGGGCCCAAATCCCAGCTCTATAATTTTCCAGCTATGTTGGGCACATGACTATGTCTTTCTACCTCGGTTTTCTTATCTGAAACAGTACCTTTATCATAAGGTTGCTCTAAGGATTAAATAACTTAATATTTGTAAAGCATGTAGAATATAATATGGAATGTATTTAGGCCCTATGTATACATCTGTTAAATAAAATATATCTACCATGTACATGATTCTGGGCATAGGAGATGAAGCTTCAGAAAAAGCAAGTCCTCTACTCTGTGCCGGTTAGTGACTGACCTTCAAAAGTGTTTTTAACCTTAATTCCTAGGTTTCCTCTATCTCAGGAACCAGGAGGTAGGATCAGGGAATTGGGAAGCAGGAAGTGGGAGCATTCCAAGATCAAGACTGCAAAATCATAAAATGGAAAATCAATAGTTCTAAGTTAAAAGATTAGACAGGCAACAAATATTTGGACAGAGGCCCAATAAAGACAGAAATGCTGCTTAGGGTACACATTATCTTAGGAATTGAAATGGGGCTGGAGGGGGTGGGACAGGGTAGGAGAAGAGAGAGAAAAATTTCTGGAGAATTAGGGAGACTGGTAAAGTACTCATTATTACTAATCTGTTTAATTTGATACTACATTGCCTTTATTTGGTGTACTCTCTGGTTGTATTTTAAAATGTGCAGTTGTGTGTGCAGCTGTGTTGAGCAATTTATTTAGTATCCCTGTGCCTCACTTCTCTCATCTGTAAAATGGAGATAATTATAGTACGTTCCTTCTAGAATTGTATCAAATGAGTTAATATTGCAAATGCCTGGAATCGTGCCTGACACAGAGAAGGAAGACTATGTGTTCGCTCCTCTTATACATGTGTTCATAGGTTCACTCCATTCCCTGCTTCCTGTGTAAGCCTATTCTTTTCCCACAAATAAATTCTCTTTTAAGTAATAAAAGGCCCTGGATTCTTGATTTAACTGTTCACTTAATATAGAGTCAGTCCTGAGTTCATTCAAAGAAGTGAAAAACCAAAGTAAAACTATTCAAAGGAGTCATGATATAAGGATTTTATAAGCATGGTACGTGGTCCAATTACTTTAAAAATTTTTTTTTTTATTATGTTAATCACCATACATTACATCATTAGTTTTTGATGTTGTGCTCCATGATTCATTGTTTTGATCAAAGAGCCATGGAAGCCTGAGGAGCAAGGGACAGCTGCCTGGAGGAGCTAGGCAAGTTTTAGAGAAGATGTCTTGGAGTCAGCTTAGAGAAACACGTGTGAGTTTCTCAGGCAATGAAGATAGAAAGATGTTTTCAGATAAAGAACCACAAGTAGAGGTCATTCTGTACTTGGAAAGCATTGTGTTAGCATAAAGGCCATGTTGAGAAGCGTGCAAATAACCCTGGAAAAGTCGTGTGGGAATCAGTTTATGAACAGTAGTCTCGAATAGGGGCATGAGATGCTCCAAGCTGTGTTTTAGGGTAGTAAGTCTGGTGGCCACGTCACGTAGTGGGAGGCAGACTGTCGTAATGCATCCAAAGAGGAAGTGAGAGGTGATGAGGGCCTGAACTCAAGGCACTGGCAGTGAGGACGGAGAAGCTGGAGGGAGAGATGTCTCAAGCAAAACTGATAGGGTTTTGTCGTCAGTCGTCTATGAAATTGAGAAATTGAAATTGATTCTAACGTTTCTGCTATCGACGGAGATCACAGATTTCTCAGGGGAAGGTGATGCGTTTCTTATGTGTATGTGATTTTGCCTCAGTTTGGTACTCAGGAACTTCTTTGCATTTTTATGTTAGGTTCAGCGTGTACGAATCCTGTCTACTTGATGAGATTATAAATATTTGTTGAATGAATGAATGAATGTGTGTAGGCTAGTGAAGGGCTAGAAGGCTATTCGTGTTAAAGGAAACTACACATCACTACACCATGGAGGGAGAGGTGGGATTGCGAGGTGTCTCCAAGTGGAGAGTCCGAGGGGAGTAGGTAGTATTGTTTTAGTTGACACGGTAGTAAACAGGAATGAGGTGGACCCTTATGGTTCCAATGAAATGACTTTGCAGGGCCTGGTCAGGGATCTGGACCCGATAGGAAAGCATCTGGAGAAGATAAAGTCACGGTCAGTGCTGTGATGATTCTTCTGGTAACAGTAACATTTACTTTCTGTTCGTTTTATTTGGTATGCAGCATAGACAACATGTATTGCTTTGTGTGTATATGTGCCTACACATTTCCCCGTTCCCCAAGCAAAACATCCAGGCTCCTTGTTGGCAGGAACCATGGTTCGGTCTCTATGTGAGGCTCCATAAGCATGTGCTAAAGTTGTTTATTTGTAGATAGAAGCGTTTGAACTAGAATAGTGGTGAACAACCTTATATTCATGAAGCACAATATAAAATATCTACAGTTTTGCTGAGTCCCTTGGTCTTTTTAAAAATTAGAATACCTATGCACGAGTAATGAAGCATATTGCTAACATACATCAGCCCTGGAGCCAGACTGTCTGGGTTCAAAATCCAGCTTTCCCTCTGCATGACTGAGGCAGCTCACTTGAACTCCGTATGCTTTGGTTTCCTCAACTGTATGAAGGAGGTGATAGTAGTCCTTACCTCACAGGGTTTTGTGAGGATCAAATTCATGAATACATGTCGGTTTCCTTCTTTCTTTCTCCTTCCTTCCTTCCTTCCTTCCTTCCTTCCTTCCTTCCTTTCTTTCTTTCTTTCTTTCTTTCTTTCTTTCTTTCTTTCTTTCTTTCGTTCGTTCGTTCTTTTTCTTTCTCTTTTTAAAATTTTATTTATTTATTTATTTGACAGAGAGAAAGAGAGAGAGCACAAGCAGGGGGAGCAGGCAGAGGGAGAAGCAGGCTCCCCACTGAGCAAGGAGCCTGAATCGGGGCTCGATCCTGGGACTCCGGGATCATGACCTGAGCCGAAGGCAGATGCTTAACCAACAGAGTCAGCCAGGTGCCCCGCCCCTACCTGTCAGTTTCTTAGCACAGTAGCTGGCTGGCAATGGCAAACACTCAAAAACCTTAGGTGTTGCTACGGTACTCCATTGAGAGTGTCAATGAGAAAAGGGGCTTAACATTTAAAAATGTTTTCTGTGATTCAACAGTCTTGCACCCAGCCACCCCATCCCTCCCACCCCCCCTACTCCAGCAACCCTCAGTTTGTTTCCCTAGATTAAAAATTCCTCATATCAGTGAGGTCATATGATACATGTCTTTCTCTGATTGACTTATTTCGCTCAGCATAACACCCTCCAGTTCCATCCACATCATTGCAAATGGCAAGATCTCAATCCTTTTGATGGCTGCATAATATTCCATTGTATATATATACCACATCTTCTTTATCCATTCACCTGTCGATGGACAGCTTGGCTTTTTCCACAGTTTGGCTATTGTGGACATTGCTGCTATGAACATCGGGGTGCATGTACCCCTTCGGATCCCTACATTTGTATCTTTGGGGTAAATACCCAGTAGTGCAATTGCTGGATCGTATGGTAGCTCTATTTTCAACTGTTTGAAGAACCTCCATACTGTTTTCCAGAGTGGTCACAGATCTGTACCTCTGAAACAAATAATGCAATATATGTTAAGAAAATAAAAGAAGATAGCAGGAGGGGAAGAATGAAGGGTGGGGGGATCGGAGGGGGAGGTGAACCAGGAGAGGCGATGGACTCTGAAAAACAAATTGAGGGTTCTAGAGGGGAGGTGGGTGGGGGGATGGGTTAGCCTGGTGATGGGTATTAAAGAGGGCACGTTCTGCATGGAGCACTGGGTGTTATGCACAAACAATGAATCATGGAACACTACATCAAAAACTAATGATGTAGTGTATGGTGATTAACATAACAATAAAAAATTAAAAAGAAAAAAATAAAAATGTTTTCTGGGCATTTTAAAGAAGCAGCAGTGCAGAGGCAGCTTCCTCATCTTTCACACTGTCCTTCGTGTGTCGTGTGTGGGGCGCAGGCAAAGCCACGTTGCGCGGTTCTGGGGCCCAGTGTATGTCAGCCTGCACTGCCATCCGAGGCTGTCCTGGGTTCACACGGCACACTTCACTTGCACTCCCACAGTGTCCTTAAACCAACCCCTCTATAGAGGATAATCAGGAGGAAACTGAGGTCACACATGCCACTAGCTGTAAAGCTTAGGATAATATTCGTTCATCTCATTGTAAGCAATATTTATTAAACACCTATTGGGTACCAGGCCTTGGGCATAGAGAGTTGAAAGACTCACCACCTCCGTCTGTCACCAGAGTCCTCATTGCATAGGATATTTTCGCCCTAATCTGGGCTCAACGGGGCGAGTTGTGCAACACAGCTACTCTCTGGTTCCCACGTGCTCCCCTCCTGAGTGCTCACTGCACTGGGCTGAGTCCAGGTCCTGGAGGCCCCAGCTGGAGGGCCAAGGTGTTGCCTTCCCAAGGAGGTGCACACCACAGGCGCCTGCAGACCAGTGATTATGACAAGCACAGTGTCTGCGACTCTGGTCACCTTGCAGCTAACCCATACCCACCCATCTCCACCCCTACCCTCCACCCATCACTTTGTACCTTTTCCCTGAAACTCACACTGCCTCTATATTCCTCTGAAAGGCTGAGTTTTAAACCAGGCTTTGAGCTACAGATGAAAGTAGGTGACTTGGAGCCTGTGGGCCTCAGATGGTTTGTCACTATTCCAGATGTTCTCTGAATTCCTTGCAAGCTATAAAATTCTCTGAGCCTTTGAGTGGTTTAGGGCTGATGACAGTGTAAGCAGTGTTGCTATTTATATTTATTATTCTGTATTTATGTTCACAGTTTTCTGCATAATTTTCATTGAAAAGAGTTATCTTGTTATTTTAAAGAAGTATCTGTTTCAAGCTTTTAAAGAAAAACATTGTCTCAAGCTTCATGTACAGTAAGACTTCATTTGGCTTCGTTGCTGATTAATTTCTACTCTTTCCCTCTGATCTACAGTTTGGGGCTATGGACTCTTGTCAGTGACAATTATTAATCTGGCATCTCTCCTCGGATTAGTTTTGACTCCATTGATAAAGAAATCTTATTTCCCTAAGATTTTGACCTTTTTCGTGGGTCTGGCTATTGGGACTCTGTTTTCAAATGCCATTTTCCAGCTTATTCCAGAGGTAAGGATGTTGGCTCTTTGTTTCTGTGAATAATTGTTTCTTTTCAATGTTTTAGCACTTTGTACATTTTAAGGCTCTATAATTCCTACAGCATTTTATGGTCTGGTTGATAGTGTTGGATAAGAGAAAGCTGAATCACAGCAGATGAAAAAGCTTGTCTCAGGCTACAGGGGATATCAGTGTCAGAGATAAAATTAATATTCTAGGAGGCCAGCCACCAGGACGTGTTCAGACAGCTCTGGGACACCTCTGAGGGCCTTAAAAATTTATTTTGTCTTGCATTTGGCAAATTTAATTTTTCTGTGTACTTTTATTATTTATTTTCTGAAGAGCCTACAGTGTCAGATTTACTGAAGATGTACCACAAAATGTCCTTAGACATTTATTGCAGCTTTTATTTAAGTTTGTGTGTCTTGTCTGTTAGGAAAACCTTGACTCTTTATAATTTCAAACCCTAGCTCTTGCCTTATGTCCTTTAAACAGTAGATTATTTCATTCTCACGTGTGTGTGTGTGTGTGTGTGTGTGTGTGTGTATGTGTGTGTGTGAAAGAAATCTTTTCTTCATTCTTGGGCCCAGCCCTTGAGTTCTTTATCTCTTTAAGGCCTACTAGGATCCTCTAGGTTTAGAAGGATCTCTCTTGGGAAAACAGCAATCCAAATGGCTTGTCATATTTGCTTTAAAAATTTCAATCTGGGTATTATGGACAAATATATTACTTTTAGAGAAAATGGATTATCAATGTCTCATTTTTCTTCATTACCTAGATCTAATATTATCTATAAAGGTGGGAAATGAAAAGCTTTCTCTTTCAAGGCAAATATTGCTGAAGGTAGGAAACTATAAGATACGAAACTATCCTATAGCTAGGAAACTATAAGATACTCTGGGGGTTTTATTAATAGAACTTCCTCTGGTATAAGACTCCTGTGTGATCTCTTACAGTTTAGTTACTTAAGTTTCAGAGTTTTTGTTTTGTGATTTTGGTGGTTAAATTCCCAATATTACCTGACCTGAAGATGGACTTAAAACTTTGGTGAAAATTGTATACTGAAAGATTTCTTATTATTTTTCAGAAATCAGGTTAAATTACTTGGTTTTACCTGAATTTTTTTTCTCTCTCAGGCATTTGGATTCAATCCCAAAAGTGACAACTATGTTGAGAAGGCAGTTGCTGTGTTTGGTGGATTTTACATACTTTTCTTTTTTGAAAGAGTGCTTAAGATGTTATTAAAGACATATGGTCAGGTAAATAGATTTTATTGAAAATGTTTGATGTTTGACCCCTTAAAACTACTTTATATAGCTTTAAAGGCAAATAAAGGCAGGAATTTTATTCTTTTTTCTTTTTTTGAGAGAGAGAGAGAGAGGGAATGAGCAGAGGGGAGGGGCAAGAGAGAGAGAGAGAGAGGATCTTAAGCAGGCTCCGCACCCAGTGCAGGGTCTGCCACAGGGCTCGATCTCATGACCCTGAGATCATGACTTGAGCTGAAATCAAGAGTCAGATGCTTAACTGACTAGCCACCCTGGTGCCCCAGGAATTTATTCTTATGATTATGTGAACAGCACAGTTATTAGACTTGTGAATATGAGGAGAAAGAAAAGAGTCGATATATTGATAAATATAAGAGAAAAGTTTGACAGTGTATAATTTGGAATAAGTACCAACAATTTAATGTCAAGAAAAATGTGCACAATTTGTATTCATTCATGTTCATCAAAATAAGAAGGCATGTGTACCCTAACATGAAAAAACAATCTAATAAATGAAGATACATTTATAAATCTAAAAAGATTATATATTGAATAGACATACAAATTTTCTCTTACAAATAAAAAGCCCTAAACTCTCTACTTTCTTGTATGTGTGAGCCATCGTTTTTTATTCTTACAACTTCCTCTTGCTTTTTAAATTTTTTCATGTAGCATGATCATACCCACTTTAGAAATGATGACTTTGGTCCTTCTCATGAGAAAACTCATCAACCTAAAACGTTACCTGCCATCAATGGTGTGACGTGTTATGCAAATCCAGCTGTCACAGAACCTAATGGACACATCCATTTTGATAATGTCAGTGTGGTATCTCTACAGGTATGGTGACTCCATTTTCTCTTTACTCTATTGCATCCTTTATATAATGTGAAGACTTCTGTGAATGCAGCCAAATCAGTATTTTACACACTTAAATGTGTCTGACTTATTCTTGTGTATGTGAGATATGTGGAATGTAAGTCTATATTCTTTTTCTAATTTTCCTCCATATATTTACCTGAACAAGTGAGTTAAGCAAGAAATTGAGGGTTACTGGATCTGAGACTTTATTATTCTCTAACATTATTTAACTATATGTATGAGTTACTTAGATTTACACAGTGATATATAGCAAACTTAATCAGAGCATGTCTCTTATTTTGCAATTCTTTCAAGATCCAAAACCAAAGAATCCCTTTGAGTAATTTTGAAACTGCAAGAGAAAAAGATTTGTCAGCTGTTAAAATTGTGTTCGTTAATTAATTGATTTAGAATTTGTATCCCCATCTTCTAAATAATGTTAATAGGTATCATTTCTTGAGTGACTGTTAATATGCCAGGTAGTATGCTAGGCACTTAATTGTTTTATCTCATTTACTTTTATTTTTAATTTTTTAAAAAGATTTTGTTTATTTATTTGACACAGAGAGAGAACACAAAAGTAGGGGGAGCAGCTGAGGGAGAAGCAGGCTCCCCACTGAGCAGGGATCCTGACACAGGGCTTGATCCCGGGATCATGACCTGAGCCGAAGGCAGACGCTGATCATGACCTGAGCCGAAGGCAGACGCTTAACTGACTGAGCCACCCAGGCGCCCCTCTCGTTTATTTTTTTATAACAATTATTCAAAATAGAGTTTATTTTCTACATATTAGAACTATTTTGGTTTCAAGTGATGGATATCAAACCCAAATTATGTATGCAGAAAGGAGACTTTATTGGAAAGCTAGTGGGCTGTCTAATGGAAGAGCCAGGCTATAGGAAGAGCAAGAACCTAGGAACCATTAGAACCATAAGAAGTCCTTGTCTTCCTCCTCCCCGTAGCTTAGAGTCATTCTTTCTTTCACTGTGCACTGGCTTCTTCCATAAGTGGGAAACAGCCACTAGCAACTCCTGAGGTTTATATCTTACATAAAGTTTCAGTCACTAGAAGGAAATTGACCTGACTCTCAGTCCTAATCCAAAATTCCTGGCAAGTGTCTCCTTGGCCTGGCTTGAATTAGATGTCCACTTCTAGACTAATCTAGAGGGTTGGGCCCTTGTATGGCTTGCAAGAGCATATGGATGGAGTAGAGGAGTGGCTATGAAAAAAGGGTGCTAGGTGACAGTATCATTGGTGTTCACAACAATTCTCATTTGACAGGTGAGGAAAGTGGAACTTCAGATGTTAAATAACTTCCCCAGGGTCACTCAGTTGGTAAATAGTAGAGCCATAAGCTACAAAGTTAAACACAATATAAAAAAGAAAAATTGAAAATAAAATCAAGGAAAGCCAGTTAAGAAAAAACAAAAAGTAGAAAAAAAGATATCTGGAAGAGGTTATTATGGCAAGTGACCTGAATTTCCTTCTGGAAAGAAAACATGATCAGTCATATACTTTGCCCCACCTGATTAAGGAGAATCTCAAGTGTGTTTGAAGAGGCATTTTTGTGTTAGCACCGAGCTAAGAGAGGAAATTATTTCATGCAATGTAATGAATGATACTTTCAGCCAAGATTTTGCAAAGAATATGAAAATGTTCAAATAGATAATTTCTTACAATAATTATGGCTAACATTTATTAATGCTCAGGGACTTTGCCTAGAATTTTAAACGAGTGACCTCCTTGGACTCTCATCATAGCCTAGGAGACAAGTACTATCATAATTCAGAGACTAGCTTAGAGAGGTTAAATAACAAACCCCAGGACACGTAGCTCCTACATGGCAGAGCTTGGGGTCAACACCAAGGCCATCTGATGCTGAAGCCTGCACGCTTGTGTACCTTGCTGGATTGTCTTCTTCAGGTCATTGCTCTACTAGAGTCAAGTTGATGACATTAACTTTTAACCTAATAATTATTAATTTTTGTAAGGAAAGAAGATAATTTGGCCCGAGGCTGTTGTTTTCTGAAGACAAATAAATTGAACTGCTCAAAAGTTTGATTTTAGTTTTAAAAGTTTTTGAGCTCCTGATTTATGATTTATTATGGCAAGAAGACCATGTTTGTAGTAAATATAAACACCATGACAAAAATGGGATCCTGCACATGATCCTATTTCATGTAATTTAGAAATATCAATTGAAAAGCTATTCTTACTCTACTTCTGGAAGTAATGCTAGGACACAGGCTTTCATTCATTTACCCAATAACCATTTATTGAGTACCTGCTCACTGTCCTAGGCACTGGGGATTCAGAAGCAAATGAATTCTTGTAAAGCTTATAGTTTATTTAATGGACAATATAGAAAAGAGTAAAACTAAAAAATACCACATAACAATAAATACTTTGATGAAAATAAAATATGGTGATGTGGGGGGTGCTTGGGTGGCTCAGTCAGTTAAGTGTCTGCCTTTGGCTTGGGTCATGATCCCAGGGTCCTGGGATTGAGCCCTGCATTGGGCTCCCTGCTCACCAGGGAGTCTGCTTCTCCCTCTCCTTCTGCCCCTCCCCCTGCTCAGGCTCGCTCTCTCTCTGTCTCCTTTCTCTCTCTGTCAAATAAATAAATGGAATCTTTAAAAAAAAATGGTGATGTGGGAGAGACATGTGAGGGCTTCTTTCATCAGGAAGGATCCCTACAGAGATCAGCAGAGAACTGGATAATGAGAAAGAATAGCCCGTCATGCAAATATCTGAGAAAAGAGTATTCTAAAATCTTCGAGAATAATCAAATGGGTTATATACAAGGGAACTAGAAGCTAAATGGCTTTGGACTTCCTGACATCAACGCTGGAGACTAATGGCACAATTCCGTTAATATTCTGAATAGAAATGACTGTGGAGGGTACCTGGGTGACTCAGTCAGTTAAGCGTCGGACTCCTGATTTCGGCTCAGGTCATGATCTTAGAGTCCTGAGATCGAGCCACGTGTTAGGCTCTACGCTCAACGTGGAGTTTGCTTGAGATTCTCCCTTTCCCTCTGCCCCTCCCCCACCCGGCTTATGCTCTCTGTCCCTCTAAATAAATGAATAAATAAATAAAATCTTAAAAAAATGTGGAATTGTAAACAGTGGTAAACTATCAATCTAGTGAGAGGGTGTAATGAAGTTGGATTCTGGAAATATACTTCTAGGAATGAGAAGTCCAACTGAAGGCAGAGAAGGCGTTGTTCCAGGATGACAGCCATGCACCAGGCCTTGAAATGAGCTGTACAAATAGTCCTGACACTAATTTCTTATGTTGACTATTTTCTGGCTCTTTTGGTTGAAGGCATAGTCTTAAATGAAGAGAGACTTAAACTGAGTAATATACTGTTATTTTCAGTTTTCTCTTTATATCGCATTAAAAAAATTGAAAGAGGTAGAATTTAAGAAATACCATAAAGGTTTAGATATTGCTTTAAAAGAACAGTAGGTAGTGTAATATAAGTGATAGTGATTTTAATAATAAAATTAAAATATTTTCTAATATTTTATATGATAAAAATGACTTAACCTAGATGCCCCCATTATGAGAATTGAACAGGATATGGAAAATTAATGGTTCATTTCTAAGTCCAAGTATTGCCTTAAGAATTTTATTGACAGTTCTTGTTGCTGTTTCTTCAACACAGTCAAGTTTTTCCAAATTGAAAATAATAAGAAACTATCAAAGAGCAAATTAAGAAAAGTAGTTTAATTTGACATTCTGTCAATAGAATGCAAACTATATGACAATATAGACGATAATAGCATGATTCTTGATTTTGCTGGAATTTAGGAAGAACAAAAGAATTGTTATAGAATAATGAAAATCCACGACTTAAGGATGTCTTTATTGATATTCATCCAAACAATTCTGGTCAATCACAGAATACTCAGATATGCAACCATACTTAAATTTAGTTGCCTTTGGTATTTTGTGTGTGTTCAGTCATATAAAAACCATAGCTTTACGCATTTTAAAAAAATGTATTGCCATGTGAGTGTATTTATGGCCGTAAGAGGATAGAAGATATTTTATTTAACTGTTCTTTAGTTTGATTATATCTTTTAAGTATTTAGACAAATTAGTGAGACTTCCTGAGTAGCCCTGCCCCAGACCCAGTAGATGTTAGGCATCACAATCCATGGGACTCACAGGAGTGTGTGTGCGTGTGTGTGTGTGCATGTGCACGCACACGCACGGGCACACGGGTGCTTGTATGCAGGAGCATGCATATTTCCAGGACAAGCTGGGAGTAACGGGGCAATAGTAAGTCAGTTATGAGGGAAGAAGGGGAAGCCGATTACTTAGTTAATGCCACGAGGTAATGTTTCACAGCTCACCCACCCTGTGACACTTGTTCCTTTTTTTTTTTTCTTTCTCTGATGACCATATAACCCTGTGGAGAAGTCATTGCAAAAACTAATGATGTATTGTATGGTGACTAACATAACATAATAAAATTAAAAAAATAAAAAATAAAAAATAAAATAAAAAATAAATAAAAAAAATAAATGTGGGTGATGGTTCCAAAAAAAAAAAAAAAGTCATTGCAGTACCTGTGCAACCAGATGGGTCCTTCCCGCGTGAATCTACAGCTTCAGAAGGACTCTATTATTTTTTTTTTTAGTTTTCTTTTTTTTATTATGTTATGTTAATCACCATACATTACATCATTATAGAAGGACTGTATTTTTATTAGGTGTTGATTCCTTAGGCATGTTAGGTACTCTGGAGAGTGGTAGCTTCTCTAGGCCACCAGAGGGACCATCGGGCTTACTTCTCCTGTAGTCTGCAATCAGTCTTTTTGTAAAAGAAACCTCTTGTGCTTTTCTTTAGGAATCAACGTCAATAAATATCAAGTGATAGGCATCACCCTTTTTCCTAATAGAAGACATATTAATATCGGCCATTTTTAGATGTTAACTGTTGTGACTTTTATGTTTAAAACTGAGGTGCAGAGGTAGCGGAATTTAGCTGCAAAATGTGGTGATGTTAGGGACAATTTCTTTGTCAATAACTGACAGGAAGTGATATTCTTTCAGTACAGAGAGAACATTTTTGAGATGCTCGGGTCTCCATGAAAGTCCAGTAGATGTTAAATACATTTAATTATTTTTTTCCTGACTGTGCTTCTCCCCAAGATTTTCAACCCTACTCCTTCCCCACACTGTCCAACTTCTTGAAAGACTAGTTAATACTGAAGACTTGTGTCAGACATTTTCTTACATATATTAACTCATTTACTCCTTACAGTAACAACCCTATGACACAAGTACGGTTATTATCTCCATGGTAATGATGTGGAAACTGATGTACAGGGAAGTTAAGTAACTTGGCCAAGGTCACACAGGTACCAAGTTAGAATTTAAACCCAGACATCCTGATCCATAGGCGCATCTGGTTAACACTTACCCTGTGCTACCCTGCCTATTATTTCCATCTGCTGACTAGTCTTTATGTGCATCTTCCTCTTCTTTATCATTTCCTCAAGTATTTAATCATGTATAAATTCTCTCAAATTTCCCTTTGGGGTGATACAAGTGATTTTTTTCTAGACAGTGCACTATATTCTTAACGCTCATTCTCATTCTTTTTAAGATGTTCCTGTAGTTTAGCACATATTTGAGTACTTATTGGCTGGAATGCTAGGAATAGAAAGGCAGATTTTTCACTGGGAACCATTCCCTCCCTCTTGGAATTGCTCATTAGGTAACTTCTGTGATGCTGTACTAACCTTCTTCTCCTGCCATTTTAGCTACTACTTTTCTGGTGCTTTCTCTGAATCTCCTTTTCCTTGAAGGGTAACTGGATGTGGAAGAGGAAGCAAGGGTTTTGGAGTTACATGGGCCAGTGTTCACATCTCAGCAATAAAATGTTCATTGTATGATTTAGGGAAAATCAGTTAATGTCTCTGAGCCTTTGTTTGTTCTTCTGTTAAATGATGAACAAAACTCCTTAAGCTAATGAATTTTTGTGAAAATTAAATAATTTATTATGGGTTTACTGTGTAACAATGTCTGGCACACTGTATGCATGTGATAAATACATATTTCTCTTCTCCCATTCGCCAGTTTTTATTTAATCTATTTGAAAGACAGACAGTTGCTTAAGGGTTTCAGTCAGGGACTACTATGATATCCAGTTGAAAAGGGAAGATATTAGTGTCCTGATAAACATTTAAATAGTTACTATTTTTGTAGAGTTTATAATTTTAATCAATTGATATGTGCTATCAGGTCCATGCAAACATAATTAAAATGTTAAGAAATTCGACCTCTGGGTATAACTTGTAGACATTTAGGGCTTTCTTTTCCCTTTGTATATAGATACAAACACAATTTAATTTCTGTTGAATGTATGAATATCTTAAAGTAAAAAGGACAAGAGAGAAAAGAAGTTCAAAGACAAGACTTTCCAAGAGAAGTCTTCTCCATCTCCCGAGAAATTACCAGAGATATCTTGACTAGTTCCTATCCCACATATTGTTTGCCAAAGAATCCTTTAAAATACTCTCAAAAGGTCCTACTCACAGTGGACAGAAGCCTTTTATGAGTTATCAGGATAAGTTGCCAAAAAAGTCTTGGTTTTGAATTTGATTTATAAAACTCAGAGTGATACAGAAAACAGAAGATATGTTTGATGTTGGTGGGAAAGAAGGAAAGACAAATTTGATAAAAGTTCCAGTTAGTATTCATCAGTGTTGGCAAGAGTTTTCTGGGGTTGAAAGACCGAAAACGTGGGCATGAACTTGGGGTATAGAAAACATTATGGTGTAGTTGACAGAAATGAGGCAGTTAGGAAGAGATCCCTGGAAAGGGGGGGCAGGCAGAAAGGAGGATAGATGATTAAATTTTCTCTAAATAAACATTTTTATCAAGACAAACATACAGAAAAGTGAACAGGTCATCATTGTATAGCTCTATAAATTTTTACAAAGTAAATTCGTTTCCAGAACCACTACCTACACCATGAAAAGGACATCACCAGCAATTCAGAAGCCTCCTTTGTCCCCTTTCCAGTGATTATACCCTTTCCTCCCAAAGGGAACTGCTATGCATTCTAACATTATATAGCAGTTTTTCATAAAATATGTAATCTTTTGTATCTGCCTTCTTTTGCTCAATATTATATTTGTGAAGTTCATTTATGTTGTTGCTCATAGTAGTCATTCGTTCATTTTCATTGCTTTATAGTATTCCACCGTAGGCATAGATCGATCACATCAGTGTCATTATCGTGAATTTAACCTTACCATATCTAGTCATGCTCTTATATTTTTCTTATATATTGATATATCCATACAATATATTGAATTTCACATTTTAAAAACAGTGAAAATAGTATTTTGGATGCTTCATTATGCAACTTGCTTTTTTTGCCCATAATTTTAGTACTTCTATTTCCAGTTCATTCCTTTTAAGTGCATGATGTTACTACTACTTATCCATTTCTTCCGACATTGATAATTTTTTTCCCTTTTAGCTTTTTACTATAACAACAATGCTGCAATACACATTCTTTTTTTTTTTTTTTTAAGAGGGGGAGAGAGAAGTGGGGGAGGGGCAGAGGGAGAGAGAGAGAGAATCTTAACTAGGCTCCACATCCAGCGTGGAGCCCATTGCCGGGCTTCATCTCACCACACTGAGACCATGACCTGAGCCAAAATCAAGAGTTGGATATTTAACTGACTGAACCACCCAGGTGTGCCTGCAATGTACATTCTTATCCATTTCTTGTATCTGCGTGTAGAGTTTGTCTAGGGCTGAGGTGGGTGATAGTGGCATTTCGGGTAGAACAATTCTTTGTGTTAAAGTGCCCTGTGCTTTGAAGGATATTAAACATTTAAGACTCCTGGGGTGCTATTTGTCAGATGTAGCACTCCAGTCACTAATGACAACGGAAAAATAGCTGCCATTACCCTCACATTTCTAAATGTCCTTGGGTGATATTAGGTAGTTTCTGATTCAGAATCATTGATCTAGAGCTTTTCTCAACTGGAGTTTTGTGAGACAAGTTTTGTGAGACAAAAAAATGATTTAAAGTGATTGTTTTCTCTCATCTTTTGAGGATGGTACATAGCTAGTATCATTTTACATGCACAGGAGAGAAAATAATTTATTATGCATGATGGATGCCTTAATGCATTAAGACTTGTCTTGCAGAACATCTGTGAGAAAGATTGGGCTATATAGCTAGATTTGTAAGAAATAGGTTATAGGGTATGCACATAGATAATTTTATTGAATAACAACAAGTTGCTCTCCAAACTGCTATGCTTTTTTTTACATTCTTATCAACAGCAGAAGAGAGTTCACGTTTTCTTCTCATCTTTAGCAATACTTGGAAATTTCAGACTAAAAAAAAATTCATTGCTGATTTTCATGAGTTTGAAATGTTACCTTTTTGTGATTTGTCTTTGTATAATTCTGGTTACTGGTGAAGTCAAACATCTCTTTATCTAGTTTATTCTTGTGTTTCCTGTTCAACTATTTCACATATTTTTAGTTGAAGGTTTTTTGATTGATTCACATTTTAAAGAAAAAATTATTCTGATGCTTGTTGAAATGGTGAAGAGGACTTGAGGACTTGATAGCAATATTGGTCCACTCTATAGAGGATGGAGATTGGACTCAACTTGGAGTACAGCAAGGACAGCTGAGGATTTGTAGCTAACGAGCAGAGTGAAGGGCTCAATGGATAGGAAATCACTAAGAGGCGACATCAAGGGTAGGGGGACTCTCACGAAACTGACTCTGCAGGATTCTTGCTACAGCTGGACCCTGCAAGAAGCCCAGGATTAAGGCTCGGTGAGAAGAGGACTCAGAGGAACCTGACTGAGGGTTGGTCAAGGAGTCTTTGTCCTTTGCAGGCATTTTACATATGTTCCGGATCCTAATCTTCATTGAGTAAATGGGTTACACATATATTCTCAAAGTCTGTGACTTCTCTGTTCACTTAGTTTGTATTTTATTTTTAAAAAGCTTTAATTTTAATATAGTCAGTATATTAATACTTTCTTCAGGTTTTCTATGCTCTGCTTTTGTTTAAGAAACCTTCCCTTTGCCAAAGTAAAGAAGATATGTTTCCATACTTTCTTCTAAAAATTTTAATTTCCCATGTGGAATTTATTTTTGTATATGATAAAAGAAAAAGATCTAGTTGTTTTTTTTTTCTGTATAAATAAGCAGCTGTCTTAGCTTCTTTATTGGATAGATCATTTTATCTCTGCCGTATATCAAGTTTCTGTATATCAATGTGTCTCTCTCTGGGCTTTCTATTCTTTTTTCTTTATCTATATAAAAAAAATTTTGGGCCCAGTACCACACTACCTTAATTATTATAGTTTTTAATAAACACTGACTCTCTTAAGACAAGACTCCTCACCCGTTTTTTTTTTTTTCACTGAAACTTATCTTTGTTTTTCCATATCAGTATGATTTTTGGGATTTTTATTGACTTTGCATTGAACTTAGAGATCAATTGAGGGACAGCTGACATCTTTATACTATTTCAGATTTTCCTTGTTTTGTAATTTTCCCTGTAAATCTCTTTAAACTTAAATAAGTAAAAAGATTTATTCCTAATTATTTTGTAGCATTGCAGGTATTCTAAGTGGTATCCTTTTTCTACTATATTTTTCTTTTTCTTTTTTTTTTTTTAAGATTTTTATTTTTAAGTAATCTCTACACCCAGTGTGGGGCACAAGCTTACGACCCTGAGATCAAGAGTTGCATACCGACTGAACCCGTCAGGTCCTCCCCTACTATATTTTCTAATTGGTTATAACTGTTACGCAGACGTGACAAATTTCATATAGTAACTGTATTCTGTAACATTGCTGACTTCTCTTACTATTTCTTGTGTTTTATTTGCTTATTCTTTTGGATTTTCTATGTAGACATCGAAGAGCAAATAAACACATTTTTTTCTTCTTTTCTAATTGTCCAAAAAACTCTTATTTTTCTTGTCTCATTACATTGGTGAGGATTCCTGAGATAATGCTGAGTAGAAGTTGTGATGGTCAGCATTTTGTCTAGTTTTTTACTTTGATGGGAATGCTTCCAAAATCAGTAGATTGCTTGCTTTAGTGTTTTTCTAAATATATATCTTTAATTAGATTAAGAAAATTCCTTCCTTTCAGAGGTTTACTAAGTGTTGTTCTCCATGTTAGATTTTATTGGATTTTTTTTCATTTTCTGTACTATAACCAAATATGGATAATCTATAACAGTTACTTTTTCTGCCTTTAGAATTGAGGAGTCTTCAATCAGGGTGAAAGACTAAATGAATAAATAAGTTATTTTCTCACAAAGATTGTGTCATTTCTGAACTACAGTATTATTCATTAAATGTAATTGATTAGTAACTTTTAAAACTTTGAGTCAGATGGATTTGAGTTTAAATCTGATTCTGACAACTAATCAGGTTACTTTACTTTTCTAAAACTTCATTTGCAAATTGGAAAGATCTCTACCAGTCAGGATTATTACTAGGATTAAATGAAATATTCTAAAAGTAATGAATAAGTATAGGTATGCAGTAAATATTAAATCGTATTACTACTACTACCATACTATCAAATATCACCATGTTCCAGAGGAGCAATGGGGATTAAATGAGAATAACAGTGGACAGCATTGTGTGTGAACTCAAAGCCACAAAGTCCTTTAGTTCAATGGCCAAGTATTGAGCAGCTCTTAAAAGGAGACTTGGTACAAAGTTGTGGGATCACATCCCAGGTTTGTAAGTACATGTCAACTGGGAAGAGGAGATCATTTTATACATTTTATCTTCTGTGAAGATATGGTCAGAAAACATTTTAAAGATTCAAAAATAGATGGCTTACTTCAATGCAGAAGCAATTTATATCTAAGAGTTATATTAATGAAGGTTTCTAGAATAGAGGAGGAGAGCAGAGTTTTCACGACAGTTTGCAGAGAACAAAACCAGGTAGCAAGTTTGAATAAAGGATCTGGAGGCAGTTGACTTGAATTTTCATGTTGATTGGCTTACCGTTCAGAAAAGAATTTCCCAAAGTCAAGTTCATTAGAAGAGACTTTGGTGGACAAAGTCCTGTATACTAGGCAATGCTATATTCAGGGACATTAGAGAGAAAAAGTGGAAGAAAATGGCCAGGGGCTGGGGTGGGTGGGGTGGTGCCATGTTTCCATCTGTGAATGAAGAAACCTTGTGGGTCCCCAGTATCTAGTAGATCCTCCTTGATATAAGGTGTGTCTTTGTTTACATTAACCCCAGCACAGGGTAAATACTGAAGGAGAATAATAGATCAGTGTCCACAGTAGCGAGTTTATCTGAAGATAGAGAACTGGTGTGGGGTGGGGAGAGAAAATTTTGGAAGAAGATTCAAGAAAGAGGAGATTGGGAGGATCTGCCCTGATGGCTGGAACAATGGGCGATGAGACAGTTCTGAGGGATATTTAGAAGTGGCGCCCAATGTGTGCTGAATAACTTCTTCCTCAGTGTTTTTGAAAGGGTTTGGAAAAGAATACATACATATTCAATGCTTCTGAAGCCAGAGATAGCTACTTTTGGAGGCATTAATATGCTTCAGTTTGCTGTAAGGAGAGGAAAGGCCAGATTTAATAAGTACAGAAAAAGACTAGAAAAGTGAAATATTTCAAGGAGTTTGTCGTTGAAGGGAAGAAAAGATTTGGGAAATCCAAGGGAGATTTCATACAGGAAGGAAAGCTGAGTGGACAGAAGAGAATGGAAGTCATAAGAAGAATATCTGTTGGAGCAAATTCTTAGAAAAGAAATGAAGAGGGAATAAGAACACAGGTGGATCTGTTGATAATGAAAAGGAGAAGGGGTCCTATTCTAAGATGGAGGGAAGGTGGAGAAAGTGTCTGTGGATAGAGGAGAAGAAGTGTGTGTCAGATGGCTTCCATCTCGGGCAAGTGGGAAGTAGCGGTGAAAGAGTGTGGGGTTGGGGAAAAATGCAAAAGGTTTGGACTGGACTCTGTTAATGTGGTGATCGTAACAGACTGTAACAGATTGCTGAGCAGAAAGGCAGAATTTTCGGACTTGAGCCTGTGTCCTTACTTTCAGGGGTGGACATGTTGACCTTTACAGCCTTGTGTGGAGCTCACAAGCTTGGGCACCGTTCTGTAGAGATGTGAAACAGAGAGAGCAATAATCCATCTGGGTAGGGTCCCTCACTATTGCAGACAGGGAGAATGGCATGCCTGTTACCTTCGGAGGGCTGGAGGGTTCAGGGAGACAGGCGATCACATATGAAAGTAGCTTGCTCCTATGTTGAAGTTCCAGAAACCTTATTTTGCACTCCACCTCCTGGAAGGCTGTTTCTGCACAGATTTTTCTTTTCTCTAGTCTCTGAAACATAGTCAATGTTGGGGAGAGCAACCCATTAATATGCATGTCAGATTTCTATTGCTTGTCACTCCTGAATAATTCACAGCAAGGACAGTGATGGTGGTAGTAGGTGTTGTGATGGTGGTGGTACCTATCACGTGCAGGGAGTATACTCAGTACTTAGGAAATATTATTCATGTACGACCTCGATTGGTAGGTGTGATGATCTCCATTTTCACAGATGAGGAAATTGAGTTTCAGAGAGGTCAGAATTTACTTGAACTTAGATCAGTCACGCTCGAAGTTCTTTGAACAGAGCTAAGTAGCTTCCTGATTCGCATGCTTCTCATCAACTAAAATGACTACTTTTAACATTTTTGTGAGAAAAAAAGTCTTATCTGCTTGACAGGCATCTACCATGTACTTGGTACTCCTTAAAGGTACTTATAGACATGTGAAAAATAGTTAGAATACTGTGTAATGAGTGCTGTAGCAGAGGTGTACACAAGGTGCCGAGAAAGGTGTACCACATGTCAGGGTGGGAAGTGATGCAAGTGATGTGAGCATGGATGTTTTCCTGAGAAGATAAGGCTTGTACAGCTTGAAGGACAGGTGGGAGTTTACTAGGTAAATAAGATTTGACGAAATGGTAACCAAGTTGCAGAGGATACTTCCAATTATTATTTTTAAACATTTGACCATTTAAATTGAAAAATTCAGGGAAGTGTACCTATAGAACATTCTTAATCATTCCCCTTAGGAAGCTGTTTGATGAAGCTCATTAACTTTTTTTTTAAAGATTTTTATTTATTTATTTGACAGAGAGAGAGACAGCGAGAGAGGGAACACAAGCAGGGGGAGCGGGAGAGGGAGAAGCAAGCTTCCCACTGAGCAGGGAGCCCGATGCGGGGCTCGATCCCAGGACCCAGGGATCATGACTTGAGCCGAAGGCAGACGCTTAACAACTGAGCCACCCAGGTGCCCCAAGTGCATTAACTTTTGCAACAGAAGAGTATACATACCCACCAATTATTACATACAATTTAAAGGGGTTCATGAACCCACTGAAGTGCTTCTGTAACCTCTCAGCTAATCCTCTGTGATGTAAAGAGATACTTGAAAAAAGAAAAGAAATGTCTAGGGGTAAGAGTAGGTAGCACTTATAGTAGGTGCTTTATAGCTATTATTATGTTTGATTCTTACAACAGCCCTCTAAAATAGGTATTAAATTAATTTATGCATGAGTAACTTAAGACTCTTAAGTCACTCACTCAAGTTCATCCAGATAATAAATGGCAAAGCTATGATGAAATCCCCTCCCGGGATCCTGAGTCTCAAGTCCATGTTCCTTCCACAACGTGAGACTAACTTCCTAATGGGAACATTGCTGTAATCAGTTTCGATTCCTAACAATTAATTTACATGGACATTGGGGAGGGTATGTGCTATGGTGAGCACTGTGAATTGTGTAAGACTGATGAATCACAGACCTGTACGCCTGAAACAAATAATACATTATATGTTATTAATAAAAAAACAATAAACTTACAGGTGAACTTAGGTATAACCTGTAGTGAGTTGAGGATTGCCTGCATAGTGAAAGCTCCTTAATTTCGACTCTATTAATCTAGTCATAGCTAATGAATTATGATTTGCCATATTTTGTTTATATGCTGGGCTACAGAGTATCTTGGCAGCATCTATAAAAATTGCTTTTGAACAATTTTAGGGCAAGATGCACCTAAGGTTTTTAAATTATCTAAAGAAATAACATCCAAGTTGTTATTATGTAATTGATATGCTACATTAGTCTTATCCATGCAATGTGGCCACTTTGCTTAGGACCTCTACCCACCCCCCACCATGCTTGCTGTGGGAGCCATTTGTTAGTGTGAGTTCTAGAAAGCAATAATAGTGTATTTATCTAAACACACTCTATACTAAATTGCTTTCACTAATCAAGCAGGACTTATCCTTATTTAGAAGAATTAGTGAGGTTTTACTCAATTAGGCTTGATGTCAAGTTAATTTTCCCCGTTAGTATAATGAAGAATTGCTATGTTGCTCTGTCATGCGTTCTGATTGATAAAAAAAATTGAGAATGAATGCCAACACATTTTTCTTTTGATAAATGAGGAAAAAATTTAAAAAGTTCAAGTAAATTATTCTGGACATCAGAAAGTTGCTTAATTCTATTGTGTGGGAAGCCCAGTCGCAAAGGAGCATAAGCAATGGAAGAATTTAAATACATATTCTATTGCTGGTCTGCCATTAACATCAGCTTTTTCAAAAATTTTTAAAGGTTGCATTATAAAAGATGTTCATGTCATAAATACTGGACTTGCCAACATTGGCCTCTGTCTTTTCTTTGACTTATGCTATTTGCTCATTTGAAAATATTTATAAAATACTATATTCTTTACATGCTACATCATGCAGTTTGGGAATAATGGATCAAGACCTGGTAAGTAATTTTTACTTATATGGATTGCATGATGGAAAATTTGCCAAAGCTTGAGTTGTTTTATTATAATAAATAGAATTTACGTCCCAGAGAGAAGCACTTGGGGAGGTAGAATTTATTCTATATTCAGTTATTTCAGGTTATATTTATTCCATATATTTCAAAATAAATATCTTAAATGAGATTATAAAGTAAAAGCATCTTGCAAATGAAATGTGTCTTTCCAAAATGTTTTTTGAGTTTGACAGTACTACACTATAGAGTATTAGCAGGTTGTTACACACACACACACACACACACACACACACACACGCTCATCTGTAGATATTTGTCTGTCTCTCTGTTCATATCTATTCAGTTTTATGTCTGAGGCACATGTCCAGATCAAAAACATCACTTTTAGATAGCAGGAAGGGAAAAATGAAGGGGGGGAATTTGGAGGGGGGAGATGAACCATGAGAGACTGTGGACTCTGAGAAACAAACTGAGGGTTCTGGAGGGGAGGGGATGGGGGATGGGTTAGCCTGGTGATGGGTATTAAAGAGGGCATGAACTGCATGGAGCACTGGGTGTTATACGCAAACAATGAATCATGGAACACTACATCAAAAACTAATGATGTAATGTATGGTGATTTGCATAACAAAAATATCACTTTTGTAACTATTAATACTTCACTGATAATCTTAGTGAATAAAAAATAATTGGAGGTATTTGAAGACTGAATTAGGTGCTCACTTTTAACAAATGTACCAAGTTAGAGTCAGATCATTGATTGGGTGGTGAAATTTGATTTTACTATATGCCTGCTTTTTAGATAGGGGATTTCGGTCTCTTTCTGAGGGTCTCATTCCAATTAAGTTAATAACTCATTTATTTTAGTTAAGTGGTGACTTTCTCCTGTCTAAGTTTGCTCGCCATGTTAATTAGTGGAACAATTGATTCAGATGTATTATAAGTTTTGAGTTCTTATCAGTAGAAAGGAGACAGCCCAATGTGTGAGCCCAGTTATTTTTAAAAAGGTTGGGAAATTATTTCTTTTTATTTCTGTTATCAGGTACCAGAGTATTAAAAATAAAGAACAAAATTTATTTTATTGAATCTTCTTCACAGGAATACCAAATTGCTTAATGAAAAGGACTTTATTTAACCTTTATAGCAACTTAGTGAGAGCGCACTAAAGTCAAAAAAGTTCTATAGCTGAGAAAACACCAATAAAGATTATCTTTGCAGGTTCAGTAAACCTTGCAGGTCTCTGGTCTGATGCTTTCTAGCTCATCTGCTTTAATTACTAGGTTATAAAGTATGTATCAGAAAAACCAAAGTGAGGGGTCATCATTAATAGTTTTCTAGGCTGCTAAACAAATACTTAAACCTAGAGATAGTTTTACTTTTACGGAAGTAAAATTGCAAAAATCCTTTACTGGGAAGAAATAGTCCCCATTTTCTCTGGATTCTTTATGTTTTTTGTGACTTTGACCAGAGTTTCAGAGTCGTGCAACTTGTATGTTAAAATAATAATGGCAATCTTTTTTAAAAAGAAAGATTTATTTATTTACTTGAGAGAGAAAGGGGCAGAGGGAGAGAGAATCTCAAGCATTCGCTGCGCTGGGCACGGAGCCCACCGCAGGGTCTCTATCCCAGGACTCTGAGATCATGACCTGAGCTGAAATCAAGACTCAAAAGCTTAACCAACTGAGCCACCAAGGCGCCCCAAGAATGGCAATTTTAAACTGGGGCTTTTGTGGTAACATTTCATGTTCTGAATGACATTCTAGTCTATAGGTCAAATCAGTGAAGCTGTATTAAAGGGCAGGAGGTAGTATTCATTTATTCATCCTGTCATTCACTCACTTATCACGTATGCTGTGATCACCTGCCCAGTGCCAGGCTCTGTTCTATGCCCTGTTTACACTGTGGCAAGTTAGAAAATGTTCCTGCTTTCCGGCACTCTTTTTTATTCCAGGGGTCTCACGGTTCAATGTCCTAGGGTTGCACATGATGTTGAGGAAATTAAAATGTGGTGGTGTGATGATGTCTGGGTGGCTACTTTAGTAGTTTGGGTGGCCAGGGACACATTTAAGCTAAAATCTGAGCCAGAAGAAGCAGCTATCCATGCAAAGATGAGGGAGAAAAGGTCATGGCTGAGGGAACAGCCCGCACGGGTCTCTAGGGTGGGAAAGCGTTTGGTGGGTTTTAGGAATAGAAGAAGGTCAGAGTAGCTAGAGCACAGTGGATGCTGGTAAAAAAGACACTGGAGAAAATTCAAGATGTGATTCTTTCTTCAAGTTTTACTGTTTTCTAACATTTAAATATATCAATAATCTCAAATAGGTGCTTGGAAGGGCAGTGAAAAAATTTCCATCCATAATGTGGTCTGGAAACAACAGATGGTGGATTTGAAAGCCCAAGGATGGTGTCTTTTTCCCTCAATGACTGGAAGCATTTTCAGTGTGTATGAAGTGTTAGCAAACCTCAGAACACCAGCTTAGTGTATTCTACTCAAAACCAGAGGTACTTGAATCATTGGTATCTAACAAGATGGAGGCTGGTGACAGCAGTAAAATAATCCATTATTGTAGTAACAAACTACTGAGCTCAGAAATTCTTATCTGAAAAACTCAGTTCTTTTGAGCAGTCTCTGGTTTTTATTGCATGAGCTTAGGAGCCAAATCATGTGGGCTCGAGTCCTGGCTTTTTCCATTGTTAGTTTTGTGGTTTTGGTCAAGTCCTTTCCTGTAGTATTCTCATCACTTCATCTGTGACTAGGGTATTAGAAGTACTCATCTCATGTCATTCAGGAGAGTGCTTTGCAAACAGAAAGCACTCCACAGTGTTCATTGCCTTTGTTGCTACTACTTTTATTTTTTTTTTTTTTTTATTTTTTTTTTTTTTTTTAGATTTTCTTTTTCTTTTCTTTTTCTTTTTTATTTTTTAAGATTTTATTTATTTATTTGAGAGAGAGAGAGAACGAGAGATAGAGAGCACGAGAGGGAAGAGGGTCAGAGGGAGAAGCAGACTCCCTGCTGAGCAGGGAGCCCGATGCGGGACTCGATCCTGGGACTCCAGGATCATGACCTGAGCTGAAGGCAGTCGCTTAACCAACTGAGCCACCCAGGCACCCTACTACTTTTATTTTTATGCTCCCTTCTCCAACAATCTTCTGAAAAATGTGTCAGTCTCCCAAAGTGAGATGCAAGATGGCTGCTGATAAAAATCTCCTGCCTTTTAATGGTTCCTAGGATGGAGGTGGGAGCACTTTCAGATCTGTTGGTGAGAATGTCATTCCCACATTCCACTTCTCCACTCGGTTTAGCAAAACAAGTCCCCATTCCCCATCATTTATTTAAAGAACACACTTACTGAACACCTACTAATGTTAAACTCTGGGCTGAAATGAAAACAAATCCTTGTCCTCCAGGAGCTTTTGATCTGCCTCCACAACTTTTAGTCACAAAGAATTGGCAAAGAAACAAAAGACAACAGAAACACTTCTGCACTTGTAGAGTTTTTTAATGTAGATGAACCAATTTAGAATTGATGAATGAACATTCATCAGTGCACACCCTTTTCAACGTTGTGTGTAAGTGTCCATGTGTTTGCTCTTTGGCGAGATTGGAATGGATGCTTCACATGACAACGATTTGTGAGCCTGTCGTGAGAGAAAATGTACTTTTACTATTATTACACCTTAATTTCTTCAGACAACAAATATTCAGAATGCCTGCAGCAGTGCTAGATACTGGGTGAACAGGGGCGAACAAGAAAGAAGATAAAATTCCTCATCTGCTGGAGATCACAGCCATGCCTGTTTGGCATAGGTGTTAAAACCTGTCTCTACTCTTTTTTAGAGGTATAACTTTGGGTGTATTATTTAACCTCTTCATACCTCACTTTTCTCATCTGTAAAATGGGCATAATAACCACGTTGGGAAGAGTAAATAACTTGTACTACTAATGTTGTCATTATTACTGTTCTGGGCCAGTGAGTATGTCCTGTATCTTCCATGCTCAATTCCCCACTATAAAACTTCTTTTTAAACTGGTGAGCAAATCTTCAGAGTGTCATAGTGACATCTTTAAGAGAGAACGAGGTCCTGCTACCCTTATCCCCTGTGCATTCCCACTCCTCACTTCCCAAATATGAAGTAGAGATAGCCTCTGTTTTCCTGAACTACTGAGATATAGACCGGATTGCTGGCTGCTCCCTCACAGAGAGCCCCTTTTGATTTCTAACTCTCTGGTGCTTATTTTCCTTTCGACTCCCCACCAATTGCCTATTTCCCAACACCTCCTCTAGGGTCCTAGTTACCTGCTTGGTCACAGTGACGGCAGTTAGCCCTTGCTCTCATCCCTCCTGTCATCTTTCCTTCCTTGTCTCTTTTCACTTTTCCCAAACTTCTTGCCCTAAGGCGTGTGCATTTCTAGATCTTCTCTGCCCATCAGAGAGCACTCCTTCATCTTTTGAAGACTGATTAATCAGTCATTTGTATTACATTAGGTGGAATCTTCTACATTTCAGTTCTTTTGCCATAACTTGTGTCAAACAGTAATTACAGGTTAGGCAGCTCCCACATGGGGCTGGTTCCTCTACCACAGCCCACTCTACCAGTCTTTCCTTGTCTGAACTATTCTGGAAGTTCTGATGCTGAGCAATGGAGATATTCCTGGATTTTGGGAACACTACTTTTCAAGAGCCCAGCAACATTCTGCAGCTTACTTTAAAACTTAACCAGTTTCCTGGTGCCTCCTGACTCCCTTTAAGGCTTCTCAGTAACAACGAGAGTTGTGTGGGCTGGGACACACATTATACAGGCTTTTTATAAGAAATGATATCCTGCTTCCCGAACGTATCAGAGAGCATTAATGCTATCCCCATCTGTCGTAGCAGTAGGCAACCTTTTAGAGTGGTGTAAATGGTCCATTAGGATAACTGCAAATACTTATCAGTGTATACTTTAAATTCCATTGGCAAAATAGTAGCATATTTCTTGAAAACCTGTCAGATTTCTCCTAAGTAATTTTTTTCAAGACGGTAAAATGATATGGTCCCGGCTGAAAATGAAAGGCAATTATTTCAACTCCTAAAGACCAAAACAACTTTACTCACATTCCACTGAAGGGATGGAGGGAAAGGAAACAATTTTCAAGGTTTCTGGAAATTGTTATTTTCCTGTTAATGGTTATTTTCATTAGCAAGGGGAGTTTTGGAAATAGGTATGAGATTTTCCTAAAACAAGAGACTAAGCACATTTGAATTATGTTTGGTTGCATACATTAAAGATAAAATTGATTTCTTCTTTTCTTATATGAAGTTTCATTTTGGTTATAGTGATCTGAGACTGACTTTTTTGGGCCAGAGGAGGACGAAGGAACCATCAGCTATAAAGTACATCAAGATTACTATAAAATACAGTCATAAAAGCAAAGCCCACTAAAATTTTACATTTGCATTTTCTTTTTAGAGAGGGAGGGAGCGAGAGAGGCAGAAGGAAAGAGAGAGAGAGAGAATCTTAAGCAGCCTCCACCCCAGTACGGAGCCCGATGTGGGGCTGGATCTCACAACCCTGAGATCATGACCTGAGTTGAAATCAAGAGTGGGATGCTTAACCGATTGATCCACCCTGACACCCCTAAAATTTTACGTTTGTATGGCACCTTTAACTCTTTATGATATCTTTATATCTATTTAATCTTTTTTGTAATTTTTCCCATTAAGATATATTTAATGGCATATGTAGAGTCTGTGAGCATTCTGTGTGGAAAGAGCATTAGACTTTAAATCAGTCATGTTCTTTCCAGAAAGAGGTGGCACATTCAGTTAAGGATAAATAATAAATAGGAAAGGGACAATTTACAAAACTTTGAGCAAGGTATAAGTGAGCCACAAGGGAGAGTGCAGTAAAACTGGGACTTGGAATAGTGGAGCTATGGATAATCTTATCAAGCTAAGAATAATCAAAGGGAAAAGGGAAGGAAGAAGTTGCTAGAACCTAGGACATAGTTTTGTACAGGTAAGCACTGTATGTGGAACAGTGATCTTTAATTAAGGACATAGCCAGCTCGTTACCCCTGAAGTAAGGAGCCCAGGGAATAAGTACCTTGGTCTCCCTCTCCTCTTTCCCTCCAATTTTATGTTAGAGCTCTTTGTTTGGAACCAACTAGAAGCCAGGAACATGGGAACCCTTTGACACAGTTGATACTGGTCTCCTAGAGCAGAGAACTGGAAAAAGAAGGGTGGAAAGTGGATCTGGAAGGGGAAATGAAAGATACGTGGTATACTCCGCCCCTTTTTTTCTGTCAGCCTCCACTCTTTCCCTTCATCTGGGTGAAAAATGCATGTCCCCAACACAGAGACTGTGTGAATCCCCATCAACAACTGTGTGGTGTATCGTCCCCGTGTGATAGCAATTCAGTAATATGCAATCTAGAATTAAAATGTTGGCCACCACCAGTATTCTTCATATAAAATGCCAGGGGACGGAGATAGGGAGAAGAGATGCAATTAAGGAATATAAATTTAAATAATAGCTAGTCCTAGCCTCTGTAGATGGTTATAAGGCCTATGCTGGTAATTATAGTGCCTCCTTCCACTAAACTTCTGTATTTAACTCACTGTCTGACATCACCTTGACTGGTAAGGTCCTTTTCCAATTGTGGGGACCCAGACCTTCATTCCTGCCAGATCTGAGTCCTTGGTGGTCTGGTCTTCACTGGGTTGTTGCTCTTCTTCCTTGACGAGGATCATTGGAAGGGGAGTATAAGAAATGCCCCACTAAATTTCCTGAGTTCCAAACATTGTTCTTATCTTTATTCTGTAGCAAAAACTCAGGTTTTCCTGATCATTGGGTGCCATTATCCTAGATAATATATAGTGACTTCCTCATCTACCTATGGTTTATGGATATAAAGAACCTTGAATTTCCTGGGGTTAATCTCCACTTCCAGTGAATCAGAAAATGGCCATGTTTTCTGGTGGATGAATTATTCCTTTGGATATTAGGACCTTCAAACTCACCAAGTCTAAGGTTTTGGGGACAGAAAGCAAGAATCCATCAGGTGAGTTACTAGGTGTAAACACAAAATGGGCCACCCTAACCTCCACTGGACCTGTGCATCCCTATAGCAGTGATAGTCCCGTATATTTGGCTGCTGGTATAAGGCACATATCTTCATTCTGTGGGCAGAGCTCCAATCTTTCAGGATTTTATCTCTTGGCTTACACTTTAGCTGGGCCTTCACTGGGGCATTCCATAATTCTATCAGGCTGTTTATTCTATGAAGGGGAAAGTGACAGGACATGTGAATTCTAAGGATTGAGCCGATTGTCTCACTTGCTTTGATGCAAAATGGTTTGGAGACAATTTATATAGGTTATCTTGGCTATATATCAGGCATACTATAAATCCATGAATGATGATGCTAGCAGAAACACTGAAAGCAGGGAAGACATATTACATATGTCTATCTTTCTGAGTCCAAAGAGTACCTCATTAGGATGGAAGGGATCATCAATGTAGTCATCCTGCCTCTACGTATAGCCAGCTGGGCCTTCCTATCCCATTGGGTGGTGATGCCTTTTTAGAGGTTCAGCATCAATCCTGGTTTTGGACAGGTTGGACCTTCTTCGGTGCAAGCCAGATCAACGCTGGCTAGAAGAAGAGAATGCTGAGCTATGAATAGTCACCATTCCCTCTATTCTGACCCCTTTGTTTACGGACCCATTAAACCAACATTAGAATGGCTAATGAAAGATACCAAGTGATGTTTACAGTTAGATCTTCTTGTTCACTTTATTATTGAGACTATCCTCTGTGATGATCTCTCATGAGATCATCTTCACACTCTATGCCTTTTATAAGAGGTCCATCTGTATATTTCTGTCCAGATCTCCTTGCGACCAATGTCCAATTGTGGTTTTTGGAAGTTTCTGACAACCTAGCCAACTTCCTAGCACCCACCCACCAGTTAGTATAGGTCTATATCTCAGTCATTTCTTTTACATGAAGTTTAACACTACACCTAAAAGTTTTGCCCATGTGCTATGTATATTTCCTTTGGTAAGGTGTCTGTTAAGGTCTTTGGTCCATTTTAAAATCAGGTTGTTTTCTTATTGTTTAGTTTTAAGAGTTCTTTGTATATTTTAACTGTTCTCTATTGGATGTATCTTTTGCAAGTATTTTCTCTCAGTCTGTGGCTTGTCATTCCATTCTGTTGACATTGTCTTTGGCAGAGCAGAAGTTTTTAATTTTAATGAAGTTCAGGTTACCAGTTATTTCTTTCATGTGTTGTGTTTTTGGTGTATCTAAAAATTCATTGCTCTACTCAAGGTTATCTAGGTTTTCTCCTATGTTATTTTCAAGGAGTTTTATAGTTTTGCATTTGACTTTAGGTCTATGATCCCTTTTGAGTTAATTTTTGTGAAGGATGTAAGGTATCTAGATTTTTTGTTTGTTTGCTTGTGGATGTCCACTGGTTCTAGCACCATTTGTTGAAGGACTATCTTTTCTCCATTGCTCTGCCTTTGCTCCTTTGTTAAAAGTGAGTTGACCATATTTATGAGTCTATTTCTGGACTCTCTGTTTTCTTGATCTATTTGTTCTTTCACCATTGTCACACTGTCTTGATTATTGTAGCTTTATTAGTAAGTCTAAGTCATGTACTGTGAGTCCTCCAACTTTGTTCCATTCCTTCAATGTTGTGTGGGCTATTCTAGGTATTTGCCTTTCCATATAAATTTTAGAAAGACAAATACCCACAAAATAACTTGCCAGGATTTTGATGGGGATTGCACTGAATCTATAGGTCACATTGGGAAGAAATAACATCTTGACAATATTGAGTCTTCCAATCCATAAACATAAAATATCTCTCCATCTATTTAGTTCTTCTTTGATTTCTTTTATTATAGTTTTGTGCTTTTCCTCATACGGACCTTGTACATACTTTGTTAGATTTCTATCTAGTCATTTTTAGGGGGGTGTCGATGTAAATGGTATTGTGATTTTAAATTCAAGTTCCACTTATTCATTGCTGTTATATAGGAAAGTAATTGACTTTTGTATATTAACCTTGTACATCCTTGCCATAATTGCTTATTAGTTCTTGGAGCTTTTTTTGGTCATTTCTTTTGGATTTTCTATGTAAACAGTCATGTCATTTACCAACAAAGACAGTTTTATTTCTTTCTTTCCAACATGTATATGCCTTTTATTTACTTTTCTTGTCTTATTGGATTAGCTAGGACCCAAGTAATTTTCTATAGGCACAAAGAGATTAAGGAGCCATTACTCAAACTCATGCCAATTTGATGCCAAGGTACATATCCTTCAGTCATTAAGCTAGCTTGCACTCAGTGCTCCTCTCCTTAAACCTCACCCCTTTCCCCTTATCTGCAGCCTCTTAAAATGTCATTTTATTATTTTTATTTTTATTACATTAATTTCTTTTTCATGGACATAGAATTTATGTATTTCTTTGCATATAACTTTCATCTTTTGTTGTTATTTATACTTCCTTTTACCATCTTCGTTATGCTTTTTGGTGGGTTGCTCCTTTCCTTTTTGGTTTGGTTTTATTTTTATCAGAGTTCTTCCTCAGCAAAATTCTTTTACCATGGGATTAAAATTTGGAATTTAACTTTTACCTGGAATGGTTGTTCACTTTTACCTTCTTATCAATGTAGACATATAGACAATAAACCAAAAGAACATTTTCATTAATCATGGTTCATTTTGCCTCCCCAAATGCCAAATGAGATCTGACTATGCTCATGCTGGTCTTTGCAACCATTAACCCAATGAAAAAAGTTTAATTTTCATATGACAATACATACTCTTTTCAATGCAGACAAAATCTGGTTGGCAGCCTGATTCTCCAGCTTTACCTTGTTTGCTGATGATAACTCCTGAATCATGACAAGTTCACTTTTCCCTCTTGCTATTTCTCATCCCATGGCTTGAATGTTTTGTTTTCTGAGTATTAAAATGATATAATAAATGCAAAAAAAAATCCAGAACACCCATAAGAGGAAAAAAGCCCGCAAGGATTACCCACAATACTCTCTCCCAAGGAGAACTGTGATTACCAATTTTGTAAATATCGTTCCAAATATATTTGCACTTAGGCCTTCATGGAATTATATAATAATATTTATTTTAACAAAATATTGTCCATACTGAGATAGACACACACACACACACACACACACACACACACATTTTACCTCAACACTGTGTTTTGGACATCTTTACATGTGGAGATATATAGGCATTCATTGTTTCTACTACTCTGTAATACTTCACTGCACATGTAAGCCATATTTATAGGATTCGTATCTTACTAAAGGATAGCTAAGTCCTCTTTTCTTTCCTTATCTTCCTCCTCCTCCTCACCCTCCTTCTTGTTCTCGTCCACTTCTTCCTTTTTACTCTTTTTCTCCATCCTCCGTATCTTACTCTTCTATTTCTCTTCCTCCGGCCCCCGGCATACCATACCTCCTTCCCCTTATGTTCTTCATTCTCTGCTCCTTATGCCCTCCTCCTCTTTTTGTTTTTTTAAAGATTTTATTTGTTTATTTGACAGAGAGAGACACAGCGAGAGAGGGAACACAAGCAGGGGGAGTGGGAGAGGGAGAAGCAGGCTTCCCGCTGAGCAGGGAGCCCGATGCGGGGCTCCATCCCAGGACCCTGGGACCATGACCCGAGCTGAAGGCAGACGCTTAACAACTGAGCCACCCAGGCGCCCCGCCCTCCTCCTCTTTTAATCTTCCTCCTCTTTGCTTAAACATAAGGATTCTGCATTAAGTCTACTGGATTTCTTAATTTTGATTTTCTTAGTACTTTGTTTTCCTTTTCCTTTTTGCTTCTTCCCCTCTATACTTACATGGGGATTCTAGTCTCCCCTCTACTCTTATAACTTTGGTCCATGATATTCTTCCCCATCCCCCCATTCTGAGTAGTCTGGACTTTCACTTTGACTTTTATTTCCATGAATAACTAAGATGAGAGATGTTAATAGTCTTGCTGATGATTACACAGTAATTCCTGTCAGAGCCAAGTTAGAACTTGGTTTTCCTGGGTGTCAGAACTAAGGTCTTTTCACTAGATTGAATTGCCTCATCATGGCTGAGGTTAGAAACAGCCTAAAGAAAATAGCCTAAAAAAAATAGCCATGGGGGGGGGGGAAAAAAAAGAAAAAGAAACAGCCTTAAATGTACTATGTAAGTCACAGAAGCAAGCAAACAATGACAACAACAGCAAACAAAAATAAAGAAAAGGAGAGAGAATACTCACTAACTTAACTAGAGGGACTTAAATTTAGTGTTTTCTTTGCTCAGTGACTTAGTATCAGGTGAATTAAAAACAAGCTCTTCGTGAATGTTCGCCAACTAATGTTTGTTCCAAAAATATTAAAAATGTATGGCTGTTAACCTACCCAGCAGTGTCATTTGACACATAAGCTTATAGAGCATAAGAAATACAGTCAATAATATCTGTACTTAGAGGTAAGAAATACAGTCAATAATATCTGTACTAATAGAGGTAAGATAATCATGCCTGATATATTAATTGAATTTCTTTTTCAGAATTAAAGGAGTTTGTATACAGATTCTGTACATAATATCAGGTAGTCAAGATTTGGTCTTTTAATCTTTTCCCTAAATCCTCACAAATAAATAAAGACATTATAAATATTTGATTAGGTAAACCAAATTGGAAGATGAAAACAATTGGTCTTATTAAGTGTCTCTTGGCATAAGTTTTTGCAAAGCCAAGGTCTCTTCCTCTATGGCTTTTCTCATAACCACTTTTGTTTCTTCTTTGGCAATTATTGCTTCCTGCTCTGGGACATTTCTTACCCAAGTCACCCATATGACCTGTACTAAATCATGATTGTGTTGTCCATTTATGATGTATCAATTGTTAAATTGATTAAATAAGGAGGCCATTAAACTGGGGTGCTCTAATCCTTGGCAGCCTATATAAACAAATCGTAAGCCTGTAAATGTCCCAAGGTTATGAAATTGAAACCTAAAGACAATTGGTCACGAAAAGCCAGCTGGGCGTTAAGTTACAGCCAATCAATAGTTTTCTTGCTTTGCTTCTGCCTTTTCTCTGTAAAAGTCTCTCCCTGAGCTCCTGTCGATGGAGTGCCCCTAACCACATCCAGTTTGACACTGCCCAATTTGAATCACTTTTTTTCAAATAAACCCTTAAAGCTTTAAATTTACTTCGGTTTATCTTTTAACACTGTAAAGTAAAAAGACCACATTTGAAGAGCAGATGGAATTCTTTTTATGCTGCTGAGATTTACCTTTAAAATGAAAGGAGATTGAACACTTACTCTGGCATTGCTTCAAGTGTTTAGAAGAGTTTTTTTTTTTTTTGAGAGAAAGGGGGTATTCTCCTTGTGAATTGCCTTCAGAGCCTATTTCGAACAAGAAGTATCCACCCACCCCCCATAAATCTGGAGTAGTAAAACAGTTACTAAAAATAGTCCACTTATTGCTTTTGCATCCCTCGGTAAGCTCACCAACATTTCTGTGTTTCAGTTTCTTCAACTCTAGAATGATGATAATAATAGACCTTAATTCACAGAATTGTTCGAAAGGAATTAAATATCTTAAGTACTTAGAGCAGTGCCTGGCACATGATACATGCTATTTGCCTTTGCGGTGTCTCCTCCTCCTACTATTACAGCTCCCGCTACTTCTACAACCACCGCTACGACGAGTAACAGTCCTCCCTCCTTCTGTGTTAATTTAAGAATTTAGTGGCTCCAAGTGACTTTTGGCTGTGTCTACACACAAAAACATCCCCCAAAGATGAAGATTTGCTGCTAATGACACAGTGAAAATGTGTATTGCAAGATCTAGTCAATTCTGAAAGAGCAGGCCCTAAAGTGTTTTGAACAATGAAGCAACATTGGAATAAACCTAAAACCTCTCAGATGATGGCTTTGAAGGCAGCCCTTCTCATCCGGATGTATACTGAACGATTTTTAAATAGTCAAGTCATATTCTTTACATCTTGTTTCTCCAATATAAATACACTTCTTGAAGACACAAGTTGTATTTCCCACTTCTGGGCACTCCCCATAGCATTCAGCACACTGTCTTACAAATTGCAGATGCTCAATAAATATGTAGATTAACTGTTGAGGTAGAGTTGAGGGGAGGAGAATTTGGAACAAATGTTCTCCAGTTAATTGTAAATTGCTTCCCTACTTAAAAACAAATTTGCATTTTATTATCTTTTTCTCCAGTTTCTGGAAAATGCTTTAGTTGGCATTTGGTGTTTGATTTTATACAATTTTGTAAATTTCATGGAAATCTAAATTCTTACAAAGGTTTTGTTGTAGGATTTTCTGTTTTTATTATTGTTGCAAAATGGAAAGAGGTGTTAGTGCAAAGGCAAGCCTGTTCCATCACATTTCATGAAATGTGTTAAGAGACTCTTTGAAATTTAGAGCTGATAGGAAACACGTTACAGCTTAATCACCCAACACTACTTTGGAACACAATGGAAACTTAGTAAGTCATTGAAAAATGTATCATTTAGTACATTACCTTCATTTCACAATTGAAGAAACTGAGGCCCAGATTACCTGCTCAGATAACATAGGAGGGATTACAAGTAAACGTTCTTTGATGTCATTGTGCTTTAAATATGGATTTCACCTGTACATTGTAACATGGAAAAAGACTTTAAATTTAGTCTTTGGAAAACTTCCTTTATTTTAGTATGCAAATGAATTGAATTCTTAGGTTAGTATCTGTTGCATTTTAGGAAGGCAATAGTAAGAATTGTTCATACAAATCAAAAGGATTTTTTTTAAGGGGAACCCAAAGTAAAATGTCTTTTAAGTGGCTTGTTCAAGGCCTGTCAACCTATTCATTTCCTTTTTCCCTACCATAAGTTTTTGTTGTCATTTTGTTGTTATTGTAAATGATTAGGAGTTCTTAACCACTATGAAAGACTCTCTGTTGGAACTGTGTGTCTTTCTGAATATATAACACATCTCTTACTTCTGTGTATCTCTGAGACTTTCAAGAAATGTTGGTTATTGGGGCACCTGGGTGGCTCAGTGGGTTGGGTGTGGGACTCTTGATTTCTGCTCAGGTAGTGATTTCGTGGTAGTGAGATCGAGCCCCCACGTCAGGCTTGGGCTTGGAGCCTGTTTGGGATTCTCGCTCTCTGCCCCTTCCCCCCAGCTCCTGCAAACGCACTCTTTCTCGGTCTCTCTCTCTAAGAAAAAAAAAAATGTTGGTTATTTTGTTGGTTGATTTTCTGTTATTTTACAGGATGGCAAAACGGAGTCAAGTTCGTGTACCTGTTTGAAGGGACCCAAACTCTCAAAAATAGGAACAATTGCCTGGATGATAACGCTCAGTGACGCCCTCCACAATTTCATAGATGGCCTGGCGATTGGGGCTTCCTGCACCTTGTCCCTTCTTCAGGGCCTCAGTACTTCTATAGCAATTCTGTGTGAAGAGTTTCCTCATGAGTTAGGTAAGAGGCTCTGTTCATACTGTGAAAGTCAGTCACTTTTGGTTTCAGTGGGTAAGACCTTTTAGGCGACACACTCTTAAAAATCCCACTGATACATCAAAATGAAGGAACCCTGGTTGGACATTGATGCGTATCTTTTCTCATCCCAAAAGAGCCCAAACTATTCACTTGATGTTTTCTTCTTCTAGGAGACTTTGTGATTCTACTCAGCGCAGGAATGAGCACTCGGCAAGCCTTGTTATTCAATTTCCTTTCGGCGTGTTCCTGCTATGTTGGGCTAGCTTTTGGCATTTTGGTGGGCAACAATTTTGCTCCAAATATTATATTTGCCCTTGCTGGAGGCATGTTCCTCTATATTTCTCTGGCAGATATGGTAAGAAATTATAAAATTTTGTTTTAATTTAAAATTTAGAATGAAACATCTGGGTTATGAGTTGACTAAGGGTAACCTTCTGCTTTCCACAGTGTGGAAGTTCTGTTGTAATTTAAAACATTCTGGCTCAACAGATAACTCTTTCATATTAGTAGTAATTTGAAAGTGATTCTCACTGATCTTTCGATCTATGATCTTATTGGTAGAAAAAGAAATGATTTTCTTCTGCTGAAGTAGAGATATTTCCCCAGGTTTTTTTTGCCTTGTGGGAGGTAAACCTTGTTCTCTATTATAGTATGTCCCCACGGGACCTCTCCCCCCTCTTTTGTCACATTTAGAAGGGAATAACTTGTTAGAGTAAATAGCATTTTGTTATTTCAAAGTTCTAAACAGTGGCAGCCTTTTGGGTTGAACTAAAGCTGGTAAATTGAAATAGAACAACATTGACTTGGGTCAGTATATATTTGTATCTGTTTATGTCTGTACTGTGTCTACATCTTTATTTATGTCTTTGTATGTGTGTGTGTAAGAGAGAGAATATCAATGGTCTTGTGCCCTGTGCATTTTCAAATGAATCATAGACAGCTTTCTAGAAAATGAAAATGTGCTCCATATATGCAAATCAAGGAACATTTTCTTTGCATTTGGAACTGAATATGTATTACATACATAATTTAATAATTTAGCTTCCTTCATCCGCATTCTTAGCTCCAAATGATAACTGTCTAGCTCTGTTCCTTGCTCTTTGCAGGCCCTTATCAGAGCAAGCATTTCATCTCTTGGAACTGTCACTGCATTTATATTTTTCTTCACAGAATTAATGTCTCATGCTGTATCTATGCTAGGGCATCACTTCTTTCTCGGTTATAAGAATGGAATCTATTAGAATTGTTCAGTTTAAGGAAATAATCCTAATAAGTGATGCCATATGCCCTTATAGCAGTTTTGCTTTTTTCAGAATAATTTCACAACTTTCACTCACTTGATCCTGGTAACAGCTTTCTTCAGTCAGGCACATGGATTGATGGGATTCTGGAGACCTCTTGGATGCTTTGGTACAATGTGCCATTGTATATATAGCACATGGTTTTGGAATATTTTTAAAAGCCGCCATTTACAGATCTTATGGAGCCTTTTCAGTAGAGTTTATTTGCTGAGTGAGGGTAGATTTTAAGTACGGAACTTGGAGTTTTATTTGCTTTTACTGTAATGAGATTGTTATAGCCTTCAATCCTAAAACAGCACATGATTTATTTAAAAACCTTAAGATTTTGGGGTGCCTGGGTGGCTCAGTCATTGGGCGTCTGCCTTTGGCTCAGGTCATGGTCCCAGGGTCCTGGGATTGAGCCCTGCATTGGGCTCGCTGCTCAGCAGGAAGCCTGCTTCTCCCTCTCCCACTCCCCCAGCTTGTGTTCCCTCTCTCACTGTCTCTCTCTCTGTCAAATAAATAAATAAATAAATAAAATCTTTAAAAAAATAAAATAAAAACCTTAAGATTTTGTGAGGGGTAGAGCAAGTAGAAGGAATTAAATGCATAGTGATTTCTAAAAATTGACTTAATCAGCTACTGTTGATTGATATTCCTGTGCCTGGCCTGGAATTTGTAAGGCACTGGGGACACTGGGGTGAGGAAAGGAGGCACAGCCCCTGCATCTGTGGGGCATTCTGTCTTTAAAGAGAGGAAACTGGAAATTCAATGAACAAAATCACACTCCATGACTAAATAATTAAAAGTAAAAAAATCTGTGAGCTAAGAGGAAAAGCAATCTCTGCGGTGAAAGATGATGTTAGAGGAATCTAATGTAACTTAGGAGGGGCTAAGGGAAATCTTGCTAGAAAGTGTGATTTAAGCTGAAACCTCGAGGGCATAACTCACTGAAAAATTGGAGGGGGAAGAGTTCAGATAGCAGTTTGGCTGGGTGTGAAGATTTTGATGGGGGAAAGAGGGTGGATCTAGTTGAGGTCCTGAAAGAATGGTGTGGATGGAGCATAGAGAGTAAGGGGGAGAGAGAGACAGACAAATAGGAGGCATAAAATGAGGTTAAATCCCATTCCACTGATTCACTCACTTGGGGAACACTATTTCCATACTTTTATTCCTGTTTGTGTCTGATAGGGCTAGATATCCCTTTAATGCTATCTATACTAAAACATTTACACATCCGAATTAATTCCTCACCCTCGCCCCTGGCCGAAATCTCTAGGCGACTGTTTTACATTTTACCACCAGATGGCAATAGTTATCTAACAATGTCTCTCTCTCTCAGTTTCCAGAGATGAACGATATGCTGAGAGAAAAGATAACTGGAAGAAAAACCGATTTTACTTACTTCATGATTCAGAATGCTGGAATGTTAACTGGATTCACAGCCATTCTGCTCATTACTTTGTATGCAGGAGAAATCGAATTGGAGTAATGGGAAGTGAAAGATGGTGTTATTAATGAAGGCATTTAATAAATAAAAACATCTCCAAAGGGATATTTAAGCTGATCTTATTTAGTTCAAAGATAATCTTGTTTTCAACTGTAGGTCAAGAAAACTGATTATTGGTTTCAGATCTGTTAAATAGCCATTATCTGTTGTGAAAAATGCTTCAAAGGGTTTTCAGTTCCCGTCTGAAAAGACTGGTACACGCGATCTTTGGTCAATACCCACTTCTTCCTCTTTCATGCATTCTGTGACCACTTAGACACCCAGACCCAGAGAAAAATACAAGCTAGGTTGTATGAGCCTTTAAATGTCCGTGGCAGGCTCAAAAGCTCACGCGGTTTCAGAGTGGTTTTCTTTCAGTTAATTTGTTCCAGTGATTTCACAAGTACATTCAAATGTGGAAGAGGCTCGACATGTATACAACACAGATAGAAATGATTGCAAGGCCTTAATGAGCCCAGGAAAGAAAGATTGCTTACAGCCTCTGTTCCGTTTTATATACCCGTTAGGGACTTGTAGGATTGTTTTAAAAACCGTCCTAAAAAAAATGTGAATTATGATACCAGTAAAGTTTTGTTAGCCCTACTAAGTTCAGACTTTATCTCACACCTTATCGCTAAGTGAAAGCTCTGCCAGATCCCACACAAATCCAGAATTAATTTTTTTAAATGACTTAGGTTGTAATCGCACCAAGGTACATGGCAGAAAGTGTGAGGCTGGGGCCGCTCGGCTTCGGGATACTGTGTATTTTTGCATTGTGAAGGGAACGACTATGTTGGTTTATAGAAAGAAACAATGTAATTTTTAAGCAGTTTACTTTTAAAAATAAACACAATTATTTAGCAGAGGATATTTTAAATAAATGCAAAATAACAGGCAGATCACTGTATGGCAAGGACTGATTAACTAGAAAACACATTCCTTACGGATGATTGAGAGCGATCCGAAAAGACTTCTGTGTTCAGTCTACATATTTTCTATATGGCACACCTTGAGGAAAACTTCCACACACCATGGTTATTTTTGTAACTCTTTTAGGTGGTAGGGCCTATTTGCTCCCTTAGCACCTATAGAAAGCTGGGCTGCAGTTGAACATCCTGACCCCAATTCACAGTCCCACGGCACTTCAGGAGACATGATTGACAGTGAGGAAAGTGATGGATAACAGCCAACAATGATCTCAGGAATCACATTTTCCCACAGGCCATACAGTGATGTCACACAGCAACCATGCAGATCATATCAACGTTTAACACGTCTGTTAATGTAGATTTCACTTTATGACTGACAATTTAAAAAATTCTTGTTTGACCAAATAGTAAACACCTCTGAAGCCATGCACTGGGTCCTTCGTTATTCATGTGTATCCTTTTGAGTGACTTCCATGTACCTGGCATTATGGGGAGAGAGATAAATAGGAAATTGGTGATGTGTTTATTGCAAATATAACAAATATTATTTGTTATTCAGCAAATAAATACTGTAAAGATTAATCAGTAAACAGAATCTTTTTATCATTTAATCTGTTTACATTCGGTCTTAAGAAATAATCTTTACCTTTTTAAAGCACAGATTGTATGTCTGGGTTAAGAAGCTATTTACAACATGATATTAAAACAAGGTAGTTTAATGAACTCTCATTTGGTGTAGATCATTGTGTATGTGGGCTACCCGGGTGCTTTATATGACTTTCTCCACCTGATCTTTTGACTGTTTTCCTCAACTATGAGGAGAGCAGAGGCAATAGGACATGGAGGCGCAAGAAGCAAAAAGAAAATTACTATATATTGGAGGTTATGGTTGCAGGTAGAAAGCAGGGTATGGAAAGCCATGATTGCACTTAAATTACCCTAGATAACAATTCAAAAAACCGGTTAACATATCTTATACTGAGGCATTCGTTATACCAGTTGAAGGTTCTATAATTTGAAAACTTTAAAGATGCTACTATGACACATCAAAAATGATTTCAAAGCATTATATTTGGGGTTATGTCCTTCTACTTTTGCATTTTTGAACTTAAAAAAATGCCTATTACTAGCTGGCATTTTTTTTTTTTTTTTTTTTTTGAGTACTGAATCAGACCCTGTCTAACCCAGGCTACCACAGACTGTGGGGCTTGTAAACAACAGGGATTTATTTCTCACAGTTCTGGAGGCTGGAAGTCCAAGATCAAGGCACTGGCAGATCTGGTGTCTGGTCCATAGATAACACCTTTCTTGCTGTGTCATCACACAGGGAAAGGGGAAGGGAGCTCTCTGGAGCCTCTTTTAAGAGCACTAATGCCATTCATGCGGGCTCTACCCTAAGGACTTAAGCCCCTCTCAGAGCCCCCCCCAATATCATCATCTTTGGGGGGTTAGGATTTCAATATATAAATATTTGGGGGACGTAGATGACCCCTATTACTGTGCTGACATGGAGAAACAACCCACCCAAAGAACCTGAGGCTCACAGCATGTTATTCTCATGCTCACAGGTCTGCAGACGAGGTTCAGCTGATCCAGCCTGGGCTCGGCTGGGTGGCCCCACTTCCGGCTGGGGGTCATCTAGGTTGGGCCACTGTAGTAGGAAGTGATGCCGTCATGTGGCAAAGGGCAGAGGCGTGCAGTTCTAGTATAGGAGGAGAGTGGAGAAGTTCAAATGGTTTCAATTTACCTTTAGTCTCCAGAGACTATTATTTTTACCTAGTAGAAAAATAGCTCGTATCAATAATAATTCACCCACAGCTTCCAGAATTAGCTTCGTTTCAACTCTAACATTATCCTTATTCCTTTCATAAGAATATGATTTTCTGTCCTTTACCAGCATGTTAGTGTGTGTGAATGTGTGGATGCAACACTGCTCTACCCTACGTCAGGATAATTTGTTGTTCTTCAGTCTGTGAGTCTAACCCCGCCACGTCCATTTCTGCGGCAGTTACCTAGCATGGCCAACACGGGAGTCCAGGTGTCTAGCAGTTTCTGACTGGAAATTCGTAATGATCTTGAGATGCTCGGTAAACTGCCATGTCTACAAATGTTTCACCGGAGCTCAAATTTTTAAAAAAATGAATTAATTGAGAAGAACCAAAACAGCCCTAGGAGTTTAGCAGATACTTAGCGTAGGTGTCTTCCCAGAGATAATGGCTGATGGCCTGTGCCAGGGGATGAACCGCCAGTCTGCTGTCCCTGCTCTGATTGCCATTGACTTCCTTTGGGGCTCGCTTTGGTTTTTATCCGGGGGCTACCATAATTTCCAGACTCTCTCTGTGTTTCCTTAAGGTCCATTAGAGGACAAGAGGTTCTTAACCCTGCAATAAATAAATTCCTCACCCCGATGTTGTTACAGCTGCTTTCTCACTGACACTTCGCCTTCTCCCCGCTGCGGGTCGCAATAGCTGAGCGAGATTGCATTTCCCTTCGCTACCTTTCTGTGCTGACCGTGCACAAGGCATTCCCCTGTGGCCACTTCTCTTCCTGTATTGGAGGCTCCCAACTTCCGTAGGTCTCATAAGCAGGGACTTTACTAGGAAGAATTCAGGTAGGCTAGGGCAGCAGGATGAACTAAAAACTCTAAAGACCTGTGCCATTAATTCTTAAGATGGGCATTTCCCCCCTATTTGAACATTTCCAAATGACATACTGCTATCGTTGGCAACCAGGTGGCATCGTTGGGATACTTATAGTTAAGTGAAAATGAAAGTCATCTGCTGGCATCTGGTAAGGTCAAAAAAATGCCAGTATCACTGTGTTTAGGATTTGATGGTATATAATAATAGGCACCTAAACATGTTAGGTTTACTTTCCTTCCTACAAAAGAATGTGGAAGAAGCAATACAGGGTGGACATGGCAGTTCCTGGTCATTGGGGATCCAATCTGTCTTCTGTGGCTTGTGACTTTAAGAAGACTTCATGTTGTAGGATATTTGCTAGAGAAATCCAGTCTTGAAGTCTAATTCCACAGAGAAGGGGAGGGGGGAATGGGTAGAAAACAAAAAATTCACATCTAGCTCTTCATCCCCCATAAAGGAGCCTCCTCGGAAAGAACATACAACAACCTCTACTTACATTCACTGGTGAGAATGAGTCATATGGCCACACTAACTTGAAGGAGAAGCTGAGAAATGTTGCTTCTAGTTGGATACACAACCACCAATAAAATCAGGGTTCTGTTACTAAGAAGAAGCAAAGAATGGGTATTGGGTAGACTAGTGGCCTTCTCAGGTATAGACAGGTTTGTGTCTGGTTCACTCGGGGAACTTACTATTCTAGATGGTTCTGACACAGCCAGTTCAGGAAACTGCTTCTTTTAGGGATTCTCATGATTTCTTTCAGATTAATTCCTTGTCACCTTGACCATTTTAACTATACTGGCCCACCTGACAAGTCTTACCTCCAAAAAGTATTGTTCATACACATTGGTACTTCCCTTTATAGTTCCTGTGTCTCAGTTCGTTGTGAGTACTACTTATTTACCTTGAAGACATCCCATGTTCTTTTACAGGATGGTCTAAATTCTAAGGAAACCGAAATAAAACTCTTTTCCTATGGACTTTGATCTCTTTGTTTAAAGCTCTTTTGGTCACCAGGTGTATGTCCAGAACTATGAAACTAAGTACTATTAGCAGATTTTGGCAAAAATAACATTTAAAAGTCATTTATCCCTCCACCCTCCTCCACCCGGGTAATCAGAGCTATTTAGCATAAGCAAAGTTGGGTCAAAAATGTTATTTGTTACCAGATTTTGTAGGTAACTAGATAGGCCACTGGAGATATCAAATCTCAAGGTCATTTAGCTTGCAGGTGCACAGCAAGATTATCAAAGAACGGTGCTCATGGTGGGGCTTGCGTGTGTTTAAACTGTATATGGTGGCTTAATTCCTACTGCAGTGATTGTGCATGTTATCCCCACAACTGTATACACCAATCTGTGGTAAAGCCCCAGTAAGGTGACAAGTGAATAATTTATGACATGTTCGTGGTCACCAAAGGGATGTTTGATCAGGGGTCATGGGAAAGAAAAATAAAGATGTAAAATTATGAAGGGCAGGCAAAGTCTCTTAGGGAGAATTCAAGTCAGAAATGCTTCCCTCCCTCAAAAGGCTGAAGAAGTGTATAAAACCCGTCTCATTCTGTATTTTGCGGCAGGCTCCACAGCAGGCCCTGCAGAATCCTGGGTAGGAGCTTGCTGCAGTCGGGGTGGACAGGGTGGACTGGTGTCTGACTCCCCGCCCCCCCCCCTCAGGAAACAGAGAGGCTGAGAGTTTACTGGTGAGTGGCTTTGGAGGTCAAGGGGGAGAGATACTGCTGTATTCAGCTAGACCTTCAGTCCTAGAGTTTTTGGACAAAGGATACATGAATATTCCCCTGGGCCGGTATGAGCCATGCAGTGGGCAAGAGATCTATCTGGTCTGGAACAATTTCAAGTCATGTGTAAGAGGGATATCATCCTGAGGGCAGAGAAGGTGAGTACTGTGTGGATTTCCAGCAAACCAAGGCCTTAGTCAGGTGGGACAAGTGAAGAACCACAGTACATCTTTGGGAAGGAGCCCCTCTGAAGAGTCCTAAAAGTGCCAGTAAGAGAATGGGTTAACTTAAGTACCTATCAGTCCGGATGGCATGAAGCCACACTTTGTACCCATCAAATAAGAACTTTCTATGCCTCTTTTTCTCTCCTCCGTCCAAGCACTTCACTCTGGAGGGGCTGGAAGGAAGTTAGCAAACACGGGGAGTCAGAGAGACAGAAAACAAGGATTTCTTCCCATGTGTCTTGTCTTTGAATAAGGATGGAAGTACTGATTGGTATATTGGACCGGATACTTTCCATAATTGACCTGAGACTATGTGATTGTAGGACCTGATATCCCCCCAAGTCCTGTCAGAACAGTCATTTTGCTAGCCCCAGTTTTACCCAGGGGTAGAAGGACTGCCCAGGCCCCGGGCCCCAGGCAGGTGGGCAATAAAATCAAAGGTGTTTTTGGTTCGCCCTGTGAGAACTGCTTGTCAGTATGACTATATATGCACTCTAAAAATTAGCACTCACAGCAACCCTGGGAAATGGGTTCTATTTTTAATGACAAGCCAGGCTGGAGCTGAGAGCTGGCAGAGGGTGGCAGAGGGACGTGATGTATGGTTGGGTGTATGGTTGGAGCAGAGCATGACTGAAGTCCTCCCACCCACACTGCTGACCCCATGCAGCAGCTGCCAACAGCAGGAGAGCCCCTTCCTCCTGCAGTATCCCCCAGGGCCTTCTCCTGAGAAAGCTCAGCATGGTGCTCACGCTGTAGGAGAGGTGTGTAAAGGAATTCTATCCATCAGAGTGGAGCATGTACTGAAGGGTGAATCTGGAGCTGAGGGGTCGTAAGTTGGTAAGTGGCACAGGGAGTATCACCAAGACACCATTATTCTGTGATGATGGAACTTTGTGCATTTGCTATGTTGGGAACATAAACTTTTCAGTTGTACAGAGAGGAGATCCACTCTTCACACTTCTGTATCCTGCTGTTCGCCCCAGATGACTGACTTGTATGGCCATCAAAGGGCTGAGTCCATGGGGAACTTCAATAGGAGACTGGAGGGAGAGAGGAGCGTGAGGATAGGGTATCAATTTCCTTGACTATCTTCCCACTGGGTTCCCTTGGGTTGTTTGTGTTGCGTAACAGAGGGGCAGCTCCTCTCTAGAAAGCCTTCTCCAGAGCAGAGCTTCTTACATTATCCAAAGTCCAGTTTGTCACAGGTTGGTACTTTTGTAAATAGAATGCAAAGGAATTGCCAGAAAAATGAAGTAAAATTTAATATAAAGACATAGAAAATCCACACCATTTTTATTTTTAGATACAAGAGACACACAATCATTCTATCAAATTGCTATCAAAATTTGTAACTGCTTACCCTGAGTTTCTGTACCTACCTCATCTGACAGCTACTGGGCCAGCACCAGTCTGTGGATCTCTCTCCTTTGCTTCTGGCAAGCACTCTCCCGGTCCCCTTGGCCTAGGGGTGGTAACAGCGGGGATGGGGTTGCTGGAAGCCCCAGGTTCACAGAGCAGGCTGCCGGGTCCCTAAGTCCCACTTGGATGTTTGCAATGAAACCCTTTGTAAATAAATGAAGCCCCCCTCACCTTAGCCTAGGTTCAGTGGGCTATTTGTTTCTTGTTGTGATTAGGAATGATCAGCAGGAAATGTCTTAACCTGGAAGAGGAGGTGTCTCTCTGAATTAGAGGGGAGAGAGTAAGACACTAAAGTGGGTAAAATAAGAGTAGAGTTGGTACAGTTGGAAAGCAAACTGGAAATTTGTAGGGGCTAAAGATCATTAGAAGGCATGCATTAAGTGTTCTTAGGTTAACAGGGTGGGATTGGCTTAGATTACTTTGTCTGACTGACTATTCAAATAGGGAATCTCTAGGATGTTTTGAGAGATTAGCTATGGAGTGGACTTATCACACTTCTGGCAGATAAATATCTTTTGAATAGATAAGAAATCCCAACACCTGTGTGGCAACCCTTCTTAAATGTAAGCATCACTTCTTTTTAAACAAAGACTGATTTCTAGGTAGGGAAGAGTATGTTTCTGTAAATACTTATCGAATAAGCAGTTTGTGTCTTATGAGAATCTTTCCCATGTATTATATTCTTTCAAATGCACCATGAATTGTTATGAGGCAATCTGAGTGGGAAAACCAGGCAATCCAGCATATATAATCAGAGAGCTGAGAGGCTCCTCCTATTTGCTGCAGACACCTGTAAATAGATAATGGGATTCATCATGTTTGTTAGCCTTAATGTTGTTATTCTTGCAATTAAGCGAGGGATTGTCAATGAACTTGGAAACACTGATTTTAGAAATCTTAGAAACTGTTGGGAAGGTACTTCCTCTGCATCTTTTACCTTTCTCCACCTTTGCCTTTTGTCTTTCAATAAAGAAATCTTTCAATTTGCAAAAATGAAGCCTCAGAATTCTGTGTGTGCACTTTATAGATGCATGTGAGAATAATCAACTGCACCGTGGTAGCGATCTCTGGCTGTCTTAAGGTGAAGGAAGTTTAAGACATTCTAGAATAGTGAACATTTGGGGTAATATTGTGTAAGGTAGGGGTTGGGTTGCCCCAAAGTCTTGCAGTGGCAAAACTGGTGAAAGTGATATTAAGGTCACTGCTGCCACGGTTGGAGTGATGGACTTCTTTTGATCTTGACTTCAGCTCTTGTTCTTGTCACAGCTTCCGTCTTCCTTCTGGAAATCATTGCTGCCATCCCCAGGGGCTCTGGAGGACCTGTCAACCACCGCACCTCCCCCACCCCTGTGCCACGAGCTGGGTAGGCTGCCCAGGTGGGGCCAGTCATAACCTCTCCATACAACTTGGCCTATTTCTAATTTTTCAGCAAGTCCTTCAGTTTTGTGAAGGACTTATTCTAATGTCTCCATATGTTCTTTTTTTCATTCGCTTCAGGCAATTTGATTTGAGTTCCTCTTAACTTGCAATAAAAACTTTCAAAGGAATACAGCGGTTAATATTGAGATACTCATTTCAAGCACAATTTCTAGCTTTTCTAGCTCTTGAGTTCAGCACACGCTGAGTACCTTTTGGACCTTCCATTGTCAAGGTGCGAGGTGGACTTCCTGTTTGGGGCAGCTTGCAGCAAAATCTTCATTATGTTCCATTGACAGTGAACCGAAGTCTTTCAAAACGTACAGATAATATCGAATTTATTTTTATTTCACTTTGGAATACAGAAACATTGTAGGTATTTTAATTTTTGTGTTTAGCTCTGTTAGTGCATCAAAAGTTCCTTAGTAGTGACTGAAACTCTTTGGGACCAAAGGGGCCTCTGTCTGTAATCTAAACACGCTGACGTTCAGAACAGATAATGGTGCTGAAATCACATTCTATGTATAGAACTGTGATTTTTAATAGCAAGAGCAGAATAGCAGAGGGAGTAACTTACGTGCCTTGACAAGCCATGCAAAATCAGACTTTTTAGGTAACTCCAAGCAAGATGTTTTATGTAGGATATGAATCTAGGCCATACTTCATACACCATGTGTTCACAGAAAAATGCAGTTTCTTAGCAACCATCACCTGGTTGACAAGTTATCACTTGATTTTTAGAGACACTTGGCTTTTTTAAGCACATGCCTCGCAATACTTAAACCTAATATCCAGGTTAGTATTGGAATAATTATATTTCACTTTCTTCCAAACGCTACTTTAAAAACCATTCCAACTTTATCTCTTTTCTTTTTTTAAAAAAGGTAAACTACTGCAGGGAGTGAGAAAAAAAATCTGAGCATGTTCTCCTGTGAATGAATGAATTCATTCAATTTGTTCAATAAAGCATATATTTGATGTCTATTGATGCCAGGCCCAGAGGATGCAAGATGAATCAGAGCTCATGTCTGCTCTCAGGAGGATCGTAGGGATGTAGTCATGTTAAAAACCACTGATACCGCTATTCAAGGTATTATGAGAGAAGACACGGGCAGTCAGATTGGCAGACACAGACAAATAATAATTGAGCACAAGTGGGGAATTCTTAGGCTGGAGTGAGCGTCAGATAAGCAATAACTGACAGAGGCGGTAGTGTTTGATGATTTGACTTTGGCCCTACTGAATAATTTTTAATTCCTTTCTGAACAGATTTTTTTCTCCCAACCCGTAGTGGAACCAGGAACTTCACTGTGTGACTTAACTTGAGATGGAAGGCTTTTGCAATTAATGGTATCGAATGATACATTTGGTATCACTAGTGTGATGCTTTTGGCATCATTACACTGGTATCATTTATACTATATCTATCTGATGGATATCCATTGGTACCAAATGTATATATCTTGGTATATTTGCACTGCAAAGTATAAATATGTTGGAAGTAAGTTGTTCCAGATAATATGATGGTATCAACTGATACCAAATGTATACCTTTTAATATAATTTACACTGTAGATTGTAAGTATGTTTGAGGTAAGGCGCTCCAGATAATATGATTAGTATGAACAGTACAACAAAAAAAAGAAATGTAAACAATTAATATTAACTAAAAAAAGCAGTCTACCCAGTATACACTACAATCCCAATTTTTGTTTATATATGTGTATAGGTATAAATATATACAGATAAATATATTTTCTAATGCATCGGTAGGGGGGATCTCTGTGGGATTATGAATGGTTTTAAATTGGTTCTTTGTAAGATATTAACATTTTTCCAACTTCCTTTAATATACATATATATACCAGTGTTTTAGAGGAAGAAATCTCAGTAGTTGGAATTTGAATCATTCAAAATTTGTCATTTTTAATACTTTCTTAATTTTCTTCAGTGAATATTCTAAAAAAACTAATCAATGCATTCAGCAAAAATAGAGAATTGCTCACAACTTAGATGACTGGAAAATGTAAGTGTGCATACATATTACGTGTGTAATATCTCGCTGTGCTCTTTCTCCTTGTCAGTCGAGACATTAATTGCATTCTCTGGCGCATTTCGCCTCCAAATCTCCGCAGTTCCATCCCCTTCACCAGAGATTGGTTAGGGGTAGGCATAGTGAAACTGTTCTGGCCCCCTAGACAAGACAGTGTATGTCCTGAGAATTTTCTTAAAAGGAGTGAGGAAGAAATAGCTCTATTTCCTTGGGACGTTGTATCTTGATGTGGTGTCTGGAGCAGCTGTTTTTTTACTGTTATAGGTCCAATTGTGTCTCTTCCTCCCCATCCCCCCAGAAAAGATATGTTGGAATCCTAACCCTCAGTACTTCAGAATGTGATCTTATTTAGAAATAGGATAATTGTACATGTAATTAATTAAAATGAGGTCATATTGGATTAAAGTATGTTCCTAATCCAGTATGCCTGGTGTTCTTCTAAAAAGGGCAAGTTTGGGTACAGATGTGCATACAGGAAGAATGCCATGACAAACGGAAGGCAGAGATTGGAGTGATGCTCCAACAAGCCAAGGAATGCCAGAGATCCTCAGCAAACTGCCAGAAGCTAGGAGAGGGGCATGGAGCCGATTTTCCTTCACAGCCCTTAGAAGGAACTAACTTCACACACAGCTTGATCTTGGACTTCTAGCCTCAAGAACTGTCAGAGAATACATCTGTGTCGTTTAAGCCACCCAGTCAGTGGTACCTGGTTAGGGCAGCCTCGGTGAGCTCATCCAGGGACCCTGAGAGGAAATAACCTGAGAGCCCAGGTGAGTGCTGAAGAGGCAAAGTAGAAAGTGGAAATGTGGTCAGAGGTGACATCCTTAGCAGCTGGATTAACAAACCTCTGCCATGCAGTCCCCCTTCCGTGGGACTTCTTGATGTGTTATGTAATGTCAGTTTTCCTAGTCTTGCAAACACTTTTGAGTTGCTTTCAATTACTAGCAATTAAAGCAAACTGACTGATTTCTCTCTCCTTAGTGTTCTCCTTTGCCATGCAAATTCTGATGTCGGCAGGCTGCCCTCTGGCCAACCTCCTCCACTCATCCCCCAGACATTTCTCTCTATGTCCAAACTCAAGAGGAATCATGCGGTATATTTTGTCCTTCTGTGACTGTCTTATTTCACTTCACATAATGTCCTCCAGGTTCATTTATGTTGTCACGTATTGCAGAATTTCCTTCATTTTTTTTTTTAAGGCTGAATAATATTCCATTGTATCTATGTAGCACATTTTCTTTATTTATTCACCCACCAATGGACATTTAGGTTACTTCCATGTCTCGGCTATCGTGAATAATGCTGCTATGTACATGGAAATGCTAATATCTCTCCAAGACCCTGATTCAATTCTTTTGAATAAATACCCAGAAATGGGACTACCAAAACACATAGTAGCTCTATTTTTAATTTTCTGAAGAACCTCCATACTCTTTTCCATGGTGGCTGCACCATTTTGCATTCCCACCAACAGTGTACATAGATCGCAATTTCTCTACATCCTTGTCGACACGTATGTTTTGTTTCTGCATGATTCCATCTACCTAAAGACATTTTATCTAAGGGTATCTAAAATAGTTATAATCATAGAATTGAAGAATAGAACCATGACGGTCAGGTGCAAGGGGAAGGGGGTAATAGGGAGTTGCTAATCAATGGAAATCAAGTTTCAGTTAAGCAAGAGGAATAAGTTTTTTTTTTTTTAAACTTTATTTATTTGAGAGACAGAGAGAGAGAGCTAGCAGGAGGGGTGGGGAGGAGCAAAGGAAGAGGGATTGGGATAAGTGGACTCCTCGCGGAGCACAGACCCCAACGCGGAGCTCCATCCTAGGACTCTGAGATCATGACCTGAGCCGAAATCAAGGGTCGGACGCTTAACCAACTGAGCCACCCTGGTGCCCCAAGAGGAATAAGTTCTAGAGATCTGTGGTACAACATTGTGCCAATAGTTAACGATATTATATTGTACACTGCAGAGGTGGATCTCATGTTTAGTATTCTTACAATCAAATCAAATCAAAGTCCAAGATGAAAGAGGGGCAAATCATTTTTTTTCTCCCCCAAGATTGCCCTGCTTCTGAAAAACCTAGAAGGAAGGGTGGTATCTTGCTCTTCTCATCAGTAGGAGTCAAGCCCAGTCATGACCACTGCTCTGCTATTTAGAGAGCAGCATTTAATGAGGAGAGGCTAAACAGACCTGCCTGTTAGGTCTCTCATCATTATGCATTCTTTACTTAGTGCTTTCGGGAGTGCCTGATTGTTACGGGGTAGAAACAAAAGAAGCAATTTCAAGCCTATGCTCCAGCTCCCCACTTCTTGGAGTTGGCTTTTGGGCCTGGACTCTCTAGGACTGAGGAAAGGTAGCTATTTTCATACCCTGCTTTGGTGGAGAGAAGCTTTGGAAAGTTGTGTCGTTGGACATAATCTCCGAGAGGAAAGAGTGCCTAGGGTCACAAGACCTGGGAAATCAAACAAGGCTCTGAGGTGGGCCACTGCCCCTGGAAGCTGGCCTGTTGGGACTCCCCTTCCTGTACAACCCAGTTAGGTGCCAGTGCTAACCCTCCCCACACAGATACGGGACCAGCAGCCCCTCTGCCTTTTGCTGGCAGGATGGGTTCCTATGACTTCTTCATCTTCACATGGCTTCCCTGTGTCTTTAAGCTGCTGAGCTAACTCACACCTCCACAGGGGAATGGGACACGGGTTTTGAGGAAGAGGGTACTCACATAAGCTTTCCAGCCCCTGATTTCCAGGTGGCACTCCTTATTAGCTGTCCTGCTTCCATCTGTGTTATGGGTCACAGGCTTGGATGATCTCCTGACTGAACTTTGGAGTTTTTACCCTGGGATGTTGGTCTTGGCCTTCATCTTATTTACTCATCCACTGAAGAAATAGTGGTAGATTGATATTCAGGGAAAGGTAATTTTGAAGGTGGTATTTTCCTGCTGAAGAGTAAACAGTGGGAAGTGTCTTCCTTGAATTCTTTGTTTATCAGAGCTGGAAGGAATGATTTGTGAGGTAGTCACACAGAACTTGTGAAGGTAAAAAAACTTTCTTAAAAAGGACTCAGGGTGCAAAGAAACTAGATCATCCTTCAACCTGGTTTTAAAATACAGAACTTGCTATTGCTATTTCAAGATCAGTATAAAAATAGATAATATTGAGCAGAGAACATTTTTATTAAATATAACACTTGTATTTTTTTAGTCCTGATCTATTGTCAATCAATAAATATTAGCCATTAAGTGCTTCTGCTATTTTAAATGATAAGTTATACTATTTCTTTCATGTATCATTTACAGTACCACTTACTAAGTAGTACTTCTGTTAAAAGTAATTTTTCTTTTGAAACTTCTTCTATGTCTGCAATTATAAAAAGAAGTTTTGGGGATAACTGTAGAAATATTTTTTTGTATTACAAATTTACTATGAGCTTATTTTCAGCTACTTACACTTTTAGATTTCATCTTATATCACCAAGAGCATTTGTTTTTAGTTTATTAATTTTTAAAATTATTTGTTTCTTTAAAAAATGTAGACACAGCACACTTACTGAAGGGGAAAAAGATTTTGGAATCGAAGAGACCAGACTTTTTGATCCTACCTCTGATATATATTTGCTATGTGAGCATGGTCATTCCTCTGTGAACCTCAGTTTCCTTATCTGTAAAACAGGGATATTAATTTCCGTCTGCCAGGGTTAAATGGACCATGCATGAAATGTGTCTGGTGAGTGGTGGACACTTAACTCATTATTTTATAAGCCCCTTTATTTTCTAACTGGCGCTTAGGGAGAGTGAATGGTTTCCGTTTCGTAGTAACGAGGCCACCGAGCTGTTATCATTTATAAAAAATTGTAATTGAAGGTATTGTTAAGGTTCCGCCCTCATGCTAGATTTGCTTTCTTTGAAAGTATATTTGGGTAGCAGGAATATTACTAATATTGCTTTAAAGGAGGAATACTTAAATGCTATTTTGACTTAAAATGTTGGTGTTTTGCAATAGGTTCTTAAGATCACTGGAATTCCTGCCTTGGTTCAGATGGATTCATCAAATAACTTAATTGTCATCTTGACCTTCCCTGACAGAGAACTTTGCTTTGGTTTTAGTTCTTTGATGATTTCTATTACTTAGCAGTTTGTGGTGGTTTTCAGACACACGTTACTTAAAATGCGACAGATTTTTTCCTTTTCCTATATTGTCTCTGATGGAGGAAATATAATTCTATGTTATAATAATAATAATAGTAACAAAGCACATTATACTCTTCGTCATTTTTCTTTATTATATTATTTCATTGTCATATTAACTCTACACAGTACACAGGACAAAGAATATTCAAATGAAGAAACTAAACCCCAAAGAAACTGTGATTTGTCTGAAATTATAAGCAAGATCTAGAATTCAGCATTCATATCACCTTCGTAAAGATTATTTTGACTGTGTAAAGTACAGTTGGTTCTTAAGCTTTTTTGGATCCTGGAATTATTTGAATCTCTGATGAACAAGATGGAGCCTCTCACCAGATGACAGTGGAAATAAACATAGACACACATAGTGTCTGCTGTTCATGGTCCCTCCCCAACTCAGGTAGCTAATGAACCTCTAGTTTTAGTAGTCCTGCTTATAGGTCACATTGCATTGTACATGATAAGGCAGCCTGGGTGTGCTGATTTATGATACTGTGGTACATGGAAGTGAGCAGTGGTGTGAACACATGAGATGCATAGCACTGATCCTTCCCCCAACAATGTGCTCTGTTAGTTAGTTTATAGAGAAAGAATAAAGGTTGGTTAATTCATTCATACAGTGTTCTATGGAAAATGGGTAATCTACAAAATGTTAACATCTTTTTCTAAGAAAAAAGAATGTTGTGTTCAAAAAAGTTTAGGAAATGCTGCATATTACAGTCATCTCATGGAAATTCACTTTAGTTTATCAAAGACCCTGTCAGCCTTTCAGTAAAGAAACCTGTGTAGGGGCATCTGGGTGGATCAGTCAGTTAAGCATCTGCCTTCGGCTCGGGTCATGATCCCGGGGTCCTGGGATTGAGCCCCGCATTGGGCTTCCTGCTCAGCAGGAGGCCTGCTTCTCCCTCTACCACTCCCCTTGCTTGTGTTCCCTCTCTTGCTGTGTCTCTCTCTGTCAAATAAATAAATAAAATCTTAAAAAAAAAAAGGAAAGAAACCTGTGTAACTCTTTCACCCAGCTTCTCCCCATATTAGTTTTTTTAAGATTTTATTTATTTATTTTTGAGAGAGAGAGCAAGCGTGAGCAAGAGTGAGGAGGAGGGGCAGAGGGAGAAGCAGACTTCCCACTGAGCAGGGACTCCATCCCAGGACCCTGGGATCATGACCTGGGCTGAAGGCAGACCCTTAACCAACTGAGCCATCCAAGTGCCTCAGTTTCTCTCCATATTATCAAACCTCCTAGCCTTTTCTAATAAATGTTTTTATTAGCATCACCTAGAATACACTTTTGGAAATGGTGGCTACTTTCTTTCAATTTTTACAATTCTTCTAACTGCTACTTGATCCCGATACTTAGCATGTCGTGGTTGCACCAGCATTTGGGAGGCATGAAGCTGCTCGGTCCCTGGCTGCTTCCCCTTCCTGTGGCTATCTCCTCACCTCGGCCAGATCTGGGGACGGCTGCTCTCTTATGTCTAATGGCCCAATGTACTGAGACTGACATGTTGCTCGTTTTCCTGGTTTTTACTCTAAAAGTTTTTGGAGATAATAGACAAGGATCAAATGCACTCTTGGTAGTAGTTACCTCCTTCTATACTCTCTGCAGTTTCTATTTCATTTGTTTTCAAACTTTTTCTTCACCATTTCAGTGATGGTTGATCTTACTATAATCTTCTGATTTTCCCACTGTGTAGTAACTCTGTGAGCATGGTGATCTGCTAAACCGCATCTGTGAAATGGTGATAGTCAGTCATGGTGCCTATCCCACTGGCGCCAGTGACTCAAAGCAGTCAATGCATATGATGGAACTGGAACAGGGCCTGATTATAGTAAGTGAGTGAGTGTTATCACTAGTGAAAGTCAATTGATGGTCAAAAGGTACAAACTTCCTGTTATACATGAGTAAGGCACAGGGATGTAATGGTACAGCATGGTCACCATAATTAGTAATACTGTATTATATTTGAAAGTTGCTACAAGACTAGATCTTAAGAGTTCTCATCATAAACAAAAGATTTTTTTTAAAGATTATTTATTTATTTATTTGAGAGAGAGAGAGACAGCAAGAGAGGGAACACAAGCAGGGGGAGTGGGAGAGGGAGAAGCAGGCTCCCCACTGAGCAGGGAGCCCGATGTGGGGCTCGATCCCAGGACCTTGGGATCATGACCTGAGCCGAAGGCAGATGCTTAACGACTGAGCCACCCAGGTGCCCCAAGAAAAAGATTTTTTAAGGGAAATTATTTATTTATTTTTTTTTAAAAACTTTTTTAGAGGGAGAGAAAGAGAGAGCTAGAGCATGGGCAGGGGGGAGGGGCAGAGGGAGAAGAGAGAACAGGCTCCATGCCCAGTGTGGAGTCCCACGCAGGTCTCAATTTCACGACCCTGAGATCCTGACCTGAGCCAAAATCAAGAGTCTGATGCTTAACCGGCTGAGCCACCCAGGCGCCCCCCCAAAAAACAGATTTGTGACTGTGTGGTGATGGATGTTAACTGGATGTATTGTGGTGATTATTTTACAATATATATAAATACTGAATCGTTGATGTACACATGAAACTAACATAATGTTATATGTCCATTATATTTTAATAAAAAAAAGTCAGTCGAATCTGGTTGTCATGACCTGCTCATGGCCTGCTACACAGACAGCACCCAAACATTAGCTATTATTGCTATTATCACCATTACTCTTTTGATAATTCGATTGATTATATTCTCATTGTCTTGACTTATCTCACTCCAGAATGAAGATAACTTTGATACAAACTGATTAGACCCATTTTAATTCTGGTGCCCGAAGCTCCCGTTATGGAATTGATACACAATTTTGTTGTTGATTTTTAATAGCTTATACCCAGTAAAGAGCAGACAATTTTCTTTCTTCCTTATTTGAAAGAATTTTCCTGCGAAATTGCACCCGAAGGTAGGAGAGCTGTGCGTGTGTGAATGTGTCAGGATGTATCTAAAGCAGCTTCAGAAAGGGAAGAGGCAATTATGTTAAGCCTTCTGGAAATGCACCATCATCAAGAAAGTCACAGTTAATGGAAAAACAACTCGGTCCCTATTCCTGTGTTTATTTTTTTGTTCCTAACCATTTCATTACATTTGCCACAGAGTGAAGGAATAGCTTCAGTATAGTTTACTCTCACAACCTAAATAAATTGCTCAGAAAAAAGAAAATTAGGCTTACATTTTTCTGTTCTTATTTTATTTTATTTTATTTTATTTATTTTATTTTATTTTATTTTATTAAGTGGGCTCCACACCCAGCATGGAGCCCAACATGGGGTTTGAACTCATGACCCTGAGATCAAGACCTGAGCTGAGATCAAGAGTCCAACGCCTAACCAAGGGTCACCCAGGTGCCTCTGCTTATTTTTCCTTTTAAATTCTATTTTGTCCTCTCCTCCTATGGGAATAGTTGCTGAACAGTTTTAAGTGTGAAGTAGTTTTGTGAATCAAGATTTGTTTCCTCCTGAAGGGAGAAAAAATTACCAGTACCAATTTGGATTTATTTGTAATGGTCATTAGCCATTTTCATCAATCAGAAATATAACCTTTTAAAAAGCTGAGCAGTTTGGTTTCAAAGCTGGTTGACTGGGATCTCTTGGGAAGCATCTACTGTCAGTGGTCACTGGAAGAAGACACACAAAAGAAGCCTCTGACAAAAGGGAAGCCCCCTTTCATGTTACAAAGCAGTTTTCAGACACTTTTTTTTTTTTTTTTACAATGGGACTAATTATTTACATGAAATCTTATTTGGAAACTAGATATGAAAGAAGAGGCAATAAAGATGTTTGAAGTGTGATGACTTGTTGGCTTCTCCTTGCCCTCATTTTTTTTCCTCCCAAGATTATCTCTGAGAAACCTGACAATTCCAGGTTTGAGCATCACTGATATGTGGAAGAAATGAATATCCTCGATAAATTTGTCACTCTCATATATAAGGAGAAATACTTAAAAATATGGTTAAGCTTTCATATTTGTAATTGGGACTCTAGAAAAGGAGTTGGCAGTTTTTTTTCTGTAAACAAGCCAGATAGTAAGTATTTTATGCTTAGTGTGCCAGGGTACAAAATTGAGAATATTATGTAGATAATTATATAACATGAAAGCAAACAAATTTCCTAAGAATTTTTTGAAAAAATTCAAAATAGAATAATGATTATTGGTTACAAGTTTTCATAATGTAGTTTGGCTAATGAGAATAATTGAATTTTCTTCTAAATAACATTTTACTTAACCAGAGTTCAAGTTAGCATTCCCTATCATCAAACTGATTGCAAGTGTTCATCTGTAAAAACATTTCTTAGCTTGTGGATACACAAAAATAGACAGCAGGTGAGATTTGGTCTGTGGGCCATAGTTTGTTGAATACTTCTCTAGAATAAACTTCAACTGGAAAATAGCAATTAACAGATTTCATTTAGCCATTAGAGTGCTTTTATTTTATAGTGACAGCAATGAAACACTTTCTCACTTCTATCATATTGGCAAAGGTGAAATTATAAAACCCAGTGTTGTGGATAGTTTCAGAGAAAAGAGAATTTCACATATTCTCAGTGGGAGTCTTTTCTGGAAGAAAATTTGTCAAAATGTGTCAAAAAATCTAAAAAAGTGTACATTCACTTTGACCTGGAGATTTCACTTCTAGGGATTTAACCCAATGAAGATTATATTGAAGTATTTATGTGCAAGGTTATTCATCATTTCATTGCTTATCATAGCAAAAATTTGGGTGTATCCTAAATGCTCAGCAATAAAAGGATCAGTGAAATAAATTATTGGAGAGCTATAAAAGGAAGTATTAGACAGCCACCGGAAATTATATTGTGGAACTTTATTTATTGACATGGAAAGATTGTTTAAAAAAAACAAGCTACAGACATTATGCATAGTATGATCCCATTATTGAATAAAAAGTATGTGAAGCATACACATAGAAAACAAAATGAAAGCCTACCTGCCAAAACATTAATAGTGCTTATTTGTGAGATAGGAATATAGATCATTATTAGTAGTAGCACAATAACCAGTACTGTTTCTTGGGTGCTTAGCAACTGCAGGCACTCTGGGAAATGCTTTACATACATAAGCTCATGTAATTTTTACATCAATATCCTCTAATATAATGGGGATGCTGAGGCTTGGAGAAGTTAAATCGTTTCCCCAGTTGACACAGCTAGAAATGGGGGGTCTGGGTTTTGTACTCAGATGTGTCTGATCCTGGAACTTACCCTAACATCTTGTATGCCATAGTGACTCTTTTATTTTCCTCACGCTAGTTTGTATTTCTAATCTTGCTCTAACGTATCAGGGGTGTTTTTAAGAAAGTTGAAGATAAGAACATTGGGTGTAATTACACTAAATCCACTGAACTGCCATGTGGAACATTTAACCATTTCTTGTTCCATTACTTCTGATTCTGGGGATTTCCTTCTGTCTGTCCTTTCTACTGGCTCACGGGCTTCCATGAAAATTTGGAAGACAGAAGTCATTCCTCTAGCTATTGCAAAGAATGGGTAACCTAACCAAGAAAAATTTGCTTTATCTAAGATGAAGAATAATCTACCATATTTTAAAGGTAAATTCCTTTGCTCCAAGAGACCATCTGACTCTCAGAGCTTTTTAGAATCAGTGCAAGAAGTGGGGGTAGTTGTCAACTGGTGACCAAGAAACTTCCTCTCATTTCCCCACTATTTCTCTCCTCCTCACCACATTCCCTCAAAAATGGATAGGAACAGCATCAGTCCAGGAGGGGAGTGTTAACTTATTCAAATTAAAACCTTATTCAAATGAAAACCATTACTTAATAATGTGTATACCAGACATAAATTATCACCTGGATTTAAACTTCATGATTCTTTTTTTTTTTTTTTCCTGTGTGCTAGGCCACAGATGCTATAAAAATGATAACTATTCAACTCCGACATTTTCCATTCACTGAACAAGATGAACTGTTCTTTCCTGTTAAATTGCTCTTTAAGATAATGAGTCCTGTCACCAAAGGTCTGTGATCACCTTGCCACTTTGGTTTGTGTGATTATTGGGTTATAGAGCACAGTCAACATGATCAACTTTTTTTCTGACCTGTTTTGTCACATCTTTTGTTCCCAGTTCCTTGAAAACAGAATGATGGGTAAATTTATCTTTCTTAGGAGTTCTGAAGAGCCCTAGCTTTATTTATTGAATGCAGGAGTATGGCCTATTGTGAAACAACGCCGGATCACAGATAGACAAGTAGGGTCATGTAAAACTATTACAGGAGACACATGACAAATCTTGAAACACTGGTAATTTAAAAGTGCTTATAAGTACAAATCTAGGTGTTGAAGTGGGCATATAGTGGTCACTATTCACTCCAAATCATTTTGGAGTAGGCAAAAATCAAGTTGTACGGTGGAGGATAATAAATAGTTAAGTATAGTAATTAGAGGTGGGGTAGGGCATAAAAGGAACAAGTATATAACAGTAGCTCTGATTTCTTTTTAGTTCCCATTCATTCAACAATTAGCAGGTCTTTAAAATTAACTTCTTTTAAAAATTAATTTCTGTATTGGAAACAATTAGTCTCTGATTTCAGAGACTTTGTTCTCTTATTTTGTGCATAGCTTCAGAGGGGGGAAAGGAATTAATTCTAGAGGACATGATGGTTGCAGGAGCTCCAAGAATCATGGTCTCATATTACAGTATTTGGAAGAAAGTGGCCTTTTCTTGTATTCCTTTTTCCAGAGCTCTTTGCATACTTCCCTTCAGGTTCATTGATCTACACTTAGGCCAATCACTATAAAGGGGAGTGGAATTACTGTGTTGGCTTTTAGGCCAATCATGATTCACCCTCAGGGTCTGGAGAGTTCAACCTCCCCTGTGGTCAAAGGCTTCTTGAAGAAGGATGGACATAATAGGGTTTCTTTGCACAAAGGAGAGTGAATGACTGTCGGGCAGGCAAGCTAAGGTGTTTGCCAAAGTTGTTTTGGGCAAGTTAATATTATCAATTTCGGTAAAAAAAAATTTCCTCTTATATCTTTTAAAAATTCCTCTCAGTTAATGGTATTCTAATTCTTCTTCACATAGCTAATTTGCTTATCAAACATTGCTTAGAGATAACAAGTCAAATATTTAAAAAATATATGACTCAGTATGTAATATTTTACTGTAATGGCATTTCATTAAAGTGGATGTAGTTTTAGAATCATTACCTAAAATTTCAAGATTTAAGAAATGAAGCAGGGGAAGGAAAATAAGATTTACAATTTATTGCAGGAATAGGAAATTATTATACAGAAACGTCTCTATTTCTTCAGATTGTGATAATGGGAGCATTTAAACTCCCGTTTCTTTAAGTTTTGTTTGTTTTGTGATAATTGAATTATCTGAGATGAAGGATAGTGTTATGGGCTGGACTGTATTCCCTCCAAATTTATATATTGAAACTAACTTCCATCCTCCTTTTTTTGGATTTGCCAGTGGTTTAGTGATTATAATACCAAAAACATAGGCAATAAATGAAAAAAATTCATAAATTGGACATAATCAAATTTAAAAACTTTTATGTAAATGATACTACCAAGAAGGTGAAAAGACAGCCCACAGAATGGGAGAAAATCTCCACAAATCACATATTTGATAAGGGATTAATATTGAGACTATATAAAGAACAACTACAAATCAACAACAATAAAAAACCCAATTCCAAACTGGACAAAGGACTTGAATAATATTTCTCCAATGAAGTCATTCAAATGGACTATAGGACATGAAGAGGTGCTCAACATCATAGTCATCAAGGAAATGCAAATCAAAACCACCATGAGGTACCATTTCACACTCACAAGAATGACTATAATCTTTAAAAATGGAAAATAAGTTTGGTGATCTTGTGGAGAAACTGGAGCTCACACATCATTGGTGGGATTATAAAATGCTGCAACCTCTGTGGAAAAAGAGTTTGCTGTTCTTTAACAAGTTAAATATAGACTCACCATAAGATCCAGCAGTTGGGGGCGCCTGGGTGGTTCAGTCGTTAAGCGTCTGCCTTCGGCTCAGGTCATGGTCCCAGGGTCCTGGGATCGAGCCCCGCATGGGGCTCCCTGCTCCACGGGAAACCTGCTTCTCCCTCTCCCACTCCCCCTGCTTGTGTTCCCTCTATGGCTGTGTCTCTCTCTGTCAAATAAATAAATAAAATCTTAAAAAAAAAAAAGATCCAGCAGTTGTACTCCTAGGTATAGAGCCAAAGGAATGGGGAGCCGAGACTCAGATGCTTGTACACCGGTGTTCACAGCAGCATTATTCACAACAGCCAAGAGGTGAAACAACCCAAGCACCTCAGGATGAGACTGTATTTGGAGATAGAGCCTTTAAAGGGGTAATCAAGTTAAAATGAAGCAATTAAGGTGGGCCTTGATTCCATCTGACTGGTGTTCTTATAAGAAGAGATTAGAACACCCAGAGAGACACCAGGGATGTTGGCACACAGAGGAAAGACCATGTGAGGGCACAGGGAGAAGGTTGGGCCCAGGATGGGGCTTTCATCCTCCAGAACTGTAAGAAAATAAAATTCTGTTGTTTAACCTACCCATTCTGTAGTATTTTGTTATGACAAATTAATACAGGTAGGAATTTTAATGAATATTTACAAAGTGCCAAAGACTGTAATAGGAGACTTTATGAACCCCTACTTGAGGGAAGAATTACCCCATTTTCACCACTGAGAAACAACTGAGCCTCAGAGAGGTTAAATAACTTGTAAGTAGAAACATTGGGAATCAATCCACTCTAAATACTTTCTAAATATCATACCACCTGGATAAGTCCATTTAATATATCACAAATTTAGTAAAACCTCATCTTAGTGAATTCTTGCTATTTGTCAGGCATAAGGTGCTAAGCATCTTATAGGAGTTGGTGTATTTGATCCTCACCATGACATTATGATCTGTGTGCTATTATTATTCCATATTACAGGTAAGGCTCACAGACTTTAAGTCAATTTTCTTGGATCACAAAGCTACCAAAGATCGGAGTGAGGACTGAGCTTGATAATCTGACTCTAGAGCATACTCTTGTTATCCAGCATCCAAACTACTTTCTATTTGAATGGATCATCAGAAGGAAGAATTTAAAATGTAAAGCTTAAGTCAAAATGACACAGAGCACCCACAGTGTAGGAGACATGTAAATTCAATGATATGTTAATTGGTAAATGAATCTTGAAGAGATTTTTAAAAGGCAAATATGAAATAATATTTTTTATGAAACTAGTACATGCTTGGAAATAATTATTTGCCATCATAGCACATAGACCAGCCTTTTAATCAGTTAGTCAATCAAAGGATCAACAAAAGAGACACAGGTAGCCTTTGAAATGGCATCATATTAACAGAATGGCCAAAGAAATTCCACTTTTCTATAGGGACATGCTATAATTAGGGCTTTAACAACAAATACCCATTATCAAATAACTCACACAGGTGACCAAAATACGTCACAAACAGGGAGATTCATCTGAATATAAAATTGTAAGATATCTTAAAGTGAAAAAAAATATGTTTGAGTCTTATAAAGTGGGCATTGGTATATTGTTCTTCCCTTCTCTTACCAACTTTAAGTTTCAAAAAAAATAATAGGTATCTGATGTATACTATGAAAAAGAGGCAGAAGAAGCAGTCGTTCCTGGTGATAGCAGGTGGTGTCTATGAAATCACAATGCAGCTATAAATCTAGGATTTTTCCCCCTAAATGCCAGCTATACCTCTCTCTCACAGCTTACTTGAGTCACTGCCCAGAAACCAATGGATGAATGGGAAATGCAGCAAGATGTGAAGCAGAGTGTTAATTAGTAGCAATGAATGAAAACTCATGATTTGTGAAGAACCCCGAAGCAGAACTGACTGTAGGAATTCCTGTGATTCATATAAAACATCCTGACTTTCTGAGCTATAAAATCCTTTCTTGGTTAATTTGAGTTTTATTTCTCTTGCCATTAGTAAATTTTATGTAATATGCCATATGGTCTGGAACTAAAATTAATTCAGCTTCAAGAAATTTTGTATCATTCTTTGGTATAAATATTTAAGACCTTGAAGGGAAGGAAAAATTCTTCATCTACCCTTCAAGGTCTTCCAGCTGGACTAAGAATTAAATTGACATTAGACAGATTAATAGGAAAAAAACCCCAAAGTTTTATTAAGTGCACAGGGAGGCCCAATAAAGAAAAAAATTTTTTTTTGAGAGAGAGAGAGAAATAGAAAGAGAGAGAGAGAGGAGAGAGGGCGAGGGAGAAAGAGAATCTTAAGCGGGCTCCACACCCAGTGTAGGGCCCAATGTGGGGCTCGATCTCAGAACCCTGAGATCTGCCCTGAGCTAAAATTAAGAGTTGGACGCTTAACTGACTGAGCCACTCAGGCACCCCCAATAATGAAATTGAACAATGAATTGACCAAGGCAGGCAGTTTTTATACTTTTTAGACAAAAATAGACAAAGAGATAATATATCTGTGAGGAATTGACAGGACAAAGGAAACTTAACTTTGGAAGCTTCAATTAGTAAGGAATTCTAAACAAAATTTGGGCTGGGGTAGTAAATTCGTAAAAAGTAACAAGAGTTATTTATCTATGCTTCTTTTTTTTTCTTTAAATTTTTTATTGTTAATCACCATACATTACCTCATTAGTTTTTGATGTAGTGTTCCATGATTCATTGTTTGTATATAACACCCAGTGCTCCACACAGAACGTGCCCTCTTTAATACCCATCACCAGGCAAACCCATCCCCCCACCCCCCTCCCCTCTAGAACCCTCAGTTTGTTTTTCAGAGTCCATCGTCTCTCATGGTTCATCTCCCCCTCCGATTTCCCCCCTTCATTCTTCCCCTCCTGCTATTTTCTTCTTCTTTTTTTTTTTCTTGACATATATTGCATTATTTGTTTCAGAGGTACAGATCTGTGATTCAACAGTTTTGCACAATTCACAGAGCTCACCATAGCACATACCCTCCCCAATGTCTATGCTTCTTGGCTCTAAGTTTCCCATCTCTGGTGAGTAGGATGTCTCTTTACCTCCTGGTGGAAGGACGGGTATCTTTCATTTGGGAGATTTCTTTCCTGCTTTCAAGAGCACAGAGGAGAGGCTGAGTGTCTTTCTTGCACAGGCTGTCTTTTAAGTAACTTTTATTTAAAATAATCAATATGCCAAAGTGGACCATTTTGCAGCATCCTGCCCTTGGCCCCTGCAACCTCAAAAGTTCAAGATTGAAAATGATATCCTCTGAGTTGCATTTAGCATCATACTGGTAGGAATAAACTTAGAAAGTATGTCAGCTTAAATCATGCCAAAGAGACTTTTATACCATGGAATAAAGGATGGGGGTTGGAAAAGTGAGGTATTTAAAAAAATATACCTCACTGTCTTATAAAGGGAAATACCAATATAATCAGCAATGAACTCCCCAAAATTCAAATCTGGCATGCAGGGGTAATAATCATATGACTCAGCACTTCTAGGGAAGAGTGAGAAATACTCAAACTGATTTTTATCAAGAGTAAATGGGGAAATTTTGTGAGTTGGAAAGTTTTTCATGATGGCTAATTCAGACCTTTAAATTTGACTCCTAAACTTATACTTTCCCTGAATATGTAGGCCACAGTGGCTAACTAGTCTCACCTTACATTCATCAAGGTGCCCCCTGTGCTGTTGGCAGTCACATTAGAGTCTCAAGTCCATTGCCTCCCAGTCTCTTAGACCATGACATTGTTCTCAGCCTTATGCCGCTCCTCAAACCTCCCAAACTCCTTCTCCTTCTTATAGATGAGCTTGCTGTTTCCCTGAGGGAAAAAGAAGCAAACAGCAGAAACCTTCCATAAGGTGCCACAACCACTTCTACACAGCTATATGCATCTGCTTTCTCTTCTGATGTTAACAGAAGAACAATTTGTTACCAAAGGAAAAAAAAAATTCTAATGCCTCCACTTGCCTATTAGCCCTCATCCCTTCTTGTCTACTCAGAGACATTGCTCATCATTTCTTCCCTCCTGTCCCTTGGGGGAGAATATGCTTTAAATTCTCATATTTAAAAAAGGAAGAAGGAAAGAAAAAGGAAAAAAAAAAAGTCACTTCTGATGACCTCGCATTTCTTTCCATTATCATCCCATTTCTCGCCTCCTATTTACAACTAAAGTTTGAAATGAAATTTTTTACTGGTTCTCTCCAATTCCTCTTCTCTTGGCTCTTGAATTCAATCAAATTGGGATTTTGATCCCACCAATACATCTAACTGCCCTTGTGAAAACCGTCATTCACCTCCAGGTTGCTAAATCCAATTGTCAATTCCCAGCCCTCATGCTACCGAGTTTGAAGCATTTGACATCTTGATCACTCCCACTCTTTGAAATGTGCTCATCACTTGGCTTCAAGGACACTCCACTTTTCTGTCTTTTCTGATTACCTCCCTGGACACTCCTCAGTCCCTTTGATGATTCCTACTCAGATCCCTGATCTTCAAATGTTGAAGTAGTCCAGTATTTAGACACGGAGTTTCTTTTTACTATTTATACTCCCTAGGAAACAGCACCCAGACTGGTGATTCACAAATTTCTGCCTCCAACCCAGATATCTCTCCTAAATTTCAGAGTCATAGATTCAGCTGTCTACTTGACATTGCTGCCTGGGTGTCTCATAGATGATTTAATATTAACATGTCCCCAAACCTGCTTCTCCCAATCTTCCACATTCAGTAAAAGGCAGCTCCAATTTTGGAAATTCTTTCCAATTTCTCAAATAAAAAGCCATGACTCTTCTCTTTCTTGATCCCACATCTGATTCTTCCACAGATTCTTTTGGCTCTGCCTTTAAGTGTTTTCTAGAACCTTACCATTTCTAATGACCACCACAACTGCCAGTCTAGTCTTATCCAACATCATTTCGCCATGAAGTACTGGAATATATTCTACCTGGTCTTCCTTTTTCTATCCTTGTGTCTCTGACAGTCTATTCTCAATTCAGATGCCAGAATGATCCTTTTAAGCACGAGTCAGTCAATGTAATTTCTAGGGGCAAAATCTTCTTATACCTTCTTCCTGTTGAATTTGGAATAAAAGTCAAAGGTCATACTATGTGCCTCTCCCGCTGGCATTATTACGTGTCACCTCATCTTCTACTACTTCCTCCCTCATTCCCTTCCTTCCCTCCCTCACACTAACCTCGGGACGTTCCTGACAGGCCAAGTATATTTCCGCCTCAGGCTTTTGCACTTGATATTTCCTCTGCCTTGAACATTCTTTTCCCCAATATTTTTTAAGACTTGCTCCATCATCATGTTCAGATTTTTATTCAAATGTTATCTTCTTTTTAAAGGTCTTCTCATACCAGTTATTTAAAAACTGCAACCATCTTATTCCTTTTTTTTTTCCAATGCATTTTTTATTGTTATGTTAATCACCATATATTACATCATTAGTTTTTGGTGCAGTGTTCCATGATTCATTGTTTGTTCATAACACCCAGTGCTCCATGCAGAACGTGCCCTCCTCAATACCCATCACCAGGCTAACCCATCCCCCTACCCCCCTCCCCTCTAGAACCCTCAGTTTGTTTTTCAGAGTCCATCATCTCTCATGGTTCGTCTCCCCCTCTGACATACTCCCCTTTTCTTCCTCTCCTGTTATCTTCTTCTTTTTCTTTTTTCTTAAAATATGTTGCGTTATTTGTTTCAGAATTACAGATCTGTGATTCAACAGTCTTGCACAATTCACAGCGCTCACCATAGCACATACCTTCCCCAATGTCTATCACCCAGCCACCCCATCCCTCCCACCCCCAACCACTCCAGTAACACTCAGTTTCTTTCCTGAGATTAAGAATTCCTCATATCAGTGAGGTCATGTGATACATGTCTTTCTCTGATTGACTTATTTCACTCAGCATAACACCCTCCAGTTCCATCCACGTCGTAACTGCAACCATCTTATTCCTTGCTTTATATTTTTCTGTAGCACTTTTCACCACCTGACCTGGTTGGTAGCTATTTTACTTCATTTTTTATTGTCTGTCTTCCTTCCTAAAATGTAAACTCTAACATGGTAGTGGTTTTGACTTCTTTAACTCCAGCACATGGAGCACTGCCTTGCACTTAATACGTACTTAGTAAACATTTGAATATATGAACATACGAATAAAATTGGATGGACATCTGAATGGAACTAAAACAATTTTCCAGGAGATGTGAAATAAGTTAGTGTTTTATAGCAGTAGGTTTCTGTCTTTTAACATAAGAATTCTATCTTATAAGAAGTAAAAGGTATTCTTTTACTTTAATGTAAAGAATACATTGATTAAATAGACATTATTATAACTGGTGAGCCCATATGGGGAATTAAATGAAATTAGTCAAGCCAAAGTTTACACTTTTCATTGTTAACTTACAGCTCTTTTTCCAAAAGAGATTTTTGTTCCTTTTCACTTCAGTGGTTTTGAACGCCTCCCTATGTTTTTTGTCTCAAAAAATGGATTATCTCTGTAGGTCATCTGTAGAAAAGTGGCATCCGTCACATTTATAAATGATCTTTTGAATGCCAACACAGATAGCAGAGTGGAGGAAAGTTAGCTATAGTTAGATTTTTGAGTAATTCTCCAGCTCTGAAACTGTCGGGTGTCAAGGAACCCCTGAAGCTGCTGGTTCAATACAACCTCCCCGGCTCCACTCCACACTTGCTTTTCTAGAATGTCTGACAAGCGGCCCTGGGAATCTGCACAATGCCCCCAGGGATTCTGATGTAAGAGTTCCTGGACTTGCCTTTGAGATGTGCAGCTCTGATCATTCAAAAGATGTTTAGTATCTTTCCTAGAAATCAAGCAAAGGCTCATGGTAAGAAGACAAGTATCATATATTTCATTCCTGTGGAGACCAATTATCTTGCTATGAATGGTGACTTGTCTGCAAACTGTCCCCTATCCCCAGGATGCCATCTTACATATGTGCTGTGGCGTACAAGGGGCGGGGGTGGTGGTGGTGGTAATTTCAACTAAGCTCTGCTTGATCAATACTAACCTATCACCTTTAGTGAAGAAATAATTCCGAGGAAATGTCACGTAACTGTAGGTGATTAGAATCACCTCCTGGCCATGTTTGCTGACCTATCATCATCCACTCCACAGATGACTACTTTTTTTTTTCTTTTTTTTTTTTGTCTTAGGGCTTTTGTCTCCTTGCTTTTTTTATCCTAAGGGAATCAGGTGATGAAAGGGGTCAGATTAAGACACACTGTTACCATGGAGACCAGAAGCTACTCAGCTCTTGTGTGGGTTGGTTTTGCCCCTTTCTAACCAGCTGTTATTCCATCAGAGTAAAGGATTTTTACCAAGTGGAAATATGAGCCTTTGAGATCTTTTCCTTTAGCTCTAGCTTGTGTGAGAGAGAGGAATGCCATAGAACACTTTTCATTATTCTGAGACAAAGTGCCAAGAAAATGTTGGGTTTGGGGTGGTGAAATTTCCTGTCATCGTGGTGTTTGGTTTCTGGACTTGTAGTTATTTTGTTTTAAGCCTTTGGTTAGCATATTATAATCCTGAGTGGGAAGACATGGAGTACTTTTAAGCACTCACCTCCTGTTATGAGAGAAGGAAATGGCTATGTTCATAATTACGAATTATTTGATAAAATTCTATCCACCCCTTAGAGTACTTACTACATCCAGGCACCCTCCTAAGTACTGCACATGTATTATTTCATTTAACCCTACCTCAAACTATGAGGTGAATTTTATTATGTCCATTTCCTAGGTGAGGAAAATGAAAGACACTGAATTTAAGGAACTTGTGCATGCAGACTTTCTAGTCATGAAACCAGGAGAAGAGCAAGGTACACAGAGCCCACACTCAGGCTGTGATCACTGCTCTGGAGAAGCTATGGCTGAATCAGTTGTGTGTATTGTGATAGTATCACTTCATAACTGTCATTAAAGTCACATTCATGTTAGTATGAGTGTGTAAGTCACAAGGCTAAATCAACAGTTATTTAAGCAAGTTGTGAAATATCCTGGACTTACGGTACAGCTAACACTCTGGTGCTTGGACCACAGCCTCTGGGTCCAGCTTTAATTTCAGTGGTGGCTGTGCAGGCAGGGCTCCTATAGCTCAGTCTCAACTCAACCCAGCCAACTGCCACCTGGAGCCCAGTTATGGGTCTTCATGGGCTTTACCCCAGGGTCTTCTCTGACTCTAGGGGCCTCTTATGTTGCACACAACGGCATCCAGAAATTGCAGGAGAGTTAACCTACCTGGGGACAACTCTCAGACAATGGGGGTGGAGGTGGGAGATTAGTGTGTAAATGTTCCAACCTCTCATTGACAGCTGGATAATTCTAGAAGGCGTTCTGTGTGCTTCTCAGAGGTCCTGGTAGAGACAAGAATCCATCCTAGAGGAAACCATCTCTGACCTCAAAAAAACAATTTATGATAGTTTTCCTCTCTCCTGTCTTACTGTCTCCGCTTATTTGCTCCTGCTTCCTGGGTTCAGTTCCTAAATAAAACACCTGCACCAAGGCTTTGTCTCAGGTTCTGATTTCTGGAGGAACCCAAACTAAGAATCAGAGTCATTTTTCAGTGTTCAGAACTGTGATGATTATGCTATGCAGGCACTACAGCCAGCAAAATATGGGTGAGTCCATTGCTCAGATGTACTTTGTGTGTGTGTGGGTGGGTGGGTGGGTCCTGGCTCTGTCACTATATACTCTACAACACTGTCAGTCCGATATTCTGAGCCTCAATAACCTCAAGTGAAAAATTGAGAAAAACAGTACTACCTCGTAGAATTGGGAGCTCGCTCAGAGCCCTGATAGGCCGGTCGTGGTGTGGCCGCCATCCTCGTCCCACCTCTGGACCCCCACTACCATGACCAGATATTGGGAGAAAGGAAGAGTGTGAGACAGTCACGAAGATGCGCGTGTGGCAAACGAGAGCTCAGAACAGGCATTTTCTCTTCCGGGAGAATAAGGAGAAGTAAATGCTGGCTGGTGATGTCTGTTTATAAAACATGGCAGAGGCTTTGTGGGGCAATGTTGTTTCAACATTCTTATAAGGAATTTTATAAAAAACATCTGCTTTCCTCCATTCCCTTAGACAAAGAACTATGAGTCTGCTGTAATATACAGAGAACTCTAGGGACTCCAAAAATGCCAAAAGCTTTTGTGTAAATCATACTTCCACTTATTAAAATGCTTCTATTTTATTAAACTTTCTGTCTCTTGCTGTTAAAGAGATGTTACAGCGAATGGGAACAGAAAGTGGGTGACTGTGAAATGGCTCTAAAGTTGCCATGGAAACAGGTGGTATAACCAATCTATGAAGAGATATGTGTTCATCCAGGAAGTCTTCAAATTGCCCCTGAAGGCCATCTGACTATAAGTGAACTGAATAACCATAGCTGATGCCTGCTGCCCACTGTGCAACCCTAAATCGAGGGAAAGGTGTAAGAGAAAGCTTACCTTTCACAAACAGCTGTATGACTCTGAAGATAACAGAAGTCATTTATACGTCAGTTCCCTCCCCTACCTTTGCAAATAACAGGAGAGGCAGTGAGGATGGCAGTAATAATGACTTACATGTGAATTGCTCTTCCCATATTTCCTACGGGTTTTTTATTCATTGACCCATTTGACCCTGTGAGACAGACAGTCTTGGACTAACTATGCCAGTATCACAAAGAGCACTGAGGCACAGAGGGATTTGTTCAAGGTCATACAAATAGTAACTAAAATGGAACGAGATTCCTGAACTCTTGTTTGTGCAACTTTTTTTTTTTCCTGCTAAGTCATAGCCCAGAGATATACAGGAAAAGAACAGAAGACTTGAGTGTCAGTTCCTCTGCAACTGGGAAGAAATCTTGGTGCCGTTGGGAGCTCAGTTGAGGTGCGAAACATGGGTCCCCCGCCCCTCCAGTCTGTCCTCCATTTCTGCCCTTATCCAAACCTTAATTGTTTTTCTGCAGCTGTTTTTCCTCCATGAAACTTTTCTGAAGTTAAGTGGTACCCACATATATATCTTTCTCAAAGTAACCCATAGTATTGAGATATTGTGATTTATAAGAAATATATATTAAAAAAAGAAATACATATTTACCATTCAGATGACCAAATCATCCAAGATTCCTGGCTCAAAATTTCCCCAGGCTCTTGGAATTTCTTGAGTTATATGAATAATAGGAGCATCTTTTCTCATAATACTGGGTCTCTTGTTCTCAGTTTCTGAAATTGCCTAGAGCCATAAAGGTGTTGTTTGAGGAGACACTGGTTTGGGAAATTTCCCTGGTGTTCTCCGTTACGTGTTGCAAATAAAACCTTTCCTTTTCTTATTCTTTGGCTTGGTTGTGTCTTTTGGCTCGACACCTATCAAGAAACGAACCCAGTTTCAGATAACATTGTAAGCCCTTTGTTTCTCCTCAATTTCTGGCAGTGTTGGACACAAATTAAGCGTTTAGATACGCTGATTGATAGTATGATGATTTGCAGCACCCCCCTTACTCTAGAGATGTGGTTGTTATCATTTGATTGCTTTTTAGCGTGTCCACAAATGTAATATTACATTTTAAGAGAAAATATCCCTTTACAATTCAGCTGAAGTCTTAACAGAAGTGAGTAAACAAGTTGTTACCTCCACCAGAGCCCCCTCTCAGTTGCTGTGGCTTCACTGAATTTCTCTGCTAACTTAGTAAATCCAGAAACAAGTTTAACTGCTACAGTCTTAGGATATTTTACTGACCTTAGCCTGTGTTCTTACAATGAGCTATGTATTATAAATCTAACAAAGGAGTTAAAACCAAAGCAAACCGACAACCCTTTATACAGGTGAAGCTTATACACATTGCAATATACTTTCCTACTTTAGTCCATCTCTATACTTAGGGTAGGTGAACTGCTATCACAAATGCACTCTCAAATGAGTAATGGCTTAAGCACAATAAAAGAATATTCTTGACTCATGTAATAAACTTTAAAGGGTCAATAAGTCAGAGATGCTGCTCTCCACTTATCCTTAGGCTTGAGGCTGATGTAAGACCAGCCTTCTTCAAGGAGTGGCTTCCAAGTTCATCCTGAACTGAAACAGAGGGTGTCTCCATTTCAGTGAGATGGAAGAGAAGAGAGGAGAAAGGCTTAGCTGGTTGGTATGGGCCAGGCTTGGATCACATGCATTCATATTCAGTGGCTTCACCTATTTGGAGAGGAGTGGGGAATCCAGTCTGTGACAGAAGAAAAGGAGACTATGGATTTTGGAGCATAGCTACTAATCTGGGACACCTCTCCCCTTCATCACCACAATAACCTATATTCTATAGTAAATACTCAAGAGTTTTACCTGGAGATACCAAGAAAAGCAAAGAAAAACAAATTTATGAATGCCTTCTTTATTCCCAAAAGAGAAGTTTATCTTTGGAGGTATCTACCGGTAATCTTGTGTTCTCTTAACCCCTTTCAGCCCAGATTAAAGGGGTTGCAAAATGTCCTTGGGGAAAAAAAATTAACTGTCCCAGAGGCTCTGCCTAAAGGCAAACAGAAGAGGGGAGGGATACTGGTTAGCCAAGGAGGGTTTGTAATATTCGAGGTTTTCAGACCTGGGTGGCCAGTACATCTCATTTGTTTGCGTATTCACTCCCCTGGTGACTGGTGTAAAGGAAAAAGCCTGAGGCTTTCGTGATCAAAGGGGAGGAAGACCAGGGCAGTGATGGAGCTGTGGGAAAGGAGACATGCTCAGGGCTTGGTTTTGAGTGGGGGTTGATGAATCACCCCATAGGGGGTGTGACTTGTCAGGTTTCTATGAAACGGCTGATGCCGCATTGTCCCACACTTCTCCGCACCTCTTCATTAGGTGGAATGGCATCCCTGCATTCTTTGCCCACCGTGTAGGGTTTTGTTTTAATTTTTACTTCTGTCTCACAGTGAACTTTTTATTTATTTATTTATTTATTTATTTATTTATTTATTTATTTATTTATTGTTACATAATTTAACCCATTTATTATAGGCTAGCAATGTTTCACATGGCGGAGCTTCTACTGGTTTTTCAATTCCTTTAGGCTTCTGATGGCAGATTTTACTGTGATGGCAGAAGTGATGACGGAGGTCCAGGCACCTCCAGCTACACCATAGTGCCAGATCCCTGCAGCTCACCTTTTCATTTGGGTTTGCCACAGAAGGAGCAAGTGTACTCCACATGCTGGCTTATTTTGATCATCTTCACCATTTTCCTGAGGAAAGCACCATTGCGGCTCCTGTATTTACCTATAATTCCAACTTTATTGGTGCATTTTAACCACGTAGAGTTATCAACTTTTTTTCCCCTTTGGTTGTAATAGTAGATTGGACTAGATATTTATTAAAATCTTAACTTCTTGGGGCACCTGGGTGGCTCAGTCGGTTAGGCAGCTGCCTTCAGCTCAGGTCATGATCCCAGGGTCCTGGGATTGAGTCTCGCATCGGGCTCCCTGCTCAGCGGGGAGCCGGCTTCTCCCTTTCCCTCTGCTTGCCTTTGTGCCTGCTTGCACTCTTTCTCTATCTCTTTGTCAAAAAAATAAATAAAATCTTAAAAAAAATCTTTTCTTTTTTTTTTTTTTGAGAGAGAGAGAGTGCAAGAGCAGGGAAGGGCAGAGGGAGAGAGAGAATCTCAAGCAGACTCCATGCCCAGTATAGAGCCAGAAGCAGAGTTCGATCTCACTACCCTGAGATCATGACCTAAGCTGAAATCAGGAGTCGGATGCTTAAATGGCTGAGCTACCCAGCGCCCCTAAAATCTCAACTTGTAATGCTTAGGTTTTACTCATGTGGGAGATAATACACTGCTATGTAGACATTGCATCTAGTGTTATTAAAAGCAGTGTATTATCACATTATAAAAATTGAACTGTGTTTTGTGAAAAATAAATAGACTCCCAGGCCCAGAAGAGATTGTGTTAATTCATTGGGTTTGTTTATTTCCTTCTTTAAAACTATTTTAGAAAGAAGATGCTCTAATTCCATTTCAAAGAACTTGAGAATTAAAGATTTTACATGTTGTAAACAATGACAAAAATATTGATCTTCATAATACTAGTGTGCTAAAAATTAAGAGAGACTTCTTTCTTTTGCCCTAGAATTAAGATTAATATTTCTTTGTTCACTCATTTATTAACATTTTTTCTTTATTTATTCTCTGCCTTTTCACTTCAAGAGATCTTTGAATTTCTATGGTAGTTGCTCTTCCAAATTGGTTAGAATCAATTCAATGCTCTAAGAAATAATTGGTCTCTATTACATGGCTCTTTCGATTATTTCCTTGAAGTCTTTCTTTCGAAGGGGGAACTAGAATGATATTCCTTCTACTCAAAGAAATCATACTCATTGGTGTGCAGTTACATTGGTGGGTAACTGCAATGACTTATGTTATCCATAACTACGTGTCTCACTCAAGTTATCACGTTGTAAATAGGACAACTGTAAATTTGGACAACTTATAAAAATACTAATATTTATTATTTTGCAATTAAAATGGATAACAATGTTGTATGTTTTCTAAGAAAAAGAGTTTGTGTTTATCTTCTAGGACTCTTGAATCCTCCAAGTTTACACGATTCTTTTTTTTTTTAAGGTTTATTTATTTGAGAGAGAGAGAGCATTTGCGCATGAGTGGGGGGAAGGGCAGAGGGAGAGAATCTTCAAGCAGACTCTCCATTGAGCATGGCACCCATCGTGGGGCTCAAGGTAGGCTCCAGTGGGGCTCTGTCTCACAACCCATGAGATCATGACCTGAGCTGAAACCAAGAGTCGGATGCTTACCCGACAGAGCCACCCAGGTGCCCCCAAGTTTCCACATTTCTAAGGTGTCTTTTACTTTCAAATACAAGGCTCTATTTCATTGACCCATCAATTGGTCATCCTCATTACTGGATAAGTTGGCAGAGTTAGAAGTTTTCTGCACCGTGACGATGCACTGTATTGTTTGCTGCCCTCTGGTGAACACCAAAGAAAGAGGAAGCATAAAGTAGATCAAAGTAACTTTGACAGAAGCCTCTACTGGGGTTAATGGGAATGAGATAGTATACCAATTTTCTGGTATGTACAACTTCAGTGATTTATTGAAAATTACATACTTATACATAAGTTCTTTTAAGAGAGTGTGGGGACAGGTTTTTATCTGTAGGTCAAGGAGAGAAAGAAAGGATTTTATGGGTCCCTGGGAGAACTGGACAGGAATAAGAAATCATTTAATTAACATTTAATCCATGTGTATTTTGAAACCTGAAAACAGTGTTCTGTTTTAGAATGAAAGGTCTTCCCATTTACCTTCCAGAAGTTTGAAAAGATAAAGCATTACATTTTCAGAGAGTGGGTTGATTGATTTCTTGTTGGCTTCCCCTACCTCCTCTTCTATGTCCCTGGGGTGACCCTCTCTTCAGGGTGATGGGAAAGCCAGGAGAGAGTAGGTCCAACCCCTTCTCAAAGTGCCTCCGGGCTTCCTGAGCACCTGGGAATTCCTTCCAAACAGTCTGGATTAGACCAGACATGACACTGAGGATGGGAATTGATATGACTTACCCCACTGATTCTGATGATAGTCAGCATGAGAAGTTAGAGGGCCGAAGAGCTCTCTCTTTAGATGACAGCCTCAAGTTGTCACGTGTAAGTAGAGTGAGCGCATATTTGGTCCTAATGACTTATTGTGCGAGCTGAAATATATTTGGGAGTGAAGAGAGGAACTATTAATGATTAAGCCAAGACAAGAGGTTTAAATCATCCCTGGCAAACCAGGATACATGAGCACCTTACAAATGAATCACATTCTTTTTCTTTGTAATGGCATTCAATGCGTTGGGGCAGAAATCCCTTCACTTCATCCCCCAGATTTTCCATGAAGCAGAAGCTACCCAGACTTAATAGTACTTAGTGCTTATTTACTGCCTGCTACACTTGTTTGTGGATTTTCTCATAAAGCCAACGTAAGGTTGGGGGTTTCTTATTGTTAAGCAACTAGAAATAGAGTCTGTACAATGCAGTCTTACCTGAGATCATTAGTTGCACTTGCTTAGATTCCCTGTGTTCTGGCCTTTCCTCATTCTCAGTGTTAAAAGAAGGCAAGAATACATACCATCTCACTGTTCTACGGATTTTCTGTTCATTGTCTCTCTTCGACTGTACATTATGGCTGACCGGCATAGTTCATCTGGATTTTCTAGAGCCTGGGAAGGTGGCAGAGTCGGAGGGCCCTAAGCTCACCTCCTCCCACCGATACACCTAGATAACAGTCCCATCAGTGCGTCTAACCCAGAAACCGAGCTGAAGACTGGCAGAACAGACTCTCCATAGTTAATCTTACAGAGGAAGCCACATCGCAAACAGTAGGAAGGGTGGAGTCTCTCTTGGGAACCAAACTAACAGGTAAGACTGAATTTACTAATTTAACTTATTCTGTTCTTTCTACTTAAAGTCAATGCATGTCCTCTTCTCTTATAAAGAGATTTTCCTTTCTCATTAACTTACCACTCAATCTTATTTTTTTATTTTTATTTATTTATTTTAAAGATTTTATTTATTTATTTGACAGAGAGAGACACAGCAAGAGAAGGAACACAAGCAGGGGGTTGGGAGAGGGAGAAGAAGGCTTCCCGCTGAGCAGAGAGCCCAATGTGGCGCTCGATCCCAGGACCCTGGGATCATGACCTGAGCCCAAGGCAGACGCTTAATGACTGAGCCACCCAGGCTCCTTCAATCTTATTTTTTTAAAAAATTATTGCATATTACTTCTTTGCTTTGTTCTTAGGTTTTCCCTCTCATGTATGAAAATGCAAATTGATCTGATTTTTCTGTATTTTAGTTTGCTCGCTTTTAGGTGTATGAAATATTTTAATAATTTAATAAACTTGGACTCAGAAAAGTATAATAAATACTAATGAGATAAATGCTATTTTTGGTAGCAGAGTAAATGTAGTATTTTGAAAAACTCCATACTTTTTAAGATGAAGGTAAACAGTTTTTTAAAAATGCATTTCATGTCTACCATATTAAGTATTTAGAATCTAATAGAGTTATCAATCATTCTTCAAAAGTTTGCATTATGCCACTTCACTTTTGTGAAAGACCTACACAAAAGTACTTGTTTTCACTAACTGAAAGAAATCCAAAGAGGATTTTTGCTTTTATGGAGAAAGGTGAAAAGCGAAAATAGCCTTCAGTGTTGTATTTGCAGCGAGTTGTTAGAGGCTGTGCTCACCCCGAGGCAGTGAGCATGGCCCCACTGAGCCCCTTCCCCAGGAACCACACTCAGCGTCTCAGCTTTGAGCTGCCATAGCTTTGAACTGTGTCTGTGAGCATCTGGGCTTTATCTCGATTTATTTTGTGCATCCTTTAGCAAGACATGTCCTAAAGTATCAGAAAATCCAAAGATAATTTATTTTTTGAGTCTGGGAAGGCTCAAATATTTTTCCATATAAATTAATGGTAATTGCTTCCTTGCCTTATGCCATCTCAGCTTACGAAAGTTTTCATAGGAATGCTCTACTTTCAGATAGCGGGGGAAACTTGTATGAAATTTGTTTTTGCCTCAAGGATGTAATCATTTTGAATAAATCTGAATAATTCCAAAATGACTTGCATACTGGTGAAACCAAACTGAAAGATTCTAAGAAAACAAAAATTGAAAGATGGCTATTCTCTCTACTATGTATTTATTCCTGTACTTTTTCTTGTTTTCCTTCTATGCCCCCTATTGAATATAGGTAAATCATTTCATTTTGGTTCGCTATTTTCAAATCATGAAGCTAATCATATTTGGAATGAAATAAAATAGGCTATCATATATTATTTCTGCCTCTGTAACACCTACATTTATTCTTATTACATAAAAATAAATAGATATTCTAAAAATGAGGTACAGAGAAGCACTTCCAGAAAGATGGAGCAAGGATCTCCAAAATGCATTCCTCCATTAAAGCAACAAGGACACTGGCAAAAATGATCTAAATCAACTTTTCCAGAACTCTGAAAATTAACCAAAAGCTTGCCACAATTTAAAGAGCATGTATTCAATAAAAACTTGGTCAGAACAGCGAGCTCTGTGGATTTAAAATTTTCCCTGTCCCATCCCTCTCTCTCTAGCTCTCTCAAAGATTGCGAGGTGGCTGGTTTTCAGCAATTCCACAGAGTTGTCATTATGTAACTTGTCTTTAGCTTGCTTACCAGTTGCCAGGACAGCATTACTAATGGGTAGTTGGATAACACCAAGCCTAGCTGGGGTGGAAAGGAAGAAACAGTGGGTGCAGATGCCCTCTGAGCATTCCTCCCATTCTTCTTTCTAAGAAGGTGACATGATTTTTACTGTGGGAGACTGAGATTGCAAAGGAACAGTGCCAGGACAGAAGTATTGTCTTTAACACCAGAGGTTTTCCACCTTGAGTAGTATCTTGCCCCTCTCCATTAAATAAAGACCCTGGGCTCACACCCTCCTCAGAGGAATCCATCACTAGCTGAGCTCTCCAACACCAATTCTTTCCAGGGGGAAAAGAAGACATCTGAAGTTTGATATTATTTAAAAAGACAACAGAGTTTTTAAAAATATACTAGATAAACAGATACATGAACCAAACAAAGAATTTAAAATAGGCAAATAAAATCTCAGAGAAATGAGGATTGCGGCAGATACTGAAGTTTGGCTCACTCAATGTTCTTTCCAATGAGCTTTTGACATGCCTTCAACCACTATAAGCGTGTGGAAGCCAAAACCTGCCATCAAAATGGCCTTGCAGCTTGAGTTGGATATGTGACGCAATGGTAGATAATGAGACATAAGAAGTCTACTGAGGATTTCTGAGATTTGTCTGCCTGATAAATGTATTGCTTCTTCTCTTCCTTCTCTTTGCCCTCCCTTCTTCCTGCTACCGGCTGCAAGATAGCTGGAGGGCATTTACCATCTAGCCTCTATTAGGGAAAGACGTGGGGAGAAGAGACCTTGACCCTAACACTTGGAATTGCCAACAACCACTTACTTCTACATCTCTTGCTGTTTGTGAAAGGTGAACAGTTTAATTTGCTTCAGCCCCTATCAATTAGATTTTCTGTTACTCATACATATAAGTAATTTCCAAATGATGCAGACAGGAAATTAGACATATGAAACAAAAAGCGGTCATTTATACAATTCACTGGAAATACTTAGCATGAAAAATATAGCTTGAATAAAGAACTCAATAGAGGGGTTAAAGAGCTCAATGGGACAATGGAAATAAATTGGAGAGCTGGAAAAGGAGGTCCAGGAACTTTCTCGAAAGGCATCAGAAAGGGATAAAGAGAAGGACCATGTGACAATAATTTAAGAATTATGGAAAATAGTAGCAGTGGTGTCTGAATAAAAGGTATTTCAGATGGGAAGACAACCAATAAATAGAAGTAAATAATTGAAAAAATAATGAGTAAGTTTTACTCAAACTAAGGAAAGATATTCATGTGATAAACTGAGAAGTTCCACTCAGTATGAAACGAAATAGGTAAGTGAGAACTTACACATCTGCATATTATGAGGAAATGTAAGAACATTTAAGTCTAAGAGAAAAATTCTGATAGCTTCCAGAGATTAAAAGCAGATCGTCTCAATGTTGATAACAAGAATTTCATTGATACCAAGTTGTACAATAACAATATTGGATAATGGAATACGGTTTTTAGAGTATTGAATAAAAAGATATTTGAATCTAGAATTTTTCCAGCTGAATTATTTAAATGCATGAAAAAAATCCTCACGTGTCCAGTGCTTCAAAAGATTTACCACGTAGTGATCCTTTTTGAAAATACTCTAGGACAAGAGTCAGAAAACTGTGGGCCATAGGCCAAAACTGGTCCAGCACATGTTTTTGTAAATAACATTTTATTGGAACACAGCTCTGCTCGGTCCTGGATGTCATATGTGTGGTTTCCTTCCAGCCATGACGGCTTAGTTGAGTAGCTGCCACAGAATCTATATAATCCACAAGCCTAAGCTATTTGCTATTTGGTCCTTTAAGGAGAAAGTTTGTCAACTCTTGCTCTAGGACAAAGGATGCAAGGATGAAGAGAAATGAGTCTAGGCTACTTCAAGATAAGGGAAGTTAGGATGAATAACTAAACGGTATAGTTCACTAAACAGCAAAGGATGAGTAAACTAAATGATAAAGTTCACTGTTTAAATAATAAAGGATATAAGCAAGCTAAAATATATCTCAAACAATCCAGAACTAAACTATTTTATGTGATGATCACATGGTCGTGGAAAAGCCAGGGGAGGCAAGTTTATGCTAAAGGATTTGGCTCGTTCGGGCCACACGGTAGCATAAGGCAGCACAAACACTTCAGGTTTGTGCTGCACACTGGCATCGCCTCTAAGGAGGGCATCATCTACATTACAGATACATCTTAGATAATCCAGGCCTGAATTCTGGCCCTCATGTTACTACCTTACTTGCGGAAGGGTGGAGTGGGGGTGAGGCCAGAACTTGTATGTGCTGCCACACTGTGATGTCTGAGATGCCGGGGGTGGGGATTATGTGTGAGCATACAGTTAGTGGGGCTCTAGAAAATCCTCCTCACCAATTTAAAATGATTCTTTTCTTGAGGAAGTGTTGTCTTTCTCTAATTCGTACAAATTTGCTCTCTGAGCTAGCAGCTGACGTATTAAAAGGGGACAATTCAGCTATGAATAGGCTTAAAAATGATAGGAGAAAGTCAGTTAAGCATCCAGCTCTTGATCTCAGCTCAGGTCTTGATCTCAGGGTTGTGAGTTCAAGGCATGCATTGGGCTCCATACTGGGCATGGAGCCTCCATAAAAACAAAACAAAATAAAACAATACAAAATATTATAATTTTTAAAATTTTGATTAACTTGCTTAGAACCAAATTTGTCAGAAAAGAGCTGTCACCTGTGATATAAAGGATGATTAAAATGTGTATAGAGTCGCAGAGAAATTAACAGTCTCTCATATTTTGCGTAAAAGTTGACTAGTTCATTATGAAGAACAGAGAAACTATAATTCAATGAATTTTTTATTACATGACCATTTGTTTAAAGTATTGGTAGATTTCTTCTATAAACTTGGTTCTGTTTTATTTAACTTTGGGTCATTAAGTTGCCAACTACTGAATATGATGTAGTTTTGTTTCAGATAGTAGGAAACACAAACCTCACCTGTTTCTATGATTAAAAGCCACATTAAAAAAATGAGAACCCACAATGGGCAATATATGATTGGAGAATAATTACTAATTTTCACTAACAATAAGCACCTAGGGATGCCTGGGTAGCTCAGAAGGTTGGGTGTCTGCCTTCGGCTCAGGTCATGATCCCAGGGTTTTGGGATCGAGTCCTGCATTGGGCTCCCTGCTGGGGGGGGGGGGCTGCTTCTCCCTCTCCCTCTGTGCTTTCTCTCTCTCTTTCAAATAAATAAATAAAATCTTTAAAAAAAACCCAAAACAATAAGCACCTAGTTCCAAAAATCCATTTTAGTGCCAAAATGAAAAGTCATACAAAGGACACATTTGGTTTTCTTGGAGCTAGTGAAACAAAAGTCATTCTAAACCATACTCACTGAGATTGATCACCACTTTGGTCCTTTACAATGTCGCCTAAGAATGTTTACACTAAGGAATTGCAAAATTTCCACTGCTTTGCTGCACCTGGACTGGTAATGAGAGAGAATGATTAACATTCAGGTAATAGTCACATTATACTAGAAACCATCTTACTATCTTGTTCATCTTCAAATGTTTTTTTTAAATTTTATTTTTATTTGTTTATTTGACAGAGAGAGAGAGAGCATGCAAGCACAAGCAGGGGGAGCGAAAGGAGAGGGAGAGGGAGAAACAGACTCCCCACTGAGCAGGGAGTCTGACGCAGGGCTCAATCCCAGGACCCTGGGATCCAGACCTGAGCTGAGGGCAGATGCTTAACTGACTGAGCCACCCAGGCACCCCATCTACAAATGTTTTCTACAATAAGGTCATTAAACTTCCAAATATCCCAATGTCATGAAAATTTATAGCTAAAGAAATGGGGAAAATTATTTTTGTGACTTGACAAAGGACATAGAACTAGAAGCCAAATCAAGATATTCCTTTTGGTTGATGCACTAAAAATCACAAAAGAAAGACATATTATCTTGACTATTTGGAGGAAGTTGGAAGCTAAATATGTTAGCCTCGGCTCCATAATCAACATCTTGTGTCCAATAGTGAGTTAGCCTGAGCCCAGGGCAGTGGTAGGACTGAGGAGAGGAAACAGACTGAGTGAAGCCCTAAGGAGAATGGGGAAGAAGAAAGGGATAGCATTTGTTCTACAACCAGCATTTAACACTGTTTACCCAGGACATGGCAGGAAATCTTATCATTTGCTGAGACTCATTGGAAAAATTTAAATGCTGCACATTTACTTGATATTCGGCTCCAGATAAGTAACTACAAAATTTCTAACAGCCCTGGATTCTTAGGCTAAATTTGGCATATGGTTCTAGGATGTTTTGGAGCTCATAGGAGTGTCGCTTAACCCAATTTCAGATATCAAGGACAGCTGCTTGGAAAAAGTGCAGTTGTTAGCTGAGAGCCAAAGCATACAAAGATTAGCACGGTGAAGGCCATTGGGGGTAGGGAGCGGTGTAGAAGTGTATTCCAGGCAGAGAAACCTGCCTGTGCAAGGTTCAGTGGTTAGAAACATGGTGATTTATAAGGAATTCATTATAATTCAGGAATAAAGTAGCAGGTTGGAGGAAGGGGAGAGAAGAGATGACCTCATTAAGAACTACTCTGTAATCCATGATAGGGAGTCTAAATTTCATGACACAGGCTCCAGAAGCCACGGGGGGATTTAACTAGGGTGAGGGTTGTGCTTTAAGAAGATCATTTTGGAAGCAGTATGAAGAATGACCTAGAAAGGAGATACCTGGAGGCCAGGAAAGAAACTGGGATACTATAGTGTAAACCAGGTAAGAAGCGGCAGTGGTTAATTCAGATAAACAGCTGAGAGAATGGAGAGAGGAGAGGGAGGTGGGATGACATAATTACCAACTTTCTTATTGTGGTAGTTTCCTTATTGCTACTATATCACAAATCACCACAGATGTAGTAAGTCTATTATTAGTAGATAAGTCTATTATTTTATAGTTCGGTAGGTCAGAAGTCTGACAAAAGTCCTAACTGGGCTAAAATCAGGGTGTTGGCAGGGAGGTTCTTTTCTCAAGGGCTCTAAGAGAGAATCCTTTTTTTTTTTAAATTTTTTTAATTAAGAATTTATTTATTTATTTATTTTACTTTCTCCAGTGTCTGGAGGTCACCTGTATTTCTTGACTCATGGTCCCTTTACTCTAACTTCAAAGCCATCAATGGTGAATGGAGTCCATTGCATTACTCTGACCTCTTCTACTCTTTTCTTTTCCCATTTTTATGGACCCTTGTGATTACATCATCCTACCGAGATAGTCCATGGTAACTTCCCTATTTTAAAGTCAGTTTAAGGATTGGTAACCTTAATTCCATTTGCAAGTTTAATTCACATTTGCCATGTTACATAACATTCACAGCTTCTGGGGATTAGAACTTGGACATCTTTGAGGGGGTGAGTGGATCATTATTCTGCCTACCGCATTTATGAAATCCAATTAAACAGCATTTTAATTGTCAAGGTTTTTCCTCTGTTTTTCAGATTTAATCACACTGTCATTAATAATTTACATGTGGCAAAGTACAACGGAGAATTCTCAGTTCTCCACTTGACCTAAGAGCACCTTTGATTAATGAATGATTTACTTCTCCTTAATGCCCATTCTTCTACTGGCTTCCAGGACATTACATCCTTACCACTTTTCCTCTGTCTGATGGACTACTTCTGAGTCTCCTTCCCTGGGTGTTCCCATTTCCCTGAGCACATAATGGTAGAGTGCCCCAAAGAGTTCTTTGTCCGCTGCTTTTCAGCATTTATACTCACTTCCTTGGTAACCTCATGGACTCTTAGGACTTTAATATCACTCACAAGCTGACAGCTTTCATACTTGTATTGCTGTGCCTAGACCTCTCAAATTCCCAGACTTGTATATTCAGCTGCTTCCTCTACATCTTTACTTGAAAATCTAACAAACATTTCAAAGTCAACATACTCATAACTGAACTCCTGCTCTTCCCATCTGAATCTGTCCCATTGTGGTTTGCTCTATCTGTTGAAGTCAACTGTATCATTCCAGGATCTTAGGACAAAAATCTTGTAGTTGCTATTGAATTTTTCCTTTCCTTCACACCCCCATATCCCTTTTGTTAGAAAATCCTGTGCCTGTGCCTTTAAAATATACCCAGAATTCATCACTTCTCCTTAACTACTTCTCCTTAACTACTATCACCATGGTCTATAAACTATTTTCAGGACCTGATGACCCACACGACATTGGTGAAGACTGTCTTGCAGTAAGGAACACCATATTCAGAAGCATGATATGCAAAAATTGAAGAATCTGCTATTTTATGTGCAGGCAGTATCTTAATACTTTTATCATATGCTTTATATGCCTTATAGATTCCTGGATAAAGGCACTATCAAGCACAGACTTTCTTCAATTCCATTTTCTAATATGTTTCATTCTTTAAGAAGAAAAGAAAGTCATCTGACTTTAAAAATCATAGCAGCATTTCAAATTGCTTTCCATGGCTGGCCAAATATAAAAATGTTCTGAATATGTGTTTGGTCAAGGTAAATCTAGAAATGCTTGGATTTGGATTATACTCACTTCAACATTTATCAGACTATATTAACACTTATCTCTAATCGTTTAAAAAAGAAATTTAGAATAATATACGTGATTATGTAGGGAGGCAAACACTAACCCACAAATATTTTATGTATTCCTTTATATACCTCCCAAATCCCTGATAATTCCTGACCAGAGTAATACCATTAGGTTAAATTTGATACACTGAAATAATTTTTAATGACAAGGAAGACTGCTTTTGATTTTATTATCAGCTTGATCTCCCATTAAAATGAAGGAGAAAAGTAAAATTTGCAGCCCAAGTAGAGATTATGTCAAACTTCCTGTATCAACTGATACGGTGATTTTGCATTAGTATCTTGAGTGTTTCTTTACTACTAAATAGGTTTGTATTTCTAGTTGCTGGTTCTGATTAATTTCTTCCTCCCTACTGCACCCTCTTGAGGATGTTTGTTTAAGATAAATATTCTCGAAAAAAATTTCTTTGCTAGTCTTTAGCTATCTTTTGCAAAGTTTTCTTCATGGGGTTTGTTTTTTTAAACAGAGATATTAAAAACTAATTGCTATGGCAGCTTGCACACTGGAACTTCCCAAACCAACCCAGTGTTTCCTAGAATATTGATGAGAACACACTGTTTGTTCCCAATGATGGCTCTAAGCTATTTTTTGTCTCTTTTCCAAAGAGATCCATCAAAGGAGAGAAAGACGATGACTCGGGGCCTCTGAAATAAAACACCACTAAGAAAACTTTTGGGAATAGAAACAACAATAAATAAATAAATAAATAAATAAATAAATAAATAAATAAATAAATAAAAGCATAGACGATCCTAATATTTAGGAAGATGGATTTGAAGGAACAATTAGGAAGGAGAGAGAAAAGGACTCCTCTGAGGCACATCAGTTACTATTCCTCCATTTTAGAATACTCTACACACTAAGCAATATAGGTCTGATAGACCCACAGAAAAGATGGGAATTATGACCTGTGCTTTTATGTTTATGCATCCCAGTGGCTATCCTGCTGACTTAGCACAGGCTGGAATATCCTTTCTTCATTTGGGATCTGATTCTCCAACTCATGAGCATCCTTGGAGGCCTACTTGTCCTTGAAGACAGAGGAACTGCTCAGCCAGTTTTAGCACCTCCATAAAAGAGGTGACAATAACTTTCTCAATACTTAAGTAAAGTGAGAGGTAGTATTCCTAAAAGATGCTTTCCATAGCTGCTCTCAACTCATCTTTTAAAATACTAATGGTATAGATCCTACTTGGCCTCTGGCACACATTTGTCTTATGGTTGATCCTGGGGTGAACATAGACACTGTGATTGATATCCCTGGTAAGCTAAACTATTTGGGTTTGTCTGCAGGTCACCATTGCTAGTTGTACAACCTTGGGTGTATTAGATGATTTGTTTCTCAGTCTTTTTATTTGTACTATGAGGATGGTGATAGTAATAATACCTGCCTCATAAAATTGTTGACAGGATTGGATTAGCACCCTCAAATAAATGCTGGTCAATATCATTGGGATGAGTGGGTCAAATTTTAACAATCACAATTTTTCTTAGAAGTTTAAACCAGATTATTTACTCTAAAATAAGAATGAGGCATTCTGAGGGGAGTGGCCTATTTTAACCCTCAGAGTTCTAAAGAAAGATGGATTGAAAAATTTTACCAATATTGAAATAAATTGTGTTGTAAGAAGGGACCCTGATGATCAGAAATAGATGCCTGAGGCTTTGGTAGGGTAATCACAATATTTTTACTTGGAAGAGTAAGTTCTGAAGCTCAAAACACTAGACTTAGCTTTGTATAAGTCTATCAAACAATACTGATGTCTAAGAGCTTGGAGTTTTTAATTGCCAGGAACTATCTAAAAAGCAGATAATATTATTTTGAATCTGTGCTCCTATTACTAATCGGCAGTTGGGATACCTGTGTGTTTGTTACAAAATGTAATGTTGTTGATGACCATAAAATCAACAAACAACACATTTATCTGCCTTTTTGATTGTTCACGGCAATTAAAAACTCCAAGCTTTTGCTTGGATTTCCATGAGTTTCCTTAGAAACTCAATTTCCGGGTTGCTCTCACCTCACTGACCAGGGAGTATGTGCCCAAGGAAAAGAAACTGCAGTCGAGCTTGTTTCAGCTGATTCAATTCCAAAGATTATTAAGTACCTACTACGTGCAAAGTTAGTGCCAAGGACTGAGAAGAAATATCAAGGAAAGACAAATACAGAGGCAAATAGATTCATTAACAAATATTGTTCAGAGCTGCAAGAAACTTAGTCTATACAGGGCATAATATAATAATATGACTTAATATTATACCAATATGTCAAACTTGATGGTCAATGATGTTAGTGGGTCTAAGATATTCTTTCAAATTTTTTTTTAAGCAGTCTCCACGCCTAGCATGGAACCTAATGTAGGGCTTGAACTCACAACCCTGAGATCGAGACCTGAGCTAAGATCAAGAGTTGGATGCTTAACTGATTGAGCGACCCAGGCGTCCCTCTATTAAGTTGTTTTTTAAGTGCTATCACATGGAGGCTGATTTACTGCCCTTGGCCATCTCCACCAACTTAAAATTCTCTGAAATCCGAAAGAACTTTTTTTCCTCACCTAACTTTCATCAAGGCCTGTCATTTTTGTAATTACTTAATTTACAAGGTAGAATAGTTATTGCTACATCAATATCTGATATCACAATTATTAGAAACATTCTCAGCTAAGGCATTTACTGTGTAACCTTGAGCAGGGCCTCTAATCATTTTGTGTGTCAGTTTCCTTCTATTTAAAATGGAAGCTAATGACAGTACTTATCCCACAAAACTATGAGGATTGAAGGTGTTAGAAACACGCAAATGTGCTTAGAAAAGTGTCCTTATTATGTACATCATTCATTATATTAGGTTGAATTAGAATTGAAAAGTGTTTTTGTTATTCTTTTTTGAATCACACTGAAAACTAAAAATAATCATACATTTAACTAAAATAAACTGACATAAACCATTCCACCAAATAGCGCACACAACATTATCTCACAACACTGGAAATGAAAGGATACTGGAGAAGATTGCAAGGGAGATTCTTATAATTTGCTCTCATTACATGTATGATAATTGATTTTAACTTTATTTTCATGTGCAATTTGAAAACCTGCCTACAACAAAATAATTAGAAATTATGGTTAAGATATAACAGTCATTCTTTTGAATATATGGCTGAATGTACAGAATTGAAAAGTGTTTTTGTTATTCTTTTTTGAATCACACTGAAAACTAAAAATAATCATACATTTAACTAAAATAAACTGACATAAACCATTCCACCAAATAGCGCACACAACATTATCTCACAACACTGGAAACGAAAGGATACTGGAGAAGATTGCAAGGGAGATTCTTATAATTTGCTCTCATTACATGTATGATAATTGATTTTAACTTTATTTTCATGTGCAATTTGAAAACCTGCCTACAACAAAATAATTAGAAATTATGGTTAAGATATAACAGTCATTCTTTTGAATATATGGCTGAATGTATAGCAAACTTAGTGATAACTACAGGGCCAAAACAAAGAATGGACTAATATACAGCTAATACTTTGGTGCCAAAGGGACTAGAAGAGCTGGACTCAGTGGTCACATGAGGCAGGGAATTAGACTTGGACCTTACAAGCACAGAGAGCAGGAGCTGAGACCTCTCTGGAAGCTGCATCCTTAGTGAGGTGTGAACAAGGAAAAACAAAAACAAAAACAAGAACCAACAACAACTGCTTACAAAGATGGGAGATAATGAAGAAGTTTATATATTTCTATTTAGTTCCTTGTGTGGAAAAAAAACTCTCTGAATAACTCGTAATCATGTTTCTGCCACATATGTGTGAGGTTTACATTTATACAAATTGCATTGTGTAGAAATCACCAAGCTGAGAAGTTTAGTATAAAAGAATGCTACGCTAGTCTGAGAGTGGCTGGCAGAAGTAAATACATACCCTTTTGAATAGGTCCACCTTACACTCAGGTTTCACAAGATAGTCACAGATAGAGCCGCCTTATAATCCCAAATTCAAAAGACACGAGGAAAATCTACTTATGGTTAGTGTCAATAGACACACAAACAGTAGGATCAGATGCCTAAGGACTTTAGATATAAGAATTATTAGTAGACACTATGAAATACGTATGTTTCAGGAGATATAAACATGAATCAAAATCATAACAAAAGAGAGCATTAGGAAAAAATATGTTGAAAAGGAAAAAATTGAAATTGCAGAAATGAAAAGAAAAAAGCTATTAACAATATGGCGAGGTTAAATAGACATAGCTGAAGAGTGAATTAGTAAATAGAAAAGCAGATCTGAGGAAATGAGCTAGAGGCAAAACAAAGGGTTAAAAAGACAGGAGATATGAAAGAGAGGTTGAGCAATATGGCAGATATTATAAAAAGACCAAACATACTCTATTAGGACCTCCGGACAGAGAACTGAGAGAATGAATGAGAAGGATTCAACAAATACCTAGAGCCTCCTCTGTGCAAGTATTATTCTAGGTCCTTGGGATACATCAATGAGCAAAGCCAAAAGGGGTATTTACACTCATGTTGTTCACGTTCTAGCACAGAGAACAGAAAATTAAATATATTTCTATGGATACAATACATACATACATAATAGAATACGTTAAATAGCAAATGTGCTGCAGAAGAAATAAAGAATTAAGTAGGATAACGTATAGGGAGTATGTGATGTGTGTGTGTGCATGGGCATAAGGTTGAAATTTACAATAGTGTGAGAAGAGTAGGCTTTGTTTGAGAAAGTGACATTTGAACCAAGATTTGAAGGTGGTGAGGAATTAGCCATTCAGATTCCTTGGGGAATGTTTCCATTTTGGTAGTTCAAAAGCCCTAAGGTAAGAGTCCACCTGGGTGTTAAAGGACTTTGTTTTGTTTATTGTTGTTGCCATAGCACAGTGAATATTAACTAGGATATAATAACTGATCAATAAATATTTATCGAATCAATGAATATGGTATATATATCCTTACTTATTTCTATTGTAGAGGGTGTCTTTTCCTTTTTCTTACTGAACTTTGTCTCAATAATCTGTGTAGATTTGTCTTGAGGATTATTATGATGTGGAAGCCATATCATCAATGTGATGTATGTAAGCAAGGTAGAGGTGTAGGGGGATTTTGTGGTGGAAGCAAGTGGAAGTTCTTTTTCTGATGGTTTCTAATTTTTTAATAAAATGAGAAGCAAGGCCATTACCAGAGAGTGAAGAAAATGTAAATGGTGTTAGAAGTTTGAGGAGAATAGAAAGTGTAAAATAGTGATCTAGGAGACTGGGAGAGTGAGTTAGAAAGGGAAATATGATTGGATTACTAGAAAGTTCTTTTTTTAATTTTTAATTTTAATTTTTAATTTTTTTTAGAGAGAGAGGTGGGAAGGGACAGAGGGAAAGGGAGAGAGAGAGAGAGAGAGAGAGAGAATCTTAAGCGGGCTCCACGCTCAGGATGGAGCCTGACCTGGGGCTCAATCTCACAACTCTGAGATCATGGCCCGAGCAGAAACCAAGAGTTGGATGTTTAACCGACTGAACGGCCCAGGTGCCCCAGATTACTAGAAATTTCTAAGGAAGATTTGTGGTTAGTACTCAAGCAATGTAGTGAATCATCACACCAGGTACAGGGCTTTCGGGGATTGGATTTATCCAGTACTGGGGTTTGGTCAGGCATAAACAAGGGAACGTGAGAAAGACAAGAAAGTTATGGCTTATGGGAAGAGTTGGTATAATGATGGACCACAGAATTCAAGGTGAAAGTTGAAGAAAGTGAGGATCTGAGGAGGTGAATTTCAGTTTAAAGGTGTCCAGTGGGGTGAAGGTCAAAGGGGGGTGAGAGAATATTTTGAAAAAGACTAGCAGAAGGAGTGGCATGCTTAAAATTGATATTATGGGGGACTGAAGACATTGGTAAATTTTACTGTATAACCATGGGTGTGGGTGGCTGAAGTGAGGTGGGGGACATGATATCCAGAGGAGGGCAGATTAGGAACGGGAGTCCAGTGTAGGGGGGGATAGTCTACTTTAGTGATTCTCAATCCTGGGTGCTTACTAAAATCACCTGGAGAATATGAACCCTAAGCTCCATCTCAAGCCAATTCTTCTTTAGCAACCCTAGTTGTATTTAATTTTGCAACTGTGGTATGTAGAATAAAACTGGCTTTCAAAATCAAAATTTTCTATAAAATGCAGAATGGAGGAAAGAACAGTGAAAATTGAATTAAGTATGCATTTCTAATGCCAGATATAAATAATTTGAAAGTCCCCTGCTTCCAAAACAAACTAGATTAATTTACATTAAAAAAACAAATCTAATAGTTAATGCTCACCCTGAGTACCCTTCTTTAATTATTCAGGAAGCTTTTCTGGTGTTATGATCTGCTGAGGTAGATTCTGCCACAAGTTTTATGTTAAAAGAGTGAAATCAGCCCTTACTGAGTTGAAATTCAAATTTTCTTTTGTCCTTGCAATCTCTCTTGATTCAATTTTGCAATTCTCAGCAAAAGCTAGCATAGCTGCCAGACGTTTTCACAGATGATCGTCCTGGGTACTTTTCCCACTCATGGCTTAGTTTTCCATTATATGTGGAAAAGGTAGAGCATAAACTTATCTCTGCTCTCTTCATGGCTGTGCATTGTTTTTGTTGTATGTACATGTTTAAGGATGTTGTCTAAATCATGCATTTTTGAAAAAGATAGTGGAAGTAGATTTTTGATATGTCTGTGTAAAACTGCGGTTGGCAGGGATTATCACATTTGAGAGAGTAGAGAAGAAGAGAATAACCCTACTCTACCTTTACACTCTGAGAAAATTGGCTACTGGATATGCTGTTGTGTTCTACCTTTCCTCTAGGTACAATAAGAAGAGTCAGCTTTATGAGTAGATGGGAAGGCAGCGCTGTTTACCTGTATTTTAAGAGCCCCACAATGTTTTTGTCACATTGCCTGGGAGCTACATTTGGAGGTTTAATAATTTTCGATTTTAAGTTTTATTATCCTTTAAGAGCTCACAATTCAAATGTCAGTAACACTAGGAATCTATATCATATAACTTTGGAAGGCTGAAGACTTCATTTAGCTGAGCACAAAGATGTACAGAAAGAAGATACAGTTTTCTTTTTTTTTTTTCTGGTAGGAAGTCAGATCCGGTGTGTGAGAAAGGAAGGGAAGATGGGAGAAAGTCAGGTAGAGGTACAAAGGAGGAGTGGTGTGAGCTCTATAATTATATTAGAGTTTTGCCTTTTACCAGGCTTGTCCCCACAGGAGTATGCAGAGAGTGGAGGGCTAAGGAGACCATACTTATTTATGAATTTGAAAATTGTTTTTGCATGTGTTTAGGTGTGGGTGCTGCTGTGGGGACATGAGTTCATATAATAAACAAATTCCTACAAAGGAATGTTTGATCTGAGGAGCTCAGTGAATCATCAAGAAGAGAAATTGGTTTCTCTTTAATAAAATGTCAAATGCAGGTGAAATTACACAAGATGGAAAGTTATAAGAATATGAAACCTTTTTTAAAATCAGTCTTTAATAAAATAGAATCTAGGTAATGAATAAGGATTTCACATTAGTAGCTACTTAACAAAGAGACATCAGGAGAGGCTGGTAATAAAACTTTCCTGGCAGTCATTCTCTTGGAATTCTACTTCGTATAATTAAACCAAGTAAGGAAAAAGAAAGAAAAATAAAATATAATATGGGATCTTTTGACCTCAGTTCTAATTTAATTAATTCACACTGGCAGAAATACATCTTAATGTCTACATTATTGTAATGGAACCGCCATTTATTTTTTTCTGTTTATTCAAGTTTTGGTATTAGTTTATTCATTGCTTCAAAATAACTTCTATTATAAAAATATGAATGTGATATTTCAAAGTAAAAAGGAAGGGCCTTGATTTTGCCCATATGTACACATGTGTGCTCATACATGCTATATATATATTCTTAGACACATACCGTACATACATACTTACACATACACAAATACCTATAGGCACACAGATGTGCACGTGTATACTGTAAATGTATTTATGCACACATACTATACATATAAATCCATGCACATATATTGGGGTGACCTGGATGAGCTTAAGGCTTCAGGAGAGATTAGACATGTGAGATCTTTTATCCTCTTGCTCTCACCCCCCCCAAGATAATTATTTGATTGAGTTGAATGCATAGGGACTTACTGTTTCTTTGACTGAAGAAGGAGAAAGGATGCTGATATGAGAGTAACTGGGACAGAGACAGAGAGGAGAAATGAATATTGGAGGGATAACATGGTGACTTGGTGCTGTGTCAGTTTAGCTAAGCCGGACCTCTGTTTCCCAGAATTCTCCTCTTGTATAGTTCAGAGTTAGGGCTGGCCACAAGAGAAACTTGAGAGAGATACAGAAGCTGGTAGTAAAGCAGTGGCCATTACGTTAGAAAGGTTCGTGTAGGATAACAGATGCTGTTCACCTTTCTTGTGGCTCATCTGCTGGCTCACTTCAGGGCATAGGCAGGGACTCTGGCTCTGAGGCATTCCTTCTTCAGCTTCTCCAAGTTCTGGGCCAAGCCTGTACCTCTAAAGGGTGAAGGATATCAACTTCTCCTCCATCAAGGCCATCAAGGATAGAGGCAATGACGGAATCCTGTTGGTCCTTGTGCATTCTTGTGCAGTCTGGTTTGTCATTACTCTCTTCCCCTTAATGTCTAGCTTTTCTTCTAGGGGCTGAGTTTTGTGAAAATGGAGCCCAAAGTCTAATTATAGGAGTGGCTATATTATGTCATATCATATCATAACCATGTCATATTTTACATATTATTGTATATATGCAAACTGAGTTCCTAACCTTGAAGATTCTCTTATGTAAGAGACAGAGCATTGTTTGGGAAAGAGTAGAATCCTGAAAATTGGGATGGAGACATATGGACAGATTCTAATAAAGCCATATATTCCATCAAGCCTGCTTTTTCAGCAGCGCTTCTTCCCCTGTCTGAAGAAGTTAGACTCCTTTTCCTGAAAGACCTGTAGCTGCCTCCCATGAGAGAGTTGCATTGTAAGAGATTGGTGATACTCCTCAGGACCTACTCTTAACACTTGTTATTTCTTCCAGAACTATAATCATACTTCAGTTCAAGGTTATCCTAGAGGGTGAGGTACAGAGAGTTTGCCATTAGCAGTTATAATACACACTAAAATAATTGCATAATTTTGCCAATTTATAATGATAGAAACCTGGAGAACATATATCAGAATAGAGCCTCAGCAAATAGATGAGACTGAATTCATTGACATGGACACACAGCAGATTTTCTGGATTCAGTATATTAACATGAGCAGCTGAGAGTAGTTCTAAGAGTTTTCTTAATTAGTTGACTAAAACCTGAATCCAAGATTCCCTACATTAAATCGACGTTAAAAATGTCAGAGCTTCCATGAAATACTGAGGAGAAAGCCTTTGAATAAAGGCTTTGGAAGGTCAAAGTGCTATCGTGGATTTATTCTATAAAATATGCTTTACCCACACCCTAGTTATGTTTCCTAAGACAGTGTAGAGGACACTTGCTTCACCAAATTTGTGGCAAATGTATTCATGAGGGAGACCTCAGTAACATCACAGAGGAGCTCTGTGGCGTCTGTTCTCTCCAGGCTAAGACAGTGGTAATTGCTGCTGTTGGAATGAACTCCCTCAAGTCAATGGGGAAATGGGGTTCTGAGCTGGCAGGGAGATAATGGCAGCATCTAATTGGCAGAGGCAATGTGGGCATGATTACCATAAAGGACGAAGGAGCCAAAACAGTTATCAAAATAGTCTGATTTACAGCTATCTTTGGCATTGATAATTGATCATGGTGTCATTAATCTTCTTCCCTTTCCCACAAGCCACTGTGGTCTTTGACCTTTAGTTGACCCTCTGGGAACTTAGTGCAATTACCAACTCCACTCTGCCAGGAAAATGGGCAGGAAAGATCTGGGCAAAGCCATTGCTCAGTGAGCATACTGATGGCAGAGAGTCTTGAGGAACCTCTCTCAGTCACATGTTGGCAGTAGACCCCTAGGATCATGTCAAACTTTTATTATTAGAACTAATATGGAGTTTCTGACATTGATATCTTTGGCCTTTGATGCTGAGAGTATATTCCCTTATTGAGTATTTTTGTGCCCCCAAATAATTTCTCTTCCTGCTGTTTATAACAATCACCTGTAAGGCTCAAATGTGTAGACAGAAGGCACTTGATGCAAGAGGAAAATAGATGTTGTGGAAGTGAATAAACATCTTCCTTCAGTCAATTTCCATCAGTTGATTCTAATTCTCACTTTATTCACTTTATAGAGAATAAATCTAAGTCCCCTCATACAAGTTCTCTCTCAAAGAGTTTTTTCTGAGGTAATACCCTTGTTTTCTTAGCAGCTCCTCATATAGTCTAATAAAAAGCTCTTTCTCCTGTCTGGTTGCCTTACTGTGAATTTCCCTTGGGGGTATGTTATGGGTTGAATAGTGTTCCCCTGTCAAATTTATATATTATAATTTTAACTTTCAGTACCTCAAAATGTGACCTTATTGGAAGGTGGGATTTTTTACAGAAGCAATCAAGTAAAAAATGAGGTCATTAAGGTGGGCCCTGATTCGATATGACCGGTGTCCTTGTAAAAAGGGAAATTTGGACACAGAGACACACACAGAGGGAAGACAATGAGAAAGGACATAGGGAGAAGGGGGCCATCCATAAGCCAAGGAGTGAGGCCTGGAACAGGACACTCCCTCACAGGCCTCAAATGGAACCAACCCAACCAGCACTTTGATTTCCAACTTTCAGCCTCTAAAACTGTGAGACAATAAATTTCTGTTGTTTAAGCCATAACTTTGTTATGGCAATCCTAGATAACAATTACAGGTGAGGCTGGCTTCTATTCTTGACTCTATGTCTCATGAAGTGATGTATGGAAGGAGCTCTGAAACTGAATTAAGAAAACTTGGTTATTTATAGACTTGGTTTTCCCACTTCCCAATTATATGACTTTAGTAAGTCATCTAACTTTGCAGATCAAGTGTTTTCTCATTTTTCCTTTATTCTCAGGAATTGATCTTAAACCAAAAGGGTGTTCTAATCAGCCTTAATCAGAATGCTTGTAGTTGACACTATTGGGTGTCCATAAGTCCCAAGGTGAGTGGATAGTACCAGTTTATATCTGTCATATGGGGGAATTTTTAACTGTGCACCCTTTCATTCTCACTAATGTTTCAGCTGGATGATAAATCGTATGGTCTCCTTATCCTTTGCGCTTTTCCTAACACCAGTTTTGCCCAGATACCATTCTATCCCTGGCTTCAGGGATAGATCCTGATTAGTTAATGTCAATTATGTTAATCTCACTCCTTGCTTGTGATTGATTTAAGAAAACTTATTCACATTAATTAGGGAATAACATTTCTAAGTAGTTATTGGCCCTGGAGTGAGCACATGCCCTAATTTGGCCAAAGCAGATTAAAAGGCAGGCTCTAGGGGCGCCTGGGTGGCTCAGTCATTAAGCGTCTGCCTTCGGCTCAGGTCATGATCCCAGGGTCCCGGGATCGAGCCCTGCATCAAGCTCCCTGCTCGGCGGGAAGCCTGCTTCTCCTTCTCCCCCTCCCCCTGCTTGTGTTCCCTCTCTGGCTGTGTCTCTCTGTCAAATAAATAAATAAAATCTTAAAAAAAAAAAAAAGGCAGAATCTATGGACCATGACTGAGTGACAGGTTTTTTTTTTTAAAGATTTTATTTATTTATTTGAGAGAGAGAGAATGAGAGACAGAACACAAGAGGGAAGAGGGTCAGAGGGAGAAGCAGACTCCCCGCCGAGCAGGGAGCCCGATATGGGACTCGATCCCGGGACTCCAGGATCATGACCTGAGCCGAAGGCAGTCGCTTAACCAACTGAGCCACCCAGGCGCCCCGACAGCTTTTTTTTTTTTTTAAAGATTTTATTTATTTATTTGACAGAGAGAGAGAGACAGCGAGAGAGGGAACATAAGCAGGGGGAGTGGGAGAGGGAGAAGCAGGCCTCTCGCTGAGCAGGGAGCCTGATGCGGGGCTCAATCCCGGGACCCTGGGATCATGACCTGAGCCCAAGGCAGATGCTTAACTGACTGAGCCACCCAGGTGCCCCATGTGTGACAGCTTTTTTTAATCAGTGAATGAGGTAGTATATTATCCCATTGTCACTGGCAGGAATAAAATTTCATGCAGAGTGGGCATAACACAGAAGAATGGGAAGAAGCCAGAGCCTTGATTTTACCACACCTAAAATCTGCCCTAATCTAGATTTCCTGATATATGAAATAATACATTTTCTAATTGTTTAAACTATTTGAGCTTAGCATTTAAATTACTTATAGCTAAATTCATCATAAGTGAGATGATGTTGTATTCATGTACTATGACTGATACGACAATTAAACAGACTGTGGTGGCTTCCAACAACAGGAATTTATTCTCTAATAGTTCTGGGGGCCAGAAGTCCTAAGCCAGTTTCACTAAGCTAAAATCAGTACGCGGGGCTGTTTCCTTCTGCAGGCTTTAGTGGAAAATCCATTTCCTTCCATTTTTTTAGATTCTGGAGGCCTACTGCCTTTCTTGGCTCCTGAGCCCTTCCTTGCATCACTCCAACTTGCTGATTCTACCATCACACCTCTTATTTTTGAAGTCAAATGTCCCCCTGCCTCCCTTGTATGAAGACATTTGTGATTACATTTAGGGCTCATCTGAACAATGCAGGATAATTTCTCTGTCTCAAGATCCTCAACTTAATCACATCTGCAAATTTCCTTTTGTCATTTAAGGTAACATAGTCATGGGTCCTAGGTGTTAGGGTATGAACAACTTCCAGGGACATTAATTCAGTCTACTACACAATGCTTTTGACTTCAAAGCAGAATGACAGAGATTCTGCAATGGTAAGATAGATGATACAGGATATTGACTAGGATTTTTCCTTTTATCCTAGAATTTCAAGTGAGGTCATAAACCTGAGAAAGGTAAGTATGCTCACATTTTAAAGAGATGCCAAACTCGGGGCACCTGGATGGCTCAGTTAGTTAAGTGTTTGACTCTTGATTTCAGCTCAGGTCATGATCTCAGGGTCATGAGATCAAGCCCCGTGTCGGTCTCCAAGCTCAGCATGGAGTCTGCTTGAGATTCTCTCTCTCCCTCTCCCTCTGCTCCTCCCTCTGCTTGCATGCTCATTCTCTCTAAATAAATAAAAATAATTTTTTAAAATCTTTAAAGAGATGCCAAACACATCCATAACTAAATTACTAAAAGATAGCAAAACCTATCTAGGAAACTATCAACCCAGTTGCCAAATTTCTATTAGAGAAGAACACAAACTTTAAAGAGTGATTGGAGAGAGTAGTTAAAATAGGCATGCCACTGAATTAATTAACAGTACTATGGCATTTTCTGTTCCCTCCTAACTAAGTGAGTAAGAATAGGATTCTGGCACTTACCTCAAGCTAAATGATGGGTCTCCAAGAGACTGGAGATATCATGAATTTGGAGAGTGCAGACTCCTATTTCCTGGCTGAATGCTTATGTAGCTTCAGAAACTTAAGCTTGTCTAGTGTTCCCACCAAACTGAAGTCTGGCAGGAAAATTCTTCAGAGACCTTGACAGGTCCCTTAGAGGCATACATAAAGAAAGAAACTGGTGCTTGCTTCCTGTCTGCGTCCAGCCTGGAGAACTCTTAAGCCATGAAGCTGGCTGGAACATCTTGCAGTGGCAGGAAAAGTAGTGAAGACGAAGCCCTCACAATGGTATTCTACCATTTGGTGGGTTAAGAATACACAATCTCCCGTGGTCCAAGTAGCTGCCATGGAAAGGCACCTGTCCCACTGAGCTTTTATCCAAGAAAGCAGCCTTCTGTGGAGAGGGAACTCCTGGGTAAGAGGCCAAGAGGGCAGGATCTGAGGGCAGTTGGAACAAGTCAACTGGAGACGCATCACTCCAACAGGCTGGAGGCAACTTAGAGGCTGGAGGTCCCTTAGTGGGGTTCCCAAAGAGGGCGTAAATATGCCCCATGAGGGCATCTGCTATGGAAAATTATCATTTATCTGTTACAACAAGATATCCTACACACCTGACATATGAGATATCATAATCTCCCCATATCTACTACCTTCACCCCGGGAGAAGCTGCAGCAAAAGACAGCGAGGATGCAGGAAGGAAGGGAGGAAACGGACAAGATCACTTTGTGATTGCAGTTACCTCTTTCAATGATCAAGTCTGAACTGTGGGGAGGGATGGGGTTTTGAAGTGAAAGTCATATTGAAGTCCTGATTTAGACCGGATGGGATTTTTTTAGTACCTGAAGGTGAATCACACTTCCTTAAATGAAACTGCTTTTGATACTGAAAGAGGCTGGGTAGGTATGGGGTATGCCTGCGATATTATCTTGGAGCAGCAAAGGGAGCAGGCAACAGACAATACTGGTAAGCAAAGGCTGGAGAAAAAAGGTAAAGAAGTTTACTCCTTTTGACAAACTGCTATATAGGTAAGAATGTGTCAAGGAATAAAGAATAAAAGTGTGACGCTGGCATATGGAGGAGTAGATCCACTACTCAGTATATTTTGAAGGGAAGAGAACATCCAACGTTAGAATAAATCTCTAGGTCTCTTAAAAACAAAGCAAATAATAAACCAAGCCAAACCACAACCAATCTGACCAAAGGCTATTCTTTTTTCATTGAAAATTTGAATAACTTGGCTATGTATTGACAGTTTGCAACTTGAAACTCCCATCAAAATTGTTTTTGCAATTTTTAAAAAACTTTGGTCTTTTTGTAATTAGTTATTAAGTATAGGATGGCGTTTCTGAATTAGGGAGAAAGTCAGATTCCATGCTCTTTTTTTCTTACCCCAGTATGTGACTCAAATGAAGAGGAGGTATTCATAGAAGTAAGAGCAAGAATACCAAATGAATACTGTGCATGGCATTTTCCTGTTCATTTTATTTAACAGAAATGTTAAAATAAGTCTTTCAGGTGACACATTAGGTAACAGCAACCTAGAAGATCTTTTTTTCACAGCTGGCTTTTACTGTGCCATTTCCTTTCATTTCCTATAAATGTGTTTGGCCCACAGACCTCCCATTAGTTTTAAAGGGACTCAGTGTCTAAATATACACGAGAACATGAAAATGTGTCCTACTAAGGAAAAAGCTCTGTTGCCTCATGCAATAGTGCTTCAGGGGAATCCTGAAAGATTAGCCATTAATTCCACTTCCTGTCCTGGTCAATGATTAGATAAGGAAATAACATGGTGTTAAAATGAATCAACCACACCGGGGACATTAATTAAACCACCAACTTTAGAAAATAATGTAAGATTGTTTTCTTCTTAAATCTGAGTGTAAAGAATCAAAGTGGAGGAGGAGGCTTTGTTGAAATGCCAAGGTAAAGCAGAGTCGACATATTAAATGATGAAGACTGTGTATCTGTTAAAAATATGAATGTGTACATTAATTTGCTCAACTAATGATTTTGTGGCTACTGCTAGGCACTGTTGTAGATGCTGGGAATGTGAATGAAATGTACGACAGAGTCTGTATTGATGTAGTTTACATTTTAAGGTGCAGAAATAGATAATATGTATAATAAATTTTATGTATGTGTAAGTTTTATGTACATGCACACACAATGATGAGTTCTATGGAGTATATATAACCGGGAAGTGGGGGGCAGGAAAAAGAAAGCGATTTTAAATAGGATCGTCCTGGAATTTCTCGTTCATTAGGTAACTGAATAAATATCTGTAGGAAGTGAAGGAGCTAGATGTGGCAACTATTGGTAGAAGAGGTTTCTAGGCAGAAGGGGAAGCAAGTGCAAGTCTTGGTTGGTAGTTCTTAAAGAGACTAGTATGGCTGGAGACGAAGAATGAAAGTGCTAATAGATGAGGACAGAAAGCTTACAAGGATGTAGATTACATAAGACCTTAGAGACCATCATAAGGAATGAAGCTTTTCCTCTGAGTGGAATGAAAGCCACTGGAAGATTCTGAGTAGTTGCATGATGGGACCTTCACTCTAGTTTTGAAAGGATCACTCTGGTTTCTGGGTTGAGGACAGACTACCCATGAGAGAAGAGAAGACCAGTTAGGGGGCCATGGCAATAATCCTGATAAAAGATGATAATGGCTCTGGACAGGGTGGTAGTGGCTAAGGTCATGAGAAGTGGATATGTTTTGAAGATAGGCCCAATAAGATTTGCTAATGCATTGGACATGGAATCAGAAGAAGAGAGGACTTAAGGATGACTCCAAGGTTTTTGGTCTGAGGAACAGGAAGGATGGAAGTACTCTTTACTGAAACTGGGCAGGCAGTGGGAAGGGCAGGTTAAAAGGAAGTTCTGCTGTGGTTCTGTTAGGTTCAAGAAGTCTATTAGACATTCACATGGATTTGTCTAACAGAAAGCTGATATATGAATTTGGAGTTCTGGAGAGAGATCTCAGTTATTAGTGTAAATTTGGGAACCAGAAACTTATGTATATGTATATATAACCTGGAAGTAAACAGGGATAAAAATGGAATCATAAGGGACTATGGGTGAACCAGAAAAGATAAGAAGTGAACAGTGAAGCTGGAGAAAAATCAGGAGAGTATGTTATTCCAGAAACCAAAGGATGGAAGTTTTCCAAGGGCATGGCTGACTGGTCAAGTTGTTGAGTAGTGATTTGATAAAAGAGAAGTTGGTTGGTGTCTTTGATAAGAGGAGTTTTGAGTGGAGTGGTGGTAGAGGGTGAAAGCCTCCTTATATTATAGTGGGTTCCAAAAATGGGGATAAATTGGGTATAGCAAGTGTAAGAAAATGTTAAAGGAGTTTTGTAGGACTATAGATGCAGTTATACATGGGGAATAACTGGAAGGAGATGTGAGGTCAAGGAGAGATTTTTTTAATGGTTTTTAGATGGTAGAAATTAGAGCAGTTTTTGTTTATGCACTGGTGGGAACGTCACAGTGGAAAGTAGAAAATTAATGATGGAAGAAAGAGAGACAGAGGCATTGCTGAACTGATGAGTTTGCGTAGGCAAGAGGCAATGGGATCTAGTGCACAAGAGAGATTGCCTTTAGACAGGAGCAGGGATGATCCATCTGAAGTAATGGGTGCGAAGGCAGACCACGTGGGTGCAGATGCCGGTACAGGAATAAATGTGGTGTGGGCGCCTCTGGAAATTCTTTTCTGGTTAATTTTCTCAGTGAAAGAGGAAGCACATTCTTCAGCTGAGAGTAAGGGGGGGGGCGGGTATGTTGGAGGCTTGAGAGAGAGAAGACAGTGGCATGTAGTCTTCCAGAAGGCTGCAAGAGTGAGTGGGCTGGAGAAATCTAGGAGGCTAACTGATCTGCACTAAGGGCTGACCACTTGCTTGGTGTCCTCTAACCTGGCAGATGGAAGACGGTTTTACCATTTCTATTAGATCATTTAAAGTGAAGCAAGTCAGCATTGTCTTATGTTTCCCCAGCTGACATTCAGTACATGTGGGCAGGCACAGTATGAGGAAAATATGGCTGTTGTCAGGTTTGGGGTTTTGTTAGGTGAGCATGAGGAAGTGAGAAAGGAGTGAGAGAGAAGCAGATCTAAGCCAGGGAGCCTGGGTTATAGGGCAGGTAGGGAAGTGGACATGAAGAAGAAGGAAAGTATAAGGTGGGTTTCATTCATGACTTTTAGATCTTGGTGAAGTCAGGGAGTGTTGGATATAGGTGTGAAGGTTTGAAAGTGTGATGCTTGGTACTGGTCACAACAAGGTGTACTCTAAAGTATGACAGTGGGAGAGAACACCAGGCTAGGAAGATGTGGTCATTGGAGGAGAGGGGGATGAGGGATGGAGAAGCAAGGCAGGACGTTGGAAGGTTCATATGCATTGAGTTGGGCTGGAGAAACAGTGAGCCAAAAGCTAAAAACTTCAAGGACTCAGAGAGAGTAATAGAATGATTCATTAAAACAAAACAAAACAAACAAACAAAAACAAATCAAAACAAAACAGTAATATGAACATATATCTAAGAACATTCAATGAAGTCTTATCTGGAAGAGCAAAAAAACCAATTTAAATGTCTTTTTTTTCTTTTTAGAGAGAGAAAGAGAGAAAGAGCAAGCACATGTGTGCACGAGGGGCAGAGGCAGAGGGAGAGAGAATCTTGAGCAGACTCCATGCACAGCACAGATCCCAACATGGGGTTCAATGTGGGGCTCGATCTCACAACCTTGAGATCATGACCTGACCTGGAATCAAGAGTTGACACTTAACCAACTGAGCCACCCAGGCGCCCCTAAATATCTTTCAGTAAGTGAATGATTAAGTAAATTATGGCATATCTATACAATGGAATGCTCTGCAGCCTTAAAAAATAAGGCTAATAAACATATACTGACCAGGAAATATGTTTATGATATTTAGTGAAGAGATTGTCACATATTAATAGTGAGAGATTATCATGTGTTAATATGAATAGCAAAATTTATTATATTTTATTTTTTTAAGATTTTATTTATTTATTTGTCACAGAGAGAGAACACAAGCAGGGGGAGGGCAGAGGGCAGAGGGAGCCTGTTGTGGGACTCAATCCCAGGACCCCGGGATCATGACCTGGGCCGAAGGCAGACGCTTAACTGACTGAGCCACCCAGGCGTTCCCATAAAATTTATTTTAAAAGTTAAAAAGCCGTGGTGTACACAGATATAGGTGTATGGTATATGCACAGGGAGAGAAGTACCCAACAGAAGTTCCAGGGATTGGAGCTGGCGAGGCTCTGAGGTCAGGAAGAACATTTCATTTCTTTAGGTAAAAAGAAACTTGCATTTCTTTTCGTAGCAATATAAGTTTCTTCATCTTTTTTTCTTGTAAAATATAATATATAAATAAAAGTGAACAAAACTTGAAGTAGAGATTGATGAGATCCCAAGCCAGCGTTAGTGAAACCCCACTTCGATCAAGAAATACAAAATTGCCAGCACCCCAGAGGCGCACCAGAGGCAGTGCACTCCTACTTCCTACTTCTTCCTACTTCCTACTGCTCTCTGTTCCAAAGTTAAAAACTATCCTGACTTTTGTGGTTGCTACATTTTTGCTTTTCTTTAGAGTTTACCACCGTAGCATGTATTTTTACACACTGAGTGTCCTGCCTATTTGTGAACTTCATATAAATAGAATAATCCAATGTGAATTCTGTTGTGCTGACTTCTTTTGTTCAATGTTATGTCTATAAAATCCATCCATGTTGCAGGGTGTACAGTTTTTATTGTCCGCCCTCCCCCTGCCTTTATTTATTTATTTATTTATCTCTTTCTTTCTTTCTTTCTTTCTTTCTTTCTTTCTTTCTTTCTTTCTTTCTTTCTTTCTTTCTTTCTTTCTTTCTTTCTTTCTTTAGGTGAGAACATTTATGTTCTCCTCTCTTAGCAAATTTCAAGTATATAATACATATAATATAGTTAATTGTATAATTAACTGTAGTCACCATATTGTACATCAGATCCTCAGATCTTACTTGCCCTATAACTGAAAGGTAGCAGTTTATTTTTATACTGTGTTTATATATGAATGCACCCAATTCATTTTTCCATCCTACTATTAATGGGCTTTTGGTTTATTTCGAGTTGTGGGCTGTCATGAGTAACACTGTTATAAATTCTTGTACCTAGTTCTTGGTGCCCACGTGCACGCATTTCTGCTGAGCACACTTCTGGCAGCAGACTTGCTGAGTAACAGGGGTTGTGTGGTTTCAGATTAAGTAGACGATGACAAAATGTCTGACTCCCACCAGCGCTAGAGTCCCTTTTGTTTCATAGTCTTCTTAACATTTGGTATTGTCATTTAGACTTTTTTCCAAGAAGTGTTAATGGCAGCATAGGGATATTGCTTTATGGCTTTAATTTTTATTTCCATCATTTCCAGTGAGGTCGTTTTTTGGCTCTTTGAATAACCTCTGGTTCAACCTGCCTACTCAAACTCAAGAGAATTTTTGCCATTGGATGGTTTGACTTTCTTTTTTGATTTTTTGGAAGTTTTTTTTTTAATATAAATTCAAGATGTGTGTCTTCTTTCGGCTCTATGTGTTGCGAATGCTTTTTCTCATTCTGTGGTTTGCTTTTTTACTCTGTTAGCCGTGACATTTGACAAAGAACTTTAATATGGTCAGATTTATCAATATTTTCTGTGTAGTTCAAGCTTTTTGTGTCCTGTTTAAGAAGTTTTGTCCTACTTTATGGATACAAAGATAGTCTCTTTTATTACTTTTTAGAAAATCTCCTGTCTTTTGTCCTTTACATTTGGCTAAATAATCTACCTGAAATTGGTTTTTGTGCTTCGTATGAGGTAAGGGTCCAGTTTCATTTTTGTCCCTGTAGATATCCATATAGCTATCTAATTGTTCCAGCACCATTTTTGGAAAAAAAGTCTTCTTTCTCTATTGCTCTGCAGTGCCATATCGGCAGTAAATCACATGTTCATCTCTTCGTGAATTTATTTCTTGGATTTCTACTACATTCTTTTGAGCTATTTCTATTCTTAGGATGCTAGTCCTTACTGTCTTAATTACTGTACCTTTATAACCACAACTAATATTCAGTGGAGCAAATACTTTCCACCCATTTCTTTCTCTTTAAGAATCTCTTGGTTAAGTTTAGCCCTTTGCGTTTGTACCTTTCCATATATATCTTCTTAGTACTGGCTTGTCAAGTGCCACTTATACACATACACAACTTTTGAATTTTTATTAGGATTATATCACATCTATAGATCAAACTGGGGAGATTTGACATCTTTATGACATTCAACCTTTAACTGATACCCATGGTATATTTTCTCCTGTGTTGGCTGTCTTCTTTGATTTCTCATTTATTGAGGCCTTCTTTGATTTCTTTCAATAACATTTGATAGTTTTCTGCATTGAGAGCTTCCACATGTTTTGTTAGATTTATGATGTTAACAAACATACCGCCTGCAATGAATGTCATGGTATGCCCTCCAGCTCTTCCCTTGGAGGCTGGAGCACTTGCTTCCTTTTCTGCTGGGAGTGTAGAAATACCTGGTGCTCAGCCGAGTCTCCTTGGAACTTGCCCTACAATTCTAAGATTGTGTGATAGAAGAGATTAAAAGCCTGGCAGGCCCCCAAATAAAATTGCAGCTGTTTCTCTCTGTTAGTTATCTGTTGCTGTGTAACAAGTAATCCCCAAACATAGTGTTTTAAAAGAACGTTTATATTCTCACAGTTTCTGTGGATCAACAAAGCCTTAGGTGAGTCCTCTGGCTTTCAGACTCTCACAGGTCTGCACTCATTTAAGCCTCAGCTGGGAAAGATCCACTTTAGGCCGACTCACAGATTGTTGGCAAGATTCAGTGCCTTGCTTGTTGTTGCATTAAGGCTTCAGTTTCTCATAAGCTGCTGGCCCAAGAGCACTCTCAATTCCTTGTTATGTGAGCCTATCCATAGGGCAACTCACAACAAGACAGCTGGCTTCATCCAAGTGAGTAAGGAGAGAAAGAGTGCCAGCCAGAGGAAAGCCTGCTAGTCAGACAGAAGCCCTGATCTTGGGTGACTAATCTTGGAAGTGATAGCCCATCGTTTCTCTGTTTTGTTCATTGGAAGCAAGTCACTTGGTTCAATCCACACTCAAGGGGAGGGGATTACACAGGGCAAGGATTCCAGGAGGCAGGGATTGTTGGGCATCATTTCAGAAGCCTCCTAACACACCATCCATTTCTACTCTTGGGAAAATTGTGTATAAGATTTGTGTTATTTCTTCCTATGTATTTCAAGTTATCTGGAACAAGAGAATTTAATTTTAATGTTTTTAAATTGTGGGGCGATTTGGATTCAGCATCTTTAATAGTTAAAGGAATATTGCATTTTTTTTTCTTTCGGTAGTGTTGGTAAGTTCTATTTTCAAGAAACATTAACTATGTACATGTTTAAATTTATTAACTTAAATTTGTTTACCATATCCTCCTTTGATGTTGATTGCAAGATCTGTAATGATGTCTACTTTTTCATTTCTGACACTGGTTACTTGTGGCTTCTTTCCTTTTTCCTTGATCAGTCTGACAAGAAATTTGTGAGTTTTATTATTCTTTTCCAAGAATTAATTATTGGCTACACTGGAATTTATTTTCTCTTTTTATATTTTTTGTGTTCTTTTCAGTGTTTGCATGATATATCTTGTTTTTCATCCTTTTCTTTTCCAAGCGCCTGTAAATTATGTTTTAGATGTATCTTTCACAAACATCATATAATAAAGATTTTTACAAAAATTTGGGTTTAAATCTATAACCTATTAATTTTTTCTCTCTTATACTTCTTTTACTTCCCTTTGCTAGCTATGAGATTTTTTAAAAAGTCAGATTTCTAGAGACATAAGTTATATGGGCAAAACTACAATTTTAAATGCAGAGTTTGGTGTGTTTTGATGAATGAATACATTCATATAACCAGCATAATTAAGATGTAGAACATTTCCACTATACCTTGTACCTCATTGCAGTCAATCCCCTTTTCAGCCCTTTAGACTCTGGTAACTACTTATCTGATTTCGGTCCCCATGACTTTGCACTTTTCTGAATGTCGTATACATGGAATCATACAGTATGTAGCCTTTTGTTTCTGGCATCCCTCATTTACCATAATGCTTTCAAGATTCATATTGGTGCCTGGGTGGCTCAGTCAGTTAAGCATCTGCCTTCGGCTCAGGTCATGATCTCAGGGTCCTGGGATCGAAACCCGCATCGGGCTCCCCGCTCAGCGGGGAGCCTGTTTCTCCCTCTCCCTCTGCCGGCCACTCCACCTGCTTGTGCGCTTTCTCTCTCTGTGTCAAATAAATAAATAAAATCTTAAAATAAAAGGTTTATCCATATTGTTGCTTGTATCAAGAATTAGTTCTTTTTCATTGCTGAGTAGGATTGCTTTGTATGGATCTATCACAATGTTTTTATCCTTTCTTTAACTGATGGACATTTATTTTTCCATCAGTTCTGGGCTATTATGAATAAAGCTGCTATAAACATTAGCACCCGGGTCATTTGGTTGGCATGTTCTTTTAGTAATCCTAGGTAAATACCCATAACTAGAATTTGCACATCATACAGTAAGGTTAAGTTCTATTCCATAAGAAAATGCCAAACTGTGTTCCAAAAACAATACCATTTGTAATCCCACCAGCAGTGTATGAGAATTCTAGTTGCTCTGCATTCTTGGTATCACTTGGTATTGTCATTTAATTTTTTTTTTTTAACCAATCTGGTAGATGTGAAGTATCTATCCCATTGTAGTTTTAATTTACATTTCCCCAGTGACTAAGTGCCCTTTGCAGCTACGTCCTGGGAAGAGAGAGTTGTACCTGGTCAGTGCCACTAATGTCCTCTGTTCCACCAGCCAACTATGCCATGACACATATGCCACAGGGCCCCCTGGAGGATCAAATAGGACATATATCTAGCGGGGTGCTGAGAAACGCTCCCCAAGCTAGGATAATGGGGCATGGACAACACTGTTACACCTACGTTATTTCATTTAATTCTCTGACAAGATCAGTGTTTCCGTTTTAGAGATGAGGAAGCTGAGGCTCATCAACTTTGTATAATTTGCCCAAACCCATAGAGCTGGTAAGCAGAGGTGCCAGAATTTAAGCTCAGGTTTTTGTGGTTCCGAAGCTCATTCTTGAAATGACTCTAAAACTTACAGCTGATAAATATCCCCTCAGGGTTCTTTGCTCCAGACTGAATGACATCTTTTTTTAAATCCTTATTTTTCAAAACTTTCATCAATTTCAAGGTTTTACTGGATCTTTTTTTTCTCCCCAAACTCCCTATGTTACTCTGGTTTCTACACTACAGCGTTGAATAATTAAATCCAATCTCCTTGGGTGACAATTACTGTCACCATTATGTCAAGCTATTCTGATTGAGCCTATTGACTCTGAGTAAATGGAACATGGGACTGTTGGCAGGGGTTGGTACAGGCTGTTATGATGGGGCTTAATGCACCCTGAGGGTTCCTGGATGGGTAAGCTGCACCTAAGCAAGCCAACTACACTTTATGGCCTGTCTTTTCTAAAAGAGGTACTGTACATGTTTCTTTCAATAATGCACATTCCGTGATAATTTAACATTTAGCACTCAGGAGTTGCTGTTCGACCTTTAGTATTCTAAACAACACAATTCAATTTAGAGGGTTGTTGTTATAGACGGTCAATCCACACTACTGCAAATTAATAGTTGTGGTCAATATGTGGTTATGGTCACTGCCCATTATAATTTATCCTTGAGTTTTGAGTTGTATTAAAAATATGGGGATTCTTTATTGTTCCCTTTCTATTTCATACCACAAGTAATTAGTCTTACTGCTTTTAGACAAGGTTAAATAGTCATACTACAAGGTACTTGTTGAGATATTTTGCTATCCTTTGACAATGTGTCCAGAATGGATCACTTTTAATGATCTTTATTTAATCATACAGAGATAATATCTTGGGGGGAAAAGGAAGAGATAATTTGTAACATAAGCATATTTTGGCACGTATTATTGGCAGCAGATGAAGTTGCATTTATTGAATTTTAAACTGGAAGGCTTATTATGCAAATGCTAAACTGGGTAGGACAGAGAAATTTAAACATAATTCTGATTATTTGATTAGCTCTTACAGTACAGAGGGCAAGACTGGGAATATAAATGAAAGGGAGTAACATTTAACATTTTTAATGTGCTATTCTTTTTTTTCCCTCCAAGCCCTCCAACCTAATTTGCCTGGGCATCTAACTACCTGGTGGATGGGAATGGGTAGGTGGGCAGAGATTAGGACTCAGACATCACCGCTGAGCCTCATCTTGTACCAGCTTCAGACACAGCCAAGCAATGTAGCTATACAGTGTGCTCAGAAGAGGGAGATCTTCCAGTATGGCCTTCCTGAGCTGCCGTCAGTGGCCTATGTGAGAAGCTAAACCGAGAGCCCGTAGCCCGTCAGGTGATTTTGCATGCACAGCCCACGCCAGGCTGGTGGACCAGAAGGAGATGGCGGCTGTCATGCAGAGATCTGTGGCCAGCAGGAGCAGAGGACAGACAGGGTTAACCAGGGTATAGTATAAGGTGCTGACAAAGCCAGGAGACTGAAACCGGAGTCCCACTGACATAGAGTGGAACTCTGCAATACAGCAGCAGGGCAAAGAGCACCCAGGAGCCAGGGGTGTTGCCATGGAGACCTGGGGAAGCAGAGTACAGTGCATTAAAGACTCTGACTCTTTATTTCTCCTGGAGGGCTCAGAAGCCTTGCTCCCCACTCCCACCACCATGCACCGCATGTCATGACAGGGAGAAGTACAGGGGAGCGGGGCTAGCTCAGGGACTAAATGATTTTTTTTGAAAAGTCTGAATATGTCCATAGGTGAAGTTAGCACGATAGGATGAGATTAAGTTTTAACTTAATTAAGTAAATTTGTTAACGAGCAGGGAGGGGTCTATAACAGAGGGTCAGGTTAAGCAGAGAACTATAAAGAACTTTCATTCTCTCCTCGCATCTGAGTTAAAGTGCGAGTGAAATTTTATAAACCTGCTACAAAATTTGGCTGATCAGAAAGAAAGGAAAGAAAAGAAAAAAAATACTTTTTTATGGACCATATGGGCAAAGGGAAATGCACTCATAAAATAATCAAAAAAATTAAAGGAAGGAAACGGAATTACAGAAAGAGGACAACAAGATAATGACGGCCTTATTGATGGTAGTCAGTTGTATTAGAACCTAATTTAACAAAGAAGAATTTGCAAGGCATTTAATGTCAATGCGCCCTCGCTGTAACAGAAATGTATATGATTGTAAAAAAAACAAAAACAAATACCTAAATACTGTAAGTAGGATGGGAAAAATATAAATTATAGGGAGAGAATAATAATTTCAGTTTCAGTAGGTTGTTCCAAGGCCACCCACACCCTTATTTGTCAGACTGTACTGTTTTTCCTCCACATTGCACCTCTGGGTCTGGGCCAGAGGTTGGTGGGCAGAGACAGAACAGTCGCCTCTCCCATCCTGCACAGCACTTCACTACCTCATCTCATTTCACACTTGCCTGTCTGGACCCACTGCTCCACTGTGTTCGGAGCCCTCATTTGCTCTTACTTGGGCCATTGTGAAGGCTTCATAATTGAATTTACCTCCTCTAATCTCTCTTTCTTCAATCCATCCTATATGACTTTGCCAGATTCATTTTAACAGAAGCATGGTTTTATTGTGTTACTCTCCTGCATGATATCTGCAGAAATCGCTTCAAAGAGCTCTCACTTGGTGACTGAATTGAGTAAAACTCTTTTCACCTGCATGCAAGGTGCTTCCCAAGACCATAGCAACTCTGCTACCGGAAGTCTCAGCATTCCTTTCCTTGGAAGTGTTATAGTCACTACAGGGGCCTGTTCCTTTGCTCCTAGAGTATCTATAGTTTTGATGGTTCAGTAATTCTAGGCACATAGATAAATGAACAGATGGAGGAAGAAAAAGAATTGAAGAATGTAATCATGTGATCAGGTTAGGTGGAAGCAAGTGGGACCTCAGAAGAAGAATCATATTATTAGAGAGGCGATCTCTTAGGCTTCCTCGAAGAGACTCAATCAAGACTCTAGCTCATTTGGAAGGCCACAGAAATGCACAGGATCTAGTGAAATGGAGCTATTCAGTGTCTACTTATGGTAATACGAATGGAAATACTGAGTTGTGAGTAGATTTTTGGAAACTCACACCTCCCCTACCTTTGATATCCTTGACCACCATTTTTTTTTTTTTTGGTTCTATCAGAGATTGAACTCTATTTTTCTATCTACTATCTATCTATCTATCTATCTATCTATCTATCTATCTATCTATCTATCTATCTAGCATCATCTATCTATCATCATTTGTCATCTGTTTGCATCTGCCTATTTCTTGTAAGTTTTATTGGAGTATAATTTGTATACAGTAAAATTTATCAGTACTGGTTGTGTAGTTCAATGAGTTTTCATAATTGAACTTACCAGGACAATCATGACAGAGCATTTCCATCACCTCCTAATTAATAATGGTGCCTTCAATTTGGAAGATAAATTATATGGTCACTCTAGGTCTTCCCTTCTTCCCTTCCAGTAATGAAATTCCCAAATTTTGATTGGCATGTTATTTTTATAGCTTCCTTTGTAGTCCAGTGGTTATTTGACCAAATTTTGGCCAATGACAAATAAATGAAAAGGTTGGGAAACTTTTGGAAAGTGTTTTTTTTTGTTTTTGTTTTTGTTTTTTTTGAAAGTTATGTAGTATTTTATTTATTTATTTACTCTCACTTCTCTATTTTGGTGTAATTTTGAACCTCGAGAAAGGTTGTAAGGATAGCATAAAGAATTCCTATATACTCTACCCAGAATCCCACACAAATGTTAACATTGTACTGCATTCTTTCTCTCGTTCTCTCTCTCTAACACTCATTACTGTCCACTGTTTTGCTTGTCACTAAGTGGGTGTGATATGGTATCTCACGGAGGTTTTGATTGCATTTCCCTGATGGCTAATGATGTTGCTCATCTTTTCTTCGGTTTATTGATAAGAGATTGTTTGCTGAATCAAAAGATTTGGATTCAAATCCCTTTCCAATTTTTCGTTGTATTATTTGTCTCTTTATAGTTGGGTTATAAGAATTCTTCATATATTCTGGATACTCGACCACTATCATATACATGATTTGGAAATATTTTCTCCCATTCAGTGGGTTGTGATTTTACTTTCTTGATAGTGTACTATGAAATGCAAAAACTTTTAATTTTAATGAAGTATAGATCCAATTTGTCTATTTTTCCTTGTTTAAATTTAGATATAATTGACATATAACATTATATTAGTTTCAGGTATAAATATAACAACTTGATATTTGCATATATTGTGAAATAATCACCACAATAAGTCTAGTAAATACACATCACCATACGTAGTTATAAAAAGTTTTTTTCTTGTGATAAAAACTTTTAAGATTTCATGAAAAATTTTGAGTGTTCTTACGGGTGAGGATATGCCTTTCTTTTTCTTTTCTCTTACCCTTGTTTACTGGGATGGTGGGGAGGGGGAGCACAGAGTGGCCAGAGCTGGAGTAGTCATCTTGAACCATCAGGTGAATTTGACAATGGAAATTATGCCAAGTGGGCCACAAAATAGAAGGATCTTACTGTATTTTACTTGAGAGAGAAATGAACTTCTATTTGTTTTTAAAGCTAGTATTATTCTACATTTTTTGTTATTCACAGACAAACCTATTTCTAATTAATATACTAATCCTTTCTCACATGCTACTCTCAAATCTTGAAGCCCTAACTTGCCTTGGGCAAAGTGCCTCAAAACTAAGTGCTGCTAGAAGATAATCTCTTCTTTTGTTGTCTATCAAATATGGCAAAAGATAAATATCTTTTATCAGATTTCTGTTCTTCAAGTAATTTATTTGCCAGTTTGTGGCAATTTTATCTATGTCTGTGGGACCCATTTGGTTGAATTAATATTCACATAGACTCCAAATGCCCTTCTAGTTTTCTTATCATAGTATGGAGCAATACTCAGAGAAATCATCTGATGAAGAAATTAGGATGAATAGTGAGGGTCTTCCACCAAGGAAGCCCCAGAGCCTCTTTATTTGTCTTTTTTTATTTGCACATGTGTTCTCTCTTATCTTTCAGCTGACTGACATTCAGTTTTGTGGCCAAAGTTATTGTCTCTCAAACATATTACTTGCTCTTTATGCCACTTGCCAGAGGCTGTATTGTAAGAATCAATATGTTTATTTAGATATCACTGGGTCTTAGACTTTTAGAGCTGGAAGGTGTGTTACCAATCATCTGGTTCAAAGACTTATTGCATATGTTTTTGTTTTTGTTTTGTTTTTAGAGAGGGGGAGGGGCAGAAGGAGAGGGAAAGAGAATCTTTTTTTTAAATATTTATTTATTTGAGAGAGAGAGAGAGAGAGAGAGCATGAGAGGGGGGAGGGTCAGAGGGAGAAGCAGACTCCCCGCTGAGCAGGGAGCCTGATGCGGGACATGATCCCGGGACTCCAGGATCATGACCTGAGCCAAAGGCAGTCGCTCAACCAACTGAGCCACTCAGGATCCTGGGAAAGAGAATCTTAAGCAATCTCCATGCCCAGCGTGGAGCCTGAGGCCGGGCCTGATCTCATAATTCTGAGATCATGACCTGAGCCAAAATCAAGAGTTGGACACTTAACTGAGCTACTCAGGCACCCCATTACATAGGTGTTTTAACTGTTTTCCTTCTTTTATTGTTTGTTACAACCAAAGATTCTTTTATCTTTGTAATATCTGGTCAGTTTGGCACAAGTTAACTGCAAGAAAATTTTTTTAAGTTGTCAAAGTATATTTATAAGAAGTAAAGAGTAAGCAGAAAATGTAATTAAGAGCACTGTGAATGTGAAATCTTAATTCAGAAGACACTTTATCAACAAGCTCATCTAAAGTTGGTGATGAGTTAAGTATGGACTGATAATTGGGGAGGTACAGTGATTGAATACTTGGTTTCTACTTAATTATAGAGGGGACATTAATCTCCATCAAAATAAGTACTTAAGCTTCATAAAAATGCAGAGAAAGAAACTCCTTCCCAATGGCCCATGACTATTACCTTAAATATGAATGCCTGTATTCTTGTATGCAGGCAGGTTCTCACTCTGTAAAATGTAAGCAGTATAATGAAAAGATTAGAATTGTGTAACAGAGAAGAATGCTTCTTCAGCATTTAAGTGTGCACAGAAAAGTATGGTCATATTCATTCATCCATTCAAATGATGTTCATAAGGATATTGAACCAAAAACAGGATCAAATAATGATTCTTTCATCTTTTTCCCAGATGTTGGAGACAGGTTGAGAATGAGTCATGGCTAGAATTTTAAACCAGTTGGAATTTCATAGTTAAAGAGCATGTTTTTGTGTGGTTTTGAGAGAGTCCATTAAGTAATGGCTTCTTTATTAGTTTCAACTAGTTTCAAGAGGTTGACAAATCAGAGTAGGGGATGAAGGAAAGGAGTAAACACTCATGCATATTAACATGAAGTACTGATTCTATTGTGAGAATTTGTGTCTTTCCAAATTAGAGGGCCTTTTGAAAAACATTTCTATCATCCTCATGGGTTTATTTATTCTGTCTCTCAGAGTTAACATTTGTCTTTAGAAAGGGTGTATGTGCGCGTGCGTGAGCGTGTGCACGCGTGTATGTGCGTGTGTGTGTGTATACTTGTGCATATTCTGAGTTCAGAATTTCTTGATGGAGAATCACGAGAATAAGCAGTCTCACATCTTGTGCTGCTGGAAGATCTGGAAGGAGAATAGATTTGGAAGGTCCATGCCCATCTTGGACCACAATTTTGCAGGATTTTGAATGCCAGTGGGTAAAATTTTCCATCCTGGTGACTCATCTTGCTCCCACTCTCTTAGTGTTAATCTAGGCCTGTGGTTCTGAAACCTAAGCATGCATCAGAATCACATGGAAATCTTGTTATGCTGGGCTTCACTGCAGGAAAGTTCCTAGGTAATGCTGATGCTTCTTGTTTGGAGATCACATTTTGAGAAACACTGATCTAGACTAATAATGTAGACATGAAAAAAGTACTTTTTGGAGAGAAAAGCCTGGATCCTAGGAAAAAATAATCTCTCTTGGTAGAAGGAAAGAACTTCTGAAAGATAATTGGTGTTTTATAGGTATTAAATCATTTAAGCAACAGTTTATTTCTAGAGTTGATGGTTTCAGAGGGATGGCATGACTTTCTGGGTCATCCAAATAAATGTACAGAAGAAGCCGTTCTTTTTTGAAGGGCAGATCTTGAGAAGAATGTTCTTGAAATGATTCTCAATTTTTATACTTGAACATAATGACAGAGATCATGCAGTGTAGATGTGTTGTTCTGCTGTTGGAGACCCATACACTGTTTTGACTGGCACCATCAGATATATCCTGGTGAGATGTGTTTTAATGGAGACCCCCAGATTTTAGTCCCAGTTATTCTAACTTAATATGTTTGGAATGAGACCAGGAGTGTGTATATATATATATATATATATATATATATATATATATGTATGTATGTATGTATATATTTTAGAGGATTTCCAAATGATTTTAATAGAAAGACCTATAAAGTACTGAATTAGTGTATGTAGACTCATTCAAATATCTGCATGGGGAGGAAATGCGTTCTTTGTAGGATCACCAACTTATTGGAATAACCATCATTCAAAAACTCATAGTTATGCTGAGTCAAATTTAAACCTTTTAAAACATGATACTTTAAAAAAAAAGATTATTTATTTATTTATTTGACAGAGAGAGAGAGAGACAGCGAGAGAGGGAATACAAGCAGGGGGAGCAGGAGAGGGAGAAGCAGGCTTCCTGCTGAGCAGGGACCCCAATGCAGGGCTTGATTCCAGGACCCTGGGATCATGACCTGAGCCAAAGGCAGACACTTCATGACTGAGCCACCCAGGTGCCCCTAAACCTGAGACTTTTATAACCAAGTTTTGGTTCCAGTTCAGCTTTCTTTCTTTGTTTTTCTTTTAACAATTTATTTATTTATTTTAGAGAAAGAGAGAAAGAGAGAGAGAGAGAGAGAGAGAGAGAGAGAGAATGAGGGGGGAGGGGCACAGGGAGAGGGAGAGGGCAGGGGGAGGGGGGAGATACTCTCTAGCAGACTCTCCACTGAGTGCAGAGCCCAATGTGGGGATCCATCTCACGCCCCTGAGATCATGATCTGAGCTGAAATCAAGAGCTGGATGCTTAATTGGCTGAGCCACCCAGGCGCCCCCTTAGTTCTGCTTTCCATATAGCAAAGTAGAACAAATCTGTAAATTCTTCCTCATGACAACTTTGCAGTTTTTACTACACTTTTTTTCCCTGAAGGTTACCTATCCATGATATGGTCGAATGTTCATTTAAAACATAAAACAGGACTTGCAGACCTTCTATGTCCATGTCATGCTCTAATTTGTCAAAGTTCAATTTTAATTTCTGGAATTCAGAATTGAAAATGGTGCTCCATTTCAATTTAGAAATCTGGCCATTGGACATTTCTTAGTGCAACTTGAGTTATATTGGCTTTTTTTTTTTTAAGAACATATGACACTATTGGATCATATAAAACTTTCAATCAGCTAATTTTCCCAAACCTTGTGTGCATGTGTGTATACAGTTTTAAAACCAGAACACAAGGAAGTTGGTAACTCCAAGGTTAGAATCATAATTTCATGTATTTACGTGGGGCTAGCTGGCAAAAGATAAATGTGTGAATTAGGCCAGTTGTAAACCATTGGGAATGGTAGAGTCTATAGCAAGATGGAGAGATCATATTCCACCTAAGGGCTTTAAAATTCAAAAAAATTTAAAAGCATTGCCCTACCAAAATAGTTTGAACACAAACTATTACAAATCAGAACCTTACCAGTGGGCCAAATCAAGTCATTTCAGCTCCCTTTCTTGGGTCAAAAAGTTGAGAGGCTTGGAAAATGTTTCTATAGATTCTTATGTTGTTGATATTTTTAAGAGATCTTTTAGGAATAAGATAGTGCCGTTTTACCATATGTTCTTTGAGATCTCCAATTTTTTGAAGACATACTAATAATTTGAGTTTGCTGTCGATAATCAGGTTATGTTACACAAGCACTTCATTCTGACACTCATCTCCCCCTCAGTTATACAGGTAAGGTTGCTATATAAAACTAAGAGTACAAAAGACAGTTTCCACTATAAAGGATTTCTCCAGTAGGCATCAACTTAGAGCCTAACTGAAAATGTTTATATGTTTCCAGCACTTGTGTGCTTATGTTTATTTTTATATGTATTCCTTCCAACCTGTAAATTGAAATTTCTCTTGGGCAAGTGACCTTTTTTTTTAAATTACTTTGTAGTCTTCCCATAATGTATCACCAGCTGCTACATTACGATGGGCAGTTACTGTTGCTTGCTTACTGAATTCTAAATCGATTTGTGAAATCTATGATAATGGTCTTGAGAGCCCCACCTTTACCTTAGAATAAAGCTATTCCAACTCTAGAACTTACACATCTGCTTTGATCTGCTCCTTCCTCTACACTTTGTGCCTGTCATACTTGGGATGGATTACAGAAAGTTAACAGAGTTCTTCCAGGCTGCTTGTTTAGGCGTTCCTCCTGGCACTTGTCTTCTGGTTCATGCCACTGGTTCTCACCTAACTAGCTGCTATTTTCAGTGTTGAATTTAGTCTTAAAAAGACTTCTGAGTACATTGTTATTAAGGCCCTCAGTGTTATTAACTTTTAAACTCTTTTGACCTTCACTTTTAGCTTTAGGTTCTAAAGGTAATTTTTGAGCTTATTAAACTATTAAATCCTTCTCCTACAGGAAGGAAACCTTGTTGGGCTGGTTGTTATAGTAACCCTGGCTTTCTGAATTGTTTTTTCTTTTACAAAGCCATTGTCTTTGGCCAAAGGAGCTTAATTTGGGAGAAATGAGACAGGAGTGTCACCAGCCAGCAGAAGCACACAGCTTGTATGAGCAGAGCTGTTGATGCACTTTCTTATCTCAGTGGTGGCAGTAATTACAGCAAGACTGCCTTTGATTTAAGGCAAAGCTCTAATTCAAACCTTTTTCTTCTTAAGCTGTGGGCATCTGCAGGAGTTTATTTATTTATGTTGGTATGTGCTGCAGGGGATTTGGGACTACATAGAGCTTGATGAAATCTGGTTTTAAACCTTAGAAAAACAAGGTGAAAGCAACCTGATGATTTTGTGTATGAGAAGCCAGAAGAATAGCTCCACGCTGGGCCTTTTTACTCCACTCATCAGTATAGTAACGGGAGCATGATGAGTAGCTTTCCAAACTCTCCCCTCCCTAAACTCTCTTTGCACACTTAAAAAAAAAAAAAAAAAAGCGCAGTTGCTTCACTTTTTTTTTCCTGCAGTCAAGACCAGACTGTAATAATGTGGATCTTTTGGGGACCATCTTTTATCCTGGAGTATTAGATCATGGAGTGAAAACTAAAGACGGGCCCGTGGGTGGTTGCCTACAAGACATTTACAATTTGTTTTGATTAAAATTGGAAAAGGGGTACCAGAATATTCATTCTTCGTCATATCATTTAATCTAAGTGAGAATCTATGATTAATATCTCTTGAGAAAGCTGTCATGATTTTTTAATGTAAGTGAGTTTAAAGAACCCCCAAAGGGGGGGCATTTAACTAGCAGCCTTAACATATAAGCTGTTTGATTTGGCCAGGTTCCCCGTGCTGGGTCCGTGCTGTGGGGGGCTGGTCTGAGTTGGAGGCAGCAGTGAGAAGGGGAAGTGACTGATTGTGATGTAGTCTCAATTTTCTCACTGCCCAGCTCTGTAATCTTAGGCAAATCATGTAGCTCTCTGTGTTCATGGTTTGGAATTATAAGATAATGGGTGTAGAGTCTGATTATGCCTAATCGAAATTTCTTTATAGAGATAGTATTACCAAATGCAGATGCCCTACTGAAACTGAAGGTTCATTATTACAAGAGGCATTTAAAAAGTATTTCAGAAAACTCAGAAGGATCACTCAGTGTTTATACTAACAGACACTCTTCCGCACTTGACTAGAAACAAAACTGGTTTTAGTATGAGAGAGACGTCTCGTTATCACCTGAGGGTTGATTGGAAAAGATGATTTATTCCACCAATATTTTTCCAGCTACTAACAGCCATTCTGGAAGAGGTATGCTTTAAAGACCAAATTCATCAATTAAAAAGAAAAGCTGTGACTTCTCAGCCTGTATTTGCAATTTATTGGAATTGTGGATAGAAGGATCAGACTGGAGAGAGATATCATATTTTGGAACGTCTACAGTATATTTATTCAACGACAGTTGTTAGCTTATTTTTTACTTAGATGAAATCAACCTATCCACGGATTTTTTTTTTTTAAGATGTTATTTATTTATTTGTCAGAGAGAGAGGGAGAGAGAGCACAAGCAGGGGGAAGCATCAGGCAGAGGGAGAAGCGGGCTCTTTACTGAACAGGGAGCCCGATGCGGGACTGGATCCCAGGACCTGGGATCATGACCTGAGCTGAAGGCACTGAGACACCCAGGCATCCCTGTCCGTAGATTCTTTCAACAAAGGCATTATGAGCACCTTATATGGGTCAGGCACTTCTGTTGCTCTGGTTTTTAAACCAAAGGGCACATCTCTATTTCATATCTTCTTGCAACTGGTTACATATTTTCACTGGTGAATGTGTTTGTTTTTTCCAAGCCTCCACTTCAATTATAAAATGTTGCATCAGTTTTTCTACGGAGTGGTGGGCTCTCTATTGGCGTCTTGGACATATATTATAATTCTTGAGTGACTTTTAGGTATTAATGCTCAGTCCAGTCCCACACACATATCTTGATTCAAACTTCTGGGCTTCTGCCTCTTCCAGGCTCCCTTGACTGTGCTGGAGTAGGAAGAAGGGAGAGGTAACAGGGCCAGCGCCTCATTAACTTTCTGCATTTTGTGGATCTTTCCTACTTGGTTGTCATGACGCCAATGATTAACCTTGCCCTTGGTGGGGCAAGGGTTCAAAGCCTGGCTCAGTCTTGGGGGACAGATCCTATAAGCTTTTCCCTATGCACAATTCCTGACATGAGGAATCCAGGTCTGGCCAACCTCTTCCACCCTCTCTCCCTAAGTGTCTCCCCCACAGCCTCCTGCTGCTGAGATCACCTCACTGCACAGCTGAGCTTTCTTGGAAGAAGCCCCAGCAGAGCTTTTAGAGCCCAGCTGCCCTTTCCAGAACTCAAGGGGAGGTGTGAGCTGTGCTGTGGCTACCTCTCTTTCCAACTCTTTTTCTCTTTTTTTTTGTTCCAACTCTTTTTCTCTTTGTTTGGGTAGATTCAAAGGAGGATCAGCGAGTCTGACTGCCTTAGCAGATAGCCAAGAGAGGAATGAGATGGCGGTTTTACTCTGATGGAATCACTCAGAATCTTTACAGTTTGGGCCTTTGGGAGGAGAAGGAAGCTCCTGGGGAAGAAAAGGAATAGTTTCTCACCAGGCAACAGAACTTGCAGGCCTCTGAGGACTCCAAGGCAAGTTCCTCCTTTTCCTGGTCCTCTCATTTTATGGATTTGGGATGGAGGGTTGTAGTGTTAGGTGACCATACTTGGTTGTGCTATCTTTTGGAAAATCCTGAGAGGAGATCCATGGCCCCATTTTTGGTGGTTCTCTTTATAAAAAGGAGTATACAGCACCTACTTTCAGTTCTAGGAGTTAGCTACAAATCAAGGACAAAATGGAAATATCCTGTCATCATGCCACTACAACTCTTGATTTAAAACCGTCTGTCTACAGAAGGAGTGAGTGTTCTCAGATTTTTGCTGTTAATACTGAGAGAAACTCAGACTGTAATTTCAGCTATCAAAGGTTAGTACTTAGTGGTGAAAATTTCTTGAGCAGGTAAAGTTAACCAGAAGTCTGAAAATTCTTTCAAACTTTAGGCCCTTGCCTCCCTTGCAAGTTGATACTGTATGTGGCTTCAACAGATTACCTCCTAGTAGAATCCAGAGACCAACAGAGTAGGAAAAACTTTGTTTTCAGTAGTTTCATAAGTCTTCAGCAGTTTGGAACTTGTGACTTTCTGCTTATAGACTTAGAGTTATTTTGCATCTTTGATCTCTATGGGACTTCAAAGTTTCCCACAGCATATGGCGTAGAGATGGAAAGAATATGCAGTCAGTTTGTTAAAGGGTGTTTCTAAATGAATATTATGCTATAAATTTATGCAATTAGTAAATGTTTAGAAGAAAATGTACTCCTATTTCAAATCACTGCTTCCAATGCTTCATCTCTTTCCCTCTTTTATTTTTTCCCTTAGGAATTATAGTAGTCTAGTGTACTGTATCTTTTGCTTCTTTATATTATCATCCTCAGTCCTCGCCCATTAGAATGTATGCTTCAGGAGGCCAAGGAATTTGTTTTGTCCACTGTGGAATTCTACCCCTAGAACAGTGTCTGGCACTCAGAAGGGATTATGTATTCATGAATGAAGAAATGAATGAATGAATAACACGTCTTTTATAGACCACATTTCCAAGTGTCCACAAAACACACATATGTTCTTACTGCCAAATATAAGAAGCACACCAGAGCATTTTAGCTAAGTTACCACAATCTGTGTTGGATTACTTTTAACATAGACTATTTTGGTATTAGAAAAAAAGATTTTTAATGTAGGGATTTGTCATTATTTTCACATGATTTTTATCTAGGTCTTCATCTTCTCCCTGACTTTTATGGAAGCTAAGGCAGGAATTAGACTATCTTGATTTTTTTTTTCAGTTCTTAAAGTTGTCAGCAGTGAAAAAAGAAAATATGAAACTATCTTATTTAAAAAAGGCTTTATTCTTGGCATTTCCAGAGGCAGGACAGAGGCCCAGCCTACAGGGTTGGGGGTGTGGTGTTCATTGCATTCTTTTCCTGTCATGTAGGAATGTAAGTGAAGTGACACGGTAGAGCTTCCAAGTTAGTGGGCTTGCAGACACTGAAGGACCAGCCTGGCTGTGATGAGATGTGCACAGCTGCGAGGCAGGGGTCCAGGAGTCAACCAACTAAGTGGGCCAAGGAAGCTAACTACTAGGGAAGAAATGCAACCTGAAAATATCTCCCCAATACTATATTTGGATGCGAGTCAGTACATCAGACCCAACAACACCTTCATTTTAAAGTGCAAGAGTAGAATGATTAGTCATGTTTAGTGGTATTTATTGGGAGGAATTCTTATTTGTTTTAGTAATGGTATGAGCATGGTCATTTCTGACTCAGAATAGACATTGATAAAGGACATTTTCAACTTTTCATGTTTTGGGGCCCTGTTCCTGGGCTCCCGGGGGAAGCTTTCCTTTTACTAGGGTCAGAATGACTTCCCCGAACTCCAGAGCATGGACTCTACTTCTGCCCTGAGCACACATTGTGCAGCTGCTTCGTTAGCAAATAACCTAAAAGAAACACTTCAAACTAAAGATAAGGGTGAAAATCTCCCTAAGTTCCAATCCCGTACCTCGGAAGCCTACAACCTGGCACAAACTAAATGCATAAGATGGAGTTTGTAATTTTCTGAAATGTCCTTCATCCTGATGAGTTGTCACTCTTGATGTAACAAAAGCCATAGAGAAGGCCGTATTCAACATTTCTTCTTGGGAGCACTCTCTTCTTTGTGAAGATTGTGTGTCCTGGGCAGCCACTGTCCTTAATTGGTCTCCAATAAAACTCTCTTCCTTTTTTTTTTTTTTTTTTGAGAAATTCTAACAGGTTTGTTCATTTTGCTTCGACAACAGTGAAAACGCTGGTAGCCATGAGACACATTTCTTTCCGGGACGGTGTTGGCGTTTCTGCTCCTGTGAATTGTTCTTAAGTTCTGAAACATGACAGGCTCGGCGGAGAAAAGCAAGGGAAATGCGACAAGGTTGATTTCTACACTCACAACATATGATTAACAAAATTCAGAGTTGACTCCCCGTGGTTATGTTGTTGTTGTTGTTCGTTGATTGGTTGTTTATGAAAATGAAATGTTGGCAGGGCTGTAGATGACGCAGTCAAGAAATGATGGCTGGGGGATGTCAACATGTTCTTGTGACCGAGGCACAACGGGGAAGGACTGAACTGGAGAGAGACTTGGCCTCACTTGTTCAGAGAATAATGCATTTTGCCTTATACCGCAGCTGTTGTGAAAACACTTCTGAATAAGAAAATTATACGTCAGGATACCATTGTGTGACTGGGAGCATACTCAATTTACCTAAATAACCATTCTTTCTCTAATTCTGTCCCTTTTTGCTTGCTTACTTCTCATTTGTTCTGTTTGTTGCTTTCACTTATTTTCAGATTCTATTGCCTGGTGTTTACTTGGGTTAGAGAGGCTGAGTTGAAAATGCCCTTAACCATTTTCCATTCCCTATATCAAAGGTAAAATAATAGAGCCATGAAGGTCTCCACTGAGCCTCTTTTCCTTCATCCTCTCTGCTCAGCTTGCCCTACCCCTTTTTTGAAAGAAAACAATTGCATTTATTTTATTTCTTCAAACTGTTTCTTGTTGTTGTTTTGTTTATGTTGTTTTTTTTCCCATTTCATTTTATTGTTGCAAGCATTCTTTTTTTTTTTTTTGTTGCAAGCATTCTTAATTGGCTCGAATCAGAGAGAAAGCCACTTAGGGTTTGGCCTCCAGCCGATAAAAGCCTATTGTCTTATGGACTAGAAGAGAGTTTCTGTGACTTGTTTTATATCTGATTAGTTGTAGAATAAAGCTTAATAAGACAAAAAATCTAATACAAGGGGTTTATAGTTTCATCCTCTTTTAAGCATGGCATAATGTAGTATAATTAAATACTTCAACAACTTTCATCTCCACAGTGTGCAGCGCTATATTGAATGTGGGTGCTGGAGTGCAGCAGGCCCGAGTTTCTCAGTAGCTCCCCAGGATACATCCCTGTTCCAAGCTCAGGGCCCTCATCTGAAAAACAGGTCTGTGAGGGGCTTCGGGGTGTGGGCTCTCACCTCGGATTGCCTGCCTTCACAACCCAGCCTTGTCACTTAACTGAGCGGTCTTGGGCAAATTATTTAGTTGTCTTGTGACTCAGTTTTACCAGTTGAAAATGGGAGAATAATAGAACTCCTGCACAGAGTTGTGGAAGCTAAATGACTACTAAAGGACTTAATAAAGCGCTTAAACTAGCCATCTGGCACCCTATAAACTGCCACCAGCTATTACAACGTACGAGTACGTGAGATAATTTGCATGAAAATCCTGAAGGCATTCAACAACCATCAGTTCCTCTTCTTCTTTTCTTTAATATTAATCAAATTCATTTTTTTAAGATTTATTTATTTATTTGAGGGAGAGAGAGAGAGAGCATGCACACGTGGGTAGGGGGAGGGACAGAGAAAGAGAGAGAGAGAATCTTAAGCAGGCTCCACATACAGCGTGGATCCCCACACAGGGCTCGGTCTCACCTGAGATCATGACCTGAGCCAAAACCAAGAGTTGGACGCTTGACGACTAAGCCACCCAGGCGCCCCTTTACCAAATTATTTTCTGCATTTAATTCTTTTATTTGTTTGTTTCTTTAAGTCCAGATCCTTGCTAACCTGGCTTCTGTATCATAAACTGTTGGCATCTGCATTGTCACCTGTATCCTACTTGGAATAATTGTTATTAGCTTCATAATATTCTTGCTAAGATATTCCAGAGTCCGATGGTTGACTTTTGGTGGAAAGCAAAATTTTCCTTCAGTGCCCACTAAATGGCATACACTGTACCAAACTCTCAAATGTCTTCGACGTCTGTGCAGTTGGGAACTTTCACTTTAGGGAGTTACCTGAGTGAACAACACCGCCTCACCATTTCATGAGCAGCAAAACTCAGACAGAGAAAGAAGCTAAAGTATGAATTCATTTGAAGACGAGCAGACAAGGGGAGATATTAGCTTACGGATGCCTTAGCTTAGGGTTAGTTTAGGGACAGCAAATGTGTGCGTTTCCTGCAGGCCCGGGGCAGTCATCGCTGGGCTCAGACGGAGCTTTATCATGTTTTCAGCCCAATTCTCCATAAGGTTGCAGCCAGCACTGGCATCCTGGTTTTTAGCCATCCGTTGGAGATGAAATATTGTGGTCAGCTTTGCTTTTCTGGAGTGGACGAATGTCACTTTTTGGAACAATAATTCGTTCTTTAAGTCTCTCTAGTCCTTCCTGAACATGGAAACAACCTTATGTTTGGATTTTCAAATTCCAAAGATGGTCCTTTTGAACTAGAAGTTTATTTTCCTTAGGAAAATGTTAAAGGTTTTATGCATGGGCAAAGGAAGGATTTAAGCAAATGATGTGTTAACATCGGTCAATGAATTCATTATATTTGTATGTTCTTCCGACATGAAAAACTATCAAACTATCTTATTTTTGTAAGAAATGAAGAATCCCTCCTTTTATGCTAAAACTACTTTTTAATGAGTGATATTAGGTCCGTCTATACGTCTTCACCTCGTGGAGTCTTACTAAGGATCATATATACTGGGGCCCATAAAACCTTGGTACAAATCAGTTAGAAATAAATTATTTTATCACCATTTTTCAGATAATGTTATGATTTAGAATTTTGAATCAGATAGCCCTAGTAGCCTGCAAGAAGGAATTAATTTGTGTTTTATAACACATCTCACTATTTTTACCAGAACTTGGTGGGGCAAAAGTCACTTACAACGACTGAACTGTATTGTTAATTTTTTAATTTTATTTTTACCTTTTTCCTAAGAAATATTTCTAGCTTTACTGTCACTGCTGTGTCAGTCCATGTTCCTTAGGCCACCTGAAAGCAAAAGGACAGCTTGCTTTTACCACTGAATACACACAGGCCCTCCCTCCATAGCCCTAGAGGTCCCTTTACTTGGACAATTTTGCATTTGCTTTCATTTTCTTTCTCTCTTTCTTTCTGAAGATTTTACGTATTTATTTTAGAGAGAGAGGGAGCACAAGTGGGGCGGGGTGGGGGGAGGGGCAGAGGGAGAAGCAGACTCCCCGCGGAGCAGGGAGCCCGATGTGGGACTCGATCCCAGGACTCTGGGATCATGACCTGAGCCGAAGGCAGACGCTCAACCAACTGAGCCACCCAGGCGCCCCTGCTTTCATTTTGGACAATGATATAGGCAGTGCTGGCCAGAGGATGAACACGATTATAATGCGAGGCCCCAGTGCAAATGCAGAAGCAGACCGGTGGAGGCTGAAGCACAAGGAACGCCGGGAGAAGAAGTATTTCCCACAAGATTCAAAGAGTGGAGCAGCTCATTCCCAGCAAGCGTTCTGTCTGTGCTTCTCAACCAAGGGGCCACCAGCCTTGACTTTTTAACAGCCACTACAGATGACCTAGTGTCCAGAAATTTCACGGTCAGAAAAATTGAGTTAAATAATTCTTTCTGCTTGTCCTACTTCTAACTTTCATTCCTCACCCCTGCCCCTACCCCCTCGGCAGCCACTCCCAGAGCTTCAGGAAGTAAGAGATTTGAGAGGCATGACTGAAAATAAATGGCGAATGTGCATTTGCACGTGACATCTGCCGCCTTCAGGTCCTCGGTGTCGCCTACCTTTGCATATTCCACTTTCCCTGTCTACAATTCACCTCCCCTTTGTTTATTGTCCAACTTCTGCCCATCTTTCAAGGCTCAGCATTTCTTTTAGGAAATCTTTCATGTACTTCCGGTCATATCCCAGGAGAAATAAGTTCTACAGTTTGGGTTCCTCTAGCAAGCACCTTGCACATGATGCCACTATCTTGTGGGAGACAACCACCTGTCTCCATCACCAGGATTCGAGGTCACCTTTGTAACCCTAGGACTGAGTGATGTTTAGTACACAGTTCTTCCTTCATAAAGTTTGTGAGTGGAGATTACATATTGAATTGTCAACTCTACGTAAAATGCAGGTGCGTGAGTGCAGTAAGGTGGTGAGGTGGCAGAGTTGTGTACTGTAATTACTAATCAACTTGCCTTGGAAGACAACCATTCTGCTCCTTCCCAGTAACATATTTGCTGCAATCTGTCCTTCTTTTCCTAGCACAGCACTCCTGGCGATAGCAATGGTGTAATACAGATACTGTGGCTTTAGGAGGTGTGGCTGGTAATGGATGGACTTGGATTTGGAGCTGTCTCAAAGATTTACTTTGATCTTCTGTGATGTTTCAAGCCCTTCATTTTGGCAAGCCTGTCATTTGCCAGTTGTCAAATAGGTTGAGTCATTAGTCTGGCCTTGTCATCTGGGAGCCTCCAAATGATTGATAAGGCTCTGCTGCACTTCCCAACGGGATAATTAAGTGTCCACTCAGCTCTATCTACGTGGTTTTATAAAAAGTAACATAATATAGAAAGTTCTGTTATTCCTTTTTTCTACCTGTGAAAGCAGCAAGCTGGGAAAATGAATTTGAACACGCTCTTTGCTCTAATATTTAGTCCCTGAAGGACAAATTTCCTACTGGAAAAACCATACCTTGCAATTCTTTTTAAGCTAACAAAATAATCTCCATTTGTCTACTTTGCATAGTGATTTTGTGTACATTTTCCTTTCTTCTTCACAACAGCCCTGTGTAGTAGAAAGCACAGATGTTATTTTCTTCATGTTGTAGATTAATATCTTGAAACTCAGAAATCATTTTAATGTCATATTCAGTTCCTCTGACTCTTGTATTAATCTCCCGCCATCCCGTGCTATCAAACGTCTTGCACAAAAGGGACATCTGAATATTGCATATCTGTGTTATTCTCCCATTCAGGGTCTATTTCTAAAGCGTATAGGTTTTGACAGACTTCTTTGCCAAGACGCTGGGATTTCTTTAGGTGAACCTGTAGGGAAGGAGAGCAAGCAAGAGCGGGTCATCTCATCCCAGAGTTGAGAACTTGTCTCCAGGGTGCTGTAACCAACAGTCCAAATTGCAGGGTCGGATGGAAAGTGATAACTCAATATCAGATCGGATTAGAAATCTGTGAGACATTCCTTCCTTGCCGACGCAGATGATTCCTTTTGAAGGCCAGGTGCTTATTGTCTCCAGTATAATGTGGCTTTTGGATGCTATCCAGTCAGCAAAGTAGAAACTCATACTTGGCAAGGTGAACCCGGCCATGGTTTCCTGGTGTGCTGAATCAATAGGAAATGACTTTGGAAAAATACAGCAAAGACCACAACAAATGGTTTTGAACGTTTTCAGCCAAACACTATAAAGTGAACTGCCAAGAATTTCCCCTGTGATAATCCTTTTCAGATGATAACATATGATTTCGAACTTTTGCCCCTTACATACTATGTGACCTTCATTCTTCAGACATGATAAAATCAAAATTCTTTCTACAGCTGGACATTGGTCCCTCTAAGGACCTTTAGTTCTCTTCATTTTTGCCCAGTGAGGTCCCATATCCCGATGCTATTGTCGGCTTCTTGGAGCCCATTCTCATTACTGGATTTTTTATAATGCCTCTGTTTTCTTTTCTTTGTTTCCTTCCTGTTTTGAATGTCAAGTGAATATCAAAACAGAGTTACCATGTGATTCCTCACTCATCTGGGCAGCTGGGCTGTGAGCGAGGAGGAGTGGGTAGGGATGGAGGGAGGAGGAAAGGTGGATTGAACAGAGCCAAAGTTGGAGCCGCAGGGCTCGGGGCTGGCCCGTCATCATTCTGTGGACATAAGTGCAGGGTTGGGGGTGTGGGGTGAGCAGCGGTCAGTTTATTCTTCTGGGTGCTTTTGTTTTCTGTTTGTTTTGCCATTTTGGTTTTGAAGTGGTAATATTTAGATTTTGTGACCATTTTATAATGGAAAACATTTTGAGTATGAAAAAAGTAGACCATTTGTAGTAATATGTGGGGATTGCCTTCTCACATACATAGACTGGTATGTCTAAGGACAAGCTTCTTTCTCATTGCATTGACACTTCTGGACAATTCTGGAGAAGATTTCTAAGGCACAGGAAAACTTTCAATGGACTCTGCTCCATTTTGGGTTCAGATGTCAGGCAAAACTAAGAAGAATACACTAAGATCTAAACATTCTCACACTTTCTCTCCTCTGTCTCTTTTTACCAATTAAATGAATATGAGTATTTTTAAACTTCATCTAGACTCTGCTAAAACCAAGTAATATCAAAGTGTCTTGCTAATCAAGATCTCGTACTTCCTCCATGTTGATGACGATGATGAAGGCAGAAAATATTTCTTGAGCACTTACTATCTAGCAGACACAAAGGGCAGTCTGTTACATAAATGTATTGCATACATATTTCATTTGCTGCTCTCAACAATCTGGGGGTAACAATGACTCCCAATTTAAAAATGAAAAGCTTGAGGTTTAGGAAGACTAACTTGCTTAATGATATCCTGCTATTTAGCAGTAGAGCTAGGATTGAAACCTGGTGAGTTATTTCAAAGCTTATTGTCTCTGGACGCCTGGGTGGCTCAGCTGGTTAAGTGTCTGACTTGAGCTCAGGTCATGATGTCACAGTCTTAGGATTGAGCCCCACATTGGGCTCCTTGCTCCGTGGGGAGTCTGCTTCTCCCTCAGCCGGTCACTCCCCCTGCCTGTGCTTGCTCTCTCTCTCTCAAATAAATAAATGAACAAACAAACAAGATCTTTAAGAAAAAAAGCTCATAGTCTCAATCTATATGCAATATTGTATAGGAAGTGTTATTGTTGTTTTTCTTTTTCCTGAAGGGTGTTACCAGTAAAATAATATTCCACAAAAAAGTAGAGTTACCCATGTATTAGGCAGCTTTATCCAAACTCTGAGGTGACTGCTCAGCGTGTGTAAAGTAGGACTTGGAAAGTTGGGGTTATGGTCCATTTCTGTACAAGCTTTAGAGAAGTCCTCTAATTCCCAAATACAATAGAGGCTGACCGTTTTACTTCTTATTTTATTCCAGGATTATCCATTTTGGCTGATGGAGGTGGTCATAATTCTGTCTGTACTGTTAATATGTTTCATTTGCCTACTGTGATTTGAGAACAAGGTCCAAAGGGCTCCGTGATTAATTCTGGATATCTGAAAGAATCCAAAGAAAAGTAGCATCACACCTTGAGCACCTGCTGCGCCAGACACTGAACTAAGTGCTTTATATGCCCTCTCATTTTAATCCTCACTAAGGTGATGTGGAGTATTTGGTATCATTTTAACATTACCCATAGAGAAACTGAGGCACAGAGAAGCTGAGTAATTTGGACAAGACCTTTTAGCAAGTTGTGGAGTCAGATTTAAAACCAGCTCAACACAACGCATCTGATACATTCCATAAGTGTTCCTTGAACCCCAGTTCTGTGCCAGGCACAGAGCCGTGAACGGGGAGTCAGGAGGGCACCGGACCAACTCGGTCTTGCAGCTCTAATGAGCCGGAATGGTTGGACTCCCCTGTGTGCTGCATGCCTATAGCAAAGACAAGGGCACATCTCTGTGCATGTTTCTAATTGCATTTCTATCTTTTGAGCATCGCATTTATAATCCTTGTGCTGAAAGCTGTTAAGTAGTACTTTGCCCATGTTACTGCCGCGGAGTTCAAATCATATTCTTGATATATTACAGACTTTCTGAGAGAACATAACTTACTCTGGACAAGACAGGATAGGAGAGAGAGTTTTCCTTCAAAAAAACAAGAACAGAAGTAAAATAAAAAACAAACATAACAACAAAACAAAACAAATGCCAGAGTGAATGTAGGCAAAACTCTCCTTGTGTTTTCAACTGTAAGTCTCGACATGGAACATTTTTATTTTTTTGAAGGGCATGGTAGTCTATTTTAAAAAATTGTACCACCCTGATCATCATGACCAGAGTATACATCATGATGGCTTTTCTCCTCAGAATTAACATTGCAGTATTTTTGTATACTGAAATGTTTTAATAGGACCAGACCAAGAATGTTAGAGAAATAAAGATCTTAGATGAAAATGGACACTAGTAATTGTGGTATCCTACCCCACAGAATTCGTTTAAACCCCTCATGAATCAGTGGAATGATAATGTTATGTAGTCACGAAGAACCAAACTTCTCTTCTAAGGAGGCAGCATGAACTTATACTTCTTTGTACTTTAATCTTTAGTTTTTGTCATTTAAGTTATGTCCACCCTGGCTAAAGCACAACCATGGGAGACTCCTCAGATAATTTGCCTGTCACTCTTGTACATGTCTAGTGATTGTACTTAAAAAAAAAAATCAAGGGGCACCTGGGTGGCTCAGTTGGTTAAGTGTCTGACTCTTTGTTTTGGCTCAGGTCATGATCTCACATGTCATGGGATCGAGCTCTGCATTGGGCTCCCCGTGCATGGGGAAGTCTGCTTGAAGATTGTCTCCCGCTGCCCCTCCCCCCCACTCTCTCTCTCTTTCTCTCAAATAAACAAATAAATTTTTAAAAAATCAAACCACCATCAAAATAAAAAGGCAAATAAAATTGATTTTCAAATCATTTGAAAAGCATAGTGCTTATCTGTCTAATACAGACTCAGATTTAAATTAAATGCTATAATTATAATCTCCAAACTTCTGCTATATATATATATATATATAGATAGATAGATAGATAGATAGATATCTCCAATAACATTTTAAACAACTGATCAGTTAGTTGGTCCTTAGAAAGTGTATTTCTGTTCCTTGAATACTGATAGCGAACGAGATCTTAAGTCAGGTGATAAATGCCCTTGCTTGGGAAGAAAATGTCAAGGGAATTCCACTTTGACCTTCCTTGAGGCTGTCATTTTAAATTGCTCTCTTTGTTACACACTTCTTCTGATTTCTAAATTTAAGCTTAAATTCTATGTTAAGAAGCTACCATTTTTATCACGTGATAAAAAATTGTCTCTTTAAATCTTGAAAAAGGAGCTTGAAGATGTCTGGAATTATAAGCATGGGCATACACTTCAAAATCTAGATTTCTCTGGGTTTCTATCCCCAGGGAGGATTCTATTTCTCTGTTCACCCTACTTCTACCTTCCATTTTGAATGTTTTTGCTTTAACCAAGACTCCATGTAGCTTGTTGCTGTTGATTAAAACCAGAGAATTTACTGTTATGAAATTAAAAAGCATAAACCTGTTAAATGACCTTCCTTGAGGAAAATTTAAAGCAGGTCCATGTATTTATAGTAACCCCTATAACTTGGGACTTAAATGAACACTGCTTGTAAAGTAAAGAAATACCTTTAAGTCCAACTTTAGCCCTCTCTAGTAATATTACTAACAAAATAACTACCATTTACTCTTCCATATGTCAACTACCATGCATGAGCTACATGCTTCCATATATTACCTTCTAATGCTTACCACAACCTGTGCATCAAGTCTGGGTCATATTACAGAAAAGAGGACTATCTTGATCAAGACCAGGCAATTTTTAATTGTCAGTGGGAACAAAGATTTGTCTAGTCTTCTTCTCTTATTAACATTTAATATTCAGCAGTTATTTATTGAGCATTTACTACACATAAGATTGAAAAAAGGAGCTCGACCTTCGAGCCCTTAGAGCATGCAGGTCATCGGGGGAAAACCGTCGGAACAGGCAGTACATAGTGGTGAGTACCGGATGGAGGTAGCATGCGGGGCTACCTGAGTACTTGCAAAGGCTCTGCTCATGGTGCCTGAGCAAGGGGCAGGAAAGGCTGCTAAGCAACGAGTGTTTAGTTGAGACCAAAAGGACAAGTAGAAGTTGGGCAAAGATGGAAAGGTTGGGGATTGGAGCAAAAAAGCAATTGCAAGCAGACATGGAGGGAGCATGGAGACCCAGATACCAGAGAGCCTGGGTAACAAGAGAAGCGCAGATAGCTCCACGGGCTGGGGCTGGTGAGAATCAAGAAGGACTGCAGATGCTCTGGGGGGAGCAAGGACGATCTTGATGTCAGGGAGGATTTCTCTGGCTGTGAAGTGGTCTCCGTGGCTGCAGTTGACAGGATCATTTGCATCATTGGGTCTCCTCACTCTCCCAGTGTTCAGAGCAGCCCAAGCAGAGGGTCGGTGATCCATCCCCCATTGAAAGCATTTCTTCTCGGTCGCTGCCCTTCCCTTCTGCCTGTTGCTTGCTCTACTCTTTGCACACATGTGCTGCTCTTTGTTATCACCTTTTTCACAGGAGTGAAATTTTGGCCCTGAGGATCCTGAATGCCTAAGGGTCGTGTTTCTTGAATGTCAACGTGAGTGTAACAGTGCTGCGAAGTCTTGGCATCTCCCTCCCACACACTTTTCAGTGTCTTTTTCTCCCTCTGCCACCACTCAATACACATTTTACAAAAACCCAGGAAACATCATGAAGTACAGGCTGTTGGGAAAACCACTAAATGAGATCAAGCTGGAGTACGTTGCTCAATTTCCGTGATGCCTGGCGGCTATTCAAATGAGTACTTTTTTTGTATGGTACGTACTTGTTAGCGGATGGATACGCTTGTTTCAATATAATTTCTAAGAAGCATATTCCATTTTCTCCTGGGTGAATCCGCAAGGAGGGAAAAGTTATTGCCCAAGGCATTCGCAGCTGGTGGCTACAAGTAGGGATGATCAAATTGACCAATGACAGAAGAACAAAAATCCATGCTTTTTTGATGTTAATTGCTGGTGGCGCTATTCTTTGAAACATAGATGATAACTTTTCAATATGCAATCCATTTGACCGAGAGAGCACTGGGAATTCTGCCAAACTTTTGTTCCACCACAATTTGTCTCTTAAAGCAAGCATTTGTACAGCACTGTCATCTTCATTAATCCCTTCATGAGTTGTGCTGGGAAACAAGAATTGTTATTCCCATTTTACAGATCCTGAAAGCGAGAGACAAGGAGGGAAGTAACTTGTTATAAATATTTTAGCACTTTAGGCCTTAAAGTTTCCAGTTCGTCATTAAGCTTCTTGAATTTTCCTATTGACCGGGTTGTGCTGTCTCTTTCTAAATGAGCATAGCAAATTCTAAAAGGCGCAGGATACTTAGAATTTTGGGTTAACATTTCTGCCACATGTTTACTCAGTCCCAGCAAAACCCTCTCGTTGCATACTTCATTTTCTCTTGTCTTTTTCTTTTTGGCGATTATATTCTAAAGGCTAGTAAAGAATTAAATATCTCTGACTCTACCTCCCTTAGGTTAAGTAAAGAAGAAACAGTCCTCCTTTTTTTTTTTTTTCTCCTTTATACATTAAAAATAAAAAGACTCATATGTAAGGGCAATTCACTACAGGCAGAAAAATGAATAGTAGCCAATGCTCATGCTAAAGAATTCTAGTGTTGCAAGGAAGGTGGGATGCACAAATAGCTATATCTTAATATAATATTAACAATCACTTAAATTTATTGAGGGCTCACTCCCTTTCAGGTACTTTACATACATGATTTCATTTAATCTTCACTAATATTAGACCTCTGAAGAAGGTAGTATCATTAACCTCATCATGGGTATGAGAAAGCCAAGGCTTAAGGAGTTTAAACAATTTCCCTGAAGACACATAACCAGGAAAACAGAGCCGGTTTTCAAAATCCTATGCTCTGACTCTTAAACTGATGAGTCCTCCTCTGCTCTTCCTTTTCAAAATTGTTTAGCTATTCACCGGCCAATAAGTTTCAGAATCAATTTGTCAATTTGTACAAAATATCCTGCTTGTCTTTTATTTGCAGCACAATGTCTTTAAAGATTAATTGGGGGAAATAAGACATCTTAACAGTAATAAATTGTTTCATCCAAGACCAAGGATTGGCTGTCCATTTGTTCAGATGTTCTTTTATGTTGCTTAATATTTGCAACAAAATATATTTGCATTTTCTTCATAAAAACCATGTTCATTCTTTGTTTAGTAACTTCTGGTTTCTTTATAAGCCTTGTTGCTAGTTAAATGGTCTTTATTCTGGTTTTCTTCTGTGTTTTGTTATTATTGATATAAAGAAACATTGTTTTTTAAGTTGACCTTGAACCTAACAACCTTGTTTATCAATCTTAATGACCTCTGGTAGTTTTGGCCTCTGCTTTTCTCTGTAGATGATCATATCATCTTCAAATAATGACAGTTTTGTCTCTTCCTTTCCAATTCCAGTACTTCTTTTTACTTTTTCTCCAAGCCAATGTTGAGCAGTAGAGATAAGAGTGAGCATTCTTGTTTTCTGACCTGAAAGGAAATAAATCTCAAAGAAGTATTTTATGTGATTTTTTTCTGCCAGAACCATCAAGTTCAGGATCAATTCCTAGTTTTATATCTTTGTTTTCTTTTTAAATCATAGGACATTTCTGATCAATTAAGTTAATTACGTGATTTTTCTCCTGTAGGAGATGTGATGACTCTGATAGATTTTTCTGTTAAATCATATTTACATATGATTTAAAAATGTAGATGAAAACGGAGAAGTTTGGGATAAGCCCTATTTGATCATAGTTCTTTCCTTTTTTATTAAAACCAATTTGGATATGTCTAGATAATAGTTTATCTACAAATTTTGTTTCAATATTATAAGCAATTTAGATGTATATTACTTTTCTCGTATAGATCCTCACTTGGGTCTGGAATCAAAGTTGAACTAACTTCTTAAATGAATGCGTAGCTTTCCTTCTTTTTCTGTTTGTGGAACAACTTGAATGGGATAAGAATTTTCTAGTCATTTTTTGAATTTTCCAAAGGATCACCAGACAACCTGTCATTAAAGAAAAACTAAGGTTATCTGAACTCACTGCAATAAGGAAGAAAGTGCCATTTTGACAGAGTCTTGGTGTTTCAGAAGAGAAGTCAGAAGTAGGATATTTATAGGGCTTGGGGGTTTGGGCTGAAGTGATTTAAGATGGGTCTTTCAAAAAGAGAAGCTGATTGAGAGTGGACTAAGTTTGTGATATAATTTGGGTTTGAGGAACACAGTGAGGCAAAGATCTTAAAGTGAATATTGATGAGGAAACTGTTGTTTGATGAGCAAGATATTTACATGGCTGAGTGCAGTGTTTACTCTAAGAAACTGAATTGTAGTATCTATTTCATAAAACTGTTGTACTGGTTAAAATATAATGCATGTAAAACTCTTTGCAAGAGGATGCTGCCTGTGTTCTCCTCTAGGATTTTGATAGTTTCCTGTCTCACATTTAGCTCACATTCATCCATTTTGAATTTAATTTTGTGTATGGTGTAAGAAAGTGGTCCGGTTTCGGGGTGCCTGGGTGGCTCAGTTGGTTAAGCGACTGCCTTCGGCTCAGGTCATTGTCCCTTATGAAATAGATACTATTGTTTCCATCTTTAGGAGATGAAGGAATTAAAGTATAAGACACTTACATGACCTACATCACTTAGCTAACAAATGATGAAGCCAAGGCAGGGTCTAATTCCAGTTTTGTTTTTTTTTTAAACTCAAGATCTTTCTCATATCATGTTGTTACCCTGTATCTCTCGTTATATATACATTGTGACAAATTGTTTCTATTGAATTGATCAGTTCTCTAAACAGGTATGCTTTGGGTTAGTAGGTTTTTTTTGTCCAAGGAGGAATTTCTTTACCTACAACTTAAAAAATTACATGATTTTATTTATAAGTGCTTGTGGAGAGAGAGTCAGGGAGGGGGCCAGAGAAAGAGGGTTTCATACAAATGGTTTTGAGAAAAATGTAATAATGTACAATTGTGAAGATAACTGCAGTGTCTGGAACACAGATGTGCAGATGAAGTGGTTTAGACGCACTGTGCGCTCATTCCTCTTTCCCCACAAACTGTCATCCCATGGTTCCTGCTGAAATGATCTCTATTAGTAAAACAAATGTAAGATCCACATTTGAAAGAAGGGAGATTGCTAACTAGGAGCTGTGGGCAGGGTTATAACCTCTCTGTCTTTTCAATAGGAGGATGCATTTGTCATCCACATGTCCCATTAAGAGTTTTTCCAGTGCGGCTCCTCAACATTTGGGTCTGATAAAAAGCTAGTGTCAGACTCAAAAGGGTAAAAATGGTGGGAAGAGATTAAGCATTGCTTCTAGAATCACTTTCTTCCTAGATAATTTCTCTGAGGTCAAATGATACTCTCCAAAAAATGCATATGGTTTGGATTTCAAACAAAACAAAACAAAACAAAACAAAACAAAACAAAACAAAACACCCCAAGTACTGTTTCGGCTCTTCGATTAGTCAGTTGCTTTTCCCATTTCTCTTTAACTTCCTATAATTCTGTATTGAGTTTGAGAAAGTATTAATGCAGGGAAAGAAATTTTGATGACAACCATTAAAACTTGTGGATGGGGGATTTTATTAATAGGTGTTCACTTATTAAAAAGAGGCTCTTGGCGGGGGGAGAAAAGAGGCTCTTGAGTCCTAAACTTAAAAGTGACTTGATTGGATTCAAATGGTATTGGCTCCTGAGACTATAACTCTTACAGTTATGCCTGTCATAATAACATTAAATACTGCTTATTGAGATGTAGTTTCAAATTTGGAACACATTATTTATGATCCTCTCAGTTATCTGTGAGGCGGGTACTATTACCCTCACTTTAGAGATGAGCAAACAAAAGGAAATTTCCCAGGTCGCCTGGGTGGCTCAGTCACTTAAGCATCTGCCTCAGGTCATGGTCTCAGGGTCCTGGGATCGAGTCCCGCATCCGACTCCCTTCTCTGCGGGGAGTCTGCTTCTCCCTCTGCCTGCCGCTCCCACTGCTTCTGTGCTCTCTCTCTCACTGACAAATAAATAAATAAAATCTTTAAAAAAAATAAAGGAAATTTCCCAAGGACACCCAGCTATGAACGTCAAGCTAGGATTCAAACTGAGAACTTCCTTTAAATTGCCACACGCCGCACACATCACTGCCTGTTTCTCACCTCACCCACAAGATAATGCATCTTTAGCTATCTTTCCTGTGCTGATTCATTGTCTTTACTGAAATCCCTTTGGTCTTTTTCTCTTGGTACCGTGGTCAATCAGTGCCTTGGTTATGAGTAGTTTACATGTCCGACTCCTGGGCCAAAGATCTGGGTTTCTGTTTTCAGCACACATTTAACATTCAGCAGCTCTCTAAATAAAACATTTCTTTGCTCAGTAACTTTGAGTGAATACAGACGTGTGTCAATTTACTATTGTATTAGAGGTGGGACGGCAGGAATTACTTGCAAGCTTAAAGACTATTGACTTTTGTATGTTCTAGGTTCTTTTTCCCTGACATAGTTGAATCTAAAAAGAATTATACCTTCAATACTATGTAACCCACAAATGGATTGATGGATTGCTACCAAAAGACATCTTATAGATTCAATTCGGATAGAAGGCTGCCTTGGATCTGGCTGAATCATCTGAAGTGTTTTCTCCCCTGGTATTACCCAGTGCCTGCAATGATTAGTTCCGTGGGATTTCTATAATTCAAAGGCTAATTTATAGCTAAATCAGATAATATGATTTATAGCACCAAAGATGTCTGTCAATTCATGCACCGTCTAATGTGGTGGTTGCTTGCCACAGGAGGCTATTTAAATTAAAATTTAAATCTGTTAAAATGAAATTAAGTTAAAAGTTAATTTTTCTGTCACTCAAGCCACATTTCAAGTGCTTAGTAGATACATGTGGCTACTATTGTACTGGACAGTGACACTATAGAACATTTCCATCATTGCAGAAATTTCAATTGGACAGGGCTAATGATGAAGAAGACAGAAATGAGGTTAAGAATAATTATTGCACAGAACATACTGGTCAGCATCACCCGAGTTATAGAATGAAATGAGTCATACTGCATTGCAACTCCCTCTCTATTTATTTGTCTTCCTAGATACCTGTTGGGAGAAAGGGACTCAGTCTTGTGCATACAGTATCTCATGTCATACAGCCCACTCCTAGGGGTTCAGTAAATATTTGCTCAAGGTTGCATGAATGAGAATTCAAAAAATAAGATGAATAGAGAAGAATTCTTGCATGTTATAGAACAGAGTGGATATTTGGGCAGTATAAGTAAAACACCATTTTCTTTCCAACCTGATTTGTGTCAGCCTTCAAAATGGAGTAGTTGATCCAACTGTTTCAATGTAGAAGAGATGACAGTTGTCCAGACTTCAAGGCCTAAAACCACTTGTCACCAGAAAAGAAAAAAGAAGCCAGAGCTTAATAGCATTGTCAAGTTCAGCTGACTTTTATTTGGAGAGGCTGGTTGTCAAGTCATGGTGAACATTTTTGCTTCTACAAGTTGAGTGAGACTCTGAAAAGGAAAATAGTCTTTTTTATTCAAAGTCATAATTTATTTCCTCTTCTAGAGCTAAGTCAAAAACAAGATTGGAGGGGTTATTGGAAAGTTATTTACAGGAGCTTTGATTTTTGGGGTTATGAGAAAACCATGATAAGTGGATCATTTATGCCCTTGAAAAATAAAGCCATGTTTTAGATTACAGTAAAATATGGTATGCTCTGTCCTTACTTTCATATCTCAGATATTTAGTAAGCATATTGTATATAAATAAAAAGAGAGTTAAAATAGTGGTTGCAAGAGCAGAACAGATTAGTATCATTTTTTTTTTTTTTTTTTTTTGGTGGTTGACACAGCTAGTGAGGTCTGGGGTATGGAATCACAAGATTCCTTTTGGCACTGTAGAAGAAAGTTGAACTTGGGATTTAGTTGACATTTATTTGCCTAGGATTTACCACATATTTTATGGCAGGCAATGTTTCATACGGTCACTTACAAAAACCGAGCTAACAATGTGTGTAATTGACCTCACAGTGTAATTGTGTGACTTTCGTATTCTGTGGATTGTATTCTTCTCAAGGACTAAGTCATTCTGTGGTTTGTCATGGCACACTTGCCTCTCTGCCCAGAGCTGCATCTGCTGACCCAAGTCTGTGCACATGCCCTGAAGTTGTTTTTCCACTGAGAGTGGACGACTTTTGTGCATCCACCCAGATCCTCTCATCTGGTCTTCATTTTGCCTGGACAAGTACTTTTGAGTTAGCGACCTACAGTTATAGTACAGAATGGGGACATGTGATCTCAATTTGGATTGGACTTTGGCTTTGATGATCTGACCTGGGCCTGTGAGTGTGCCCTGAGCAGGTGGCCCGAGATGAGAACATAGTGGTATTGTTTTGGTATGATCTCCAGCAATCCTGAAGGTGGATTTAGGAACAAGGCTGGCCTTGGCTCTAAGTTTCCTTAAATTGTCTTCCACCCAATATGGTGCTCCACAAGAAGGGAAGATGGAAAATTCAAGGAAATTAATCAGCCGATTACTTTAAAAAATAATTTATGATTGTAGTTTTTACTTATCTAGGTACCTTATCTGGGGATTTGGGGGAAAAGTAAATCTTTTTATACAGTACGAACAGTTTAAAGTCAAACTGAGTGGAAGGAAGTAGTTGGCTATTCATATAATGAGATATATTAGAATAGTGACAAAGTGCTTATTTCACAATTTTGTTCTCCCTTATTCTTTTATGTGCTTCCCTCCTTCTTTTACTACAGCAGATAAGGTTTCTCCTTACAACTGCGCCCCACCATTCATATAAAAAAAGAGACTTCAAACCAAATTCAACTCTGTGGGTGTTGGGAAGAAACGGAAAACAGCTTGTCCTTCCATCCTATACACGATCAGGAAAATTCTGAGTTAGCACTGGTGGGTACTCCCACAAAGTCACAAGATATAGTTTTCCTTTGTTTTAATAGAAAATAGGTATTAATCTGTGAGTGGAAAGGAATACGTCAAGCTGCTGAGCTATAAAAAAATCTAAGGAATAACTCTAGATTGTTGAATTCAATTTCAGAAAGCCTTGGCTGGACTTAGGTATGTCAGAGATGTGCAAGAGAACAGTTCCTCTCCTGAGCTTGCTGGCAGCACACCGTACATTCTCTTCCCATGGAGGCTGCATTATTAAGAGATCCAAGTGAGTCCTGAGGATGTTAGCTGAGATTGACTCTGGCAGGCAGCCCCAGAAAACTTAGCTGGAAAGCTCTTATTCAGAAGGGACCTTGAAGTGTTTGTGACCTGGCTGGAATATGTCAAACTCTACCATACACATGGAGGCCTGGGGGGAGGGACTATTTAAAGCTTTACAGTCACACTCAGATGCCTTTCTAGAAGAGGTGATTCACTTCTCCTGACAGGTGTGAAGGGGTACTTGCCACTCTCAGGATGGCACAAACATCCCATTTTAAACGAGGGAGCCATTTATGGACTCTTCAATTTAGTTTTGTGATGACTTTCTTTCTAATATACTTAAGTCTATATATTCTGATAGCAAAAAGAGTTCAAGGTGCATGTGAAGAGAAGCGTGAGTGTATCAGGTCAATGACATCAGCTCTGAGGTGCAAAATCAGCTGCTGTCAGAGAACACACATATCTAACCCTCTGACTTTACCCCGCAGGCAACAATACAGGCCACCATAAGCCTTTTCAGGTAAAGCGAATTATTTCTTCAATTCTCCAAAAGGACTTTTCAAGGACTCCGAGAAGTTTAATGTCCTCCATAGGATGCTAAAACTATTTTGGAAAAAAATGCAAATAGAAAAAAACATGAAGTTTTGTCCCATTGGAGAAATACTCTCAGAGCTATGGCAATAGCTGAGAGATTTCCTTAGTGAAGTTATGAGCAATTTCGTGTAAGTATGTTTGGGAATCCCCTCACTTTGGGCTCCACTCTTTAGTCTTGACGGTTATCTGCAGTCACAAGTCTGTTAAAAATTGTGGTACCTTAGGGTCTGATTGTTCATTACTTCCAGAACCAGCCATGTAAATGACCCATCCTCTTCCACATCCCCCACCCCAAAAGAAGCTGCATTTCCCAACTCTGAATTCAAAATGTTTAGATTCCAGCTGAACCGGCTGCTGAGATGACCCTTTACCCAGATGATATTGCTACCTAGTTATTCTCATCCATGGGTGATTTTACTCCGTAAGGAGACATTTGGCAATGTCTAGAAATATTTTTGGTGATCAGAACAAGGTGGGGTGCTACTGACCTCTAGTACATAGAGGCCATCCAGGGATGAGGCCAACTATCTGGAAATGCAAGGAAAGCCCCCGCCACAAAAAATTATCTGGCTCAAAATGTCAGTAGTGCTGAGGTTGAGAAACTTTGTGCTAGTCTGTATGATGACAGACCATCTGGTCAATTCCTCTGCCAGATGATCCATTCACATGGAAACCAGCAGCGCAGAGACCCGTTCACTGTAGAAACTCAGCCAATGAAGGCAGTGACACTTGAAAAATCAGCTATCCTGTAAAGACCTGAGCCTTGCCTCATGGTCTAGAATGTTTCAACCTTGGGATATTGTGTTCACCAGGAGTTGTACTCTCTCTCCCACAAACCATGGATAAATACATGAGTGGTTATCTAGTATGCCTCCCTTTACTTCGAAAATAATTTATTACATACTTTCTTTTTTTTAAGATTTATTTATTTATTTATTTATTTATTTGATAGAGAGACAGCGAGAGAGGGAACACAAGCAGGGGGAGTGGGAGAGGGAGAAGCAGGCGTCCCGCGGAGCAGGGAGCCCGATGTGGGGCTCGATCCCAGGACGCTGGGATCACGAACTGAGCCGAAGGCAGACGCTTAATGACTGAGCCACTCAGAAGCCCCTACTACATACTTTCTATTTTTATATTAGCTACAAATTACTGCTTGTGTCAGGCACATACTAAGTGCTTTGCAGAGGTTAATTTATTTCAATCTTCCAGACTACACTGATACTGTCATTATGAGCTTTGTGTAGATGAGGAAATTGAAACTTAGAAACAGGTCACAATATTTGTAAATATTGAGCTTTCAGGAAAAGAGTTGCTGTGCAAGTATTCTAGAACATAAGCTCCAAGAAAGTTTGTAATTGTTTTGTCTGGTTTTCCTCTGTGTCTTCAGTGCATGGAAGTACACAGCAGGTGCTAGATTTGCATTGTTGAATCAATGAATGATACTACCAGGGTCAAAGATTTCCATGGCTTTTCCATGGTGACATTATCTGTTAAAGCTTTGTTGCTTCAAAGCACAAGAATTCCTTTCAGAATTCCTTAAACACAAATTAAATGAGAACAAGAACTCTAGAGCAGCTTATGGAATACAAAGAAATATTGAAGTATAAGGCCACGGGAAGAATTCAGTGTAGTTCTGGAAGCTTCTTGGACTTTCATTCTAGTGCCAGGCCCACCTCCCTGCTCTGCCTGTGTCTCAGTTCAACAGTCTGAAGTGATTCCACCAGGCTTTTGCCCAGTCAATACGTTGTCTCCCCTGGGTCGGGTGATACTGTGGTCCAGTAAGTGGTAGCCAGGGATGGAGTGGGGTCATGCCATGCACATGTGACTAACAAGCACTCATGGTCGATGGGAGAGCAACTGTCACAGGAGACACTTGTGGCCTTCTGAGATGTCTGGAATACTGACGTTGCTGCCTCGAGAACGTGCCGAGGACCCAACAGGACCCAACGCGGCCTGACGTTAATTCCTCCTGACTTAGCATCCTCCCGACACGGTAGTTGTCATTTGCTCTGGCAGTTGTTTGTGCATTTGGAACTTGGTTTAGGGAGAGTACTGTCCAAAGAAAGTACATTATTAAAGTGATTGGATGTTGATACTTGATAACTGGTAAACACCTGTCGTTGGCAGATGACAGTTGGTTTCAGCTGATGTGCTGGCTTTCTGAATCAGATGGGCAAATTAGTGGTCTTAGGCGTCTCCTTCAATTTTAATGTATGGAATAGAACATGTATGGAACGAATTTCTTATTTTCCACGAGCAAAAGCCCATATTTTAAGTACTTTGCAAATGAGATTCCTTAGTTACTGGTGAAACGTGTTGCTGTAATTCATGTGCATTTAATATTGTCATGGAAGCTTTCCACAATAGATTTATGAGGAAAATGATTGTGTGATTCAAGTTAGATTGAGAAGCAGTGGTCACCTGTTGAAGAAATGACCAGAGCCTGAGGAGTATTATAGAGTAAGGAACCACATTTTAACCAGTGGTATAATTCCAGCATCATTATGACGCGATCATCTGTAATGTATAGAAATGAGATACTGATTAGGAATACAGAGTTGGTGGGGCTCCTGGGTGGCTCAGTCGTTAAACGTCTACCTTCAGCTCAGGTCATGATCCTGGGGTCCTGGGATTGAGCCCCACATCGGGCTCCCTGCTCAGTGGGAAGCCTGCTTCTCCCTCTCTCACTCCCCTTGCTTGTGTTCCCTCTCTCGCTGTCTCTCTCTCTGTCAAATAAATAAATAAAATCTTAAAAAAAAAACAAAAACAAGGAACACAGAGCTAGTGATTTCAATCTGTGCCACTAGTTTGTAAAACTCTACTGAGAGAGAGGACCAGGTTGCTAGCTTAGTAGAAAAAGCCCTAGAGAATTGAACTCAGTAAGACAAGATTCGAGCATGGAGGGAGAATTTGTCAGTCTCTGCTAATAATGAGGTAAACACCTTTCCTAATAATGAGGTAGGTTACTTTTCACAGCAGTGAGGAAAATGGATTCTCCCACGAGTCCAAACATATTCTTTCTCCTGACTTTTCCCTTCTCTTTCCCTGTCCTTCCTGCTCTAGCTCATCACAAAATGTTAAGAGCCAAAAGACAACTTTTGAAGTGCGGGGACCATCGATCACCATAGAAGCTAAAGGTCCTCATGGGAACTTGCTTTGTGTGGCTTTCTTCTAAAATGTGTAGGCTTAATTATATTTTATTCCCCATATCATGATTTAAATCCCTAGGTGATTTATCTTTTGGCTGTTTCTCTGACAACATTTCTACACTCTGCCCCTCACTCATCCCACTTCAAGCACACTTGGTGTTCATCAAACATCTCAAGCTTATTCCCATGTCTGGACCTTTGGACTTGCTATTTCCTGGGACAGGAAAGCTCTTCCCCTATATATCAGTGGACGACTTGGCCCTTCATTCTATTTAATTTTTGATCATCTTTCTTCCCCTGATGAAGATATATCTACCACAATATATAAAATGGCAGCTCTGTCATTTTTATATCCTTTTTCTGGTTTGGTTTGTTTATAGCTCTTATATCTACTTGGCATAAAGTTGTAATATATGTATTTTTTTAATTCTCTCCCCCTAGGAGAATGTAAAGGTCTATAAGGGCAAGGGTTTTATTAATTTGGTCCACTACTGTGTATTAAATCCTAGAGTAGGATTTAGCCTGGCACACAGTAGCTTCTCAATAAGTACATATTGAATAAGTGAATACATAGGCAAAATAAAATTGTAGACATATTTTACATTTGCATCAGGAAATGCATTACATTTGCATTACCTAAGTAACACATTTTATTCATGGATGTAGGATATTAGACTAGTAATGAATTCCAATTGAATTAATGAGTAGAATAATTTAAAGTTGACATCCATCAGGTATCTATTTAACAAATCTGTCAATATTATTTTTTGTCATTCATCACTTTGTGTTTATAGCAATGTTTCTGGACTCAACATATCAACTTGTCCTATGAATGTGTCCCAATTTCTGTTTTGTTTTCAGGTCACCAATTATGAAAACATAGGAGGAGGAAGAAAAAGTACGTTCTATTCTCACATGCAAAATTTCAGCTCCGTTAAAATCAGAGATAAAGACTTTTTACTTTTCAATCTAGAGACTCCTTAAAACAAAAGGTAGAAAGCACAAAGTGGTTCTAGATCAGCAGATCTCATAAAAATATACCTGAAGCCCTTGACTTTAAAACAAGTGATGAGCATGGAAGATTAACTATGGAACAAGAGTTAGGCAGAAGTGTGAGGTGGATATGGCTTGTCTTTAAGATTTTCCCTGTATTTAGGTTTCTTTCATGCATCAAATGTCCCATTTCTCATGGATTGTTTTTCAAAATATCTGGTTTCTAGATCATTCTCATCCCCACTTCTCTTTACCCTTCTTTTCGGGAACCTCTTTCTTTTGGAATATGGAGAATTTACGATGATAAATTATAACTACTAATAATGTTATTAATCATTATCAAATAACCGAGATTATTATTAGTTAATAATTGTTCAGATAATTCAAATGATTAACAATTACTTTGATAAATCAATTTTTGCTACTGGACTAATAATAAGAAAGGGTCCAAGGTCTGCAATCCAATTAACATAAATGTGTCCTTCCAGTCTTCTGATGATGGTCTGTATATTTGGCGTTACTGGTACTCAAAATTATTTATTGAATGCTTTAGGATGACTCTTGTGGTACTCAAAAAATTCAGATCCTATTAAGGATGTAATAATAAACTTACATAGAAAGAGAATTTGGCGAGGTCATAGGCAGTAGGAAGAGTTAAGGCTTAATGAAGCAAGGGAAAGATAGCATATGACTGACCAAATAATGCTTTCAATTTTTCCAAACGGAAAATGATTGTTCACCATCTTATCATGGATTATTTTTCCAGAAAGCAGCTCATTTTATTATCAACTAACATAGAATCAAGTTTAGAAGTTTAGTGGAGAGGATAGTTTTTAGTTCTGATGTATTGATATTTAGAAAAAACAATTAAACAATGGCAATGATAATTCCTACAGTTCTTTCAACTTTGCATCAATATTCATCTCTGTACTATCTTAGGTTATAGAGATCTTAGCTGGAAGCCAACTGTATCCACTGCTGGTGTCCAAAATGAGCTAATGAATAGGAGGGACAGCTACCAGGAGCCAATTTTACATGAGGGACCGAGACAATACATAGGGCACAATTGCTCTATTAATGAAGTAGCTTATGATTGTCCCTAATGTTTGTTTCTCTCTATTGAGTCATCCTATTGCTATCTCCTAGTCTAACAAGACGTAGTTCTGAGTCCTAGTTGCAGATCTGCTGTTGACTCAGAATAAGGACTTAGATGCTGACTTTATTTCTGGATCTTTCTTTCCCCTTCAAGATGAAGAATATGCCTTTCTGGGATACATTTCAGCAATCTTCTAAAGAAATAAAAACTAGGTAGCGTAATGATCAAAACAAGGGTAGGTAGTTTAAAATTTAAAGCCACAGATGAATTTGCTATAGATCATTAGAATGCCAAAATCATTTTATAAATAATGTAGTTACCCAACATGGTCTAAATGTGTTTTTATGTCATTTTAGCAGTAGAAAACAAGTATGGGTTTACTTACGCTAGTCTAACATTCCTTTATCTTTTCTTCCTCTCCCGATCCCCACTTTCTTCCTCTTCTATCAATTTCCTTCAGGCTTTTCATTTATCTGCTAGTGATACCCTTCCTGCTTCAAAGTCAGGAAAAGTGGGATTTCTCCTATCAACTCCAGACAGCATCTTGCCGTTTCTCCTTTTGTAAAGGATAGAGAAGGTGACTTACTTCCTCATACCTAATTTAAGATGTTGATTTTGCAAAGAAACTCTACAGCAGTGATTTCTATTTCTTACACTGAATTTCAGAGGTTCGTTGCATGTCTATTTTTGTTAGTTTGTAAAGGGAGGTAAGCCTCTGAACAGATTGGGAGTTAGAGATTCTATAAGCTTTAAAAAAGAAAAACTCTCTCATTTTTGCTAGCGGAGTTAGTGGCTGATTTTAAAACTTAAAATGAGCCTCATATTTCTGTTCCTTGGGGGCTTATTCTGCATCTTCTAATGACCAATATGTGCAGTCTTAAAGTGAGTTCCATGTTTTTCTCAGTTTTAGTATTTCCTCCTCACACAGCTGTCAGTGGTGAGGCGTGTGGGCTCGTCTGTGGGCAGAAGTGCTCTCCGGGTGGGCACTGTCTGTGCCCTTGAATGCAGATGGTGCTCAGGGGATGGAGCAAGCACTTTCTTTCTCTCTCTCCTCCCACTCTGCCCTCTAATAAAAATTTATTCTCAGTTTCTACAGCATTGTGGGGAGGTTGATTAGCCTACAGTTTCCATTCTCTCTGTTTACAAAGAAAATAAGAATTTGTATGGAAGTGACGCAAATGGATAATTTAGAGTCCTGAACCATCCAGAAAAGGGGGGGTGGTGATGTAGACAAACCTGGAGTGAATGGAAGCTTGAAAAATTATTGCTAAAGCAATATGGAACTGTCTCCAGAAGTTCTTTCCAATAGCACATTTACAATCCTGGGTGAGTCCTAATGCTGACTTTGTTTGACAGCTGTGTTCAAATGAATTATAGGCTTTGGGGTATTACATATCTCTGAAGCCAAGGTTATTTAGGTTAGATTAACTTGAAAATGTGCACATACCTCACTTCCAAGTACTGAAAAACAGAAAGCATGGCAGTTTAGAATTATAAGTATCTAGTGTGAAGAGCTATTCTTAAGGAATACCTATTCCGGAATAATGCCAAAGTCTATTAGAAGAAGCCAATTTGCTCCCTATCCATATAACTTCTGTATCAATATGCATATTTTACTTTGAGCTAGAGAGAAATATGGGGCAATGGATGCTGTAGGAAGACCAGGAAAAGGCAAGGTTCTATTTGAAATAGTTATGGGAAAGCAAACTTTACAAAAGAAGTTAAACTGTGGAAATGGTATATGCTTCTGTAGAGGGGAGAGAGGGTGATTTGTTCTCTACATGGTTAACATGGCTAACATTCATTTACATTTTCAGCTTCCAGCAAGATAAACCGTAACTGTATTAATTTATATATTTGTTGGCATCAGTTCAGGTCCTCTAGTAAGTGGCTACTATGAAATTTAATAAAAAGAAGCCTCATTTAAAATAGAGTTGAGAGGCTAGCAGGGAGAACTTCAACTACAGACCCTAACAGGAAGAGACCCCAGCAGGAGGAAGTAAGGTCCCCCCACCCCCACAGCAACGACTCAGCTGGTGAGAGACTGTCACAACTCAGCCAATGAAAAGTCACTATACTTTGAACTTCCAGTTTACCCCCATGGACTTTTTGTTTATAACAGCCCCTCCAAGCTTCCCCCTTTCCTCTATAAAATAGCTATCCTCTCCTTTGTTCTCTGGGGTGTCTATAGTTTTGCCCTAGCTTGCTTGTCCTGCATTGCAATTCTCTGCTATTCCCAAGTAAACCCATTTTTGCTGATAAAATAATTGGCAGTTTTGTTTTTAAGGTTAATATCGTGACGGAATTAGAGGTGCAAGAGATTTAAGGGGGCTGCGGGGGCCGGGGGGCACTGTGCAAGTTAAAGAGGTAGGGAGAGACTAGAGAATGTACTGCATGCCCCACACAGTTGGAAAGAGAGGGCAAGAAAGAATGAGTAAGGTTGGAAGAGTCAAAGACTGCACTGTCACTCCCAGAAAGTCTCAGTGAGGCTGATGGGCTGCCCAAAGCAAAAGTTGTCCAGTAAAGGAATCCTGCCTGGGGCAGAAATCACTTGTGTCCAGACCCCGCCCCTCGCCCCGCCCCTCCCCGCCAGGCTCAGATATTGGCTGGGAGCAGCCGGGAGGGGCGTGGCCTCCAAGTGAGGCCGGGGCTCCTGCGGAGGGCACATCTGGAGTTGGCAGCTCACCAGCTCTTTGCAGCAGGTTCTCTCTTGAAGGGCGACCTGAGCAGTGCGCCTCTGTGCCTGCCACACTGTTACTATGTTTTCTAAGTCATGCGTTTTGGCTAGTTTTAGCCTTTAACTTCTTATGTTGAGGCCTGAGAGTTTCCGCAAATATTTCATTAAATCTCATCCATTTATTTCTCTGAAATTGGCATCTGTACCCAAATCACTCTGCTCTTTTGGGCTGTCTGTTTCCATAAAATGTGTGGCTTAAGGAAAATGTGTCTGAGAGTCGTGACTGATCTCAGTCCCACAGCCGAGGCTGTGCGGAATATGTGCTATTTCTGATATATTTTTTTCAAGCATATTTCCTAAAGCTTTTCCTCAAAGTGTGTCACACACTGTTTACCAAGTAAATCCATCTTTTTCTCTAAGATTAAGAGCAGTTTTTTGGAAGTGCACCCCCCCACCTCCAGCCTCTTTGAGAGGACAGAAGGGATGGGATGCTGGCTCTGGGTGGGAAGAAGATAGATGGCTTTTCTGCCTGTAAGCCCAGTTCTCCTTCCCAAGATGGTAATAGCAACATTCCAATTCTAATATATTCCCATCAAGAGAAAGCATCTGAGATCTCTGACTCAGCTCTAAATCTAAGTACACCATAGGGCCAGCATGTCTGAGAGGGATGCTCAGTCCGCAGACACCTGCAGCATTTCATCTGCTTCTAGAAAGTAGCGAACTGGTAAACCAATTGGCAAGGCAGATATAAATTGCCCTAAAGTGGCTCCTGGGTTTTGCTCACTTCTTCCTCTCTGGGCTCATCAGGACAGAATATTTTCACTCTGAGAGGGAAGAACTGTGGAGAGGCATCAGGAAAGCAGCTTTTAGCATTTAAATGACACCTTTCTTGATTAAAAAAAAAAAAGGTGCATATTACGGTGGTTTGAAGACTAGAGATTTAAAAACTGGTTTTAGGATGGCTGCTTTGAAAATGTCCCCTCTCCAGTGTAGTTCCTCTAGAATTTAATCTCATGTCCACTGTGGCCAGGCCTTCCATCCTTTATCCCAGAGTCAAATCTGGATGTGCTTACCTGTGTAGACCCTTGGCTGAGGGTTTCCTCCGAATGACCTGACCACTCCCTTCTGCAGAGGTAAGGATGCTTTCCAAAGATGAAGATTCTTGGGTTAAAATAAATTACTGTGAACGTTAAGATGATTAGTATCCTTACAACTCGTGTCAGAGAGAGTATCGCTAATAAAAATGTTTTTGACGCTCAATTCTAAAAAGCAGCTGGTTATTCTGTTTTGGGATGCAGATCAGAAAATTAGTTGCATCTACTACTAGTTTTATCCATATCATTCCAACTGAGCTACCAAGAAGTCTATTAGGCAAGAATCATACCTATCTGTTCTCTTCATTGCTCCAATAAAACTCTTGTCAAAAAGAATTGTGTCAAGTTGGTGCCCAGGGCAAATGTTTACTGTTGTAACAATTCTATAAAAGCAAGGTTTGGGACCTGAGAGCACATGCCCTGAAAAATTGCTGATGGACATCTGCTCAGTACAGGACTGCGAGTGTGGGTCTCTATGCTAAGGTTTACTCAGATACTTGGCAAATAGGCAGAAACCTGATTTAGTGCTGTTTTCCTAGGAGGCAGCACTTCAGAGTCCCTGTTCTGCCTATGACCTTAGGCAGACATTTAGCATGCTTCTTGGTTGCCCATCTGGCCTTAAAAATATACTATTTCTATTATAAAAAAGAGAAGATTCTGCAGTGGAAAAGTTTGAGTATTTCTGGAACTCAGAAGACGTAATACTGGATGTATTACCATTGAGTTAATTGTCCAATAGTTTTGGGTGAACCTAAGTTTTTTGTTTGAAATTGGATTCCCTAATAGAGTTAATGAGATTATAATGCTGGAGAAAGTAAGTTGATTCTTTATAACAGCACATATAAACTAGGTCTTCATTTTAGTTCCTTACCAAATCTTTAAATTGAGGCCATATTTAACTCTATTTAGTTTGCTATTCGTCTTTTGGCACTTTGGTGAAATAGTACATATTTAAAGATTGGTATTTTGGAACTCTGCAAACCACATAAGTGTTTTTGCTGGGAGAAGTTATTTCTGTTAGTTGCCTTCTTTACTTACAAGTTGACTGTAAAACATCATGAAGTTTATGCCCTATATAAATTGCTTTAATTATGTTGGGTTTATGTAACTTCTTCTTGTTTGTATAGGCTAAATGGGTGCATGAATTTTTTTTTCTCAAGACCTCAAGAAGCTTGTTCAGTGCTACAGAAATAAATACAACTACATTTAAATGCAAGTATTTAGTCTTACTGGCTTTACTTAAGTCTTGATCACCAAGATCATTGTCTTTGCATGACGATAATTCATTTTGGTAATTAAGTGGGAAGAACAGACCAGTATTCTCATCAAAGCAGTCCCAGATGGCAAGTGTAATTCTTAGACTTCCAGTTTACCAACATAAGAATTCTTCCTACCCTCTCCTCTGTCCTACAGAAACAAACATGGCCCAGATGCTGTGATAAATGTGTGGGATTCATCCTATATTCTTGTAGGAATATTTGTCATGGCCAACTCTAATTTAAGACCAAGAAATGCTTTCAGCTGCTTTTATCCAGTTGCTAAATCAAATAACAGTATCAGAAAGAAATTCGAGGAATTTTGAAATGACTGAGGAGCTAATGTATAATGAAAACCCCAGTAATCGAATAAAAATGCCAGCATAATACCTATAACACCCATTTTTGTTTACTTAGTATTCTGCAGTCAAATTGGACTTTGTCAAATAAAATATAACAAAACTTCAAAGAAGCTTAAAAATCTAATCACTGGCCACTTTAATTATATGATTGTTGTCTGGTCAGCTGATAAGACAGTTGCACATACTATTTAAGCTCCTTCTGTACATCCTCGTGTTATGAATATCTCTTTGTCCTTTTTGTTTTAATATACTTCCATTTTACTGGTCTTAATCATTCACAGTACATTGAATATGAATAGAACTGAAGAAATGTCGCACCTGCGTTCCTTATTTATATACATTTCAGGGTTGGTGATAGTGTTGTCATGGTGAAAATCCAGATCTCCTAAATCTCCTGGGTTATTGTATAGTATGTAACTCTTGGTTTGTCAAGGACTGGAGTTATTTTATTTTGGTAAATATTTATAGAGCATTCAGAAAGTGTCCTGGTTGATGGTATGAGGGACATTTTATTCATGAGTGGATAACAAGATGAGAAAAGTATTGGGGAGAAGAGGGTAAGACAGAAAATACTTAAGTTCTTAGGGTAATCCCACTCTGCCCAATGCTTGCTGTTCATTTGCATGTTTTAATTGGATTCTTATTTATAGGTTTATTGTATGCAAAATTTGGGGTTGGGCAGGTGAAAAACATTATATGACCAGTTTTCTAGGAAAGTATTTCTGTGTTATGGATATATAATGAGTTTCTTGAGGGAATAGCATAACCAATGGTACATAATTGTCATTCGTGAGAATTGAAATTATATATTTTCTAGGCTGTTACAAAGTACCACCAACTGGGGGCTTTAAACAGACCTCAGTATACACCATAATTCTGAGGCCCAGGAGTCTGAAATCAAGATGTTGCCAGGGCCACGCTCCCTCTGAAACCTCGAGGGGGGAAGCCTTCCGTGGCTCTTCCTATCTTTGGTGATTTGTCAGCTGTCCTTGGCTGTCCCTGGCTTGAGGCTGTAGCACTTCCAAAGACACTCTTGTCTCATGTCTCTGTGTCTTCACACGGTATTCTTTCCTTGTGTGTGTCTGTCTCTCCTCTTCTCTAAGGACACAATTCATACTGGATTAAGGGCCCACGCTACTCCAGTACAACTTCACCTTATCTTGATTACTCCAAAGACCGTTTTTAAATAAGGTCACATTCATAGGTACTGGGGGTTAGGACTTCATATCTTTTGTGGGGATACGTTCAATCCAAAATCTATGTGGTTTTGATTTCTCCAATCTAGGGTATCTAGAGCAGATGGGAATTTACTGGGAAGATACTGGGAAGTGACGTAATAAATGGGAGACTGGAGGACTGAGCTAGGAAAATGAATGGGAATTAGGGGTCCTCTGGGGGAGAAGCAGGCAAAACTGCAGCCAAGGTCATGCTACAGGAAGAGTCTGACCTCTAGTCTGCCCCCACCCCAAGATTAGTCTGACTTCAACCACTGAATCAGCATCTCAGGAATGAATGTCTGCTTGAATTTAGGAAGCTGACTGTGCCAAGACTGAACTGAAGAAGAATCTGCCACCGGAGAAAGTTGGAATTTCTTTCTCGTTAAAACTTTAGTCAACTGGGAATTTTCTCAAAAGAATGATGGCAGTGCCAATAGGAAGAGGGAAGAGCCAGATAGTGGACCACCAAATGTGACAAATGTTTGCTGCAGGAAGGTAAAGTCTATGGCACCAAACTAAAATGATCAACTTCTCAGGGATTAAAACAATGCTCAAGTTCATAAAAAAGCAAGATTGGGCTTTGTCTTCTATGTTACCCGTCGGCTATCAGTACTAGAAGGAATGCCAGTAACAAACAAATAATCTTAAAACAAGGAATTAGAAGATACAAATTTTGAGAGGAAAAAACTGTAACAGGAGATCCTCTTAGGTAAGGACAATGGAAGGAAGGGGATGGCCTCTGCCTCCCTAGGGGCTTGGTTTTTCATAGCAGGTGAAGTTACTATGTTTATACAAACCGTGGGAAAACTTTAAATAAAAGTAGAGAATCTTCTGGGTCCGGGTGACCAAATGCCACACCAAATTGGGTAAAGGGCATCTTCTTTTATTCCCATGAAATTTTGGCTGAGAATCAAGTGGGTCACCTGTGGGTGGCAGTCATCTTAGGAGGGGCAGTGTCTTCACAAAGCAACTAGCAAAAGACACAGCAGAAGCACATGTGATATATTATCATGAGGGTTCCTCCAAATAACTACAGAGATGTTTTAGGAAGGGTGAGAGCTATCATGAAGATGGGATTGCTGGCTAAAGAAGAGTACAGATATTTTAAAGGTAAAAGTTCAGTGTATTTCTAATAAAGGAGGCTGAGCACACTGCCCAATCTAATGCTTCCCCTCTCTGTGGAAAACAAAGATGTAAAAATGCACCAAATGATTAGTGCCTACTTTTCTGGTAACATTGATAATGTCATGCCCTTTCCTTGGGGGACATCAAACTATGGTGCTCAGCGCCCGCCAGGTAACTAGCATCATTTCAAGAAGAGCTTATTCCCAGCTGTGTATTGTTTCTTCATAAAACCTGTAATGGCCCTTAGTCTTAAGAAAACCGTAGCGTCTAATTCCAAGGTGAATAGGATGGGTCAGAAGGCTGTCTTGAGTCTTCTCTGGGGACCACCGCATCTAGTAGATAAGACTCTGTCTTAAGCGCTGGTGTCAGGCGTGCTCTACTCCACTCAGCCTCACAGTCTAGGAAGGAAAATAGATCTGAGCAAATGATACTGTTACTCACACTAGCGGGGTCACCCGTTAGCAGTGTTCAATTCATCAACTCTCCCCATTTGTTTCCTTTTGTGTATCCACCTGATAATGTTTCCTTTGGTGCCAGGTTTTCTAAAGTTTGTTTTTCTGCAATCTGAACATTTAAAGTATGATTAAGTCAGATTATAAGATTATTAATAATGGAGGTTGAACATATTTAAAGAGGAAATAGTCATATTCAACATAATCTAAAATTTTTATGTGAAGAAGAGAGCTAACAAAAGAACTAACCAATGAATAATTTAATGCTGGTGCCTTGATTTAGATGTAAGTGAAATTCTTCCTGAATTTGTAATTTGGTATTTTTGATTTTGATGAAAAATGAGTTTAGGGAGGGTCATTTTATTTAACTAAATATTCTTGAGAAATAACTTAAAGAGAATCTAAATTCTACAACTAGGTAGGCGATGAATAAAGCTTTGGTTGATCCCGTGGCATGTGAGTTAGCTAAAATTATGCTATGTTATTATATATATGCTTAGATTAGATAAAGTTCAAAAGGATTTTATATTGATTATAGACACCTGAGCAATTGGAATCTTGTATTAGATTGGCTTGGAAGTTGAACTTATGCCAGGAGGAATGTCATTATTTTATGAATTGGGTAACCCAGAAAGTGACCTGATATTTATTCATTTAAAAAACTTCAAATAAGCACCTGAAATGTGAACTGAGTGATTGAAATGCGAATTGCACAGCAGGATAAATAGATGAAAATATTTCGGTTAAGAAATACATTATCAGATAAAATTCTTATTAGAGAAAAACCGAGTTAAATTAGGCTCTTGATGTGACTCAATGTACCAGTCAGAGATCCCTAAGAAACAGAAGCCACTCTAGACATTTCAGTCAAAAAAGAATGTAATACAGGAAATTAAGACCTTGTAAGATCCTTCAGAGAGCTAAGAGAAGTTAATTCAGGTTAACATGACTGTGGCTAAAATCCAGTGGTCAGAAAGCAGCTTGTGCCCGTTACCATTACTGATGCCACTATAACTGTCTCAAGCTCCTAAAGCTGGTGACCAGAGCCTCAGATGAGGATCCCGCTGACCACAGAGACCACATGGGTCTATTGTGGCCTGTTTCCACAGCAGCAGGAGGTGCTCTCTGTCTCACCTCCATCTTCCTGATCTCCCAAGAAACTATCTCATTGGTGGAATGTTTATCACACATAGCCCCTTCCTGCTGGGGAGACTGACAAATGCATGGTTTGCCTTCCAGCCCTTTTAATGCAGGGGGTTTCGTAGAAGGGGATGAAAATGGATGCTAAGTCCACATCTAGCACACTTAGTCTATTTTTCCTGTGTGGTTTTTAAAGATTTTATTTATTTATTAGAAAGAGAGAGAGAGAGTGTGCAAGCGCACAAGCCTGGGGGAGAGGCAGAGGGAGTAGCCGACTCCCTGCTGAGCAGGAAGCCCAATGCGGGGCTCCATCCCAAGATGTTGAGATCATGATCTAAGCCCAAGGCAGTTGCTTAACCGACTGAGCCACCCAGGCACCCCGATTCTGAAGACTCACGATAGCCTCCTGTAAGTTTTTTAGGAAGGTAAACAAAAACATTAGGAAAACTTCCTCCAACTATTCTACATTCACAAGGGTCTAAAGCTTAACTTTGCAGAATATGACACAGGCCTCCACGGATTAAAGGACCTTAGATATATAATCCGAAATTTATTTTTAAATAAAATTTTTCTTCTGTATTTAGTAGGAGAAATATTACCATCTTGATTATAATGTTCCTGATGACGCTGAATCCAGCTTTACCTCATTGCTTGTTGTATTTCAAGATAACTGAGTAAAGATGATGATGCTGATGATAACTCAGTGTTTATTGAGCACTTACTAAGTTTTAGGTGTTTCATAAGCATAGCTTATTTTTCACAACTACCCAGTGAAATGGCATACTATTGGCTCCATTTTACCCAGGAGGAAACTGAGAATTACATTAATTACCTTGTCCAATGTCATACAACCCACCAAATCTTATCCTCTTGTCTTTTTCATCTTGGCAAATACTGTCATCTACCAAATTTCTCAAGTCAGAACATTCAGGCATCACCCAAATTCTTTTTTCTTACCCCGACATCAACTCCATCAGCAAGTGTTGTTGCCTCTACCACCAAAATATGTCTAAAAATACTTCAATTATCACTCTAGTCTGAGCCACCACCATCTTATGAATACCTCACAAACCCCCTGACTGGTCACCTTGTCACTACTCTTGACTCTCTGCAATCCATTTTCTCTTCTGCAGTGAGGATGAATTGTTCTGCTTAAAACATTTGAATGGCTTCTCACTGTACTTAGAATAAAACTCAAACTTCTTACGTGATATTTCTCCTACTTACCACTATAAAATCATCTCATGTCTCTCACCCTTACCCACTGCATCCCGGCCACACTGACTATATTAGCTTGCCATGGCTGCCATAATGAAGTATCCAGATGGGATGGCTTACATAATAGAAATTTATTTTCTCACAGTTCTGGTGGCTAGAAACTGGAGATTAAGCTGCCCAGCAGGGTTGGTTTCTTCTGAGTGCCTTGAGGAAAAGATCTCTTCCAGGCCTCTCTCCTTGGCTTGTAGATGGCCGTCATCTACCCCTGTCTTCATATCATCTCCCATCCATACATGTCTGTGTCCAAATTTCATCTTCTATAAGAACACTAGTCCTGCTGGTTTAGGACCTTATTTTAACTTAAGTACTTCTATAAAGACCCTATCTTCAAATTTGGTCACATTATGAGGCACCGGGGATTAAGATGTCAACATGAATTTTTGGGAGGACACAATTCAGAACATAAAAGTGGTATTTCCATTTTCGGAAAATGTGTGGTTCATTCTGATCTTGGGGTCTTTGCCCTAGGTATATTCTCTATCTTGAGTGCTATTCTTGCTTCTCATGTTAAACGTACTTACCATGATAAAATAACATAATAAATAAAATAAAAAATAACATAAAATAAAATAAAAACATCACAGTCAAGGTACCATAGTAGAGAGAAGCCAGGCTGAGGAGAACATATGGTGATTGTGAGGAAGGTTCCTATGTTCTTCAATGTCACTGTTCATGAAGGTCATCTGCTGGGATTTCCCAAGTCTGCCTATAAAGAGGATCTGTGAGGTACTGCGCATGACTTGCTATGTCTGATTTATAGAACACCTCATTTTACAACATTTGACAAATTGTCAATGTTTTGTGAGGATGCTTAAGGCTCCTTGGCCTTAAGCAACTGTAGTTGCTTTCACTAAGTGCCAGGTATGAATTCCAAAGCAGCATCAGTTTATGCTTCCTGGAATCCCTTGCCCTTCCTTTGCTTAAATGAAGAAAAGAGGAAGTGCTAGGGGCAAAATTGTACCACCTTTATTAGAGTTGATATATCCTGTCCGTCTACACCTTGAGAAATGAAAGAGACAATCCATAAGAAATTGTTGGTTAATTTGCTGAGAGCTAATTTCTAAGAGTCACTTATCATACAGGGCAAAAAGGCTGAGAAAAACTATCCCACTAGTTTCCATGGACACAGAAATTGCTTCAGTGTTTGCCACATTTCAGTGCACAACATTTCCGAATGGTCTCACTCCAGTTCTACGTAGAACCAAGCTTGATGTTGATTTGAAGATGTACAAAGAATTATACAGAAATCATAGTGTTTTATTCAGAGATAAGTTTACTAATTCATTTGCTTGAAGACCAGTGATCTTCATTCTGACTGAAACTGACTTTGGTTATTTGCAAAAGTCAGAATGTAATATTTCACTTTATGCTAACCAAGTGCAAATCCTGAATGCCAAGTAAGTATTGAGCATGCCACCACTCCTGTCACCCCCCGACACCATCCATCCGTGGCAAACATCTTTAATTGGTTTTGACACAGTTTCCCATCAAACTCAGGTTTCAGGCTCCATCGAAACACATCACTGCAGGCATCCTTCAGCCAGTTTTTCTTTTCCCATTAAGTGGGAAATGAGGCCAGCTTATATGTACACAAAATGTAAGTCAGTAGTTTTCAAACTATATTGATTTCTTTATTTCTAAAAGGGACTAAAATAAATAGAGCTTCCTAATGTCTCTTGATCACAGAGCCCCTCCCCCCCTTTTTTTACAGAGCCCCTTTTTAATACAATATCTATGAGTTCTCTGTAACACAAATTGGGAAACACTGCTGTAGTACTTTACCACTTGAGACTTTTGATCTTTCTGGGAAACCCAGGTGGTCATTCAACACTTTGTAATCATTGTTTTTTAAAATGATATACATTTAAGTCAGATGCTGTTAAGACTGTGCCTAAGAGCCAGTCAAATAAGGAGCCAGCCTAGTGTATCACAACAGTATTCACATTTCAAAGAGGATTATTTTCTTGCAAACTGTCTTCCTTGATCAAAATGTTCTAAGCACTTTTATATATATATATATACACCTCATTTAAGTAGACTGACCACATATTTCCACTTACAAAGAGGATTATTTTCTTGCAAACTGTCTTCCTTGATCAAAATGTTCTAAGCACTTTTATATATATATATACATATATATATATATATACACACCTCATTTAAGTAGACTGACCACATATTTCCACTTACACCTGGGGTAGTCCCAGTTTACGCTTGCTTTTCTATTGTAATTGTTAATACTACTCTATTTTACCATCATATGTGTCCTCTTTGAAAGATAAATTAATGATCTCCTTACATTTTAATTCTCAAACAATCCGTGCTAACATTGGTATTACTACCTCTATTTACCAATGATTAAATACCAGAAAACTGGTTTGGTTTTGCACAGCTAGGCCATAGCTGAGTAAGTATTCAAATTAGATCAGTCTTACCTCAAAGCTCATGCTCTTGAATCAAGTACCGCAGTGCTCATGTAAATATCTGATGTCATTTAATAACCATGAAATGATATAAGATGTATTTATTGTCTACATTTTGAAGATGAAAATACTGAGGAAACCATATGCTGTAACTTACAAATTTGAGGTCTATTGTATTGAGAATCTTACATTTTGTTGTCTTTTATATGGTAATCCCTGCCTTTGAAGATCAGCCCCACACAAAAGGCAGGCCAACAAGATGTCTGCCAAGAACAGCTACAGAAAGAGTTGCAAGTAGGGCCTTATACCAGCTCTGAGCCAATCAGTTGGGACCTAGTAGATAGGTCACGATGCAGACCTCTCTCTTAAATATTTACCCATTTAGAACAACAATATGCAGTAAAATTCAGGTAAGTCCAAATTATTAAAATCAGACCCCTTAGCTTTATAGGAAACCAGAAGGACCTCAGATGAGCAAATACTTAGTGTACAAATAGGATATAATGATGACTCAAGGTACAAGGTCATTCTCATTAGAATACTGAGAACAGTCTCATTTTCTAAAAATTGGAGTCACCTTTGGCAGAATAATTGTTATATTTATGAAAATATATTGGAGTCATCCATTCTTTTGAGTATTTAATGATCCATTTAAGTTTAAGCCATACGCATTTCAAAACAAAGACATTCATTGTGCTATCATAAGGGTTTCTACTTTAAGAAAATTCTGTATAAAGCTATTTTTTATTTTAACAACATTCTTTTAAGTGTTAATCCCATTTTACTGTCTAGTCTAGATCAGGGTTTCTCAACCTTGGCGCTACTGACATTTTTGGACTGGATAATTCTTTGCCTTGTGTATTATGGGACATTTATTAGTATCACTTCTCTCTACACACTAGATGCCAGAAGCACCTTCTCCATAGTCATGACAATACAAAATGTTGCCAGATACTGCCAAAAGTCTGGGGCAAGGGGAGCAAAATTGCCCAGTTAGAAACCACTGACATACAGGCTTCCTCTATGTTAGTCTAGGAAATTGACAAGGTAGAAATAAGGGAATTAATATTAAATGTAAAACTCTGATAACATTCAGTACCAGTTCAAATTTCCTTAGAAGTCAGAGTTCTGGTGAATTTAACTTGGCCAAAGTTAGGAGTAATGGCTTGGAAACAAACCTGACTTAAGGAAGAGATGTTGGGGAGGTTATGTACTATGGTGAGTGCTGGGAATTGTGTAAGACTGATGAATCACAGACCTGTACCCCTGAAACAAATAATACATTATATGTTAATAAAAAAAATAAGATAAAAAAAAGAGATGATGGGAAAGATAATGTATATTAGCTACTGGCTTTCAGGTTTCCAGAATCAGCACAAAATCTTCAACAGAAGATCTCCCCATGTAGATCTTTCCTTTCTGGCAGTGGTTAGGGCTCTCTGAGAAATGCCCCAAATCTCCAAGGGAAGTCCACATCTTTCTATTTCCCTGCCCTTTGCCCTGTCCTAGCATGAATGCAAAGCTTCTGTTTTGCAGCTCAAAGTTAATGGGCAGTATTCTATATGTTAGGGATGGAGTCCAGAGATGAAAATACACTGTCTCCATGGGGCATTTTCAGTTGGGGTCACTCCTAAATTTGGATTAGTCTTCCTCCACCCTTGCATTCTCTCTACTCTTCATCTCATCCTCCAGTGTAACAGGTAATGATACGGATTCCTACAGATCCCCCAATTCCAACCTTCTCTAACCATCTTCCAAATCAGGCAAGGATGGGAGGCTCCATGATAGAGAAAGCATAAGGAAGACTTCAGTTATTTTTAGGTTTCTTTCTTCCATGTCTCTTTGTGATGACAATGTGCTAAGAATTCAAAGGCCAGAGTATCTCAGGAAAGAGGCTCTTAAGGGGGCTTTTTGCCATAGTTTTAATTCAGGTTCGCTCAGCTCATAAGTATTTAGAGGCCCTGATTTTCAATTTCCATCTATGTTAAAGACCTGAATAATATTCAAGCCTCATCTTCCTCTTCCTCTCTTAATTGAGTCTCAGGTAAGAGATAATCCAATTGCTTTATACTTAGAAAAGCTGACATTTTACCTGTCACTGGATTTCACACTTTTAATAAGAATAAAGCCAATGTTGAAACCGTAGATATCAGTCACAGGCCAATATAGAGGTTTTTACTTTAGAGACGAGACATATATTTGAATTTAGAGATGTAGGAAATTATACAAAAACAGTCAGTTTTTCTATTGCTTTTCTGAACTCTTTGGGTGGGACAATCCACATAAATAGGGGATTTGTAATCACTGTTTGGGTAATAATTAACCACTGTGTGTGGAAGGGCCTGTCATTTCTCGAAAGCTTGGATGTGAAACTACAGACTAGATTTCCAAGTGTCATAATCAAAGCATCATCTGTTAGGGATGAACCAAACATCTGTACTATTTTTTAAAACTTGAGCTTATTTGAGAATGTTAATAGTCATGAGAAACCTGTGATCAGTGTTTTGCAGAATCACTTTAAATAGATATTCCTATCACTGTTTAGAAGTGAGGAAAAGAATCATTTGTGTGTTTACTTTGTGGGGCTTATGCAGTGAAATTAAATGAGCTAAAAATTTTTTTCAGGAGCCTTCCTTTTATAAACTGGTGAGCAGAAGAATTTAGTGGTTAATTATTATACATTTATTTTGGAAAGACAGACATAGTTTTAAACATTCATTTTATTTGCAGGAACCATACATGGAAAATCATAGAATGATAAAACTCTGTTCTATTCTAAGCTAGTAAGTTGTTTCTAAGACATAGGTTGCTGAAATTGTAAGCCCTTTAATAAAGAATGTAGGTTGTGGAAATGTATATTAATTTGAGATATAGAAAGTTAAAAAAATAATATTCTCAAGGTTATATGCAAATAGTCACTAAAGGAAGGTTTTTGAAAACATGATGTGATGATAATAATTATAGCTTTGAATGTCAGAAATTTAGGATATGGACCAGCCACTTAAAAGGCAAGTATGTATGAAACAAATCTGTATTTTCACGTTCATTCTAAGGACAGAGGAGTAAACTGTTAAGGTTAGTGCTTCAAACAGGTGTAATAACTTTGTTACAGAGCATTTCACTTCTCTGTTCTTGTTTTCCTTTAATTGTTAAAATGGGAAACAGCTGCTTCAGTGGCAAAATGCATTGTGAAATGCAAGAATTGTCAAAGAATGCAATTGCTCTATGGCATTCAATTTGAATCTTAATATACCTATCTGAAGCAAGTTAATGCCAATAAATTGTGGCAATAACAAACTGTGAAATCCAGAGATTTGCTTCTGCATTCATAGTATAGTATTTTCCCTGAAGACAGCAGGCAATCCAAATGCAAGCTTGCTTCATTCAGAAAGCACAGTGTCTGCATATTTTTGGGTTTCATTATAATAACCTGAAAGTGAGATCACAGGAAATGTATTAGTGAATAATGGGTTATCAATCGAAATTGATTAGCTAGCAAAAAATCACCCCTATACATAAATCTTTCAAGGAACAATCACCTTTAGCTTGAAAAATACACATGTTTATCATTTCAGGAGGAGACAATGAAATATTTATTCTGTTTGCTAGACAAATGATTCCTTCAAGTCTCTAATAAAGCCTGCTTTACGCTTTCTAAAAAAATATAGCTGATATTTTACCTTCTTTAGTAATCTTTCCTGCATCAGAAACCAAATTCCTTTTCAACTTGGAGTCGAGTAGGAAGCTAAGAAAAAAAAAGAAAAAGATACAGAGCTAGCATTTCTCCATTTTAAGGCAGAACAAAGAAACATGATAAAGTCATAGTTGCCTTTCATAGGAAAATAGCTTCATAGAGGAAACTGGCAAGACATTCCTCCATCTTAAAAGGAAAGAAGCATTGTAAAGCTCACTGAGAGCAAAGTCCTTGAGTTCAAATTTTATTTCCATTTTGAGGGAGAATAGCCTAAGTACTGGGAATTTATATTCTTTTTCTCTTACCCCAAATATTGTTCTCAAAAAATATGCCATGATTGTATAGTCCTTCAGATCTTGTAGAAGGATCTTTGTTTGACAAGGATATTTTCATAAACTCAGAGGCCTTGGTGGTACCCCATGATTCTGCTACTGTCCAGTGAGTTTAATGGGTCCTTATACTTTAGACTCTTTGGTCTATAGCTCACTGGTAGCCACAGGATGGTCCAGAAATGTAAATCTGTCAATCAGTTCTGAAGGGTAAATAACTTTTAGGAATCCTTATGATTTACTCAAAACATAGGAGAGCTTAAAGGGTTATTAAAAACTGGTTTATTATGAGAACTTACCAAGGGCTCTAATTCTGAATTTTAGCAAGAAATCCAGCTGCCACATGATCCTGAGCCATAGTGAAAATTTCCTACATCACATATGTAGATAGTTGGAATAATATGCTTGTTTTTGGAGAAGAATTTGTGGTCAGGACATTAGCAGTGTTGCCTTGAACTAGTCTTGGTTCTCAATGGCTGCTCTCTTTGCTTCATGTTATTTTTAGCTTCTTGTTAGCAATTCATTTTCAGTTAACTCTACATGTGAAGTGATGCTATTTACACGAACAATATTTTGGGGTTACATTTTTTCCTCAGGTAGACTTTAAGGACTATATACATTGTGGTTCAGATAGACTCATCATATTACTATTCCTAAGAAAAACATGTATCCATCACTCCTCTAAGATTTATTTGGTCTGTACATGGTAAATTCAGCCATACTTTGGCCTTGGTGCCTTTTTCCTTTGAGTTCCTCCTTTGCTTTTTTTCTAAATAGTTAATTTCCTTAAATTACTCCTCATGCAGTAATTTGCACACAAAACTATGTAATCTATTTTGTTCATATTTGTTAAAATGTTTCAAAGCATAGGATAGAAGGCTCTTAAATTCTTTCTCAACAAAGTTCTTTATTTTTTTTTTTTGCGTTTTATAAAAATTAACATAAATACAACCTACCTTATTGCGGAAGGGTATGTTATACAACATATTTTCGTTGCGGGCACTTTCATTACCTAGAAATATAAACTCTGTTACTCTCTCTTCTTTCACACATTTAATGATTCATTTATTCAGCACTTTTAAAAAACAATATATGCTCTGAGTAGGATGTCAGTAAAGGGCAAAATTACTGAAGAGATACAAAGGGGCATATTGAAAAGGCACCGTTGGCAAGTATGTTGTTAATTTCTCCTCCCCGTATAGTTGACTATAGGATGCTGGGGAATTGCTTCTGTTCAAACACAATCCAGCACCTTTGAATAACAACCCCCGACTAGATTGTGCTGCCACCTTCTTCTTTGTTTTTCCCCATTTACCGCGATCAGCCAATTGCAAAGTACACTTTTTAATGAAAACTTGTTCCTACTACTCCCCATTGGTCACTGCTCCTCTTGCCTTTACCACCAACTTTCCATTTTCCATCCCAGCCCTGTGGCTCGCTTCTATTGCTCTTCTCCGTTCCCACAGTCACTGCTTTGGTTCAGGCTATAGACAGTTGCTCCTAGGTTAGTCAGAGCTCCCCAGCTGGCCTCTGGCCCCTCTTGACCCTGCCAACTTTCTGCATACATTCCTCCCCCCCACACTAAAGTGAATCATCCTCTGAAGTGTTATTCCAATTTCATTTCCTGTCTCAGTAACTCCCGCTTATTAAGTGTCAGCTCTCATTAACACGTCATTATCAGTCTTTATAGCCGTTCCCCAAGGTAGAAGTCTGGTCTCCATTTTACATATGAGGAAACTGAGGCCTAAAGAGTTTAAGTGGTTTGCCAAAGGTGGTAACCGGTAAGTTGTAAAGGGCCGGGCCCATCAGAGTTCAAAGCACATGTTTTTTTTTACTGTGTAACAATGCCTCTACATTGCTATTCTAGAATCACCTCCAGGGTTTTTGGACAAGTGGTTTAGCATATACAGAGAAAATCTATATGAGTTTTTGCACTGACCTGCCTAATCATATTAGGTTTACATTAATATGGAAACTAGTTTACCATGTACTTTTCTGTAGTCTGAAATTCTTAGTAAATACCAAAAACTTACCATTTGGATGGTGCACAATGGTGAGTTTATCTAGAAGACAGAAAGAGTGCATTCTATTGAGTTTTGTTCAATATTTATCTTAAACTTTCTTTTTAAAAATTGTTTGACTACTTATATTTGATGTGACTGTGAAATTTCACAGTTGGATTAAAAAAATACTGATTTCTGGCCACAAAGTGTGAAACCATGTCTTTTACTACTTTTGTCTTTTTTCCTTCTGATGCTTGTCCCAAGATAATATGATTTTAGATATGTTAGACACTTAATAAAAGCTTACTACTCTGCTTTGATATTCTTTTAGCCTGAGCTACTCCATTCTTTTTTTGAATTAGCATTATTCACTATGTATAGTACAATTTAAACATTTTAAAGTGTATAGGTTTATGACTGTTTTTTTTTTAAGGATTTTATTTATTTGTCAGAGAGAGAGAGAGCACAAGCAGGGGGTGCGGCAGGCAGAGGGAGAAGCAGGCTCTTTGCTCAGCTGAGAGCCTGATGCGGGGCTTGATTCCAGGACCCTGGGATCATGACCAGAGCCGAAGGCAGACGCTTAACTGACTGAGCCACCCAGGTGCCCCAGGTTTATAACTTCTGACAAATGTATACAGCCATGTGCCCATCACCCAGTTAGGATAGAGAACATTTTTCTCTACAGAAAATTCCCTTGTGCCCCCTGAAATCAATCCTCAACCTATTACCTCTAGTGACCCCGATCTGATTTCTTTTGCTATAGATTAGTTTTATCTAGAATTCCAAATAAATGGAATCTTAAACCACGTACTCCTTCATGTTTGGTATCTTTCATTTAGCATAATATCTGTGAGATTCATTCATGTTGTTGTGTGTAATAGTAGGCATTTCTTTCTATTGTTGAGTAGTATTCCACTGTATGAATATACTTCAGTATAATTATCTCTTCTTCTATTGGACATTTGGATTGTTTCTGGTTTGGCCTTTGTAAATGAAACTGCTATGAATTTTGTGAGCAAGTCTTTGGATACACATGTCCCCCCACCCCTTTTTGCTTTGAAAAATCCCTAGGAGTGGCTGGTCTAGGCCATAAAGCAGGTGCACATTTAACTGTTCCAAAGTCACCATACCCCTTTACACTTCCATTAGCAATGCATACAATGAATATCAAGTTGTTCCATAGCTGAATCACTTCATTTTGACAATATCTAAAAATTCTAGCCATTACATTTGGTGTGTACTGATATCTCATTTTCTTCTGCTCTTATTGCCTCCTTCCCAGCCTCATCTTTGTTGAATATGTAAAATATTACGTTCAGAGGAGTGTAATTTTTTTTTTTAGTTTTGTAAGTTTTATTTTTTAATTAACTTGTACTTTTTAATCTAAGTTGTTAAATGTATTGGCAAAAAGCTAATTATATTTCCTTAGTATCTTTTTAATATTGGTAGGATCTGTTGTGATAGCCTCACTTTACTTTCCTGATATGGTAACTCTTGTTTTCTCTTTTTTCCAGTTCATTTTTGTCATGGTTTTATAAATTTTAGTTATGTTTTCAAATAACTAATTTTTGGTTTTGTACATTTTTCTATTGTTCATCTTTTTCATTTTTTACTGATTTTTAATCTGATCTTTCTAGTTTTTCCTCTTATCTCTTTTTGGATTGTGTTTGCTTTTCATTTTCCAGTTTCCTAAAGTGGAAACCTAGATCACTGATCTTAAGTTTTTCCTCTTTTCTACTATAATATTTACTATAAAATTTATAGCCATAAAGTTACCTCGAAGTACTATTTTAGTTTCATTCCACACATTTTGATATGTTGTATTTTCATTATCATTCAGGTTGAAATATTTTCTTGTGATTTCTTATTTGACCCTTCGGTTGTTTTGAAATGTACTTAATTCCTAACGATTTTGAGACATTTCTAATTTTTTAATTAAATTCTAATTTCTTTCTGTCATGGTAAGAGAATATAAGATTTCAAAAGGCTGAAATCTTTCTGAGAACATACTCTGAAGATTTCAATCTTTTGAAATTTATTGAAACTTTTTAAATATCCCAGCATATGTACTCTTTTGGTAAACCTTCCATGTACACCTTAAGCAGACATGTATTCTAATTTTTTCCCATGTCATGTTCTGTAAATATCAATAGATTACCTATTTATTCACTCCTTAAAACCATATTTTTTTATTAATTTAACTGTGGTTCTAAGAGTTGCTTTAAAGTCTTTGTCTGTTAAGATCAACAACGGGGCCATTTTTTTTTTATTATGTTCAGTTAGCCAGCGTATAGTATATCATCAGTTCTTGATGTAGTGTTCAACGATTCATTAGTTGTGTATAACATCCAGTGTTCCTCACCACACGTGCCCTCCTTAATGCCCATCACCTGGTTACCCCTTCCCCCCACCCTCTCCCCTCTGTATCTTTCAGTTTGTTTCCCGGAGTCCAGAATCTCTCATGGTTTGTCTCCCTCTCTGATTTCTTCCCATTCAGTTTGAACAATGGGACCATTTTAGATGCAATTTTTATTGATGGCTTTTTTTCTATGGATTACATTTTCCTGTATCTTTGAATGTCTTCCTTTTTTTAAAAAAAATTGAATACTGGACATTATAGACAATCAGTTGTGTATTCTGGATTCTGTAACATTCCTCTAATAAGTTATAAGTGTAGGTTCTCATTTTAGCAGGCAGTTTGATGACTGGCATGAACTTGTATAGGCCCGGTTTTATGCTTTTTCCAGTGTTGATCTATAGCCGCCCCTGGTGTTTTCTAAAGCCCTCAGTGGGACTGAGCCTACAAACTCTGCCTTCCATGTGAACATTGTAGGGGCTTGGTTTTAGGCTTTGTTAAGGCAGGTCTAGAGGAGGTCCTCTAGAGGAGGCGTCATGGTCTTTAATCATTACATCTCTTAAGTGTCACAGCGGAATGCCAGTTGTTTTAACAATGTATTAAGGAGATATTTCCACTCTGGCAGGGCAAGAACTCAAACATCCCCAGTATGGCCTTTCCCTGGCTCTGCTCAAACTCTAGTGTCTCCTTTTGCTTTCAGTGTCCTAGAAGCTGTTATCTTGTACACCTGAGTGGTCCTGCCCTGCACATGTACAGCTCATCTCTTGGCTACAGACCTGTGGCCTCTGAGGCTACCTCTCTACACAGCTATCTCTTCTTCAGTGATCCACCACACACATTCTAGAAGCTCTGGCTGCCCTGAACTCTGATCTTTGCCTCCTCGTGTCAAAGGATTGCCCTGCTTTGCACAGACTATAGTCAGAAAATCAGTCTCCTGGGCAATCATCAGAGTCATCTTGTGTATTTTGTCACTGGAATTATGGTCTTACGCTGCTAATTGCCTACTCCCTGAAATCAACTGCCTCATATTTTTGCCCAGTGTTAGTGTTCTGTACAGTGGGAGGGTTTGTCTGGTACTACTTTTGGTTAGAAGGGCAACTAGCCAATTCCTAATTAAGACACCAATGATTAAAAACATTGACTTTGGATTAAAAAAGAAGTAAGTTGTAGTTTCTAATCTGTGTGTCTTTGGGCTTCTTAGTTTCTTACAATCTGTTTCTTTATTTATAAATTGGGACTAATGTCTACCTCAAAGGATTATTGTAAGAAATTAAAAAGATAACATTTAAGTGTACAGTAGATAGTCAAATATTAGCTGTTACTACCTAATGTTCCTTAGTGAAGATATTTCTATATTTTATAATTTGATACATTGTTAAAATTTTAATCTTTTTCCACATTAGAATGGAGATCTATAGAACTCAGTTATCTGTAAATCAGCCTGCATTTATGAACCTAATTATTTTAGAAAGTGTACTTCTGTTTTTAGAAAACATTTCTAAAAGAGCTTAAAGAACTTTCTATGGAAAAGCAGATACCAATTTAATAATATGAAAATAAACTTTTTCAGGGCAAATTTCAACATGAAGGTACTAGCTAAAATCTATGCAATCTTACTGAAAATGGAAGAGATGGAAATTTCAAGGTTTTCTAGTTTTTGTCAGTTTTTAATTATCTGTGCAGGGGTAAGGACTTGGGGAAAGAGTCGTCCAATTACGACAACAGAATTTATTTTCAATTTTGGAATGTGCTGTTTATCTTTGGAGAAGATTTACCATCTTAATAATGTTTGGTTTGTATTAATATGAAAATGAGTGTCGCCCCCCCCCCCCCCCCCCCCCGAGAGCAACTGTTAATTATTAGCAAGGGGCATCTGCATTGCCAAGAAGCATGCTAGCTACAGGGGAAAGCAACCTGAGATTTACAATTTAAAATGATCCACATGTGGGGCACCTGGGTGGCTCAGATGGTTAAGGGTCTGCCTTCGGCTCAGGTCATGATCCCAGGGTCCTGGGATCAAGTCCCGCATCGGGCTCCCTGCTCCTTGGGAGCCTGCTTCTCCCTCTGCTTCTCTCTCTCTCTCTCTCTCTCCCTCTCTCTCTCCCTGTCTCTCATGAATAAATAAAATATTTAAAAAAAATAAAATGATCCACATGTGGACAATTGTGAGAACTGACTATATTGAGAATATTCAACCTTATTAAAAAAGTATGACTCCTTAATAATTCAGTACTCTGTATAATGGCTTATACATATAAAAAAAAAACTAGAGGGGAATTATCTTATTTGCAAATTTCATAGAAACCAAAGGAAAGAAACTAGCATTTATTGAAGGTTCATTATGGGTTAAAGAAGGTGAAAAATGTTTTAGTTATTAACTTATACACAACCACATCCAGATAGATCTATAATTACCCCTGTTTTGTAGACAAAGAACCTGAGTACCAGGGATTAGATGCTGTCCATTCATGCAGCTGGGAAGTGATGGAGCACAGATTTGAATTCAAATCTAATTCCATAGTCCTTGCATTTTCTCCTTTATCAGACTGATAAAGGAATAACAGACAAATCTTACTTACCAGACACATTTTCTTCTTCTGGCCTTTTCCCAATAATGCAATCTCGTAGTTGGCGTAGTTTTTCCTTAATGAGGAAATGACCAGAAAATACAAGTGAAGATTTACAAATTTGTCATGGATCAAGATGAAAACATCAAGTACTGTCACCAGGACCACCACGACTAGGTAGCACTAATTTGGTACTTACAGTGTCCTAATAAACCATCCCTGATATTTTAAATGTGTTATCTTATTTAATTCTTGCAAACTCATGAAGTATGTATGTCATCATCTCATTTTACATATATAGAAACTGAGATTCAGAGAGGTTACATAATTTTCCCAAAATATACAGTTGTAAGTGATAGAGTCAGCATGGCGACCCAAAGCCCAATTCTTGTGGTTGCTGTTTTCCCAGTCTAACATCTGAGGGGGCTATCTTGGCCATCTGGTGTCCAAAATCAAAAATGTGACACAGGGCGGATTTGCTACTGCCTGAGCCCATCTCCAGCTTCTGTGGGTAGAATCTTTCCTATGAATTCCTTCTAAGAACCAGGGACTTGGAAGCAAATGATACATAACTGGATTCCCCTTCTTAGCTCATTTGTGATCTTTCTTTGCTTTCCACAAAACATTCTACATTGAACATCTATTACTATTTTAACCAAAATGTAAAACAGTCTAACACTAAAAAATCTCCTTTGAGAAGAGAATCTAAGAATAACACTTTTTCCTAAGGGTTTCCCTTGGAACCCAGAAACCATGTTTCCTAAAAAGAGAGTTGTTTTCATTAGTGTAAGCATCCTCTTCTGGGAGTGGAGTAAACATTCTTCTATAAGAAAGACACCTACTGGTTATGAGCAACAGTGAGGAGGGTGAAAGGCAAGGTTTCTACCTTCTCAACCATCTCACCTTCAAAGCCAGGGGTTCTACATGGGTCTTCAATCTTCTAGAAACTCTTTATTACCAACTCTCTGTTTGTGCCATTTTCCCTCTTATTTTCTTAGGATAATACCTCTGTCACTAATAATATAACATCACAGTTACCCCCGATAGATTTATCCTCAGGGTATAAATGAATATTTTTGCAAACTACAAGAGTAATATTGAAGAGTGTATAGGAATGAGTGTGTATATATGTTGGGAAAATGGGGAGAACATTCCTTTTTCTGTTATTCAGGGTGTTGTCCAGGCCCTCATGTTAAGGACTAAGAAAACACAGGGGAAAAAAGCTCCTTGACATTGGCCTTGGTAATAGTTTTTTGGATATGACACCCCAAAGCACAAGCAACAAAAGCAAAAATAAACAAGTAGGACTACATCAACCTAAAAAGCTTCCGCACAGCAAAAGAAATGATCAAAAAATGAAAAGGCAACCTACAGAATGGGAGAAGGCATTTGCAAATCATCTATCTGGTAAGGGGTAAATATCCAAAATATATTAAGAATTCAAACAATGCAGTAGCAAAATCCAAATAATCTAGTTAAAAAATGATCAGAGGGAAAAAATGGGCAGAGGAAGTAAATAGACATTTTTCAAAAAAAAAAAAAAGACATACGAATGGCCAACAGGTATATGAAAAGGTGCACAATATCACTAATCAATAGGGAAATGCAAATCAAAGCTACATTGAGATATTATCACCTCACACCTGTTAAAATGGTTATCACCAAGAAGAGATAACAAGTGTCTACAGGCTGTGGAGAGAAGGGAATCCTTGTGCACTGTTGGTGGGAATGTAAATTGGTGCGGCCACTGTGGAAAAAGTAGGATGTAGGTTTTTTAAAAAATTAAAAATAGAACTCCCCTATGATCCAGTAATCCCATTCCTGAGTATATATCTGAAGAAAATGAGAATAGGATTTTGAAGCGATATCTGTACCCTCATGTTCACTGCAGGATTATCCACAAGAGTCAAGATATGGAAACAAGCTAAGTGCCTGTCAACGGATGAATGGATTAAGGAAGAAGGAAATCCTGCGATCTGTGACAACATGAATGGACCTTGAGGGCATTATCCTAGGTGAAAAAGTCAGAGAGAGAAAGACAAACATGGTATGATAACATTTATATGTGGAATCTATAAAAGCTGAACTCAGTGAGTAGAGTGGTGGTTACCAGCGACCGGGGAGTGGAGGGGAAGGGGAGAAGTTGGTCAAAGGATACAAACTTCCAGTTATAAGATAAATAAGTTCTGGTGATCCAATGTACAGCACGGAGATCACAGTAAACAATACCACGTTATACACTGGGAAGTTGCTAAGAGAGAAGCTATTAAATGTTGTCGCCCCAATACAGAAATGGTCATTTTGTGACATGATGGAGATGTTAGCTAACACTATGGTGGTAATCATATGTAAGTGTGGGAAATCAACACTGTAGTACACCTTAAATTTCCCCAGCATTAGAGCCAATTGTTTCTCACTAAAGCTGGAGACATAAAAAAGGAAAAGGACTGACTGATCGGCAAACGGTATTCAGTCAGTCACTGAACTTTCGGCTCTAATGGAAAACAGCCTTAGTGTTTGTCCTTGTATTTACAGGTTAAATTTTGTTTTGTCTTGCATAAACAGTAACCGTATTCAATATCCCATTTTCCCCATATATTGGACAAGTCAGATCATCTCAAAGTAGTCAGAGGCCACCTTAAATTCTTTCTAAAACAGTATTAAATATAAATACACAAACAAAATAAAAACAACCAAGCCTTTAATAAAACAATTAGTCAAATAATTTCCAAGAAGGTATTTCGGTTGGATCACTCTAAATTCGTAAACTTTATTATGATCTAAGAGAGTGAGGCGCAACTGACTTATTTCAACAAAACTTGCTGGCAGTGCTAGGAGAGTGATTGTGTAGGCCTACACCTCGGCACGGTTTACCTGCTTCAGGATAAGAGGGACTTTGACGGTGATGGCATCAGCACGGACTGAGAAGCAATGTTGTCATTCTGATCATGAATGATGATCAGTCGCAAAACTGTACAATCAGCATTTTTTTCCCATTTGTTTGGCAAAACAACTGCCCTTGCTTGGCACTGCAAAACCTGGCTCAGGTCCAGCCACTGCCCACAGCCAGAGCTGCACTTCAAGACAGGTGGATTCTGAGAAGGAGTGATCTCAGAGGTGCTGGGAAAGTCCCCTTGCCTGATCTATCTTCTGCCTCTATGCCCGTTTATTTGGAATGTTATCACTGGGATTCATTTTTCTGTTGTTTAAAAATGTGTTCCTAAGCATTGTTTTTCAATAAAAATGATCTCTTGGGAAAGGTATGTATTAAGTTTTAATGATTATTTGTACTTTGGCCTAAACTAGCTAATTAAATGTGTTTAATCAAACAGTTTCCTGAGAGCTGGTTTCTATGGCACTGGGGCTTTCTGTGATGAGAAGAAAAAAACTGTTGGACTATTTTGGGAGTAGGAGGGCCTGCAGGATAAAACAGAATACGGTCTTGATACCCCTCACTGAGGAATGTCATGGGGTATATATGGTATATTTTGTTTTCAGGCTCATCTCAGAATCACCTACTCTAATACCCTCTTAGGATGTATGTTATATTAATAGAAGACAAGCTTATCTGAAGTTAATACTCTTGGCTGCATTTGTCTGTAAATCTTGACTGATATATACAGTTTTTCCCCCCCCAAAGGTTAAGGGGAAGAGCAGAGAAAACTTTACTATATTTCATTGAGGACTATTGCCTGATATGATTTAAATTATTTTCTTGTTCCCTTTAAGCCTGCTCAACATAATATACCCTTCAGAATGCTGAGCACATGTTAGTGTAAAGATGCTTCACCTTAATTTCAGCAATGAGATTCACAAAACATTCACATAGCCTTATAAGATGATCAGGTATTAACACTGATACACTGAGTCCCAGCGTTGAGTTCACCAATGGTTTGTAAACATGAAACGTTTAATTGGTAGTTCAAAAACATCTTTTTTTGTGGCTAGTTAAAATCAAAAGAACAGTTACCTGTGTTTCTCGTAAAGACATTTATAGAGAGGCTCTGCAAGTGAGTGAATGTTCCAGAAGGGATTGGGGTCAGTATTACCTGCTGAATCATCTCCAGCTCAGTCTTTCCCATCTGCCAATGTTTAAATTTCTCTAGGGCTTCATCCACAGATAGTTTCCCATTTTTGACCTTCTCCTGCAAGAGGATGAGTTCTTCCTGCCCAGCAGCAAGACAGTCCACAGTGGAAAAGGCTTGACTTTCCATCCGAGCTCTGTCTACAAGATGAGGGGAAATGTTTTAACAAGAAGACAATATATGACAATTGGAAAAAAAAAAAAAGCACTCTAAAAACAAATCAGTTGAGTTTCTTGTTCCTGCCAGTCTACAAGCAGTTACAGAATAAATCAGTACAAAATTTTTAATGAGTTTCTTTCTAAGGATTGTTGTGCCTGCTACCTAGTGTTATGGGTAAAAACAACGTGTGTCATCACTGGGGGAAGAAAAAGGGACAATCAGAGAAAGAACAGTAGTAAATTTCTGCATTGTACTAGTTGTGGGCAGTGCCAATTTCATGTTCTTTTTGTGAGGATTATTTTTAATCATGTGCACAAAACACTTAGCATAGTGCCTGTCACACAGTAAGCTAATTAAATAGTAACATTATCAATGATAAATATTTGTGGAATAAACATAACCTCTGTAGCTTTGGAAAAGGAGATCTAACAACATCCAAGTGTCACAAGAGGTTTAGGAGCATTGACAACGTTATTTCTGAAAGATTTAAAACAAGCAATTGCTGCTCATTTTGTAATGCACTGTTCTCTTCCCAAAAGAGTTTATTTTGCTCAGCACAATAAGAACATTGGATGGTCCAGTTTCCCATGTGCTGCAGCTAAAGCCACACCACAGACCAGCCCAAGGTACAGTAGTAACAAACCACAGACCATGGGTGAGTTCGGTGCTTTATTTGTCCCATGTAGTGTTTAAAGACAGAAAAGAGGCTGCATGCCTGTAAGGATGCTCTGTGCTCTCCAGACTACCCCAATCCCTGTCACTCCTTGTGGTCCCTGGATGGCATCTCACTTGCTACCTGCGTGGCCACAGAACTCATCTGAGTTTGTACCTTCTTTAACAAGTCCAACCTATGTATCGTATTGTCTCAGGAGGGATTGGGTAACTCCTCAGCAGTGTATGCCTCATGCAGTATCAAATCTAAATATGTCCACAGAGTCTCGAACGAAAGGATAGGTAATCCTGTTCAGCTGTGTCCTGGTTTGCTGTCCCTGAATCATTGCTCATTACTGGGAGCCCATCTTCAACAAAGATATAGATCAACTAGACTGTCACTACACCAGATAGACAAGGACTTAGGAAATGGAGGGCATTCAAAAATTTTTTAAAGATTTATTTATTTATTTTAGAGGGAGAAAGGGCATGTGCATGAGTAGGGGGAGGGGCAGAGGGAGAGGAGAGAGAGAATCTCAGGCAGACTCCCTACCGAGATGGGAGCCCAACATAGGGATTGATCTCACAACCCCGAGATCATGACCTGAGCTGACATCAAGAGCCGGATGCTTCACTGACTGAGCCGCCCAGGCGCCCCTCACATTTTACAATGATAAGGATTCATTGATAGTATTTGGATTGGTTAGTCTAGAAAAGAGACATTTCAAGTACTTCATAGCAGGTTTTAAGTATTTCAAGGGGACTTGAGCCTTGGGGCTGTCTTGGAATGACCTTTACCGGCTTTCTTGGTTTTGAGAAGGATTCTAACAGGTAATCCTGGAACGGGGACACAGAGAGGGTTCCTTTCTGAAAAGATTCACATACACGTAAAATTGCTCCATGGCCAATCATTCTGATTCCTATGGGGGTTTTCTCAGCTTGTCTTTTCTCTTCAGAAGTCCTATTCCCCCAGAACTAACAAGATGTCAACAGATTCTACACTCTAAATCTTTTTCTTCAGGGATGACAGAGCATGAAATCCCAGGAGAATTGGAGAAGCACAAGTCAGCCAGAGGGCTCACTGGTTCAGCAGCCAAAAGCACAAATAACAATTGCGATCTTAATTCTTATACCATTTGCTTTTTATGGGCGCCTCCAATCTGGGAGATGCAGTTTGCAAAAGAATTCTATGTGCCATTCCTGCCAGAGCATGGAAGTTTAGCACCATCATTTAATAGCTAAGATACTCCACTAGCCCCTTACTTGTGTCTTCCCTTTGACTAAGTGTGAATGCATTTTTTTTTTTTTTTTTTTTTGTGAATGCATTTTTATCTCAAGTAACTTATGGCAGCTGGATTTTCTGGTTTTGTTGAAGTCGTCTCAAGGAAAGTCTTCCTGGAAAACCCTACCAGCTTGTTTTGCTCTATGTGCAGGGTTAGCTGAATTCAAAAAAATACTGAATCATCTTAACAATATTCATTTCAATTACCTCTTCGTCTTTCAAATTCTCGCTACCAAAATATAAGTAAGATGACTTTTTTGGGGGGGCAGAGTTCAGTCTTGCGTGATTGTGCAGAGAGAACAAAAGAACAAAATTTAGGAGCAGCAGGAGTTCTAAATAGAGCAAGTTCTGGAAGTGAGCCGTTTACTAAGTTTACATACTTCCGCTTTTACTCACCCATCCCCCCCCACTAAAAAGATTAAAGCAAACTGTCTTGATAAATTACTATTAGCCATGACAAGTTGCAAAACAAAATGATTTAGGCACTTTGCCATCTTTTCTCCTGAGGGTAGACTAGTCAAACCAAAAAGTGCAACCTCTAATTTTTAGTAGGGTGTGCAGAATTGCTTTAATTCGTTTAGATTACTGTTTTAAGGGGGATGGAAAGTTTTTTGTTTCTTTCCTCCCCAAATTTATATTTATTATTAGTTTATTTTCATGAAATTTAGTATGAGTTTAACATAATTGTTGTTGAAAAACGTTTGTCAGATTGCTAACTGTACGTATTGCAGACTCTTGGTCTCTTAATGTAAAAGCTTCAAGACAAACTATAGTTTCTAGAGTTTTAGTTCCTTTTGGATCAGTTTCTCTTTACAAGATTTTCTATTTGATCAAATAAAAACATCAAGTAACACTGCTGTGGTGAGTGTATGAATCTTTAGATTAGGTAAGAAAGTAACTGAGCTTTTCATTAAAATTATTTCTATTACTGAATGACTGGCTAGAAGAACATTTTTTACTGAAAATTTGAAAGGAAACAACTTGATTGCCCAACAACAAAGAATTTAAAATATGAAATATTTACTTAATAAATATTAAGTAGTCATTAAAATAATAATAATTAAAAAGATCATGTGAATAGAAAGACCATGTGGCAACATAGAAAGTACTTATTATATAATAAGTACAGAAGCATAATACAAATTTGTATATACAGTAAAAATGTTGTTCATAAAATAAAGCATGGAGGGAAACTATCTTGAGATGATACAAGTTGTTCTATTGTGATAATATCAGAGATTACTTTTTTCTAATTTCAGCTTTCTGTGATAATACTGTATTTAAAAATTTTTTTAAGATTTTATTTATTTATTTAGGAGAGAGAAAGAGGGGGAACATGAGCGGGGGGTGGGGAAGGGCAGAAGGAGAGGAGAGGGAGAGGGAGAGGGAGAAGCAGATTCCCCGCTGAGCCCCTGAGCAGGGAGCCCGATGCGGGGCTCAATCCTAGAACGCTGGGATCCTGACCTGACCTGAAGGCAGACGCTTAACTGACTGAGCCACCGAGGCGCCCCTGTATCGTTTTTAGAGTAAGAAACTTTCTCCCACTTTGCCAAGAGCCTTTCCCCATGGAATACAAACCATTCCAAGCCATGCTATATACACTGTACCAATGCCATATCATACCGTACCATCTTACCAAATTATTTTGTAATTGAAAAAAACTTGTCAGTAATAGAACTTAAAAACCCAGTGACCAAGATTTACATCTGAAGTTATTTTTTTGGTCCACAGCTAAGGAACTAGCAGGTAAATTAACTCTGGGCCACATGAGTGAATTACAAAATACTTGGAGTGTTGAATTATTTGGAAGTTCCCAACAAAGTATCCCCATCTCTTGAACTTAGGGCTGCATATCACCAGAGTTCCTCCCTTGACTAAACTTGAGTCAGACCCAGATTATTGCAATAAAATTATGATTTGCTACATTACCTATTTTTTTATCACCAATATTTTACGTTCACATTTCAGAGATACTGTTTACCTTATATATATTTTTTGATTACTAAATCATGAATGAAAGGGAATGATTATGGTTTTGCATTTTCTCCTAGTTCCTAGACAATTTTATATTATCTGAGCACCAGACCCAGATTATTGCAATAAAACTATGATTTGCTGCATTACCTACTTTTTATCACCAATATTTAACATTCACATTTTATAAATAAATTTACAGTAATTACTTAAATGCAATTCCATGTTTTATTGAATTCATTATTCACCACAAATTCTTTAATACCGTAAGTTCTCTTTGAACTTTTTATTTTGCTTAGTCTCTCATTTACTTAGAATATCTTTTGGGTAATACTTTCATGATATACACAGAAATTCCATCTTTTCTAAAACCTTAGATATCCAAAAATTGTATCTCTCTTCTTCTTTCTTTTTTTTTAAAGATTTTACTTATTTGACAGAGGGAGACACAGTGAGAGAGGAAACACAAGCAGGGGGAGTGGGAGAGGGAGAAGCAGGCTTCCCGCCGAGCAGGGAGCCCGATGTGGGGCTCGACCCCAGACCCTGGGATCATGATCTGAGCCGAAAGCAGACGCTTAATGAGTGAGCCACCCAAGCGCCCCTTCTTCTTCTTCTTTTTAAGATTTTATTTATTTATTTGATAGAAGAGAGAGAAAGAGAGCATGAGTTGTGCGGAGGAGCAGAGGGAAAGGGAGAAGCAGACTCCCCGCTGAGCAGGGAGCCCGATGCGGGACTTAATCCCAGGACCCTGAGATCATGATCTGAGCCGAAGGCAGACGCTTAACCAACTGAGCCACCCAGGTGCCCCTATATCTGTTTTCTTCTTACATGAGTGAAATACCAGACTAAATATAAACTTTTCAAGTTGCAATCTTTTCTTAATACACCACTTAGTCCATTATCTCAAACTTTTGTTACACAGATTCTCTAATTTTTAAAACTGATTCTGATTTTTTTAAAATAGAAAAATCTAACTTAAAATATCTTCTCAATACTTTAGGATTGTTTCTTCATCTTTATAATTAAAAAGATTTGCTAGGGTGTTCTTAAAGGTGGATATATTTCCTTATTGTTTTCTGGGTCACAGTGAGCCCATATAGTTCCTCACTTCCCTAATTCTCCAAAGCTTTGTTTAGCTATGTCATTGATTGTATTTTGTATTCTATTAAAAAAAAAGTACCAAACCTATTATATGTGAGTTGGATCTCTCTTCTCCATATCATCTGATTGTTTTTAGTCTTTCCCTGTATTGAGAACAAACCCTTCTCCGATTATGTTCTCAACTCTAAGAACTGATATGTTTATCTACCATTAGTCCTTTTCATTGTGACCAATGTGGGTTTTAATTTGCTACTGAAATTTTAGCTTCTAACTTTATTGTATTTTTACCATACTTCCTCTTGTCACTAGATCCCTTTTCTTCATGTCATATGTTTCATATCATCCTGACTTCTCACCTAAAATGTCTTTCATGTAGTTTGCTTTCATCTTAGCTTGACCTTGACTACAGACTTTCTGTTGCTGTTACTTCCCTGTTTTTTTTTTTCTTTCTTTTTTTAGATTTTATTTATTTATTTGACAGAGAGAGAGAAAGCACAAGTAGGGGGAGCAGCAGACCGAGGAAGAAGGAGAAGCAGGCTCCTTGCCAAGCGGGGAGCCCAATGAGGGGCTTGATCCCAGGACCTTGGGATCATGACCTGAGCCAAAGGCAGATGCTCAACAACAGAGCCACCCAGGCACCCCTCTTCCCTATATTTTCAATTTGTTTTTAAGTTCACAGTGTTCTGAAATTTTCTTTTTTGGCTTTTGTATATTGACAGGTGTCAGATACTGAACCTGAAAGTTGAATTGTTTAGCTTAAATTTAATAAATGAAAATTCAAAATAATCCATACTTCTTTACTGCCTTAAAATATTTTATAAACAGGTAAAATGTTTTTAAAAGTCTAAGATTTAAAAAATTACGAACTGTTAGTTGAAATGTTCTTATTGTTATGTGTGTATGTATTTTCCCATTATCTGTATTTTGCTTGCTTGGTGTTTGACAATCTTACTCATTAAACAAATCATTTATAGAAGTATAATTATCCTGAGCCTTTATGATTAAATTCTCTTTTTTCTCTGGAGTGGTTTTTGAAGTCCTCATATTATTTATTTGTTCTCTTCCTCAATCCTTCTTGAAAGAGAACATATCTATAGAATCATGTTCACCAAGGGATTTAGTGTCTATTTATCCTTTGCTTCTATTCCTTGTGTTCAAATTTTGTTCTCTACTCTAGGTTGCAGGGGATTTTGATGGTTGCAAAAGCACAACTGAGGACCCCAGGGTCTAGCAGGTTTGGTTAGTGCAGCCTTGTCACACACAGGTGAAACATGATTCTTTGGCACTATGTACTGATTGGTCTGTAAGCAACTAACTCCTTGCATCAATTACTAACAGAGTTCTCCTTAATATGCCATCCCTCCATCGCAGAGCTTTATTTGGGGGTCTCGGGATGCAAACTGTAACATTGAATCCCTCCTCCTCACTTTCTACTGTGGGCTTTTGACACATCACCATTTCGGACAAGGACTCAGTTATTATGCAAGTTTTCTCAAGTGTGACTTTAACAAAAACCTTTTGTGAAAATGGAAATGTAAGTTACACTGAAAAAGAGAACTGAGGCCATTTTTCTTTTATGGAGTCCAAATGACCACGATAATTCTCCCTCTTTTCTTTTTAATATATCCACTGCTAGCAAAAACAGCCTGATGAAAATACCTCAGAGGCCAGCATTCTCTTTTCTCCCACGTAAGGGCAATACCATCTACATCTATGTTTCTCTGGGCCTCCAACTTGCAGAAAATTTCATTATTTAACATTTATCAGACTACTGCAGCACTGAGCATTTGGAGAACACAAACAAGATATGTTCCCTGACTGTATCTTTCCCATGAGCATTCACACCCCCTGAAAAGACCAGCCAACAGTGACTTTTCAGTCTGTATTGAAGAATCAGTGGGCAGAGACTACACCTGGGGCAAGGCAGGTAGTTACTGAGTAGAGAAGATTTAGTGCCTATGTATTAAACACATGTGAATAGTTTCCATTATCAAAAATAAATGTTTTCCTTCATGTTTTTATTGACCTGAATCTCTTGATATATCGTTTATTTTTCCACTTTTTATGGAATTATGAATTTAGAGGAATGTGTCTCGAATATAAGAAAACAACATGGAAAGCATGATAACAAATGATAACAGCAGAAGTCATTTGTAGCAAATGATATAATAATACAATGGGGAGTGGTTGGCGATCTGAATTTTTATGTGAAACATGGAGTTAAGCATGGTTTAAACATGGCAAAAATTAAAATTATATTGTGCAGACTACTTTTGAAATATAACAGAGTTAGTGGCCAAATTTGGCCACAATATGGCCTTCAAAAAAGTTTCTTTTGGTTATATTTTGTCCTTTGCATGGTGGTTTTGAGATTATTGCTCATTACTATTCTCACATGTTCCATTTTTAGCCATGTATAAGGTGAGATTTAGGCAACCAAATTTTAGAAGCTCCACAAATAATTCTTATGCTCATCTAGGGTTGGGAGTCATGGATATAGGCAGCTGGCTAACGTGGATGTGCTCACCCTACCTCCAACCTAACCCCATCCCCCAAGGAAATGGTTTGCCTTCCAAGAGTGACAGCAACAGCACATCCTTGATGAGATTCCTTATTTAACTGTGTGACTGAGGAGATTTGTGGATGTGATCCATAATCACAGGGAGGCAGTTCCAAATGCTAGGAACGCTAAACCTCATCAGTTTCCATGTACCGTATTTGAGGTAAGACTACGTTAATAATAAGTAGATGATTCCAGTGAGGATAGAAAAGGCTCCTTGGCATAGTCCAAGAAAAAGATACAAGAAAGGGGGAAAAGAGGTGTAACAGGTATGGGAGATGTGAGAAATCCTGACCTGAGACTATTACATGATCTTGTAAGGCAGGGAAAATTAACCAGATATTTCCATGTCTTTGAAGAAGCCTCCCTTACATTCTTCCAGCCCCCTCTGACTTGATCATGTTCACCTAGTAGTCTTCTAATTACTAATAATATTTCATAGAAATTTTATTATTTGTCAGGGGTCTCATGAATCCAAGCATGCTAGTCACTGGGAAGGAATCTTCCTCTAGTATAGACTTAATAGATTAAAATTAGGGGTTATAAATCAGTCCTCTACCAGCATCATTAACATGACTCAGACTTCAAAACTCTGATCAACTCCAAACCCACTGACAAAATTCAGTTCTCTGGCTTGCAGTGTTGATGAACAAACCCTTGAGCACCCTGGGAAGCTCAGGTTTGGGGAAGGTCAGAGAGCTGTGCTAGCAGCACACTCTGAGATATCACTCTGGCATTTTCTAATTTCAAAACCAACTCAGGAAAACTGATTTTAAAACTGTATTTTGATGGAAACTTTTATCTGGAGGATCCAAAGTCCTCACCATTTTCCCTATATTTTTTCAGGATGTGAAAACTGAGATGAAGAAAGCTGTTAAGTTTCCATGGAAATGGTGCCAATTAATTTTTTCTGTTCCTCAGGAAAATTCCTTGACTTAGCAATAATGTAACTTCCTGGCAATCCCTTGGCAGTCTTGAATGTAGGGCATCCGAAACACTTATAATTTCAGCGGGAAAATAGTTGGCTCTTGTAATCCCTTTTCCTTCCAGCATATAGTGAAAGAATTAAATAATTTCTTTAACCTTCCTTAGAGAACCTGTCTAGTCCCTTTAGGAAATCTTGATTCTGACAAACATTTCGTAAAGGGGCCTTTTTTGTTGTTCAAATAAAGAGATTATCATTGGTGAAGCAGGTACTGTTTTTCCTACTATACCATGAAATCCCAGGATAGTTAAAGAGTAATCATTAATTCAGGAATAAGCAGTTTTGATCGCCTAGTATGTCCCATGGGCTGGATAGTCATAAATATCTGAAAAGGTTTAGAGAAAAATGATTGGAGAGAGTAAAGAAAAAAGTAAAATTGTATAATTTTAAAATCTTCCCAATTATTCTTAATTATCCCTTCTGTTCTCACATTAGATTCTGATTTCCCTGCAGACTGCAGTAATCAGGAAGGTTTTCCAACATTTCACAAGGTTTAATGTTCCTCTTCTCCTTGCAAATAGAACAATATTCTTTTCTTTTCTACAGAATTACTGATATCCAGGGTTAAAAGAATCTAGGGAAACTGCTCTAAGGTGACTAATCCAAAACATCATCAATAAGTTGGATTTAAATATTCAGAGAGAAAAAATTCATACAAAATTTGAGTAAAATTTTCATATCCTAGCCCTAAAAGAGTTTTAAAAATATACTGATTGTTGATCTTAATGAAACAAATTAGGTACCAAGGTATGGACAGATATTAATCCAATAAAATATTTTATAATTAGGTTCTTATTTCCTTTCACTATTCTCCCCTCCCTTTTTTTTTTCTGGGTACAGAAGGGACTATTTTCCTGTACATAAGGTGAAGAATAATTTGTCTCTAATAGACACTAGCAATCTTCCCTTATGTTGCTCTCTGGGGGTAGCCAGAGGACAACTGGTAAGAGCGAGAATTCCAAGGACCTCTTCATTCCTCTTGCTATTTGTCACCTTCCTTCATCTCTGATGGCTTTCTTCACATTTCCTCCTCAATTCTAACAGAATTTAATTAAAACATGATAATTGAGTAATTTATTTAAAAATGCTTCAGGGAAATTTTCTCCTAAAGAGCTCAAAGCATCCTCTCTCTTTGTTCTTTCCAAAACTCTGTGGGGTATGTGGGGGAGTCCTGATAGGAATAATCTCTACTTTGCTAATTCCTCAGGAACTGTTTGATTCTAATTGTAGAATGATCTCATATGGAGGTCTGCACTTGTTTCTTGAGGTAAAGGTACAGTGGAAGGATAATAACCTCAAGAAGATAAATCTTTTCCTTCAAATTATGAAATCACTAGAAATGGAAAGCTGTCAAATAGAGGTTTCTTTTCTTTTCTTTTTTTTACATGTAAATTTGTAAGCAGTATATCTATGTGTTCAGGGCCAGAAATTCAGCTTCATCATGTGCTGCACTCAAGCATCATGTACTTAATTGGAAGAACGATCTAAGTACCATTTGAAGGGATGGATGAAGATCACTTGTTAAGGACATACCTTTGCTTGGAGGACAATCCATGACGTCTTACGAGCAGGTCCACTGAGGTGGAGTGAGAAGTGAGTGCAGTCAGTGCCCAGCCATCTCTACGATGGCACAAAGGGACACTGGCCAGGGGTAGGGGGTGTTCAGTGGCTACTGGGAGATAACCTCTTGGTTTTATTTTAATGTCTCTCTCAATAATTTACTGGTAGCAATTTCAAGGCAATGCTCTCTTGGACTGAAGTTATTTCTAAGGCGCATTCAGATTATTGATTATCAGGGCCAGCCCCCTACATCTGTCACCTTTTATATTTTTCATTTTTGAACTTTAACCAAGAGCTTATTATCAGGGGGAACATCATAATAAATAACCTGGAAGAGTTTCTCTTTCCATTTGGAACCATGCCTGTCAGGGAAATCCGTAGAGAGAGAGGAAATTTTTGCTACTGTGTTTGTTGTCTCTGTAGCTACAGTTTTCAGCTTTTTTCTGCATGACAAGTAAGTGTTCCAAAAACTGCTAGATTAAGGGTGGAGAGCAAAAGAATAGTGAGACAAGGGTCCAATCTTTGATTGGAGTTCAATGCAGAGTACAGAAATCCCATGCTGGTCCCCTTCTTTGAGAAATCAACCATCTGTTCCCCTGTCCCCAATCCACCCAACTTACACTCCAGAGGCTTCTCTCTAATGGTCTATGAAAGCATGGTCTCCATACAGGTTAGAGAAGTTGTATTACTTGACCTTCCTAAAGCCCTGGTAACAACATCATCAACATCACCACAAACATTCTCACAAGGTTGTTTCTTGCTTTTATTAATTGAAATAATTTTCTTGTATAAATCTAATGACAAAATTATATTTGGGCAAGACACTAATTAAAGAGTAAGACTAATCAGGCACACAATTATTTACTTCTATCCTCAGAGACTTTACCCAATATTCATAAGACTTCTTTAAATCTTACTTAGAGATTATCGAATAAACTGAAGTTCATGTTACTACCTTGTCTCTTAGGACCATGGAACCTGTCACCATCAGATTGTCTTCCAGCTGTCTTTTGTTGAAACACTGTAAAAAAAAATAGCACATAATATTTACTGAACACAAGCATGAAAAAGAACAGACTGTGGAAGTCTCCAGGAAACTAGAATGTGATACCTCATTTTCCTTAGTAGCAATTCTTGAATTGTATTATTTTTGAGTAGGAGGATTATTAAATTTACAATTTTCTCATTTGCACAGCTTATCAGTCATTTCGAAAAGCATTTTCTTTAGGCAGAAGAGTGTAATGCTGATGGAACACCTCATTAAACTATTTAAGTCAAGATAGGATTCCATTCTGATATCAGGTAAAGCTAAAAGGTGCATTTTGTTAAAAGTGATAAATGTTAAAATCACATGAAAAATTCCATTTGCAGAGAAATTACTCATGCTGACTTTCTGGTGATAAGCAAGGGTAATGACGGTTTCTTCTTAAACAGATGAAAAGACTGCTGTATTTCACAGATGTAATAATAAAAAAGACACTTTATTCTTGCATCATCTAGCTAGACCTCAGACCTATTAAAGCAGCTTATTCGAATTACTTCATTATCTGAAAAGTGCTTTGTTCTCATTTATTATTTCTCACATGAAATTCTGCGAGAAAAGTCAGCATTACTCACCCCATTTTGCAGATGAAAGATAAAATTGATTGTTTAATATTTATTGAGCACCCCACAAATTTCCGTATAGCTTCTGGCATTTGTTAATGAAAAAGCTTATACCCTTTACAACTTGACTTTAGAAAATGAACATCCCAGAGTTTGTGCTATTTATTTTTTATGGGTAGTCTGCATTACAGGGTTTGGAAACAGCTAGAGGCCTTGGAGATTGAGTCCAACCTCATATGTGTAAAGATGAGGGAGGTGGAAGTTTTAATAACTTGTAAAAGCGCTGAGTAATTTCGCAATGATCCCAGAACTGTTGTTAGTAGAGACGTGATTTAGAGCCTCAAGCCTTTAACTTCGACCTATTGCTTGGTTCTCCACAGCACTGTTGCCTCTTCTCTTCCATAACTATTTCTTTTGAAAGATAAAGAAGGAGATAGAGGGAGGGACTTCACAAGAACCCTTGAGCATTTCCAGCATGCTTGGGTCTCTTGCTCCTCTTAGCAGCTCACCAGACTTTCCTGGGACAATGGAGCTGAGGCATGTGGGAGGGAGCGAGCAGTCCAGCAGGATGGTGCTTGACCACTCTGATGGGAAGATGCAGCCCAGCAGTTGTCTTATATTCTCTGTCTCTAGTTTTAACATTCTTTAGACCAATCTATTATCAAGGTCACACCTGTGTTTAATCCAGATGACATTTTTTTGTATTTAAAAAAACTGCCCCAAATCCTATCACATCAAAAATGATTAAGCATATTTAGTTTGTCAAGACAGAGTACTCTGCCCTACTGTCTTCTTTCAAACAGGAAAAGCAAATATATTTTCAAAGTATGATGTGTTTAAGAAGAGTTATACTCATGAAATAACATCATTTCTGGTTGAAAATCAATTTTCTGCTTCAAGTTAGTATTTGAAAAACATGCTAAATATAACTTAATGGCAAGTTATGGGCTTGTGGTTTGTATTTTTCCTTAAATAAAATATAATGATGGATATATGGTGTGTGAGTGTATTTTGGGATATTAGAAAAGTTTTTACAAGTGGTGCTTGATTTTTTTTCATTGGCCAGTTCTAAAAAGTCTTGAAAATATGAAACACTCTTGAAGTTTTAATAACAGGCAGAGTCTTTGCACGCTTTTTCTGTTTTTACCAATATTGTTAAGATGATAACTGAAAATGTCTAAGACAAAAAAGGCTGTAGTCTGGCATCATTAATATGGAAAATAATCTGAATCCAAAGATAAATCTGGACAACAAATTCTCCAAATAAAGAGTACATCGATCAGTTTTAACAGTTCTGCTGCATTTTGAAGCTACAGAGTACTTGGAATTAGTTTTTCCAGATTTTTGGCATTAATTTTTTAAAAATCATTTTACATCCTGTATGTGGTTCTGCTGACAACAAATGCCCAGGGTGCGTGAAATGCAGTAAATGCGAAACAAGTCAACATTCTTTCGGTTTCTAGCCTTAGAATTATAAAGAGTGTTACTTATTTCTTGTTGAGATTTCACCAGGGCTTCCAGCTGGAAGAGCCCGGGATCTGAAGGAAGATTGGGAGGGAAGCTGGATGTCTGAGAAGGATGGTTATCAAAGTGCTGATAGCAGAACTTTTTAAAAGCCGGGTGTGCATCCTGTCACACCCCACAGTACAAAGGCCCTTTCTCCCTGGATAATCTCTCTTGAAATTCCCTCTTAACTCACCTCCAGCTGCATCCATTTCAACTGGTCCCTTCCTTCCACCTACGCAACAAGCCTCATTTCCTTACAAAGACGCAATTAGCACATTACTAAACACACTGTTTTCTTGATGCTATGGAAGTGAGGAGGTATTTTTGAATGTGAGGTAATCTTGGAAAAAGACCTATATTAACTTGTCTCCTGAAGAAAGCGCTAGTCCATCAAAATGATCAGTGACTCAAACATGCATAACAAGGAAACATACTCTGTTAGCCTTAGGAAAAGGATAGGTAGATAGAAAATTCCAGAATTCGTTAATCTTTCTTTTTTACGGTTAATATTAGCTGAAACATTTTAAATTTACCAGTAAAACCTTTGTTCTAAAAAGCTTTATATGCTTTCTAGTTACCATGCTCACTGACACAAACCTTTATAAGAGGTAAATGTAAAATCCATGATGTCCTGAGAACTGAACATTGGGTTATGGGTCACTCAGCTTTATATATGAAAGCACATACTTTTGTACAAGATTTGTGGGGAATAAGATGAGAGTCTGTTTTAAACATACAGAAATTGGAAAAAAAACAACCCACCAGAACGCTAACTAACTTGGCACTGGGGAAGGGGTATAGTTTTGTCTTAATGTTAACAACACATGTGACATGGGAAAATGGCTTTCCCCTCCTGGCACTTTATTTTCTTGCTGATAACAAGGTGGAGCTCAGATGAGATGATCTCTAATGTCTCACTCAGCTCTGACATTCTAAGATGCTACCAGTTCTTATTTCCCAAGTCACTCCAGGCCCAATAGTGCCTGGATAAATTCTTAAGTCTGAATTTAAATAGGGGACTCTGTTTTGAGGAAGAGATTATTTGTACTGAGGGCTTAGACTAATAGAAAAACTAGAAAGTTAAACCACAGACCAAGGTTAATTTTTTAGAAAATACGGAGGTGATCCTGTCCGTATGTGTCTGAATTCTTGCAGGATACTGTTTTTTTTTTTAAATCACATTTTACTGCATCAATGTTCAAAAAATGCTATTAAGGCAATTATGACATACATCAACATTGATGACTCTGCCTCAGTGAAATTTTATTTTTCTCTTCCTATCTAAAATTGGAATTTGAGAAGAAAGGAAAATGAATGCATTATTAGTAGTTGTCACCACCTTTAAACATTAAAAAAAGCCCACAGAGAAAGAAAAACAATTTTTGAAGTTCAAAATAATCTCAAACAATGCAAATGTCCCAAATACCACCCCCATTTATCTTAAATATTGGTGGAACAACTTCCATAAAATTTTCTCTAGAATAGAAATGACACTAAATGGAAAAAATTAGCATAGTATTAAATATTCAAAACATTAAGCAAAGCAGAAATATCAGAAGAACAAAGGAGGAGGAGAAGGTGAAATATAATGAATTCACTGGCACTATTTGTCTTTCCAGGTTGCTTTTGCAAGAACATTTTTCATGTCAACTTCATTTATGGCCTATTTCAAGCAAAGGGATCCTACCAAAGCCACCCTCCTTAAAACATCTGACAAAACTTATTTGGAATTTCTTTGTAAGTGGCTAAGGTGATGGAAAGTCTGTGCAACAGCCAAATGCATTCATAAAGATGTGGCTTATAAACAACAAACCCCTTGATGTTCCATGCCCATTAGAAGAGCAACATAAAATGTTTAGAGCTATCACTGAAGATTATTCTAGAAACTAGAGATTTGATAAAAAAAGTGACAGATTTGCATTATGCTCTGGGTTCTCAGAATGATACTGTACAGGTAGCAGCAGTGTGTTTATTATTTACTCAATAAGCTTTCATGATGTTGCTAACTGTGTAACCAACTACAGTGTTAGGCCAAGGTAAATAAAATCCAGTCATAGTCTCTACAATGTCCTCCATTTTGATGTATTCATTGAAGCAAAGGTCAAATGTGTCCTTAGTGCCGACCGATGAGAGACGATAGAGATGAGAAACAATCAGGGAAGGCAAAGCTAGTAATTTGACCCCTGTAGCCTTACTCTTCCTACCTTGTTCCCCCAATTTGCACCCTGTGAAAGGTAATCACAAGAAGGTGGAATGAGGCAAAAGCAAACAAACAAACAATAAAAAACCCCCACAAAACCCAAAACACTGTAAACAACCCCTTTGTCTAAGCAGCAAAAACAAGTTAAGAGAATATTCTAATCCTATAAGTAGTCACACTGTCTAAGCAAACTGGAGCTCAGAGGAGAGAGGTAGCTTCTTTGAAAATTGACCAAGACAGATTGAGCACCCCTACTGGCTTAAAACCACCCTTGTATTCTGTTAGCAATAGTTACAGGTTATTAATTTGAACAAATTTATCAAACATAGTTTACCACATTTGGATAGGCACTTTAGGGTTGGCATGGCCATAGACAGTCACATCAGCTACATCCTGTGAATGCTGTCCAACTGAAAGTAGTTTACTGCCTGGGGATATATGGAATCAGGAGTTATGATATTGTCTTCTTAAAGGAGAATACTTCTGAGATTGGTAGGGAAGGAAAGTTGGAAATCACATAACTACCAGAAGGAAAATGACCTAAACATTCTAATTCAATGGCCATATCAATTTTCTCCTAAGGAGAAAGCATGAATTTTCTTTCCAATTTGTAATGGAAACTTTAAGTCTAATAGACATGTTCCCATAAAAATCTTCTCCCCAAGCAGGAAATCTTATCGTAATTTTTTTTTTCTCTTTCTAAGGAACTTAATTTTTACCAGAGTAGAATACAAAATGTTTTTATTTGCATATTTTCTCCTTTGATGCAAACAAGAATATTTCTATTCTAGAAATGTTTCTTATCCAGGAAGTTGAGACGTTCCAAAAGACAGAGAGCAGTTGGTTTGTGGAATTCTGTGTAATTAGAGCTTGAGGCCACTGCAACGAGTTTATTAGCAAAATCTCCAATCCACCACTGGGCAGGCAGGTCCTCCTTCCTCTTGTTACCAGGCAGATTACATGTACTGAACACCTATGGCTTGCATAGCACTGGACTGGGGGTTTGTCTCCTTCCATATGATTTCATTCAGGTGGACAAGGCTCTCCCACTTGTTCCGTGTAGTGTTCATTATTGATAGTTCATAAATAACTTGGAAAAGTCATGCAAGATGAGATGCTGGCATTTGAAACCCAAGTTAAGAAGCCAAAGGCACACCAACTGAAAAGATCTAGCACGTCCTGTCTCACCTCTGTGTCTACAGAATACCCTCCATCATGGTGATTACCATTTTCGCATCCACTCTGTTGTGCCAGCTACAGTACCGAGGTCATTTTAATTCCCATAAAAACTCTATGCAGGAGGTTTTATCCTTTTTTTTTTTTAAACAAATGAAGCAAGGCTTTATCACTTGCACAAAGCCACACAACTTTTAAGTGGCTAAGTCATAATTCAAATGCAGTTTTATCCAGCTTTACAATCTTCATGAATTTCATGCTGGTCCCTCGGAGGAGGCTCCTCTTAGTGTGCCAAGCCCACAGAACATCTTGTTTTTCTCCAACTGCTACATATTTAGAGGAAAAAAGATGTACACACTAAAAGTACTGGTGAAAAATAATGTGAATTTAGGAAATCTAACGTGAGAAAAAAGACAACTCATGTGGATAGCTATTTGATCCATCTATGATTTCATGTTCAAGTGACCATTCTCTGAAGTACTCTATTCAGAGGTTGACTTTGTCTTAACAATGGAAACAACCCATGTCATGGTTTCTCAGCCTTGGCACTGCTGACGATTTGAACTGGGTAATTCTTTGTGATGGGGTCTTTCCTGTGCCTTGTAGGAAGGATTAGTGGCATGCCTGGCCTTTATGAACTAGATGCCATTAGTACTGTCTTAGTGGTGATAACTGAAAATGTCCCTAAACATCGCCAAATGTTTCCAGGGAGGCAAATTGCCACCAGTTAAGAACTACTATTCTAGGCCAATTAAACTTCTTACTAAAGAGATATTTAACAGAGACTCTCTAAGCATCAAAAGTTAAGGGGAAAAAGACCAGAAATGCACTCTGCTGCTGAATGAAAATTTAAGTGCTTGATAATATTTGCATTTGTTGTCACATGTAATATAAATGTCAATTTGCACCACAGTTGATTACTCTTTCTCCCTTAGCTAACATGAAGGAATTGAATTTCTGGAAGATGAGGCTGGAAAAGTTCTTCGTTATTATGCCAGCACTCTAACAGATGGTCAGCAAAGCCCTTCGTAGGTGTCATTCAATGCTGCTGTGATGTGTTGCTGTGAGGACAGAAAACCAATCAAAACCCCTGGGTCACACAGGCAGGCTGGATTCCCTCTGAAGGACGCTTCGAGCACAGGTCTAAACAACTGTTCCTTTGCGGAGCTGTGCCAGCGCCCTATCAAAGAAAGGGGAGAGGCGGAGAATCACACGAGAATGATAAATATGTCCCTTTGTCCTGAGAGCATCTGGGATATACATACTAAGTCCGGAAGCTAAGCGGCTTGGACAAGGTCACCCAGCCAGAGATTAGGATCCAAGGCACTTGACCTAAGGCCTACTCTAATCCACTTGACCACATTTCTTCACTAATGAGGACAGAGACCATTCCGTTCTCTCACATACACAATGATATGGATTAATTTTCCTAAGAGATTCTACAAGGTCTTTTTTTTGTTTGTTTGTTTGCATTTCAATTACATTGTATGTGATCAATTTCAAGTACAAATGAATTGCAAGTGGAAAATTTCTGAGAGCAACTGAGTTGTACTTGACATTTTGGGGTCCCAGTAGCTGAGTAGCTCTCAAAAAGGTCATACACAACTTTGTTGCTCTGCAAAATGCCAAGGGCATATCAGCAGTAATTGAAAATTGAAAGGGAAATTACATTCTACCCCAAACCAGTAACACAGACTCTGAAGAAGGATCTTGGTTCTATTAATTGTGCGAGGGGAAAATGGGAAATTGCCCATTGATGCTGAAGAATTTTCCCCAATAGGCAGTCATCTCTCCTCATGATTTATGGATATAGTTTTACTACCAATCTATGTACACTATGCAAAGTGTTCATTTTCTTTCCTTGATTAGTTTTAAATCAAGAATTCTGTCATTAAGGAGGACTGTAAATCCATACTAATTCCTCCATACTCTTGAAACTTAATGAACCTGATCCTCTGCCATATTATAGGGAGAAAAAGGTGGAGAGAATGCAACATCTGAAAGCACACAGACTTCAAAGACTTTTCATTTAAGAAAAATAAATTATTCTTTTGTTGTTGTTCACCAAAATTAGGTTTAGTATGACAGGAATGGAATAAAAAATCAGAAACATCTCTCTTAATAAAAAACCATGGGTTTAGTTTTGCATTAATAAGTTACATTTCTAGGGGTGACAGTCGAAAAAGAGCCTCTCTCTATTATGTTATGCTGTGTGAAAGGGATTAGAATGCTTAGCTGTATGTCAGTATCCTGGAACTTTGTCCCATTTTGTGTGACCTCCCCTTTTCACATTAGTTGTACTTCAAACGTAGGATGGTTTAACTGTCAAGACAAATACCATATGATTTCACTCATATGTGGAACCTAAAAAATAAAATAGATGAATAAACAAACAAAAAGAATCAGACCTGTAAATACAGAGAACAAACTGATGGTTGCCAGAGGGGAGGGTGTGTGTGGGGGGGGTGGGGGTGTAAAATGGGTGAAGGGGAGTGGGAGGTTCAGGCTTCCATTTATGGAATGAATAAGTCATGGAGAGAAAAGGTACAGCATAGGGGATATGGTCAATGGTACTGTAATAGCGTTGTGCGGTGACAGATGGTAGCTACACTCGTGGTGAGCACAGCGTATGGTATAAAGAAGCTGAATCACTGTGTTGTACACCTGAAACTAATGTGACATTGTGTGTCAACTCTACTCAAATAAAAAAATAAAAAAAAACCCATAAGATGGTTTAAAACAAGAGAAATTTAGGAACTAGTAGATTGAAATATTATTCTGACCATCCTCCAGAGTGTTAATAAAGTATCCTAATGAACCACATCGATGTGGTTTTTGTCACTTTTATCATTTTTTCATCTTCGTATTCATTCAATTACTATTCCTCAAACATTCATAGTTTCTACTA